>NC_083285.1:48806427-50133642 GCF_963506605.1 Zootoca vivipara | reverse complement strand
AACAATCCCCCCCACATCCCCCACTTAAAAATGTTGCTAACCATAACGTGTTACTATGATATGAGGCATAGGAACAAGATTTCCTTTTTGGAAAAAAGGAAAGAAAACAGTTTCTTGGAAGCTATTTGCAACAGTTCTATAAAAACCAGGGTCTGCTAACGTCCTTTAACAGATGTGGATAGTTGCAGTATCAACACTCCCCCACATACAATGGCTGAGATTTGGCTTGTATCCTGCTTTCCAAAGACTGGTTAAAATAAAATAAAAAGGATCTAGAACTTACTGATGTAGTTCACCTTTTGATTCTGTATAAATTGTATTTTTAAGGTCTTTTTTTCCCCAACAGGGAAAGGAATTTCCGAGGTGAGTTGATGAAGAAGGGTTCTATATTTTGGTTTTTTTTTTACTAAATGCAGCTGTTTTTGTTTCTTATTCCCGCATTTCAAGTCAAATAGTACTGATTGTGAAATAAATTATGTAGCCCAGAAGGGTATATGTAGTGCTTTACGGAGTAACTCAAGGGGAAAATGTGGATGCCTGTCCCGAACAGCTTCCAGTCTAAATGTTTACCACAAGTTTGGTTGCCAGGTCAGGAGATTTCAGGGCCCAAACTTGAGAAATGAGACCCACACCTGGTGAAGTCACAGAGGTGGGGCTTGGTGAAATCATTTTGCATTAACCACAGTTGCTGAGAACATGTCGTTTCTTTAAAAAGTATACTAAACGAGCAAATATGTTATCGGTAGGAAATTAAGATAGAAGCCTTCACTAAAGGGGGTGTTCCCAGGTCCAGCAGAGGTAAGGGGGTCGTTCCTTTTTCACCTGGATTTTGGGGAGAAATCTTTGGAGGCTGTGGAGAATGGCAGGAAGCCTTGTTGGCTCCCGTTGATCCATTTCTGAACCCTCAAGTCTTGAAGCTAAAGAATGCCTGGTAGCTTCCAATGAAAGTCACTCAGAGGTTTGGAAACACCTGTAATGTGCCCATTAAACTACAGGTGTTGTGTCCTTCTGTCCATATTATGGGGAAAATAGATGTATTTATGTTGCATAGCTTTCTGAATTATGATAGCATCCATCTGGAGGGGAAGGAAATACCTATACTGTAAATGCAATACTGCACTAATTTAAACATTGGCCGACTTGTGAAGAACAGTCTGAGTTATTTGTGTCATTTCTCTGAGAATGACCAAAAAATGACAAGAACTTCTACTAAAAGGGTAATGGGCTGGAATTTTTATCTTTCTCCCATATGTGTGTGTGTTTAACAGCACACATATTTTTAAAATGCTATTCTTAAGACAATTGCGAGCAAAAAATAAAATGATAAGACTTCCTTCCTTGGCAGCAAAAAGCTGTTTCTTGCGTGAAAAGTATAAACAGTGAAAAAGACTATATCTAGTTGCAGAGGCGATCCAAAGGCAACAAAGAACTGAAGGTCAAACAATAATAAAACGAAAGGAGGTGAAATTATAGCCTTTCTTCCTTTTTCTGTTTTGTGATGTGCTCCTTGGCAGCTGTGAAGGTTCTGCACTTAAAAGAATTTGTCACGTGACTATTTGTGATTTGTACTTTAAGGAAAGCGAGGAAGCACGAAACACATGGTGATGGCAGCTGAGAGAGGCATCTTTCCAGAGGTATTGGGCTCCTGTTCCAAACAAAGTCCTTTAAGACATAGCCAAATATTGATAACCTGGAGGTATTATTAACGTATAATACCTGGCGGAGTGTCTCCATTCCCATCGTTCAGCCCAGACACTGAGGTCCAGCTCCGAAGGCCTTCTGGTGGTTCCCTCCCTGCGAGAAGTGAGGTTACAGGGAACCAAAGCAGAGGACCTTCTTGGTAGTGGCGCCCGCCCTGTGGAATGCCCTCCCATCAGATGTCAAGGCAGCCCTGTTTAGGGAAGTCTTTAAATGTTTGATCTTTTATTGTGTTTTTAATATTCTGTTGGGAGCTGCCCAGAGTGGCTAGGGAAATCCAACCAGATGGGCGAGGTATAAATAAATACTAAATTATTCTTATAGAATGTGTGTATGCATGGGGAATATCAGCTGTATTTTTATCACTCCTTCTATTGCTGATGTTCAGGTTGCGCACACAGCTAAAACAGTACCACCCACGCACAAGTCCAGCCTTATGTTCTCACAGTGGTCAGCCAGTGGAAAGAGATACCTTGGAAGGTAGTGGGATTTCCTTCACTGGAGCTTTTTAAACAGAGGTTGGATAGCCATCTGTTGATCTAGCTATGAATCCTGCATTGTAGGGGGTTGGACTAGGTGACACCTAGGCTCTTGACATCGGTTCCGGTCCCCGCACGCAGTGGGAGAGTGGAGGAGGAGGGGGGAAAAGGATGGAAATGTATGTAGACCCGTTAGACAGCGGTGGGTTCTGCAATTGCCGGGCGGGATCTGGCCCACGGGCCGTAAGTGACTGTATTAAAACCTCTACACCATACATAATTTTATGCATTTCTATTATGTTCTCACTTGCTCACCTTTTCTCCCAACTAAAAAGCTCCAAATTTTCCAAATTTTGTAAACTTTCCTCAAAGGGGAGTTGCTCCATCCCCTGGATTGTTTGATTGCTCTTTTTTCTAAACTTCTCCCAGCTCTACAAAGGGCAGTCTGCGCTGCAGCATTTTGTTGCAGTCCAACTTACTGCTCCAGGGCCTTCTCTGCAGTGACTCCCCACCTATGGAACGCTCTCCCCAGGGAAGTTCGCCTGGCGCCTTCATTTAGGCACCAGGCAAAAACATTCCTTTTAAACCTTGGGTTGATCTTATTGACATCCAACACCCTTTTAGAATGTGGGGGAGCGGGTTTATTGGGTTACTGCTTTGGGTTTGATTTTATATGATGTGGTCTTGTTGTGAACTTCAGCATATAATAACTGGTAAAGGTAAAAATTAGACAGTGTTCTCTTTCCCAGCAAGATAAAAACAGCCTCTCTTCCCCACTACCACGCACCCTGCAACAAAACACCATTTCACTTAATGTCCCATTTCTTTCTTCCCAAAATTGCACAGTTAAATTACAGACCTGCCTTCAAAGGGTGTTGCCAGTTTATGGCTGTGCAAGCCTTAAAAACATGAGCATTGCTGTGTTCAGTTCAGGGACGGCCTGTGTCCATCTGCACCATCTATCTATATCTATCTATCTATCTATCTATCTATCTATCTATCTATCTATCTATCTATCTATCTATCATCTATCTATCTATCTATCTATCTATCTATCTATCTAATCTATCCTCTAACTTAAACCAGCTTGACATTTGCATGGCACTGTTTTGCAAACAAAGTTGTATTGTTTGAAAATCTGGTTAACCACAGATTACTTCTGCATTGTACTGCAGCTAAAGCCTAGAAGCCTAAGTCACGCAACCGGATGACATGACAGGGTACATTCCCTCAACTGAGTGGTGGTTGTTTTCTCTCCCAGCTATTACTGTATTTATTGAAATATTTCTGTCCCACAAATTTCTTAGAAATGTATCAAGGCAGTGTACCCACCCATCTGCAAAGCTTCTCTCTTTGCAGGAGTCAAGCTCACTTGATGATACCCCCCAAGGAACCATAAGCAAAGGTCTGATAATATGCTTTCAAATGAGGACTAATCTGAATGCTAGCAAGTTGCTTTTTAAGGCTTGTTGAAGTTGCTGGTTTCCTTTTAATTTGTTTTTAATGAACTTTTATTATGGAGATTGGGAGAACCGTTTCAGGATTCTGTAGTGCCTAAAAACCCAAAGGGGAATCATACTTCTTTTGTACAGTGCAGTGACTTTGTCACGAGAAATGACTGGATTCAAAACATCCTGTTTTCTCCCCCTACAAATGTGTTCAGTGATAATAAGGGTGGGGGCAGGGGAGTTGGACGGGACATTCCATACCAATTATGGTGTGTCAGTCAAAGTGGCTTATTTTACACAGTCTTCCTGTAAATGCTGTTTTATACATTTGCATGCATGTTTACTCGGAAGAAAGCCCCTCTAAATTCAGGGGCGCTTGTGGTTGTTGTTGTTGTTTAGTCGTTTAGTTGTGTCCGACTCTTCGTGACCCCATGGACCAGGGGCTCTTATTCTCCAGTTAAACATTCATAGAACTGTAGCCAGAAGGAATGGTAGTAGGATGAGAAATTCATCTCCACAATTTCCCCTTGCAATTAATGGGAACATAAAGACTGGAGGCCGTTTTATGGGTTCCTTTTTATTGCAGAAATTTAAAAATGAAGCAAAAAAGCTACACACAAGTTCCTACCTATATTGAGATACTGCTGCAGAGGAAAGAGGAGAGTACAAAGGCTTTTAAAGAGTGGCAGCCCCCCTCCCCATTTCTTTTGCTTGTTTTTGTGGCAGTGGTAGTGGTATAAAATTGGTGGGGGTGTGATTTGTTCAAAATTAATAAAGATGTTTTTTAAAAAAGAAAAAAGAGCAACAGTGAAACTACCAAGCTTGCCCTGGGAATTCTCCACCTGAGATTTTAATCTGAGATGGAGAAAAATTTGGAGCCTTATATAGCTCATGTCTTCTTAGTGCTTGGAAACTTTTACCGGTGTGTTTACTTGCAAATGCCAGGTGTGTTGCAGATGTCATGGGCTTCTATTTAGGGTGGCCTAACAGACTTCTTAGCAGGGACGCAGGTGGCGCTGTGGTCTAAACCACAGAGCCTAGGGCTTGCTGATCAGAAGGTCGGTGGTTCGAATCCCTGTGATGGGGTGAGCTCCCATCGCTCTGTCCCAACTCCTGTCAACCTAGCAGTTCGAAAGCACGTCAAAGTGCAAGTAGATAAATAGGTAACACTCTGACGGGAAGGTAAATGGTGTTTCTGTGCGCTGCTCTGGTTTGCCAGAAGCGGCTTAGTCATGCTGGCCACATGACCTGGAAGCTGTATGCTGGCTCCCTTGGCCAGTAAAGCGAGATGAGCGCCACAACCCGAGAGTCATTCGCGACTGGACCTAACGGTCAGGGGTTTCCTTTACCTTTAACAGCCTTCTTTACAGAGGGCAATGCTTTATTTGAAGGTGCACTCTATTTGAATGAAGGGCTGTCTGGTCCAAATTCAGTCTAAAGGTAAAGAAACATCAAGAAAGGTGAGCAGAGGCCTTGAAGTTGCCCCTCAGCAGCAGACTGAACAGCCCCCTAATAGCAGTACTCCTCACTCTGTGTTAAGATAAAACATGCTCTGAGATGGCACAACTTTCCTGAAGTCACTGTCCCAAGTAAATTTCAGAGAATGCCTTCCCCTTTCAACAACTGATAGCCACCTGTGAGCCCCTGCTGAGGATTCCATGTGGAGGTTAGATTGGCTTCCCTAAGAAGCAGGGCCTTTTTGGTTGTAGCCCTAGAACTCAATGATGCCGTGTCCCAGAACACCCATGATGCCTTTTATTTATTAACCTCTTGCTGGCAGTCCCAGGACATTCTGTTTTCTGTTATGCATTCAGCATATGATGCTGAGTTGCTTTTTTCATTGCTCTTGCTCAGGGGTCAGCAAACTTTTTCAGCCGGGGGCTGGTCCACTGTCCATCAGACCTTGTGGGGAGCCGGACTATATTTTGAAAAAAACAATGAATGAATTCCTATGCCCCACAAATAACCCGGAGATGCATTTTAAATAAAAGCACACATTCTACTCCTGTAAAAACACGCTGATTCCGGACCGTCCACGGACCAGATTTAGAAGGCGATTGGGCCAGATCCGGCCCCCGAGCCTTAGTTTGCCTACCCATGCTCTTGCTTAGTTTCCGTTAATTGCCACTTTTATATGTTGTTATAATTTGTAAATCATTTAAGGATTTACAAAAGGAGGAAAAGAGAGGCTGTATAAAATTATTTTAATTCAATCTTTGGGCTCCAAGATTGGCTTTTTACTGAAACGTTTTTTAAAAGGAGTGAAAAATCTTGTACGGTGGTGCCTCACTTAACGAATGCCCTGCTTAACGAAAGGATTTTTCGCGCGGAGACGAATGCGTTTTACGAAAAATTCGTCTAGCGAATCGCGGTTTCCCATAGGAATGCATTGAAATTCAATTAATGTGTTCCTATGGGCAAAAAAAAGTCAAAAAAAATTCAGTGCATTCCTATGGGATTCGCTAGATGAATTTTTCACTATAAGAAAAGACCCGTGGAACGAATTAATTTCGTCTAGCGAGGCACCACTGTATGTTCACTCACAGGAAATATGCCCCAAATTTGCCACTCGTTACATCTCCCCACCCCACCCGTCTACTATCTGAAATGAGGACTTAATTGTAAGCCCAGCTTGATACTTTTCCCCCTTTGGTTTCTTTGCTGGCTATAGAATTCTCCACTGTTCCATTATTCTACTGATGCTGGATCAAGGCTGGCTGGGAATAGATTGTGCTGGGAATTATCTTCATTTGTTCAAACGTAATGTGGAACAGGCCTACACCCTTGACACAAATCCAGGGTGAGCAGAAAGCAGAATGGGATCTTTTGGTAGATCCTTAGCTAATTTGCAGTAAGTGGACAAGGGTTTCTGATTTTCATTGGTTTTAGGAATGGCAACAATAAACCCACTTTCCTCACCTAAATTTGAATTCTGTAGTGAAGGAAGAGAAGGGAAAAAAGCCAACCAAGGGTGAAATTCTGGAAACAAATTCCCAGGCTCAGAATGTGCTCAGAGGTGCTATGGCGTTTAATTATACATATTTTATCTACAGTGGTAAGTTGGTTGTCAAACATAACCCGTTCCAGGAGTCCATTCGACTCCCGGAACGGTTTGAAAACCAAGGTGCAGCTTCCGATTGGCTGCAGGAGCTTCCTGCACTCAGTTGGAAGCCGCGCCGCGTCGGACATTCAGCTTCCAAAAAAACGTTTGCAAACCGGAACACTCACCGCAAACCGGTTTGCGGCGTTCGGGAGCCAAAACATCCAAGTACAGAGGCGTTCGACAACCAAGATATGACTGTGCAATGATCTTGGGAGTTTTAGTAAAAAAGAAGAAGATAAAGCAGAACTGAAGTCTGCCCACCTCTGGGATAAATAAAAGAAAATCTTAGTTTGAATTTTTGTCCTGTAGCGCAATATCCTCCTCATCAAAATAAGTGCACTGGTGTATTCCACTGATTCTATCACCTTTTGTGAAACATGTTTACATGCCCCAAACAATAGAGCAATCAATGTTTTGTTACTTGGCCATGCTGCAATGCGGGGCTTCTTTTGCCAGGCAGGAATAAGCAATGGCTTACCTAGTGGATTAAATACAGGTAGGTAGCCGTGTTGGTCTGACGCGGTCAAAACAAAATAAAAAAATCCTTCCAGTAGCACCTTAGAGACCAACTAAGTTTGTCATAGGTATGAGCTTTCGTGTGCATGCACACTTCTTCCGATACACTGAAACAGAAGTCACCAGACCCTTATGTATAGTCAGAGGGTGGGGAGGGGTATTACTCAGAAGGGTGGTGGGAATGGGTGATTGGCTGATAGGAGTTGCTGATACCTAGTGGATTAAAGAATATTACGCACACTCATGCTTCTCTCCGTCACCTCCTGCTTAGAGTTCTACATTGCAAACAACTTTATTCTGGCAAAGTAGCATTGGTAAAACTACCCTTACTTGGCCATGGGTGGCCTCTATTGGATCACCAAAAAGGAGGCCACTGATTTCTGTACCTATGGGTATCTTCAATCTGCTGTCCAGGTTCGAATTGCTTGCTTCTCTCAGGGTTCTTTATCTTTAAAATAGACTGAACAGGCCTGTCCTGTGGATAAAAAAAAGGGATACATGGCTATCCTAATTTGCCATGGCCTGTAGGATGAATGGATGTGTAAGGAACATGCATTTTCAAATAGTAGTTTGTCATATTCATACTTTAAACTTTAGGAGATTGTGTGTTTTAGGTGTGCACACTTTTGAATCTGTGTTGCGTTTTATGTTTATGGTCCTCTATATCTTACACTTCCTTTACTTTAATTGCTGTGTTTTTTCCGTTTTTGTTTAGATTCCTCTATCTAATTCTAATCTTTCTCATTCTTTATGATCATGCATTCATCTTGAGATGAGATGTGCTATAAATGGCACATCAGTATGGATAAATCTTAAAGAACATTTTAAATTACCAAAGACTTGCATTCTTCTGCTTCCCCAACTTATTATTTTCTAAACTTTTTTCAATTTTGCTTTTGCTTTTGCTTTTTGGGGGAAATAGCTAAAACTTGTCATATCAACCAAAATAGCTATTTGGAACCTGCCCTGAATATATGTGTGCTGTTTGCAGCAGTAGCTGGATGTGAAGATATGCTACAGACCACTGGAAGATGTCTTTCATGATGGCCAATTCCGTTGATCCCTGCAAATCCTCTGCCCCGCCTCACACTTCTGCACCCTCTGCAGATGGTAGTATTGAGGCCACTTTTTCCTCCTTAACTGCTTATTTACAGGATCAGATTCCAAGAAGCAAAATACTGGCCAAATGTTCTGTTCTTCTTCATTCTTTTTTTTCTTAAAAAGTGTTCATTTGCACATTCTTTTACAGCCTAGGAATGGTTGGGCAAATGCTGTACATTGCAGCATAGCCCAGACTGCTGCATATGAGGCCTGCTCTTTTGACTCAAGAAACTCTTTGCCTCTGAGCATCCGGAGGTAAACCCAAATACTGGCATAAGCCGGTAGGGTTTGTATGTTGGGAAAAGTTAGAAAAGAAAATGAAACGTTTCAGAGATTTGCAAATGCAGGTTGGAAGGGTGGAGAATGAGAACCAGATGAGCACTTTCTGAAATTTCCCTTTAAAGAATTGCATCAAAGGGTGCATCTTCTTCCCTTCCATGGCACAGTGACAGAAGGAACGGCACCTGGTGGAAATTCTCACTTTGACACAACAAATCAGCTTAAATGCCTTCTGTTCTGGAAATTAGCCAGACCCAGGATTACGGAATTTTGGTTGTGTTGGCAACTCTACCAGCTTCTTATAACCACCTGGAAAAACTGAGGTTTGGCTTATTGCCTTGGTAGAGCATGCAATCCCCATCTGCCACTATTCCAGATGCTTTTAAGCAGCCACTAAGCCGTATGTTGACAGCACTTTCTATCCTTTATCTCAAGTACCTGTTTGTGAGAATATGCCGCAAACTGGTAATTCCCAAGCTGCATGCCGTATATGACCTGAGCATAAGAAAAGCCCAGCTGGTTCAGAGCATTGGTTCATCTGGCCCAACGTCATGTTTACCTCCGTTGCCAAACAAACACCTTCAGTAAGCCCATAAGCAGGGCTGGAAAAGCAATAGCCTGCTCCTGCTGTGGCTCCTCAGCGCTAGGTATTCTGTGATACAGCTGCCTCTGGCACTGATATTTCATGTTGCCATCACAACTAGTTAGCCAATAGCTAGATCCATTATTATGTCCACATGGAGCTTCCCATTCAGAGGCAGCGTACCCCTGAATGCTAGTTCCTGGTGGGGCAAACAAGGCAACTTGCACAGAAGGAAACAGCACGCTGGACTTGTTGAGATCTCCTGTGGCATGCGGCTTGTGGATTACAGCCTTAAAGCCACTGGCTATTGCATACTGTGGCAATGACTGAATTGCATGCTGCTATTTGTGTCTGTCCTAAATTGGCTGCCAAACAGTTTGGCTGGGTGTGCCATGGGGGGGGGGGAACAGAAAGGCCCTATGAGCCCAGAGTGTCATCTATGAAGGGGGCTGCTTGCTGCCTCTCTGTATGATTAACTGTTCTGGACAGGTTTCCCTTCCACAAGAGGTGAGCAGTTCTTTTGTGTTTCTGTATTGTGGAGGGCTAAATGCTCAAATCCATCCCATCAGAATAGAGTTGCTGTTTGGCCAAAAACTAAAAGAATACCTCTTGCTGTGTCTTTTAACAGCAGCTTGGTACGAAGGAGGAATCCTCTCGTGAAGCATTTCACAGCATCCCGAGCTGCTAAGCTAAGCTTCTGTTAAAGGTACAGGGAATAAATTGATAATAAAGCAAACCTACCTCCAGCAGAAACTTCTTGTTGCATTTCTGAATGAGTTCGTGATCTTGGCTTGCCTCATTTCAGTCAGGAGCCATATCCAGAACAGCAACTCCTTCAGAAAAGTAGGGTGTGTGCATATTGCTCTGAGGGTCAGCAATTCTTGCTCTTGCACAAGCTACAAGTAAACCTTTTGGGATAAAAGGCTGGAGTATGACTCAAAAATTATCAATATGGGGCAGGATTGGGAACACTAATTGCCCATAGTGAAAAGTTCTAGAGCAGGCATCCCCAAACTTCGGCCCTCCAGATGTTTTGGACTACAGTTCCCATCTTCCCCAACCACTGGTCCTGTTAGCTAGGGATCATGGGAGTTGTAGGACAAAACATCTGGAGGGCCGCAGTTTGGGGGTGCCTGGCATAAGCTTTCATGGGCTGGAGCCTAGCACCTTGGCCAGCATCCTGTTTTCACAGTGGCCAACCCGATGCCCATGTGACGCTCACAGACAGAACCTGAGCCCAGCAGCACTCTTCATGAGCACAACATCACAAACTCTTATGCCGTAATAATTTTTTTTAAGGTAGTACAAGATTATTTGTTGTTTAAACTGTCACAAGTACGTGGAATTCAAGATAAATCAATGGGTTTCATAGCAAGTGTGTGGGGAAGCCCTAGGTTTGACCCACCAGGCAGCTCTTTCTATCTACTTTCCAACTGCTCTTTTGAACAGGGTTTAAAATGTGTTTTGAACTACACATGTTTGGCCTCCCTCCTCTTTTCTCTCCATCCCTGTTTTGTCACTTGTAGTAGCTTGTAAAAAGTCTGTTTGTGCAACAAGTCTTGCCTCTACAGTCAAAGTTTAGCTCGGCAAACTTTGTGCTGAAAACATCCAGAAATGTTTTGAGATAACACTTATCTGCTTTTGTTCTCTGTGTGTTGTGTGTTGTATTTTGAATTGCTCGTTTTAATGCCGCAATTTTACTTTTTAAAAAAAATCTTTGGCAAATATTTTTATTTTTTATTTCCAGCTACAAGTCATTGGTTATGTTAGCATCCATGGTTTTAAAAATAACCTCTTTGGACTTTTCCTGGTGGTCACTTTTCAAGACGTATTAGCTGTGCCTGGAGTGCTGGATCTGTGCCATATTTATCACACATGTACTGTTATACACAGCGGCACCTGTGAGTTACATAAAAGGCCTCATTCATATGGAAGTCTTGTGTTTGTGCTCCTTGTGGAGGCCAAGAACAAGTTCAAACTGTGTAACGGAGAAAAATATTGAACCAGCAGTAAGGAAGAGAGTGATTTCTGAACACCCGCAAGTTTCTGTCTCCCTCAAGTACAAAGCTGTTGCTTTCCTTCTAATGCTTGGTGCATGAAAAGTTTGGCTGTGTGTTCATTCTTCCTTTTGATTCCTTATCTAGAACCACCAGCACCATACTTTAAAGCACTGTTATACCACTTTGAATAGTCATGGCTTCCCCCAAAGAATCCTGGGCACTTAAGGGTGCCGGATTCTTAGGAGAGACCCCTATTTCCCTCACAGAGCTAAATTTCCCAGAGTTCCCTGGAAGAAACAGCCAATTGATAGCACTCTAGATGATAACTTCATTTCATTTATTGCTTGCATCCTGTTTTTCCTTCCCGAAGAAAGCCCAAAGAGGGTAACTGAAAGCCGAAAGCAATTAATTGAACACAAAATATCTGAATGCTATAGCAAAGTGTAGCATATATCAGAATTATAGTGACTGGAGTTGCCTCCTTGTGGAAAGAGCTCATAGCACTGAACATTCCTCTAAAGTCTATACCCTCCTGCATTACCTTGCAGCATTTTGCTGAAAAGTGAATGGAGATGTATAATCAAAAAGGGCAAAAAGAGGACAGTGACCTGCAAATTTATGTTTTGATGCAAACTGAGAAATATAGTACAGCTCACCAGGCTTGGACTGGACAGCCCTTCAGACAGAGGACTCTTTCAAAAGATGATGGTCTATAAAAATAGGATACACAGCCACCCTATATTTAGTTGTTATAGTTGTTATTACAATGAATTTATCAATTGCCTTCTAAGCTACGATCTCATTGTGATTTGTGCATAAGCTAATTCAAAACATTTCGAAAACACAAAAAGTACATTTAATGTGAGAAAGAAACTAGTCTTGCTAAAGGGGGACACCTCTGGTAAAGACCCATTTTGCCCTTTGTTACGCAGACCTTGAATCCTGACCCCTGTTTATACACCCCCAAAATGTTATGAGCTCTGGGGAGTTTTTAAGGAAGCCTGAAAGTTGGCTCTTTGCCCCCTTTTCTGGAAAGTAGGTATACAATCGATTAATTACATAACAGCAAAGGGCCCCAACTGACCACAGGATCCACCTCTATTAATCTGACCCTAGAAGTGAATGCTGAGGAATTTCTGTTTATTATTCAAGATCGCAAGGATTGTTATAAATTGAAAACTGCACAAAGGGCACTGGGACAGCTTTGAAGTAATTTAAATGTATGTGGTATTTAAACTTGAAGAATGGACATTGTTCTAGGGGCACAAGAATGTAAAGCGGGAGTGAAGAAAGAAGTAACACTGGTTACCTGTTGAGATTCCCCTCCATGCACCTGTAATTCTCGCCCGAAAAACCTGGAGCTTCTCAAATGTCGGGAGGGGCTACTTTTAATCTGAGCATGAAAGCATCAAGTCACCACTGCATAACCAGGTGCTTGTTTAAGCTATCCTGTGGATCTGAAAGATTTAAGAGGTAGGAGCTGTACTGCTGACTTGTTAGCCTGAAGGGTTTTGTTCTTAACCCTGGATAAATATAGACTGTGCAAATCTTCTCTGAAGATTAGCTGCGACTGCTTCATCTACAGGGTGAAGCTTCTGCACTGTTTTATGTTAAGCAGCCTGTTGCGTTATACTGTATGTTGTGACTGTTCTTCAGATTCATGGAGCTTGCGCACAGTCTGCAAAGTTACTACTCCACAACCCACCTGCCTAGGTTGGCTCTAAAGAATATGGGTTCCAGGTCATCTGTGGTGTCATTACCTCCTTCCTTAACCACTGGCATAGCTGCCAAGTTATCCCTTTTTTAAAGGGATTTTCCCTTATGCTGAATAGGCTTCCTCGCGAGAAAAGGGAAAACTTGGCAGCTATGCACTGGTCTTTTGGTGGGTGGCACTCATGCCGCCTTGAGCAGTGGTTGCTTATTAATATTTTGGTTGGTCAGAGCAGATTTATTTATATGGCCATAAACCCACTGTAAGATGTAACTGAAGTAACAGACCTCAGACAACAGGGAATGTTTACATACACAGTAGCATGAAATGTAATGCAGCATGATTGTGTCTTATGCACATTTAACTAGCACGATTTCAACCGTAAACAATTAAAGACAAGCGGGTTCAAATGCACGAGATAAATCTAGGCAAGGTGGAGAGCTTAAAAGCTCTTTTTGCAGCGGGTCCACTTGGGATAGAAAGTATGTAAATATAACTAAACTAAATAGTCTCTTGGCTGCAGCTAGGGGGTACCACTTTGGATACTCATGGTGGGCTAGTTTTGTGCCTGCAGGGAGTCTTATATAGGGTCATCTGTAACTGATCCGTACCTGGGCAGGACACCCCCTCAAGCCTGCTCTTCGTCCTCTAAGGGAGGGACAAGTTATAAATATAATCAACAGTGGCTGTTAAGAGTAGGAAATATTGACATTGCAACTGCCCATTATCCTTTTCCAGTTCAGTGGCCTGCCGGAAAATATTTTATCTCCCAACCCTGGTAATCTAACAGAGCTATACCCAATTACCCTTTTGTCCTGGTTTATCATCGCCAGCTGCAGCCTGCTAAGAAAACAATGGGAACAACAGCAACTTCAGATGACGAATGTGTGTGTTTCATAAGTGCTACTGAGTCATCTCTCCTGTTTGTTGTTCTCTTTCATAAACCAGGTGTGCATAAGTGAGAGATGGCTCAGCATTGCACTTGCCAACATGCCAGCAGCCACAACTGAAAACGAGAACCTCTTTTTATCAGCCCTTTTAGGAGGAAAGCGCTTCAGTGAACACTATCTTGGATTTTTCCCTCCTCAGTGAAAATTCCTGTTTTCTATTATGAGGAAAGGTTTGGGATAGTGGGGAAAGGGTAACATTCTGATGTGTGTCTTCATTTTTCCTGCTTGGTATCATTAAAAATAAAAATAATCATCCCTCTCCCCAAACATGAGGCAATAGTGAAGTCATTCACTCTGATAGGGCTTCAGGTGCTGTTTCAAATCCTTTACTTAAATTAAATAGACCCTGTGATAAATTTGTATGAATAGCAAAGAACAGAATTGGTTTACAACTGGTCAAAGCAACTTCTCAAGTCATGTTTAAATAAACACCATTTTATTTACAGCCTCCAATGTACAACCCCCCACCCAAATAATTATAACCACAAAACCATTAGCAATTTCCTGTTTAGCTATTTATGAAGTGCATCCTGTCTTATATTATCCAAAATTGCTCTTCCCTCTGGCATGCGGACCCAGATAATGGTACTATTATGAAACATAGTAAGTCAAAAGTGGAATCTTATACTGTGAAACAGGAGTTTTTAATCTAAGCTCTCTACACTTTCTCAGTATAGCAGAAGAAATGTTGGACAAGATTTTAATCTAGTGGTTTGACCCTATGCACATATACACAGAATTAAGTCCTGTGGTGGTCTGTGCTTAGAAAAGTGTGTACAGTATAGGATTGTAACTAATCAATAATTTTTTCTTACAGTCATGCCACTGTCAAAAGCTCTTTGGATAATATATTTCAGCCTATTATCATAACTTTTATCTAGGAGGCGTAGCTAATGCCTCAGAAGATAGAATCAGGATTCAAAATGACCGTAACAGACTGGAGGACTGGGCCCAAGCTAACAAAATGAATTTCGATAGGGACAAAAGCTGCACATATATAAGACGGGGGACAACTAGCTTGCCGGTAGCATATGTGAAAAGGATCTAGGGGTCTTAGTAAACCATAAGCTTAACACCAGTCAATAGTGTGATGCAGCAGCAAAAAAAGCTAATGCTATTCTTGGCTACATCAACAGAATTACTATAGTGTCCAGATCAAGGGAAGTCATAGTACCGCTGTATTCTCTCTTGGCCAGACCACACCTGGAGTACAATTCTGGGCACCACAATTCAAGAAGAGAATGGTGACTGTTTTGTTTAAAGGTGAAATATGTGCTTTCCCCCTCGACCTTTCCCCTCCCCCAACATTGTGCCCTTGTCGGCATTGAGTGTGGCTGCCTGGAAAGGGTCAGCAATATTTAATGTGACTGATGTTGGTGACAGGACTGCACCATGCGGTGGAGTCAGGAGGCACAGCTTCACTCCATCCTCCTTGCATTACCACCACACCTGGAGGGCACACCAGAATAGGTGTGCCGTGCCTTTTTGTTTGTGCACATTCACGCCTGTACACTAGAGTCAAGAAGCAGCTGCCCATTGCTCAGATGTTGAACTTCTAGAGATTATGGGGCAGTCATGGCAAGAATGGCCAAATAAATATAGGGACAGTTGAAGCATGTGGAGGGGTCAGATTGGGTGGTTTTTAAATCCCAGCAGATTCTCTGATCTTCAGGCTCTGGTGTCCTTCCTGGAAATGCACCACATCTTTCAAAAGCAGCGTGAAAAACAGATTAATGGCGAGAGTGATGGAGGACTAGGCTATCAGCATTCTTTCAGTGTCAGGTTGATGTAAAGCATACTGAGCTCTGTGCTCAAAAAATGAGGAAACTGAAAGCAATAGACATTCTCCATCATGTTTTAGATAAGGGGTTCACATGCCTTGTTCTATCAGTTGTTTAGTATGAGAGAGAACAGGGCTGGAGCCATTTCATTCAAAGTAATGCTTTTCCGAGAAGAGGAGAATCTTGCTTGGGGGTACTATGGGTCATACAGCGATGTTGTTATGTGAGGGGATTCGGAGTAAGGCTAATCCAGTAACTATTGGGGAAATGGAGGTCCGCTTCCGCGATGTTGCAAACATAGAGAACACTGGTTTTTCGAAAAGCTTCAAGATAACTTTGTGCAAGAGGGGAATAGCGTGAACAGATGTGTAGGGAAGTTTATGCTGGTGTTATATGTATCAATACAGTCTGGTTCATCAGGGTGAAGGAGGCATTGCTCTATCAACCATAGCCTGCACGCAGCCAGTCCTTGCCAGCTTGCCTTTCTGCTTACCTTCAGTTCAACTGGAGGCAATGCCTGTCAGCTCCTGCTTCCTCAATTTCAGTGTTGTCCTTGTAGAACTCAGTGGGCAGGAGGGTGGGGAAGAAACTAGAATTAGGCTTGACTTTTTGCAGAGGCCTTTGGCTGTGAGCAATGAGAGGAGCCTTCAGCGGAGGAAAGGAGGCTGATAAAGTTTTTAAAGGAGTTAAAGAAGCATAGTATACAAGTGTATATATAAAAGCACCGTTGTGCAGGCACATGCCGACTTGCAAATGCATGAATGAGTCTGCATGTGTGCCTGAGCATATGTGTGTGAGCAAGAGAAGAACGTACAAATATCTTAATATGACTCCTTGAGCAGTTCAATATTTGCAGTTGGGACTGCACTGAGATCCCAACCTGCTCCTTTTCCAGGTGTGTTGAAGTGGGATATGCCTTTGCCAAGTGATGCCACTGCCATGTGTAAGGGATGGAAGAGTGCAGCCCGCTCTAATCATTATGATGCAAATAATACTAATATTACTGTAGGGGCAGGTGCTTCCTTCCATTTATATGTGCATCTTTATATATTCAGATCAGAATGTATTCATCCTATTGACATGTAGGAAAATGGCTGAAGATCTATCTATCTGCATTTGCAAAGAGGATCGCAATGTGCGTATATGAACTTGCATAATAATTAGGCTGTCTAATTAAGCTGAAACATCATGTCCTTTTAATTATGCAATTAAGATGTCAAATTACATAATTAAGGCATGTAATTACATGATGAAAAAATGTTATGAAATTTTATACTGCTTGGTGAAATTGCATTTTAAGCTTAAAAAATAAATAAATCGCACCACCTCTCTCAATACATAACAACTTTCATCTGTTCCTTACTAAAGCAAAGGCATGCGTATGAGCGGGTATCAGATTTGGCCATATTCACACTGTACATTTAAAGTACTATGATGCCCACTTTGAACATTCTTGGCTTCCCCAAAGAATCCCAGGAGCTGTAGTTTAATAAGGGGGATTAAAGTTGTTAAGAGAGCCCTATTTCTCTCAGCTACAGTTCTCAGAGTGGTTTAACAGTTGATCCTTCTTCCCAGGGAACTCCAGGAATTATATCTCTGCAAGGGGAATAAAGGGTCTCCTAACAGCACCCATATTGCTTAGGGACGCAGGTGGCGCTGTGGGTTAAACCACAGAGCCTAGGGTTTGCTGATCAGAAGGTCGGCGGTTTGAATCCCCGCGACGGAGTGAGCTCCCATTGCTTGGTCCCAGCTCTGCCAACCTAGCAGTTCAAAAGCACGTCAAAGTGCAAGTAGATAAATAGGTACCGCTACAGCAGGAAGGTAAATGGCGTTTCCGTGCGCTGCTCTGGTTCGCCAGAAGCGGCTTTGTCATGCTGGCCACATGACCTGGAAGCTGTATGCCGGCTCCCTTGGCCAATAATGCGAGATGAGCGCCACAACCCCAGAGTCGGTCCCTTTACCTTTAACAGCACCCTTAATAACCTGCAGCTCCCAGAATTATTTGGGTGAAGCCACCATTATTGTTTAAAGTGGTATCATGGTGCTTTAAATGTATGACATGAATGTGGCCCTTGTTTCTAATATGGAAGGTTTCCTCTGTAAAGTACAGCAAGCACCAACATCCATTGTGCTTCGGCATCTGTTAAATACGTACGCATTTAACCAAGCATTTGCTGATCTTAATAACGAGCTTTTTAGTGAAATGATAACTTCTTTTACTGTGGCTTTGCTTGCTTTTGTTGTTTTTGATATAGTATTGCTGTTTTATTATGTTCTGTAAACTGCCCTGGAATGCGATAATGAAAGGGCAGTTTTAAATTAAATAAGAAATTGTACTGATTTGCCTGGCACAAGACTGTAGACTGCAATACTTGAGAACGGAAGCCTCTGACTTTTCTAGTGCACACAACATTTTTAACATTCCTGAAGTTCCTTTAAATATTTGAAGAATAAGATCCGTTTCAGTAAAAATAAGCAGAAGTTTAGAAGTCTTAACTTCAGATGCGGTTTCTACATTGTGCAAGTAAGGTGTAGGTAGATGTTAACAGTCTGCAAATTCCTGGGTGGGGGGTTGTTACCAGCTCTTTTTACTTTGCTCACCCACCACATTGCTTATTGCTTCACCATTCCACTTAATATATACAGCAAGTGTGCTGTACCTGTTTTCCTCTGTCAAAGACTGGAAGATGTGCGAAAATCTATTTTTGGACTTTATTCTTTAGCACCTAGTACATTTCTGGCACAATATAAAATGAATAAATAATACCTGCATTTTTAACATCCCCTGTCACAAGGGCTCCAGTGGTTGACAATACATTAATTAAAACGCACACAAAATAAGTTAGTTTAGAAGAAGGAAGACTTTGTGAATGTTGACCTCCTTGTTTCTGACCTCCTGAAAAGAAGGAATGGCATCTGTAGTATGTACGTGTGCTGTGTATATCCTTATTTCTGAAGGTTTTGGCATGAGATCTAGCCTACGAAGTGCCAAATCATCATTGCTGTCTGGTGGCTATTGGTTTTCTTGAGACAAAAAAATATGGTTTCAGTTTAGGTGTCTACTAGGCCTATAAATCTGAAATAATTGTGTCTAATGCAAAGGTAAACTTTCTGCTAATTGGAAACTACGAGGGAGGAAAGGGGATATTCTTGTTGTAAAATAGGAGGATATTTTCTAACTAGTTTGATTTCTGAACTCATGATGTCTTAGTATAATCAATAAAAGGATGGTTCTGGATTCCGTGCCTGTAGGGGACAGTACAGGAGCCCATCATTGCCTTCTGATATCTCCCTGCTAGCAGTAGAGCAGTTGTCTTAATAATTACCAGATCCTGCATTAAGTTGCAAACGGCTCATGAACACAATCAAAGGCAATGGAATGAAATAATAGAATCAATAACCCTATCCTCCCCTCCCAATTGATCACTGTGTGTAAATCATTAATCAAAGCCACAAACGGGCTGAGTGGTTTTTAAGAGGCTTGGGAATTTGATTTTATCAGGTGTATCTGCAAACTGAGTGCCTTGCCTGTATTTGGTCACCAGCCGCCTTTTCTTGATATCCCATGACTGGGAATCAGAATCCAGTAAGGTCCTTGTGGAGTGCCTGTCCAGTCTCATACTGCAAATATCCAAGGGAAGGAGATTTTCCACTCTGGCTCTGCTCCTTAGGTTCTTGGGCTCTCTTCCTTTTAGTCATGAGACTTTTCATCCATTAAATCTTAAAGCAAGGCTTGGCGCAAACCTCATTACTTTCCTTGTTTTGCAGGTATTCCACCTCCGGCTTCTCCAGGCTGGAGAAAGTGGGCATCCGCCACCCTCCACCTTTGCCTTTCATCGGAAACCTTTTATACTTTCGAGAGGTAGGTAACACACACACTCTGGAGATGGTGCCTCTTTCTGGATTTCTGTTTCTACTGGCTTCCTGCCATTTTTCTTTTTGCATTTCACAGTTGAATGCAACGTAAATCCATGAGCGGGAGGGGTTCCATGTTTTTAAGTTCACAGTAACCTTGCTTGTTGAAGCAAAATCTGGTGAAAACCATAAAAATCCCAGAAATTGGTTTCCTTTGGAGATTCTAACTATTCTCCACTTCAGTTGCACAACGATGGGGGAGTCTACAAGCTATATGTTTCCAGTGTTCCAAACCAAATTGGTTCCCTCTGGACAGGGCTTTCAGTGGTAAGAAGCCCAATTTCTATAATCCCACACAGGTCATCATTACTACTTGTGGATCTTAGCCTCAAGTAATGTGTAAAAGGTAAAGGACCCTTGACAGTTAAGTCCAGTCACAGACGACTCTGGGGTTGCGGCACTCATCTCGGTTTACAGGCTGAGGGAGCTGGCGTTTGTCCGCAGACAGTTTTGGGGGGTCATGTGGCCAGTATGGCGAAGCCAGAGCAGCGCACGGAAACGCTGTTTACCTTCCCGCCGGAGCGGTACCTATTTATCTGCTTGCACTTTTTGGGCGTGCTTTCGAACTGCTGGGTAGACAGGAGCTGGGACCAAGCAATGGGAGCTCACCCTGTGGCAGGGATTTGAACCGCCGACCTTCTGATCGGCAAGCCCAAAAGGCTCAGTGGTTTAGACCACAGCGCCACCCATGTCCTAAGTAATGTGTACACCTTACTAATTATTCCACCTCCAGTGCACTTCCATCACTGGTGCTTGAAGGCGAGCATACATGGCATTAGCAGCAATCTGTATGCATCCATTGGATAAGTCTCCTATGTTCCCTGTAACTGCATGGATGAGATGTTGGATTTAAACTGGGGGAGGCTTAGGCTCAGTCTTCCATCTGTCTTGAAGCTCACGGGGTAACCAGTTCAACCTACCTCACAGGGCTGTTGCATTCTTCAGAGCAGGAAGGGCATGTGTATCATCCTTAACAATAAAATAATAAAAAAATTAAAATAAAATATTATTATTATTTATACCCTGCCCATCTGGCTGGGTTTCCCCAGCCACTCTGGGCGGCTTACAGCAGATCTAAAAACATAATTAAAAAACATCAAACATAGAAAACCTCCCAGTACAGGGCTGCCTTCAGATGTCTTCTAAAAGTTGTGTAGTTCTTTCTCTCCTTGACATCTGAAGGGAGGATGTTCCATAGGGAGGGTGCCACTACTGAGAAGGCCCTCCTGAGCTCCTTAGGGGAGGAGGGGGAAATACAAACCTTAATGAGAATTGTTTGGAATCACCCTTTTCACTTAAGGAGGAAAACCTTAAAACTGTGAAGTGCCCGGCTTTTGTGGCTCTGTCTGCAGCTGCACCCTTACCCTATGGTTTCCTTCATCCTCTCCACTGCAAACTGCCCCCCTCCCCCTCGCCTTTTTATTTCATTTTATTAACTAGGCTGCTGACAGGCTGCGTGCCGCTTCCCTGCCTTGAATTTTAATGGAGACATCACTCTTCCTTCAGCCTCTCTCAGAGTGGACAGGATATTCTTTGTTTGCGCTGTTTATTCTCGTCTGGCCTACTTGTAGCTCCTGGGCTGCTGCCTCCGAGTGGCCCACTTCTGCTGAATGGAAAATGGGGGCTGAGTTGGAGGGAGGGGTGGAAGAGCAGGGAGCTTTGTCTCAATTTAGATTTTGGTCTGGCTGGGTTGAACTGTTTTATAGCCGCCGGGAGGGTGGAGGCGGCAAAGTGGCAGCGGGTCCCCATCTGCCAACCCCCCCCCACCCTTTGATAAGCAAGTAAAGGAAAACAAACTGCTAAGTGCACAGAGTGGCTTGAAATCAACCCTGGTGTAATTTTGGAACCAGAACTCTGAGTCTCCCAGGTTTGAGAGACAGGAGCTGTAGAAACTGGAAACCATAAACTGAATAGGTCTGTGAAGAGACAAATGATGAGCTGAAGGTATATTGTCTGCAGCCCTCGTTTTAATTACGGCTTGCAGAGATAGTAAAATGCTTGTGTTGTGGTGTTGTGTTGCTTTTGGAGAGACAAACAGAATGGAAATTGAAGGGGGGAGAGTACTTAACATGGCCCTTGTCTGGTATTTACACAGACTGAAAAAAAGGAAGCCTTGGCTCACTAAAAAACAACAACAAATTCCCTCCTATTGGTTCCCCCATTTGGACAAGGGCCTGTATAAAAGGCTCATACTGAAACCTGTGCAAAATTGTGTGAACCATCAGCTGCACTAGGCAAGCCATTGTCATATATATTCATAATATAAAAAAATACTGCTTCTAATTGATACATAGGGTAGGAGAATGTATCTCAGTTCTAACAATATTCTTGGCCGGCTTGGTTGGAAAACAAGTGTGGAAACTGTGTTTCAAGAGTTAATCTGCTGTCTCTACATTTTAGCAATATGCAGTAAAATCTGAATGCCCCACCATTGGTTTCACAGGGGAGATCCATTTGCGAAAACAAATCCAACCAGGGGATGCAACCCTGCAAAAGACCATTTCTAATTGTCTTGAAAATGAGGGTGCTTCACACTTTAAAACCCCAAATTCTTCTCAAGGGAACTGTGAGAATGGGAAAACAGGCAACAACTCCTATCAGGCAGTATAATTTCATAAAGTAAAGTGCAATTACCCATATTAAGTTTATTCCCAACTGACTTGTGAGGCTGATACTTTCACATGCAAATCCATTTTCTTAAAGAGACACAGATTTTAAAAAAGTTCCATGTATGTACTGGTGTGTGTGGGTGGGTGAGGGTGTGTATCTAACATTTGTTGACAAGGTCCTTTGGGCAATTCACACAGAGTATATATGCAATTAAAGCATTAACATATTGATTTAATAATTGAAACATCAACATATTATGCATTCTCAAGTTAAGGTTATGAAATTGTGTCAGAATCATAGCATCGTAGAATTGGAAGGGACCACGAGGATCATCTAGAGTCCGCCCAACCATTTGCAATGCAGGAATCTTTCTGCCCGATGTGGGGCTTGAACCCACAACCCTAAGAGTAAGAGTCTCCGGCTCTACCAACTGAGCTATCTTGTTCTCAGCCCATGCTTTGAGAGTAATCTTTCTCAAAGCCCTCTTCATGCGTTACTCGGTCAAAGTGGGAAGTTGAGGTGGGTTGGGGCAGAAGTCCTGTGCTTTTAGCCTTTCCCCATATGCTGGTGGGGCTGCCTGAGATGGGGAAGCCTCCATGCATTTACACATCTACCTCTTTGTGCAGAGGCTTCCCCAGTTCTAAAGCCCTGGTTGTGCAAGGTTCCAGAATCAAAGAAGCTGCTTGGATGTACAAAGCACACAAAAGTTTCTCCGCCATCTCTGATGGCCAGGCTAACACACTAAGGCATGAAAAGTGGGAACAGGGTTGGGGAGCGGAAAGCTGTGTGCCAGGTGGGTGGTGCCCAAAGCAAGGCTCCTGAGCCCCTCTCCTCACTTCCTCTCTTTTTGTGCACAATGCACAGAGAGGGCTCTGTACTGTCAGTTTTCATTCATTTTTTTGTGATGGCCAAAACCTCAAACAACAGCAGCACTCGTCATCAGGAGGTTAATGAAGCGTGCACCATAAATGCATTTCCAAAGGATGACTAAACACCTGCACCAAATTGCCCTGACTGTACTTGTGAAACTTGCTAGGTAGGTCGGGAACACATTTTTTTTAAAAAAGGGATACTTAAAAAAAGAAGAAGCTCCGGTGGAGCTAAAATTACTGTCAGCTTTGGTTTGCTGTAGAGAACAGTCTTCATACAGAAGCCAACAAATTTAGCTGAGACTTAACTTTGTTAATGATGTCTAAACGCATTAACCATATGCTCCTCGGCATATGTGTAAATACGTATCAATTTATTTTCATTAGGATTTCATTGCAAGAAGTGCTGCTAAGCTGGGTGCTCCCAGTTTTACTGAAGATGCTTTGAGGGGCAGGAGACTGAGCACTACTTCCCACTGGAACAGGCACCCCCAAACTCGGCCCTCCAGCTGTTTTGGGACTACAACTCCCATCATCCCTGCCCACTGGTCCTGTTAGCTAGGGATGATGGGAGTTGTAGTCCCAGAACAGCTGGAGGGCCGAGTTTTGGGGGTGCCTGCACTAGAATAAGAAGACTGCTATGTGGAAACTTGTTGGAACTGCCTCTGTGTGCTGCAAGACATTTTGTGCATACTGGCTAACTGTATGTGTCATATTCTGGCTGGCAATGGCTTTTGGGGGTCTCTAGTATTAAGTCTTTCCCATAAGCTGCAACCTTCTCCCTTAAAACATGTGCTACAATAATGTGATGCATGCAACTCCCCATTTACTCAGGGGTTACGTTCCGAGGCACTGCGTGTTTAAGTGAAATTGCATCAGGGATGCCAACTTGAATACAGTGGGTGGTGGCAGCAGGTAAGCCCCACGACGCATAATTGATCACAAGACGTGGTGCACAGACACCATTTGAATGGCAATGCTCATCAATCTTGGGAGGGGGCTCAAATATTTTATTCTGGGGGCTGAAGGGACCTGGGCCCCTAGGAGTCGGCTCCTATGAATCACATATATTAGGACACTATTGAAAAAGCCTGCAAACATCCTCTAAACCTCTGGAAACCCTTGGAAACCCCTTGGAAAAACCCAGCAGCACTTTCCAGATCTGCCAAACTCCACCACAATTGCTCCCTCCAAAGCTCCTTGCTCAAGCTCCCAACTCTCCACAGGACTCAATGGTCAGTGCAAGGGCTCCTGGGATTCCACTTGCAAAGGCTTGTGGGATTGTTAGGCACTGTTTTCATGCCATTTTGCTGCATTTGTGCCACTTCCAGGTTTGCTGTGATAGGCGCATGTGTGTGGTCGCGCATGCCTTGGATGTGCACAAATGGAGAGTTGCCTGCAGGGTCAAGTCTGATCTCCCATAGTTGTGAATATCTGCAACCCTTCACATGTTGCTGGACACCAGCTCCCAGCATCCATGACTCTGGCCACACTGGCTTTGGTTGATGTGAGATGGAGTCCAGCCCAACATATGGGATCCCACCGTTTCCCCATCCTGTTTTATATAAGAGGTAAGAAATTCCAAGTCATAGAAGACCTGTAGCCCACAAATGCATACACTTTTTTGACATATAAATACCAGACTTGCTTTCCTAGCTGTTATACCAATACCAGTCTATCACCGTATTTTCCCGCGTATAAGACACCCCCAATGTATAAAATGACCCCTATTTTTTAAACCCAAAATTAAGAAATTTAGTTGTTTAGCTTTTTGGGGGGTGGGGGAGGTCACCTCCGCCAATCGCTCATCCACCTGCTCGCCACTGCCAATTGCCTTGCCACAGCCGCTGCCGATCACACACCTTATCGCAGCCACCAATTGTCTGCCCACTTGCCGCCACCAACAGCCCACCCTCCCACTTACTACAGCTGCCAATCGCCTGCCCTATTGCCACAGCCACAGCCAATCACCAGCAGGCCTTGCCATAGCCCCCAATCACCCGCCCAATTGTTGTTCTCAATCTCTTGCTTGCTGCTGCCATTAATCGCACCCCCCCCCCCACATTCACTATCCGTGTATAAGACAATGCCCAAATTTTAAAGCATGGTCTTATACATAGAAAAATACAGTCGTACCTCAGGTTACAAACACTTCAGGTTACAAATGCTTCAGGTTACAAACTCCGCTAACCCAGATATAGTACCTCAGGTTAAGAACTTTGCTTCAGGATGAGAACAGAAATCGTGCTCCAGCGGCATGGTGGCAAGCAGGAGGCCCCCTTAGCTAAAGTGGTGCTTCAGGTTAAGAACAGTTTCAGGTTAAGAATGGACCTCCGGAACGAATTAAGTTCTTAACCAGAGGTACCACGGTACGGTAATCGTTTCTTAAATATAGCCGGCACACTAGAGCAGCATGTGTGGCAGCAGGCAAGGGGAGAGCTGTGCAGGAAGAATATCTTTGTAGCAAAGGAGACAGGAAGGTACTTCATAATGGAGGAACTACAGGTGGAGTGACCTTTCTGCCAGAGGCCACCCATTTAATAAAGAGCTTATGGTCAGAGTAAATTAAGGCATAGCTAGATTCTCATATTTGGATTTATTTACATTTTCCATCACTCCTCCTTATGCTCCTTGTTTGCACCTTCCTGACCTCCATAAATATGGAACCTTGCTTTTATGACACTTCATTTCTGGAAGAAGGTATAAAAAAAAGGGAGAGACCAGAATGCCCAATTACACTGACCCTATGAATGGAGGTGGAAAAATTGGCTTTGCCACAATCTGGGGGGTACATGTGTTGCTGCAGCGTTAGTGCGTGCTAGCCTAATTAAGAATGCAATGCACTTTGGTCCAAATTATTCGATTAGTGCATGTTTTCTGTTTCCACTTCATTTCTCTCCATGCCCCTTTTGAATGCATATCCCTGTCAACCAAGTCCCTAATGTGTCTTCTTCTTGCTGAAGTCTCTAAATGCAGGTCTAATATGTGTGGAGCCACGTTGCCTGTCAAAGGCTGCTCAGAGCCTGTCATGTAGATGCCTGCTTAAGGGGAAGGACCATAGCTCAGTGGTAGAGCAAACGCTTTGCATGCCGAAGGTCCCAAGTTCAATCCTTGGCATTTCCAGAAAAGTCTGAAACCCCGAAGAGCCACTGTCAGTCTGCGCTAAATGAACCAATGTTTTCCAACTCAGCATAAAGCATCTTCCCGTGTTCCTTTCAGGCATCGCAAAATCAGCCGAGATCATCTTGTGGCTAAATTTGTGGTATCTTTTTTTTAATGTGGGGTGGGAAAATGAGGTAGCTGTTCTAAATACTAGTGAGCCTAACAGGTCTGTAACAGTGTTCAGAACGCCTCATTAACATCTGTGCAGGATCTGTGCCAGATGAAGAAGAGGGAGGAGAGATGCTAGGAGCAGCTCCATGCTGGAAAGTGTACAACTTTCATGACTGAGGGAGTGGAAAGAGTGTTATGCGTTCAGCTGGCTCAACGGCGCAGGCTTTAGGCTCAGCTGATTGCGTGGAGCAGAACAGGTCAAGGGGTACTCGCTAGTCCAGAAGACCGTTTGCTGGTCCAGGTTCTCCTGCTGATTCTGGAATGAACCAGCTACTCATGTGAATGGAGTGTGCTCCCAAAATCTTCTGTTGGCAAGGGAGATCATGGGGCAGTTGTTTATTTAACCTGATGCACCTGGAGGCGAAACGTTTTTGATGCTACAAAAAGGGCACCTGGGACTTCCATTTTTAATTTTTTTAAATAAGCCTACTCTGTTTATAGCTCAAATAGAGCCCTCTTGAAGGTCAGGGGTGAAGGGAAATATTACCACAACGTTTAGAACATAAATAATTCTCACATATTAATAATAATATAACCTTGTTGTGGTTTTTTTAAATTAAAAAATCATTTATATGGCAGAAGAAAACACCACGGATTAGGTTCAAGATACTAACTGATAAGAGGGAGAGGGGTGGCTTTGCGTTGCCAGATTTCAAATTATATTATGAGGCCTCCTGCATGGTATGGCTAAAAGAGTGGATTTCATTAAAAGACCCTGACCTTTTGGATCTAGAAGGATTTAATAACAGATTCACCTGGCATAGTTATTTGTGGCAGGATAAGGTTAAATCGCATAGAGGTTTCCTATCACACGTGATTAGGAAACCATTATACGAAGTTTGGGCCAGAAACAAAAATTTATTAGAAAGAAAAACTCCAAGGTGGCTGTCACCAACAGAAATCTTGACAATAAAAAGAACAAACATGGAGCAGAACTGGTTAAGGTATGAGGACATTCTTGTTGAATCTAAAGAGGGCTGGAAAATTAAATCATATGAACAACTGAAAGAAGAAGGTATAGGATGGCTCCAGTATTACCAGATTCAGGACCTGTTCAAAAATGATAATAAAAATCACGGATTCGAGACAACTAAATCTAAATTCCAATCAGAAATTGTGGAAGGTAAGAACAAACTGTTAACAAAAATGTATGACCTCCTTCTGGATTGGAATACAAAGGACGAAATCACTAAAGAGTGCATGATCAAATGGGCAATAGATCTAGGCCACAACATAAATATTGACCAATGGCAAAATTTATGGAAAAACCAGATTAAATTCACGGCCTGCACTCTTTTGAAGGAAAACATCATGAAAATGATGTTTAGATGGCATTTAACGCCTGTTAAATTAGCCAAAATTAATAAAACCAAAAACAGAAATTGCTGGAAGTGTTCTACTAAAGAGGGAGACTATTACCATCTATGGTGGCTTTGTGACAAGGTTAAAGTTTATTGGGAGCAAATATATAATGAATTGAAAAGATTATTAAGATACACTTTCCCTAAAAAACCGGAGGAGATGTTACTAGGTATACTGAGTAGGAATATAAAAAAAGAGGATCAAAACCTTTTCATGTATGCCACCACTGCCGCGAGAGTTATTCTGGCTAAGAAGTGGAGATCAACTGAACTACCGACTATAGAGGACTGGAGAGAGAAAATGTCAGAATACATGCAGCTGGCTAGGCTAACGGGGAGAATAAGAGATCAGAAGGAACAAAAGTTCCAAAAGGAATGGATTAAATTTACAAAATATTTAAAGGAGTATGGTAAAACTTAAGACGCCAGTTGGTTCTCATCACAAAATGCAACAAGTTAGAGCAACCCAAGTCAGAAATTTATGTTTAAATCGCAAGGTAATTTATGACGGGAATAATGTTAAAGAGCGCAAAACCGATTAAAAGGAAAAATAAGACCAAAAGATAGAGAGGTGGAAGTCGATTATAGGGAAAACAGAAGAGGACAGATTATAAATGGGAAAAGGAATTGAAACAAACAAAACACGCAACGAAGTGGATGAATTTGTAATAATTTTCAGTTTATTTAAAAATAATAAGATATATTTTGGAATTTTTATATTTGTATACTTGTAAAAACTCACATCCGTTTCTAGCTGTATCGCATGTTTGGTGGTGCATGTTCCTTTCCGATTTTGGTTGTTGAATGTATTGGAAATGTATGTATGTTGTACATATGTATAGAAAACGCAATAAAAAGAATTTAAAAAAAAAATCATTTATTTGCTTGGTTTTAATTACATTCTCACAACTGGCGTTCTCAAACCATGAGTTAGGAGTACCTGAACGTTTTGCTAGGGAAGGTATAAGCTCCTCTTGAACTCATCATCTTCAGGCCAGCTGTTGTGTATCACCACTGTTCCACAAGAAAATACAGCAAGCCTCCTCTTCTCTGAACCATATCTGGGCCAAATGCTAAACACACAGCCTTTTGGCACGGTAGCAATGAATTGACCCTCCCAATAGAGCTCTGTCAGAGAGAAGGCTGCTTGAACCTTCACTTGACAGGAGTATTGATAAGAAGAGCAGCTGATCTCCCCCGTTAATGAGAACCGTATGAAATTAGGCTCATTAGAGGAGGCAACTAACCATTGCTTTGGACAGCAGGTTGAAAAAGCTGACTCTCGCAAGCCTGTAATCAAAATGGATGTGGGAGGTGCAGCAACAGCAGCGATGACAGCTCCATGAAATCTTTCATGGTGAAGCTGCCAGATGTAGCTGTCTGAAAGAGAATGATAAATCCATTTCAGTGTTTGAAATGCCAGCTCCTTGGAGTTGCCCCTTCCCCTCACCAAAGCAGGCGTGTTCCTATTTGTTCGAAGAAAGACAGTCCCTATTTTCTGGCAAAATTACAGACCCTGGTTCGTCTCCATTTTTGCATTGTTAAAATTGTTAATGGCAGCTGCTAGATTTCCCATTTTTTCGGACTCAGTTTCCCTCCTACCACCACCCGCCTCAGGTCTCTGGAAAGTGGAGGTAAAAGCATCCTTTTTGCTTGGTAGTGTAGTGGATGTCTTGAGTCAAAGAACAAGATGGCCTCGCCCAGAAGCTGACTGGACAAGCAGTTCAATCTTAACTTTCCACACTGGTGGTGAGGGCAGCAGGCAAGCTTAAGGGCAGGTCCTGACTGCCACTCCTCAGCATCTTCTGCCTGAGGAAGTTATCTCACCCTGCCAAATGGTAGGACTGGCTCTGCGCACCACATTGCACCTCTGATTCTTTTCCTGTGATATACACAAGGTAGCATTTGATGTAATATCTGGACTATTTGTTATTTTGGGGACAGTCCTCTCCCAACTTCTCCTCCTGGTTTAAATCTGAGGTATTGTTACATGACGAAAGAATCTAGGTATGTTAATTTTTTGTTTCCCTTTTTTAAAAAACAACAATACTATTTAAATTTAAAAGATTTCAAATTACAAGAAAGGAGATTCTGACTAAACGTCGGAAAGAACTTTCTGGCAGTAAGAGCTGTTTGGCAGCGGAACAGACACCCATGAGAGGTGGCGGAGTCTCCTTCCTTGGAGTATTTTTAAGCAGAGGTTGGATGGCCACCTGTCATGTATGACCTAGTTGAGATTCTTGCATGACCCTTGGGGATCCCTTCCAATTCTACAATTCTATGAAAAGAGATAAAAACAAAACAAAGTGTTTGACATGATCCCAAAATAACCTGCTAAATTGCCAAAAGACCATTGGCCCTTTAAAGTTATCCTAAAATAGCCTGCTAAATTGTTTTATTGAGAGCGCAATTACCCATAAAGACATGTGCACACACAGCACCGATGCAGTGTTTTTTGATAATTAAAGTCAAGGAAGCAACATTACTGCATCACATGTTGTAGAAAGACCACAGTGTTGAAATTATTCCAAAAGGTTTCCCACAAAGCATAGCTATTTATGCAAACATTATTCCAGTATTGATTGTTACTCTGGAAATGATAGAGTCAGTGCATAGTTGCCAAATTGATGTTGTGGAGTGGAGGGGGGGACCCATATCTCTAACAGTATCCAGTATAGAGCAAGATTAACCAAAGGCATTAACAGGTTTTTAGTTGCTGCATGGCAAAATCTTGAGGCATTAGATTACAACCCATTCTGTCTGTTTTCATTTCATCTTGACCCGGCACATTAAAATCTTTGCCGCGAAATCAACTTTTAATTGAAGCAAATAGTAAAAAATGCCCCATATGGGTGTGGGGGTTCTTTTAAATAATTGTTTGAGCTTGTATGCACTTCCTTAACTTTGGACTTAAGTGAGATGGAGTGTAATCAGACAGAAATCTATTGTCAGTAGACAAACTAACCTGACTCTAGTTTCTTTTGTGTGTGAATCACAGGAAGGGGAACAGCACCTAGAATGTGGCTGGTTGTGTGTTGTGTGTGGCTGCTGGCTTTGCCCCTGATACCGATGTATTAGTCAAGGATGTCTATAAGGAAGAAGCCTACATGCATAGAAGGTGGGGCCGCAAGAGCAGCCCTCTGTACAAATGATTCCTCTTCATGTATGGAGGCATCTGAGAAAGGGTTGTTCAGGCTTCTACCCTGGGACATGTTTTCTTTGTAGGAAATTGGACTTTTCCATGTGGCAGAACCTACGCTTTGAGTCTCTGACTACTGACATCAGGCAGGCACCTTCACTGTACCCAGCTTAAAGCATTTTGGTTTACGCAAGCCAATCCAGACACTTGGTGTGTTATTTCTTTTTAGCTGCTGTTGATTTTCATAGTCTTCTGAATATTTTTTAAAGCCTACATGTCTTTAAATCGATAATTCTAATGTTTCGTTTTGTATTTTTGCAAACTGCCTAGAGGTTTTCTTGAAAAGAGGTGACATTTTATTTATTTTCTTAAATACGTAAAATGACGTAACGCTAAGCTGTGGACAAGAGTGGGCCGAACAATTAGCCTGACATTAGGCGGTGCCTTCTGTTCTTTCTGCCTTATTTTATTCCATGGCTGTTCTTTTTATGAAATTAACTACTGTAGGCAACAGCTTCTCTTCCCAGATGTAATCAGACCGCATGTGTGATCTTGCAGTAAGAGGATGCATTAATAACTCTCTATTTAACTACATTTTGCCTCGTAAAATATCACACACATTGATGGTTGAATTCCCATCAAAGGGAAGCCCTCAGGATTTGTTTCTGCGAGTCATATTTTTGACCAGTGTTCTCAAACCAAAGCTTAAACCTAGCGGTTCCCTGCTCTCCCCTGGTGCAGCAACAAAGCAGAAGGCGGCAGATATTTATTGAATTACTGATAGAGCTCTGAAAAAGAGGAAACTCCATAATTCCAGGGGAAGCACCGAAAATGCTTCATGCTCTTTCCCTTTCCTTGGCTACAATCCTGTGCTACTTAATTGGGGAAAGGCTCGTTGCAATCAATTCTAAGTAGTTCTAAGTAGACATGGGTTTATGATATTTATTTCTCTAATTGATACACTGTTGTATCCATGGCCAATTAACTGGACAAGATCTCCCATCACATTTCAGTTAGAAGCAGTTGTGGGCGTAAGAACCATGGTGTTGGTAAAGTGAATCTGACCTCTTCCCTGCACTGTTTCTACAATACAGACCCCCCCACCCCCTTCTCCCTGCTTTTTAATCTTTGGGGAATACATGTTTGTAACTAATGGGACAAATAGCAGCTGGAGGGGGGCTGGTTTGCTGCGGGAGCGTGGCAAAGACGTATGAGTTAAATCCAAGCCAATTTCTCTCCATGCCCAGCTGCTTTTAAAAGAAATGTGAAGGGGGCCAGACTCCAATCAATGGGTGGATATTGTAGGGAAGTGGATCTTGACTAAGCTTCGGAAGAAACTTCTTAATAAGAAGAACTATTTTAGAGTGAAGCAGATGGCCTTGGGAGATAGTAGGGATGGGAGAGAGATTTGTTTCAGTTTGCATTTAAAGGCAAAGTTAAATTTGCTATTCCCAAAACAATATGCATGAAATTCAACCTTCCCCTCGAAATTGACTGTGCTCCAAATTTTGCAATGCAGTTCTTCAGGGATGTGTATAGCAGTACATTAATGGAAACAACCGACAAATAGTTCTTACATTAGGAGAAATGGCTTGCAAAAGTACATATATTGGGAGAATTTTGTATTCAGATGCTGATGATTTTTTATGAAGCTTTTTTTAAATCCACAGAGATGTGGAAATCTGGCAGATTCACCTATTCCTAGATGACTTTCCTTCTCTGGAGTCATTTAAGCAGAGACTGCAAAGGCCGCCTCTCAGGGATGGCTGCTGTTGTATCCTGCACTGCAAATCCTTCATTGGGAAGGACATGGGCTCCCAGCTGCCTTCCACATTCTGTAGGATAGACATTTAATCACAGGTTTCCAGGGTCTCTTCAGGGCAGGGTATACAGTATAACATTACCAAAATATTCCTGGATTTTGGCAGTAGGGCTGCAGAAGTGTTCAATGATATGGATGTGTTCAGTACTCCTGGAGAGTAGTGAGGTGCAACAGTCAGAGATATAAAACAACTGTTAGTGGCAGGAGATGTGGTCGGATACAGGTGGATACCTGTATTTTAAATGCTGTACCAGGTATTTAAAAGGCTACTCAATTTTGATGTGATCTACTAGGCTACTCTGTTTGATTTTTGGAAGATATAATAAGCAGCCAACCCAAAGATCTTCCAGCCCTTGGGAGTTCCACAAGAGGAAAGATTGAAAATGTGAAGAGCCTCTTTTCAGCAAAGTAATTTGCATTCACCCTCCGGACTGTTGAGGCAGCACTTCTGCCAGGCTTTTTATATATCAACCTGCTCCTAGCAGCTCCTTCTCAAACTGCTGCTGAACTGCTCTGGCTGATTTTCATTTGCTAACTATGAATCCTCCATTGTTAGGATAGCAGTCTGCATTCATTTCTTCAGAAATCTCTCTCAACAGTATGGAACCAATCTCTGCCATATGATGTTGCTGGAGAATTTGTTATTTCTTCATTTAGCAATTGTGTTCCCTTCTTTCTCTTTCCATTCCTTTTCCCTTCTCTCTCCTGTTTCCCTTTCCCCCAGAAGTTATAAGCATTCCGCTCCACTTCTTAGAAGGGGACTCTCGCCAAGGGAATTAACGAAACCTAGATACTCAACTCCCCTAATTTGTTTGCAGAGGATTTAGTCCTAGTTTATAAACATGTGCAGAGGATCATCAAAAGAACACTGCTGGATCAGACTAAGGGCCCATCTTGTTCAGGACCCTGTTTTTAATATTGGCGAGGCAGATGCCCTTGTACTTTGTACTTTGTACTTTGGTTTGTTGAGCTGAGGATGATGAAGTATCTAGGTAAGCCTTCCCCACCTTGATGTCTTGCGGGTGTTTTAGATTACAAAACTTGCTGGCCGGGGCTGATGGGAACTGTACTCTAAAACATCTGGAGGATTCTAGATTTGTGAAGGCTGGTCATAGACCAGGCAGTGTAGCCCAGATGTTGTTGGACTACAACTCCCATCATCCATGTCCATTTGCCATGCTGGCTGCAGCTGATGACAGTCGTTGGAGTCCAGCAACATTTGGAGGGTGACAGGTTCCCCATCTCAGTCATTGAGGAATGACTCAAATTTGAAACCGGACCAAGATGCTAAAAATTATTTTGTTACTGCATCTGTCCTGGGCTTTCCACCTGTACAGTTTGAAGAAATTCTGACTGGTTTCGGTGGTGATTTTTGTTTAGTCTTAGCCTAAAACTTGCATACATGTACAATGCAATTCTATATGTGCCTGCTCAAAGGTTAGTCCCATTGAATTTAATGGAGCTTACTCCCTAGTAAGTGGGTATATGTTTTATTAGCCTTAGAGCAGGCATCCCCAAACTTCGGCCCTCCAGATGTTTTGGACTACAATTCCCATCTTCCCTGACCACTGGTCCTAGGGATCATGGGAGTTGTAGGCCAAAACATCTGGAGGGCCGCAGTTTGGGGATGCCTGCCTTAGAGGAATTAATATAGGCAAAAGCCATTTATTTGCAGCATTGGTTCATGAGATGAGGCAAATGGCTAATCAAGTGTATAAACACAACATTGCATCGAAATATTCCCCTTTTCCTTTTCTCCCAAAAAATCTTTAAAAGGTACAAAATAATTTACAGCTTGCTGAATTTTAGTCAGGGTAATTCTTTTTAATTGTCTAATGAGAACACATTGTGCTAATTGTCATATGCAGATTCAATTAGCATTTAGTTAATTAGCCTTTACAAATGAGGATTAACTTAATTACATAACACTAACCTCTCAATAACTCTAAAGGGTAGGAAGGCTGCTTTCATTAAATTCAGAATGCCTCTGTGTGTGTGTGTGTGTGTGTGTGTGTGTGTTAGTGTTAAAATCTGAAATGGCACACACATAAATTTAAGAATATTACCCACAGAGGACAACTATTAGAGATGATGATCAAAGGAAACAAGTTGTGTACATGACTTGGTGGTGGTTGTTTTTTTAAAGCTTGGAGAAAAATTCTGCTGGCTTCTAGAGCAATTTCAGCTTTGTGATGGGTTTACTGAATTGACTGCATGTGTGCACATGTGTACAGTGTGAAGACGGCATGTACTAGTTACTGTATCTGGTACATATTGTTGAGATGCCACATATTTAGAGATGACAGGCCTACAACTGGTCCACTCAACAACATGTTGCATTGTGGAGTCTTCCTGTCCCATGTTCCAGCCAACCATGAGACAGGAGGGATAGCTTGGTTGGTAGAGCATGAGACTATTAATCTCAACATCGTGGGTTCGAGGCCCACATTGGCCAAAAGATTCCTGCATTGCAGAAGGTTGGACAAGATGACCCTCTTGGTTGCTTCCAACTCTATGATTCTGTGCCCTACTCTAGGGCATGCCATTATGTCCCCCACACCCTGAGACACAGTCTGAGCTAGTTTCTGAGACGTGTTTTGGCTGCATAGCCACCATAAGTCAGGATCTGAATAGATTTAATATAATAAAATTCTAACAGCCATTGCATGTGCAGAGACAACAGCTTTCTTGAATAGGAGTCCTGCAGTCCTAGGGAACCAAATCAGGTGATGTGCCCACCCCCCTTTCTGATGCCCAAATGCTACACTGCATTTTAAGCATTTTAATATGTAGCCTTGCATTCCTTTGCTGCCACTTATTTAGACTTTTCCACTTGCTAGATCCAACCGTTTTGTGTTGCACCCCGTAGATGTGCAGCTTAGGGAGCCTTGTTCTGCTGAGTCACTTCCACTGCGACTGCCAGGCAGAGAAGAAGGCTTGGTGCGTAGTTCACCCATAAGGCTGATAACAAGCAAACACTTTTTATTGCTAAAAATTTTATGGCCATGATCGCTAAGCTGGTTTCCCTGTACGTGTGTGTCTTAAAGATGTCAGCGCAGAGGCAGATGAAAAATGGCTGAATATGCAAAGCCTTTGCACTTCTCAAAGGTGGTGCTTAGATATCTTTTGAGCTCCTCTCACACATTATTTATGTGGACGTGTGATCCACCTTGTAGGAGAATGTAAAACAGAAGAGAAGCGCTTGTAACCCGATTGCACATTTTGACCAGTGTAGTTTCAGGTCAGCCAAATCTGACATTGTGAAAACTCCTGTTCCTTGGCTATTATTCCCCTCGTTCTGAAGTTGCATTTTTAAGGGTGGCTTTTCTTTTTAAGTATAGAAACATTTAGGTATAGATACATTTCCCCATTAAATAGAGAAACTTCATTGCATTAGGCTGCTAGTGGCAGAAGCCTTCTTTTTATTATATTATTGCAACTTACTATATTACACTTAATATTAGTGCTGTGCTGAAATCCCACCCCAGCCCCAACTATTCTCCATTAATTAAGAAGAAAAGAAATGGCTATTCTTCTTGTTGTTTGCAACTGATTGTCCATTTCAGTGTATTATTAGAAAATATTTAGACATTTTTTTATCCTGCTTTTCTTGAAGAAACCCAAGTGACTTACAATGAATAATGCACCCCACCCCAAGTAAAGGATTCATTTGATTAAAAAAAGTAGAAGAAATGCTTTGAAATCCCTCACTCAGTGAATCTTCTTGGTGCATTATTTTCCCTCATGAAACGCTGCTGCCAGCTTTATTAGCTGCTGTTTCACTGTCTCCAGAGATTCAAATTCCAGCCTTGATAATTTGATCTGAATATCTTGTGTTTTATTGGAAATCACAAATACCGCAAGAAACTTCATTGTTTTCAGTATGTGGTTCGGCAGGGCTGGGGTGGGGCAAGGCAGTAAATGAATGAAATACATTGCTGGTACTGAAGCTTTGTTATAATAAAGGACTCTGCTTGCTCTTTTGGCCATTGCAGTTCCTTACCTCATGAAAGTTGTTTGGGGGGGATACTTGAAAGGTCTCTTCCTTGATTTGTTTCCTGCTCAGTAGCCTGCTTCTTTCCATTTGGCTCTATTCATCATCCTTCTACTCTTTGACAGTTCCAACACTTCCTTTGTTGAAGGGTCAAGTGACTTTCCAGTTTAGGCTACAACCCTAACCCCATTTACTTGCGCGTACGTCCCATTGATTTCATCTCTGAGTAGGTACAGTGGTACCTCGCAAGAAGAATGCCCTGCAAGACGAATTTTTTGCAAGACGAATGCATCTTGCGATCTGATGGTGACTCGCAAGATGAATTCGTTTTGTGAAAAATTCATCTTGCAAATTGCGGCTTCCCATAGGAATGCATTGAAATTTAATTAATGCGTTCCTATGGGCAAAAAAAGAAATTTCAGTGCATTCCTATGGGAAACCGCGATTCGCAAGACGAATTTTTCACAAAAGGAATTGACTCGCGGAATGAATTAAATTCGTCTTGTGAGGCACCACTGTATGGTTACAACTGTGCTACAAATTCTTAAAATTTATGCAGAAAAGTGGCTTGCCTCTTTGGCCTGGAGTCGAAACGCATTAACATTCTCCGACATTACTTTGATTATATAGGGCTGAAACTCAGAAACTGGCCCAAAATGCATCAGCCAGATTACTGGCTGCATTCCATTTAGAGACCATATGCCCCCTGTTTTAAAACAGCTGAATTGGTTGCCAGTTCATTTCCAGGTCCAATTCAAGGTGCTCTTCCTTACAGACCTTCTCAGTTGTTAAAACCATCGGAGGGGAACCTATTGCTTGTTCCCCTGCCCCCAGAAGAAAAATGTATTGTGAGTGGTTTCACTGAATTATTTAGATTAAACATTTTAAGGTTTTGGCCCTCTGGTTAGGGCTGACTCCAGGAAAGGCGGCTCAGGACTAAACTGAGAGTTTAAAAGAACACAGGATCCGAAGAGAGGTTATTCTGACATTGCAATTTAAGTCATGACAAGCACATCCAAGAAACTGGCACAAAAGACTGTAATTCAAACACCAATAAATATGATTCTGAAACAGATCATATCTCTGCACCGTAAAAGAAGCCAGATCTTAAAAACCAGCCAAGTTAAAGTAATACTCTATAAAATTCACTCACCGTAAGAATATAGTATAAAAAGAAAAAATAGCTTCGCCTCCAAGCGAAGTGTTCAACCCTTCTTAATTTAACTTTTATCTATGCATTCTCCGCCCCTTCAAAATGGATAGATAGCCCACAACCATTTTGGCATACACTTATCCATTTATGGCATCCTGACATCTGATATATTTGAAGCTGTGTTTCCTAACAGTGCAAGAGCATAGCAGGACAAGGCTATGGATCAACACAGCCCTCCTTACAGAGCAGCTACTGACTGCTTCCATTCTTGCTTGCAAGAGTACACAGAGAAGGTATGTCCCAGTCCGCTCTGGATTGAAGAGGCTGGATGCCTGCAGATTGCGGTATCATCAATGGACAAACAAGCCTTAAAAACTGCTTGGGACATCTGTATTCTTGGGAGCACAAATGAAGGAGTGTGCTGTCTGTGAGGTGCACCCCACAGGATGCTTTGCAGTGTCTCTGGGGTACAATTGTTAGCGGATCATGCAGTGCAGCTGTTTTGGGGTGGTGCGGTGTCTTAAGATGAGAGTTGCCTGCAAAGGCCACACAAGGAAGTATATATGAGAGAGATGTGTGGCTATAGGAAGATTCCCATCTTTCTGCTTGGAGCAAACTTTATGAAACTATGCATGGCATGGAGAAAGCAGATTGAGAAATGTTATTCTCCCTTTCTCATAATGGACGTCCAGCGAAGCAGGAATATTCAGGATTTGGGTGGCTTTGAAAGAAGGTTAAAAGGTAAAGGGACCCCTGACCATTAGGTCCAGTCGTGACCGACTCTGGGGTTGCGGTTCTCATCTCGCTTTATTGGCCGAGGGAGCCGGCGTACAGCTTCCGGGTCATGTGGCCAGCATGACTAAGCCGCTTTTGGCGAACAAGAGCAGCACACTGAAACGCCGTTTACCTTCCCGCCGGAGCGGTACCTATTTATCTGCTTGCACTTTGATGTGCTTTCGAACTGCTAGGTGGGCAGGAGCTGGGACCGAGCAACGGGAGCTCACCCCATCGTGGGGATTCGAACCACCGACCTTCTGATCAGCAAGCCCTAGGCTCTGTGGTTAGACAGAGGATAAAGCTAGCTATGGCTGCTAACCATGATGGTTATGTTTTACCACCATAGTTGGAGGCAGTAATTCTTCTGAATCCCAGAGGAGAGGAGAATAGGGCTGTTGTGCTTGGGCCCTGCTTCAAGTTTTCCACATGCATCTGGATGGCCCCTGAGAGAATAGGATGCTTGGCTAGAGGGGCCATTGGCCCTTCTTGCGTTCTCAGATTCGATTTTTGGATGAAGGTTGGTGAAGTAGCAGAAAGAGTGGTGCAAAGAATTAGTTATAACACTGCGATGTTTCTTTATGTCCACACAGGGCTTTTGGGAAGAACACAAGAAACTGATAAATGAATATGGACCTGCTTGTGGGTAAGGAGCTCTTGATTTCATTTGCATTTGCTGTTGTTGTTTCCCCGTTTCCCAGCACAACCCTACCCAAGTCTATTCAGAAGTTAAGTCCTATTGAATTCCGTGGGGTTTGCTTCCAGATAAGTAGGGCTAGGATTGCAACCTTTGAGTTGGTTTAGCTGTCAGTTCTGGCAAGTTCTAAGCTTTTCAGCAAGATAGAATAACATGGGAACCAGGGATTATTACCAAATGATGCCCAAAGGTAAGCGGATCTTCCCAGCCCTGGTTCAACACTTCAACACTTGGATCACTCCGCCTCTAGACTTGACCTTCTACTTCTGGTGGGCTTTCATTCTTCTTTTACTTAATAAAAAAAAAGCACTGTAGGAAAGTCTTTCTGTTTGTCCACCCAGTTGTTACCATTTTAAAGATGATGGGTTTTTTTTACTAGCTCTTAGTACCTGTGTTTCATACTCACATTTCAAAGGTGATGGGGGTTGTGTGACATTTTTGATATAACTGACTGAGGAAAAAGCAAATGCAAGAATAATAGGTGCAAATTGAAAACCAGAGGTGGCGGGGGAAGAGCATATTATTGTCAGCCCCAATATGTCCAGAGGAGGGCAACCAAAATGGTCAAAGGCTGGAAACGATGCCTTATGAGGAACGGCTTAGGGAGCTGGGTATGTTTAGCCTGGAGAAGAGGAGGTTAAGGGGTGATATGATAGCCATGTTCAAATATATAAAAGGATGTCATATAGAGGAGGGAGAAAGGTTGTTTTCTGCTGCTCTAGAGAAGCGGACACGGAGCAATGGATTCAAACAAGAAAGAAGATTCCACCTAAACATTAGGAATAACTTCCTGACAATAAGAGCTGTTTGGCAGTGGAATTTGCTACCAAGGAGTGTGGTGGAGTCTCCTTCTTTGGAGGTCTTTAAGCAGAGGCTTAACAGCCATATGTCAGGAATGCTTTGATGGTGTTTCCTGCTTGGCAGGGGGTTGGACTGGATGGCCCTTGTGGTCTCTTCCAACTCTACGATTCTATGATTCTATGTTTAGGAAGCAAAGTTGGGTGCTCTTGAGTGTGCTCATAATGAACAGTTTACTCATGCCTACATTTTGTTTTGTTTTCTGATGTCCTCTATTCTGGGTTAGGGAGGGCACTATGCACAGGAAGGTGATATCTCGCTGGTGAAGAACCCTGTGTGAGAAGCAGGGGAGGGAAGATTCCCCAGGGTGGGAGGCGGGGAGAAGAAAGGGAAGCCCCAAAATGACAGCTGGGAGGGTCTATCCCCTTTTGTGTGAGATCTACCTCTGATAGAGGGCTTTGCATTTTTCTTTCTTTCTTCCCTCTTCTTTCTCTATTTAGTTTTCTCTATTATTTTTATTTAGATTAGTTTTTGTATTGTATGTTGAAAAGTTTCAATAATAATAATACAGTAATAATTTTTTTTAAATAAGAACAGCCACAGGGTGAGGATGGGAAAAGTGGACTGCAGGGCAAGTCAGTGATCAAGGATTGAAATTTTCACTTTTTGCTCTGCTTCTCATGGGCATTGAATTTGCATGTGGATTTTGGGAAATCCCAGCATATTTTAATTTTGAAGATAATATTTCAATTCCAAATAACTTTTCAATTTTGAGGGTGCTTGATGAGCTTGTGCATGCCAGTGCTAGGTGCAGCTTGCGTTTTTAAGACAGTTTTTTTTTTTACAAAATAAAAAATTCAAATGTCATATTTCTGTGATGTTAAATACCAAACATTCCCAAGAGGTATATGTGTAATCATTTTAAGCCCTTTCTGATGAAGAAGAGAGACATGTTAATTATTTTAAGTGCTGTTTTCTTGGTACTGCAATATTTTAATTAGCACTGAAATGTTGGGAAGGATATTCTTACTAAGTTTAATAGGCTGTCTTTCTGTTATCACAGAATATTATAACATTATGATATGATAAGGATTTCATAGAAATGTAACAAAAACTATTAACTGTTACATTTGTTCAAAATTTAGGAACTTGCCATTCACTTCAGTGTTTTACACATGTTCATGTGATTTAAAGAAAAGTTCCTGTTGCTGAAATCCTAAAGATCATGCACCTTCTCTGTTCTCAATCCTTACCTTCTTTCTTTTTCTATTAGAACTTGGATTGTTAGCTCTCATGTGGCTTTTAAACACTCCAGCAGACCATTCCCTCTGTTTTTGAAGTATGGTAGCCAAAATGGACAAGAAAGAAATACTAGTGGGATTTGAGGAATCCCCAAGTTTGCAGAAGGACAGTCACTCTTCGGAGGGAGCCTTCAAAACAACCCAGTGAGGATTGAACCCCCAGTACGTTTCCAAGCACAGTTCAAAGTGTTGGTGCTGACCTTTAAAGCCCTAAATGGCTTCGGTCCAGAATACCTGAAGGAGCGTCTCCACCCCCATCATTCTGCCCGGACACTGAGGTCCAGTACCAAGGGCCTTCTGGCGGTTCCCTTGTTGCGAGAAGCCAAGTTGCAGGGAACCAGGCAGAGGGCCTTCTCGGTAGTGGCGCCCGTCCTGTGGAATGCCCTCCCATCAGATGTCAAAGGGAAAAACAGCTACCAAATTTTTAGAAGACATCTGAAGGCAGCCCTGTTTAGGGAGGCTTTTAATGTTTAATTGATTATTTTATTTCATTTTTCTGTTGGAAGCCGCCCAGAGTAACTGGGGAAACCCAGCCAGATGGGCGGGGTATAAATAATAATAATAATAATAATAATAATAATAATAATAATAATAATAATAATTAATAATTAACATGCTCAGGAGCCACACAATGCTGGCTGACTGTTGCAGGGGGAATGAAAAATGGGGGAGAATGCAGTGGAGTATGTTGAAAACTTTCAGTAATAATAATAATAATAATAATAATAATAATAATAATGGGTGATATGTCCGGCTGACTGGAATAGTGAACAAGAACATGTTTTAAAGCTGCAACATTCTATTGCAAGTCACACTCATAACTGATGATTTTCATCATTTTTTATTTTTTATTGATAACAATATAAATTCAACAACAACACAGGTGCAAAGCAGGTGTTAAGCCTTCCAAGTAGCTCTGGCAAGCATAGAGAAACAATACGTTAATAAGATTAGTCAAATATTAGATAAAGGGGGAAGAGTTGACAATAGAGATGAGAGTGTGTTGGAAGAAAATCACTGATCAAGGAGCAAACACTATAAATCCCAAAGTTCCTCCAAATAAAATCATATTTAGATGGGTCACCCAATTCGTAAATGTCAGAAAAAGCCACCCATTTGCAGCAAAGTCCTCGGGGACAGGATCACCTCTTGTCACTTTAGGTTTGTGACTCAGCCTTCTCTAAAACCACAATATACAAAGCTCCCACACAGATTATTTTCAACACATTAACGTCACGGCTCTCATTCCGTGAATATTTCCAACACTTGGCTGTGCTTACACAGAAAAGATTCAGAAACTCTTCACACACTCTGTTTTCAGCTTCTTTTAATTTAAATATGTAAAGTTGGGATAAGAAAAGAGGAAGAAAGAGGAACCTGCCTTATATTTGTCAATCTAGTTTACCTGTTGTCTACTCTGACTGGCAGCATCCCTCCAGAGTCTCAGGAAGAGGTCTTGCACGTTGTTTGATCTCCTCTGTTGCCTTTTTACATTATTCACAAAATTGAGTTTGAAAATTTAATATTTCTCAGCGATACAGAAGTGTGCTACTTGGTAAAAAGTTCATGCTCCTTTCCAGTACAGTTTCTGTTGGCAGATATTGTCCCTAAAGAAATAATCTCTCTTTACTGTCACTCTTCATTAGCTAGAACACTGAACTTGGATGAGGCTGGGAGGGTGCTTTCTTTATATTGTTGCTTTAGTCCATTGAAAACCACAACCCACCAAGTTGCTTTTAAGGTTTGGTTGTTGTTCAGCACGAAACAATGGAATGAGTCTCAAAATGCCGTTTGAAAACAATGGAAGAATTATAAACATGAATTAGGGGACTGTATATAGTAAGGACAGAAGCAGTAGTTAGAAAATGTTGCTTTCTCCTGGCCTTGCTGACATATGTACCCCATTCTGTTGTTGTTGCAGCATTAGACTTGTAATTAGAACTGTACCATGATTGAAGAAATTTTAATCAAAGCAGTGCAATCCCATGCATGTCTAGCTACTCAGAAGCATATTCCATTGACTTCAGTAGGTCTTACTCCCATGTCAGTGGGTGTAGGATTGCAGCATAAATGCGCATATCATAAAACTACACTTCTAAAGAAAAGAAAATAATGTTTCCATGCGTAAATGCCACAACAGGTGCCATGTTAAAAAAGTTATTGTCTCCTGGGTGAAAGTAAAGGGGCAATACCTGTTTTTTGTATTCAGTTTTTGTAAGTATTTTATCTTAAATACATGTTTAAATAACATGTATTTCCTGCTTGCTCAGGATGCCTTTTTTTGTTAATTTAATAAACTTCAATCAATTATTCTAACTGATTAGTTGATTAAAGTTTGCAGTCTTGTAGTGATTTTGGGGAGGTGTCTTTGCATAGTATTCCAAGTGGCACCAGGTTTTATAACCACAGTTACTCAAATGTCTCCCCTGTCCCTAATGACAGAGTTCATGCTTTGCTTGCAATAAGCTACTATGTTCAATCCCAGCACCTCCATATAAGTCTGGAAAAGACTCCTGGAGAACAGACGCCTGGGCCATAGCTGCCAAGTTATCCCTTTTTTAAAGGGAAATTCCATTATGCTGAATAGGCTTCCTCGCGAGAAAAGGGAAAACTTGGCAGCTATGGCCTGGGCAGCTTCAAATGCCGGATATACCTGTCCAATTTACTTTAAAGCAACATCCAATGTTCCTATCCGATTTCTCTCCCCTGTTGTGCAAATGAGGCAGCTACTTAGTGAAAACATTAAACATTAAAGAACTGCAAACCTTTACATGTGCAACTTTCCAAATTGCACTCTGCAGCGGGAAATGGGACCATACCTCTCCTGAAAGCCTTTGCTTGATGGATCTCATTTGCAGAAATATCAGGGCATCAACCCCATAGGGAACAATAATCTGTCCTGTATATAGGGCAGTTATTTGTGTGAAATATGTGGCCAGTGGCCTTTTACTTTAAGGTGCTGAGTCCATTAAATATCTTGGTCTGACCATCACTAGCAATATCCACATATTAGTCCAAGCAAGTATGGCAGGCATTCTAGAGAAGTGCTGCTGTCAAAATCTAGACAGATGGACAAGCTCCCAGGGCAGTCTCGAGCAGGTCGCGCGCCCTGGCGCTGAGGGGCGGAGATCGCTCCAGCGCCCTCGCGGGGCGCAGCATGACTTCCGCACAGCTTTGCCGCACAGCCCCGCGCCACCAGGACTCTACCTAGAGCTGGCCCTGCAAAGCTCCTATGATGAATATTGGGTGAGGGAAAATTAGTACTTTTAATACAAATGCTGTGCCACATATAGTTGTTGTTGTTGTTGTTGTTGTTGTTGTTGTTGTTGTTGTTGTTGTTGTTTAGTCATTTAGTCGTGTCCAACTCTTCGTGACCCCATGGACCATAGAACGCCAGGCACTCCTGTCTTCCACTGCCTCCTGCAGTTTGGTCAGACCCATGTTCGTAGCTTCGAGAACACTGTCCAACCATCTCGTCCTCTGTCGTCCCCTTCTCCTTGTGCCCTCCATCTTTCCCAACATCAGGGTCTTTTCCAGGGAGTCTTCTCTTCTCATGAGGTGGCCAAAGTATTGGAGCCTCAGCTTCACGATCTGTCCTTCCAGTGAGCACTCAAGGCTGATTTCCTTCAGAATGGATAAGTATGAATCCTAAAACTGCTACCTGTGCATATTCCTCGAAACCATTACTAAAGTTGGCTTTTTTATTTTATAAATGCATTTGCAAAACTATCCTGTGGTCTGGCAAATGCAGAACAGCTTATAAAATCTCCAGCTGTCAATAAGAGTGTAGCAAGGTGTTGCCTTTCTTAGCCCGCATCAAAAGCCTTCCTCCTTTCTAGGGTTAAGTATTGCCTTCTGGAAGCTGCCCAGGGAATGCCCTAATGGTTCCTTTTGGAAATGGATCAGTGAGGGTATGCTTGGATAGGCCTTGGATTCTATCCATTTTTAAATACCCGATCGTTCACAGCCCTTTGAACATGTGTCTGGCTTGGCAAACTCCTGCAGCCCAGCCTTTGATCCATATGCTCACATGGTCCTGACGCCATGGCAAAATCCGGAGGTCAAGACAAAGAGCAGAGGCGCTTTCTGGAAGCATTGGATTGAGAATAATCTGTTGTTCTTGTCCCAGTTGATTGAGGAGGATAACAGCTTCAAACAAACTGAGTTTAACCTTCTGGTCACGGCAAGATGGCAATATATTCAGTTTGAATTGTTGCTTATTAGCTAAGTTTGGCCTAGAGGCTTGTAAGGCGTCCGAGGCTTCCCCTCTTTTTTCCTTTGAAATACTTCTGAAGCATTCTTCTTGTAATTTACCCTTTTTTAAAAGAAAGAAAGAAATAATCAAACCTATTTTAGATAACATTTGCCGCTGCTTGAATTAACCACTCTAATTTTAAAACTTCATTGTGACATGCTAGGCCCACATCGTAATAAAAAGGCATTTTCAGTGCCAGGTTAAAGATTCCTCTTTTCCTGGATTTTGTAGTGGGTTATCATGTCCTATATACTGCTGGTGTTTTGACATTGTTGTTGATGTGATTCTTCTAGTTGTTGCTTTGTTAATGTAAAAATGTTTTAAACTTTGTATTTTTTATTCTGTTTTGTAAGTAGTGTAGAGATTTGCCAGCAACAATAGTCATATGTTTCCATTGGCACCCCACTGCCTTTATCCATCCCGAAATTAGTAAATGTGCCAACTGTTGGTACTGTTGTGATTCCAGTATTTAATTTTTACATATATTGTGGGAATACTCCCAGGTGTGGCACAATTTCGGCATGACAAAAGGTTAACCTTGCTTTGTCTGCTTCCTCGAAATGTCCAAAAGGCATTTTAAACCTAGGCCATACACCTTCTTTCATAGCACTATTTGAACATCATGTGTTCAGGATCCACAGAACTCTACTGAAAACTAAAAGGATCACTACAGCAGAGATTATTACAATTCAGTGGTACATAAATTGTCAAAATCAATAAATATTAATAATACAGTTGGACGGTGCAAACTCACTATGGGACTACAGATCCCCGCAGTAGGTATAGCATATATTTCGGAAAGCATCAAAAATGTCCGGGATGTGTGGCAGCGCATATTGGAAGAGTTGAGATTTTGCCAAAAAAGCTCAACAAATTTTTTTTGGTCTGGATTTTCGCTTCTTGCAACATGGCAACCATAACATACCAGCTCTATACTGAATACTGAGCAGCTGAACATACAATGTAACATAATGACATGTAAACAAAGGCATTTAAATGTTTTTTTTTTGACTACTGGTGGGGGCTGTTTTTGCAGAGTGCACACACATCTATGTGCGCATGCAGTGCTATGCCTGAAAAATGGCTGAGCATCATCCGCCATCCTCCCCTACTCTCTTCTCCAGGCTCTCGATTCTTATGAATGCAAGGAATGAATGCAAGTATGTGGAAGCATCGTACGTATTGTTTGACTTCGAGTTTGATCTGACAGTCTTGGAGGAGATACAGTACTTAACACATTCCCAATTGAAAATGGCTTCCAAATGAATATGGAGAGCAAATATCTTTATCCCACCCCCAGGATGAATACAGATATTTGAAACTGGAGCCTGTATTGCTATTCTCCTAAGGTCACTTGAATCATTTGACTGATACCATCACAATTGTTTTCTTTTTGTGTGGACTGGTTTCCTTGACAGCAGGATGTCAAAGCAACTTTTCAGCTTCATTCACGTCAAAACAATATATGCCTTCTATTCTGAAAGCCCTCAGGTCTTGAGAGGATTATTTCAATCACGGTGTTGTAGATCCCGCTTTTCGGAAATGAACACATACCCCTTCAGTTCTCAGGGTGTGCTTGAAAATCATATACCGTATGGATGGTCTCAGTAGAGAGTGGGGGAAGATATTCACTGTTCAACTAATGTAATTGCATATGGTGAGGGAACATAGCTCAGTGGTCAAGCACATGCCTTGGATGCAGAAGGCTTGCAAGTTCAGTCTCTGGCATGTCCTGTTAAAGGATAATTAGGAGACAGGTGATTTGATCTGGGACCTTGGGGAGTGACTGCCAGAGTAGTCAGTACTGATGAACAAATGGTCTAATCTGAGGCATTTTCCTATGTGTGATTCTGTCTGTTTTTGTGTGTGTGTTGTTGGATGACTATAAAATATAGCTTGATGGGTGGTTTAAGTACATATATGTTGGTATATGTCTAGAAAGCTAGAGAGTTCCAGAAAAACGTCTACTTCTGCTTCATTGACTATGCAAAAGCCTTTGACTGTGTCGACCACAGCAAACTATGGCAGGTTCTTAAAGAAATGGGAGTGCCTGATCACCTCATCTGTCTCCTGAGAAATCTCTATGTGGGACAAGAAGCTACAGTTAGAACTGGATATGGAACAACTGATTGGTTCAAAATTGGGAAAGGAGTACGACAAGGCTGTATATTCTCTCCCTGCTTATTTAACTTATATGCAGAATTCATCATGCGAAAGGCTGGACTAGATGAATCCCAAGCCGGAATTAAGATTGCTGGAAGAAATATCAACAACCTCAGATATGCAGATGACACAACCTTGATGGCAGAAAGCGAGGAGGAATTAAAGAACCTTTTAATGAGGGTGAAAGAGGAGAGCGCAAAATATGGTCTGAAGCTCAACATCAAAAAAACCAAGATCATGGCCACTGGTCCGATCACCTCCTGGCAAATAGAAGGGGAAGAAATGGAGGCAGTGAGAGATTTTACTTTCTTGGGCTCCTTGATCACTGCAGATGGTGAAAGCAGTCACGAAATTAAAAGACGCCTGCTTCTTGTGAGAAAAGCAATGACAAACCTAGACAGCATCTTAAAAAGCAGAGACATCACCTTGCCGACAAAGGTCCGTATAGTTAAAGCTATGGTTTTCCCAGTAGTGATGTATGGAAGTGAGAGCTGGACCATAAAGAAGGCTGATCGCCGAAGAATTGATGCTTTTGAATTATGGTGCTGGAGGAGACTCTTGAGAGTCTCATGGACTGCTAGAAGATCAAACCTATCCATTCTTAAGGAAATCAGCCCTGAGTGCTCCCTGGAAGGACAGATCGTGAAGCTGAGGCTCCAATACTTTGGCCACCTCATGAGAAGAGAAGAATCCTTGGAAAAGACCCTGATGTTGGGAAAGATTGAGGGCACAAGGAGAAGGGGACGACAGAGGACAAGATGGTTGGACAGTGTTCTTGAAGCTACGAACATGAGTTTGACCAAACTGCGGGAGGCAGTGCAAGACAGGAGTGCCTGACGTGCTATGGTCCATGGGGTCACGAAGAGTCGGACACGATTAAACGACTAAACAACAACAACATGTTGGTATGGGAAATTGTTGTGTGATGGGCCAATGGCCGTAATAAATATCAATCAATCAATCAATCAATACCTTGATGGGTCAGAAGCAGTGGTCCAACTAATGGAAGATTGATCTTCCTTAAAGATCTGTTAGATAACTCCTGGCTGGCATTATGCTCTATTTATGTACCTAATACCCAACAAGAACAATTTTTGGATGAAACTTTTACATTACTGCACTCATTTCAATAAGGCGAAAGTGGTGATAGGTGGTGACTTAAATCTTGTACTTATTTATTATTTTGATAAAAGCAGAACCTCTCACCTACCACATACCCCCCCAATGCACGCCACCTTCTTTTAAAACATCCTTCTACAGTGTATTACATAAACACATTTACTTTCTGAAGTATCTGAAGAAGTGTACATGCACACGAAAGCTCATACCTATGACAAACTTAGTTGGTCTCTAAGGTGCTACTGGAAGGAATTTTTTATTTTGTTTTGACATTTACTTTGATGCTTGGTGCATAGCCAGTCCAAAACTACGAAACTGTACACATATGTCAGCAAGGAATAAAAATTATGTCAGATTGGATTTATTCATCATAGAAGGTCTGATTAATGAGGTTAACAACTTAGAGAATACAACGCGGAGTACACAAATCTAAATCTTTATTGGAAATTAGACCCCTGGATATTATTATTAATTATATATTTTTTACTACAGAGAGACTCCTGGTTGTTGTTTTTAAAGATTAATCACAACTTCAGTGGTTTGGGACATGTCTGAAGCTGTGATCTGCAGCATATGTATAAGTGAAAGAAGCAGAATTTTTAAAAAGAGAAACAAAAGGTAAATGCCAATCTAATTCAATAAATACAATATCTTGAAACTAGACAGAAATGCATGCAAAGAAATTCATGGGGGGGGGGCATGGCAGGAGGAGAAGAGAAAATTCTAATGCACAGGCAGAAATCCTTGAGCAAGTGACTTGGCACCACTTTGGATAGAGGCCCAGGTAGCTCCCAGGAGACACAGGGCCTTTTCAGGTGTAAACCTAGCATTCTGGCACTCTGCTATCCTTTTCCGAGCAGGTTAAGACCTCCCTTTTGCTTGCTAATACATATGCGTGTCTTTGCTGTTATGTTCATGGTGTTGATGGCTTTTGCTTTTTTAATTCCATTTTCCGTTCTTAATTGTTTCAGGATACTTATGCTCTCTCATGATTTGATTGTTATGGGGCTTTTTTTTTTATTGTACACTGCTTCGGAAATTTTGTATTGAAACTGATACAAAAACCTCGTAACAACTCCCTGCCATGTGGGAAATTAAAGTTAAGAGTATAGGATCTAAGAATCCCCCCTCCAAATAATCAGCCGCTTGACCTTTTGAAAAGAGGATCACTCGGCTTTCGAACTGAAACGAACAGTGCATGTTATCTCCAAAAGGAGATCACCCACAACTAATTACATCTCACAAGGCAACAGGGGCTGTTCTTCATCTTAATGTTTTCTTGCTATGGGGAAAATGGCTCCTTTAACATCTGTTGTGGATTGGGGGTTTATTATTATTTTTAGAAAGCATATCTTCATTGTAATATCCACATTGCACTGAGCTGAATACAATAATTTCAACTGACTTTTTAGAAATAACATTCCATTTCTTATGTATGTCAATGAATTTCTTCATTTCTACTTTATAGGGTTGTTTTCCTGCTCATATATGGGTTTTAGATTTGACCACCACCCCGCCCAAATCTTATTGGTCCCAGAATCAATTTTGTGCAGCTGCATTGTATTAGTTAAACGAAGAAATATCCCTTCACCTATTCCTCTCTCTCTGCTGGGAGAGGGAGGATTAAATCACCTTTTGGGGTTGCGTAATTATAGCTTGTTGCTATGAGCACTGTCCTTTGTGTGTTTGGTAGATCTGAGCCTTAGCTTTAGCACAGTAGCATCCATTAATGTGCTTTCTTTCACTTCACTTGGCTACAAGTAAATTGAAGTCCAATGATACGGAAAAGGCAACGGACACATGCAGAGAGTTGGGATGTGAAACATGAATGCAGTGGTAATGTACAGCCCTAAATGGTCTGGGCCCAGCACATGCCTCTGGGAACATTGTTGTTTAGTCGTTTAGTCATGTCCGACTCTTCGTGACCCCATGGACCATAGCATGCCAGGCACTCCTGTCTTTCACTGCCTCCCACAGTTTGGTCAGACTCATGTTCGTAGCTTCAAGAACACTGTCCTACCATTTCGTCCTCTATCGTCCCCTTCTCCTTGTGTCCTCAATCTTTCCCATCATAAGGGTCTTTTCCAGGGAGTCTTCTCTTCTCATGAGGTGGCCAAAGTATTGGAGCCTCAGCTTCACGATCTGTCCTTCCAGTGAGCACTCAAGGCTGATTTCCTTCAGAATGGATAGGCTTGATCTTCTTGCAGGCCATGGGACTCTCAAAAGTCTCCTCCAGCACCACAATTCAAAAGCATCAATCCTTCGGCGAACAGCCCTCTTTATGGTCCAGCTCTCAGCTCTGGGAACATAGGAAGATGCTTTATACTGAGTCAGACACTGGTCCATCTAGCTCAGTATTGTCTACACTGACTGGCAGCGACTCCCAAGGGTTTCAGGTAAGGGATACCTACCTGGGAGGTGCTGGGTTTTGAACCTGGGACTTTCTCCCACTGAAGCACAGCCCTTCCTCAAATCCCCAAGTTTTACTTATTTAGAAGACTTCAAAACTGCTTGATTGAAAAAATCTGTACAATAAAATTGAAGATAATAAACAATGTTAAAATCCACAGTTGAAAGCAAATATATACATAAAACCGTCTTTATTAAAAATATATAGAGAGAACCATCATTATTAAAAACAAAGAAAATCAGTAAACCTTTTAACAGATAGTTCCTGCACCCGCTCTTCAAAAAGCAGGCCTCATGCTATATTTCTGCCTACTTTTGAAAATCCACCAGTTTAAAAAATGGGTTGCTATGTTATTATTCAAGAAACAAGATGGTCAAATCGCTCTTTTGCTTGTAGAACCTAGGACAGGCACCCCCAAACTTCAGCCCTCCAGATGTTTTGGACTACAATTCCCATCATCCCTGACCACTGGTCCTCTTAGCTAGGGATCATGGGAGTTGTAGGCCAAAACATCTGGAGGGCCGCATTTTGGGGGTGCCTGCCCTATGACAATGTGATCAGCTGTCTTTTATTTAGTTATCCTTCAGAGCAGCTGAATGCCCCCTCCAGATGGAAATTGCCCCCCTACACTCAACTGTTTGGGGGGGGGATAAGATACCTGTTCAACCTGTATTTCTCTCTCTCCCATAGCTTTTAAAGCTGCAAAGTTAAATGTGGGCGAAATAAAGGCAAAGATTGACTTTGGGGGAATGAGGGAAAGAATTAACTCCGTCTCCCCCATTGCCAGTGTGAAGGGTCCTCCTCTCTGCAACTGTTTGAAGTATAAATTGTTTTTAAACAAAACAAAAAAAGCTAATTGGGTCTCTCCTACATCTTGTCACTGTTGGCCAAGAAATCTTGCAGTTCTTTTCAGATCTCAGACTTATCCTGTACAGTGCCACATGTCTCTTAGTCTTGGAACTACGGTACTAAATGAGTTTAAGGCAGAGATTTGTGTACAGGTTCCCAGAAGTCTGAGCCATAATCCCTTCATCTTCTACTTCATGTCACCCTGCAGATGACCTTAATAAGGTAGCTTTAGAGAGCGTTTTTTAAAAATAAATAAATATATATATATCTGTATGGAATCTCTCTGTACAGAGGTAGCACACTCTGAATACCAGATGCCAGGGACAAACAGGGGGTTGTTCACCTTTATGCCTTGCCTATGAACTCTCAGAGATGTCTGGCAAGTTGCTGTTGGAAGCAGAATCCTAGACTAGATGGTCTTGGGTTTGAGCCAGCAATGTGATTCTCCCGTCCCTCTATTCCTCTGCTTATTCATCGCCCTTGGGTTTTCTTTCTTGATACAGCAGCATTGTTGCATGCACCCCAGTCTCCAAGCAGTGAGAGTCTGCAGGGATTCCAATGCTTAACCTAGAGCAGATCCCAGGATCTGGGTCCAACAGTTATTGCCCACTTCTGATAACCAGCAGCCGATACTCAAAATGCATAATAAAACAAAAACTAACCAATAACCCCCTCCCACAAACACACTTAAAAAACCATAGAATGCTAATTCAGCCTAAATCATCATCATCATCATCGTTGATGGAATGAGAGGGACAATGTCACACTGTACTTGACCAGGACAGGAGCCTACCTATTTGACCAAAGTAGGGCTACCAACTTTTGATTTTCAAACCCACCCACCCTGGCCTCCTTGGATTGTGGGCTGTGAGGGCAGGGACAGGCCAAGATGGAACCAGGATGGTCCAGAGGGTTTGGCGTGCCATAGGACACCCCCAAGGCTGGCTGGCTTTTGAGATCCCAGTATCTGCCCCTCAACTCAGCACAATTTGAGCAGTAATATTCAGGCTGGTTAGCACTCCCATAACAAGGGCTGACATTGTTTGAAGCAGGAGCAACAAAATGTTCAACCAACGTAAGAGAAACAAAAAATTCATAGAACGGTAGTCCCTTGATCGCTCCCATCCCTGGCCTGTCTTCATTTGTCTTGGGATCAGATATATAATAGTGTTTTCTTCCAGAAAACAGTAAGAGTTTGTATAATTTAGAATTATGTGCAAACAGGCTAAGCATGAGAGAGACTGTGTCAAAGTGAGTGAGCACATGCCCTAGGGGACTGCTGGACACCAGCAGGGTCAATGTAAGCTATTTTGCATGTCTTTTTTTGCATGTGGGCTTGGAGATATTGAGGGAGAACACAACTCTCTTTAAAGTTCAGGCTGCATCAACAACAAAAAATCTGGTAATTGGCTAAGAGATTAAATAAGAGGCTGTGGAGACAAATATTAGTTGGCAACCTAATGGACAGCAATGAGTCCAGCTGAAAGTGGTGCAGGAAGAGAAGCTGTGTAGGAAGAAAGGGGGGGGAGATGTGACAGGAGAAGTAGTTGTCCTCATGTGGCATGGAAGCACAAAAACTGAATCCTGAGAATGTTCATGTTCAGTGTTGTTGTTGTTTAGTCGTTTAGTCGTGTCCGACTCTTTGTGACCCCATGGACCAGCACACACCAGGCACTCCTGTCTTCCACTGCCTCCTGCAGTTTGGCCAGACCCATGTTGGTACTTTCAAGAACACTGTCCAACCATCTCATCCTCTGTCGCCCCCTTCTCCTTGTGCCCTCAATCTTTCCCAACATCAGGGTCTTTTCCAAGGAGTCTTCTCTTCTCATGAGGTAGCCAAAGTATTGGAGCCTCAGCTTCACAATCTGTCCTTCCAGTGAGCACTCAGGGCTGATTTCCTTAAGAATAAGGATAGGCTTGATCTTCTTGCAGTCCATTTGACTCTCAAGAGTCTTCTCCAGCACCATAATTCAAAAGCATCAATTCTTCGGCGATCAGCCTTCTTTATGGTCCAGCTCTCACTTCCATACATCACTACTGGGAAAACCATAGCTTTAACTATACGGACCTTTGTCGGGAAGGTGGTGTCTCTGTTACTTTTCTAGAAGAAGAGGTGCCAGACCTCACCATGATCGCCTCCCTTTTCTTATAATGGCAGTGCTGCCCACTCAAGAGGTTTGGCGAGTTCCGGCTGAAACCCCCCCTCTATCTTGATTCTATTAATTGATCATTGTACATGTGTACTGTAGACTGTGCGCTCCCTTACACAAAATGTGTGAACAGTGTTTCCTTCTGCAGAAATAAAATGTCCAGTATTGTCCTGATCCCCTGGCCTACCTGGCAGACAGGGTGCCAAGATGAAGTTCCAAGTCCAGAAGCCAATCCATGCGGTCCAAGTAAGCCAAAGTAGTAGTTCAGCAGCCAATCTCAAAACCTAAGGAGAATCCCAGGTGAGGTCCCTCAACATGGACAATTGAGCAGACATAGTATCTCAGCTCTGCCGCCGCCTTATAACTGTGAGTGCTGATTGCAGCATCTGGGCTTGATGAGGCAGGTGACCCTCACCTGCTCTCAGCTTGCCCCAGCTGAGGAGTCACATGCCTCCTTCCCCACCTGGCCAGCTAGTGAACCAGGCTGCAAACTCTGGCCTGCCTCTGCTTCCGGGAGTGCTCTGCTCACTGTTCCCTATGCCTTAAGACCTGCCATGTTCATGGGATGGGGGCTTCTCCGGTGAGGGGTCCCGCTGCTCGGCTTCCTGTGCACTGGCCCCTGCCCCGTCATCCTCCTCTGTCACCCTGTGAGTATTGTCTACAACAACCTCTCCCTCCCCATCTCCAGCTTGCTCCTGTGTGACCTACTCCCAGCTGCACCCCTCACCAGGATCCTCTTCCTCCTCCCTGAAATATACTCATTCAAGCATTTCCTTAAGTCACAAAATTTTTAATTTTGTATTCTGTCTCTGCACACAACAGAATATCAAGACGTGTGGTAGACTCTACTGCTCCAGATCCTCAAGGACACATGCATACTTCAGAAGGGGTACCCTGAAATTTTCCATGGAACAGTTCAGAAAGTAAATCACTGAACCTACATGATATTAAAGCACCCCTATATTTGGGAAGATTTAATATTTTGTCATTTTAAACCCATAATTTGAATTCTATCAGTAATAGAGGGGAGGTTTCATTTTATAAATACTGTGTGTTTTGGGATTTCTACGTCCCTAACTCTTAGACAATGAATGCCTTGCTCTGTTTAGCCCCCAGCATTATCAAATCCTCAGGGGGGGGGACTCATTGTTTCAAAGAAATTTCATCCATGCAGAAATGTAAGTTACTGTTGTACAGTTGACCCAAGTTAAGTTTTTCTAAGAGTGGAGAGTTCACAGATTAGATTTTGTAACTGTAAAAGGAGGAGATGCACCAGATGAAGTGGACTATAGCCTAGGAAAGCTTACACCATAATAAATGTGTCCGTCTTTAAGGTGCCACAGGGCTCTTTGCCATGTTTGTTGGCAATAGACACGGCTGCCCCTCTGGAAATTGTAAAAGGAGAGTGCAGCTTCATAACAGCTTGAAGAAATATGGCTCTGTATTCCCAGTTCCACTGAGAAACTGATAATAGTAATGGGCTGAACCACTCAAGGAATGTCAGCCACGATATCACAGAGAGGTCAGTCAGGCATACACTATGTTTTTAAAAATGCAGACAAAACAAACTCCGGTTCAACTGAGTGAAAATGTCACAGCCGAAGCATGGGTAATAAAATGTGGGCAAATACAATAGCAGCTTGGTGGGAAAAGCATTTAGAAACCCTCTGCTTGCCAGTGTTTGCCAAGATAAAGTACTGCAGACAGTTTCATTCTCTCCCAAGCAGGGGAGCTGACCTCGTATCTTATTAGGATCACATTCCTGTCCAAATAGAGTAGTAAAGAAGCACAATCCTATTAACAGCTTTCATGGTGTATTAATGAAATGAAATACTGCTTCAGCTAATCATCAGCCATATATGACAAATGCTCACTTGTAATCATGTCAACTTGTTAGGCTGAAAAGAAGCCAATGTATATATAACCTTGGGATCCTAAGGCCCTACATCCTCTGAATCTGTCGTTGATAGTGGTGCATTTCATAGTCTTATCCCAATAAATGTTTTTCAACTGTGTTGTAGAGGTTAGCTCTTTGACAGTCTCCCAGAGACAATTCACAAAATCAAACTGGGGTGTTAAAGAATATTGGCCAATTCATACGTGGTTCTGGTACTGTCCATATTGTGGAGGGAAAGTCCTGGTTTCTCAAAAAAAACCCACGTCACATATAGAAACTTGAATGTGAAAATGGGTGGAAGAGTAGGGGCTTTTCACATCTGCATAGATTTTATGTGCGGAGTAATGGGAACACAGGAAAGTCCTATTGGACTTTTTGTCCAATGTACCTCATATTGGCTACTCTGACTGGCAGTGCCTTTCCAGGCTGCCAGTCAGAGATATGTATTTTGGATCACCTGATGCCTTAACTGGAGATGTGAGGGATTAAAAACTGGGGGTTTCTGCTTTCGCAGCATATGCTTTACAAGTAATATACAATTTACTACTATAAATTCACTACTTGTATACTACTTGATTTATAACTCTTGGCTCAACAAGCCAGTATGCACATTGAGGAAAGCTATGTTTATTATTTTGCAATTTAATTTAATAACCTCTATTAATATAGCCCCTGTTATCGTTAAATAAATAAAATAAAAATAATAGCGTTTTTCAACATTCATGCTGGGTTTGTAAAACCGCTTTGGGGTTATTTAACCACCTTGAGGTTTTTTACAGTCAAGCAGTATATAAATTTTATGAAATAAAAATAAATAACATAAAAGGACCCCCAAGTGGCTTGTGGATAAACAACAACAACACAGAGAAAATACAACAGAATACAAAAGTGCAACCAAGGAGGGCACATATAAAATTAGCAGAAAAACAAATTGAAAGCAACATCATTATAAAAGAATTATATATTTTAAAATAAAATAAAAGCAGCCCCAGGGTACAAAAGATTTTCCTGAGTCGTCTTCACTGCCTTCCCAAAGGCCAGACAGGCTTCCCTTTTTTGCTCACCCTCTTCTGCTTCTAAAAGCATGGAACATGAAAGGGTGGTACGCAGGGGGACGCATACGCCTAAACATTTTGTGAATCTTAGTTTGGCCTCTTAGATGGCAAAAGTTAGGAGGAATTAAAGAACCTCTTAATGAGGGTGAAAGAGGAGAGCGCAAAATATGGTCTGAAGCTCAACATCAAAAAAACCAAGTTCATGGCCACTGGTCCCATCACCTCCTGGTAAATAGAAGGGGAAGAAATGGAGGCAGTGAGAGATTTTACTTTCTTGGGTTCCATGATCACTGCAAATGGTGACAGCAGTCACAAAATTAAAAGATGCCTGTTTCTTGGGAGAAAAGCAATGACAAACCTAGATAGCATCTTAAAAAGCAGAGACATCACCTTGCCGACAAAGGTCTGTATAGTTAACGCTATGGTTTTCCCATAAAGAAGGCTGATCACTGAAGAATTGATGCTTTTGAATTCTGGTGCTGGAGGAGACTCTTGAGAGTCCCATGGACTGCAAGAAGATCAAGCCTATCCATTCTGAAGAAAATCAGCCCTGAGTGCTTACTGGAAGGACAGATCGTGAAGCTGAGGCTCCAATACTTTGGCCACCTCATGAGAAGAGAAGACTCCCTGGAAAAGACCCTGATGTTGGGAAAGATGGAGGGCACGAGAAGGGGACGACAGAGGACGAGATGGTTGGATAGTGTTCTCAAAGCTATGAACATGAGTCTGACCAAACTGCGGGAGGCAGTGGAAGACAGGAGTGCCTGGCGTGCTCTGGTCCATGGGGTCACGAAGAGTCGGACATGACTAAATGACTCAACAACAACAAAGTTTGGCCTCATTGAGGGGCAGTATTTCAATATGAATAGGAAAATGAGAGAACCCCTAAACATTTTTTAAAAGAAAAAAAGCACTGGAGACACTTGTGTTGTGGATGTATGAGCCGAAATGACCAAGTGTAAAACTTACAGCCCAGTGTGGCTTACATAAATTAAAAATATTTAAATATTTTACACAATAGCATTTTTAAAAAAAGCATTCTAGTGCAAATTTTAAAAGTGATTTTACAAATCCAAACACATTGTTAAAATGGTGCAATTTTGCTTTCCTGCCCACACAGCTACTTGGAACATATGGGAGATACACGTAAAAAAAAAAACACTTAACCCACCAAAGAGTGGAAAGTCAGTTGCATTTCTGCATGAAGCTTACAGAGGAGTAACAATTAAAACCCTCTGTGTGTCAGTGTCCTTGAATTAGCAGCTCTCGTATGCCAGGCGGTCGCTTGCTTGCTGACCCTTAAGAGAAGCAGGGTTGTTGTTTTTAAGGGCCCTTTGGGGGGAAACTGTTTTTGGAGAAACTGTAAATGTAGCATTTATTGAGGATTTGCTTTAGCAATGCCCTGTACTTAAACTCCTTAAACTTCTCTTTTATCAATGCTTTTTATGCAGCTCACTATAAGACATTTTTTTTTGTACAGAATGGGAATGTGGAATGGCATAGAGACTTTTTCCTTTTTTTTTTACAGTAGGCAGCACTTTCAAGGCTAGAGTTTATGGAGGAAATGATGTAGTGAAAAGTTTGCTGATGCATATAGTGTATGGAACACTTGAGTGTGACATTTACAGCAGAGAGTTGAAAGAATAGCTGCTGTCATAGCTGCCAAGTTATCCCTTTTTTAAAGGGATTTTCCCTTATGCTGAATAGGCTTCCTCGCGAGAAAAGGGAAAACTTGGCAGCTATGGCTGCTGTGTGTAATCTCATGTAAAACTGTTGCAGCCTTGTCTGATTTCATTACCAGGAAGGAAGGAAAAGAACAGGAGAGAGGACTGGATAAATGGGATTATTATTTTTCCAGACTTCCCCCGGTCGTTACTGTTTCTATATAGTATGTCCAAATCTAACATATGAACACTATTAAGCCGGCATGGTTAAACCTGGGGAGCTCATCTGCTCCTAAATACCCATACACTCAGTTTTATGCATTCTTACTTTGGAGTAAGCCGTCTTGATCTCAGTGGGACTTACGCATGCATAGTATCAAGCTGCATGGGCATCGTGCTGCAGGAAAAAATGGCTTTTTATAAGACTGCCGCTTTTTGTTCATTACAAAATGAGGGGCAAGGGTATGTACTGGTATGTCCTAAATAGTCTGCTGCATGCCATTTGCCGTTTCTTGATTTGCAATCTGGCCATTTTAATATGCTTCAAATGCTAAGCTCTGGCTCCTGAGATATCAAATGCATTCAGGATTGCAGCAGAAGCTAACACAACAAATGAGTAGGAAGGGCTGGAGGAGGTACTATAACCTCTTTAAAAAGTAAATGCTCCTGGTGTGAAAGAGGACAGGGGTCCTGCATCTTTGACAGCTGTATAGAAGAGGCAGGAACTCTGTTCTCCTTTGCATCTGGCCCAGGTTGGCTTCTCAGGACAGGTAAACTGCCTAAACATACAATGGCCTTGCACGGAAATTCATACTTTAACGTGCTATTTCTCCGGTTGTTGTTTTTCCTAATAGATCTGACAGACATGGAGCTCATTGGTCCCTGAAATGCCAGAAAGTATAATAACATCATCCAAATAAATGATAACAGATTGATCTAACAAACCTCGAAATGAGTCCCAGAGGAAATGCTGGAAGGTTTATGTAGAGTTTCCCATTCCAAGGAGTATGACGTAAGGCCATAGCTGCCAAGTCTCCCGGTTTTCACGGGAAACCCGTTTCCCGCTGGCAGCCCGGATTGGGAAAAATCCCGTAAATCCCCCGGATTTCCTACCTGCCAGGGAGGCTCCATTTTGGGTCCTGGCGGCGCCCGATTTCCGGTGCCCAGACATGGGTAGCGCGGCACCGGAAGTCGCTTCTATGCATGTCCGGACATGCATAGACTTCCGGTGCCGCTCCGCCCATGCCTGGGCACCGAAAATCGGGTAGAGCGGCACCGGACGTTGCTTCTATGCATGTCCGGACATGCGTAGAAGCAACTTCCGGTGCCGGCGGCGCCCAATTTCTGGTGCCCATACATGGGTAGCGTGGCACCGGAAGTCGCTTCTACGCATGTCCGGACATGCGTAGAAGCGACTTCCGGTGCCGCGCCGCTGCTGATCCCGCATTTTTCAGCGGGAGACTTGGCAGCTATGCGTAAGGCGTAATTAAAACATGGTGCCCCAGTTGTCCATATCACTGTAGCACACAGGTTTCTAGGATGCCATCTTGTTGACAAGGTGACAAGCACCTATATTTTCTGGGCAGCTTAGTGTTTCTACACACCGAAGACCAAACTAGATGTGACAGGGCATATAAAGTAGGGTTGAGGAAGTCTATTTTTATGTGCAAAGGGTATATGGAAAATGAGGAGTGCCGCCTTCTCTGCCATGTCCTACTGCACTCTGTTCCTTTAAGCAGCCCCCCCCCCCAAATCTGGCTCTAATACTGGAAGCAAGATGGGCTGAGAGAAGATTGCTGAAAGCCGTAGAGTTAGGCAAGGCAGGGGTAGGGGGTGACTTGCACTCTCTACCCCCCCCAAATTCTTACTTTATGTAAAGAGTGGATCCCTCTTCATCCCTGTTTTAGATGCAAACAAGACAGAAATGTGATAAACCAGGTGAGCTAATGCAACCCACATGTTATTTTACACTGAGTTAACTATCATTACGAACAATTGGATGACACTAGGTGTTAAATAGACATACCAAAGATACAGTGCACTTCACTTTTTAAAAAGGAAGCGACCAGCTTTTGTTGCTTTATGTTGCTATATTTATTGAGTTACTAAAAATAATAGCGAGTGCCCTTAAAATACACTTCCTCTTTTCTGTCTAATTTTGAATGTATCCAAGAATGGCCATTTATCATTTGCTAAGAAAACCTTTCTGCCCCCAAGCCCACCTCCTGAATTCTGAAATGGAGTCTTTGTCTATGTAACAATCTTGGAAACCTACTGGAGAATGCAAATACTGACATTAAAATAAGCATGCAACTGTGCTGTTCTTTTTAAGATGCACACAAACACCTCAGGTACAGAACCGCTGTTTTTGTAAGAACTGCATCTGGGCTGTGCGTCACACACCGTTTTTGTGCCGAAGAGTCAACATTATGCATTACAAGTGGACCTGGGTTTTATTTGCAGCAGGTCATTTTGCTGACCCCTGAAATAATTAAGCAAGTGGTGATGGCATGGTATCTATTTTTAAATGAGTAAACATTTGTGCTTTACTTTCTCTGTGTTTTTTACCTACCTGCTGTCAATGAACGTATCTAAAAATAGGGAACAGAATGGCTTAGGCTGTTCCTCTGTTTTCTTTAGAAATGAATGGCACTTAAGAAAGTAGCATTTTCCTTCAGCATGTTTATATCCCGCAGTCTTTTAATAGACACCCACCCTTGCTTTTCTTAGTGTAGTTTCCTTCTCTCTTAGCCAGATAAAAGATAATATCATTTTCCATTGCATTTGGGTTTTCAGATGATCTCTGCTTGGCTTTACCAGGCATCTACGTACTATAGAAATAAAGCAAAGCCTTGTTTCCAATCCCCCTCTGCATCCCCCCTCCCCGTTTTTCTTTCCATTATTATCCAAGCAGTGTGTTTGAATTCGGCATAGAGCTGATAACAGATAGGCAGATCAAAGCCCTTCTGCAAGTTGATGGACCGGCTGTAAACGGAGTGAATGGGGCACAGGTGTTTTCCCACACAGATGCCATGTTGAACAAAAACAGCCCTTTATGTAGTACTTGTCCTGTGAAGCGAAGCGAAATCTGAATGGAGACCATCCTACTGTGTTAATGCACATTGTCTCAAGCTTTGGCCTTTAATTGTGTGTTGATGAATGACAGGAGATGTTAGAAAGGCCATTGCTTGCAAGTTTGGGACCTAGCACAGGTGAGTCACAATCTAATGCAAAAGGGAGACGGTTTTTTAAAAAGTGATTGCTTGCAAAGTGGTCAATGCCCTTTATGCACACCAGAGGCAGGAAAATATCCGAAACATTACACAATATGCAAAGGAGAATTTGTGTAGTAGTGCAGTGAAGAGGCGGGCCTGTGGATAAGGAAGCACCCAATTCATATTTTACCACATTCCCAATAAGTGGCCTTTGGCAATGCATTGCGTCCCAAATGTCTGCCCCTCACTTGCTAAAACAATTACCGGTATATATAGCAGCTATGTTCATACCATGCATCTGGACACCTATGTAGATGCAAGTCAATGGAGAGAGCAGTGTCTCCATCAGCTTGCAATGAGGGGAGAGAGAAAAAGGCAGGAACTCTAGCAGGGGCAGCACATTCGGTTCTGACCCCTGAGGTGTCCACCCCCAGCTCCAGCCCACCGAATCCTCCTAAAAGTGAAGGTTTGGGAAAAGAGCTTTTGAATTGAGCACAAACTGGGAAAGGCCGAACTGTAGCATATGTCACTGCTGCATGAAAACAGCAACTGATTTTCTAGAATAAAGGAACTAAATGGAAAATCTTAATAAAATTTTATTAAAATGAGATTTCCTTACTTATCCAGCGATCCAGTGTAATACGTTGCCTGAAGCCTCTGGGCTACCTTTGAAACATTATTGAAAACATTAAAACATACACAGTTTTTTTTTCAATAATAACATTCCCTCTAATATTTCACAGATGATAGTAGGGCAGGCATGTCCAAAGTCCGTTTTGGGGGCCTAATCCGGCCCACCGGTTGGTTTAATCCGGCCCCTGTGGCAGTTCTAAAAAAAGCTCAACAACTTTGTTTGGCCCCCATGGCCCTTCACTTCATCAAATCTGGCCCTCTTTGAAAAAAGTTTGGACACCACTGTAGTAGGGACATACTCTTAATGCCCTAGTTCTCATACCAAACCTTCCCCGCCCCCTCATGTCACACACATTTCTAAAGATCTCCTGTGTCTTTTGTATGATGTACAACACCTTTTGCAAGCCTGGTGGTTTCCAGATGTGGTTAGACCACAACTCTTGCCAACCCTAGCCAATGCTGGAGCTGATGGGAGTTGTAGTCCAACAACATCTGGATGGCACAAGGTTGGCCTAGCCTGGTGTACTCATGAAGTCTGCTCCTGCCTACCTGCCTCCAATTTTAAATTATCAGAGGCTGCTTTAACTTTTGTTTAAAGATATATTAGGAAAAACACAATTGCCTTAAAATAGGTTATTTAGCTGTTCAAAATATGCATCTGCATGAGGCCTGGCAGGCTGTTCCTGGCACTGGTGTGTTCGATCACACGCGCTGGCATCAAAAACAAGGTGTAAGCCCTCCTTAGGCGGAGGTTTTAGCTTCAGGACGACCCTGAGGAAGGAACTTCGGCCTTGAGGAATGACCGCTGGAGCAAGCTGCACTAAATATTGAGAAGGATTGCCAAATGGCAAAAATATGAATAGTGGTCACCCAGGGAGGGACAGGTACAGTATAAGGATATGGGGGGGGGAGGAGCCTCAGAGCACCTGTTTGGTACTCTCCCTGGTAAATAGGGACAGTTGGGAGTTTGTGTGATAAAGCTACATCTATTTGAGGCCCTCAATAGTATCAAGTGCTTTACCCACAAGAAAGCTTACCCAGCAATCTGGTTTGTGGGAACAAAATCTCTTTGGCTCCCTCTAGTGAGAACTGGTGAGCTCATAGGCCCCTCTGGCTTTTTAGACTTAAAGCTCTGTATAACACTGTTGCTTTTATATATCACAACAGTTTTGGGCTATCGCCCTAAATTAGAACAATTTCTGCATCCTCCTTGCACTACCGTTTAATTTGACACACGTGTGTGTGTGTGTGTGTGTGTGTGTGTGTGTGTGTGTGTTTTAACTGAATGGTCTTTCATAGATCTCGGCCACAGCAGTGCAGATCTCAATGCCCTTGCATCTTCTACCACGAAGAGTTCCAGGTGTCCAAAACAACCATTCCCTCCTATGTTTCACACTATACGTGGTTATACCTCAGATAAATCTCTTCGCTGGCCGATTGGCTGGTTCGGTATGTGGAATGACAATGTGAGATCACTGGGTGCTGAAATAGATGGGCCATTGGCCTGATACAGCAGGCTCTTTCTATGCTTTTATGGTTATGGAGAGAGAGAGAGAGAGAGAGAGAGAGAGAGAGAGAGATGAAGGGTCCCAAAATATTTCCTCAGCCATGAAACATGCTGTGTGTCCTTTTTTTTGGTTTGCATTCTTAAAAAAGATTTTATTAAGGCCTTTCAGAATCGGCAAGGTAGCAAGGTGATCTTGTGCCCCTGGCAGAACTGTCCAGATTTCGCCCCCCAGCCACTGACAAATTAGCTCTTCTTTCTGCCTCTCCTCCACCCCACCCCACCCCATTCAATTCACCCTCTATTAAAAACCTTAGCCCCCCTTCAGATCCCCCTGAGCCTCAGAGTCCCCCTGTTTTACAGGATCTCAAGGCAGAGGCGGGGTTTGTGGGTGTGGCGTGTTGTTGTGGCTAATCCCTGTGACTGCCCCCACCATGTCCCAATCCATGATCTATTCTGTTTGTCCCCCCCCCTCTCCGTGATCGGCATATCATATGACGTTTTGAAGGATGGTATTTATTTTTGTCTTGTGGTTATTTGGTGGGGAATTTTTTTTGGGGGGGGTAGTGGTGAAGGTGGGATGTAAGAAGTTGGTGAGGGTGTGTGGAGAGGGCTTGGATTTTTTTGTCTGCGGAACGGCCTGTGGAGTAGCCTGGGTCCGTGGGCAGCGGGGGTCTCGGGCGGCAGCATGGTCTATAGATCGGCCTGGTTTCCTGGTGGGTGTGCGTCTCGTGGGCTGTGTACAGCAGGATCGGGTGGGGGCGGGATCCGTGGGGTGGGGTGTGGAGTGGGTTTTCTCTGGGTGGGAGGGGGTCGTGGGAGAGGGAGGGATCGGCGGGGGTGCGTTCCGTGGGGTGTGATTGTGAGAGGGAATGGATCGGAGGACAGTGCGAGGGAACGGTTCGGAGGAAGCTGCTGGAGAGGATCGGAGGACGCTGGTTAGGAGGGCAGCCTGTGGGGGTGTGTGTGATTGTGAGAGGGAACGGAGGACGGTGAGAGGGAACGAATAGGAGGACTGTGGTGGAGAGGATCGCAGGACGGTGTGGGGAGTATGTGAGGGAAAGGTATGGAAGTTGGGAGGAGAGGATCCGAGGACGTGTTAGGACGATGGATGGAGTGTGAGAGGGAAAGGTATACTTCAAGGATGCTGGTAGGAGGTCAAGACGCTGGTGTTGGGTGTCTCTGATGAGATCTTGGACACCTCTGGTGGATGGATATCCGAGAGTCTTGGATCTCGTGGCAGAGGCGGGGTTTGTGGGTGTGGCGTAGACTCCATGGGGAGGGAGGGGGTGTAGGAGGAGCTGAGGGAATAACACCACTTGAGGGTGCTGTTTAAGTTTGTGGAAAAGCAGGTTTTTACCCGTGCAGGTATGAGATGTGAGGCATCTGAGGTTCTGCAAACACTCGGGTAGTGGCATGGACCGTTGTGTCAAAATTTCAGGACAATCGGTCAAGCGGTTACTGAGAAAAGTAGAGCCCACAGTTTCGCCTTTTTTACATACATATATATATATATATATATATATATATATATATATATTATTATTATTATTATTATTATGAATAAGAGTCAACCATAGTCTTCTTCCAGTCCAACATCATTAATAAGCATTCCCCCAAGAGCTTCTTCACTGTGATTATGTATTAAGTTATTGATCCAGAATTACTTACTTATTTATTGTATAGTCATTAATTCACACTCAAATCCATATCTTACAATCCTACAGAAACATGGTGTGTTTCCTAAAGGCAGTGATACATGTGGGGAGGGGAGGGGGGGGAGAGAAAGAATCAGTATATATGAGCCTGTTGAAGAGCAGGATATAAATAAATAAAACTTCTTAATTGCAGCAGAAGTGTCTTGTGCTGCTTGGGGGGGGGAACAAACAAACAAACAAACAAATAAATAAATTGAATACTACTTTGCAACAAACTGGTTTGGAATGACACTTATTTGAAATTACAGAATATATATATATGAACGTCTGAACTTGGATCCAGTGGTGTGGGTTAGTTGACGGTAAGGGGAAGGAAGAATTTCCCAGCACCCACCCCTCTTCTGAGGCTTCCCTCCCCTTTTCCTACTGCTAAATCTGCAGGAGGGTCCCCGAACCTTCTGAAACAATTTTGGGGGTGGGGTGGGGGGAAATGCAGAGGGGAGTGGGGAATCACCAAGAAAACACTCTCCCAAAAAGTCAAGTTCATGAAGACTCTGTCTGGATTCCCCCCCCCCAAAAAAAACCCCGCTTTCTACATCTCAGTTTCTTTTTAATTTTCTGTTAAGGGAAGGGAAAATGTAAATGCACATAACAGAGAAATTGGAGAAGCGGTCATCGTTGGAGGTGAAAGAGAGGGCTTGCTGCCTTATGTTTTTGAGTTCCCCCCAATACATCTTTCCTCAAATGAAGATCGAACCTTGCATAAAAGCAATTTCACTGGTTTTACCTGTATATTTTTAATTCATTTGTGCTTCAGTGAGTTTTCTGTTTTCATCCTTATCCCCTCCTCCCTCCCACAAACTCAACACCTTCCTGTTAAATAACTGGATTCATCATGACGACACCGGAAGATCCTATGACTCGAGTACAACAGAATAGCTTTTAACTTGTAGGCTGTCACCATCCTCAGAAAGATCTATTACAGGCGACGAGTGGAAATGTGCAACCAATTTGCTAGTTCCAATACATTTTGATCCAAATAAACGTAATACAATTCTCCATTTCGCGTGCAGGTATTACATGGGTCGCCGTATGTACATTGTGGTATCTGAGCCAGAGATGATCAAGCGTATCTTGAAGGATGATTTTGGAAACTTTACTAACAGAATGGTAAGTAGCTCTTCTTACAAATGGTAAGGTTTGTTGTTCTTCTAGAAAGAACAAGAAAGCCTCCCAAAAGTACATTGGGTTGCCTTTCAGAGTATGAGGCAGTTTCTCCACAGTACTGTGTAAGGACTGCTCTGGCACTGACCCACCACTATTTGGGCCAGGGCAGGAGACACTCTACATGCAATGGCTAATGACTCATGAGCAGTGAGCATTTGTGCCTCAGCCACAACTGCACTGGGTTGCTTCAGGGACAAACTAGACAAGACACCATTTATACAATTACGGGGTATGTGTGTGATATGGATCAGGACCCTGGTGGGGCTCTACCGAGCCCTGAGGCCCATGGCAGGTGCCAAGCCATGCCAACCCCTGATGCCGGTTCTGATTAGCGCTTGCTTTTCCCCAGTCAATAGTAGACATCTGGTTGCATGGCCTCATCCACACTTCCATTTGCTTCTAGTTTAGAAAGCATGAGCCTGAGAGGTTTTCTGTTTGTTCTGTGCTCTCTAAGCCCAGGCCTGTTGGCCATTCTGCTTTCCCCAGGAATTCCTGCTCTTTACTGCTGAATTGGAGCAAACATCAATCTGCCTGAAACCCAATTGATGGTTTTTTTTTTATTCCCTTCAATTTGTAAAGATTATTTATAAAGAGCGAGTTTCCTCAGGAGAAAGCAGCAAGACAAGCAGAAGTGTGGGCGAACTCTCACTTTCAGCAGACTTGGCTTGGAGTGGGAGGGCTGAATCCTACATTTGTTTCCACCTTCTTGTTTCTCGAAGATGCAATATAGTTCTGTTCCTGCCATATAACTTTGATTCAGCTGCCCTGGTATTTTGTCGGGACAGAGTCAGTTTGCTGCATTCTTTGCTCTGAAAGGGGTTGTGTGTTTGAAGGGCTGTAGCCTTTTTGTTGAGTCAGCAGCAGAAAGTTTCTCCGCCCGTAACTCTGAGCCTTTGACTGCCTTCCTGCCTGAGCAATAAATTATGTCTAAAACTGCCTTGACATTGACACGGAATCACTGTCACCATCACCTAACTCAACCTCCCTCCCTAGGGCAATCCAGTCCGTACCCAAATGCCCTGAATTTGCCTGGAAATAGCACTTCTGGTATTGAGAGCTCTCTCTGTGGTTTCTCTATCTCACTCCATTGTGTGCAATGGAGATGTTCCTTCATCTATGAAGCAGAAAGTTGGAGGGAGGGACCAGAATATAGTTTAAATTTAGAAGGGCCTACATGAGAAACAAGTCGCATAATAGCATGCCTAGTTTCTCACATTAAATATTACCTGCTTGGCCCAAAATGACAACGTTAGAGAACATCACACCCCATCCAATCGCTTTGTATAAATACAAGCAAAAGTTTACAAATTGTAACTGTGTGTGGCAGAGAAGGACATGGAGGGAGAGAAAAGCACACTCTGGCTATTAAGTAGAAGTATTTCTATGTGGCTTTTAATAAATGTGAATCTAAAACTTTGAAAATTACTCTGAGCAAGCCCTTTCTCTGCTTTTATTTAGAAATTCTGGTTGCAAGTGTAAAATATACTGTGCGAAAAATTAAAAAACCACCGCTCTATCATGTCCTCTCCCACCCCCCTCTGCTGCCCCTAATGCTATGCTGATGAAACGGAGAGAATAAAGCATTGGGCTTTTCAGAATAAATGCTGACCACAAAGCTATGATAATACAGCTCATTCCTGAGCTGGAACAACCCTGCTGCTCTTACGCCAGGACTTTTTCTAAAAGAGATTGAGGGCAGCTGCTGTTTTTACAATTAAAGCAGCAGTCACAAAATTGTCCATCCGATGTTTAGCTCATGCTTCCATAAATGAACTTAGGGGTGCAGTGACAGTAGGAATTTAGGGGGACATATTTAGGGGTGCATTGGCAGCATCTTCCAACTCTGGCAGGAATTATTGCTAGCCATAAGAGGAGTGGGATAGAAAACTTTCCACTACATTATTATTATTATTGTATTATACTGCCCCATATAACTAGAGGTCTCAGGGCAGTTCACAGAATAAAATCAAAAATACAAAACCACAAAATACATGTTTTTCATTTAGAAATACACCGTTTCATAGAGTTTATTTATTACCCTAATTTGTTGTTGTTGTATTTTCTTAAACTTATTCATTGCTTTCCCCACTAAAAATGTACCATAAGTCAAAGCAGCTTATGATGTAATAAAACTTGGGCGCCACCCCCACTCTCTGCCAAGCGGTAGCTAGATTCCAGGGGGGTCTCAGGGTCTGTGATCCTTTGGAGAATTGATGACATGGCATAAGTTGTCCTTTTTTCTCTTTTAAAAAAAGTATGTCAATAATTTCAACTGAGGTATAGTAAAACGCCTATAGTAAAACACGAAGAGTCGGACACGACTATACGACTAAACAACAGCAACAGAACACCTCTAGGTGAGGCACTCAGGGCCAGCCCTAAGGCAAGGCTGGGTGGTGCAATGCACCAGGGCGCCGGGCCACCAGGGGCCGACGTGCTGTGCCCGCCAGACAGCCGTGCTGGGAAACGGGGGGGGGGCGCCGCCGGAGGGATCTTAGCACCACGGCACCACATATGCTTAAGACGGCCCTGGAGGCACTGGCTTGGAAAGGAAGCTTAGCCTGTATTTTTCCACCGGCCTGCAATCTTCCCTTCAGTACTACAAACAAGTCATAATAATAATAATAATAATAATAATAATAATAATAATAATAATTTATTTATTTATTTATTTATACCCCGCCCATCTGGCTGGGTTCCCCCAGCCACTCTGGGCGGCTTCCAAAAAAACAAAATACAGAAATACATTAAAATACAGAATTTATTGAGGTTCCGGTTTCCGCCTGCAGGAATGGCGGACCTGTTTTCCATCTCTCTGACCTTTGTAAGGAATTTGGCGGTTGCTAGGGGAGTAAATGGCAACCCCCTACCCTCTCCGGGGGTTACGGAGAGGGGCCGCTGGCCCGCGATGCCCCCAGACCCACTCCGACTGTTTTTGGAGTGGGGGGAGCTTGGGCTGAGCACTTACAAGGGCCAGGACTCCCGGACGCTAATCTGCATGGCGGGGATTTCCATGGTTAAAGAAGATAATTAGGCTTAAATCTATGGACATACTTCAGAAGGAGGGAAAGAAGCGCTGTTTACTGCTGAGAAATTTATGCTGCCGAGTGAGAGGAGTCAAAGATTGTACTGCATCTGGAAGAAGGATTGATGGGGACGGAGCGATAAGGGGAGTGAGTTTTTATTTTATTTTTTTTCTTCATATTGTTGCCTCGTACCTTCCCGGACGCGATGTCCTGGCTTGTTTGGAGTGAAAGAGAAGCAAAAGACTGTGTGAGTTGAACCTTATAACTGTTGTTACTGAGCATATTTTTTTAAAGATGTGGAGTTGCCGATGAGAAAAGCCCCCCCCTAGTCGGACGGAAGGAGTTCTGAATGCGTTCGGAGGATTTATGAGCTGTGACGCACTTTAAATTGGAGCAGCGACCTGAAGCTAAGTTCAGCTATAGGGCAAGGAGATCCATTAATTTACCAAGAGTCTATGGTTTGATGTTTGGGTCTCCTGCCTGGAAAAGCTGTAAATTCTATAATGATCGTAAATCTTCATGGCTATGAGAGAAAAGCGAAAGTGATTTGAGCTTTTTAAGATGGCGCTACTTCGAATTGCTTCAACGCAACAGGAGCTCCATTAAGAAGATTTATGGGGAGGCTGGACTGATTAACTCACACAGGAGAAAGAACATCTGTGAGACTTTGTTTGATATTTATATCAGCAGCTGGGAAACAATCGTGAAAGTGGAAAACATCTATGTGACTGTAAGGGGAAGATCTGGATTATTATGAACTTGAAGGACGATTTGAACTTTAGAAAAAAGACGGCAGTGGACAGTTGCGAGGAATTCCCAATTTCTTGAAGCATGGGAACCCAAATAAAAAATTCTTTAGATGATTTGGCATAACATTCGGTCTGATTGATATATATATGTGTATAATTTGAAATATTGAATGTGATATAATTGGTTTTAATTGGAAAATTAATAAAAATATTTAAAAAAAAAAATACAGAATTTATTAATTTATAGGGTTTAGGTGGGGTGTCCCCCAATCTATACCAATAACACATACTTTAAAACCAGCATAAAACTAAAACAGAATAAAATCTAAAACTCGTGACTTTTTTTAAAGAGGCAGGTCTAAAACATCCCGACCACCGAACCAAGTTCTTGAAAACCAAGGATCACAGCATCCTTGTTACTTATTGCTCAAGGCTCCACTCCGCTAGTGGCGCTGTCAGGTCAGGCCTTTGGGGCAGAAGTCCAGGCCCCCACATAGCAGGAGGGTACCCCCACGGGAGGTATGCAGAACTAGCATACCACGTTTCAAAGTAAAATTGCTTAGCCGCATCACCATACTCTGCCTGTTGTATCCGTTCATTCCTGAATAGCCCTGCCTCCCCCTAGTTTACAGTGCAAGTTCTTTTGATAATGATATGCTAGAAAAATATAATTGTCCTAAAATAGGCTTGCGAAAGCTCAAAACATGCCTCAGCAGCTACAGCCTGTGAAATGACTGGCTGTGCACTGTGTTATTGTTGTTGTTGTTGTTGTTGCTGTTGCTGCTGTTACTATTTATTCGCTTTACTCATTAAAGTAAAAGCGACTTACAAACCTCATTGAAGTAATAAGACCAATTGCAATAAACCCAATTGATAAAAACTTTAAAAAACAAACACACATCCATGTAAATAAAAGACAGGTCTAGCAGATCCTGCCCCACCCAAAATGAGGCCACAAATACTTAAAAACCCTTCATACTAAGGACCAAAAGTATGGAGCTTTAGTGCTCACATATGTGCATATAGACAAGGTGCATAAGTGTGTACACGCACATGCACCCACTCACCCACCCCTTTGACTTCTAGAGACCCTGGGGGAAATGACTACAGTATACTAAGCACTATGACAACACTAACAAGGTATCCCAAAAAGGCAAAATAAGGATGGAATAAGGACAGTGACCTATCATGTACAAGGACTAGGGAACCCAACTTTGCTTATGGGGACAGTTGGAGGTGATTTGTGTGTGAGAGTGAAGGGAGCTAGGGATGTGCTGTGTGAAGGGATCTGGGACTGGGGTGGCTCAAAGGAGCCAGGATATTAAAAGTAGAGAATACCCTTATTGGAACTCTTTGACCCTTTCCTTGCTCAGAAAAATTCCATAAAACATGCAACACATGGGCGATAAGCAATGAACTCTAAATCAATTATGCATTAATCAGCATATGTTATTTATCAAACTTCTGAGACAAATCTGTATATAAAAAGCCTTATGTGAAAGCCACAGAAACTTACAAACTGACAATTATGAAAACAACCTGTTGATATCTAATACCAATATACTGTACTGTTAAATGGTTAACTTCATCTGCATGTCCAGTTCTGATACGTTTTCCAGATGTAAAACTCAGTCTTTAGATATTCTTTTGGATAGGTTCATAGAGATATCAACAAAGATAAATTCGACGTTGTTTCCAATACCGTGAGGTGCTAAAGATGTTGTAAACAGATGTTGCTGAAGATAAGAACGAAGAGAAGATATAAATGAAGAGACAGGATGCCGGCGTTTTCCTCCTGTTTCGCCCTGGCAGTCCTGTTATTTAGAATCCCACCGTTTGCCCCCAATGGGCTCGTTAACGGGTTTGCAGGTAGCTCACTCCCACGATAATTACTGGGCTTCAGTAGTTCTCGAAGTTTAGATTTGTATATTTTGATATTCAATCTCATGTAGAGTACTGTTCCTTGGCTTAAGCTGAAGAATTGAGATTGCTTAGCAAAGATATTTTGAACAAAGATATTTTGTTGTTATTGTTTGTTTGTTTGTTTTTAAAGTTGCTTTCTACGAGATTTCTGCTTACTAGTCAGTTCATAGATACAGTGAATGTCTCTAAAATGTTTGTTTTTAAAAAAATAATAATTATCAAAGCTGTCTCTAATCAGGAATCAGGGCTTGGTGTGTTCATGAGAAGAATGACCTTAATCCGTTAAAATGTACACTCGCCAGAATACCTTGTTTGCTGGAAGCCACAGCTCAGTGGTGGAACATCTCAGTTGCAGAGCAAGTTCAGTCCCTGGCATCTCTAGGTAGGGCTGGGAGAGAGCTCTGCCTGTCATTGCAGACAATCGTGAAGGATTAAATATAATGCAGCCTCCTTTGTTCCTATGAATAACAGAAGATTTTTATTTTTTAAAAGAACACCTTATAGAGCATTTAAATGTTTGAATAGTCAGCCAAGGAGAGCTAGGAAAGAGTCGTTGGGTTTTATTTGCCATGAGTCAGATTTGCTCTGACTCCATGGTCAAAGGCAGTAATGCTTCTAAATTCTGGTACCTGTTACTGGAAACTGCAGGAGAGGAGAGTGCTGTTGTGCTCGAATCCTGCCTGTGGGCTTCCCATAGGCATCTGTGAGGACAGGATGCTAGACTGGATGAACCACTGGCCTGCCAGCAGGCTCATCTTACGTTCTTATTTATGCATTTTTTAAAAATAAAAGTTATACAGTTAAGATATAATTATAAAATAATAGTAGAGAGTAGGAGATAGAAAGAAGACCACACTAATCAGACGGAGTTAAAAATGTGCGCTGGAACAACGAAGCACTGAACATTTGTCAGAGAGCATGCTATCCAGTCTCCCCAGCGCAGGGTTCCACAAATTGGACGTTACAACAGAGAAGGCGGCTTCCTGCATTCCTGCGAAGTTAAAGGTGGCATACAGAGGAGGGCCTCCTTAGCCTGTCCTCGGTGATGGACAGTTTTGCAAAAGTATATATGGTCCTTCAGGAATCTTTGGCACAAGCCATTTGGGGTTGATGCATAATGTCACAAGGGGAACTGGCAACTTCCGCAAGCAATATATGGATGAGGTAGGTTCAGTTCTAGGGCAGTAGATCTAAGGAATGGGTTTGCCCAGTTTGTCACTCACATGACTAAGAATACTGCAGCATTCTTTATGGGGATTTCCCCTGAATGTCGTTCTTCCTACAGTCAATGTCATCTGTGTTGTTTTCGCTGTCTGTTGTAGTGAACTCTAAAGCAGATTTGTAGTGGTAAATTTCATACTTTTTTCTGCTTTCTGGAAATCTACCAGAAGTGTGGTGCTCATTTCCATGTTGAAATCCATTTGCGATCCCATTAACCCGGAACATGGATCAGGCCATGTGATGAAATCTGGGGCAGTATTGTGGGATACAGTTGTTTCCTATGTGAATGTGGTTTTTTTTTGGGGGGGGGGGACAAAAGCACAAATGAGCATAAAGGGTGGCAACATGTCCAGTGAAACTTGCTAGTGTCCACTGGTGTGAATGAAATTTAGCTTGACATGGTGGTATATTGATCAAAAAGCCATAGTGCCATTATCCAACAAGCCATGATGTATACAAGGAACATTGGAAATGAGGAGCATTGTAACCAGGAAATCTAATGCAGCAATCCCCAGCTCTGAATGAACCCTTAGAGTAGCCCCCCACCCACATGTGTGTGTGTGTGTGTGTGTGTGTGTGTGGTTTTTCTTTTGGTGAGGGCTACTGTAGTATATATACTCTCTCTATATGATTTGAGTGGGAAGGCAGTCTGGTGTGGTAAGAGTTAAGTTTTAAGTTGCACCCATCTCCCCTCCCTCCTTCATCGGTTGAAACTGTCTAGTTGTGCTTTGACTATGCCAGATTTTCAAGGAAATCTCTTTTGAACGTTCTTCAAAAGAGTGTTTTAGGCTTTCCTCCCACTCTAATGATTTTTTGGAGCCACTTATTAATAATTCTTTGTGCTGTGTTTGCAGCAAGAATGTGAGGTGGTTTTGGATCCAAACTGCAATGAGGTTCCCTGCTGGCGTATCCACTTTATGAAGGCGAACAAATATAGCAAACCCAGTGTTAATTTCCTGCAGGGCTAAATATATTTCATTTTTACCCATGTAATCACTAGGTAGGCAGTAATGACCTCATATTTTTCCACTTAATATACACTTGGCTAAACTGAATGCTGGACCCATATTTTTTATTTTATGTTAATTAATGTAGAGTTGAACCTTGAAACACATCCAGTTCTTGGGGACAAAGTAAGAATTAGTGCATAGACCTCATTCCAACAAAGCAAGGCATTGATTTTAATTTAGATTAACACAAACATTTGCTGTGAATCATAGCTGTCTATTCAAGCCTCGTTCACCTGTTAGTAGTTTGTGTTCTGTGTGGCTCAGAGCATTTTAGTTGCTTAGAGCATTGAATTTCGTGTGTGTGTGTTTGTGTGTGTGTGTGTGTGTGTTTAGTTACCAGAGACTGTTTCATTTATAACTCCTGCTCCTTTCAAGAATCCATATGATTAGGTTGAAAACTTAGGCAGCACTAAAAAGAGGGGTGCGGGTTTGCACATTTTTTCCATATACAGTCATACCTCGGTTTAAGTACACTTCGGTTTGAGTACTTTCAGTTTAAGTACTCCGCGGACCCGCCTGGAACGGATTAATCCACTTTCCATTACTTTCAATGGGAAAGTTCACTTCAGCTTAGGTATGGACTTCCAGAACCAATTACAGTAATACCTCGGGTTAAGTACACTTCAGGTTGAGTACTCCGCGAACCCGCCTGGAATGGATTAATCCACTTTCCATTACTTTCAATGGGAAAGTTCGCTTCAGGTTAAGTACACTTCAGGTTAAGTACAGACTTCCGGAACCGATTGTGTACTTAAACCGAGGTACCACTGTAATATAATACATCTCACCATCATGGAGAAGACTGTGACCAGGTGGCCTAAATGCCTGCTTAGTACCCAGAAACTCAGTGTTGACAGTCAACATCAATATCTCTGTTGCTCTTTCACCTTATGGCTCTTTAAGTTTAAACTGGACCTGGACCGAACAGCCCTTCAAATAGAGGACTGTCCCCTGTAAAGCAGCACACATGACCCACACTATGTATGTGTGAAAGATGACAACGCTATATAAACAGTTAGCATTGCTTCCCCCTTTAGTTCTCCTTTCCAAGTCACGAGCTATTCCAAAACCAGTTTTCTAAAGGCCAGGTATAGTTATCATAGCCACTGTTAGCTTCTGGAGCTCTCAAGAACTACCGTAAATAACTCAAGCAGAGGCGGATTTAGAGCAGTGCGACTGGTTTCCCTGCGCTGGGCATCAAACCCAGGGGGTGTAAAAGCCATCCTAGAAATCTGTAAAGGAACGTGTCAGAAAGACAACATAAACTTGTCTCCCAAAGCTGCCTCCACCCCAGGCAGGCTGCTGAGATTTCTCAGGGGCGACTGGGCTCCAAGAGTTGCAACCACATCAGTCTTTGGCCTCAGATCGTGGCCCTGCCTAGTTCTGCCGCCTCTGGTTCAGAGATGGATCTGCAGTGCTTCTCTCTCTCTCTCTCTCATCCTCCACTGCCATCCCATTCTCAACTCGAGGTAACTCTTCCAGGTTAGCGGAGTTTGTAACCTGAAGCGTTTGTAACTCGAGGTACCACTGTACCTTGTTGGCCACACCTTCTCCTAGGTGGGCCTTCTTGTTGAGCCACCTGCTAGGAAAGCATCATACAATGATTCTGTTTATTCAGAAATCTCCATTAACATATTGGGAGATTCCTAGGTCACCTGATGGGCTTGTGCCCCTAGTTTTCACCACCGAGAACCCTACATGTTATCAAGTCCCACAACACAATGAGTTGTGACTAAGTCTGACTGAAAACAATGGGATGAGCATTGTCCCAATCCTGTGTACACTGAGCAACTCTTGTCCTAATTGCCAGCACCCTTAACTCTATGTGGTGGCAGGAGGTCGTAAAGAGAACATTGCCATAAACTATTCATTAACTGGACACCATCATTAAATTTCAGAAATAATTAAATCATAGTTTTAAAGTACCTGATATATTTTCAGCCCTGCTGTCCCCAGAATATTAATTGGATGGATGTTAAGCAGAATATAAATGCACATCTTTCCAACCAAATAGTGATTCAAGGCATATAGTGTAAAACAAATCTTTTTAAGAAAGCAAACCAGTCTTTACAGGTTTCGAGGTTTTCCCCTCTGAGGCTCAAGCTTCCCAGACATTACTGAGAAGTTTTTCGCCGTCATCTTCCGCCCTGCACCCCTGCCGCTTAAGATTAATTTTCTGATTAGACTTTAGAATATGAGAAGAAGGTCTGTGGCTCAGTGAGAGAATGCATGTTTTAGCATGCAGAAGCTCCTTGGTTCAACCTGCCACTTCCCATTTAAAAAGGATCAGATAGCTGGTGATGGGAAAGGGTTCTTTTTTTGGACCCTGGAGAGTAGCTGCCAGTCAAAGCAGGCAGTGCTGGGTTATAGGGATGTTGCACAATCACAAGATGAGTGCAGGGATTGCAGCCAACTCAGAAACTTTGGGGAGAAGTGCGCTGAGCACAAATGCTATGAATAATCAATAGACCACATGGTATATGGAATATATTGAGTGCTGCCCTCCAAATGCTTGCTACTGTTTTTCTGCTCTCTGTGAGGGGCAGAAAAAAGGGTGCCTCTTTTGCAGGGAGGCAAGACCTCTGCAAAAGTGGATAACAGATTTCAGCATTGCACAAATTCTAAGGGTCTTAGGAGCCCCATGTTGGGTAAAAGATTCTTGTGCTGCAGGGGGTTGGACTAGATGGTCCTCAGGGTCCCTTACGACTCTACAATTCTGTGATTTTGAGTGGGCGTTACAGAGGCACAACCAGAGATGAGTCCCTGAACCAAGATACCAGTACAGGCTGCTATGAGTGCAGGTGTTCCATCAGGAAACCTGTTGGGTTTTAAATAGTTACAAAAGTAATACTTCTTTTTTTTAAAAAAAAATACAATCCATTAAAATAATTCTGCATTTCCTGGAATTTGAGCATACAGAACTGGGTATGAATTAAAGGATATACATTAAGTTGGCAGGGGGGAACATGGAACCATAGTGACCATAGTGGAGAAATGTAGGATGGAAGAACCTATTATTAGCCAATGCAGAGGAATGTTGATGGGAACTAACAGAGGTAAAGCTAATTATTAATAATAACAACAATTTGGGATTCCCCCTTGGACTTCTCATGGGAAGAAGAAATGAATGACACAGTGACACTTTGACTAAAAAGAAATATGGTTTAACAGAAAGTAGAGAACATGGATTGAATGACTTAAATAATCATTGTTAATGTAATTGGCAGATGGAAAATCAGAACCCCCCCATTTATCTTTAATGTTTCTTATCACACTCCTTTCCTTTCCTTTCCTTCTTTCTTTTCTTGTTCCCTTTCTCTCCCTCCTCTATTTCTTGTCTTTTTTGATTCTATCTGTTCTAGATATTATTTTACTATATTATGAAAATCACTAAAATAAAAATTAAATACGCTTTCCCCTGTTTCCTGTGGCATTAGAAATCCACCCCCACCTCATTTGAGGGATCATATTTTTCCTGCCCTGTGCAGGGTTGTGTCAGGGAAATGGATCCAGCAGATCCAAAATCTTCCTGGATCCACACAGAATCTGCCGCTTTTACCCTCCTACCACCATAGGACCACAAATGTCAGAAGTGAGACAGCTACTGAGCTTTCTGCAGCTGCAACCATGGACAGACTCCATGGACAGACCTCCCTTCTTGTCCACGGATTGCTGTCTGTCTGCAAAGGGGGGAATTTCAAAATCCTATCACCCCTGGGACGCCCTCCCAGAGACTATAGGATTGTGCTGATACTGATTTATTGTGACAGCTACTTTTGTGTACCGGGAGCTCACCTCTTCAGGTACATCTGGTCCACAAAAGCACTTAGCACAATAAATCTGTGGGGTATTCTAAGTGCCACAAGACTTTTGTTTAAAGAATCTGTCTGTCTATATTGAGCATAAATTTAAATGTATTGAGAATAGGCAAAATATCTTATCTGGTGGTTAGGTAGAATGCAATTCAAATTGTAAACTGAGCCCAGTGTTCTGCCATCTAAACTAATCAGAAGGAACACAGATCCGTGAGTTGATGCCCTCGGGCAAGGGTAAATACTATTTAATCTATGTTAATCTGACCACTGGAATGAAGTTTCAGAAAGGATTACTTGTGTAAGCAAATAGCCAAACCGTAGACAGAGCTCCATCCAGAACCTCAGATTGGAATCTGTCCAAAAGTGGAGAAGAAGAATTAAATTCATGAACTCAAGAGATACATTCACAAATGCGGTAGTCCTGGGTTACAGCTATAAAGCTTTGTTAATAACTTGAGAAACAGCTTGAAAAACAAAAATAACTATTTGTCTACTCATTTTCAGCCCAGAGTTTGCTTGCTTGAACAGTGATTCAGCCAACCTGTACGTGGTTGTGTTCAGAAGTTCATATGAACTAGCAGGTGATCCCAACCACAGTTTGTTTGTTTGTTTATTTATTTAAATAATCTACAAATTGTCCACTGTTAAAAATACCTTATATCCAGGTGTGTACAAAGCGGAAATGAAAACAAAAGAACAAGGGTAAAACAACAAAATAACATTAAATTCATCTGAAAAACCAACAGGAACAACATCCAACAACGCTATCCTGAAATGACCTGATTGAATGAAAATGTAGTACCTAAAAAACTGTGTTCCAAAAATGCAGGCTTAGATTCTTCCTTACCGTTTTTTATATATTATTTGGGGTTGTGACTACAGAGATATTTGGGGTCCTACCATCTAAATAAAAAACAGTAACAATAAATTGAAAGCAAACTAAGCTATTAACTAACAATGGTACAGTATATAAAACAGCAACATCAAGCAACAGCAAGATCTAAAATTACACATTGAAACCCCGTAAACATAAAAATATTTTGAGTTGCTAATGCAAAAGAGAGGGCCTGATGAATCTTGATCGAGAAATATTCCAGAGTCATGGCACCACCACAGGAAAGGCCCCGTTTCTATAGAATCATAGAATTGTAGAGTTGGAAGGGACCCTGAGTATCATCTAGCACAACCCCCTGCTACCTTGGCATCATCAGCACCATTCCCTAACCAAAAGAGCAATAGGATATGCCTCTGCTGCTTCTTTGCTTGCACTTTTTCTTTTCTTGAGCTTGACCATGGTCACTGTGCTGAGAGTGGGGGCCAGCTGCCCCTGTGAGTCATCGGCATTCAGATCTAGCTCTTACAGCCAGACTCATACATTCCCAGGGAGCTGCTGTATCCCTTCCTTGAACAACCAGTGACTTGGAGCTGTATGTGAGAAAACTGACACACACCAGATGGCAGGGTTTTTGAAACAGTAGTCAAAAGCAGGTAATTTATATTGAAAAGCAGGGTAATATAATATTTGAAATATGATTCAGAGGAGTAAACCTCTGCAGTTAAGAGCGAAACAAAATTGTTGCCCAGGTTGCTTTTGCACAAACCCTCTTACAGGTGAGGTGCTTGGGTGAAGCCATGTAACAATAGCATTACCTAAGCTGTTTTGCTGGAAACACTCTTAACATTTCACTGTCTTTAAGGGGGAGCCAAGGAGATGTCAATGACATTCGTAAATGGTTTGTAGCAGGGCCGGATTTAGGTTTGATGAGGCCCTAAACTACTGAAGGTATTGGGGCCCTTTATAGGTCCAGCTGTCCTTTGTCAACAAATTGTCGCTTTTTTGTGTTGAATATATGCTATATGGTAATTGATGGACCTAATAGGTATCTAAAACCATTTGCACGTGTTGCCATGCAACTAGTCCATGCAGAATGTAGGCACCCTATATATAGAAATGAGCAAACCTGTGATATTTTAGGGAGCAGGCTAGCAGGCGGGGTCCATTACTTACATCATAGGAGCCTACACAACACAAAACACTGTTGCTGTGTGTAGGTTTTATTTTATTTGTTTTTTATCTTATATTTTGGAAATGTACATCCAGGTTTTTTCCTTTACATTTTTTGGGGGCCCCAAGAGAGTGGGGCCCTAAGCTATAGCTTATTTAGCTTATACATAAATCCGGCACTGGTTTGTAGTAACCTTGTGGTGCTTGAGGAGACAACGCACAAGTGAAAAGCGTAGCTCCCCATTGGCTATAGGGGCTTCTTTTGTTCCTCGGGCACATCGTTTCCTCGAGCAAGCTGGAAAGCTCTTAGATCTCAGATTCAGGCAGCAGTACAATGTTGATTAGCCTGGAATTTTTGCAGTTTGCAAACACTTGCAAACATGGCTACTAGCCATTGTAGCTGTGGTCTGCCTCACGGCTGGAGGCGGTAATGTTTCTGAACACCAGTTGCTGGAAACTACAGGAGGGGAGAGTGCTCTTGCGTGGTGTAGTGGTTAAGAGCGCTGGACTCGTAATCTGGTGAACCTGCTTTGCATCTCCGCTCCTCCACATGCAGCTGCTGGGTGACCTTGGGCTAGTCACACTTCTTTGAAGTCTCTCAGCTCCACTCACCTCACAGAGTGTTTGTTGTGGGGGAGGAAGGGAAAGGAGATCGTTAGCCGCTTTGAGACTCCTTAAGGGGAGTGAAAGGCGGGATATCAAGTCCAAACTCCTTCTCCTCTTCCTCCTCCTATTCTTCTTCTGCTTGGGTCCTGCTTACGGGTTTCCACAAGGCATCCTAGGAACAGGATGTTGTTCTAGATGGGCCATTGGCCTAGTCCAGCAGCCTCTTCTTAGGCGCTTTACTGTTGCAGATGTTAGGAAGGGGTGCTGCTCCATGGCAGAGCACCTATCTTGCATGTGGAAGGTCCTAGGTTCAAACCTTGGTAGGTAGGACTGGGAACATTCCCTGTCTGAAACTCTGGAGACCTGCTGCCAATCAGATGATACTCATCTGGAGAGACCAATGGCCTGATTCAATCTAAGGCAGCTTCCTGTGTCCACTTAAGCATGTACTGAAAGGGTGGGTAGGAATCCAGCCCTTGAACCGTTCTTTAACCACTTAGATTGTGAGTACCACCGGGTATACAAAAAGGGCTTAATAACTCCACAGAGGCCACACTGCTGATGCAACTCATGTGCATATTGCAAACAAATATGACCTCTCTTGCAGCAAAATCCTCCTTGACTCCCATTTTTGAATGCAGTGGGACTGAGTTCTGAGTAAGCATACATAGGAGTGCAGCCAATGCAATTGTAACAGAAAGCCCTGTGCTCAGTGGGATTCACTCCTAAGTAAGTAGACATAGGATTCCAGCCTTAACTTACCCTGCCCCACTGTAATTGAGCCTAAACAAGCGTGGCTGAAATCAAGGCATATTCTTCCATTGTTTCCATTTCCTTCCCCTTCCTCTCTTGTCTTCCCCATGTCAAATTCCACAGATGCAAAGTTAGAAATAATTACTTTAATAATATGCATCTCTCCTTAATGGGGAAGACTGTAAGCAGGTGACCTGTGTGCCTACTCCATCCATCTACCATTCAGGTGCTCCCTGAATTGTTGGGCAACTTCAGAGCCCTCATCTGATTTCCCCTTTAATAATAATAATAATAATAATAATAATAAATTATTTATACCCCACCCATCTGGCCGGGTCTCCCCCGCCTCTCTGGGCGGCTTCCAACACACATCAAAATACATTAAAATATCACAGACTAAAAACTTCCCTAAACAGGGATGCCTTTAGGTATTTTCTAAATGTCAGGTAGTTGTTTATCTCTCTGACCTCTGATGGGAGGGCGTTCCACAGGGCGGGTGCCACTACCAAGAAGGCCCTCTGCCTGGTTCCCTGTAGCTTTGCTTCTCGCAGTGAGGGAACCGCCAGCGCTGGATCTCAGTGTCCGGGCTGAACGATGGGGGTGGAGACGCTCCTTCAGGTATACAGAATTCTAGAGTTCTTTGAATTGGACTTGGACCAGTCAAGCCTTCAAATAGAGGACTGTCCTCTGCAAAGCAGGACACAGGGCCACCCTAAGCAATGCACAATACAAGCAATAATCAAAACAGTGCATCTGTTAAAACAAGAACGTTTACACTCAGTAATAAAATGCCTGTTTAAGATAGAGCTCGACTCAGATACCCATCTGCACTATTTTTAACATGGATCAGAGTGGTCTGTGTGTCCTTCACAGGTTAGTGGGCTCCAGCGGGGGGGGGGGCACAATCCAGCAAGTCCTACCACTTGCCCTCAAAGTCCTAATTTCAGTAAACATGCTACTGATCTGAAGGCATAACTAGGGATGGCAGGCTATTTCTGTCAACTTCCCTAACCTGTCATGTGTTCACAATAACACCCGGTATATTTCCTGTACAATGCTGAATGTTATTTTTTGAGTGATTTAAAATGCTTGGCTATAATACTTGGCTGTAGTTTGGGATTGCTTTATATGAAGGTTGTGGCAGAAGAAGCAGTATCATCACAGAGCAGGCATATCCTGGGAGCCAGCTGGCCTTCCCGCTCTCAAGAAGAGAAAGAAATGCCTTGATGTTAGATTTTTTTGGCTGCACCACACTCTTTACTATGAGAATGTCAGCAAGTTATTCAAACAAAGGCTTATAAGCAGACTTCTGAGGGGAAACCCTCGTTAGAAAAGCACTTTAATTATGTGCTTAAGTTCCATTAGTTTCAGCAGGGCATGGAGATTTGTTTAAAGCGAACCATGTACAGTTCAACTTCATTTGCCTGAATGGCCTGGAGGACACCCAAAACATCTGGGTAATCAGAGGTATGGGAGTGATGTTTACATTGCCTTATGGTCTCAAGAGAGACATCTAGTGAACTTGAACAAGAACTTTCCGGTTTGGATTTTGGAGTTTCAACGCATTGCTTATATGGTTGTTATTTACTTCTGTTAGTAAATTAGGATTTCTTATTTATCTAGTGCCGTCAGTGTTCTAGGTACTGTCCAGGCGTTGGGACATGGTCTATACCCAGAGAACCTACTATTATTAGGTGGACAAAGCAAGGATTCATGCTGAAAAAGTCATACATGTCCAATTTCAAATTAGAACTAAAAGTGTTTTCCTAGCCTTGGAAGGTACAGCAATAATTTGTCTCCCTTAGACTGTGGTTAATGGAAATATGATAAGTCAAGGGAACATACAGCTAGTCTGTTCAATGTATATCATGGGAAACGATAAACGATACTAATTTAAAAGTACATTCATCCATTTATTTTACTGCATTTTCCTCTCATCCAAGGCGTTTAGGGCTGCATGCCTGGATATCCTGCCCAACCCCATTTTATCCTTTCAACCAGCCTGGGTGCAGATAGTGAGTGACCCAGTGTCTACATGCCTAAGTGAAGTTCTCAGCTTGGACCTCTGTTTTCCTAGTCTGACAAATTCAGCCACTCTACCACTCTGGTATATATGAATCCACTAACATCCGCCCCTTTCAAAAAATAAGGTTTGTTTTAGAATCAATAATATCATTGTATTCTTTTACAATATATGCTACTGGTGCCATTTAAAATCAATGCTACTGATTTCACTTTCTAGCTTTACTTGGCTGTTTGCAGTTGATAGACTCATTAATCCTTCCCTTTCAAGGCAAATAGAGATTGGCCAAATACAAAAAGTTGGCTGGATGCGGTTAGAAATCTGTTGGTATTTTTCTGCATGAGAAAATAGCCTAGTCAGTGGGGGAGCGTTGGAAGGGTTCCCCGATTCAAAGCGGAAACCTTTATCTGACATTTAGCTTCTATTGTGTGTTGGCTGTTTGCCTCGCTTTCTCAAAAGTGTTTGCTCTGTAGGTGGGTTGAGATCTTTAAAGTCTCATCTGGGGTGCATTAACTGAAGAGGCCACCCGATAAGTTTATTGATTGTTATGGCAGCTAAGAGCTATGGAGCAGGCTGTTTGAGAACAACATCAGGATAGCCTCTGCAAAGGTCCACAACTTACAAAACCTACTCTGTTGCAAACAGTTTACCTATTGAGCTGGCGGGTTGGGGCGGGGGGGGGGGGGGTTGCAGGAATGCGAAGGATTCTCAGAGCTTAAGTCTATGGGTGCCTGGTTTGTTTGTTTGTTTGTTTGTTTGTTTGTTTTTTTACAAAACACTTATATACCACAGTTTTGTTAAAAAACAACAACAATCAAACCAGTGTACAACATATAATATATAAAACAAAAAACACATAAAATGGGAAATCACAGATCACAGATTACTGTAACAGGGTCCCCCCCCCCCCGAATTGTCTCTGTAAGCCTGGCAACATAGAAAAGTTTAAAAATTAATACTGAAGATGCCTACTGAATCTCTGTTGGAGAAGCATTCCACAAAACTGGGCTGGTAACTACTGAAGGTTTGGTTTTGTGTCAATGTCATGTGAGCCAATGTGTTTTACCTGCCTTTCACCCCAAGGTCCCAGGGCGGGTTACAAAAATTAAAACACAACGTTAAGAATAGTTTAAAGCAACTTAACAATCACAGAAATAAGATGGGTCCCAGAAATATAATAATAATTTATAATAGTAATTTATTATTTGTACCCGCCCATCTGGCTGAGTCTCCCCAGCCACTCTGGGCGGCTGCCAATTGAGTGTTAAAACAATACAGCATTAAATATTAAAAACTTCCCTAAACAGGGCTGCCTTCATATGTATTTTTAAAAAAGGATAGCTGCTTATTTCCTTGACATCTGATGGAAGGGCGTTCCACAGGATGGGTGCCACTATCGAGAAGGCCCTATGTCTGGTTCCCAGTAACCTCACTTCTTGCAATGAGGGAACCGCCAGAAGGCCCTCGGCGCTGGATCTCAAAGGTAGCCCCTTCAAAGGTAGCCCCACGTAGAGCGCATTGCAGTAGTCCAAGCGGGAGATAGCGGAAAGATATATATTTCAAGTGCCACAAGCCAGGGTACAGAGGTGTGTCTTCAGCATTTGCTGAAAGCTATACAATAAAGATGGCAGATACAGCTCTGTGAGGAGGGAGTACCACAACCTTCAGGGACGCGGGTGGTGCTGTGGTCTAAACCACTGAGCCTCTTGGGCTTGCCGAACGGAAGGTTGGCGGTTCGAATCCCCACGACGGGGTGAGCTCCCGTTGCTCTGTCCCAGCTCCTGCCAACCTAGCAGTTTGAAAGCACGCCAGTGCAAGTAGATGTGGAGGGAAGGTAAACAGCGTTTCCGTGTGCTCTGGCTTCCATCATAGTGTCCCATTGCACCAGAAGTGGTTTAGTCATGCTAGCTGCATGACCTGGAAAAATGTCTGTGGACAAACCTCAGCATGAAGTGGAGATGAGCACTGCACCCCATAGTCACCGTCCAGGGGTCCTTTACCTTTACCTTTTTTTACCACAACGTGGAGCCTGCTGCAAAGAAAGCAACCTTGTGGGCCACTACCCAAGAAGGAAATGAGGAGCTAATTCAGGTATTTGGGGCATGAGTTGTTTAAAACCCTAAACAACACTAACATGAGCACCTTAAATTGGCCCTGGAAGCGAACTGCGGAGTAGTGCAGCTGTTTTAAAACAGTGATTATGTGAGATACAAATGAAACCCCAGCCAATGTTGGATAAGTAAGTAAAGCAAAACTGAGAACTCAATGAAGAATGTAAAGAATAGCATCAATATTTTTCCTCACTGAGGTAAATCACCTTTTCTGTCCTATCCACAAGCAGTGTGAAGTTGATGCCTGCTAATAACTGGACCTAAGAACATCAGAAGGATTAGATACTGAATGGTGCTAATAATAGTGGCTGGCAGTGTGTGCAAAGCTCCCTTTCAATGGCAAGTCAGATCAAGTACAAGTTAGATCAGAAATACTTGGGATGCAGCTGCACAAAATTATACTGCCTTTTGAAACCGAGCAAGCCTGTGAAACATCAGCTCCTAGGAAGTGATCAAAATTAGTCAGTGACAAAACAAAGCAAAGCAGATTTGTTTGGAGAGGAGGGTTGAATTGCACATAAGACACTGGCTGGCATAGTCCCGCCTCAAGGCCGTCAGACAAAACATACCCCAGAAACAAGAACAGTCTGAATATAGAGTGCACAATCAATGTTCAAAGTCTTTTCGCCACTGGACCCACAACATCCTTTTAGGGTGGGCGGGAAAGAGTTTGGTTAGGAGCAGGAATTCAGAACAGACAGTACTGAAGTCTAGGAACCCAGAACAAGTTGATGGCACACCCGCAGCTGGGGCGTTCCACAAAGTGTTGTCGTCCGGCTTCTCCTCCTAGGAGCAGGGAAGACGCCTCCTTCTTACCTGCATCAGTGGAAACAGTGGGATGGGCAGAGCACCACCTCATGCACTTCTACTGCCTGAGGTGGGCTCTTCATCACATAAGTGAGCCACCTCTGATTCAAACACATTCTGCTGAGCACATGAGGACCTTTCTCTCATCACGTATAAGACTAGATTAAGGTCATATCCAAACCATATTTTTAAAGCACATTTAATGTGCATGGCTTCCTTCAAAGAATCCTAGGAACTGTAGTTCATCCTCACAGAGCTACAATGCCCGGCACCCTTTACAAACTACAGTTCCCAGGATTCTTTGGGGAAAGTCATGTGCTTTAGATGTGCATTGAATTTACTCTAATGGTATGGTGTGGATGTGAGTTAAGCTGCTGCATAAAAGCTCTGGAACAGCCTGCTATCCTCATATGATCACCACTGTTTTATGGGAGAGAGGAATCTGTAAGGAAAAGGTGGAGAGACGTGCTTATGATAGGATTCTTTTTTGTGCTCCTTCAGGGGAAGTGGATGGCAGATATTTTTGAGAAAGACACTGAGCAACTGCCTAGTCAATAAATCACTCTGACACACTAAGCCATTACTCTTTGAACCAGGATTGTTACTTGCCTTCTGTGGTAGCTCATACAGTTTCCTCTTCAGTGTGACGTTTCTACAGTACATATCCCCCTCCCCACCCTCGTAAATATTGTACAAAAGTGCGCGCTGTTATTATTGGCTAGCATCAGGTGGTGTTGACCATTAGAAAGGATGGGGAGACTGCTTGGTGAACTGGCGCAAGGCTTGGCAATGTGTTTTGGGCCTGCAGGGATATTTGCAAATGAGAGAAACAGTTGTGGACACCATGCATGGACTAAACACAAACACACACACACACACACACACACACACAGAGAGAGAGAGACAGACAGACAGACAGACAGACAGACAGACAGACAGACAGACAGACAGACACCCTTAGGTTTGGGTGAACTTTCTGGAGAATACAGCTAGGAAGACCAATAGAAGGCTTTTTTCAAGCCTAATTGCAGCAGAAGTGGGACAATTTTGGAGGGGCTGCACCTTGGCAGGGGAAGCCTAGAACAGTAGGAGGCTTCTTTCAAACCTCATTTCAGCAGCAGAATGGGCAGGAAGATGGGGCCTTGCAGGCGCCAGGCAGCATCTCTGCTGGTGTGCCCGAGGGCACCATACTGGCACCCCATGCCACCACTACAAACATCTTTTGACAAGGAAACTGGGCATAAATCTTTCCAGCATTTGCAGCCTGGATTATAATGATGAGAAACAATGCATTTCACCGAAGCACTGTGAATTACTTCTTCCTATTGGGGAAGGAACATGGAAGAAGGAACACTGTGTCTATTTATAAAACTTCCAAGCTTGGGAGCTGGAGTGTCAGGTTGATGTATTTCAGAATAGATGAAGACCTGTGAGTTGAGTGACTGAGAATATTTGCAAGACAAGCTGCTGATCATGAGCTGCACAAAGTTAACATCATTGCTGCAGCATTACAGGGGAACGTGCTGGCTGACAAACTAGGCTGCCTGAATGAGGCCAAGTGTACTTTTTATAGGCACAGGAACAGTGCCGATGAGCATTGCGAATGCGGTGTGTAGGCCTTCTGGGCAGCAACATATACTTATGAAACATTGAAACTCCAGTGGAATTACTTGGGGAGATTACCTCACTCCATTTATCAGCTGTTGGAGGCCCTGTTGTAACTCTTGTCTCTTAACGGCCGAGACCAGGTTTTCGGTGCCCTGCCTAGCATATTTAAGTATATGCCATCAAATGAAAATGAGTTTATTTTTGATTATTTAAATACATGAGGAGGACTAGACCACAAGTAATAGGTTGCCATGTTTGTTAGCTATCATGGCATGGGCCTAGTCATCAAGAATGACCAGACCTCTAGGCATGTTCCATGGTGACACCAACACAATGGAATATATTGCAATCAGAAGTTTGCCTGGCCATTTTGGTGCTTTACTTTAACCTTTTCCTTAAAAGCCATATCATGTGTCATGGTGTGCTTACCCTAACTCCAGACAAACTCAATAATAATAATAATAATAATAATTTATTTATACCCCGCCCATCTGGCTGAGTCTCCCCAGCCACTCTGGGCGGCTCCCAATCAAATATTAAAACAATACAGCTTTAAATATTAAAAGCTTCCCTAAACAGGGCTGCCTTCAGATGTCTTTTAAAATTAAGATAGCTGTTTATTTCTTTGGCATCTGATGGAAGGGCGTTCCACAGGCCAGGTGCCGCTACCGAGAAGGCCCTCTGTCTGGTTCCCTGTAACCTCACTTCTTACAATGAGGGAACCACCAGAAGCCCATTGGCACTGGATCTCAGTGTCCGGGCTGAACGGTGGGGGTGGAGACGCTCCTTCAGGTATACAGGACCGAGGCCATTTAGGGCTTTAAAGGTCAACACCAACACCTTGAATTGTCTCAGCTCTAAGCTGAGGCAGTGAACATTTAGATTTTGTCTGATCTGTAATGACTGTTGACTTGTACCATACAGAAGATTACAACAGGCCTTATTGACTTGGCTTAGATGTTTATATCCTTTTCACACCTGTTGAGGCCAAGGGAGCTGAAAGGTCTTCATTGAACTTGATTTTAAACCAAAACTTTTTTGAATCATTAGACTTTGCTAATTAAGTACTGCGACTCCCATTAAATTTAATTCATCTGAAACATGGACACCTTTTGTGAATTCCTAAGTGTGAATTAAAAAGGTTAGGCGCTCTTCTTTGAAAATCTTGACATTAATGTATAATTCTCTACTCAACTTCTCTACTCTATTAGTGTCCGTATTTTACACAGCCTGGCATAGCTCATTTAATTTTTCAGTTATTTTTTAGAATTACTTCATATATTTTATGAAACTTGCTACCGTTATTAGCAACCTGCAAGTTCAATGAAACAAGTTTTACAGTCCTCTGAAAAAATGATTTGTGTCAAAACTTAGTCTTCCATCGTTAGCAGGAAAATGTGATAATCTTTTGACCTGGTTAAATCTACCCATTACAATAATATCAGTTAATTTTAAGCTTTGTTTGATGATTTGCTTTCATGGGGATTATCACATTATTTTTGATTTGGGCTTGACCATTTAATTATTCTATTTTTGTAGTTCTGTAGCCATAGGTCTTCACATACTGTGGGACTTCAAGAAAGGTTTTGTTGTGAAATACCTAATGCACTGCACTGCATATAAATAATGTTAATATAAATATTAATTATAATGCACTGCTTTTAATTCTGCTAGCTAAAGGGCAGTAATGGATGCCAATTCTCACACCCCAAAATGATGTGCTCTGTGGAAAATAAAATAGAAAACCCCAAAGCCTATAGAAGAAGAAAAACAACAACAGATTAACTAAAAACATTTCTTTCTGTATTTTGCTCTTCCATCTAGATCAGGCATCCCCAAACTTCGGCCCTCCAGATGTTTTGGACTACAATTCCCATCATCCCTGACCACTGGTCCTGTTAGCTAGGGATCATGGGAGTTGTAGGCCAAAACATCTGGAGGGCCGCAGTTTGGGGAATGCCTGATCTAGATGTACCATATTTGCTTCTTTGTTACCAAGTTACACTTAATGGAGTAAGGCTGCAAAACATTTTCCTGGGAGTAAGTCCCACTGAGCTCAATGGGGCTTACCTCTGAGTAGATGGGATTGTACTGACAAGCCTGAATCCAGAGTTACTTATAACACTCTAAGGCAGCACCCTCCAACTTTGATGCCCTCCAGATGTTTTATACTGCAGTGCCAATCACCCTGGCCCTGACCATTCACCTTGCTGGCTGGGACTGGTGGATGTTGTAGTTCAAAACATCTGGAAGACACTCGGTTAGGAAAGGCTTCAGGGATGCTTCCACCAAATTATACTGCAGTTACTCCAGAGTAACTCCAGGACTGTGTTCTTGGCCCAACTCTTTGGCATATTCTTCTCTCTGTTGCTATCATATGCCTTCAGCGCGATTGAATATGGTGTGTACATTCATTCAAGGGGTGACGGGGGTCTGTTCAACCTAGCACATTTCCACACCAAGACAAAAGTGTGGTGGGTTCTTATCTAAAAGACATTGTTTGCAGATGATACAGCCTTGACAGCACACTCCAAGGAAGCTCTACAGAGACTCATCAGCCGTACTGCCCAAGCCTGCAGGAAGTTCAGCCTTACCACCAGCCTGATAAAGACCAACATCTTGGGTCAGGACATTGGCAGCACTCCACAATATGTCTCCCTGGGCTCCACCATAACCAACAACCTCTCCATAGATGCTGAGCTGGACAAGCAGATTGGTAAGGCAGCTATGACAATGGCTCATCTCTCCAAAACGGTATAGGAGAATGTGATGCTAATGACCAATACCAAGATGAAGGTCTACCAGGCTCGCGTGTTGAGCATGCTGCTTACACCCACCAAGAGTAACACCTCAATGGGCATCACAGGAAAGGACAGAGTCTCAAACAAAGATGTGCTCTCCCAAGCCCACATTCCAAGCATGTTTGCACTCCTGTCTCAGTGTGCACGCCCTGTCTCAGTGACGTCTATGCTGGCTTAGTCATGTCCACAGAATGAAAGATGGCAGGATCCCCAAGGACGTACTCAACGGGGAGCTGGCTTCATGCACCCGGCCCATTGGCAGGCCAACTCTACATTACAAATATGTCTGCCAACATGACATGAAGGCTGGCAACATTAACCCTGCCATGTGGAAATCCCTTGCAGATGACCACAGCACCTAGAGAAAATCAGTCAAGTTGTGTGTCCATAGCAATGACCAGAGGAGGAATGACTGCTGGAAGGAGCATAGAAAGAAGAAACACCATGGTACATCCAGACACCTTCATCTACCCCAGCTGCAACAAAGCATGTCTCTCCAGTATTGGTTTCTACAGCCACATCAGGCGCTGTAATTCTCCAATGGTTTGACTTCACCCCAAAGGTGCGCTCTTCCAGTGTTTCCCAAGACAGATGGATGGCAACCAACCAACCAGTACTCCAGTGTCATTTCCTACTTTTCAGTTTATGTCTGCTAACTGTAGGGGATGGGTTGATAGTTATGTGTTTGGTGTACTACTTATAGCTATATCATCTCTATAATTTAATATTCAAAGTCTTAAGCAACACACCCTTCTCCTCTTTTAATTCCCCTCCAAGAAACTTTGATAGGGTGTGTTTGTGAAGATTTAGCTGCTGATGGAATTCAGCGGAAATTAGTGGTGCAGGGGGTAGTATTACCTTTTTTTTGGCCTCAGCTAATTCAAAGTTCTATCTTTGTTGGAATTGAGTAAACTTTTTTTTAAAAAATCAGGTATCTTTATTAATGGGCTAGTGAACAATACACTGTATAAATTATGTTGGTTGGGTATTACTTTGGGAAGGGAAGAGGAAAGAACTTCAGCTGCTTGAAGAAAGATTTATTTCAGGCCTGATGTGTTTTGAAATAATTCTTCTTTGGGGGCACATTTTGTGTAGCAATTTCTATCAAGTAAATAAACCACGATAGCAACTCCAATTGATTATTCCAAATTGCCTAGGGCCTGGTATAAATCTTTGTTCAAGCACCTAAAGTCCCCCCCCATCTGCTTCCCCTGTGTTTCCACAGTTTTGTGATGATTCTTTGTGTGTATGTGTATTAGGACATCTGACCTAAATGTATATGTAAACTATTTCAGCTAAAACATTAACTGAACCAAGCACACGTCCATTCCATCTCCTTATCACAAACACCATTGTCTCCAAGCTGTTGAGCTCCAGCCCCACTTTGCTTCAGTGACAGTACAGTGGTCCCTCGACTTACGAATTTAATCCGTTCCGAACGGACCTTTGTAGGTTGAAAAAATCATAAGTAGAAGCCTAGGGGGGGGAAATATTCGCAAGTCGAAAAAAATCCTATCTAAACCGCATCCAAAATGGCGGACGGAGCTCCGTTCGTAACTCGAAACCTTCGTTAGTTGAGTTATTCGTAAGTTGAGGTACTACTGTATATACATATCTTCCAATGTTTTCAGACCCCAAACCAAAGATCATGGCCCTGGAAGGAGGAGTTTGGATTTGATATCCCGCTTTATCACTACCCAAAGGAGTCTCAAAGCGGCTAACATTCTCCTTTCCCTTCCTCCCCCACAACAAACACTCTGAGAGGTGAGTGGGGCTGAGAGACTTCAAAGAAATATGACTAGCCCAAGGTCACCCAGCAGCTGCATGTGGAGGAGCAGAGACACGAACCCGGTTCCCCAGATTACGAGTCTACCGCTCTTAACCACTACACGCATAGCGTGAGAGCACATCAGCCAAAATGGCCGGCCTGATTTTGTGCAAAGAAAGGTATGTCACATTTTCCCCAGGGCACTTGGCAGGCACATGTATAGGGTGGGAGGACTACGCTCTTCACCCACAATCAATGAGTGGCAGCTGAAGAGGATGGGATGGTATTGATTGCATATCAAGGTTTGCTGTTTGATGGCAGGTGTGGATGCAGGTTGAACTGGGCTGTCTAATGCAGCTACCCTCATGGTGCACCTGCAGTGTGTTCATTGGTAACTAAGGCTGGCACAAACCGATGACATAATGGGGTTATGTGAGCTTCAGATATCACTGAGCAGGCAGACCATGATGTCTGCCCTTTGGTTCTGGCCTTTACCCTGCCTTACAGTTGCTAAGTAGTGGTGTCAGCCTCCAGGGATGGTGGAGAAATCTGATTCAGATCACAAATCGTATCTATCAAATTAGCAGTTTTCGAAACAACGACAGCCATCCTTTGAAACTAGCCAAATTTTGCAATGCGGTTCTCCTCCAACCAATGTTTACAAAAATATTATTATTATTATTAGGTTAAAATATGCATGAAAATAAGTACATTGTGGTGTAGATAGCATACAAAAGAATAAATTGCTTGCAGCAATAATAATACTAATAATACTACTACTACTACTAATAATAATAATATATTATTATTATTTATACCCTGCCCATCTGGCTGGGTTTCCCCAGCCACCCTGGGCAGCTTCCAGCCAAATATTAAAAACAATACAGCATGTATTAGTCAAAACTGCATACAAAACTGTGCTTATTAGGATAAATTCACACTGAAATGCTGAAGAGCTTTCATGAGGATTTAAAACAAGCCTCAAATTGCTTTAGAAATGTGGAAAACTGACCCGACCTGGTGGTCTCATGTGCCCTGAGATGACTTCCCCCCCCCCCCCCCGAGCAGTGGTTTTAGGTTTCTCTGGCTCATGTCCAACAATATGCACCGCTCTACACTAGTTATTAATTGATGAAGTATGCTATTGTATTTTGTAAAACGTGGTTTGCGTCTTTGGTTTTGCAAAACAAGTGTGGGGAACAAATACAGATAATGAACTTTTGCATTCTGTCCAGCCCTCTGGTTCATTGTAGTAGCAAATGCTCCTAATTCTTCTTTTCAACCATCTCTTATAAACCTTATGTATGCCATTTAATGCTGGAGTCTTGTCTCTTGTAGCATTACAGTCATACCTCGGTTTGCGAACAACTCGGGTTACGAACTGCGCAAACCCGGAAGTGTTTTCGCCGCGCGTGTGCGGAAGCGGCGTGCGCGCTTTGTGCATGCACAAAACGGCGGTTCAGGCCTTTTTCGGGTTACGAACTGCGACCCGGAACAGATCGCGTTCGTAACCCGAGGTACCACTGTATTATATTATATAGACATAAGGGTTCATCTCGTTAGGACATGAAAATAACTTAAGTATCATTCCCTTGGTAATGATGGGACATTGATTGCTGGTTGGAAAAGAAAAATGGAAAATTATGGGAATGCAATAGAGGGTACCCTAGAAAAGGTGTGGCTGGCTGGAACCCTGAACAGGATCGCTCCTGTTAGGAAGGAGCATTTTGTTACAAGTTTCACTTATTAATTTTTTGTTGTTACTGCTATAGCACCTTTAGTCTTTCTTTCAAGGAACTCGCAATCTAACATTTGACAGAGGGGAGGCAATAGTGGAAGAGGAAGAACGAGATGGAGACAGAGATAAACAGGAGAAAAATATGTGTTTATTTTCATTAAACATCCTTTGAGTTACTTTCAGTAGGATATGGAGACTTAGGACTTTTTCCTAAAGCCTTCACAGAAAAGATGGGCTTTGATGAGGGATTTAATGGGAATGAGCAGCTAAAGAATATTCAACGGATAAATCAGAATAATCACCTGACTGCAGGTGACTTGAAAGAAGTGGGGAGAGAAAGAAGTGGCAGAGCACCGACTCTGATAATTTGTAGTCGCTTTCATGTGTTCAGAAATGCTCACTTAAAGCATTTTATATTTCTCTCCTCTGTGGAAGAGAAGACACTTCAATTCATAGTGCACTGAGGCACTTATCCCTGCACTGAGCTCAGTTTTGTCCTGGCCTGTGTGAAGCAATAACACACATTATGCAATGAACACCCAAAGTGTTTGTGGTGGGATAAGGAGAGCTTGGGAAATGCAGAATTTAGCGTGGCATCAGGTCTATGGGCTCTGTCCTTCAAAGAAGCCTGGTTCAGGGCTAGCCTGGCTAAGGTGTCAAGTTATTTTAGGGGTGGCACTGAAACCACTGGGAAATTTATAAACAAATAGAATCATACCAGGAAATGGTGGGAGAGAGCTGGAGGGACCTTGTGGCTCACGAGGAGACCCTCCCCAGAGCCCGAAGACAACGTCAGTGAGGGCAGAGGAAACCCCTGAAGAGACCTGAGGCACAGTGAGGCTTTCTTTATGCTGCTCAATCTCCCCTATTAACAGCTGGTGCGCAGGGTAGAGCTGCTGCTGCCACTTTCTCACGCGTCCTCCAGCCTGCGGCCAGTTTTGGTTTGGATTGAAGGGAGAGCGGGAGAAAGATTGGGAGAGCAGGGGGGGGGGAATGGGCATTTAGATGCTTTTTAGAGGGTGCTCCCAACTTCACACAAGTTCACTTATGCACACAGGGGCCGGAATGTGCCTCCCATGTACGGTAAGTATGTCTATATTGCAAAGGATGCTCAGGTGCAGCTACTGGATCACATGTGGGCATGACTTGGGATCGGTACTCTAGCATTCTCTCTGTAGCATTGCAAAGGATTCTGGGTGGACCCCTTAGATCAGGGGTGGGGAATCTCGAGGCTGTGAGTCAGGTGTGGCCCTTCAGGCCCCTCTCTTACTGGGCCCTTCTCCAAGCTGTACCCTCTCTCCTAGCCGCCCCAGTTGTGCTGCCACACACTGTCCTTTCCCCTGGGCTGCTGCTCTGGCAGCGGGTGAGCAACAATGCAACTTTTGAATGGGAGAAGAAATATTGTGTGGCCCCATTAGGATTTGACGGGTGTGTGTTGAGGTGTGTATTTCGGAGGGCATCCGTGCCACTGTTCCAGGGGCTCCCTGAAGTCTTACACCAGCTGGTTGTAGAGCACACTTTTGTTCCACAGGCACTTGGAGCGTTCTTGGATGTCCACCCAATGTGCGCCAAGTCCCTGCAGATACAATGAGTCTAATCTGAGCGAATCTCTTGACAAGCTGCATGTAGCTCAGCTGGTAAAGCACGAGACTCTTAATTTCGGGGTCGTGGGTTCGAGCTCCACATTGGGCAAAAGATTCCTGCATTGCAGAGGGTTGGACCAGATGGCCCTCGTGGTCCCTTCCAACTCTATGGTGAGGGGTGGAAGCTTCTTGGCTGGCTTTCAGGTGTACTGGAGTGTCCCTGGGAAAGATACACCTGTCTTTCATAGAATCACAGAGTTGGAAGAGACCACAAGGGTCATCCAGTCCAACCCCCTGCCAAGCAGGAAACGCCATCAAAGCATTCCTGACAGATGGCTGTCAAGCCTCTGCTTAAAGACTTCCAAAGAAGGAGACTCCACCACACTCCTTGGCAGCAAATTCCACTGTCGAACAGCTCTTACTGTCAGGAAGTTCTTCCTAATGTTTAGGTGAAATCTTCTTTCTTGTGGTTTGAATCCATTGCTCTGTGTCCGCTTCTCTATATGACATCCTTTAATATATTTGAACATGGCTATCATATCACCCCTTAACCTCCTCGAAGTTTGGGGATGCCTGATCTAGATGCTATACTCCTATTGATGCAGCCCAGAATTGCATTGGCTTTTTAAGCTGCTGCATCACACTGTTGACTCATGTCAAGTTTGTGGTCTACCAAGACTCCTAGATCCTTTTCACATGTACTGCTCTCAAGCCAGGTGTCACCCATCCTGTATTTGTGCCTTTCATTTTTTTTTGCCCAAGTGTAGTACTTCACATTTCTCCCTGTTGAAATTCATCTTGTTTGCTTTGGCCCAGTTGTCTAATCTGTTCAGGTCATTTTGAAGTGTGATCCTGTCCTCTGGGGTATTAGCCTTTTCTGTGGTGCCTTTTCCAGCAACATGCAACATACTGAACCGAGAGTTTGGCAGAGAATGCCATGTAGACACTCTCTAAGAGTGCTGGAATCTGAGCGTTATCTTAGTTTTTCACTATTTAATTGCTTTTGTCTTTTCCAGTGATAATTAGTTCAATTTCTATTAAAAAGAAATGGAATTTTGTTTTTAAATGTATTTTTCTCTCTCTTCCTTCAATTAGACTCCAGCCTTGGCTTCTAAGCCTGTTGCAGACAGCCTTCTCATGCTGCGTGACAAGAGGTGGGAAGATGTCCGAAGCCTGTTGACCCCAGCCTTCGGTGCTGCAAAGACGAAAGAGGTAAGATGCAGGAAGCAGGTGCTGTGATTCCACGTACAAGAAGCTTTTCTTTTCCTTCTTGCTGGATGTTTCCCAAATGTGTGATGTTTAGATGACTGCATAATTAATGGCTGTCAGTCATCCACTGACAAACTCTTTAATGCCTCACTGCTTTGCCTATGTAAAGTCATTGCTCCTTTTGGACAGAAGGGTTTTTGTTTTGTTTTGTTTTGTTTTTTGTTTACCAGGCTGTTTATCAGAGAACCAAGTGTGAGTTTTCCTTTGTGAATTCTTTGCCCCATTTGTCTATGCTCTCCGAGGACCCAGCAAACTTTGGCTCCTGACATCTCTACAGATTGCAAAGGAGCAAATTTTGTGACACCGGAAACCTGGGAATCTCCTGAGGGTACAAGTGCTGGAAAGCTGCTAGGGCAGTTTGCAAACCAGACAGCAAGTTATGTAAAATAAAATTACCCTGCATGGTTGGGATAGCAATATTTGGTTAGCATTCCTGGATTGTTTTGGTTAGAACTTGATGGTGAGATTTCTCTCATTGCCTGCATTTTTTGGGGGGGGGGGTTGTCGTTTGTTTTTATATGACCGTTCAAGAATGCAATTGTGTTAGAGCAGGCAGCGGTGGCTAGTTTGGGAGGTACTTCATTTAATGTAGTTTAGCATACCACGTCAATAGCATGTGTGGGAGGTCAAGGAACAATTATTTGGCATTATGAATAAAAGTCCATCTCCTCCAGATTGGTCTACTCTGATTGACAGCTGCTTTAGGGCCTCAGGCAGAGGGGATTCTTTCCAGTAGTGGGTGGGGCAGCTTACCTGTTGTTGTACGCCATCCCAATCTCTGAAGGGTGCAAGATTCCAGGGGTTCCAGCTGTGTTTCCTTTTGGAAATGAGGCACAGCAGAGACAGTGGAGGAGGAGGGAGGGGTCCTATTGATTTGCTGTATCACACAGAGTTCCTTTGATCCATTGGCTTTCCTTATGGCTCATCACCCCAGGCTATATCCTGGACATGGGAAATTTTGCCTAGCTTGGTTAGCTCTTCACACATGTTGTTTCCAGAGGATTTAGAAGTGTCTAGTACACAGCCCAATGCACAGGGTCTGGCTTAATAACATATTTGTCAACCCAGTTTTCACACTCCAAGCATTGGTTAAATTCTAACACATGCCGAACCCAGAAATTTAGGGTGACTCGCACCACAAACTCATTACACTAATATTACTATTATAACACTAATATATGATATAAGTTGTTTATTTTAAAGTTACTGTGGTTTTAAAAATATTGGATCAGATTGTTACTATTAATGTTTGATGTTTCATTACCGGTATGTATTAGAAGCCGCCCAGAGTGGCTGGGGCAGGCACCCCCAAACTTCGGCCCTCCAGATGTTTTGGACTACAATTCCCATCTTCCCCGACCACTGGTCCTTTAGCTAGGGATCATGGGAGTTGTAGGCCAAAACATCTGGAGGGCCGCAGTTTGGGGATGCCTGGGCTGGGGCAACCCAGCCAGATGGGTGGGGTATGTATAAACAAACAAACAAACAAAGACTGATTTACTACGGTAAGTGTCAGTAACACTAATAATACTACAGGGTTGTTGTAAGGATGGCAACTAGACAGCGCTTGTGAACCACTTGGTATATTATTGTCTCCTCATGCTACTTCTAAAACTAATGCATGCAGTTTCTCATTAATTGTCTTGTATCTCATCTTGTATGCCTGTGTGTACTTCTATCTCATGAATGTGGTACTCATGAGATATCAGGGTCTACTGGTAGATCTCTGAGTGATTTCTGGTAGATGAGCAACAGTTCTGGGATTCCAGTTGTTTAACAATAGCAGCAGCAGCAATAGGACCTTTCGCACCTAAATTAAGTTGCTGAAATGAAGAAAGTGAAACAGGAGTCGATTTTCATTAGAAAGGACTGTGAGCTCAGTTACTGGGAACTGAAAACATGTTCATTTAAACAAATCCTGTTCTTTAATTTGAACTGTATGTCTTTTGCACAAGGCTCTGGTTGACGGATCTTGTTCTTGTAAGAAAGTAAAACCAAAATAGATCTGAGAAGCATGATGTCTGCCCACCCATCGTCTAGCACATGACCAGTCCAGGCAGTGTAGCAGCTTCATGCATGCTAGCTGAACTTTCTCTTTTTCAGCTGTGGCAGAGTGGCTGTTTCCCCATATGATTGTGGAGCTCCATCTGGTGCATGCAGAGGGCTCTGGATTGCAACTTGCAGCTTCAAACTAACACAGTAGCCATGGTTTTAGCTTGCATGTATCTTGGTATAGTTCCATTGGCTCAATTCCTATTTTATTCATACCAACCCAGGAATGCTAATAGGAAATACACCTTTCTGGCAAAAGTGGAGTCCTGGGCAGTGCTGGTAATTTATTTTTGCTTTCATGAGTAACCGGACCTTAACCATTGCATGCCACAGAAAAAAGGAGTCTTTGCTGTCTCCCTTACTGATCATTACAGAGTTATGAGCTCTCTTTCACGTATAATGCATGCAACACTGAAACGGAGTGCATGTTTGTGTTTGATAGTTGTTATTTTTTTATTCTAATAGCAATAAGTTGCAAGAATATAACAGAGCTGCAAGGCAAATTCTTCAAACTGGACAGGATTTATCTTAGTATTCCAGTGCGGCTGATTTCTCCGTACATTTTTCAAGCAATGGGAGACTCAATTTAGACTGCGACAAACTTCTAGTGACTCTTGATTAAAATCCAGAGTAATGCCTCAAAATTCATCCCTTAAAGGAAGGTGGAATTCTCTTCTTTTATAATTTTAGGCTCAAAAAGTAAACACGTTCCTCACTCCAGTGCCTGCTCTTTGGTTGTAAAAAATTTCCACTGGTCAGAAGCCTGTGTTGTTTTGACATGCTGCTGTCGAAATCCACAGTAGCATCTAAATGTGTCTGCCTCCTTTAGCTCTATAGACAGCTGTTGCTTAGCAACACCAGCTGTCACTTCCTTATTATGGTAAATTCTAATTGGCCATAAGCCTGGCATGGACACCTGATTAATCAGAACTGACAATATCATTGGTTATGTACCTAGACAACTGACTCCCCCCCCCCACACGTTTGATAGCAAATTTAACAAATCCTTAGGATTTTAAGGCTGTGTGAATGTGTTTGTGTGTGTGGATAATAAATCCAAAGGCCTCTTCAGTAAATGAGGGTGGGGGAGCCGAAAGAGAGAGTTTTGCATTGCCTCGGCAGAAATTAATCTCCCTTACTGTAGGTCATCATTGGCACAGGGAAAATCCTTGCCTCCAGTTTTACTTCTGTTTTTATACCTAACAAAAGACAAGGCCCCTGGTATGTGCAGAGCAGCCCCTGCCGGCATGAGTCAGACATACTTTAGCTGCACAAATGGTTCCTTGGACATTGTGCTTTGCAAGGATGGATGTCTGTGTTTGCTGAGTTAATTATTTAAAGGAGAGAAGGGAACACACACTATTGTGTCTCATGCTGTATGGCTGTTAAGGGGCAGTGCCAACTGCTAGCAAGGGAAAGAGAGCAGAGACTCGTACATGGCAATAGCAAACTGTTAAAATGAAAAAAAGCAGCAGCGAGAACAGCAGAGTCTTGCGGCACTTCAGTATTTATTATGGCATAAGCTTGGGTGAACTGGAAGTCCACTGCATCAGATGCAGCAGAAGCTCTAGTTCACGAAACCTTATGCCATAACAAATGTGTTAGTCTTCAAGGTGCCACAGGACTCTTTCTCGGTGTTGCTGCCACAAGCTAACACAGCTCCCTCTCTGTAAACAGTCTGGGTTTTTGTGTGTGGTGGTGGAGGTTTTGTTACAGTAACATTTCTATTCTTAGCTCCCTGTTTTAAATTAGGAATAGAGGAAGCGGCTTTATTCTCATTCAGACTCTGGGTTCATCTAGCTCTGTATTGCCTGCACTGACTGGCAGTGGCTCTCCAGGGTTTCAGGCAGGGGTCTACACCAGGCCTACCTGGAGATGTTGGGGATTGGAGCTGGAATCTCTTGCCTGCAAAGTAGATACTCTGCCATTGAGCTATTGCCTGTATATTTTGCCTGTCAACAGGATATTCTAGTTTGTAGCAAATGGGGGCCTCCCCTCCCTTTTGCCGTAAATACTGGCAACAGAGACTGGAGAAGCCAAAACAGTGATTCAAGCACACACACCAATGTATATCTGATGTGCCATTTTCTTCTTCTTTTCAGAAGCATTCAATTTCCCATGCAGGAATTCCCTACAAGTAACCACTACTTTTAATCTTTTTAATGCCAACATGAATGAGATTGGCACTTACCTATGCTGCCGCCTGAAGCGGCCCTAAAAAATTTTTCCCCTCCTTTTTGTATCCCCACCTCCATTTTTCTGTTTTCTAAAATGCATTTTCATTTATTTATTTTTTACATTTGCAGGTTTAAGGAACTTTTTGATAGTGCTAATGGCACATGAAGGAAACAGCTTTTGCCTTTTAAATTCGTGTGAAATTATTGCCTGTTCCTGAAAGGAGCCCTCTGTCTAAAAACACTGTCCTGTGTAGCAATAGTGATTATCTGAGTGACAAGAACATTAGATGTAAGAAGCAGAGGCGCCAAGCCAAAGGGGGGCATTGTTGAGGGGAGGAGACGGGAGGCATCGCTGGTGTAGGGGGCGCATTTTGTCCTTGCACAGGGTGCCATATTGCCTAAGTCCATCCCTGTAGGAAGACCCCTGCTGGGTTAGGTCAAAGGCCCATCTAGGCCCTCACCCTAGATGGTGCCAGTGGGAAGCTCACAAGCAAGACATGGCTGAAGTAACCCACCATCCTTTCCCAGCACTGGTATTCAGAATCAATGATAGACTGCCCCTGATCCTGGAGGTAGAATATAGCCATCATGATCTTGAGCAGGCATCCCCAAACTACAGCCCTCCAGATGTTTTGGACTACAATTCCCATCTTCCCCGACCGCTGGTCCTGTTAGCTAGGGATCCTGGGAGTTGTAGGCCAAAACATCTGGAGGGCTGTAGTTTGGGGATGCCATGATCTTCAGTCATGGGTAGCTTTATCTCTGTTAATTTCCCTTTTAAAGCCTTATAAGTTGGTGCCCATCACCACATAATGATCATTGCCTTGTTGAAGTGATGGCAGTATCCACACATGTAAGAGGGTGACGTCAGCAGATTCAGGGATACTCTGAACTTTACAGAAGTACACTCCCCCCTACCACCCCAAAAATCTGTAGGACAAAAATATCCTGCTAAAAACACCCCTACGAGGACTGAGGCTCCTCAGAAGCCACTAAATGCTGCATCTACAGTATTGGTGAAGGGGCTTGAGAAATGGGGGGACATGGGGAAGTGAAAAGGAGTTATCCTAAAGGAAGGCATGTCTGGTTGGCTTGAGCACTGCATAGCAGCACCCCACACTGCCACAATTAGTTGATAGCCCCACCTGTCTAAAACTATTTCTAAATTAAACTTTTCTATTAAAAAATGCATGAAGATTAAATATGAACTGATCTGTCACAGGGTATGAGTATTTTCCTGTTCATATGAACCAAGAAACTCAGCTCTTATGATCTGCATTTATACGTACACATTTTTGGCAACGTGAAACACCACAATGTGTCCTAAAGCAGAAGTATAGCTGCGGCTTGTGGTTTGAGGAGTTTTAACTCCTCTCATTTTGCCTGGCTATTACTTGATTTAGAAGCCAACCCAAAATTTCTCCCCCAAAATCAATATTTGTCCATTTCTGTAATTCCTCCCCTCTCTTTTATCCTCTTGCTGTCAATGCTACACTCAGAGCATCTCCAGTGATAGAAATACTAAACTTTCTTCTTAGCATCTCTCCTGCTATAGTTAAACTAAGTTCTACAAAAGTTATGAAGTGCTTATTATCTCTCTCACACACAGATGCTTAAAAATTGGTGTTTTTGTTCTCAGTGCTCGTACTTATGAGTTGGTGCAATCAGCTTTTACCCCTTCCTACCTATCTTGGTCAAAAGAACTCAAGTGACATGGGGTGGCGGTTTCTTTGACGCATGTTGTGAAAGTGTTAAATGCTTGGCTCAGTACGGTCCATGGCTTGGGTTCAATACAGTACATTCTGTGGTTCAGGGGGGCAGGCTGTTCCTTATGCCAGCTCTTGAAATTGCACAAGGCGGTTAAACAGCATCATAAAGCCCTTTTCTCACATAGCAATTCTTGCTTTTGTACTGTATAGAATAACTGGGGGGCGGGGAGAGGGGCAGCATTCTGCCCTCCTTTTCAGTGCTTCATGCACCGCTTCTTTTCACAATTTTTTGTGTTGTGATAATGTGCAGCGCAACACCAGACTGTTGCACCTTCAGACTGAAGCATGATTAAATGCTACATGGAGTTTAGAGTTCGGGGTGCAAACAAACAAACACAAAATTCTGCAAACCAAATGTACTTATGAGTTCTATTTATGCTGCCCAATCTTTCTTTTTTCAGCCTTGCCAGCTGACTTAAGAAGCCAGAAGCCCGCCTGACACACTAATTGATGTGTTTTTTTCAGAACAGGCTCATGCGTGCAATGATTTTGACACGATCAAAGAAAATTTGAGGGGGGTACGCTGTATCTTGAGCATCCAGCCTATGCAACCAACACATACCCTGGCAATATGGTCTATAACTATCCTTCTTGAAACTCATTTTCTTTTCCCTTTTCCCTTGACAGGGTAGGGGTGAGGCGGTAAAGCAGCTTGCTTGGTTTAAAACATAGAAACATTTCCTCACTACTCTGTGAACCAGCCAGTCATCACTCTTGCACAAATGTAGCTTTCTATGATAGAAATCAACTGAAGCCGTGTTGCCAAGCAGGTAGAATCTTCTGTGGGCGTAGGAGATATTTTGTTTAGAGCCTCAAGTTGGCAGATCCTAAAGGCCCCCCATCACACCCTGCCACAGCCTCCATAAGGGCATGCTGTTACTAGGAAATCCACAAAACATGCTTGTGGAATTTTACTTCCTTTGCTGTTGGGTTAAAAACAAGTACTGGCAGAAGCCAAGCATGGAAAGTTTCAACCAGAAAGGTTAAAGTTTGACAATAACATGGGGGAACAGAAAACAGCGAATTGTGTATGTGAAAAGTTGAGCAACCTTCGTAACAGGAACGGTTAGGCATGTTGGCTTTGCAAAGCAAATAGTATTTATCTTCCAAACTTTCCCAAGGATTCCAAAGCATTAGAAGGAAGATAAGCTTATGAAGAGATAGAAGAGTATTTATTTGTTGTATATATCTATATTCATATGAAGGGTGGGGAACCTGTGGCTCCCCAGATGTTGTTGGATTCCAGTTTCCTTCAGCCCTAGCCAGCATGTTCAGCAATGATGGGAGGTGTAGTCCAACTCTTCCCTACCCATAATTTATTCACTACCTTATCAGTAATTCGTCCCCATGAAGGTTCACACAATAAAATACCCAGCATTAAAAACACAAATATATGAGCTGCTTGAAAAAGAATTAAAAAGGAATCATGAATGCAATCCTAAAAGCAGCAGATACAAATAACACAGATTCTGAGTTTTAAAGCCTAGGGAAATAAAATGTTATTTTACCTGGCACCTAAGACATCAGAGTGCATGTCTGCGTGGGGTTGCCATATGTCCTATTTTTCCAGGACACACACTCTTTTTCATGCGTAGAGTTGTCATAACGATCCATAGTTAAAAGTAGAAGTTGGCAAATGTGTCCTCTTCAAAATATGGCAACCCTACGCAGCCCCAGGCATTGCAAAGAGAGGGGCATTGCAAAGCCAGGACACCAGTGTGAATGCGGCCTACTTCCTGGTCCCCACTGAAGCATCAGCATCAGTCCTAAGTCCTCAGAGCACTTTTTAAAAATTTATATCCTGCCCTTCCTGTTAAAGGAGCCCATGATGGCAAGCATATCAGTGCTAAAGTAATGCAATTTAAAATGTCTAAAATCAATTCCATATATGTAAATATGTGTATGTAAAAAGGGGGAAACAATTCCAGTGGACATGCAGACTGGGATTAAAAGTGTTACTGAAAAAGGAAGGTCTTTATGAGGCACTAGAAAGACAGTAGAGACTGTGCCTGTCTAATATTTAATGGGAAGGCATTCCAAAGGGCAGGTGCCACTTTACATACAGTATCACGATAACCCTTACAACTGCTGGGTGAGTTAAGTCACATGATTATCCCTGTGTCACAATTTTCAAGGGGGTCTAAGACAGAAAGGTAGTGGCTTTCCTAAGGCCACAACACACATATGCTGCTACAACCCCCTATCTCTCTGCAAACTTGTAAAATAAAACTGGACGTTAACGATTAGATTTATATCTAACTGCAACCTACTACTAAAATATTGCAATGTTAGAAATGGAAGGAAATACTGCTGATAATATATTCATAAATTCAGCCAGTACAGCTGCAGAAAATTAAGTCACGCTGGACACATTTCGGTACGCATAAACATGAGCGGAAGTACTGTTGACAGTTCAGTGCATAATATAGTTATGGCGCAAAATATTCGGAGCAGAGTGATGGGTAAATGTATGACTTCCGTGGCCTCAGTATTTGGCTTTCTACAAATGAGTTGTAGGCATAAGGTGTGCCTGTCTCTTCTCTCCCTTCTCCCTCATTTTGGCACCTGGTAAAAACCTAGGCATTTGAAAGATACTAGACTTGGAGATAGGTACCCCACTGTGCAATTTTTAAGGATTAGTAGTCCTAAGGATATGTGGTTTTATATGCTATATGTGATTTTATCCCCCCCCCCCCCGCACTTTGTGATACAAATTTTTACGTAATTGTGATTGTTGGAACTTTATCCAAGGTGGGGTTTTGTTTTGTTCTTTGTTTTTATTGTACCATGTCCCATTATGGTGAAGATGAATAAATAAAAGAAACTGAATCTGTGACAGAATGAAGTAGGCATTGGGGCAGGGTGGCGACGACTTTCCCTGTCAGAGCTAGCTGAAGAAATTTCACTGTCTGAGGAGGAGAAGCAGTAGATGGTAACACCCCCCCCCCGCTCCCAGTCAGGGGTCATAGTCCCAAGGCTGACCAAGATACTTTGGCACCTGAGGCAGAAAACCCTCTCACCAAATCTCCGAATTAAAGTTAGGCTCTCAGTCAGGCATATTTGAAAATGTTAACCTGTTGGGTTTACAGTACAGATAGCAATGCCCACCTCTACCAATGAAAGGTTTCTGGGAGTGAAGTTACTTTGAGATGTTCGGATAAAATGTACTTGCATATTCCAGTGTCCTCATGGAAGTGTTTGCCAGTATGCTTCAAACCCTGCAAGAAAGTGTGTTTAAGAATGAATGTTTGATTACATTGTACCAAGCTACAGGGTTGCTCTGTTTAGTGTCCTGAGAGAGAAGAGAGAAAAAATACAGCTGGGAAGATTCTGTAGTTCTAGAACCCTTGTCAGGTTTGATAAATAACTTTGTTCCCCCTTTCAGCTGACACCATCCAAAGACTATTGATTTTTATTTCTCCTGATAGTGCTGCTGTGCTCTTGTCACCTCTTATCTCTCTCCCTCCCTCTCTCTGTGTAGCCCTCCCTGGTACTCTCTTTTGAAAGCAAAAAAAATGTACAGTGAACCTTGCACAGTCCTAAGCAGTTGGTGCAAATGGCTGTTTTCATTCTTCTACCTGAAGGGGGTGAGGGAGCTCAATGTGTAATGTATTAACTAAAGAGAAGAACCCCTTTAAGGAAAAGGGGGGGAAGATCAACACATTTGCTTCATTTTTGCATTTACCGGAACAAATAAACATTTAGAAGATGCTCAGGAATGGCTCTTAAGTTAGGAAAGAGATGAGCAATTTGTTTCGCATGGTGAGGGCCCATTTGGAAATGTATTATCCTTAGTCAGAGGACTGCAGGTAATTTGAATACTGTAGGACCACATAATTCAAATTATTTCACAGATGATGTAGTTACGGTCACCCTTTTCCCCCAAGTGGTTGGATGTTCCAGGGGTGCAGTGTTGCTTATCCAGGGTTGGTTTATTTTAGAAGGAGGTCACAGAAGTCGACATTTTGTAGTATTGGTGTTTATTTTCAAGTACTCAGGTTTAGCATAATTTTGAGGTAGACAGCTTAAAACATTCAAGCAGGTTTGCTGCATGCCAAATCTTCTGAGAGGCACTGCTGCATTCCTAGATGCTGTTAGCTTACAGAGCCCCCTAAACCCAGCTTAATAATAATAATAATAATAATAATAATTTATTCTTCATACCCCGCCCATCTGGCTGGGTTTCCCCAGCCACTCTTAACTATCCCTCTCTCTTCCTTTCTGAACTCTTAACAACAACAACAACAACAACAACAACAACAACAACAACAATTTATTATTATTTATACCCCACCCATCTGGCTGGGTTTCCCCAGCCACTCTGGGTGGCTTCCAACAGAAAAATAAAATACAATAATCTATGAAACATAAAAACCTCCCTAAACAGGGCTGCCTTCAGATGTCTTCTAAAAATCTGGTAGTTGTTTTTCTCTTTGACATTTGATGGGAGGGCGTTCCACAGGGCGGGTGCCACTACTGAGAAGGCCCTCTGCCTGGTTCCCTGCAACTTGGCTTCTCTCAATGAGGGAACCTGTCAGAAGGCCCTCAGTGCTGGACCCCTGCAGTCTGATTCTTCTGTTCCCTTTCGTGGACACACACAGAGAACTGGATTGCATTGTTCGTAGCTAGGAGGGAGGAAGAAAATGTATTCTTGCTAACCCCTTCTCTGGAAGCAATCTTCTAAATATTAGCTCCCATTTAGGGGCATCACCTGAATATCCCAAGCTATTCACATTCTGTGGCAAGTCCAAGGCTCTGGCCAGATATTACCTTAAGGCAAACTCAGCCATGATAGTGAGTGAGCTCCCATTGCTCGGTCCCAGCTCCTGCCAACCTAGCAGTTCGAAAGCATGTCAAAGTGCAAGTAGATAAATAGGTACCGCTACAGCGGGAAGGTAAACGGCATTTCCATGTGCTGCTCTGGTTCGCCAGAAGCGGCTTTTTCATGCTGGCCACATGACCTGGAAGCTGTACGCCAGCTCCCTCGGCCAATAAAGCGAGATGAGTGCCACAACCCCAGAGTCGGTCACGACTGGACCTAATGGTTAGGGGTCCCTCTACCTTTAGAGAAGCAAATGGATGTAAATAAAACCATACATCCCAAATACACCTCTCTCTGCACTGACCTTCGTTACAAGGATATTGAGTCCTAAGCCCAGAACCCCTGGAGTCTCTCACATCTCACAGATTGGGGTGGCATGTAACAGTAACATCAGCTGAAAGTCTAGGGGACACATGGAGACCCTAAGGAGTATCGGCTACCCACACAAATGCAAAAGAGGGGTGGGCGTAACTCTGGAAATAGAAGTTGCTGGAAATAAACTTTGTGAATATTTCCCCTCTTCTCCAGACTAAACGTGTCCAACTCCCTCAATCATTCCTCATAAGGCTTGGTTTCCAGACTGTTATTTTATTGGTTGCCCTCCTCTGCACATGTTCCAGCTTTTCAATATCCTCCTTAAACTGTGGTGCCCAAAACAGGGCACAGCACTCCAGGTTGGGTCTGAGCATGGTAGAATAAAATGGTACTATTACTTCCCTTGATCTGGGCATTATACCCAAAGGTAGCAATTTTATTCTGTTATTAATAATCATGTTGGCAGCACAGTTTTGTAGATAACCATTTTTAGAATTAAAACAAGCACTCCTGTAAAATGCCCATATGAAGAATGAAGTGCCAAGGCATGTACTGGCAGGATTATGCCACAATGTTTTTGACACCAACAGACTCCTGCAGTCTTGTTTGGCAGAACTTTGGTGCCGAGACAGCAGTGACATGAGATAATTGGCAGATCAAATATTTGCAGTGAGCATATTGCTTATGTTTTATTTTGTTATGTCATAAACAGCCAATCCCAAATGCCCAGAAGTTGAGATCATTTTCCCTCCATGGACAGGTTATTTGACTCATGCATGCTGTTTGGCAAAACCCAACATCTAAAACGGGAAATGCACAATAGGTAACAATGACATCATTTTTGGACTGTCCTGGTCCTCTTAGTGACGGCATGCAAGCTTTCCGTCTGTTGAAGTGTTTGTCAAGCAAGATGACTCTTGTGAAATTTGATATCCTACCATCTTTCTCTCCCCGCCCCCCCTTTTCTTCTTAAAAAGTAAATTATGATTGTTTCCTGTTCTGGAAATGAGATTGACTGTGAGTAATTCTTGAGCTGTCATGGAGCACTGTAGGATAGGCATCTGTGCCAGGAAGACAAGACTGGCAGATGAAAAGGGATGATTATGGAAACGTTTAAAAGGGGTCAACTGGAAGAGAGCCAGGGCAAGGATAACTAAAACAAAAGAAAAACAGTAAGCTAGCAACATGCTACTGTGGGTGGCAGGCAAATTAAAATGATAGGGAAAGAGCAGAATCATTTGAGGCAGTTGGGTATTTCAAGGTCCACAAGGAAGTGGCACAAAGGAACTGAAAGCCTGTAGAAGAATAAGGGGTTGCGCATTGGCTAACCCAACAAATCAAGTAGCAGATTAATACATGGCACTACTCCTTCATCCCACAACCCATTGGTCTGTGTGCACAAACACTACACACTTATATCCCAGGCCTTTGTTTTATACTATTGCACCCAGTTACCAGCCGCTGGATCATTATTGTGAAATGTAAATTTGTGATTTTGATGTTTTAGGTTTTTTTAATGTTGTAATAATGGCGTTTTGTATTTTATAATTTTATTATGGATTGTTTACTGCCCTATGGTTCTTCGATGAAGATGGTCTATAAATGAAAATAACACTTCTAATAATGATATATTGTATGTGCCTAGGCTCCTCAGCATGATTGGGAGACCCTGCTTTCTGCAGGGTTCTCAAATATGTATCTATGGGAAAGGCCCATAGCTTACTGGGAGAGCATTGACTGTGCATGCAGAGGTTCTGAGGTTCAGCCCCTGGCTGGGATTGGTAGGGCTGGCAGAGGCCACTGCCTGAAATTCTGGAGAGATGCAGTCAGTGTAGACAGTACAGAGATACATGGACCAATGGCCTGACTTGATAATGCATGTTCCTTTGTACTCAAATAACTGATCAAAGTGCAGAAGATGGAGCGGTGAGTGTGATCCTTCTCCTCTCTGTGTTAAGAACTCCATCAGGGCCTGATGGAACAGACCAAAGGCCTATTTAGCGGACCTTTTTGTTTCCCAGCTGCTACCAGTCAGATGCCTCTGTGAGGGTCACAAGTGGGAGATGAGGGTGACAGACGTCTCTCACTGCTGTTCCCTATTAGCTGGTGATTCAGAGGCATGCTGACTCTGAACCAGCATGAGTTGTACCCATTGATAGCCTTATATGCCATGGGATTTTTATTTTATTTTATTAAGACCTGTTTCCCCTAATTCCTTTTTTAAAAGCCATCTAAGATACTCAACGCATGGGACGCGGGTGGCGCTGTGGTCTAAACCACAGAGCCTACGGCTTGCCGATCAGAAGGTCGGCAGTTTGAATTCCCGTGATGGGGTGAGCTCCCGTTGTTCGTTCCCAGCTCCTGCCAACCTAGCAGTTCGAAAGCATGTCAAAGTGCAAGTAGATAAATAGGTACTGCTCCGGCGGGAAGTTCTCCAGAAGCGGCTTAGTCATGCTGGCCACATGACCTGGAAGCTGTACGCCGGCTCCCTCGGCCAATAAAGCGAGATGAGCGCCGCAACCCCAGAGTCACTCACGACTGGACCTAATGGTCAGGGGTCCCTTTACCTTTACCCTTTAAGATACTCAACCACTATCTTTCCCTATGGTGCCATTTTATTGCTATCTGGAGGGGCTATAGCAAAGGCAGGACGAAAAAAACAAACCAGAACATTTGTGGTATAAAAAGTTACCCAGGAAAGGTTATTGAGGTTGATAGATAACGAGGCAGCCTTGCAGAAAAATTCCCTCCCTTTATCTGGTGGCAGCAAGTTGTTTATATTTGGGGGGGCGGCGTTGAGCAGAGGAGGACACACTATGTTAGCAGGGAAATCCTTTCCCTCAGATGGATGGACGGAGGGTGGCTGGGGGGGGGGCTGTCATCAGCCCTCTATAAGCTTCTAGAAGGTCTAAACAGGGTGTATTAATTATAAGAAAACCGGCTTGGCTGAGCTGAGGAGGGAGTCCGCAGTTCCTCCTTTTGAAAGTCAGAATTTGAGCTATGCAAATGAAGCTTTGGGGGATATCCATTTCAGTTTCCAGATGTTCTAAGTGACGGTGCCACAGGCTAGCTAAAGGCAACTTAGCACTGGTCACTGGTAAGCTAGTAGACAAATTAGCAGTGTTCTGAACGTATGCGTTTTGGTGCAGGCTTAGCAACGGCAGGTCAGCTTCTTGCTTAGTGTAAGCAATTGATCCTAGTTGAGAACACAAGCGGCAGAGCCTGCTCTTGCTTTCATGCAAAGGGATCTCTTCCTTCCTCCCTCTTTGAAGGTGGCAGAAGATGAGCTGTGCATGCACTTGTCTTTGTGCTGATTGACACAGGGGACAGCTGTGCCAAGTGCACGTAGAGCCCAGCATCTCCATGCCACACAACAAACTCTCTGGCAATATAGCAGCCACTGCATATGCAGAAGCTCCTAGAGGCTTCCCATGGCAGTTGCCGCTTCCAGCTTGGGGTAAACAGATTGTACAACACTACAGAGCCTATTCTCTCGTCTAAGAGCAGTGAGCAGCCACAACAGAAACGAGAAAGCGGGGGAAGCATCTCCTGTGGCCATCAGTCTTGTACAGAGAGCATGTTATCACTGGAACGTGTATTTGTGTGCGCGTGTTTTTGCGTGTGTGTAAAACCTCCCTAAGAAAATGACTTTATCCACTGATTCAGGAGCTCTTGAGAGCACTTACCTCCTGCAGTATGCAATTAATGTGGAGAAATGTATTGTGTGTTTTTTAATTACACCGTGTGCATGTGCTCCTTTTTAGATGGTGCCGCTAATCAACCAGGCATGTGACGTCCTGCTGAGTAACTTAAAGGTCTATGCAGATTCTGGCACAGCTTTTGACATCCAAAGGTACTTTAATAAATTAGAAACGAGGGAAGTTTTTACAGGTACTTGATTTGCCAAGCTGTTCTAAGTATGCAATTATTTTACAAATGGAGTTTTTAATTTTTCTGTCTTGATGTGGACGCTGTCACTTTCAAATAAGTATATCTGCCCCCCAACCCCTTGTTTTACAACAGCACAATATTTTAACAGTAGCAATTACAAGCAAAAGTAATTGTAGTGGAGTATCTAATCTGCAGCTGCCTGTAACATCAGTGGGGGGGGGCAGGGGGAGATTGTTCTTAGTGGCTGCATCCAGCCATCATGATAAACCATAGTTTATCCTGATAGGAGTGAGCCTAGGCAAGACTTAGGGCTCACACACTCCTCTCCCTCTTTCCTCTCCTTTTCATGCCACAGTTACAAGGAAATTAGAATTTTGCTTCTATTTTTTTAAAATCAATCACAGTTTAGTACCACATCTGAACCCTAAACTGTGGTCCATTTTTAACTATGGTTTCTCGAAGCAATCCATCTTCATAACTCAGACCCGTTTGACAAAGATCCTTTCCAGTGTTAATTGAACGCTTCCTTTTGCAGATTCTGCCTCTTTTATTGCTTCTTGTTGATTGGGAGATTATTTATGGATAAGCAGAATAGCTCTCATAAAAAGAGAAAAGATTTTATGATATTCATTCAGTTTCCAGATGAGGCTCCTGATAAGCTAGTATGGAACAGAGCAGTCCTAAGAGGAGTTGGGGAGCCATGGAACAGGTGATCCTCTGTCACATCTGAGCCCTGCCAGCTCCTGCTGGCCAGGGCAGAAAGTGGGGCATTTTCCTTTTTTGCTGTACTAGCTCCAGGCTGCTGCAATAGAGAAACAGCAATCAGGCCCCTCTTCAGGAAGCATCCAGACTAAGATCCAGCACCACCAGTAACACTGCCAGAAAAGCTTCTTACTTGCTCTCACTTTTGGTGGATCCATAGCAGCAGTGCCCAGCAGAGAAACACCAATAATAATAATAATAATAATAATAATAATAATAATAATAATAATAATAATAATAATTTATTATTTATACCCCGCCCATCTGGCTGGGTTTCCCCAGCCACTCTGGGCGGCTTCCAACAGAAAAATAAAACACAATAATAATTAAACATTAAAAGCCTCCCTTCAGATGTCTTCTAAAAGTCTGGTAGTTGTTTTCCTCTTTGATATCTGTTGGGAGGGCGTTCCACAGGGCAGGCGCCACCGCCGAGAAGGCCCTCTGCCTAGTTCCCTGCAACTTGGCTTCTCGCAACGAGGGAACCGCCAGAAGGCCCTCGGTGCTGGACCTCAGTGTCCGGGCAGAATGATGGAGGTGGAGACGCTCCTTCAGGTATACTGGACCGAGGCCATTTAGGGCTTTAAAGGTCAGCACCAACACTTTGAATTGTGCTCGGAAACGTACTGGGAGCCAATGTAGATCTTTCAAGACCGGTGTTATGTGGTCTCGGCGGCCGCTCCCAGTCACCAGTCTAGCTGCCGCATTCTGGATTAGTTGTAGTTTCCGAGTCACCTTCAAGGGTAGCCCCACGTAGAGCGCATTGCAGTAGTCCAAGTGGGAGATAACCAGAGCATGCACCACTCTGGCGAGACAGTCTGCTGGCAGGTAGGGTCTCAGCCTGCGTACCAGATGGAGCTGATAGACAGCTGCCCTGGACACAGAATTGACCTGCGCCTCCATGGACAGCTGTGAGTCCAAAATGACTCCCAGGCTGCTCACCTGGTCCTTCATGGGCACAGTTACTGTTGTGACGTGGGGTTTGTGATTTCAGCTCTCTTGACATAACATGCTGGAGACAGTTCTCTAGTAACAGCTCTTTATTAAAGTGAACAAGACTGAAGACTGAGGAGAGGAAAGCTACATTTATAGGGACAGGGGACTAGCTAGGAAGGGATACATTTTGGAGGGAACAATATCAAGCAATCACAGTGCTGCCTTTTGGAGGAAACCAATAAGACAGAGGATCCAAATACAGCAGCTTAAATGAACCAATAGTAGCTGTACCCTCTGGAACCAAAAGGCAGTTACTTTATCCTAATGCAAATACAGACAATAATAATACAGATATAAAATCCTTTGACTCAATACACAACACCCCTCCCCCCCTAGTGAGCACAGCAGACGTAATCCCTCAGGTACTGTGGGGTCCTACAACTTCTACCTGATCTCCTGACAACAGGTGTTGCAGGTTCTGGATTGGGTGTTACCTGTGGTGGAGGGGCTGCTATAGGGGTTTCATCAGGAACAGATGGAGTCCCAGACATCTCAGGGTCCCCGACCTGTACCTCGTCATCATGAGGACTAGCAGACCCTGGTTCATTTGCTGAAGCCCCTGGTGACTGCACCTCTGGGCCATCTTCACTCTGGTCTCGCAGCTGTGCGTCATTAGCCAGGGATGAATTATCTGACTCCTCCCTGCTGAGCGCCCGGCGCCTCAGCTGATCTATATGTCTCTTCCAAACTTGCCCATTTTCCAAGGTCACATAATAGGACACAGGTCCACTAGCCCGGGTGATCACACCAGCCACCCACCGCGGACCTCGTGAATAGTTCCTCACCCAGACCAGATCTTCAGGGGCGAGATACCTTGTTGTGTCAGTCTCAGCCTGGGGGGTTGCTCTTGAATTACGGTTTGGCATTTTATCTGGGTGGACATAATCCAGCACCGTTACCAGTCTTCTACCTAAGAGCAGCTCGGCTGGCGACTTGCCCGTCGCAGTACACGGTGTCGCATGCTGCAAAAATAACATTCGCGCAATGCGAGCCGACCAGTTACCCTCCATTAAGCGCGCAATGGATTCTTTGGCTGTTCTTACCATGCGCTCAGCCTGCCCATTGGAGGATGGGTGAAAGGGCGCGGATGTGACCCCTCTTATAAAGTTATCAGCCAAGAATGCCCTGAATTCTTGGGATACAAAAGCTGCCCCATTATCTGATACAATGGTCTCAGGTAACCCGTGGGTAGCAAACAGCTGCCTCAACACCTTGATTACGGCAGCTGATGCCATGCTAGGGACCATCGCCACTTCTAACCATTTGGAATATGCATCAACGATAACCAAAAAGACCTTCCCTTGGAATGGCCCAGCAAAATCTATGTGCAGCCGGCTCCAGGGAGTCCTGGACTGCTCCCACCAGTGGACTGGTGCTCTGGCCACTTCTGGCCGCACCTCTTGGCATGCCTTGCATGTTCGTACCCATTGTTCTATGTTCTGGTCCATTCCAGGCCACCACACATAACATCGGGCTAGTGACTTCATTCTGACCATTCCCGGGTGTCCCATGTGAAGCGTCTCAAGAACCCTGTTTCTCAGTGGTGCTGGGATGATCACCCTATCTCCCCATAGGAGACAACCCTTATGCATGGACAATTCGTGCTGCCTTGTCGCATAAGGCCTGAATTTTTCTTCATGCGGACCACCTGGCCACCCCCTCCCCACCCAAGTGAGCACACGGGAGAGAACAGCATCTTTCCTAGTTTTCTCAGCTATATCCGTAGCTGTTACAGGAGCCCCCGGAAGTGTTTCTAGCATCATAATGTGCTCCGCCGGAGCAGGATCCTCATTGCTCCCGCCAGGAAGGGGCAATCGACTCAGCGCATCAGCATGGCACAACTGTTTCCCTGGCACATGGGTCAAGGTGTACTGGAACCCATTCAGGAATATTGACCAACGCAACATTCTGGGGGAGAGAATTTGTGGCGTTTGTTTGTTTGGGTTGAACAACCCTAACAGTGGTTTGTGGTCCGTTTCAATGGAGAAATGGCGACCGTACAAATAATCATAGAACCTTTTGATTCCGGACACAATAGCCAGTGCCTCTTTATCAATTTGAGCATAGTTGCGCTCTGTGGGCGACAACGTACGGGAATAGAAAGAGATGGGCTTTTCCGACCCATCCGGTTCCCTATGACTCAGCACAGCCCCCAGACCGTATTGAGAGGCATCACATGCCAGGACCAGCGGCTTTGACTCATCATAATGAGCAAGGACGCTCCTGCTACTCAGCATTCCTCGCAAGGAGTCAAAAGCCTTCTGCTGCTCCCGCCCCCATCGCCACACATTCTTTTTCTGCAATAGTCTATGTAATGGTTCAGCTACCGAAGCTTTCTGGGGTAAGAACGAATGATAAAAGTTAATAAGTCCCAGGAATGACTGCAACTCCGTCTTGTTCTGTGGTCGTGGTGCCTCGATGATGGCCTTAATCTTAGCATCTGTGGGGTGGATGCCTGATGCATCAATTTTAAACCCCAAGAAATCCACAGTTGGCACCCCAAAACTGCATTTTTCTTTTTTCAGTTGCAACCCCACCTCCTTGAACTTGAGCAACACTGCACGGACACGCACAACCAGTTCCTGTGGGTCTTTTCCAGCAATCAAAACGTCATCAAAAAATGGCAAGACCCCCGGCAGACCTCTTAACAGGCGTTCCATGAGCCCTTGAAAAATCCCTGGGGCCACACAAACTCCGAACTGTAATCTGTTAACTCTGAACGCCCCTTTATGTGTGACAATAGTCTGTGCTTCCGCTGATTGTGGGGTTACTGGCAGCTGTTGGTAAGCTTGTGCCAGGTCAATTTTGGCGAACACCTTGCCCCCAGCCAGTTTAGCCAACAGATGTGATACGACTGGAATGGGGTATGAGTTTCCCCTGAGTGCCTTATTGATAGTACATTTGTAATCTGCACATATCCTGACTTCCCCATTTGCTTTAAGGGGCGTGACGATTGGAGTCTCCCACTTAGCAGAGTCCACGGGTGAGAGAACTCCCTGCTTGACCAATTTATCCAGCTCTGCCTCGATCTTGGGTTGTAGTGCAAATGGCACTCGCCTTGGTTTGAGTCGGATTGGGGCCACCCCGGGGTCCAACTCGAAGTCAACTGGGGGCCCTTTGTAACAACCCAGTTTTCCATTAAAGAGACCAGCAAATTCCTTGCATAATGCCTCGCTCATCTCAGGGCAGGTTTGGATTGAATTAAGCCCTGAGATACTCAGTCCCAGGGCGGGGAACCAGTCAGTGCCCAGGAGACTGGGGCGACTGCCCTTTGCAATCACCAGTTTGAGTACAGCCTGTTTGTCCCGGAACTGTACTCTCACGGCACACATTCCCATAACATGGATGCGGCCTGCTGAGTACGACTGCAAGGTTGCCGGGAAGGGCTCCAGAGGGGGCAACTTACCCCTGAGGAAGAATGTCTTCGCGGTCTGGTCCGACACGATGGTGAATGCAGATCCGGAGTCCACCTCCATGTCGCACTGCTGACCCTCAATCTTCACCTTGACGTGTGCCTTGCCTTGCGCTGGAAACTGCACGGCCCTCCCGTTGATCTCTGTTACGTAGTGGCAGTCCTTTAGAAAACTAGTTGCTGTGGGCGGTCTGCGATGCTCCAGTCTAGGTGCTCCTGTTGCTCCCGACGCCGCCGATCTACAGACCCTGGCGATGTGACCCGTCTTTCCGCACGTCCGGCACATAGCATCCCTGAAACGACAACTCTTCCGCTCATGGTTTCCGCCACAACCTGGGCAACTGCCTCGGCGATCTTTGTGCACTGTGCAGGCCTGACGCACCAACTCGACCCCACGGACTGGGCTCTGGCTCGGAGTAGCCTCTAGCTCGTCCATGGCATGCGCAACTTCTATCTGTGGCTTAGTGGCCTTGCGACTGGCATCAAGCTCCTCTCTTTCATAATTCTCCGTGGCGGTGGCCTCCTTCAAGGCTGAAGCAAGGGTAACCTCTTCTTTAGCCACGATGCGTCTTCTGGCTTTCTTGCTGCTCAGACCACCAATAAACCGATCCAGGAGAGTCTCTTCCAGATTTTGGAAGCCGCAATGCTGAGCGAGCTTCCGGAGCTCAGCCAGAAATGTGGATACAGACTCCCCAGCACGCTGCTGCCTCTTATGGAACTCCATCCGCCGGGCCATCTTGGTCTCAGTAGGCGCCAAGTGGCTTGTTAGGCAGGCAAGAATATCTTTGAGAGATGTCTCACTCAGCTTCGCTGGAGCAAGTAATGCCTTGGCCAGCTTGAAGGTCTCGGGCCCACAGTAGCTCAGGAATGTGGCCCTTCTTTTGCTGGCATCGGTGATCCCTTGAGCCACTGCAAAGAACTCGAAGCGTTCGACGTAGTCTTCCCATGTGTGGGGCTCTGATGGCTGGAAGGGCTCCAATACCCTTGGACTCTCCATTGTCCTAGCGGGCAGGGTCGTCTTCTCAGCTGGCCAGTGAGTCTTGTTCTCAGCTGCAATCCGGACTCTGAGGCAGGGCTGTGTTTAACCGCTCCTCAGCATTCCGGATCCCATCCTCGTCGCCAGTTGTTGTGACGTGGGGTTTGTGATTTCAGCTCTCTTGACATAACATGCTGGAGACAGTTCTCTAGTAACAGCTCTTTATTAAAGTGAACAAGACTGAAGACTGAGGAGAGGAAAGCTACATTTATAGGGACAGGGGACTAGCTAGGAAGGGATACATTTTGGAGGGAACAATATCAAGCAATCACAGTGCTGCCTTTTGGAGGAAACCAATAAGACAGAGGATCCAAATACAGCAGCTTAAATGAACCAATAGTAGCTGTACCCTCTGGAACCAAAAGGCAGTTACTTTATCCTAATGCAAATACAGACAATAATAATACAGATATAAAATCCTTTGACTCAATACACAACAGTTACCCCATTCAGAACCAGGGAATCCTCCACACCTGCCCGCCTCCTGTTCCCCACACACAGTACTTCTGTCTTGTCAGGACTTCTGTTGATACCCCCACCAGCTCTGCTACTCAGGTAGTTAGGATTGTGCTCTGACTTAGCATAAATCTGACTTCCGTTTTCAATGTCAGCATTGACATGATTCTACATGATCGGAGTGAAGAGTGAAAATGCAACCAAGTAAATTCTGTTAAGTGTAAGTGTGTGTGTTACATATGTATTTATATATTTTTATTTCTCTGCACTCAGTACTGCATGCCTGATTTTAGGTTCTGTGTAAGATCTGTGTTGTGTAAGATATTTACGTTGGCCCATTCACAAATGCAATTATCACTTGATGTTGCAGTCATCATCAGATAAACACCTATGTGTGAACCAGCCCCAGAACTTTTGCAGAACTAAGATTCAGAAAATGGGTGTGTGTGTGTGTTGTGTTGAGAATTATTAGCAAGTATACATTCAATTTCGTAGTTTAAAAGTAAAACTTCTTTACCATTTGTAAAAATGAAAGGCATAAGTATTATTCACAATCAACTTCAGAAGATGATGTGCTTAGTTTTTCATTTTATAAATATCTCCTGCCAGATCATCCAGAAATGAATCTTTTAAAAAACTCAAATTGTCTTAAGTAGGCTCAGAAAAATAAACCCTAGGAGATAGTTTTGCAACAAAGGCAGAAACAGAAATGTGGGATGACAAACACTGCGGTTTAACAGCAACCTTCTTAAATCTTTTACAGGAATTACAGTTGCTTTACCCTGGATGTTGTTGCTAGTGTGGCTTTTGGTACCCATGTGGACTCCCAGAAGAATCCTGAGGATACGTTTGTTAAGAACACCAGACGATTCTTTGAACTTTCATTATTTAAACCCATCTTAATCTTAGCCAGTAAGTATAACATCACAGTGCTCTGTACATGGCCCAACTGTTCCTAATTTTATTTCTTAAATGATTGTTTGTTACAAACCAAAAGTTGCCCATGACAGTGGTTTAGAATGCAGCAGGGAAGAAGAGAGATTATGCAAGAGCCTCAAGCATGTGTAAAAGGAGAATGTATTAATATGGTAAAATTAAGGGTCACACACCTTTTTTGGACTAGTGGGCACTATGCAAATGTTGAGAGAGCATGTGGGTGCCATAGAGAACAGTGTATAACGTGAAATTCAATAATACAGGCATGGAGACATTTTCTCCATAAATTTCCAGCTAGAAAATGCTTAACCCTCATGCCAACCCTAAATCAAAGATTAGGCTGTGAACCCATACCCACTTACTAAGGAGTAAGCCCCACAAAGAGGCTTCTGAGTACCGGGAGGTGTGTGTACTGTAACTAATAAGCAGCGAAATCTTAATGAGTGCCTGGGTTTAGGTCATGCACTAGAGCAGGCATCCCCAAACTTCAGCCCTCCAGATGTTTTGGACTACAATTCCCATCATCCCTGACCACTGGTCCTCTTAGGTAGGGATCATTGGAGTTGTAGGCCAAAACATCTGGAGGGCCGCAGTTTGGGGATGCCTGCACTAGAGGCCTGCACTCTTTGCAGTTTTCACATTTGCCTTTTTTCAGGGAGGGAGGGAGAAGATTCTTTAACACCCACTAACACTTATAGTTTAGTAGTATTTGCAGAAAATAACTTTTGGGGACCCTTTTATTTCACACAAACCTTCCACATGAAAGATGTATCTTGGTTGCTAGGGAAAAGAAAGTGCAAACTACAAGGGTCCCACAGACTAGAAAATAAGTCAGAAGCAGGGAAAGTGCATTAAAAGGATAAGTAAGTCCTACTGAATTCAATAGGGCTTATTCCTAGGTTAGTGGGTACAGGATTGCAGCCTACGTAGATTTTAAAAAATAAGCTTGTTTACTTGTGCATGGCATTTGTGTGTCACCCCATATCATAAAGTTTTCTGGGCAGTTTACAATAAGTAACAATTTAAATACAGAATAATCACAAATCCATCAGATTAAAAGTTACGTAAGTACCACAAGAAAACAAAAACTCACTGCACCCCCAAATTGAACACAGATTGAAAAATGGAGGCCAAAATGACATAGTTATTTAAGAGGCCTGTGTGAACAAAAAGGCATTCACTAGGCACCAGAAACATAAGAAGGATTGCTCCAGGCAAACTTGCTTGGGAAGCCTGCTCCATAACTGAGGTGGTGGGATTGAAAAGATCCTTTCTCTGGTGGTTATCCAGGGTGGCAATCATTCAGTACTGTAGCAGGGCTTCAGAAGAGGATCTTGACATTCAGGTAGGCACGTGAAGCATAGCATTGACTGGAAAAATGGTTAAAGACAGATAATGTATTCATGTTATCATTTCTTTGTTACTCCTTAAGACATTTATGGTGGTCATCCTTTCCCCCGCTTAAATTGTAAAGAGCAGTAGAGTTCTAGAAGATTAGTTACCATTATTTTTATTTTTGATGTAACTAACCATAACAGTGATATTAACAATAGGCAAGGGCTACAATCCTATGCACTCTTACCACCAGCAGTGTAGTGAGGCCAGGTTTGGGTTGTTTTTATAAACTTAGGTGCTCCCTGTCAGTAACACCTGAGAGGGCTGAAATTCTCTTTATGTGGTAGCATTTACTAAAACGTGAAAGCAAAACGTGTGACCGCTTATCCTTAACAACATCAAAGTAATGATGAGGCACATTGGAAACAAAACAAGAATTTTATTTATATGCAATCTCTGAGGGTTAAAACTTAATGGATACTTGGAAAAGGCAGAATACTTTGTTTCAGTCACAATTACTTTACAGAATTAAATCAATAACTAGACTTCCACTTTAAACCTGTTTCTGATTAAACGGATTCCTCCAAAAATGGGTATTTGTTCTACTAAACCAGTAAAAGGCTTCCAGCCCCTTGTAGGATCTTTTCTTTTCCCTCAAGGAAATAAACTGACTTGCCCTGCCTAGCAAACCCCTAACCACCCAGGTAATCCCTTGGTAAGCCATTTCTAAATCTAATCCTGACTCATACCAAGCACTACCTGGCAGGTTAACCACCGGGTTCTAATTTTTAACTCCACCCAGCCCTGCTTGGCTTCTGGGTATCCAGAAAGATGAACCCAAGTCTGTCCAATAACACATTCATAGAATTGTGCTGCGCTCCACCTTTCTCTGTAGGCGGAGTTTCTCTCTCTCCATTTGACACATCTATCTAGTATGTTAGTCCATTTAATTATTTATAATAATAGCCACTCAGTGTGTAGAATTGGAATTTATTGTTCTCCAGTTTAATGCAGTAACCGGTTTACTATAGGAATCAATTGATCAAGTCTCAGATTTGTGCCATGCACACAACTCAAGCTTTATGAATATTATGCAGCAAGGTAGTTCCTATGAAGGGAAAAATACTTCGGGGCAAATTCCTCATTTTTAAAAAAACAACACACCAGAAACATTTAGTGACCTTCTATTTAATGGTTCACTTAGTGAAAGGGTACATTTACACAAAACTTTCCTGCAGCCCCGAGACAAACCTTGTGATTGTCTCAAGAGTCTGTAAATACAGTTTGCTGCAGTTAGTCTCTTTGGAGAAGTATATATAAGCTTTAATAGGGCATTAAATGAGGCACCCTGCTTTCCAGAATGAAAAGGGATGATGGAAATTGAATTAATGTAACCTTCCAGTCACATTCTCAGAGCTGTCTTACCTTGCAGGTTGGTTTGTAAGGTGTGTGTGTGTGTTTTTTAAAAGACCTCATAATGAATTAAGTGTGCTATGAGATACATTGCAATGTTGCAGAACCCTCAACACACAGTGAATCCTATTTCTCTGTAGGACAGCCTCCCCCAACCTAATGCCCTCCAAATGATTTTGGACTTCAACTCCCATTGCTCACTTCTAATATTGTAAATTAGAGAAACGTATGAGATGCGTCCTACAACCATGTGTTCATCTCAGTAATCGGAGTAATCTGAGAAAGCATATGTGACTCTCTAGTCAAGAATGACAAAATAAGAAAGCAGTAGTATTTTTTATTTTAAAAACTCTGAAAGGAAAGGAAATCCATATACTCAGGGGTTGTGGATATTTGCATTAATAGCTAATGATGTTTTTTGAAACTCTCTTAAAGTTGCATTTCCGTTCGTAATGGTCCCCCTGCTTCAGATTTTGCCAAATAAGAAACGAGATGAGGTGAATGGATTTTTTATCAATGCCATTAAGAATATGATTGCTTTGAGAGACCAGCAAGACCCAAATGAGGTAAGACTTCCTTATGGTAGGAAGAGCCATGCATGACCCAACCAAATTGTGTGCATTTAGTCCACTGCTTCCTACAGTGATTAATTTGTTGCCTCTAGGATAGACATGTTCAACCAGTCGACCGTGATTTTCCTAAAAAAAAGCTCACCAACTCTGGGCACTCTTCCCTAAAAAAAGCTCAACAACTCCGGGCAATCCTCCCCCCAAAAAGCTCAACCATTCAATGACAATGGGTAGATCACTGCCAGTTTTTTTTAAATAAAAATAAAAAATCCTTCCAGTAGCACCTTAGAGACCAACTAAGTTTGTCATAGGCTTTCGTGTGCATGCACACTTCTTCAGATACCTTCAGATTTCGTGCATGCACATGAAAGCTCATACCTATGACAAACTTAGTTGGTCTCTAAGGTGCTACTGGAAGGATTTTTTATTTTTATTTTGACTGCGTCAGACCAACACGGCTACCTACCTGTAACTAGTTTTTTTTTTAATACTGGGAGTAGATTGCAGTCTCTTGGGATTTGGACATCCCTGCTCCAGAAAGCCCCATACAAGGCACAATGGCAGTAGCCTTTGCCTAATTTTTCACTCCCAGCATCCAGCATACTTCAGAATTATAGTGTCTCTGCTAACTGTAGAGATGATATCAAGCGCAGCAAAGGCCTCAGTCCAAATTGCAAACTCTGTCTGCTGTAATGTGTTCAACAATTTGGCTGATTATTTTGCTCTTGACTTCTACATGTTTTTGCACTTCACGATGTACATTGCAACTGGAGCTGTGAAAAGGGTACGGAAAGTTCACTTTTCTGGTGACTCATATGTTCTTATTAAAACTAGTATTGAAAATTGCACTTAGAACTTGCAAAAAATTTCCAACCCAGTAATTTTATCCATTTAAAAGCATGACATTTCTTCTAGTCTGGGTTTTTAAAAAACAATTTGTGTGTGTGTGTGTGTTTTTGCTCTCTTTCTTTTTCTTTCTCTTTACTTTTGCCTCTTCTCTCTATGTGCTCCCTTATTATAGATATATATTTCCCTTTTGTCACTTTCATCCTTGATCATACCTTTGGTGCTTGGGGCACCCTCCCTGAACTTCTACATGGCGTCACATCCTTCAGGCCACAGCTCAAACCTCAATTCTTCCATGAAGCCTTTAGCTTAATCTCCTTCATCTTTATCCCCAGCTGACATGAACCATAAATACATACAACAACATTTGTGCGTATTAAGGGTTCAATACTCTTGCTCTCCTTGCTATGGTGAGAGGGAAGCCAAGCTCTGGGCAGTGAAAAGAGTCTAAGGCTGAAGCTACACACCAAATCAAATCTACATGACTTTGCATCCTCTCCTCAGCTTGGAAATGGAGACATGAGACAGGGTTGTGGGCTTGTCTCTGTGCCCAAGGGGCACTCTGGGATTGGCAGGGCCCATTAGAATTGCACCTCCAGCTCTGATCTTGTTTTCTGCTACTCTCCACCCCCACCCCACCCCACTCCTGGTCCAAGCTTAGAGCTGGAAAGAGGAACAGATTTTCCATTTACCTCATGCTGTGTTTTGAGACTTAGCACAAGCTCAAGGCCAACACCCTTCCCCTTGCAGGAGGAGGCCCTGGTGACAACAGATTTTTGGTTTGCCAGTTCTAGGTTTCATTTTTAATTTCCCACTGCTTTCCTTCTGGAAAAAAACCCTGTTTACCGCTGAATTGCAACAATCGTTAGTTGGTTTTTCTGCAGACTGACAGTTGTTCCAATTCAGCGGTAAACAGTGGGTTTTCCTGGATAAAACTGTGGGGCAAATGAAAAACAGCTCAGACCTGCGCCTTCTAGCAGAAAACCTCTAGGACCTGTGCTTTCCTGGCAAAAGGTGTGGATAAGGTCTTAGTGTCTGATTATAATAGCACTTGTGAAAATATCCTTGTAGGCCACGTATTTCCTGTTTCGTAAAATAGCAAATAAAAGAAAACAAGAGACTAAATTTGTATGTAAGTGCTCCGATTACCCACCAAATTCCAATGCAGGCTTCCTAGAAACAAGCTTGATTCATTTCAGTTCTTACTGCTTTCATTTCATGATCTGATGCAAGTTTCCAAGTTCCAGACCTGCAGAAATAAAGAATATTAATTAACGAATATCTTACAAACTGAGCACATACTAAATATAATCTTGTGCAAATATTGTGAAAGCATGGAAAGAACTAAATTTGGATCAGTGGTGAAGTTGCTGCAGGTAAAAAATCCCAACCAAATAGCTTAAGTGAGGAAAATGATGCTTACTTTAAATATTTATATTAAATAATGGCCTTCCTTGTATGCTAGAAAATAATTGTACAGTGGGAAGGTAAAAATAATTACGGGAAGTTTTAGAACTATTTACCGGTAATTAATTAACAAAATCTATGTACTGCTTAATTTTAGTAAGCCTCTAAGGAGTTTACAAGAAATATCAAAATTATCAATAAAAAACATTTCAAAATAATTAAAATTAACAGTAGAAAAAGAGATTAAAACATGTTAATATCTATGTATCTGGCTAGGCCTAAATAAAAATGTTTGAGGCAGAAACCAAAAGGAATACAGCAAAGGTTCCTGCCTGATGTCAGTAGACAGGGAGATCCAAAATGTAGGTGCCATCACACTAAAATATTGATTTCTTACAACTGTTGATAGTTTTGTAATTTAGATTGAGCTCTGTGAGGTCATATGCTCTTTTCCCATTCCATTTGCTCTCAATTGGGTATGGTCTTTCTGCCATCATTTAAATGTAGGTAACATTCTGACACCAGCAAAACTATGGATATCCTCCTACTGGGATGTTTTAGGTCCACGCTTCAGAAATGCCCTATATACCTCATCAAAATTGTCTTCTTCTTCTTTGGCGATCACTCATAGCCGAGTAAGATTGTCTTCCATAAACACGATTTTAACAATGTGTAACTGACTGTGGATGCCAATTCTGGATCGGCACATCCTTCCACAGTGGGGACATTGGTTTCCAGGCAGGAGTTGATCATGGTGTGGATTTGCCAAGTGTGCCTTCCTCTTAGCACGTTTCTCCCTTGTGTCCTGAGATCGAGTTTCTTCAAAGCCCATGACACCTTTGGTAAAGGCTATTCTCCAGCTGGAGCGCTCACAGGCCAGTGTTTCCCAGTTGTCAGTGTTTATACTACATTTTTAAAGATTTGCCTTGAGACAATCTTTAAACCTCTTTTGTTGACCACCAGCATTACGCTTTCCATTTTTAAGTTTGGAATAGAGTAGTTGCTTTGGAAGACGATCATCAGGCATCCGTACAACATGACCAGTCCAACGAAGTTGATGTTGAAGAATCATTGCTTCGACACTGGTGATCTTTGCTTCTTCCAGTACACTGATATTAGTTTGCCTATCTTCCCCAGTGATGTGTAAAAATTTTCGGAGACACCATTGATGGAATCTTTTGAGGAGTTGGAGATGGTGTTTATAAGTGGTCCATGTTTCACAAGCATATAGTAAGGTTGGTAGTACAATAGCTTTGTAAACAAGCACTTTGGTTTCCCTGTGAATGTCCTGGTCCTCAAACACTCTGCACTTCAATCAGGAGAAAGCTGTACTCGCAGAGCTCAGGCGATGCTGGATTTCGGCATCAATGTTGGCCCTTGTGGAAAGGTAACTGCCTAGGTAGGAGAAGTGATCAACATTTTCCAACGTTACACCACTGAGTTGGATTTGTGGCGCTGCAGAGGGGTTATTTTGTACTTGTTGGTGCAGCACTTTGGTTTTTTGGATGTTGAGTGATAGGCCAAGCTTTTCGTAAGCTTCTGCAAAGATATTTAGGATGGTTTGGAGGTCATCCTCTGAGTGTGCGCAGCGCACACTACGTTGTCATCAGCATACTGAAGCTCTATGATGGAAGTTACGGTAACCTTACTTTTTGCTTTCAGCCTGCTCAGATTGAAGAGCTTTCCATCTGTTTGATATATGATTTCTACTCCAGTGGGGAGTTTCCCGTCGACAAAGTGTAGGATCATGGCAATGAAAATAATGAATAGAGTTGGGGCAATAACACAACCCTGTTTAACACCTGATCCCACTGTGAATGTTTCACCTTGAGAGCCATTGTTATCTGCAATTGTTGCTGTCATATTATCATGGAGGAGCCAAATGATGTTTACAAATTTATCTGGGTAGCCAACTTTCAGAAGGGCAATCCACAGGGCATTACGATTTACAGTGTCGAAAGTCTTAGGTCAATAAACGCCATATACAGGGGTTGGTTTTGTTCTCTGCATTTTTCTTGAAACTGTCGAGCGGTGAAAATCATGTCCACTGTCCCCCTAGAAGGCCAAAAAATGTTTTGGGATTCAGGAAGGGTCACCTTGGATATTGTTACCAGACGGTTTGCTAAGAACCTTGCAAGAATTTTGCCGGCCGCAGCTAATAGAGAGATGCCTCGATAGTTTTCACAATAAGTTCTGTCACCTTTTTTAAAGAGATTGATAATTTTGGTATCTCTAAAGTCTGCTGGGATTTCTTCTCTTTCCCAGATTTTTTCAGTGAGCTTGTGAAGTTGTTGTGCAAGTTCAATTCCGCCCACTTTGAAGATTTTGGCAGGTATCCCATCAGGTCCAATGGCTTTGTTGTTTTTCATTTGGTTAATAGCTGTACACAACTCTCCCAGATTTGGAGATATTGCAAGCTCATCTCTAACTTCTTTTTGCGGAATTTGTGAGAGGACCTCAGCAGCTACGGGGAGTTGCGGTTAAGGAGATGTTGGTAATGTTCTTTCCAGCGCAGTGCAATAGCTTCTTTATCTTTTAGAAGTGTGTTACCATCTGCTGAACGTAGGGGGCATATGCCATGATTTATTGGCCCATAGATGGTCTTTGTGGCTTTAAAGAAACTCTGTGCATCATGAGTGTCGGCTAAGTGCTGGATCTCTTGAGCTTTTTTTTTTAATCCACCAGGTGTTTTTTAGTTCTCTGGTTCTTCTTTGAACCTCAGCCTTAGTGTTGGCATAGGTTTTTTCCTTAGTGGCGCAGTTTCTATCTCTTTGCCAAATCTGAAAGGCCTTCCTTTTCTTGTCAATCATGTGTTCAATCTCACTGTCATTCTCATCAAACCAATCCTGGTGCTTCTTGGTTTGGTATCCCATAGTTTGTTCACAGGCTGCAATAATGGATGTTTTTGCTTGGTCCAGTGTTCCTCGATGTTATCAGGGAATTATGAAAGCAGATGGTCCTTAAGAGTCGTTTGGAAGCAATCCCGCTTAATGGGGTCTTGAAGGGCTTGAGTGTTCATTTTGCGCCTTGTTTCCTTACTTGAAGCCTGCGTTGAGGTATAATCTTGATAGCCATCATGGAGCATATTAGTCGGTGATCTGTCCAGCAGTCGTCAGCACTCGTCCATAGCTCTGGTAAGAAGCAACATGGAAAGCCTCCTTTTTGTGTTTCAAAGCTCTTTGCACTAATGCAGATGGCTTTTGAGGCCATAAGTAGGGTTCAAGATAAGTGCTTCGTATTTCTGTTGTTGTTTTTGTTTACCTCAGTACTCTGTTGAGTTTCACCTTGAACAAAGCAAAATTCCAGATGCATTCTTAATGATTATTTAGATGAGTGGGTGGTTTTAATACGTAGTCTTCCACGTTGTGTTCAGATGTGTTGCACCCTGATTTATTTCTTTATAAGAATCCTTATCTACCCATTGCCATAATGATTTTAAAAAAGAAAATAATTCAAGCAGAAATGGTATTCCACAACAACAACAACAACAACAACAACAACAACAACAACAACAACAATAGTACAAAGCACTTTGGGGTTCGTTTTAAAGGTGGGTGGTTTTTTGTGTGTGGTTTTTTACACGTTTGGTTAATCCTGAAGGCAGATAAATAAAAAGGATTGTCAGATGTGGGTTGTAATAAATTTTAAATGAGTTTCATAAAAGCTACAACTAAACGTAAACCTGCCCATACAGGGAATTTCTAAAACACACAATTCCTCCTCAGTTTTTTCCGCTGCTTCCTATCATGAAAACTGTCATGTGGATTAATAATTCATTGTTCTTGAATCAGCCCTTGAGGAAAATTGACCGCAATGTCATTTCCATCTGAGTGGGGTTGGTTTTTGTTTTTTTTAAGGGGGCTAAAATGGAGGTATGAATCTTCTTCCTTTGCAGAATCACCAAAACACATAGGCCAGAACTTGGATTAATTGGCTCTTTTGCTGTGACTCTTCATCAGAGGAAGAAGACTTAAGGGAAGCTCAAACAACTGCTATGACCCCCTCAGAATTTCAGCAGCTTATTGTAACATAAGCTTCTGCAGGAAGCAAGATGCCTACAAATCACATAATGGAATGTGTCTTACACTTAACTACACTTTGGGCTTGGGACTTATGAAGTGGCTTTTCTTTGACCCTTGTTTGTGCAGCTCCTTAGAGCTGTGGATCAAGTCCTTTCACATTGGACTTCACAGAAGTCAAATTCCTGAAGCACTTCTTATTAAATAGTGGGTAGACGACACAGCGATTCTTCAAGAAGCTCTTTATTTCGAAGCCAGAACATATCTGAACTGCATTGCCGAGCTGGCCTGCTTTTATAGAGGCTGGCTCAAACAATGTATCAAACATAATTCAAAGTTCCCTCCTAAAACAACAGTCAAGGACCTGAGGGAAAACTATATACACTAATACATTACACTTCTCATTTAAAGGCATGTGCTTGGGCTGCAATCCTAAATATTTCAGCTACTGTGTGCCCCCCCCCCGGTTATAACTGGATTTAAAAGACTAATAATTTATGTATCCTCTTATTTTTCCTCGCAATGTGCTTTCTTGGAAAGTGTGTCACCTGAATGAAAAATGTGTCAATTAAAAGCCAACCTCCACAGGTCCATTAAAGAGACAGAGTCCAGAGAATGTTCTGTGATTTTAATTAAAATAGAAATGTGAGTAATTGGTTTTGTGCTGTAAACCTTTATTAATATCTTAAGGAATACTGCAGCCTCTTTCGAAAGCCATGTTGTGCTACATTTTGTGTCGGTTTCCAGCCCAGGTTTTGGAGACTGCTCAGTCCTTCTCCACAGGTTCAACTTTTCCTTCCACAGCAACATACCCTCCAACATTTCTCCAATAAAAACAGGGATGTCCTTTTCCATAATAATAATAATACCAATAATACTAATAATAATTTCATTATTTATACCATGCCCATCTAATTGGGTTTCCCCAGTCACTCTGGGCAGTTTCCAACACATATAAAATAATAAAAAAATTAAACTTTTTTTTTTTAAAAAAGTTTCCTATATAGGGATGTCTCCTAAAGGTTGTGCAGTTACTAATCTCCTTGGTTTAGGGGTTGTGTTTTTGCTTTGTTTCTTTATTTGCAGATTTTTTAAAAGAGTTTTGCAACAAAAAGTTATGAAAACACCAAGCGGTGCACAGTTAAATAAAATAAGATAAGACTATAAAATGCAACGGATTACAAACTGTGTTAACTAAAAAAACAATGAAACTACTTCAGAGTATCATAAGTAGATATCAAAAGTCACAGAGAGACAGAGGAGAAGATCTAACTCTTCTTGTCGCTCTTGTGAAAAGGGTTATCCATCTAGGTAACCAAGACCCAGGTCTGAATTCAGACAGAGGTGCAACTTGATCATCAGTTAATCCAAGAATGCCTGTAGCTGCTCTGCCACAAGCCACTAAATCATTTTCCAATAAAAGGTGTACAATGGTACCTTGGTTCTCAAACTTAATCCGTTCCAGAAGTCCATTCCAAAACCAAAGCATTCGAAAACCAAGGTGCGCTTTCCCATAGAAAGCAATGCAAAACGGATTAATCCGTACCAGACTTTTAAAAACAACCCCTAAAACAGCAGTTTAACATGAATTTTATTATCTAACGAGACCATAGATCCATAAAATGAAAACAATAATCAATGTACTGTACTATAAAATAAATAAGACAGAATTGTAGATCATAAAAATTAAAATTAATTTTTTTTATCTGCACTGATAGTCATTGTTTGGATGGGGGGCTTTTATCCATTTCCACAGGCACACAATCAATCAATCAGTAGCTAAACTGGGTTCCACAGTCACAAAAACAAATTAACCGAAAAAGCCTCAAAAACAAAAACGCAAAATAAATAGCAAAACAAAAGTGCCCAACTTAATCTGTTCTGGAAGTCCGTTTGACTTCCAAAATGTTCGAAAACCAAGGCGCAGTTTCAGATTGGTGCAGACGCCCCGGAAACAATAGGCAACAGCCGCATTGAACGTTCGCCTTCCGAAAAACGTTACAGGAACACTTACTTCTGGGTTTTTGGTGTTTGGAAACCAAGATGTTTGAGTATACCAAGGTGTTTGAGAACCAAGGTACTACAGTACTAGCAAATTATCAGTCACTATCACCGGCCGGTTGGTCCAGGGTGGGTCTTTTTAGGAGCAGTCATACTGTCTAAAGAATCCATGTTTCGCCATGCATACATTGTTGTTGTTTAGTCATTTAGTTGTGTCCGACTCTTCGGGACCCCATGGACCAGAGCACGCCAGGCATTCTTGACTTCCACTGCCTCCCGCAGTTTGGTCAGACTCATGTTCTTCAAGAACACTGTCCAACCGTCTCGTCCTCTGTCATCCCCTTCTCCTTGTGCCCTCCATCTTTCCCAACATCAGGGTCTTTTTCAGGGAGTCTTCTCTTCTCATGAGGTGGCCAAAGTATTGGAGCCTCAGCTTCAGGATCTGTCCTTCTAGTGAGCACTCAGGGCTGATTTCCTTAAGAATGGATAGGTTTGATCTTCTTGCAGTCCATGGGACTCTCAAGAGTCTCCTCTAGCACCATAATTCAAAAGCATCAATTCTTCGATGATCAGCCTTCTTTATGGTCCAAGTGTCACAAGATTCCTTTGATTAAGCAAATCAACCTGCTCAGAGTTTTCTGCATCAAAGTACTGCAAATAATATACTACTTTATTAAATAAATAAATAAGCTATCATTGGAGCCTCATCCCGTTTTCAGTATATACTGTATATAAACCCACCACCACCACCAAACATCAGCCAGCTGTTGGTGTTAGCAAACAAAGCAACTTGAATGCCAAGCCAAATCCCCAAACAAGCATTTCAGAAAGATCCTGAGCTAACACAAGATACTGAAACATGGCCTGGAGTTTAATAAACTTGAAGACTAGGGAGTAAATTCCGGAGCTGAGAAAATGCTGCCCTCAACCTCAGTTATGTGCAATTCTAGAGTCTTGTCAGTTCAAGCACAGTAGAAGCTTTCAGTGTCTGTACTTGAAAGAGGCAGAGAGGAAGATTAAATGCTTGAAAGACAGAATTAGGGTGCATGCAGATGTATATGAGAACAAGAGTGTGTGTAGATATTTTGGTTATGAAGTGAGCACTGTTTTCTCTGCCTTCTGTGAAAACATATGTGCAGTCTCTGGATCAGATCCTGATTTCCTATTCTGGTTTGTCCCCCTGCCATTCCCCACTTCGAGCACTGTTTGTATATATACTTCTGATTTTTAAAATATTTTTATATTTATATTTTATATTTATAACCCCAGCCCTTCTGCTAAGATGCTCGGTGCACAACTATATCTTTACAGTGAAATGGATTAGGCTGAGGGGATAGTGATAGTGACTTATCGAGTGAGCCTCACCTCACAATTGACCAGGATTCGAACCTGACTTTCCCTTGTCCAAAGCAAAAGAAAAAAATAAAATCTAACCACGTAAATTATAGTCACAACTGTGAATGCTTAAATTGCATTGAAACCACTAAGAAATAAGCAAGACACTTAACCCTTGTTGAATTCAGTGATTGTTCTTTGTCCTGGTTTGTTGCTTCAAGCAACAACAAAAACGGAACCCTTTATCCTGAATAATTTAATCATTGTGACCTGCCACAGATACATTTTCAGTATAGTCCCAGCAGTGATGTCTCATTAATCATATATTCCTCAGTCATTTTTCTGAATGCTTCAGCTGATATTGTACCAAAAATGGACACTAGGGCCTGGAAGTTGGGGATTCATTTGTTAAAAGTGTGTTCAGTACATTCAATTAAAGATAGATATCAGAATTCAGTTTCAGGAAAGAAATTGAGACTGACACTCAATATGTTTGACCTTGGAGAGAAGAATTGGGTTGCATTACGTGCTCAGGTTTCATATTCGTACACTATAGAAATGAGGATTTAAAGAAGGATTATTAATGTAGTTGAATATGTCTTGCGCTGTATGGCTTGTATTCTTTCTTCCAATGTGTGACACAAAGCTTGCTACTTCCATGCAAAATTGCTTCCCTGAATGACCAGGCAGTGTTTAAGAAGGCTTAAAGAACTGGAAAAGGCATGGCTCACAGCACCCGTGTCACAACCTATAACGGAAGGCGTCTGTCTTGGACAGACTAGAAGAGACTCTTACCTACAGCATCCACAGAGTTAGGCTTCTATCCTCTTGCAAAACTTCAACAGGCAAGGAGTCTTTCACACAGCTACTCTGACAGCATCACCATTTGGCTTTCTGATAGATGCTTTGTTGTGCAAAAAATAAAAATACATTTAAAAAAAATAAAAGGAAAAAGAATATATAATATAAAGCAAGTGTCCATCTTGCTGATGTGTCTTTCAGTTTGCTGCTGGTGTAGCATTTTCCTGCAACTCAGTTATTCTGCAGCTAAGCAAAGCTGAGCAGACTGTGAAGTGCAGGTGTCTGTTTGCAAGGAGGGAAACATTTGGGAAGGCCAAGCCAGGTGACAGATATGATGTCTCCCTGCCTGCCTGTCTGTCTTGTTTGCATCCCACCTTTTCTTCCAAGTACTGTACTCAAAATGCCTTATCCATTTCATCCTAATGCAACCTTTTGAGCCTGAGAGACAGTTGAATCTGATTGCTTGATATACTTATTGAATTGGTTTTTGTAGGTTTTTACACCTGCCAATAATCCATCTTCATTCCTCTCACACCAATATTTCATTATTACTCAGACTTCGTTGTAAAATGTCTCCCAGTGATTGGGGGGGGGGGAACCTCTGTTTAAGCCACCTCACGTGTAATAGTGCTTCTTCTCTTTCCTTTCCTTCTTTCACATTCACAGAATATGGTCATTTATGAGCTTACAGATGATGTGCTAACTCTGAGATTGTGTCATGTGGGTATCAGACCACGGCAGGGGTCTACTGTTGGTTTGGGCCATGAGTAGGCAAACTAAGGCTTCTAAATCCGGCCCACAGATGGTGCGGGAATCAGTGTGTTTTTACATGAGTAGAATGCATGCTTTTATTTAAAATGCATCTCTGGGTTATTTGTGGGACATAGGAATTCGTTCACCCCCCCCAAAAAATATAGTCCGGCCCCCCACAAGGTGTGAGGAACAGTGGACCGGCCCCCTGCTGAAAAAGTTTGCTGACCCCTGGTTTGGGCGCTCCTAACATAGTCTGATCATTAGCATCCTTTTCATTGAAGAAGACTGGTCTTAATATTGCTCCCTGTTCTGCTGTCCTCTCCTGTTGTTTGAACTTTTGGAAGGTTTTAAAAACTGAAGCAATGCTCATGAGAATTAAACCATGAAGTACCCCCCCCCCGCATAATTACCCTACAAAAAATGTAGGTCTCCTTTCCTTCCACTGACACACTTCCCAAGCCTTCAGGGATTTATTTCAAGGGCTTCAAACAGATTCTGAACAAACTATTAAAAGCAGGGTTCAGAGAAAGCTAAGTGCACTTAAGCCCTATTGAAATCAATGGAACATTAGCACACCAGTTAGAGTGCTTATATCCAATTGATTTCATTAAATTTTGTCTGAATTGTGCCCTAAGGCTAGAAAGTTAGTTTTAAAGAACATGGTATTGTTTCCCATGGTGCATTTCTTTTGCCCCACTGTCGCCTCTGTTTAAACAGGTTTTGCATGTTTTTAAGGCATTACAAGAACCTGGTTAACAATGATAATAGTGAGATGAAAGCTCATATGTGAGCAATCATGCCTCTGTCAATCCACATTCAATGATCTGAAATAAGTGATTCTCTGTCTCTAGCCTTAGAAAGGTATTCTAATAACATGCACTTTTACAGCCCAGTCTTAAGAGAAGCCAAAATGTTTGGACATTTCAGTCTTTGAGTTAGTAAGGATGAGTTTACATGATTAAAGGGCTATATAAATATGAATTTGTATAATTCATATTTTAATGCCCAAGTGATGCAAGTCTAATATCTAAAGTGCCTCCTCACACATTTAGCTGCCTGGGTGCTAAGATCAGCAACTGAGGCCCTGTTGGCAGTGATACCGCCTTCCATGGTTTGAGGGACGTGGTATATGAGAGAGCCTCCTCTGTGGTGGCTCCTAGGCTGTGGAATAGCCTCTCTGAGGTGCATCCTGGGGTACCATATACTTTTTGACAACTTGCCAGGACGAAAGGGGTGCGTGCATTGGAAATTTACCCTTTCTAGTCCTATGCTTGTGTTCACTGAAGACAATCTTACTCGGCTGTGAGTGATCACCAAAGAAGAAGAAGCTAGTCTGAGCCCTCTAGTCAACAGATTATAAAGTTATTTGATATTCAGCTCATTCTTTCAGACAATCATATCTTGCCTTAATATCTAAGATATGAACAAACCTTCTGTCTATGCATGCATCATCTTCTATTTTTCCCCCTTTGGCAAACCACAATGAAACCCACAAGTCTTCAACTAACATAGTTTTCCATTTTGTTCAAACCAGGAAACTGTGGCTACCAATTCAGAACAAGCCACAGTTTACTGGTTCATATGTTACGGGGAACTATGGTAAATTAAAGGCTCCCAATTTTTAATCACAGTGAGAAGAGAGGAGGGAAGGGGCTTCTGCAGATACAAAGTTGAGATACCTTCTGAAATAAGTAATTTACAGTTGTTGCCACACAACCCCACCTGTAGTGGTTTTGTACACTGCAATGGAGATTAAGCAAAATATCTAATTAGTTGATCACCTTCTCTCTCTCTCTCTCTCTTTTTTAAAAAGAGAAACAGCTGCAGAAATGTAATACTCAATATTGCTCCTACAGTGATAGAACATTCTCCAGCCAGTGCAGGATACAGTAAAATGTCATTGGTTTACTTCATCACAATGGAATACCCACACAGGACGCTTGTAGAGAATGTAGTTCATTTGGTGAAAGATTTTACAGGGCTCGGGAATAGCCAAGCCAATTAATTCCCCACAATTTAGATTTAAAGCCCACAGTTGGTTTTGTTGAACCTCAGTACACTTTTTGGATGTCCTTTTCTTCTTACTGGGTCATAGCACTTAGCTGACTGCAAAAGCCAAAGCACAGTATGTTAAGTATTTCTGCTTCTTTGTTTCTCACCATTCCCATGTCAGTGATCTGATAAAAGTCCTTTGACATATATAATGAATGATTCCTTTTGTGCCCTTATCTCATTTGCCCTTTTCCTGTGCCTTCTCCTCTCCCTCAATTTTATTTCCCATCATGGCTCCAAGAATATAATTTAAAAGCTCTCCCTTGATCTTAAAAAAAAGTAAAGCAGATTAAATTATTTTTGAAAAGCATCCCAGCCTTGCTTTTCCTTCCCAGTCTGCAGCATCTCAAAAGTCAAGCTCTGCAACCGCTTCTACACACACACCCTTTATTTATTTTTGCTCTGACAGATAATGCTGGTGTTTGAGGAACTGAAAATAAATGCAATGCCATAATGCATTTAACAATGGATTGCAAAATAGACAGCATGCCCAAACCAGCTTTAATGGAGTGGTGTTAAGTAGACCCCTGCCAAAAGTCACTATTTTCAAGGGCTTATTCTTCCTGCTTTCAGAACTCTATAGCATGAGAGCACAATAGTGTGTTGCGCTTACACTCTGGTGGTGAAAATATGAGGTGACAGATTCTCAGTAAGCATAGGATATAGGCGGAATGTGACATATTTGAAGCAATGACCTGGATCAAAGGACCTGTGGAACTAGTTCCATGTGCCCAAGTGGGGTTTAGACAGCCCCCTGCCCCAAATTCCAGATGGCAAACCTCTTTTGAAAACGAGAGGACATTCAAAAGTAGCTTGTGACATGGCACAGGAATCTTAAAAGCACCCAAGGGGAATACCCAAGCTGTTTGGATTATAGCCAACATTTTAGGCAATGTTACATGAGGAATGTGCCCAGGGTTGTCTTTGCACATAGGCTAAAAACCTCTGTAATGAGACAAGGGTGTCACTTTTTGTCTTGTCCCATCAACTAATATTGGCACAATGCGTAATATGCCTACCTAGTAAAACAAAAACAAAAAAACCAGGAGTCACTTTTAAAATGATAATTTCATGTTCCCTTAAGTCAGCTCTATCTAGGGCTATAAAAAGGCATTGATTTCCATTCTGACCTGTGTTAGTCATATGCAGCACTGTTCCATAACTATTTATTATTCCACACCATTCATTTTAGTTCAAAGGTAATTCATTTCAATACAAAGGAAACACAATGCAAATTTGGGATGGGGGGGAATAACCACTTATCATTTGTGGACTGACAACAACAACAACAACAACAACAACAACAACAACAACAACAACAACAACAACAACAACAACAACATACTGATAGTATTTTCTGGATTGATTTCCGTTCCAGACTTGGGATGAATGTTGGTAGTTCTTGTTCTCAAGGGGGCCCTAGGGCTTCACAGCAGGAAGAGCTAACAAAGGGTTATTCTGCACCCTCCAGTGTGTTTTTTCTCCTCGTGTTCTAATCTGCTTTCCACTTACTGGGATTCAGATCAGGACTGGTTTTTTTAAACAATGAAGTTAAGCTGATCGAATGCAATAAATTGTTTACAATTGTTTGATTAAATTTGATTTTCAAGTAATTAATTTGATTGTGGCTACCCCAAATCAAGTGATGCAGTGATTATTTGGCAGTGATCGTGATTGCTCCACAAGATATGAATTTACTGATATCCCTAGCTCTATTCACCTCTTCCAAAAGAAATTCTACCGCAACACCCCCTTTCTTGTTCCCTGTCATCAATGCAAAGCAAAGACTCCACTGAACACCAAGCTATACATCAGGCAGTTACATGGTTCTTTCCCCTGGCTTCCCCCCGCACAAAGGAACAGTTGCCACTGGAGACTGAAATTGGGTAGAGAGCCACTGAGGAGAGGGGCTGCCTAATCCTTTCCTCTCCTTCCATGTATCTGCTTAAAACCACCCCACTCCACTGCTCTTCTTTTTTTTTCCTGTGGGAGAAAAGATCCAAGATCCCAGCAGGTGGGAGAGAACTGGGGAGAGGGTGATGTGATAGGACAAGAAGAAGAAGGACAGAGAAGAATTAAGCAGCCCCATCCTTTGTTCCCAATTTCAGAAGCTAAAAGGGGAGAAAATTCACACCACCCAGCCTTTACAATACAGTATGAGTAATTGTTAGGCAATGCCAAAAACGAGGCTCGCCCCTTGGAGAAAAGAGGTATCATAGAGCTGTATTAGCTTGAATCTACACCCACATGCTTGTTCACTGACTTAATGTTTTCACTGTGCATTTTGCAGAGACGCAGGGATTTCCTCCAGCTGATGCTTGATGCCCGGAGCTCTGCTAATGACATCACCGTGGAACATTTTGACACGGTCAGCCAAGCCGATGTTTGCATTCAGGAAAATGAGACATCTGCCAGCAAAGGCCTGCCTCAGAAGCGAAATCCAAAAACGTTGAGTGATGATGAAATAGCTGGCCAGGCCTCCTTATTCTTGATTGCTGGCTATGAAACCACCAACAGTGCCCTCTCCTTTGCCACTTACCTGTTGGCCACCCATCCTGAGTGCCAGGAAAAGCTGCTCCGAGAGGTGGACGAATTCTTTTCGAAACATGTAAGTAGGCCCCCTTGCTTGATTTTTTTCTGCTTTCATATACAAGGGGTGGGGGGTAGGGATCTCTTCAGCCAAAGACAGCAGAATGTACTTGACAGAGTCAACTGAAGCAGGTTATCTAAAACAGGAATTATGCACCAGTGTGTGACATTTAATATAATGCAAAGATTCACGTCAAAAATCAAATGCTGCTCAAAGCCACCTGTCAGACCAGGGCTGGTATATTCCTATTTCTTTGCATTTTTTGTTGTTGTACATACCTCCCCACTTCAGTGGATCATTTACTAAGTTATATCCAGGGGATGAAGGGACTGTGCCCACCATCTCCCTGCTGGGGGAAGCTTTTTTGTTTTCTTTTTAGAATTCCATGGGCCAGTGACAATCGTCTGCTTGTTGAGTACATGTATTCTGCTATAGGAATGCTGTTGGCATCTGTCTGTCTTGAGATACAATGGAGTGCACCTCCGGGGATGAAGTCAAACCACTATGTTAGCAGCACCAAAGTGACCTCCCCGGGGTGCAAGCCTGGGCAGCGTGTATGGATGTCCTTGGCTGCACAGATGACAAGACGCCCCCGAAATATTTACAAGAACAGTGGTACCTTGGGTTGCAGATCCGATCCATTCTGGGGTGCTGTTTGCACCCCGAAAAGTCCCCAACCCGAGCAGTGTTTTCGCACATGCGCGAAAGCTTGATAGAGCGCTTCTGCGCATGTGCACGCGGCGAAACCCGGAAGTAAACACTTCCGGGTCCGCCACATTCGTATCATGAAAAAAACGCAACCTCCAACGGACGCAACATGAGGTATGACTGTAGTAGCATTCATTGTCACTAGGGAAAACGGGAGCATCCACCTTAGCTGGGAAGGACGCCTGTCTGAAACTCAAGAGGGATGTACTAATATTCTCAGTCTCAGTCAGCTTCCTATGTTCCTGTTCTTCTGGCAATCACTAAAGCAAGGATCTGATACTCCAGGCTTGTTTCTCTCTGGATTGTCAGTAGCTGTATAGGAATTTCTCCATTATCTCAATATAGAATTCTGTATTACATTTAATGGAATTTGAGTGAATACATAATCAGTGATAGCCAAGGAACCCTCAGAACCCTCCCACTTCTATTGTGCTCCTCATCAGCTTTGAGTGTGTCTTGTTAGACCTGTTCTGGTCCCTCCCCTTCACCTATAATCCCCGCCGTCTCCCATCTTTTCTCCTTCACATCTCCCCCACTGCAATGTGGATCTATTTGTAATAAATATGAGCTCCTTGGTTCTGAAGATTCAGATATGGCATGAATAATTAAAATGGCAAATCAGTGATATTGGAGACAGTGGTCAGATTTGCAAAGGTTTACTGATTCTTAGCAAATAGCATTGTTTATTGAAAATATCAAAGTACCGAAACTCAAATGGCACTTGAATGAAGTGCAACACAATATGCACGGAAAAGGTAGCAGTTACTTGCAAGACGTATCAGTATGTTGGTCATATTAATTAGTCTACTGGTCTTTTATAAGCCTTTCAACAGTGTGCAGTCTAGAGTAGGGATGGGGAATCATTTTGAGCCCAAGGGCCACACTCTCTTCTGGCAGCTTTCTGACTATCGGTCGAATAAAGTATTTTGATTGATTTGATCTCTTCTGGCAGCCTTCAGGGGGGCACATACCAATGATGGGCAGGGCCAGGAGAAAACATGTGAATTTTACCTTTATGCAGTAGCCTATAGTTTATTCTTCATATGCACAGACACTTCTCTGTCCTTCATCCAAGCAAGCAAGAAGCATTATCAGTATTCAAGAAGACATTACATCCAGGCAACCCCCCCCCCAAATCCCACAAAGAGAGTGCAAAACAGCAGCAGCAGAGCGTATGCTCCTGCGCACAGGGGCAGGTGGAAGGGAGCCTGCTGCACCCCCGGGACAGGCCTGACTTGGGAGTGGAGCTGTGGCTGGGCACAAGAAAGCTGCCTCCATGTGCGCTGCAGCCCAGCTGAGGAGAGTGGGTGGCAATGTTGCTGCTGACTCTCTTCTCTCTGCCCCGTGTCAGGCTGTTACGTTGACATACTGGTATTAAAATGGTAGCTTTCACAACACCTGAGGGCCACAAGCTATCTTAATGTGCACAAACCAGGCTGTGTGGTTCACACAGCAATGTCCTCTGAGAGAAAGGATTGGCTGGGTGGCTCATGAGGAATGACAGGGAGGGTCCAGCATCTGCGGCCTTATTCTTCCTGAGGGTGGGACCAGTCCTGAGCACAACACAGGTATTGATTTCCAGAGTAAATGCCTTAAAGAGGAGTTCTTTCCCATCCACAGAGTTTCCAGACAACTTGCGAGAAGCAGAAGAATTTATTTTGGTGCATCTGCTCACGTAATCAAATACTTTATATTTTAAACTGTTTTTATGGAATGAATCCCCTTAGCCCTAGAAGCTGCTTTCTCTGAGCATTAGAGAAAATGGAAGTGATAGTTGCAGAGACACTGCTGTCAAGGAACTACCCACAACAATTTGCATGTATTTGGTGCCTTTCATGCAGTCTCTCAGGGCACTTTACACTCAGAAGCTGGCAACTACAGATGCTAAGCTTTGCCTAGCAAATACGCTGACGAAGAAAGCTTGCATTTATCAAGAGAGACTGCAGCGTAAATAGACTTTGGAAGAATAATTCCACAGGTGAAAGATGCTATTGCACATGAATCCTATGTGCCCACACACACATACTGAAAACAAGCACTGCCAATGGAAATCATTTTGCTGTCAGTGCTGTCAAAAAGCAAAACAAGGACTAAGGCACTTTGATTTCTCTATTTGCGCAGAGGAAGTACACTTCAGAGCTGCTGGTGTCCATAAGAAGTTCTGTAACTTAAAAACAAAATAATTCTTTTACGGGGTAAATAAATGCTGATCTCTCCTTTCCTAGTGAGATCACTGGATAGCAGCATTTAAATATTTGTCTGCATCACTTGGAAAGTTTACATTTCAAGGTGAAGACAGCTGGAACAGGAGAAGAAAAATATCTATCCCTGGTAAACCTCTAGTCTTATCGGCAGTAGGGAAGTATATTCTGTCTGTTGAGATGAATAGAAGCCTCAAAAGATCGTTTTTGACTGACAGATATTCCTAGTATCACCTCCTCTTCACCTTGCACAGTTGTACACTTGCTGTAGTATTTTCTCTTTCCAGTACTATCCAAACGCATTCCCTCCCGTTCCTCAGAGCTAAAAAAACAAGAGGCGCCTGTGAAATTGGTAATCCTGCTTTCAATAAAATGTATGCTCATTGTCAAAGAAATTGAGACAGGGAGAGTATTGCTAAATACACATTAGTAGACTGATTCTATGCATATTTCTGCAGAAGTATATCTTACTGTTTTCAATGGTACTTAGTTTTCTTCAATATCAGTACAATTATCTCAGATGTTTAGGAAAATATATATTTTATGAACTGGGATATTGTATTCCCTCATTTTTGAAGTGAGCAAATGTCTGTTTTTTTCAGACATGTTTGGTTGTCAAAGGAATCTTGGACTGCATGAATTAAAATTTTAAACTTTCCTGATGGTACAGAACAACTTTTGAGTCACCCATTTTAGTATGATAAATACTAATGCCCTGTTTTCAGATTTTTGTAGCAGTCATGGTTCTTCAGCTTTCCAAGACATGTAGATGTAGTGTGGCATTGCTGATGCATAAATGAGTTAGTGAGCAAATTAATCTGCCAGCCAGAACCAAGCATTTTTACTTAAATGGTATAACGTTAAAGAACCAATCATTCTCTGGCAAGAGAATTCAGTAGGATTGTGCAACACTAACTGGCATAAACATTGGAAAGCAAGGAGCGTGTTGTAGAAGGTGACTGCTTACTTTGAATATTACTCTTCATGTAAGAGAAAGTCCCTATAATCCCCCCCCCCGCCATCACCACCACAGCCCCATTAATCATCCAGTTCCTTGGGGATGAAGAGTGCTCTTCAGCTGTGGCAATGCAGTCTGTTTTGTGTATTACCATCAATTCCTCTTATTTTAAGATGTCATCTTATACTGTAGGTATCAGGAAAAGATGGGAGTAAGAAATCGTTACAAGTAGCTCCTTTCCTGGCAAACATACTCGTGGGCATTTGAGACTTAAGAAAAACAGGTCTCTTCTCTTGAGTTGACTCTTCTTCTTTTTTTAAGGAAGGGATGACAACACATTCCTTCGTTCATGTGTGTGAGAGAGTATGCAAGAGTAAGAAAAGAAAAGAAAAAGTTACTCTATAACCTAAAAAAAACAGCTGCTAAATTATGCACATTCTACTTCTAAGATCTGAATGCTGATGAGTTGAGAATGCTTGTCTAATTTATTAAGAAATATTAAATCCCCAGGAGCGATCGGTGATGGAATTAAACTCCTATTTAATGTTGTTGTAGCTTAAAAAATGATCTGAGTTGTTATGAGTGTTGGGTCAGAATGGAATTTTACCTCCAGGAATGTACATAAATTAGGGGAGCATTAATGGAAATCAACCAATCCCATTTATTTGTCCATAATTGTGCAGAATGAAAACTGAATGACCAGATGCCAGAAAGCTTGAAAGCTCATTTACATTTGACTCCACCTTTAGTGAAGTGAATTTCTTTTTCTTTCCATTTTCTTCTGTGCCCCATCCTCTCTGGCTGATGATGCTTACATACTTGAATGGTGAGTGTGTTTTCTTAATAGTTTTATCCATCCAATAATACAAAGCAGCAGGAAGCATTTGTAATGCATGTTCCATCTAAAACGCTGCATACAAAAAATAATTATGGTTCAATGTTGGGGGTTTCTTTTTATTTGGGAAGGATGTAATTTGCATGTGGGTACCTCAAATCCAAAAGGATTGCGAATCATTAGAAAAGGGATTGGAAATAAAACTGCCAATGCCATTATGCCCATCGTGACATTCTACAAGTCCTTAACAGAAATCTATGGTGTGACCACATTTGGCATATTGTGTGTAGTTCTAGTTGTGCAACATCAAAAAGGCTATTGTAGAGCTGTGAAAAGTGCAGAGAAGGGAAATAAAATTTATATGGGCTGGGTTGGAAAACCGCCTATGAGTTTCACTTTTGAAGAAAGGCAAAAAAACAACAACATTTATATGGCATGATAGAACTGTATAAAATTATGTGCTTTGTGGGGGGAAATAGATGGATATGTTTTTCTCTCATTCTCATATTACTAGAACCTGGGGTCATCCAAAGGAAGTACTTTAGGATGGACAAAACAAAGTATTTAGTTACACAGTACATAGTAAAACTATGCAATTTGCTCCCATGAGGTTTAGAGTTCGGCATCAATATAGCAGAGATGCCAACTTGAATAAAATATGGGGGGGCAGGTAAGCCCCACCCCACATAATCACAAGATGTGGCATACACACATCATTTGAATGGCATTGCCCATCACCTTAGGGGAGCAGCCCCCTCAAACATTTTATTGGGTGGGGGCGAAGAGACCTCAGTCCCCTAGGAGTTGAGTCCTATGAACATGGATGACTAAGGCATTTATACAGATTTATGGAGGAAAAGACTGCTAGTCATGGTAATTGTCTACTACTTCCAGGATTCGAGACAGTATACTCTTGAGTACTAGTTGCTGGGGAACAACACAGGTCTCAATACTGATACGTGGGAGATTCCACTATTTACAGCCCTTCAGTGTGAGAACTGTTCACTTATTCCTACTGTCTGCTTCCCATTCTTTTGATAGTTACTGATCCCAGGACTGCTAAGTTTACTTATGAATCGTTAGTGAGGGAACTGTTTGAAAGTCTAAGTGCACAATGTCTGCTGGATGATCCTATCTCAGGCCCTACGATTGGCAGATGAGGGCTTGGTGGTGTTGCTGCTACTAGGTTGGCAGGACCTGTGAGAGGGCCTTCTCAGTCGTGGTTCCCTGTTTGTGGTATGCCCTCCTTGGTCAGGTGCATCAGTCTCTCTCATTGACCTTCAGGATGAATTTAAAAACATTCCTGTTCACACAGGCATTTAACGACTGAAAGATACTGTCCCTGGCAAGCCTGTGGCTGTTTTTTAACACTTTAAAGCAAGTTTTTAACTGCCCTGGGCTGTCTTTGGGAGCAAGTGTGGGATATAAAACAACAACAACAACAACAACAACAACAACATCTATTCATATGCTTATTGACACTCTCAAAGAATTCTAAAAGCAACACCTACCCTTGCAGAAGCCATATTGGTTCTCCTTCATCAAAACGTGTCCTTTAAAGATATATTAATACATGGCCACCTGTTTACATAGTGACTATACAAAAAATGTTGGAAATTAAACCATGCACAGGATTTTCCTGTGGTCATCACACCCTCAGATAGTGATGAGTGCCTAAGTTCTTGATGTGCCTATTAGCAGTACACTTCCTTGAACCTGACAACCTTTTTCCTGATTCCATAGTCCTGCTCAATCCACTTCCTGCTCCTCTCTCCACACTTGTCATACGCATCTGTACTGTCTCTGGCTTTTTCCTGCCACTCAGACCAGCCATTTTGCCTTGTGCTTCAGTTAGATGACCTGTCCCAATGCTTTGTCAAGCGCAGGAGACATTAGATGTGAATGATGTATATGTAAATCTGGGGGTGGCTAACCTGTGGCCCTCCAGATGTTGCTGAACCACAGCTCCCATCATCCTAACCAGTGGCCATGCTGGTTGGGGCTGATAGCATCTGGAAACCAACATCTGGGGTAACATAAGTTAGCCAACCCAACCCATTTGCTATAGAAGTGGTTAATTTTTTCAGTTAGATCCTTCTGTATAAATGATCTGCTGTGTGATAAAGATGGTCTGCAAGCAGGAGGCATGCTTCTAATAGCTTGATTTAAGTAAATGGTGTAGTTAATCTTAGGGTGTTATTCTAACTCAGTGGGGATTTAGTCCTATGGTTACTCCAGAGCAATGTAAAAGCCTGTGTTGAAATATGTTAACATTATGGTAGGTTCCAAGGAGAAGGTTTCTTTTTTTAGAAGAGCTACTGCTGAATAAAAGATTAATTTTGTTTTCCCCTCCTTGATGTGAGAGAATAACTATATAAGATGGATTTGGTAAACGTACTTCTTTTGACTCGATACTTTTCTCGTCTCTAATTAGCAAACTCGAGCTTGCTTCTTTGGCAGATCGTAGCTGTGTGGAAAAGGGAGGGGGGGAAGAATGTTAAAAACAAAAACCTGTAGAGCTGGAATAATTAGGCAATTGATCATGGGGGCAATTGGGACTTCTACAAAGCAACATTGTTTTCCACATGTTTTTATTTCTCCTCAATGGGAGTGGAAAACACAGCTGCATTGATCAGGGGGAACCTCTGGTGTTTTCTACAATATCCAGTTGCCCTGTTCCAAGAGAATAGATCGTGAATAGACTAGAGTCAACATCACCTTTCTTTTTTGTGCAGTCCACTATATGGGTTCTGTGCCTGCACAAATCAACATTTGGATCTTCACACAGCTCGTGCTATAGAACAGGGGTCAGCAAACTTTTTCAGCAGTGGGCCGGTCCACTGTCCCTCAGACCTTGTGGGGGGCCAGACTATATTTTGAAAAAAAATATGAACGAATTCCTATGCCCCACAAATAACCCAGAGATGCATTTTAAATAAAAAGACACATCATGTAAAAACACCAGGCAGGCCCCACAAATAACCCAGAGATGCATTTTAAATAAAAGGACATGTCCTACTCATGTAAAAACATGCTGATTCCCGGACCGTCCGCGGGCCAGATTTAGAAGGTGATTGGGCCGCATCCAGCCCACGGGCCTTAGTTTGGGGACCCCTGCTATAGAACTTGCTCTCACAAGGAACAATGACAGTCACCAACTTGGATGGCTTTAAAAGAGGCTTAGAAAAAATTCTCGGAAGACTAGGCTTTCAGCTGGCTACTAACCACAATGGTGATGTTCTACCTCCACTGTCAGAAGCATCATGCTTCTGAATGCCAGTTGCTGGGAAATACAGATGGGGAGACTGCTGCTGTGCTCATGTCTAGCTTGCAGGCTTCCCACAGGCACCTGGCTGGCCACTGTGAGTACAGGATGCTGAATCAGGCTCATCTTTATTTTCTAGAGCTGGGCTGGGTAACTAGTGGCCTTCTAGATGTTGTAGGACTCAGCTCCCATAAGCTCAACCCCAACTCCAGTGATGATGGAAGTTGTAGACCAGCAGTATCTGGAGGGCCACAGGATCCCCCATCACTGTTCTAGATTTATGAAATGGGGGGGGGGGTTGGAATTGATGGGAGGCCTGTTCCAAGACCTCAGGGAATACGCTCAAATAAGTTTATCATCCGGCTTCCGGGTTCAGCGCCAGCGTCGATCGGCGGGGCTTCGTCTCGTCTCCGAGACGGCCCGTCTCTGCTAGGAGTGGGGAGGGCAGCGAGAGCGACGCTGCGCCCCTTAGAACCTCGGGAAGGGCGTCCCGAGGGCAATTTGCTCGGCACAGACCCAATCCGGACTCCCCAACTCTTCGGCTAGCTCTAATAAGAGCTCCGGAGCGAGGAGGGTAGAAGTCGCGGGGGCCATTTTGAGCGGCAACGTTATTCTAGCAGGGAGAAGCTTCAAGCCGAAGGCGGAGAGCGCTGGATTCTTCCGAAAATAAAACGATTGGAAAAGACTGTAAGTAATCTCATGATTTGGATTATAAAATAATTTGGATCTGGGAGAGAGGGGAGAAAAGAGGAAGCCACCCCCCCCACGGCAACAAAGAGACAGTAAATAGAAACCCGAAGCCATAAACAGAAGATTTGTAATTCAAAAGGATCCCTCAAAGGCATCAAAGAGAATCTCCCCTTTGATGCAGGGTGAAAAGGGGAGAGAGACTGTGGTTTATGACTGCCCTGCAACAAGAGGTACAGCCTAAGAAAAACCTTTCTTTCCACTCGGGAGCCGGCAGCCCAGACAACCCAGTGAGTTGATCAGGATTTATAAGTCAATTTTTACTTCACTTTGTATTTCTGGACTTTGTGGAATTTCTTTTTTGGCTTAAGTGTTTGTGAAATGTGAGTTCGAACTCTATTGTTAATAAGACTTGAAGAATGCAGCCAGCTTGTTAAAATGGAGTCGAGAAAATAAACTGTGATCATATTCCACCCCACGTGACAAGTTTTGACCTTGGCAGGACTGAAATATGTCAACAAAAAAGTGTTCCCCTGAGTTCCAGCGGTCTGTTTTGACCTTAATGTGGGAAACAAGAATAGAGCTATGTCAAGAGGAGACACGACGGCAAGAGTTACAGAAAAAATTCCAGGAGGTGATGGCGGAATATGATTTTTTAGGAGATGAAGCTTTTGACACTGAAAAAGATGAATGTGAGAATGACAATGATGGGGAAGGAAAAGATGAAGATGAGGACTGTGATGATTCAACACAAAATGAAGCACACCACGAAAAAAATGATGACTCTACTCTACAAAAAGTTGGATGGAGTGCCCTGCTTTTGAGGGGGGCACGATTGGTTTTATTGGAACTCCAGAACGCCCACAGGGAAGAAGGAAAAAATATGCAGAGAAGAGAAGAAATCCAGGGGTCCTGTATGGTGGCCTGGATGGCAAAAGACTGTAAACAGGGGGTGGGGTGAAGGGAAAGTGATGTTGTGATTAAGGATGGATTAACAGGTTTATAACTGGTCTGCTGATTTTGGAATTTGCTGGATTGGGGGGGTGGAGCCGGTAATCGGGGATGTAAGGTTAAATTGAGAATAGTTATAGTTTTAAAAGTGAATGGATTTTGGAAAATGTGAAAATATGGAGGCTTATAGAGGGAGAAAAAACAAAAAATTAGGCACGGGAAGAGAAAATGGGAGTTTGATTTCTCAGTGATTTGAATATTAGATGAAAATGTTAACAATTGATTTATAAGTTGTATAAGATGCAAAGGTGTAGTTTTATAAAGTAAGAAACTGTTGCAGATGATAAAAAAGGGATGAAAACCGGGGAAGGGGGGGGAGGGGAAGCCCACAAAATATGGTTTTACAACTATGAATGCAAGAAAAATTTTTCTGTTTTGTATTGTTTTTTTCTTTTTTCTTTCTTCGCCCTTTCTTTTTTTCTCCTTTTTTCCTATTTCTATTTTTCTCTTTTTTTTTTGGTATGACAATAGATGGTTGGATGGATGTCCTCCTGCGTACTGCCCTGGTTTGCTGGAGCTCCCTGGTGGCAGGGGGGGGGCTTTGGGGTCAGGGGAGGGGGAGGAGGACAGAAATCCAAGCATAAAATGGACCATCTCTGACTGTTCACATGCATGGGATGCTTCTGTGGCAGGGGAGGACCCATGTGGGTGGGTGGGAAGGAGGTGGAAAAGGGGTTTAAGTATGTACCGTTTTTTTTTTGTTTTTTTGTATTTTGTAAAATTAATAAAAAGTATGTTAAAAAAAAAAAGTTTATCATCCTGCCCACAGCAATTTACAATAAAGCAGTAAAAATGCAACAATTTTTTACACAATCTATTTGTTGTTGTTTAGTTGTTTAGTCATGTCCGACTCTTTGTGACTCCATGGACCAGAGCATACCAGGCACTCCTGTCTTCCACTGCCTCCCGCAGTTTGGTCAGACTCATGTTGGTGGCTTCGAGAACACTGTCCAACCATCTCGTCCTCTGTCGTCCCCTTCTCCTTGTGGCCTCCATCTTTCCCAACATCAGGGTCTTTTCCAGGGAGTCTTCTCTTCTCATGAGGTAGCCAAAGTATTGGAGCCTCAGCTTCAAGATCTGTCCTTCCAGTGAGCACTCAGGGCTGATTTCCTTCAGAATGGATAGGTTTGATCTTCTTGCAGTCCATGGGACTCTCAGGAGTCTCCTCCAGCACCATAATTCAAAAGCATCAATTCTTTGGCGATCAGCCTTCTTTATGGTCCAGCTCTCACTTCCATACATCACTACTGGGAAAACCATAGCTTTAACTATACGGACCTTTGTCGGCAAGGTGATGTCTCTGCTTTTTAAGATGCTGTCTAGGTTTGTCATTGTTTTTCTCCCAAGAAGCAGGCGTCTTTTAATTTCGTGACTGCTGTCACCATCTGCAGTGATCATGGAGCCCAAGAAAGTAAAATCTCTCACTGCCTCCATTTCTTCCCCTTCTATTTGCCAGGAGGTGATAGGACCAATGGCCATGATCTTGGGTTTTTTGATGTTGAACTTCAGACCATATTTAGCGCTCTCCTCTTTCACCCTCATTAAGAGGTTCTTTAATTCCTCCTCACTTTCTGCCATCAAAGTTGCATCATCTGCATATCTGAAGTTGTTGTTATTTCTTCTGGCAATCTTAATTCCGGCTTGGGATTCATCCAGTCCAGCCTTTCACATGATGAATTCTGCATATAAGTTAAATAAGCAGGGAGACAATATACAACCTTGTCATACTCCTTTCCCAATTTTGAACCAATCAGTTGTTCCATATCCAGTTCTAACTGTAGCTTCTTGTCCCACATAGAGATTTCTCAGGAGACAGATGAGGTGATCAGGCACTCCCATTTCTTTAAGAACTTGCCATAGTTTGCTGTGGTCAACACAGTCAAAGGCTTTTGCATAGTCAATGAAGCAGAAGTAGACGTTTTTCTGGAACTCTTTAGCTTTCTCCATAATCCAGCGCATGTTTGCAATTTGGTCTCTGGTTCCTCTGCCCCTTTGAAATCCAGCTTGCACTTCTGGGAGTTCTTGGTCCACGTGCTTAAGCCTGCCTTGTAGAATTTCAAGCATAACCTTGCTAGTGTGTAAAATGAGTGCAATTGTGCAGTAGTTGGAGCATTCTTTGGCACTGCCCTTCTTTGGGATTGGGATGTAGATTGATCTTCTTCCGTCCTCTGGCCACTGCTGAGTTTTCCAAACTTGCTGGCATATTGAGTGTAGCACCTTAACAGCATAATTTTTACAATTTTAAATAGTTCAACTGGAATATCATCGCTTCCACTGGCCTTGTTATTAGCAGTGCTTTCTAAGGCCCATTTGACTTCACTCTCCAGGATGCCTGGCTCGAAATCAGCAACCACACTACCTGGGGTGTACAAGACATCCATATCTTTCTGATATAATTCCTCTGTGTATTCTTGCCACCTCTTCTTGATCTTGATCTTGACACAATCTATTTAAAATATATTAATTAGAATAGCAGAAAGCAGCATCATGAGCTTACTAAAATCGACATTAAAATGCCTGAGTAAAGAGTTTATTTACCTTAGAGCAGAAAAGCAGAAGGGTTGTTACAGGTGAGCCTGGCTAGGGACAGATATAGGATGCCATCACTGGAAAATTTCCTTTTTCTGACACCATTTGCCTCACCTGTGTAGCTGGGACATACAGAGAAGTTGGGCAATTTTTTAAAAAAAGTTTTTATTAAGGTTTTTTGTGCTACAAAGCAAACAGATAAAACAGGAAAAGGTACATATATTGTCTCAACTTTTGATTCATAGTGTTTTTCACAGTTTGTTTACATTTGGTGAGAGACATCTTGCAGTTGGAGGAGGAGGGAGAGAGATGGAGATATTGTTATTCCATTCTATTGCCTCTTATTTGTGTAGGGTGTGTGTGTCAGCATCACATGGGTAGGTCCTTTGAATATTTATTTATTTATTTATTTATTTATTTATTTATTTATTTATATATATTGATGTTGCGAGAGGTTAGGGGTTTCCTAGCTTGGTTGGTTGTGTTCAGTTGATTGCAGTGTGACTTATTTGTGTGAGGGGGAGCGAGCTAGGTTGTTGGGTCAGGTCATTTGTATTGATTTGTGTGCTGTTGGAGGGGAAAGGTCTGCGTATGAAATAAAGGAGAACCACACTGGGGTGACGGCGTCCTATATACCAGTGGTCCTCAACCTTGGGCCTCCAGATGTTTTTGGTCTACAACTCCCATGATCCCAAGCTAGCAGGACCAGTGGTCAGGGATGATGGGAATTGTAGTCTCAAAACATCTGGAGGCCCAAGGTTGAGGACCACTGCTATATACAGCATGTCCTCGTGCTAGTTTGAGTTTGTTGGTTAACTTGGGGGGGGGGCAAGTTCATTTAGAAGTAGGCAGTCTAGATTTTTATTCACCACTATAAATATGCCGCTGTGTTCCAAAAGAATGATTGCTAGGAGGTTGCACACAACTAGCTGAGAATCTTAGGTTAATTTCTTAAACTTCAGAGGTAGCTACCTAAGAGGCCCAGAGTGCTGCCCTTCTGGAAGATTAAAAGCCAAAAAGAATTAATAATCATCTTAGTTCTCCATGCTGCACCAATTTTTTTTATGGATAAGAGTGAGCACTTGCTGGTAGGTGAGACCCAAGCTAATCTAAAGTCTGTTGGCTGATATGTGACTTCTTTATATCCATGTGAGCAGATTGCCTGCATAAATGTTTCCACAAATAAATATTTCCATTGATTTGAAATGCTGAACGTGGGGCAGCATTCCCTTTTTGTCTTGTCAAAGTTCCAGGGATCTTACCATTTTCTGCAGAAAATATGTTTTCCTTGATTTAGCTAGCCTCACTTTGAAAGGTTTGTGTGCAGGGGAGTCCTCCTTTATTATGGAAACAATATTTTTTAACCATACTTCTTCATCTTCTCCTTTCCCCAAAATGAATAGCTTACTAATGTGTGATGATAATTGTGCAGAAAGCCTGTTACAGTCACACTACAGTGTCACTACAAACTGACTGGGAAATTGGTGCCTTGAGTCTGAAATTACATGTTGCATTTACTAGGCATCATTTCAGATTAGTTCTACCTGTATCATGGGCAGCTTACAAGGTGCTACATTGGTGAGTCAGGGAATGGAGCCTTCCACACCTTAGAAGCTGAGGCAGAAAATACAATTAAAGAACAAGTTAAAAATAATAATGATTAAACAACCAAGAACCAGTCTTTGAGCTTTGAATTTAGATGTGTAATCTGATGCTAGTGTCACTGTGGCATAGGACTTGTGTGCATTTTATAGTACAGTGTATAATTTTCAGGATGTGTGGGAAGGTGATGTAAGGGATCTAAATAACCCAGACACTGTATATGGCTCCATATCTATGGAAGAAGCCAAGATCTGTTTGTTGGACTGCTTAGATGTGCAGGGCCTGCAGCTGATACAGTGGGTTCCCAACCAATCTCTTTAGTCTCCAGTGACTGTGGTCCGCATTGCATAACACACTAAGCCAAACCATGGCTTCATACAAAGACGCAAGATTGTAGGCTCCCAGAGAGGAGTTCCTAGCTGCTTCTCTCCTCCCCGCTTGTTTTGCTGATGTGTCATGCTGAGCTAAGCCAAGCCATAGCTTTAGTGTGTTGTCTGAATCATATCTCTGTAGCAACACAGCTCTTGGAAGTACTGTCAGGGCAGTCTACATTTTAAAAAAAACTACTTTGGAACAGAGTCACTGGAAACTTAAGATAAAGATGGGATGTGTTTGAGAGTTTCCCTGAAAAAGAGCCTTATATGAAATACATTGATCCTAATAAAGTACACTTCTGTGCATCTAAAGGTTTTCTCTCCTCTTTTTCCAGAGAAAAGAATGTACTTTTCCTGCTACAGGTGATAAGAATTACATTTTCACCTCTTTTCTTAAATCCTGCCATTTTGATTGGATTCTAATTGCATGTTTCCGACCTTTAAGTATCAGTTCTAAACTGTAAGGCATTTCCCACACACTTTTCTAATGCTTAGCATGTTTCTCCATGAATAGTAAGTTGGATGTAGTTCAAGAGCAGATGATGGGGTCTGGCTGTTTTCACAGAGGTTGCCTTCAGAGAAAGACATTTACCTTTTGGCAAAGCAGTAATTACCCCTTCATGGTCCACAGACAGGACCTGATTATTCATGATGATTTGTTTATCTGTTGCTTCAATCTGATGATAACATTGTCAAGGACTCCCCCTGCCCCAGTGAGTAAACTGTAAGGCTGCAGCCCTAGACACTCTTAATGAGCAGGAAGCACCATTGAACAGAGTGGAATTTACTTCCAGGTAAAGATGCATAGGATTGCACTGTATGTATGATAAATACGTGTCTAAAGACACACACAAAAGAGAAAAGTGTGGGTCCCAAAACTGAAGAAATCAATAAACAGATAAAAGTCATGGGCTATCAAATAATCTATATATATCAAATAGAATATGAAATCAACATATTTGATTATATCTTATAGGAAGTACAATATACAAAATAAGTCAGCTTTTTAGAATTACCAGTACAGTATAACATTAAATACTGCATGAGTTCTTAGTTTATAATGTTAGAAGACTTGCTCCAAGTCTAGTGGCTGCTTATTCTATGTACTCTCAGCTGAGCCTTTGGTGGTTTGTTTTCTTTCCAACTGATGCTTACTCATAAGATTCTGCATTCACTGGAATGTTCTCATCAGTCTCCAGTGCAATGTCTTACGGTAATACGGTCCAATGTGGTCCACTGCTTTAAAAGGGACTTTTAAATCATCCTTAATATCATTAACAGTAGAAGGACACCTGAATAATGCAACTAATGAAATATTAACTTTAATTAACTTCCAAGCTTAAAAGTGCTTCACCACTTAATGTGGATTATATTCAGTGTAACATATATTGTTACTTTAAACTGTGGGTGTATAAACACTAGCACAGTTTAATTTTGTGCGCGCGCATATGGATCTAAAACATACATGTGACTTTAATTTGTATGTGTTTGTATATGTGCATAACCCTTTTTCGAAAAGAAAAGAAAAACACAGAAAAAGCAAAGTATATCTATGTGGTGCCCTTTGCGAATACTGTATTAATATTAATGAAATCCTGTAAACTGCCCTGATTCCACAAGATAGGGCAATATATAATAGACCAGCATATGGCTAGTACTATTGACAGCCTTATCCACCAAGATCTTGTCCAATCCTTTTTAAAAAGACACCCATGTTGGTGGCCATCACTGCAAGTCAATGAGCAGTTGTAATGGTGGCAAGGAGAAGGTGGACCCACTCAAGTAAAGGTCCCCCTGTGAGCTTCTTATCCAAGGACCCCTTGAAACCTGGACCCAGCACTGCATTGAGCATAGATTTACCTCATATAAACAGCGGATTCTATCAATTCAGGGCCTTCTCAGGTTATCACTTTTTAATGCTGTAAATGGATAGTTACCCGTTTTTTTTTATTAGAAAAATTTCCCTCAAGGTCAGTCAGTTGGTCAGTAACTCAGCCCAGGAGGGCTGATAGGAACTACTTAGCATATTGGTAGTGGGATTAAAATCTACTGAAAGATATTGTACAGATGGTATTCAGTTCTTGTTGGAAGAGACAAATAAATTCTTGTCTAGTTACCTGGCTGGTGTCCTCCAAGCCGCCTATGACACAAAGCCCCACAACGATGAAGTAATATTAGAGCAGCTATATTGAACTTTTATATGCCTGTTGTCTTTGTCCATGGAGTTTTCTTGGCAGGGATACTGGAGTGGGTTGCCAGTTCCTGATCCAGGTGGATCACATTTAGTCAAAACTCTCCACTATGACCTGTCCATCTTGGGTGGCCCTGCATGGCATAGCTCATAGCTTCTCTGAGTTATTCAAGGCAGTGATCCATGAAGGAGCAAATAGAAGGGGAAGAACTGGAGGCAGTGAGAGATGTTACTTTCTTAGGTTCCATGATCACTGCAGATGGTGACAGCAGTTACAAAATTAAAAGCATTGCTTCTTGGGAGAAAAGCAATGACAAACCTAGACAGCATCTTAAAAAGCAGAGACATCACCTTGCCGACAAAGGTCTGTATAGTTAAAGCTATGGTTTTCCCAGTAGTGATGTATGGAAGTGAGAGCTGGACCATAAAGAAGGCTCATCGCCGAAGAATTGATGCTTTAGAATTGTGGTGCTGGAGGAGACCCTTGAGAGTCCCATGGACTGCAAGAAGATCAAACCTATCCATTCTTAAGGAAATCAGCCCTGAGTGCTCACTGGAAGGACAGATCCTGAAGCTGAGGCTCCAATACTTTGGCTACCTCATGAGAAGAGAAGACTCCCTGGAAAAGACCCTGATGATGGGAAAGATGGAGGGCACAAGGAGAAGGGGACGACAGAGGACGAGATGGTTGGACAGTGTTCTCGAAGCTACCAATATGGGTCTGACCAAACTGCGGGAGGCAGTGGAAGACAGGAGTGCCTGGCGTGCGCTGGTCCATGGGGTCACGAAGAGTCGGACACGACTAAATGACTAAACAACAACAACAACAAATGTTGAACTGGCTCCACTGGCTTTGTCAAGATTACTCAACTGGACGCTAAGCTTTGAATTTGTTTCTTCCTTTAACCTATCAATTGGAGGAGACAACAGATTTTGCTCATGTACAGTCCCTTTGATGGTCTTAGTTGAAAATTATATTTGAAAAGCACCATTAAAATCATAACATGTAGGGCAACTGAAGGGAAGAGGAATCACCATCCTTACCAGGAATCATGGGGATGAGACAATAGGGGCACTTCAACTGGCCCTGTGGAAATGTTTGTTTGCTGATGGGCTAGGTGCCCTCATTCACTAGTTTGCTGATGGGCTGATGGGCTAGGTGCCCTGGCATGTTTGTGTGGTGTTGACTGTGATCCCCTGTGCCTCCATCTCTGTCTTTTGCTGGCAGGTACCATGGGTATTTCCCTCCCCACTCAATTGCTCCACAGCAAAACCAGTATTTTATATCGGCTTGACTCTCATGACCCACCCCCAATCCTGTGAATTATATGGTTTGTTGAGAGTGCTGAGAATTCTGTTAGACATCCCTGGGCAATCCAGTTCTGTGAGTTCATGTGAAGAGGAAATGGCTATAAAACCAGTATATGTCAGCAAGTACGGTATATATTATACAGTATATCTTTACTTAAGCAAGGTTTATATAAGGACAACAGCTGGCCAAGGTCTGTGTTTTAATAACTGCAGGGCAGAGAGGAACTAGTCAGGTATTGCTTCCACAGCAGTTTCGCAGGAGAAGTGGATGTGCTTCCATCGTATTAAATGGACAGAAACACTCTTGGGAGTGTAGTGGCTATGAGGTGACGAAGCTGTGATGGTAGCCCTACTTCAGTCTATGAATCTAGAATACACTTTTGAATGCTCCCCACCATCCCCCATCAAAGCGAAGCCAGGTGCCAAGAAACTAGGAGTTAAGCCATTTTTAAATCAGGAAGACCATTGTTGTTTGGGCAAAGTCCCAGCCCAAATAGGATGTCTTTTAGGCCCTTCCTGTGTCGGCCTGCCCAATGATCAGTCTGGGTGGGTGAGCTAAGTCCAGAAACTGAAAACATTTCAATGCCAGAAAGGTGCCCTAACCATACAGGGCAGCGGCATTCAGTGGTCGTACCCCTGGCGGCTCTTGACATAACCCAAATCTTTTCCTGTTAGGAACATAGAAAGCTGCTTTACACTGAGTCAGGCCGTTAGTCCATGCAGCTTTGTAGTGGCTATGCTGATTGTCTGCATGGGACATACCCAGCCCAACCTTGAGATGGTGGGGATCAAACTTGCAAAGCAGAAGTTCTATCACTGAGCTGCAGACCAGGTGCTACTTTGCTGCTTCCAAGGAGTTTTGTTTCGTTTTCCTGTTCAAAAATGATATCTCGCATGCCATATGAACAACCCACTCTTCCTGTATATTCTGTTGTCAGTAGACTACTTCTGTAGTAGTAGCAGCAAGCCTGTAGGATCAGCCCTTAACATTTCTGCCAACTGTCTCTTTCCTAGCTCCAGTTATTCCCACACCCAAGTTATTTATGTGCCTATATATCTGTGCTAGGTAGGATATCCTGTGGGTAAAAAGCTTTGTGAATAAAATAACAGGTGTTATTAGCATTATTATAAATCCTGGATGCCTGATGGCAGGTGTGGAAACAGAACATTTTGTCATCTCTGCGGATAGTCCCAAGACATTTAACAAATTGTAATAACAATTTTCCCTTCTGTGAATATTTCAGATTGTTAAATATTTAAACATCCATTTAATAGGAAGACTGTATCCGTGGCAAAGTGGGAAGTAGAGTTGAGCAAGAGAAAAATGCAATTCTCTCCTGTCAAAAATTCCATTCCAGGAAAAAGAAGCCATTCTCGCCACACTTTCTCTAACGTTACGCACATTCAAACTCCCCAAACATGCAAAAGGTTGCATATGGCCAGCTTAGATGGTGCATAGCCAATGACTATGTAACAGTCTCTCAGTTTTATTTTTATTTTTTAATGAAAATCAGCAGTTGGAAGCCAGGGGGGAGGTGTGTGGGGAGAGGGAAGGTGGCTTAACCCTCCAGTTTTTTATCTGCTCAAAATCCTTCCCCAGATGCTTTTCCACTTATGGGAGAAATTATATGGATGCATAGCTGCTTTTAAGAAAAATACAGTCACTGTGTCTAAATGTATATATGCAGATCTCTGCCCTTTTTTCTGTTTGACGAAGTTCCTCTTTTTAAAAAAAGCAATGCATAAGAAGCCAGCCTATTGGAGTTAGAAAGTGCTGGGCCTCAACTGCATTTTTATCGTAAAGCAAACGGTTGAAGTTCTTCGATAAGAAGTTGTGTGTGTTCTTTGTGGAAGATAGATAGCACCTCTAAATCTCTTTTATAGCACACAGCTACATGGCTACCGGTATGTAGCTTTGTCTCAGGAATGTGATGTTAATGTTCCATCTTCTGCCCCGTCACTGCACCTCTGTGGATGGGAGAAAATCCACATCTATAGGACTGTTAAAGGAGCTGTTACAGAAGGAGTATTAGTATAATGGATCCCTGTGCCACCCTTTGGGTAGGAGGGTGACTTGACAAAGGAGGAAAGCTCCAGGTTCAGTCCCTGGCATCTCCATTAAAAAGAATAAGCAGGTGGTGGGGAAACCTCTCTCTTCTTGCCAGAATACTAGGCTAGAAGATGGACATTTACTCTCACCTGTTAGCTTTGCACAGGATACCTGCTGAAGTGTATAAACTGCATAAACTGATGTGGAACAAGTTCCACTGTTGCCAAGGAGTGTGGTGGAGTCTCCTTCTTTGGAGGTCTTTAAGCAGAGGCTTGACAGCCATATGTTAGGAATGCTTTGATGGTGTTTCCTGCTTAGCAGGGGTTTGGACTGGATGGCCCTTGTGGTCTCTTCCAACTCTATGATTCTAGGAGTCCAGATAGGACATAGGAATCCACTGCGGCATTCACCTTGTCACTGCCACATCAGTCTATGCAGTTTATACACTTCAGCAGGTATGAAGTGACGTTCTCCTTGTTCTTGTCCTAAGTGTGCACAGTTTTGCATTTTCTCTACTACTCAAATCACTCAGGCTCATCAGATAAGTGACCGACACATTACTACATAGCTGGTGAAGCCGAGCACTGATTCTGCTAGAATGTAGAGCCCAATGGATTTACAATGAATCCTCAGGACTTAAACAGTTGCCCTTTTACGTAAAGTATTCCTGTTTCAATGATGGGCCATATTTCTGGCAGATGCAATAAAAAATAATAATGTTTTTATCGAAAGGTTTGGTGACTTGGTGATTTGATTCTGCAAATGCCCAGTGATACCAGCCACTCAAACTGTCTCTGAAATAGCTTGAACACATTCAGCAATGCTTACGATCCGGATCTGTGGCTATTTCAAGGAGGGAAAAGAAAGAAAACCATAACTTGGCATTTTGTGTCTATTGGTGTTTGGTTTTCTTTTTCTTTTTAACATGCCTATGCTCTACAGGCATGGCCCATCCATCCCTCACTCATATTTAATTTCTACATACCTGTTAGAGGTAGGCGTAAACCGTAGAGTACATATAAATTATCACATGCAAATTTTATGCAGTATGCAAATAATTGCCCTCCTTTCCTTATTTACATTCTGGTATTACCGAAAGAAATCTACCCTTTCTCCATTTTGCTAATAGGTTCCAGAAAGTTGTTAATTAACGACACAAATATACATGTGTTTTAGAAGTTGGGGGCAGGGGAGAGTATCTGACTGCCATCTCTGCTTGAGTTGCACACATATTGGGAAAGCCACCCTTCACAGTGGAGCAGCTGTCATTAATACCGTAAGTGAAATAAAAATTGCCTCCCCCCCCCCTTTTAACACCCAAAAGTTAAAGCTCAAGTGATAGATAGCCCTGGAGATTTAAGGCTCCCCACCCCTTCCCCCTTCAGAGAGAAATCAGTGGAGCATTAATTTCTTCCATGATGTCAGGAATGACAGCTTAGAAGCATTTTTCTAGGACTGAAACAGAGGGTGAATTTATATTCAGGCAGCAATGTGCATGGGATTGCTGCATGGGACATCCAGAAAGTACAACTGGTGCAGAATTAATTGGGCAGATTGCCAACTGGGGCTGGGTGCTGCAAGCATAGCTACCTACATTGGCTTCCAAGGAAGGAGGTGATAATGAGGCTTTCAACTTTTTGTTTGTGACATATTAGCATAGAGGAAGCCAGAGGATAAGGTTAGCTTATTATTCCATGACCTGTCAGCTGAGCCTCATAATTCAGGTATTATGCTATATACTGTACTGCACCTGTAGGGACCCAGGTGGTGCTGTGGTTAAACCACTGAGCCTAGGGCTTGCTGATCAGAAGGTCGGCGGTTCAAATCCCTGTGATGGGGTGAGCTCCCGTTGCTCGGTCCCAGCTCCTGCCAACCTAGCAGTTCGAAAGCACGTCAAAATGCAAGTAGATAAATAGGAACCGCTACAGTGGGAAGGTAAACGGCATTTCTATGTGCTGCTCTGGTTTGCCAGAAGTGGCTTTGTCATGCTGGCCACATGACCGGAAGCTATACGCCGGCTCCCTTGGCCAATAATGCGAGATGAGCGCGCAACCCCAGAGTCTGTCACGACTGGACCTAATGGTCAGGGGTCCCTTTACCTTTACCTTTTTACTGTTTTGTGTGTGTGGATTTGGGTGTAATGAATGGATCAGAACAGTTGACTGCAGTTTTGGACTCTATAGCTATAGGGACTGTTGTGCAAAATTTACCACTACACTATTGCAAAGCCTCAGGATCCTCAAGCTTGTGGCATTCATCATAGTGATAGTCTATTTCCTGTCCTCTCTATAAGGAGCTCACATTAGCATTTTAGCCACACACTAACCCTCACAGGGTTATGGTGAGGCTAACAAGAGGGAGGGTGTTTGTTTTTTATCAGCAAAAACTAAAATGAGGTCAAGAGAGCAGTTGAAAACTGGATGCCTGTGCCAAAAGCAGTAACCAACAAATTCATTTTTCCAGAGTTACATTCTGATAGTTCACCACTACAGCACAAATTCCTGGGAGCTCCACTAACCTGCAAGGAAGCAGGCAAGCTGCCATGATCGCAGGAATGAGTTGTTTGGTCTTCTGTGTAGCCAAAGATAAATGGACACATGTGGCACTGTAATGTATGAGCTGCTTCTTGGAATGAGAAGATCTACTCTGAAAGAGCAATTGGGACCAACTCAGAGGAGCGTAGAAAGGAGCAGAGCGGGTTTTGGCTGGCTAGAACAGAATAGTTGACTCTGTTGTAGGGATAGCAGGGCGGTGGAGAGACATACTTTTAGGAAACATGCTTAAGATTCCAGTGTATACCACCCAGGAAGCAAGCTGATGTCAATTCACTCTGATGCTCTGTTTCCACCGGAGCTACAGAATAAACGACTGTGCTTTTAAGTTGCACACATTTGGAGCACTAAAATGGTGAGCAACCTGTAAATTTATCTCACTACTTCCCATAGTTGTAATGCTAGCATTGAACTGAGGTGTGAGGTGAGTTAGGCAGGAAGGTGTGTGTGGCGGGGGAAGTGTTTGGCAAAAGGGGAATTTAATTTAGAAAAAGGGAGAAAAAGTACAGCAGGCCCTTTCAGGTGCTGCTGTTTGATGCTATTTAGAACAGTCACTCATGTCTCTCCGAATAAATAGTAATGACTGTTTCTTGCAACTCCACTGTGAACCATATTCACTCCATGCAGGGAAGCACAAAATAAAGCCACATGCAACTCACACAAGATGATGGCTCTTGTAATATTCAGCAGTCAGGCCTGGTTAGAGGCATTTCATTATCTCAGAATTACGAGGGAGCTTCCTGCAGTTGCCAAGGCTTGTTTATCCCTCTGCTCCTCCCCCCCTTTTTCTTTTCCTTTCTGTGAAATGCCACACTTATTGATTCTGAACAGAGCTGCAAGGTCAGATTGCGGGCATCTGCCCCAAAAACTATCATTATGATTATTGTTTTATTAGAACCCCATGTGATTTAAGGCAAATATGCCTGGGAATTTTGTTTAAAATCTTTGCTTCTCCACTCCCTGCTCCCCCACCTCCATTCCCTTAGTTTTTAGTGAAAAAAACTGGCAGTTGAGGTATGCCTTTGAACAGCAAAAGCTGTGTGTTCAGTTTTGCCCTGGGCCTGACATATAAATCCGTGGGAGACAACACAGTGTAACTGTTGACTTTGGGCCCTTCCGGACCATCAGTATTCTCAGGTGGGATTCAGCAAATTCAGTTTGAGCAGGCTAAAGTTGATTTTGCACTTTTGCACACATACACCATTTATACCTTTTGCAAGAAGGAAAGTGATGAGAAAAACACACTGGAAAGTATGCGGTAACCAGGGCCGGATTTAGGTTTGATGAGGCCCTAAGCTACTGAAGGTAATGGGGCCCATTATATGTCCAGCTGTCCTTTGTCAACAACATTTGACTCTCTCTCTCTCTTTTTCTCCTATATATATATTTCCATATATTTGTTGTTGTTGTTGTTCTTGTTAGTCGTTTAGTCGTGTCCGACTCTTCATGGCCCCATGGACCATAGCACGCCAGGCACTCCTGTCTTGCACTGCCTCCCGCAGTTTGGTCAAACTCATGTTCGTAGCTTCGAGAGGCACCCTATACATAGAAATGAGCAAACCAATGATCTTTTAGGGAGCAGGCTAGCAGGCAGGGCCCATTAGTTATATCATAGGAGCCTACACAACACAAAACACTGTTGCTGTATGTAAAGGTAAAGGGACCCCTGACCATTATGTCCAGTCGTGACCACCTCTGGGGTTGCGGCGCTCATCTCGCTTTATTGGCCGAGGTAGCCGTTCTATAGCTTCCAGGTCATGTGGCCACCATGACTAAGCCGCTTCTGGTGAACACCGTTTACCTTCCCGCTGTAGCGGTACCTATTTATCTACTTGCACTTTAACGTGCTTTCGAACTGCTAGGTTGGCAGGAGCAGGGACCGAGCAATGGGAGCTCACCCTGTCACAGGGATTCGAACCGCCGACCTTCTGATCAGCAAGCCCAAGGCTCAGTGGTTTAACCCACAGCGCCACCCACGTCCGCGTTGCTGTATGTAGGTTTTATTTTTTATTTTAATCTTTACCCATTTACAGTATTTGTTTTTTTAATCTTTACCCATTACCTTCAATAGCTTAGGGCCTCATCAAACTTAAATCTGACCCTGCTTTGCATGCAGATAGACCCAAATTCAAATCCTGGCATCTCCAGTTAAAGGGATCAGGGAGAAAGTGATTTTGTTATTTCCAAAGCACCATCAGGAATTTTTTACTGGAGCACAGGTCACTCACTGCCTGGTAAAACTCAACACTAGGTAAGTAACCGTGAAGGCATGGGGAAAATAGGGAAGCAGAAGATGCATTTTTTGAAAATTGAGTTTGCACATGACCTACTTCCCAGACCTGCTGCTCTGCATTTCAGTTGCAGCAGAGCTACTTGTTGCTCCTGCCATTGCATTTTAAGCTGCTCCTTTGGATCAGGTTAGGCAGGGTTGCCATATTTTGAAGAACAAAAAAGAGGACACATTTGCCAGCACCTGGGACAGGGGTGTGGGTGTGGGAGCAGGTGCATTCTACAACATCCCCTCAGAATATATAAAAAACAAGGACTTGGTCCTTCCCTGCATCATGCAAAACTCACACAATATGTATAGGTTTTGCACTTGTCTAGGTTGTCTAGCACTGCATAGGCAACATAAAAGGTAGCCGGCTCCCACACCCCTGGACATTTTGGCAAATTCAAAAAATCCACCTAGGCATGTCCTGGAAAATGAAGACGTATGGCAACATGTTAGGCTTTTAAATTGCTTTGTTTTCTTTTCAAACCATGAAGCTGCAGGTTTTAATTCAATCACAAAGAAGAGAACAGCTGTATTCCATGCTTGCTTGCTTTGCTTCTTTTGTCGCTATCGTCCCTTGCCTGCCTGCCTGCCGCCACCCCCCCTTCTCTCTCTCACACACTTGACAGTAGATGTAATGCCCAGCATGTTGGAATTTACAGGGTCTTTGAACTAAGTCTGCAAGTTCCATGTAGTATATCTGCATATAGCAGTAGTTACAATGAAAACTTGTGTTTGGTGACCACATGGCAGGGCTCCAGGAATTCAATGTACAGTTGTAGTCTTGTGGGCAAGGAACAAAGAGAAACATACCCCGATATTTCTGCCATTAACAAATGGAAATTCAGCTTTCTTTTTTCCATGTTTTAAAAATAATTTTTATTCATTTTGTAATTAAACACAACCAACAACACATAATACAAACATAACACAAACCTAAAACAACATAAAGAATAATAATAAAAACTACAATACAATAATCATTTTCCTTTAACATTCTAAAAGGGGACTTCCTCGAACTCCCCCTATCTGCGGTTCATTTCTGCTCATCTTTAGCAATTTCTACTTCTTAATTTTAAATTCTTCCCATTTCCATTCTCTCAATATAACAACTAATTTAACATAATTCTTAAACCTGCAGTTTCTATACACTTCTAAATCCACTCCTAATACTCAATTTTAGCATACTTTTAAAAATACATTTAAAAATCTTTCCAATCTTCTTCCACTGTTCCTTCTCCCTGATCGCGCAGTCTTCTGGTCAACTCAGCAATTCCATATAGTCAATCATTTTCATTTGCCAGTCTTCCACTGTTGGTATCTCTTAAATTTTCCATTTCTTAGCTAATAATATTCTTGCCACTGTTGTGGTATACAGAAAAAAAGTTACGTCTTTCTTGGGAATTTCTTTTCCGACTATACCCAGTAGAAAGGATTCTGGTTTCTTAATAAATGTGTTTTTTAACACACTCTTTAATTCATTATAAATCTTTTCCCAGAAATCCCTTACTAATGGGCAAGTCCACCACAAGTGGTAAAAGGTTCCTTCACTTTTCTTGCATTTCCAACATTTATTATCTTGATTGTGGTAAATCTTAGCTAATTTTACTGGTGTAAGATACCATCTATACATCATTTTCATTATATTCTCTCTTAAAACATTACACACAGTAAATTTCATCCCATTCAGCTTTCAATTATAAACCTTCTCCAAAAATTTCAGTCGTTTCTCTGAAAGTTCTGTTGCTACCAAATTCCATTTGAGATATTAGATTCCATGTTTAGACCACAGAGTGGTGCAAACTGTCCAAGATGTTTGGGTAAATTTGAATAAATAAGTATCTCAATGAAGTAATATATTGCAGAACACTCTAGGAGGGTGAACACAACTCATTTAGATAATAGAACTTGAAATTTGGATAAAGGGGTTTCTATTGTATTAACATCAGGAAAGTAAAAACTTGCTGTCAGGGAAAAAAAAGACAGATCATAAATCCATAACTGAATGCCTGGCTGTGTCGGGTTTATTGCTCAGAGCTGCTGTAAAGAAATCTTGTTTGGCTTCTGAAGGTTTCTGTGCTAGGTAAACAGTTGAGAGATTTCACCCTACAGAGGAGTACACTTTTCTTCCCACTGTTTTTCAGGTGGAAATAAAAATATACCATCACCAGAGTTTGCTTTCCTGAAGGAGATTCTATTGTGCCCCTTTCTGAGAATGGATTGCACTTGATTTACAAAGAAGAGGCAGGAGAATTAAATGAAAAGAGATGTTGCTGTTTCCTAAGGGGGAAAATAACACACACATACTTACTTAACTGGATTTGTGCTTTATTTTAGTTCTGCAATTCTTCTTCCCCCATCCTTGATGCAGTTGCCTGCTTTTTCTTTTTCTTTTTAAAAAAGGTCTTTGTGTTCCTGAGGTGACTGCAGGCTGGTTTATAGTTTCCTGTGCCTCAACTTTACACAGCAACAGAAGTGATACACGTATATATGCAGCGCTTTAGGCAGAGCCCTTTAAGTTGGAAAAGAGAGTGTTTTCTGCTTTAAAAATGTCAAGGTTAATACACAGATGCAAAAAAAAGGCAGGACTTCTGTTAACTCCCCTCACCAGTCCCAGCCTCCCCACTTCCCTCCATTAATTCTTTATTGGGGTTCCCCCCACATAAGGGATTGCTTATAATATCTTACTTTCACCTTTTAAATTTCATTTTGTCTTTGCTTTTAAAAATATTTTTGTACCCCTTAAAACCAAATTGAAATCTACAGCAACATAAGTGGAAGGAGTCTACCCTTCCCTTCTCCACAGTATTCTAGTAGGTTTTTTTGTGTTCATGGATAATAGTTTATTGGGGAGGGGTTTTTTGTTTTTGTTTTTACTTGTTTTGTTTTTACTTACATGACTAAGACATGTAGTCCTCTAAGCTGATAGAGTCCAACTCAGGACTGCAGCACCACATGTCCCAGTTTGCATGTCATGTTAAACATAGTTAACCATAGGTTTCCCATGCATGAGCCTGCTGTATCTTCCCACTTGCACTGTGGGGAAACAAACCACAATCCCTGGTTTGTTTAGCTCAGACAAACTACAAATGGTAAGTATGAACCTCAGCTTATCATTATGGTTTGTTTAGTGTGAAACTCAGCCCAGGGATTGTGCTTTATTTCTCCCAAGTCCTAGCAGGGAGGAGCAAAACGAGCGCGGTGGACTCACACACAGTAAGCCGTGGTTTATGGCTTACTGCACTGTTCGAACATAGTCTCTGGGTGTGTGCTTTGGCTTTAAATTTGAACCCAAACCTCCAGCGAGGTACTGCACGCACACAAAAGTCGACTCTTGACTTTCTTTGAGCAGATCGTTGCTCCACTCCAGTAGAAATTATAAGTGGGCTCCACACTTAATAAGACAATTGCTTTATTTATGCTGGTGTTTCCTGGGATCCCTGTCCCAGTCAATGTCCCTCAATACATGCACATTCACGGCTATTTAAAGATGTGTCTGTTGTCCACAACTTACATGCCCAATACACAGGTGTACATACAACAATTGTGTGCTGCATGCAGCATGGATCTGCCTTTACACCATGTATGTCAGAACGTGTGGATTCTGTGATATTTATGACTATCTTCAGATTTTTTTTTTTTTGAAAAACAACAACAGGCCACCCAGCTGTATGTGTGTGTGTTGTGTCAGTGTATTGTGTTATAGCTGCTGGACGACCATTTCTTTGTCATAGGTTGGAGTGGTTGCTTGATGTTCCGTCAACAAGATATAGTAACAGGAGATGGTCTCCTGATAGCTGGTGGTCTCTCCTGAGTGTTTTTGAAGGAGATAGCCATCAGAGCTTGGAGTGTAGCTTCCAGTGTAGAGGGGTGTATGCAAACACACAGCCATGTGAAAACGGGACTTTTGGGATAGCAGTATGAGAGAATGCCTAAAGGAGTTGTAGCCTTAGGTTCAGTCTGGGTGCAGCGTGCCCCGGGAGGAAGAAGGAGTCAAGACACACCAGGGCTTTCTAGAGAAAAGGCTTTATTTTCGCAATGCCAGGCAGTGCAAAAAGGTGGTGCGTGATCATTCACAGCAACACACCTTCACAGAGGTTGCTGCCGTTTTTTATACCCTTATCCATATCCTCTTTTGCAAAACCTCCTCACAGACATGTTGCATGACCTGGCTCGTGTTCTACCTACGTGGCGTTGTGGTCAGCTCATGCTGGGAATCGATTCACTGTGGTTTAGCAATGGGTTTTAGCAATGGGTTTTACAATTTCAGCAAGATATTTCTTTGTACGTGACTGCGCTGCTTTGGCCAAATGGAGTCAGGCTTATATGCCTCCTACAGAGTCCCTCTTTGTATGCTCCATTAATATATTTGTAAGTGAAGAAATATTAGAACAACTCCATAAGGCTGGAGCCTTTGTAGAATGAAAGCAGACTGATTTTGTGATTGTGCTATGGTTTTTTGTTTATAGGTATTTATGTGTGTTAATTTTGGGTGTCGTTTTGTTGTGTTAAACTTATGTTGTGCATCACTCTGGGCTGCTTTTGGAGGAAGAGCAATAAAAATAAAATAGCCTTCAGTGCTCTCTTATAGAATTGTAGAGTTGGAAGAAAACCAAGGGTCATCTTCTCCAACCCCCTGCAAAGCAGGGATATTTGGGTTGTGCAACATCTGAAACTTTCAGATCCTGGTGATGTAGGAAACACGTAACAATTTGTACAAATACTGAAAACACACTCTCTGAAAAATAAATGATCAATGGTATACACAATTTCAGATATTAGAAGCATTATTCATGCCTTCAAATATCCAATTATAAACTTCTGTGTGATTTTTTTTTTTAATGCACTACAACTGGTCAAATGCGCACACCCTGGCAAGGCTATTAATACTTGATGTGGCCTAAAGGAGTCCAAGTGACCCTGGCTTCAGGATTAAGTGGTCACAGTCCCAAATTGAGGTCAGAGGAAGGCACTTTTAGAAAAACAAGAGGAGAAGTGGGAGGGAGGTGGAAGGATAAGCCACTGGCACCACAGAGTACTAGTCTCAGCAACGTAGACAAGCAGTCAGTCGCCTGTTCAAAGGCTGGTGCCAGTGACCTTTTAATTCCTTTGTGAAATGAAAGCAGGCATTCCAGCAAGCTCTGTGCCTTGCCGCCTCAGCAAAGAGAGGCTGCTTATATTATCAGAGGATGGACCTTTTTTTTTCCCCTTTTGCTTTTACACAAACAAAATGCTCCCCATAGTTTTCTGCCTGCCTTCATTCTTCAGCCATTTCATCACCTCACTCCCATCTCGAGTGTTGGAAACAGTTTTGATTTTATCATGTATCAAGCAGCAGCACTCCCCCCCACCCCCCATTAATGCCTCTAGTTCCTGAAGCGATAAGGCAGGTACAAATAGAAACCTGAAGTGTTTTTAAAACCAAAAGGGGGGGAACCTTCCATTTTTGTGAGCTATCTTGGTTTGCAAATGCCCAGAAACTTTGCAACGGTAGGACCCCCCATGCCCAGGTCTATGACCTCTAATCCTGTGATCTTCTTGAGAGATCTGCTACTACTCCCCTACTTCCTTCCCTCCCTACAGACCCCCTCGGGTGTGGCCTGCTTGGGAGTTCCATTGCTATCAGAAGTAGCAGCTGGTGGGGCACCATTCTCTGTGGTAGCATCTAAGTTATGAAATTCTCACCCCACAGAGGTGTGTCTGGTGCCTGCGCAGAACAGCTTTTGGCAAACACTCTGGCCCTTGACACCCGAGAAGTGTGTTTTCAGGACTCACCCTGTTCCTGTGCCTGTAATTTGCTTTAGGTTTATTTTTTCCAATGTTGAATTTTAAATTGCTGTAGCCTGCCCTGGCACCTGCTGGTGAGCAACAACAGTATTAGTGATAGTAGTAATAAATAATAGTAAAATACTTGCCCGAGTGAAAGATAATCAGGATCCTATACTTACCCAGCAGTGATATAATAATTATAATATTTATACATGTAAGCTTACATACATAATACATAATACCCCGCCCATCTAGCTGGGTTTCCTTAGCCACAGCATACTGTATATTGAAACATAAAGGTAAAGGGTAAAGGGACCCCTGACCATTAGGTCCAGTCGTGACCGACCCTGGGGTTGCGCGCTCATCTCGCATTATTGGCCGAGGGAGCCGGTGTATAGCTTCCAGGTCATGTGGCCAGCATGACAAAGCCGCTTCTGGCAAACCAGAGCAGCACATGGAAACGCCGTTTACCTTCCCGCTGTCTGTAGCGGTTCCTATTTATCTACTTGCATTTTGACGTGCTTTTGAACTGCTAGGTTGGCAGGAGCTGGGACCGAGCAACGGGAGCTCACCCCGTCACAGGGATTCGAACCGCCGACCTTCTGATCAGCAAGCCCTAGGCTCAGTGGTTTAACCACAGCGCCACCTGGGTCCCTTATATTGAAACATAATAAAGCATAAAACATTAAAAACTTCCCAATACAGGACTGCCTTCAGATGTCTTCTAAAAGTTAAGTACTGTCGTTCTTTAGCTCCTTGACATCTGAAGGGAGGGTGTTCCACAGGGAGGGTGCCACTACCGAGAAGGCCCTCTGCCTGGTTCCCTGTAACTTCACTTCTCACAGTGAGGGAACCAGCAGAACACCCTCGGAGGAGGACCTCAGTGTCTGGGCTGAACAATGGGGGTGGAGACGCTCCTTCAGGTATACTGGGCCAAGGCTGTTTAGGGCTTTAAAGGTCAGCACCAACACTTTGAATTGTGCTCAGAAACATACTGGGAGCCAATGAAGATTCTTTAGGACTGGTGTTATATGGTCTTGGCAGCCACTCCCAGTCACCAGTCTACCTGATCCGCATTCTGGATTAGTTGTAGTTTCCGAGTTACTTTCAGAGGTAGCCCACGTAGAGTGCATTTTTGTCACATCCCTCCAAGGAGCTCAAGGCAGTGTACATGACTGCCCATCCCACATTTTATCCTCATTCTGTGAGGTAGGTTAGGCTGAGAAAGAGAGGGAGATACTGGCAGGCCCCAGCTCACCTTAATGCCTGAGTAGGGATTTGAACTTGGGTCTTTCTTTTCCTTGTCTAGCACACTAACCATTTTAGCACTCTAGCTCAGTGGGCTATTTTGGGTGATTTGGCTATGATTGCTTCCCTTTGCATGGTGGGAAGTGAGTCATAGCTGCCAAGTTTTCCCTTTTCTCGCGAGGAAGCCTATTCAGCATAATGGAATTTCCCTTAAAAAAAGGGATAACTTGGCAGCTATGAAGTGAGTATGTGCTCTCATTCTCACTTCCTACCATGGAAAGGGAAGCAATCATAGCCAAATCACCCAAGACATAAAAAGCACAGAAAATATACACCATCACCAACAAACCAATATTAATTGTGCAATTCCTCTACCAACCATCTTTTCTTCCAGCAAGACAGAGAAAACACCGATCATAGTATAGTAATCCCACTTCTGTGTTGATGGTAAGACTTAACAAGGCACTCCTATAAATCCCACTAAATCCAACAGAGACTATATCCAAGTGAATGTAGCCTGTATTCCCCTTTCCCTGCTAGCTCCAGACTGTGGCCAGTGGTAGTTTCAGGAATGAGGAATACAACCCTTCCCCTCCGTGACCTGAGCTGTGACAGTGTAGGCCAGGAGTCAAGAGTGTATAAAGATGAAGGAGAATTTAGGTCAGTCCTGTGGGTAGGAGTGGGAGATTGAAGGGTTGTCTCAAGACAGCTGGCATGACATGGAGGTGTAGCGGATGACTCAGTCCCATGGACAGTTTTGGAGTTAGAATCATGTACATGGGATGAGGGAGAGATCATGTCGTCCATAAATAATAAATTATTATTATTATCATTATTATTATTGCCTCAGGTAGCAGAATATATTGAGCTGGGAGACTGAGTGGTGTTGCTCCTCCAGACAATACATTCCTTTCTGCACCGACAATGGCTTTTGAGTTTTTTCATGGTTGAGGCATAATAATAATAATAATTTATTATTATTTATACCCTGCCCATCTGGCTGGGTTTCCCCAGCCACTCTGGGCAGCTTCCAACAAAATATTAAAATACAGTAGTCTGTTAAACATTAAAAGCTTCCCTAAACAGTTTCCCTAAACACAAGCAAGGTATTTGCTTTCTGCTCTCATTGGTGCTCTTTTTTTGTAATGTATATTAAAGGGGTTATTTCAAGGGAAAGCTAGGATTGAGCTAGCTCTATTTTCTGAGATATGTTGTTGTTTAGTCGTTTCCAACTCTTTGTGACCCCATGGACCATAACACGCCAGGCACTCCTGTCTTCCACTGCCTCCCGCAGTTTGGTCAGACTCACGTTGGTAGCTTCGAGAACACTGTCCAACCATCTCGTCTTCTGTCGTCCTCTTCTCCTAGTACCCTCAATCTTTCCCAACATCAGGGTCTTTTCCAAGGATTCTTCTCTTCTCATGAGGTGGCCAAAGTATTGGAGCCTCAGCTTCAGGATCTGTCCTTCCAGTGAGCACTCACGGCTGATTTCCTTCAGAATGGATAGGTTTGATCTTCTTGCAGTCCATGGGACTCTCAAGAGTCTCCTCCAGCACCATAATTCAAAAGCATCAATTCTTCGGCGATCAGCCTTCTTTATGGTCCAGCTCTCACTGGAATATAATGAGTGCTAAAAATGAACTTTATTATTATTACGGTATTAGCAGTTCTGGCCTTCATGATTGCAAAGGCATTGTTGGCAAAATGACCACCCTGCACTGGTAAAAATTCCAAATTAAAGAATCCAGTAATCTCATTTTTCCCCTTTCTACACACACACACACACACACACACACACACGGTACACACACACACGGTAAAAAAAATAATGATGGAAGGGGAGAATCAACATAGGGGTTTTGTGAGGGAGCTGTCAATAGTGGGATTTTTTATACTGGCATTGTATATCAGGTTCCAAAAGGATTTCCTATATTAACCAGGCCTAACATCATACAGCTTGATTTTTTTTAATCAAAAGAGAATTAAGAAGTAACTGGAATTCATAATATCAGTAACAATGCTCTATTAAATACTGAACGGTTTGTCTGGAAGAGAGGTGCACAGCTGTAGCTGAAAAATGAAATACTGTATAGCCAAAGGCTTGTGCTCAGGATCCAAAGCCTAAGAAAAGTCAGGAGAGGAGATACCCCAAAGTATTTGAGACTTCATAGCAAAAATAATAAATAAAAATATACACAGAGATACATGATAAAGCTGGCATTTTGGGGCAGCTGCCAGGACCACAGCAGAGCCCCACTGCTGTTGATGTTCCAGGGGTCCCCATGCTGGGGCTGCAAACCAGCCAACATTTTAATTACCAACAATACCTAGGCTGTCTGGGGCTGATAGAAATTGTAATCCAAAACATCTGCAGGCAAGGGTGTCAACTTGAATAAAATATTGAGGGGGGGAGGCTGGTGGCAGGTAAGCCCCACCCCACATAATCAGACACATACACACTATTTGAATTGCAATGCCCATCAACTTTGGGGGTTGGCCCCCTGAAATATTTTATTGGGGGGAGCGAAGGAACCTCAGCCCCTAGGAGTTGGCTCCTATATCTGTAGGTTGTCAGATTGGGAAGACTGCACTTCCTGCTGGGCTTTCTACACTGGCTGAGAAGTGAAAGGCTCTGTCTCAAATAATCTAGGTTCTGGACCACCAGGATCCATGTTTCCTTTGTGATGCCATTTGGGTAATTTTTACTTAGGGACTTGGGGCTAATTTGTGTGAAATGTGCTATGCACAGTTCCGCATGGTGAATACATTGCACCAAATGTGCACATCCACGTGGCGAGTATGTTGTTCAAATGTATCTTCTGGCAAAAGTGCATTGCTGGGGTGGCACCATCTTGGAAGCAGTGTGGGCTAAGGGCCCAGAAGTTGTATATTTTGGATAAGATTTTAATTACCAAATAAATAAATAAAAAGAAAGGATGCTGTCCAAGCATATAAACTTCCTGCTCAGATTCACTTCCTTCATTTAACTGAGCAGCATTCAGCTAAAGCATGAACCATTTTGTCTAAAACATACTGTCCCAAAATATGTTACACCCAAATTTGTCCTTGATCTCACAACGCAACACAGTTCATTTCTAGGCCCATGGAAAATCAGGTTGTCAAGTAAGAACCATGTGTTTCTGAGTTGTTTTAGGGTTAAGTTACAGCTGTTCTATTTGCTGGACATAAATTCTTCCCTTGACATCCTAAATTTGAGGTACTCCTAATTTTTTAATTATGTCTACTTTCTGTGCCATCAGTTTTCTGAGCAATAAACCACTAGATACAACTGATTACAGCTATTATTACCAGTATTATTATTATTATTATTATTATTATTATTATTATTATTTCACACAACATTTCACCTTTTCCCCCTTTCATGATTTAGCTTAGTTGAATGAAAGAAGTGCCTTTGAGCAGGAAGTTTAAATAGGCTCAGACAGTTGTCATTTTCTTTTCTTTCCTTGGTAATCAAAATTGGCTTCCTGCCAAGGGAACATAATTAAAATTATTCTTCATGGCAAGAAAAAAAAGATGTAAAGGGGAGGATTCCTGTCTCAAAGTACATAAACAGCTATAACTCATCTCTCTGCATAGATGTTTTAATGGCATGCTTTTTGTGACATTCTAAAAGTGGATAATGATTGCAACCTTGGATAACTATTTTATGGAAGTGGGTTTAATTTTTTTTTAAAAAAATAGGGTCTGTTTGTTGTTCTGGCTTGTTTTAAAATTAAACCATCATTGAAAGAATTAGGCAAATGTGTCCCATTCCCAGCTGTAGTCCCTAAATGATAGGGTTTTAAAAATTGCATATGGTTACTCATACACCATTACGTTAATCCACCAGGATGTAAAGATATTTTTAAAAGTCCTTGCCTGATAGGAAATTAATCTTCCACTCTTCTGAATGCCTACAACTCCCACTGAAAGCAAATGGAAACTATATGATGTGCTCAGTAACCTTTTCAAGATGAGGATTTCAACTGGAAAGGAGGAAGTGTTGTGGGCTTCTCTGCACAAGTGTCCTGGCTGGTTGGGGCGAAGATGAGAAAAGTTGGTAATTTCCAACTATTTTAACATGCATTTGTTTTGCATTCCAAATGAGGCAACTGTAGGGTTTCTCTTTAGGACATTTTTGCATACTAAGAACACTGGCTCAGAACAGATGTAACACTAAGCCACAGCAAACATGTGCGAGTGTGTGGAGGCAACTTCACTTCTTCCTCAGTCTTGCTGGTGCTGTGCTACCCAGGGCTAAGCCATGGTTTGACTTAGCATTACAGCCAAACCCCGGGTTTGTGGTTTGTCTCCTCCAGACAAACAGTGAACCAAGAACAAACAGGCTGTACAGATCATGGTTTGTCTGGAATGAGACAAACCATGAAGATGGGTTTGGGCATAACACTACGCCAAACCAAAGTATCAGTGGGCCAGTTTTGAATCAGATCTTCATTGTAGAGACAGTGTAGTCAATTAGAGTTACTTCAAAGTACAGATGTTTACAATGATAGCGTTGAACCTTACACATGAAAACTGCTTTAAAAAACAGATAGCCCAGGCATGTGCATATTTACTCAAGGAATAAGTCTTACTGAGCTCAGTCAGTGGGTGTACATAATGGGCTGGTTTGTATGTCACATTAAACCATGGTTTGGTGCTAACTCAGCCCAATCAAAACACTGGACTTGTACAGTATGCTTTCTCCCCCCCCCCCTCTTCTTCCATATGTCCAGGAGGGGTACTTCTAATGAGTTTACTTTCAGTTTCAAATAAACTTGGCTTAGTGTCATGTTTCAGAAAGCAAAAATGTCCAGTTCTCACAAAAGGCAAGCAAATATTGGGCCATCTCAATAGGATGGCAGGTAAGGTAAACATTCAATATATGCTACCAGCAAGTGGGTATTATTGTAAGAAAGCAGGGACAGAGTAGGAGGATTTCATACCTCTGCGAGCAAAGAATGTGGCAGGGAGAAGATTTTGTAGTGTTTCTTAATGAGATGAAGTCGTATTTTATACCATGTGAGTTTCATAGAAAGCTTATGAATAAGAAACAGTTGTCCCATTGCTTTTCAATCCCAGGAAATTATTTAGACTTAAATATCCCATTGTTCAGAGCACTTATCTTTATTTATCAGCTCTCCAAGGACGCTTGCTCTGTTCTGTAGTTTCCCGTGAAACCAACAACCAGAGACAAGCAGGAAATTCTTGCTTCTATTAAGCTAGTGGGACAGGTCTTTTTTTTTTTTTTTTTTAAAAGACTGTCATTTCAGCTGCAATTTTTGGTTTTTACTGTAGCTCCTTTATTCCCTTCTGCCCTCTTGCTTCAGTACCCTGGATAACTTGACACTAAATCCTTTGTGTGGGAATCCCGTGCCTCTAATTTGTTGACCTTATGATATTTAAACATTATTAAGAGTTGACAAAAGGGTCCGTGTGCCCTTTCATTTCCCATCAAGTAGAGGCTGCCGCATGGTATCAACAACTTGCCTTGTGCATGGTTGGTGTCCCACCCACCCCACCCCCGCCAAATATGAGTCATCTTTCAATCTGAGTACAACTCTTGATGCTGGTAAAGAATACTGGGCTCCTGTTGTTATTGTGGCAGCAGCATCTTCACTGAGCACCAGACCAGTGGTTGTGGCAACACTTTGTCCGGTTAAAAATGCATCATGGGGATTATAGTGTAGAGCTGGAGGGTGCTGGAACGATCTGGGGTGGGGGACAGTAGTAGGCTCAGGTGCAATTGGAGGGCGTTGAGTAAAAAGGAGGTTCCTGTGGAAACATGAAGAAGAGTTTTTTGAAAAACCGTTCGTACATGTTTCATCTGTTGTGTAATGATCCTTACCGCCAGGTTGTGGATCTGGCAGCCATGCTGGAGGTGAGAGGTTTTCCTGGGCATGGCCTCGGCTTCACCCAGGCCCGGGAAGTGGATTGCAGCTTGCCTGCCTATTTGGCCAATGGCCAATTGTGTAGGACATAGGTAAAAATATAGATACATAGAAGAACGGAAAATTATCACTGCATCTTTCTGTTTGTTCACTTAAAAAAGGTAGATTTCCAGGGGGACGTGGAGTATTATTATTTTTTTCCAGAAAAGGGGCCAGTAGGCCAAATAAGTTTGGGAACCTCTGGTGTAGAGCATCAGTGGCAGGGTGTGACGGATTGGCCTGGTGGGCAAAAGAACTCCAGGGTGCAGAGAGTTAAACCCCAACCTCCTGGATAAATGACGCATTCCATTCCTGAGGGGCGGGACTGCCAGGAGTTTAAAAGGAATGGGAGGCAGTTAATTCGGGGGAGAGGGTTGTGGGAGTGAGAGAGAGTGTGGGTAGGCGTAGGAGATCTTAAAGTGTTCTGAGGAGTTTAATTGAATTATATTATCTATCCATTGTTAATTGAAACTAAGAATATGATCTAAGAGCCTGTACACATGAAACCATTACGCATTTAAAAGTCATCTAGTCTAAATAAAGCTTTCTTAAATGTTAGTGGATGTGCTTAGTTATTCCAGCTGGGTATCTAAACTCACAGAAGTGGTGGCTCAATAGAGGACAAAACTTACCTCGGGAATAGAGGCAACGGTTTGTGTCCTAGAGTTACACTGAGGAGGCTTAGGAGGATAACCTGGGGTGCTACAAAGTTGCCAGAGTGGAAAGGGCAAACTTTTGCAGTGGGGAATCAAACTGAGTGAGACCCTTTACTGTAGGCAGGAGGTTATTCCGTCAAACAGCCTAGAGTTTCTCATGATACCAGGCCACGTAAGCTGGAAGACTCTCTTTACTAAGAAACCCAAGTAACAGGGGTTTATTTTAAGGCGGCAGGAGAAGTGGGGGGTGGTGGTTTCACCCCTGGTTTCCTGTGGCACATTTTTAGTAATAGAGAGGGAGGACATTTCGTTACACAGGGCATCTGCATTGCAGGCCGAAGGGTCCAGGTTCAATCCTTGGTGTCTCCAGGTAGGGCTAGGAATGTCCCATGTCTGGATTGCCACTGCCTGTAAGTGTAGACGTCGCTGAGTTAGATGGACCAATAACTCTTGACTCTATATAAGGCAACTTTCTGTGTTCCTTCCTATTCCATCCAGAAGGGTGGCAAGACTTGCTAGTAACAGCAGCTTTTAGTCTTTTGTGTAGGTGACGGTCTCCTGTCTCTTGATAATTGACAGTAGTGACAGCTCTAGGAGTTGGACAATATGACCTCAGGTGGAGTAGCGAGGCTTCCTGAATGTGTCCAGATACAGTGGTGCCTCGGTTTAAGAACAGTCCTGTTAAGAACGATTCGGTTTACGAACTCCGCAAAACCAAGTAGTGTCCCAGTTTGAGAACTTTACCTCGGTCTAAGAACGGAATCCAAACGGAAGGGCAACAGCGGCAGGAGGCCTCAATAGGGAAAGCGCGCCTTGGTTTAAGAATGGTTTCAGTTTAAGAACGGACTTTCAGAACGGATTAAGTTAGTAATCCAAGGTACCACTGTATTGCCGTTATGCTTCTCCTTGCTTTTGCCACATGCTGGAAGAAGGTATGTGAACAATCAGCATCAGGAGGGGGGGAGCAGGGCCAGTGTGCTCTGGGGGTTGGCAGTGGGACCCCTGATGCAAAGTGGGCCGAAGCAGGTGCCCAGTGGTGCCAACTTCTACCCCTGACCCTGGTGGACAGTGTTGGCTATGTGATTGTGAAACAGTGGAAAGCTTTTATACATATTGAAAAAGCAATGTTGTGATTAACTCATGTGTCTCTACAATCGTTATTGTTACAGGATAAAAACCTAAATAACATAGCTAGTTTTACTGTTGTAAGAACAACAACAAAAACTGCAGTGTTGTTGCTTTTACCTTTGTTAGTTTAAAACCCCAGATGCGATGAAATTATAGGCGAATAAACGAATTGTGCTATCTGCTCCGCTGCACAGCAACACAGCCTACTTTCTCTGGAGCAAAATCTATAGCAGCAGTACAATACATCACATCTCATGTGTTTCCTCTGGCATTGCAAGATGGCCTCCTGCACTAAGTAAGCCTTCAGTGCCACTGCTGATGAGGTCTGAAATTCCATGCCCTTTGGAAGCTGCTTCTTTTTTGGGGTGGGGGGTGGGGAGCAGGACACCACCAATCCATAGCCCCTTATGTTCCATGTAAAGGTTCATTGCAAATGACTGTCCTGCCACCTGTCCAACACTGGAGTGGTTTTTGCATTTGGCAAAATAATCTTGCAAGGCAGATTTAGGATTTCCAGTGAACAGGGGTGCCAACTAAAGGGGGTGGAAGGGGCTTTGGCCCCCTCAGTATTTGTGGGCAGGGGCCCAGCACTCCAATATTGAAGGGACCCCAAACAGATTGGCCTCCTATCTGCAAACACTCCCTCCATACTCCCTATGCCCCACTGCCGCCAGGCGAGCGCTTGTATGCCGGGGAGTAGAAGGTGATCTTTATTCTCTGTGCTCTCCAGCCCCTGCTGTTGGCAGGGCACAATGGGGATCTTTGTGGGGCATGCCTGGTTCGCACTCCCCAGATTTTGCAAGGTGTGTGCATATGATATCATGTGATGCTGGGCCCCTTAATATGGGGGGGGGGGCAAGTTGGCACCCATGCTGGTGAGCAGCTGGGCAAGGCTGCAGTAGTGTGCCTTGGTGCAAGTTTTTGCTGATGTTACAACGAGGAAATTTGCTGCATATTCTGTACTTTCACATCCTTTTAGAGATGACAATAATGGGTTGGACCCAGACTAACTTAAAATCAATGGCGCAAGCTAATCACGACTTACGTTACATTGCTTTCAGTGGTAACTCAGTTCAGCTAACTTAGTCTGGCTCCATGTTTGTGTAATTGCAACAACCCATGCACACAATTACACTTTTCTGAAGACCCTTGCATACTTGGTGTGTTCTATATTTATTTATTTATTTATTTATTTATTTATTTATTTATTTATTTATTTACTTGCTTACTTATTTACAGTATTTAAGACTTCCTCATCCCCAGGCATGAAATAATAAAAAGTGGGGGTTGAAAAAGCTAACATTGATTTGTTATTCAGGAGGCAATGGCACAATAAACAAATTGAAGTACCAAGCAGGCCCTTTTAAACTTCCAATTACACCTAACCCCCCCCCCCATCCATTCATCTCTGGGGATCTCTCTCTCTCTCTCTCTCTCTACCTCTAAGAGATCATAACAACTCATTCTGTGTCCTCCCATTATTTATTTTCTTCCCAGCGACTGCTCATCATGAAACAAGCCTCAAGGGACTACGGGTGGGGAAAAACTCTTCTTTAAGAAAGAGCCTGAAATGTGTGTGTGTGTGTTGCATGTTTGGTATGAGCAGCTGTTGCAGTAATGCTGATATACATATATATCTGGGGTGAGGAATGATAGAAAAATGACAGGGAAATGGAACAAAATGCATCATATCAAGTGCTGGCAAAAATACAAAGTGTGTGATTACTGTTCATATCATATTATATTACTAAAGGGTCCCTCCCCCCGCTCGCTCTGCTTGCCAACCTACCTCTTCCCTCTTCATGCCTTTTCCCCTTCCTGACCAGACCACCCTTTTTCTCAACCACACCTTTCTGTTGAGAGGATGATACATCTCCCTACCCCTTCCCTGATTCCACTGTCATCCAGCTACAGATTCCCTCCAAAGTAATAATATCCCTCCCACACTATTTTCCTAGTTTCTTTCTCTTTTCCCTTCATCTGCTGGAAAAAGCTTCCCTTGGTCTCAGGGGGAGAGAGAGGGAATGGGATCCCCCACCCTCTGTGTAGGCCATAGCAGTGCCTCCTTTCGAGATGGCCCAGGTGGATTCCTGCAATGGCCAGTTTCAAAGTCGGTTCGGAAACTTCAGCTGGTTCTGAAGTCAGTGGCCAGGTTGAGCACCGGGGCAAGATGGTTTGAGCATATAATACACTGGTGGGCCCAATTCCAAATCCTTAAATGGCTCAGGACCGCAATACCTCAAGGACCGCCTCTCCCCATATGAACTGACTCAGACCCTGCAACCATTATCTGAGGCTGTTCTTTGTGAGCCTCCTCCACGAGAGGCCCAGAGGGTGGCAACACAAGGGCCTTTTCTGCGGTGGCTCCCCTCTTATGGAATGCTCGTCCCAAGGAAGCTCACCAGGTGTCTTCACATATCTTTAGGTGCCAGTCAAAAACATTCCTCTTCTCCCAGGCCTTTGGCTAATTAAGCAATCTATGGCCTTTAAAACTGTGTTTTGTGTGTGTTGTTATGGTATGTATTTTTATATTTTAAGCCTCCCTGTGATCTTTGAATGAAGGGTGGCGTAGAAATTTAATAAATAATGATAGGGGGGTTTTTGGAAGGGGGGAAACAAATCACAAGCCCAAGTTCGGATCTAATGCTAAGCTTAGCTATGGTTAGCATAGCAGCAGCAGGACCAGGGGAGGAGCAAACCAGCTTCAATTTTCTAACTGCATCAACACACTTGGTCATCTGCATTAATGCATGGTTTGACTTAGCATTGCATGTGAACTGCAGGCAGCTCCATTACTGGAACTCAAGGACTGTCTCCAGGATTTGGAGAATATATTCCATGTGCTTAGTTGAGACAAGGGCAAATCAAGGGCTTGTACAGGCAGTAATTTTTTTATGGTCACTGCAAATTGCTTCCTCCTTAGTACTACCGTGGCATTAGCCATCCTCTTGCAATAATAATGTGATGACTGGACAAAGGTAACGGACAAGGGTAATAGCTGTGCTGTGGAGGAAGAAGCCAGTTTGCTCCATTAAAAAAAAAAAGGGGGGGAAATTCCCCCCAAATGAATATGTATGTTGTAGTTCAGGGGCAGGAGAGCACTCATATTTCATAGAACAGTTGATTGATTTTTTAAGGAAAAAATCTTGAGATGATGAAACATAGCTGTAGGAGTGAGAAGCTTTGTCCTTTTTCATCCAGGGATATATGAGCGCTCATCCCTCCTACTGAAATGAGAATTAGTAAATCATAAGCTAATAGTGAGAATAGTAAGAAAGAGAAAGCAAAAACCTTACGATTGCAGTGTACTTTTTGCCTTCATGCCCTCGTTCCTTTGATAGTATTCAGCAGAACCAATTGAAATCAACCAACAGGCCTCCAATTTTTTGGTCTTCCTATGGCTCCTTGAATTTAAAAGATGGCCCCTCGTTGCAGTTTCAAAGCCAATCCTTGGAACAAATCAAAATGTTAGGGTTACTTAGAGTGCACTACATTTAAGGGCACCTTCAGACATCCTTTTTAAGTACATAAGGAGAGCCCTGCTGGATGAGGCCAATGGCCCCTCTAGTCCAGCATCCTGTTCTCACAACATGGCCAACAAGATGCCCATGGAAGCTTGCAAGCAGGACCCGAACACAAGAATTCTCCCTTCCTGTGGTTTCCAGCAGCTAGCATTCAAAAGCCTCGAACAGTGGGGGGGGGGCAGAGTGTTATGCATCCTACTGCCATCCCTGCAAATGTTTTGGGATGGTGACGCAGCTTTCGTTTCCATGTCCCGTAACTTCTTGCTGAAATCCTGTAACTTTTTATATATCCCTAATGTTCCAGTTTTCTTGTTTTTTCCCCTCACTTCTGTTGCGTTATAGTACACACACAAAAGTCTCCCAGATGAAAATAATATAACAACACTGGGTAAGACTTGCAGAATACGTAATAAAGTAGAGCGGTGTGTGGTTTAAATCCACCCCCAATGCTGTTGCTGTAGTGAGGTGTTACAGAATACACCTGAAAAATACTCTAGTCTAGAGGAGCCCTAAATGTATAGGTGAATGTCTGCCTCTCCTGTCTTAGGTCTGTCTATCTCCCCCTCTACCCAGCCATCAAACTGGAACAGTAAACAGCTTTCTGTGTTATAGAGTCATAGAAATTCTCCACCAGCCCGTAAATCCACCCTAAATAAACTTTAAAATACTGTTCAACTTTCTACAGTAGAATCCCACACAAGCAGCGAGTGATTATGCTGTGTGCTCTCTAGAGAAAAACCCTTTGGGTTTTTCCCCTTTCGTGCTCACGACACTAAAAGAAATAATAAGCACCCTTCATCAGTCTGATGGGCTCTATTTATGTACCAAGTCAGGAAGGAGGGGAAAGGTTGGAGAGCTCCCCCCCCTCTGATTTAGGATTTTGACTTTTTAATTAGATTTCCTCTCTCCCAATCACCCAGCTGTCTGGGTTTGAGCCACAGATAAGTGGAGCTGGAGCTGATAGCAAGAGCAGCAGGATTTTTGGGGGGGGAGGGGGGAATGAAGTAATTATTATTAGAAGAAGAGTACAATGCATTCATATGTTTATATGCATATGTACAATTTTCTCAAATTAGGAGGGTTTCTTGTTACAGCCCATGTTGGATTAAAGGTGACTAATGCTAAACAATATTTTGACCCTCTGCTTTTCTTGTATACAGAGAGGGGAAGGGTCATGGCTCAGTGGTAGAGCATATGCTTTGCATGCAGAATGTCCCACTAGCATCTTCTGGTAGGACTGGGAAAGACCTCTGCCTATGGCTTAGCTCTGTGTAGTGCACAGCAACAGGGCAAGGGGAGGAGTGAAGTGATTTCTGATCCATGAATTCACATGCTTGCTTATTCACAAGTTGCCCATGCCATCCAAAACAAGCCATGTCTGAAACCCCGAAGAGCCACTGCCAATCACTGTAGACAGTACTGAGCTGGGTGGGCCAATGATCTGGCTCCGTATAAGGCAGCTAGCTTCCTATGTTCCTAAGGCCAAGGCACAGTCAAGGCCAGACATTCTCATGGCCTAAAGCACTTCCCAAGTCATGGTGAAGGCTAGCCAAGTTATTTTGCACGTGGTGCAGAAATCCCGCAAGCACCTCTTTCCACGCCTAGGAGTAAAGATACAGCAATAAGCCAAATTATTCACAATTTGCCACCCTTTTACCACACCCTAGATCAGCTGCCTGAGGCACTCACTTCACCTAATAGTGTTTAATTCAATTTATTTACCTATTTGAAATATTTCTAACCTGCCCTAGTTCTCAAGGTGGGGTGCATATTTCATTTAAAACAGCATGCTGAGACACACACACACACACACACACACACACACACACACACACACGTTGTTGTTGTTGTTGTTGTTACTATTATTATTATTATTATTATTTTATTTTACTGAATTTCTATACCACCCATCATCTGACGATCACAGGGCAGTTTGCAATATAGAAACACAAAAATGCATAACATAATAACAACAAACAACAAACAACAACCCCCTCACACAGTTGTTATCATTTATTAAATTTCACACAGTAAACAAAAATAAATGAATCTGTCACACTCAAATGCCACAAGAAATAACCAGACTTTAACTTGGTGCCAAAACACAGCCACAGGTGGCACCAGGTGATTCTCAGAAGAGAGTATGTTCCATAGCCACAACAGGTAACCCTGGTGTTCTGCTGGGGTGATGGGAGAGGAAGCATGAGTGACTTGTGCTTCCTGTTCCTGTGGGCTGCAGCCAGTGTTCTCTGGCTACTAGTGCAAAGGCAAGTTTTAAAGTTACACAACAGAGAAATCCAACGTAACAGCTGCGCTAGCAGAAACTTGCTGCTGAATATATTGTACTGTTGGGTGTGCAACAAGATTTCTAACAACCTGCTTATGCATTCTCTTTATGCAACAACACTCTGCTAGCACAAAATAGGTGTAACACTTACGCTACCAAGTGACTTTAACTTAGTGCTACATTGGATCCAATGCAAAAGAAAAGGGAAGATGCAGATATTCCCCGTACATCTTTCTACATTTCAGAATCTGTGGGATATATACACATCTTTTCCCTTTAGATAGAACTCAGAAGTGTGAGGAAATGCAACACAAGCCAGAACTACTACTTCCTCTGGTTCAGCTTCTGGAGAAGATGCAAAGAGATTTGTCTTTTCCTGCTCCACACACCCTACACCTGTAATCTGCCGTGAGATTTCGCAGTTCTGTTCCTTTTGCTTTCTAAATGCTATATCCAGGATCAGAGGCACCTCTGAATATGTGTTGCTGTGGAACATGAGCGAGAGCTCCGCTGCCCTCCTTCTGGGTTTCCCATGGGTTGGCCATGGTGGAAAAACAGGTTACTGGATTTTATAGGCCTTCAGTGAGAGGCAGCAAGACTCTACTTATGTTCCTAAACTGCAAGTTAGACTTTCTCCATAACTACATATGCAGGGTGTAGCCATCTGTTCATTACTTTACTAGTCTGTTCAGTATAATCATGTGATGGCTGATAAAACGGTGTTAGGATCTCACACAAGACAGCAAGCCTTAGAACTCGACCGATAAAAAGAGTTTGTTTGTTTCATGTGTATCCTGCCTGTCTCCCATCATGGAATACAAAGAGGTTATCAAAGGTCTTGAAGGGCAGAGTTTTCTCTTGGGAATCAGCCATTCCGGGAAGGTCCCTGAACCATGATGAAATTGTGAGAAAACACACACACACGGTTTCTGCCAAAATATTTTGACCCCAGAAGAAATCTATTGATGGCTGAAATCTCTCGCCTGCTTTTTCACTTTTTTTTATTTTTGCGAGCTCTGAAAAGATGCCATTGTCAGCTTTTCCTCCCCTGGTATCTGGGATTATGAAATTTTAATTATTATGTTTTCATTCTATCCAAAAGTGTTTTCTTGTGACCAGCAGGATTAAAGGCCAGAAGACAGGTTTGCTCTAGGAGGGTAAACAAAATCAGGATAATGTTTCCTGCATAGCTCTTTTTCAGGCACCTCTTTTCTTCTCCTAGGGTGGTAAAGGTTTCCATGGTTCTGATGTAGTTACAGTGTAATTAGAGCTAACCAGCTGCCTGTGAAATAACCAAGTGTGTTTATCTATGCAATCGGAAACAAAGCATTGTAACGGGTAAATCATAAACAGATGGGCATGCTGCCCTGTGGGGTTAGAAAAGGGGAGAGGATGACGTGGGAGGAGGAAACTCTTGCAGGATGGGCACAAATCATGGATCTTACGATCTCACTTGGAGTGTGATGTTTTGCACCATGGATGTCTGAAACTGTTCTGCATGGATGGTCATCCATACAGCTTAATGACAAATAACCTCCTAAACCACAATGGGCAGAATGTGGCAACAATCCTCATGAAAGGATGTGAAAGCAGATTCATACAGGAAACGGGATGTGCACAGTATATCTTCCTAGAAGGGAGAGTTTTGAAAATTTACTTGCCTTCTATCAAACCTTTTTGGAAGAAAGTTAAATTGAAGTTAAAGGCCCAATTCGGATGAACACTTAAGCAAACCTTCCCCAAATATTTTGGATGACACCTCCCACCAGCCCTTCAAGCATTGTCAATGTTCAGAGATGATGTGAGTTGTAGTCTAAATTGTTGAATGCTGATCTAAACCACAGTGAAGCCTTGGACTTAGTCTGATGTTCTTTCCCTTTCCCTCTCTTTCTCTTTGGTGCATGAGACAAGGATACAGACAGATTCTGTTTTCACTTTAGAACAAACCACAGTTTCAGGTTACATCCAACTTAGGGAACTTGGTTTGTCCTAACCAAAGCCATGGTTTCAGTTCCTGTTCATTTGAAGTAACGTCAGGTTAAACAAATCACAATTCTTCAAATTCAGATGTACTCCAAAACAGGGGTTCTTCTAAGTGGAAGCAGAAGTTTGTGCAGAAATGGTGATGGAGATGGGAAAGGCCATGGCTCAATGCACTCCATTCCCAATCATGCCAATGAATACATGCATTCAGGAGTAGCTTCTTCATCTTGCATGCCTAAAGCATGGTTCCTGAAACTATCTAGGCTGAGCTGAAGTCAGCAGTTTCAAATTCACAACCTAACTTCCAGCCTTTCATGGACTAAAGCTTAAATCATACAACCCGAGGGAATCCCGTTCTTACAAACTCAGGGTCTGAAGTCAATCTCCAATGTTTTAAGCACTTGATGTAGGCAATTCTGCTTTTCGCCTTGTGCAAGAAAGAGATAATGTGTACTTTATAGTTCCTAACGACATGAGCATGGAGAAGACTATTAATTATATTCATCTCTATCAAATGCTTCTAAGCACCTCAGACAAAAGGTGCTATACAAAAGTGAAGTGGCATTATAAAATGCTGTAAAACTATAAGTTGCCACATAAATGCTTGATACAGCATTATGAAAATGAGGTTCCCCCTTGTAAATGTAAATAATAATTATTCTCTGTGGTAGAGAGTTCTTGATTTTATTTCTGTTATTGTGATTACTTGCCTTAATTCCCAGGAAATCTAATCTGGATATATTGACATACTTGCCCAATGGAAGAGAAAAATTACTATGCTTGTTGTAGATAACTATTTACAAATACCTATGGGAGGGCCCCACAGCTCAGCCTTGGAAGGAATGCATACTTTGCATGTGTTGGGTCTTAGGCTCAATCGCTTTTCTCTGTTACAGTCCCATTTTATGATCCTTCCTATGGTGAACTAATTATGAAGTGACCTGCTACGGTGTCACAGCTCAGCAAAAAACCTTTTGAGGTTATTGTTGAAATACACATTTTCCTGTAGTCTGTAAATATAGTTGTTTGGCACTAAGAATGTGACTTGCATATGCCACGCTACATTTTCCTTCAAAAGTAACAAAAGGTTTTCAAAATTCAGCACATGCTAGTGGTGAGATACAGTTATGAAACATGACAGCTTGGTGTCAGGTTGAGAGGCACAAACTGCAGTTCCTTCAATTGCATTCGGTACTCATCAGCATTTGGTACACATGGCTGTGTGGAACAGTGAGTCCCCCGATGGCAAGGGTCTCTCTCTGCCCCACATCTCACTACTGAAGCTGATGGGGAAGCCTGGGCACATGAGAATTAATTATCACAGTACCCCAGGTCCAGAATGGAATTGGGTGTCCTGATCTTGCCATAATGACAAATGGGCAGTCAGGGCCTGGGGATGGCCCAAACCATGTCTAAATGAAGAAGACCCTTGCTGGATTAGGCCAAAGACCCACCTATCCCAGCATCCTGTTCTCACATTGGCCAACCAGGTGCTTTTGAGAAGCCTCCCAGCAGGATCTGAGTGCAACAGCACTCTCCCCTCTTGTGGTTGCCAGCAGCTGGTATTCAGAAGCATTTCCTACCTAAATCTATGGAAACAAAGCATAGCTATTGTGGCTGGCAGCCATTGACAGCCTTCTCCTCCATGAATTTTGTCTAGTCCTCTCTTATAGCCATGCATTACAAATTCTCCTGTGGAAGGTCGGTGTGGCTTAGCAGGTGGAAAGAACCACCCACTGAGGTCCCCTTCCCTCTCCTGTTGTCCCTTCAAAGCCAGACCTCCAAGCAAAGGTGTGCATTCCCACAATGTTCAGGCGTGGTGGGCATTTTCTCTTCCTTCTGCCTCCAGCATCATACACAAAGACTTACAGATGAGAAAGAAAGCACACCCACCTAAATAAATAAATAAAAACTTGAAAGGAAACCCTGTTCAAAATTCACATGACAGTCTCTGTTGTGTGTGGAGGGAGGAGGGAAATGAAAATGCACACCAGTGCTGATGCCTTTTAATATAAACATAAACTTGAGGAAATGAACATTTGATTAAACTAAACACATGGGCCTTTTATATCCACAGACCTTAATTTAAAGCGTTGTCACCTCCACGCTGCCAATGCCAGCTGGAGGAGAAATGATTTAAATTTATCGTCTGACTTCTAAGTGATTCCACAAAAGTCTGCTGAGAGGGCGACAGGGGAGGAGGTGACTGGAGTAGTGAGGTGGGTGGGTTGAATATTCCTTATTTCAATACATCTGCAGTAACTACTAGAGAATGCTCATATATGGCAGGAAAGTTCCAGGTCTCGACTTAAACTTCAATGCAAAAACGGCTGTTTGGGTGCTTTTGGGGATGTATATTTTTTAAAATAAAATAAAATGAAAATGAAAATAACAATAATAATAATATCCTTCATTAGGTTTCTGGGCTGCTTGCAGTTCTAGTTTTATTGTCGTCCTTCCCTTTCTTTCCAAGATCCTTTGCCATTCAGAATTTTCTGCCACCCAACTTTACATTTTGTACATGCCAATCAAAGGTAAAGAGAGATTTTTCTTTAAAACTGTATCTCATTGAGTATATGGAGAGAATGGAAATGACCTTTTGGTGCGAGTGTGCGCTTTTAAAGCTAAAAAATGAAACCTTGTTTGTTACATGGTAAAGTAATATTTCAGTTTAAGGCAAAGAATTGCAGCTTCCCTTGTACAAAAGGCAATGCTGGAAAAGTCAAATCATTTTGTCACATACTTTCTGCTGGGATAGGGTGGCTAAATATGTCAGCCCATCCCAATTCCCATCAACCCTGACCATTGACCAAGCTGCTTGTGTTGACGGGAATTGTATTAATTTGGGCCCATGATATCTTTGCATATGACCTCCCATGACACAAACCAAGTCGATCTTTACAATCCTCTGGGCATGCGGCAATAAGTGATTCTTCTGAGCTAAAAAAAAAAAAGAGTGAATCAAACTCATTTTCATAGATGGAATACTTTCAGAGAGAATTGCACCCCAACACAGAGAGATGTGCTTCACTCCCCAGCGAACTGACAGACTTAGGTTTGTCATGACTAACTTGTTCCATTCATTTAAATTAACATTAATTTATGTGGGGCAATCATGGAAAGTATTTCACAAGCCACATAATTGACTTAAGTTACAATTTGTTTTCATGAATTTGAAGGGTGTAAATCCAAAGCCAACATAGATGTGCGAAATTTCCTTCTAGGCAAGGGTAGGGCAGACTCCAGGCTTGTCTGGTTCACTTTGCTTTGTACCAGGATGCCAAGATCTACCAACCAGAGCCAGGTGCAATAGTTAGAATTAATGCACAGAGTGCAGCTAGCCCACAAGTTTGTTTTCGGACCTCAACCGATCACACAGTCATTCCTTTCCCCTGTTAGCCTTCTTCATTCCAGCAGGCTACCTTAGATAGAGATTGTTTGGAATCAGAAACCCTTGCAGACCTTCTGCAGATGACTCAAACACCACATTTTGCCTTTTGCCCACTCCCTCTTCCAGACAGTCAAGTACAGTGGTACCTCGGTTTATGAACACAATTGGTTCCGGAAGTCTGTTCATAAACTTAAGCGTTCATAAACTGAAGCGAACTTTCCCATTGAAAGTAATGGAAAGTAGATTAATCTGTTCCAGACGGTCCGCAGAGTACTTAAACTGAAGCGTTCATAAACTGAAGCGAACTTTCCCATTGAAAGTAATGGAAAGTGAATTAATCCGTTCCAGATGGGTCCGCGGCGTTCGTAAACCGAAAATTCGTAAACTGAGGTGTTCATAAACCGAGGTTCCACTGTATCTCTTTTTTCCACGGATCTCAGCTGAATCCTCTACATCAGACCATTGGCTTATAAATAAAAAGATCTGGCAAGTAAAGCAAGAAATTCAGTTGGTTTTGCTAGGTTTTTAAACATTTCATTCATTGAGCAACAGTGAAATGGTGGAAATACACAAAACTAGTTTTAGAGAGGGGGAGAATTCTCTGAAAGTGGTGTTAGTGGAGGAGCAATAGGACAAAAGCCAGTATTAACTAAACCAGGTGTTTCCTTCCTTCCTTCCCCCTCCCCTCCCTTTTACAGAGTCCTTCCTTCTTGCAAACTGTAGGATTTTAGATTCTTTATTCTCAGGTTTAGGGGTGATTTACATACCCATGCATGCCTTCTTGTGATTGTAATGCTTCAGAATGTTGGTGGAGCGGCGGGTGCTAGTATGTCTCCTTGGGGAACCCTCCATTCGTAAAGGGAAAAAAGTAGCACATCAAAGAGAACGTTAGGCCCATCTGCAGTACTGTATCACCTTAAACAGCCATGGTTCCCCCCACCAAAGAATCATGGGAACTGTAGTTTGCAAGGGTTTCTGTATTTCCCTCACCGCAGGTGGTGCTGTGGGTTAAACCACAACGCCTAGGGCTTGCTGATCAGAAGGTCAGCGGTTCGAATCCCCGTGATGGGGTAAGCTCCCGTTGCTCGGCCCCAGCTCCTGCCAACCTAGCAGTTTGAAAGCACGTCAAAGTGCAAGTAGATAAATAGGTACCGCTACAGCGGGAAGGTAAACGGCATTTCCGTGCGCTGCTCTGATTCACCAGAAGCAGCTTTGTCATGCTGGCCACATGACAGGAAGCCTCGGCCAATAACATGAGATGAGCGCTGCAACCCCAGAGTCGATCACGACTGGACCTAATGGTCAGGGATCCCTTTACCTTTATTTCCCTCACAGAGCCACAGTGCTCAGTGTGCTTTAAACAAACAATTCCTCTACCCAAATAACTCCAGAGTTCCCTGCATGAAGGGATTGCTAACCCACTTGGGGAACTGTAGTTCTGCAAAGGGAATAGGGATTCTTCTGACAACTCTCAGCACCCTTAACTGCAGTTCCCAGGATGCTTTAGGGGAAGCCATGACCATTTAAAGTGTTGTGAATCTGCTTTAAACTGGAGGGGTTTAAAAAGGGGGAAACCTTCCCCCCCCCCACACTATTTTTTCTTTAAGTAATGAGCTTTAGAAACGGGAGAGAATTCAAATGTTGGAAAAGGCGCCTGTGCTCTGAAGTGGTACAGTCTCAGGAGGACCGAAGTGTGTGCTTTTTCTGAATATGTACATGTTTTTAGAACATAGAAACCTGCCTTATATTGAATCGGCTCCTTGGTCCCGCCTAGCAGGGTTCCCAACAGGACTGTTGCAGCCTTGCTGGAGATTTTGTGCATTGAATCCAGAACATTGGCATGCAAAGCATGGTCTCTACCATTGAGCTGCAGCCCTTCCCATTCACAATCGGCCATCATCTTCCTTCCCCACGATTCTCACAGCTTCCATACTTCTAAAAGTCCAACCTGTCCATCCTAGGTGGACTTTAAAAATCCATTATTATCGTCTCTCTGCAGTCTCTTTAAACACAAGACCTGGTTAAGGGCAAAGCCCTGCTGCAAAACACTGTGTGAGAATTCTGCTCAGCCTGTAACCCTTCACATCTATCAATAAGGTTATTGCAAAAGTTTGCAGTGAAGCACCTCTAATGTTGCCTAACATTATCAGGTTTCCTTGACCTCTGTTGGCCTGAGTATGAAATAGAGATGGATCTAGTTTTGTTGGTAGATTATCCTGCTCCTAGAAGCTGGCAAAGGTCAGCTGTCCAGGCTGCATTCTTTGATCTCTCAGTAGGACTTTGATCCATGTGATCAAGAAATATTGCTGGCATTTTTGCTGACCCTGGCTGAAGTCAACAGGAATGCATTTCAGGGAGGACGACAATGAGGTCAATGTTGATCCTAATTATTATTTTACAGTGCTGGATTCTGTGGATGTGAGATTGTATCAAAATTAGAATTGATATACACACACACTTGCTACACTTGATTTGCAAATTTGTGATAAAGTCGCTAAGGGTCTTGGACTGTGTTGGGTGAGACCCAGGCTCAAATCCACTCTCTGTTGTGAAGCTCAAGCAGTGACTCTCAGCCTCATGGGGATTTGGATGGGCTGGGAGGGAATTGTGTACTGAGCAGTGGGGAGGGTGGGACTTAAAATGCAGTTACAAAAAAGGAAGAAACGGAAGCAGAAAGTGTAGAGATAATTTGCGCATTCTCCCTCTATGCTTTTCCTGCATGTCACGTGGATGTGTCACTTATGGCTCTCCCTGTCAAGTGAAGATGAGTGTACTTACCGTTGTAGGGGCAGCACAGTATCTAGAACAGGCATCCCCAAACTCGGCCCTCCAGCTGTTTTGGGACTACAGTTCCCATCATCCCTGACCACTGGCCCTGTTAAGCTAGGGATGATGGGAGTTGTAGTCCCAAAACAGCTGGATGGCCGAGTTGGGGGATGCCTGACCTAGAAGCATAGGTGGAAAACACATGCGCAATCTTGATTCATGCATTGCTTCCTTTTAACATGTGAACCAGATAGGAATGGGCCCTCATTTTTCCGCAAGTTCAGTTCTCCACATCAATTTTGAGAACTGTGAATTTTGAAGGATTGGCTGTGTTTCAGTTTTCATAGTTGTTTCAAAAAGTGCAGATCAATAGATTTGTCCTTAAATGTGAACTCCATTGAATCCATCCCCTGTTCCCAGGTCCATATTCAGAAATCATGGCTGGAGTCGAAAGGATAAAGTCCCCCAGAGGGTCTGTCTTCACCCTTATCCATTCCTGCTCTTGGTGGTGAAGAAAGCCATATAAGTCACTCTTTGCTTTGCTGCCTCATTCCTCTCTCTTAGCGTTAGGACGGCTTCTCCTTTGTACTTTTAATAATGTGTGAGAACAGATCAATAAAGTATGCAACAAAGCCAAATTCAGAACTGAAGGAACAACGGACCGTCTTGGATCTCATGATTAAGCCCATATGGGCTCCCTCAAATCTTCATAGAACGTTTGGCTTATCTGAGCATAAGGTGTCTTGTAGCAGTTTATCCTACGTGAATTTTTGGAAGAGCCTGCCAGAATTCTAAGTACTCTCTGCTTGATTCGTCAGTGTCTTGCGTATAGTTTTGCTGCCCTCACCTGGTAAGACAGAGCAGTAATTTGTGGTGTTGCAGCAATTTTTCTAGAGGAGGAGGAGGAGAGGGAAATTACTCATATGCCTCTGGGCCTTTCCCAGCAGCAAAAGTGGGCAGGAATAAATCAGGATGAAATACTAGAAAAAATGTGGAGTTCTTTGGGGGGGAACGGCAAATATGCCACCCACATTCTGCAATATATTTTTTTAGCATGAGTGTATTCATCATGGGAGTTTGGACTACAGAATGCGTAAAATATAGGAATGTAGGAAGCTGCCTTTGACAGACCAATTGCCTTAGTACTGCCTACATTGACTGGCAGCAATGATCCAGGGTTATTATTATTTATACCCCGCCCATCTGGCTGGGTTTCCCCCGCCACTCTGGGCGGCTTCCAACAAATACCAAAATACATTAAAATATCACAGATTAAAAACTTCCCTAAACAGGGCTGCCTTTAGTTGTTTATCTCCTTGACCTCCAATGGAAGGGCGTTCCACAGGGCGGGCACCACTACCGAGAAGGCCGTCTGCCTGGTTCCCTGTAGCTTTGCTTCTCGCAGTGAGGGAACCGCCAGAAGGCCCTCGGCACTGATTGTGCTCGGAAACGTACTGGGAGCCAATGTAGGTCTCTTAGGACCGGTGTTATGTGGTCTTTGAGGCCGCTCCCAGTCACCAGTCTAGCTGCCGCATTCTGGATTAATTGCAGTTTCCGGGTCACCTTCAAAGGTAGCCCCACATAGAGCGCATTGCAGTAGTCCAAGCGGGAGATAACTAGAGCATGCACCACTCTGGTGAGACAGTCTGCGGGTAGGTAGGGTCTCAGCCTGCGTACCAGATGAAGCTGGTAGACAGCTGCCCTGGACACAGAATTAACCTGTGCAGAATTATGAGCAGAGCTCTTTCCCAGCCCTGCTGGAAGATGCTCTGGGCCTTCCTCTGTGTGGGTGGGATAAGCAGTAAAGTTTAGCTGGCTCTGAGATTGTCTTCTTCTGCATCTTTATGATTGTCCTTCATGGTGGTTCTTTCCACCTTAATGGGTCCCATCAGAGAAAGTAAGGTGGAGATAAATCTTAATAAAACCATAGTAAGAAATAATTACCCCCCACCACCACCTTTTACAGGGTGTTCCTGACTATGAAAACATACATGAACTCCCCTACTTGGATATGGTGATAGCAGAGACTCTGCGCATGTATCCACCAGCGTTCAGGTTAGTAGAAATTCCTCTTCCAGATTCTGTCATGCACGCTTTCTCAGGCCAGGACTGAGTATTCATAATCTGGGAGAATGGCTGGATTGCTGCTGCTGTGGTTTATTTGATTTCACTCCTGCCATTTGATCCAGAAGGATTGCCAAAGCAAGATTGTATAACATAATACAATATAAAAACACTGGTGCTGTTTTAGCCCCTTCCAAAGGCTTAGTGTTGCTCTGGGATTGGCTGAACAGGTGCTGCTGCAGAGAGAAGGGATGAGATGTCTGGGGTGCAATTCCTTCAAAACAAGCACTTTTTGAGCCCTGCAGGGCTGATACACCGTGACTGCATAGCCTGTGCTGAGGCCAACATTTATTTATTTTCTTTTTCTTAAAAATGTTTACCCTACCTTTTTACCAGCCAGGTTGCCTACACCGCTGACATTTGACTTCGAAACAATGCAAGGATGAACTTTCCAAACAGACTGAAACAAAGCAACCTAAAAACATTCACAGTTCAAACGGCAGCAACTAAAAATAGAAAGAGGCAGGTTCATCTTATCTGATATTAAAAGCTTGAGAAAGAGAGGACAGCTGTAATCTGGTGCCTAAAGGATAACAAACGCCAGTGTCAGATGAATATGGTTGGGAAGAGACCACAGAGGTGGCCTGGTCCTTGGTGAGGAAGGGGAAGCAAAGGTAGCGGGACCTGGAACAAGGCCTCCTCTGAGGATCTTGGCATATGGGACATGGCAATACTTAAAGATGCCCTTGCCCCCAAGCCATTTAGAGATTTTAAAGCAGAAATACAGCTAAGCCAAAAGGGCACCCAAATTCTGCTGCCGTATTCAGAGGTGCAAAACTGGGAGGCAGGGTTTTCAGGAGTATGGTGGGCAGAATGAGAGGATCTCACATAAAGTCTTGCTGGATCAGGCCAGTGGTCCTTCCTAGTCCAGCATTTTGTTCTCTCAGTGGCCAGCCAGATCCCTGTGGGAAGCCCACAAGCAGGACTTGAGCTCAACAGTTACTCTCCCATCCTGCAGTTTCCAGCAGCTGGTACATTGGAACCTCGGTTCATGAACACCTTGTTTTATGAATTTTCGGTTTTCGAACGCCGCAGACTCATCTGGAACAGATTAATTCACTTTCCATTACTTTCAATGGGAAAGTTCGCTTCAGTTTATGAACAGACTTCCGGAACCAATTTTGTTCATAAACCGAGGTACCACTGTATTCAGAAGGATACTGCCAGGAAGAGCTGCTGTTCACCCACACTACCCACCCACTGGAACTGGTAAGGGGGTGTTCTTCTCACTTGCTGCTGCTCTAAACTAACTCTCTCTCTCTCTTCAAGGGGAAAAGATATGTTTGTTTCCTAACTACTCTTTGAAGTGTGCTAGAAAACAACCGGAAGCCAATGGCAGTCCTTTTTAGTGTCAAAATATGCTCCCTGCAAGCAGGTTACCAAACTAAGTGATCTGGGCAGCCATATTATCTAAGCAGCCTACTCTCTCTCTCCACGGAGTTTCCTTTTCAGTGATCCTAGCCATGCTTCCCTCACTCAAAGCAGCCCACCCTTGAAAGGTTTACATGCAGAAGCTTTTCCAAGCACATCTTCCCTGTGCATTTGCCTTCGCATTCTTGAAACGTGCCATCTTTGCTCTTCTAGGTTCACCCGGGAAGCAGCAAAAGACTGCTTAGTTTTGAAGCAACGTATACCTGCTGGTGCTATAATGGAATTTGCTGTTGGACACCTCCATTACAATCCAAAGATTTGGCCAGAACCTGAGAAGTTTATTCCCGAGAGGTATGTGCTCTGTTGTTCTCCCTTTGATCAGACCCAATAAAATAAAACCGTGTTTCTTACACAGCTGATAATGGAAGGACATTGATTTGTGAAAGAGGTAGAAATAGCTCACTTGGTGGGCCTTGATTTCTCTGCTTCTTCTTCTGTAGGACCAAGGATTACAGTGCCTTCTTACTTTTGCAGGCTTTGGCTAGGTTCACATGGGCAGTTATTTTAACCATACAGTAGTTTCTTACAGTGCCATCAAATGCTGCCCTGCAGATCTCTCTCTGGCCCTTGAGATTCTCCCCAGGCCAGATCCCCACCAGCCTTGCTTCACACCCTTCTTGAGACTTGTGTCCTTGAATTCTGTCCTTGCTGGCTTGGAGGGAGGAGTGTTTATAGTAGAGGTAAACTGAACGTTCATTGATACGCCCAGCTTAGCTTCTGGCTCTGCCCATCCCTGGCCTAATGCACTTTTATTCCCACCAAGATCTCGCCTACATGTTGCTGTTGGGACACAAGACACCCAGACAGTGATGTTTATGTAATGTAGCCAGCTGGGATAGCTCAATTGGTAGAGCACAAAGACTGTTTATTTCAAGGTGATGGGTTCGAGACCAACGCTGGGCCAAATATTCCTGCATTGCAGGAGGTTGGACTGGATGACCCTCATGGTCCCTTTCCAACTCTACAGTTCTATGAGTGCTGCTCTGCACTTTGCCATTAGGTACGGGATGGAAATGCTGGTGCAAAGACTTTTCCCCCACAGTACTACTTTCACCCTTGGCGGCTGCTGTATGGTGTCCTGAATCGACCATCTCCTGTGCTAGCCTAATGCTGTACATATTACAATAGTACTTTTGGCCACCACACAAGTGTTTCTCTTGGTACTCATCCCTCTAGGTGAGAGATAGGGAATGTCTGAGGTCCTCCACATGCTGTTGGGCTCCAACTTCCCCCAGCCCAGCAGGGCCAATTGTTAGGGATGATGAGAGCAGTCATCCCACATCTGAAGGAGCAAAGCTGTCCCCTCCCCTGCTGTAGACCTCTCGCTTTCTCTTGAAACTGGCAGGAGTGACGACATGGTGTCCTTTCCCCATTAGGTACAACTACCATTGTCTCCAGAACCCGCTAAACTGGGAAGATGCATGCATGAAAGGGGCATGGCTGGCTACTTAAGACTTTGGGAACAGCCCCCCAATTTTGCACATGCTAATTTACATGTAGAGATGCAAATTGAAGCTGTTGGGGTGGGTTGCACTGTGGGTGGGCTGGTCTTGTTGCCCCACCCTTAATATGTTGGCAAGAGGAGCTGCTTATGTGTTTATTAAAAATAAAAAACAAACGGGCAGATTAATGCGGCTGGGGTCTTCACTGGCATTCCATTTTGCTTACAAGATGCATCAGGCACATTACAAAGTGAAAAAATACAGTTTTGAGGTGTTATTTTTTTTAATCAATTGGTTTTCTTGCCTCACAGGTTTACAGCAGAGGCCAAGCTGCAGCGCCCCCCACTTTCTTACCTCCCCTTTGGGGCTGGCCCTCGTGGATGCATTGGCACCCAGCTGGCTTTGATGGAAATAAAGGTGGCATTTCTGAGAATCTTGCAGAAGTTTGAGTTCAAAGCCTGCTCCAAGACAGAGGTTTGTAGCAATTCCTGGAGTTAGGTCTCTCTGCTCAGAGGAGTATTATAGAGGGGGAACTGTGAGTTGGAATTGGAATTGTTTTTACAAAGCAGAAGTTTTTGTTTGTCTGTCTTCAGCACTGTTGTGCGGATCTCTACCCAATCTTTTAAAAGCAGATTTGGCTTTTAAGAGAGTAGACTCTCAAACACACCCAACACAAACCCAGCAGAAGAATGTTACAAGGGAAGATTGGTGCTGCCCAGTGTCCCCACCCCCTAAAAAATAGGTGCCGGTAACTCACCATGAAGTTAAAAAATTGTCCAGTAGCACCTTAGAGACCAACTATGTTTGTTCTTGGTATTTCGTGTTTTTTATATATTTCGACTGTGTCAGACCAACACGGCTACCTACCTGAATCTCACCATGAAGTTGTTATAGTGCCACACCTCAACAACAACAACAAGAGGTGCTGGTCTTGCATTACCCTTGAGTACCCCCGGGGGGAAAGCACTGGTTCTGCCATTTCTGGTCTTCTGATTGGGAAAACCCCGAGATGGTTTCAAGGAACTCGGGCTTCTCTTTCTGCAGCAGCTTCATGACTACAATTCTAGCCCCTTCAAAGCTCACACAAGTATTTTGCTGGAGGGGAAGGGTGGGAACCTTGCATCCCTTGATAACTACATTCATCTAGGGCAGGTATAAGGAACATTTAGCCCTCCAGATGCTGCAAAACTACAGCTTCCATCAGCCCCAACAAACATGACCCATGTCTGGGGTGGTGAGAGGTGTAGCTCAGCAACATCTGGAGGGCCAAGATGTTCCTCACACCTGTTTTAAGGAGACCTGTCTGGCATTTAGTGAGCAGTGGGCTTAGGGGAGGTTTACCTCTTAACTTGCTTTTTGTGTTCCATTTCTGCACCCAATCCAGATTCCTTTGAAGGTGAAATCTCACATGACACTCGGACCACAAAATGGAGTCTACATCAAGGTGGTTCCTCGATAGAGCAAAATGGCCAGCAATCTTGATGTGCCTTCCAAGGAGATGCCAGCTTGCTGTGTGATGTATTACTGCTGAAAACTATATGCTGGAAGAGCCTTTCCCCTTTTACCTTCCTTGAAAATAACAGGTGCCTATTGAATTCTGCCATATCTTAGCTGGGCCAGAAAAAGATTTGTAAGACAACCTTGTATTTAAGAACTTGCTGAAAAGCCATAGCCAACCAGGAATTCCATGTGGGCAGGTGAACTGAGGGAGAGGGTGATTTGCCCTACTTACACCAGCCCATTTGGTAAAAGACACTTTAAAAAAACTCGGCTGGTATCCTGCATTTCTGTGTTGGGTGCAGAGCAGGCTTTCTCAAAATTGCTGGTTATTTACAAGGTTGCCTTAAGAACTAATGGCAAAGTTAGGAATACAGGTAGGCTAATGAGCTAGCACTCCCTTCCCTGCCACAGAAAGCCAGTCCATACATGCAACAAAACAGAAGAAGCAGTGCAAGAGATCTGCAATTCTTGCTCCACTTCTGCTGCAACATGGATGTGGATGCTTGAGATCCACTTAGCTTCCATGATGACTTGTTCCTATTCTTCGAGTGTAAATAACTATTGACTTGTGCTGCATGTTGATCAGGCAACTTCTCCTAATGGTTGCCTACAAGCAACAGCAAAATCATTTTCCTTTGTCCTCAGCTAGTTAGAAATTGGTGATGGTAATGTGCAGGTTCGATCCCCGTAAGGAACAGCTGCATAATTCCCGCATTGCAGAGGTTTGGACTAGGCGATCCTCAGGGTCCCTTCCAACTCTACAATTCCATTACATAATTAGCAGTTCATGACCTTTACAAGGAAAACTTCCTTACATTTTCTTAGAAGAGGATTTCTATGACAATTACAAGAAATCTTAGGAGGCCAAATTGCCCTATCCAGACCAATTCCTGCGATTCTACAGGGGAATCTCAGAACAAAAAGAGAAGCAAAATTTCTGATGGGAGCTCAAAAAGCAACGTAACATACAATGCAGAAAGTCAACTTCTGCAGAAAGGGCCTTGGGATGTAATCATAACCCCACTTACTAGGAGCAAGTCCCATTGAATTCAATAATGTTGGGGAAATATCGCAGTTAAAACCCAATACTTTGGGTGCTGCCTGGAATGACGAATAGAATCCAGACGCCAATTACCAGTAAAACAGGGGGGGGGATTAGGTGTTACATGGCCAGTACCACCTCAACCAGCAAATACTATGAAGTGGTACACCGAATATGAAAACAGCACAAACATTATACACTGACAAGCAAAAGGGCAGTTGTGGCCATATCTGACACTTGCTTTACTGGTTTAATCATGAGGCACAGCAACGTTATCTTTCTCTCCTGCCTTTGTACTTGACAGTTATGCAATAGTTCCTGCATACATGTTGTTCTGTTCTGTTCTCTCGTGGTTTTCTTGCAAGCACAATCTTCACAATCCAACCCAGGCCCTTCTTTCACACATTTCAGTTTTCATTGTATAATCACAGAATCAGAGTTGGAAGGGACCGCAAGGGTCATCTAGTCCAACCCCTTGCAATGCAGGAATCTCTTGCAAAACATGGGGCCAAGAGTCTCATGCTCTACCAACTGAGCTATCCCCCAAAATCAATAATTTCTTCAACAATAGCATTTGTACATCTGAGTAGACATGGTTAGGTTGCAACGTTTGATCTCTTAATAGCCATAGCAAGAACAGAGGACATTCTTCGACTAGAACTGTTTTACCTCTAGGTGTCAAAATAAGAGAAGAATATTACTCCTGAACATATGTTTTCCTTTGGACCACATCAGTGAGGCCGGGGGGGGGGGGCACGGTCTTGTTGTCTGGGCAGCAGAGGACCTCCACACGTGTTGCCCAGGTTTGTGTCCCAGGGAAGTCACTTTAGTGCTGCTAGCACAGCTGTTTGACTTCACCCTTGGAGGCACACTCCGTTGTCTCTCGAGACAGACGGGTGCCAACAATCAGGCAGATGGCACATTACTGTCAATTTTCATTTCTGAGATGTACCATACTTTTCGCTCCATAGGAGGCACTTTTTTCCTCCTCAAGAGTAAGGGGAAATCTCTGTGCCTCCTATGGAGCGAATGCCATGGCTCCAGCAGCAGGATCTCTCGGCTGCTGCTGCAGTCTGAGCGGAGGGATGGCTCTGCCGCTGAGCCAGTGCCACTCCCAACTGCAGGCGGGCAGCTGCAGAGGCGGAGGCGCTCCTTTCGGCCACCACTGCCGCTGCCCGCCTTTGCCGCTCGCAAGAGCAGGAATCGGAGCCTGCGGTCTCTCCCGACTGCACGCTCCGATCTCTTGCAAGCGTCAGAGGCAGGCAGTGGCAGAGGCGCGCGCAGGGGGGGGGGGTTGCTCCTTTTGGCCGCCTCTGTTGCTGCCCGCCGCTAGCAAAGGCAGGGATCGGAGGCATGGTCGAGAGAGGCGCTGCGCTGCGTCTCTCGCGACCGCAACTTTTTTGCAAGCGGTGGGCGGAGGTGGCGGGGGGGGGGGAAGAGGAATGAGCAGCAGCCCCAGGGTGCTCTTCCTTCTCCGAAGCCGCCGCCCGCTGCTCGCAAAAGCAGAGCGTGGTGGCGGTGACAGGAACGAGCAGCTCTTCCTCCTCCGAAGCTGCCCCCAGTGTACTTGGCTTTTGCGAGCGGCGGGCGGCTGGGGGGGGGGAGAGGAACGGAAAGCAGGCACCCGAGCCCCGGAGAGGCTGTTGCTCCGCTTGCAACCCGCCTGCCTTCCGTTGGCTCCTCTTTTAAAGTAAGCGAAGCGCATGCTTTAAATGAGCCCATGGAATGCAAGAGGAGCCGTTTCTCCCCGCTCGCCCTTCCGCCGCCGCCGCTTCCTTCACTGCTCTGTGAAGCATCTCCTGCCCCCCCCCACCGCCACTGCTGCTTTCAAAAGCCTGCTTTTACGAGCGGCGGGAGGACAGGTTTGACAGATCTCAAGTAAATTGGGCTACTGTTGAAAAATACTTAAGGGGGCAAGTTGTATTACAGTGCAGTCCTGTCTGCACAAAAGTAAGCCCTAGTCGTTTCAGTGGCCTTAGACCAGAGAATACAGGAACTTAAATGGGGTATTTTAAAACCAAGCCATCAAAAGTAGTTTTATGAGGATATCCTCCAGTTCCCAAAGTCAATCTTGACAAATGCAGTTTAACTGTCTAATCTTACCCAACAATGGAGGCATTTTGTGAATGTTAACTGGCTGCAGAAATAGTCTATGATTTAGAGCACATTCGTTAACCTTTTCAGTTAATGGGCTGTCCCACGAATTGTGTTGGAAAACGTACAAAGCTGCCTTACACAAAGTCAGACCAGAGGTCCAAGTATTATAAGATGATGTGTGTACTCTGGCTACCAGCAACTTTCCACTGTTCCAGGCAGGAGCCTGTCACAGCTGAAATGCCAGGGACTCAACCTGGGACACTGTGCATGCCAAGAATGCACTACAGCACTAAGCTATGGCTCTTCCTCAGGAGAAGGCAACTTTTAAAAACTGAAAGTATTGAGAGTGGTTTACCAGTTACAACTGCAACCCCCCAACACTTTCACTCAGAAGTGGCACCTGCATCAATCAACTTGAACTAACCTTCCAAGTAAATCAATATTTTGTTCACTTCCTAGTGAAAAGCAAAAGAAATCAACAAATAAGTCTCTACCGCCAGCTTCAAAAGTCGCGTCTACGCATGTCCGGAAATTCGTAGACGCGACTTCCGGTGTCGGCGGTGGCCATTTTTGGTGCCCATAGAAGGGCAAAGCGACACCGTAAGTTGCATCAACGCAACTTCCGGTGTCAGGCGGCTGCTGGTCCCGGATTCTGCAGTCCGGGACTTGGAAGGTAAGAGTCAACACATCACATGAATTTGTTCATTGGATAATTACAGCATGAGCAGTAAGCACTATACACATGGCAAATGGCAACACAATTTCTGAAAGCTCAAAGTGTCTTCAGTTTCAGGGTGGCAGCACTCTACTATGAAACTTTCACATTAAGATCTCAGGGAGGAGGAGGAGAAGGGGGCCAAAATATATGTTTTGGGGATGTGTGTTGTTTTGGATGAAGTCTGCTCCATACAAGATGCTTTTTGCATGAATTTGTGGCTAATTGCCAGAAAGAAAAACAAAACCAGTTGCTGTGACAGAGTGATTATTTTAGTTGCTATGATTATTACAATGAAGCATCTTCAAGGAATTCTCGTCTCTGCTTTAAACTGCACATTTAAAAATAATTGGAGAAAGGAACTGCTTCTTCATAGATGACTATAATACTTTTCTGAGTAAACAAGCATTTAAACTGCTATTATTGATTACTAAATGTGAAGCATTTGTATATTTGCTTTTACTGTCTAATTGACAATTTTTTACATTTACAAAATAAAGGAACTTTGAAAGAGTTTGTATATACTTACCGTTTTTCCTGTGTTTCTTTGTGGTCCTTTTTTATCCTTTGGCAGAGGTAGCCCATCTTCACAACTCTCCCCAAATTTGCATGGCTATCTTTTTATTGTAGCCCTACAGAGCACCTCTGACCAATGGCAGTTCTTTCTCCCACTGGAAACATCTTCTGTGCCCCCAATCCAACTCTGGCAGCATAAAGTTATATGTAACTAGTTGTACCAGAATGAACATCCAAGTGAAAACAATGAAGTCTGAACGGGCCACCTTTACATCAGGATGTCCATCTACTATATTCCCAACACCCACTAATCCAGATGGCTCTCTGGACTGGAGCATGTGTATCGTTCTCCCTTTCTAGGCAAGCCCCTAGTTTCTCTTTCCAGTCCCCCAAAATAACACCTTTTCAAGAAAAGTTATTTACTGGATTGCCCATAAACGAATGGCTTCCATACGTTAACGCCAACCAACCACCACTCTTTGCTACTCCTCTTTCTTCAAATATTATTTTCTCTCTACAGCCCTATTTGCAACCATCTAATTCACATCCTGTATGCAGCATATCTATTGATGCCAAATGAACATTAAGTGGTGTTGTCCCGCTGTTGGGCAACTTACGGAACACAAAAACAGAGATCTGAAAAAGCAAAAACAGCAACACAAACTCAGGAGCCATTCTAACTCCAGTCCTTTTAATTCACTTAAAAGACTGGTGCATTGCGAGAAAAGGATCAACCCAAATGATACCAGACAGTATCCACTCGAATCTCACAATATTGAAATGTTTTACAGCTATAGCTAGAGAGGACGTCAATTAGGAGTTTCAACAGTGTCTTGAGGAACTCAACGCAAGACCAGCAAAACACATTCACTGCTTAAAAACTGAGCCATTTAAAAAACAATCCCAGTTTTAATCTGGCGAACCAGAGCATCACACGGAAACGCCGTTTACCTTCCCGCCAGAGCAGTACCTATTTATCTACTTGCCTTTTGACATGCTTTCGAACTGCCAGGTTGGCAGGAGCAGGGACCGAGCAACAGGAGTTCACCTCACTGTGGGGATTCGAACCGCCGACCTTCTGATTGCCAAGCCCTATGCTCTCTGGTTTAACCCACAGCACCACCCATGTCCCTCTCACTAACATAGTCTTAGCCAATTAAAGCTTGTATGATAAATCAATCAAATCTTATGCTCACAAATAAAATAATAGCCTTGAAGGAAGAATTGCTTTGAGACCATCTCAAAGAAGTCATTCCCTCCTGTGAAAGAGAAAGTGGGTCTTTTCTAATGAGGTGCTTACCAACCACAGATTTGTCGGGAACTTACATTAAAACAATTATGGTTTGGTGTTTGTTTGTTTTTTTAAAAAGGCTGCCCAAATTAACCAGGAACGCTTTTAAAATATCTTTATCTCAATGAGTAAAACACCACAGCCCTAATATAAAATGTCTTCTGAAAGCAGCCCACAAGACAAATAACCAATGTTATGCGCTCCAAAGTAAAGCTCCTCCTAATTTCTGTATTCTATGAGGTATTCAGGATAGATCTGGTGCTTCTCAAAAATGACAAAGATGGATGGATTCTGGGTGCTATTCACACAGCTGTCATAGAAGACCGAGTTCTGGCTGTCTTTGGCAGGAGGGCGGAGATAGGAAGACACACCATCCGTAAACTCCCCAACCAACACACGGGCCAGAAACATGGTCTTGACAGAAGAATTGCTTTTGGTGTATTTATCAGAATATGAAGCATCTCTTGCAAAGTAACTTCCTGTAAAGGGGAGAGGGAGTGGAAAGAGACAAAAAAGAGCAGCGGAGAGTAAGGCTATTAACTATTAGTTCAAGGTGGTACAGTAGATGCAACATTAGCAAATGTAAGGCCAAAAAGTAGAATGTTCTTCAAGTTTTCTCACATCAGCTGCCCATCTAGGCTGCTTACTGTTCTGCCTCTAAGGCTGCACTCTGAAGCATTAGTCTCACCGTTCTTTGCAAACCACCCTTAAATTATAAACAATCCATTTGGATTTCCGAGATAACACCTGGACAAAACAAACGCCTTCAGAAACAGAGGAAGCGTGTCAACTTCAGGCTGTGGTTTATGCAGATAACACTTTTCCTTCTGCATGATAGATAGTTTCAAGAGAATGAAGTTACCTTTGCCATAGGCTGTGCCGTGGGCGCCGCAGATCCTCCAGTCAAAGTTCTGCTGGCAAATAGCATCAATGTGGTCGTTTTTGGTCCCGTGAAATAACTGTCTTTCATCCACATCCTTTCCCCCATTTGCCTTCTTCATTTGTTCTTTCTGCCTACAAAGAAGCAAATATCTCAAAGTTCCCTAATGCAGAAACACCCAGGATCTGACAAGAGAGAACATTGCTTTAGCATAAGCTTCACCCACCCAGGGCTCAAGATTTGCCAATGAAGCCCTGCTCCAGATAGCATCAATGATCCATCTTTTCTGTAGTGCCCCATCTGTTCAGAACTCCATCTTCTCAGTAATGAAAACTTGTATTTTCTACTTTGCATCTTCAGCAGTTAATATTGAGAAAGGTATTTTGCTCTGATGTTTTGCTCTGTCTTGCTTTTTTGCCTACTGGCCCTTAGATTTTACTACTACTTTATTATTATTTATATTATTATTATTATTATTATTATTATTATTATTATTATTATTATTATTATTATTACAAACCACTATGGAAGCCTTTGTAGATCCAAGCAGTCTATACATACAGTAAGGCTGCAACCCTGGGACCACTAACTTCATTCAACAGGAGTAAGCCTCACTGAATTCAACAGGACTTACTTCTCAGTATGCAAGTAAATCACACATTTCTTAAGTCATCATCAGATGTTTTGGTGCAAGAGGCCAAACATACATACCTAATTCAGAAGCTCTGTATAAGGCTGCCTGTTCCCTTCCAACTACCTAACCCAGCCACACTGATTTTACACAATTCAACAGTGTTTTGTGCTCAGATCCAATAACTAAATGCATGCATGATGCCTGTCAGAAGTTATTTTCAAGTATCTTGAGATCATTGTCTTCCACCTCAAGTCTAAAGGGATGTGCTTGGATTAAGCAATAATCAAGAGAGCAACTCTCCTGTATTCTGACATGGCGCCGGACAACATTATTGATATCGCCAATCAGCATATGTGGGAAACATAGTGGTCACTTATGAGAGACACATATATATTCCTATGGCAATGTGAACCCAGTTCCACAACTGAGAAGCAGTCACTTGGAGCAGATTATCAAAACTGGTTTCATATACAGTACAGAGCAAACATGACAAAACTCTCGAGAAAAAGAAACAGCAACATAATTTACTACTTTCAGTTTTGCTTCCTGTTTCAACTACTGTACTGCAAAAGAACAGAACTGAAATCTACACACAAACAAGTCAGGGACTTTGTGGAGCAAAAGCATAGGCACAACCATTGTACCGTGGTGGCGAAGCAGTCTCCCAACACTTCCAAACTGTACCATGGCCTAGTTCAAAGCTTCTGATGGGAAGTTCTGTGCAAAATCAACCACCTGGATACTTGCACACCTACATAATACACAAGAGACCTCAGAGGGGGCTGTTTCCCCCAAGGGAAAACCACAAGGAGTGAGGATAGATGGGGAAATGGCAAGGAAAAAGACTTGGAACTGCCCCCACCCCTGCCCTCCTCAACATCATGGTCCTGGATCTATCCCAAGCTTGTTGTTGTTGTTGTTGTTTAGTTGTGTCCGACTCTTCGTGACCCCATGGACCATAGCACGCCCGGCTTAGATGCTTGCAATAAATTTATCCCAAGCTTAGATGCTTGCAATAAATTTAGGCATGGATGTCCTATCACCTTCTTACTTGGCCCAAACTCCAAAATATCCCTGCATTGCAGGAGGTTGGACTACTAGGTGGCTCTTGTGGTCACTTCCAACTCCACAATTCTGTGATTCTATAAACACTGCCCAAGTATTTAAACACTGAGGAACACTGAGGAATGTTTTCAGACTTCTGCTACGCAGCAGTAAATCTGGGCTTTGGAAAAGTAAAGAGAAACCCAGTTACATAAAACCAGAGCAATGAATTTGCACTTACCACCGATATACTTCCCACAGAGCCAAATTCTGGATTCTTTTGACGCTCATAATCAATGCATTTGGCATCGTGCGCTGAAAATTAACCTGGACCTTTCTGTACTCATTGGAAGATGGGATAAGGGTGATCAGCTGCAAGGTCAAAGGTACAAAGATGCTTCATGAAAATGGTGGCAAGAGTAACCCATGCAACAAAGGTAATTCCAAATGTGCATAAAGATTTGGAGTAGCAGGCCAGAGGTGCAGGGCCCCTCAATACTGATGGCGGGGGAGACGGCGAGATAGGTTTTTAACTAGACACTTAAAGGAGGAGGAAGAGGAGGAGTTTGGATTTGATATCCCACTTTATCACTACCCCAAGGAGTCTCAAAGCGGCTAACATTCTCCTTTCCCTTCCTCCCCCACAACAAACACTCTGTGAGGTGAGTGAGGCTGAGAGACTTCAGAGAAGTGTGACTAGCCCAAGGTCACCCAGCAGCAGCTGCATGTGGAGGAGCAGGGAATTGAACCCAGTTCACCAGATTACGAGTCCACTGCTCTTAACCACTACACCACACTGGCAGTATCTTGGATCATCCCCATCTCTGGGGCAAAGTATATGACTACTGATGCTGAATTGTTCTTAAAATACGACCTATTTTGTTATTCTTTCATCTTTATCTTACACTCACCCTAATTCTTTGGTGCAGTGGCTTCCTGAATGGGAGAAGTCAGGGAACCCTGATCAAGTCAGGGAGCCCTTCAAAGACAGTATTTAATGCTGTGTCCTCATACACCCCTTGCATCTGCACAAACCATTTGGCTAATGCATCCCACCTTTCTCCTGACTTTTGGGAGACTGGCAAAACATTTCTATACTTTGAAGGGGTAAATAACTGCTAACATTGCTCCCCAATGTTCCATTTTACTGGTTTTGTTCTTGAATGTTATTGCATAGGTTAGATATCACTTTATGGAAGCCATGAGGGATGAAAAGGAAAGCTACGAAGGTGGGAAATAGATAACAATGCACATCTCTCATCCTATTAACTTGCCAAAACACAAATTATGGTTCTGCAATAATCAGACTAAACTAATCTGAAAAGATGTGAGTAAAAGCGAATAGTTCTGGAGCATAGAATCTGCCAAGGAGAGCGCTAAAGCTGCCCTTTCCCTTTGGCAGAAGCTAATGTCAGTAGGCAAGATGTCATAGTGGGTATTGAGACATTACAGGGACAGCCTGACCCCACACACTTCAGAGTATCCTACCTTATATCCAAGTTCTGGCAAGGCTGACTGGTCCCAGTGAGCTGGAATGTGCGTATTGTCTCCTGTCGACTGCTTGCCCCCACTTTGCAATGGGAAGAGATCAGGCAATTAAAAATTAACACTTACATATAATAATAAGCTGCTGGGGGAACTCACACCTGTTGAATATGCGGCGAAGTGAATGCATTCAAGTTTTGAATATTGTCTTAAAACAAAGTGTAAATACACCAATTAAATTAAAGCTCCTGTTCGGGACGCGGGTGGCGCTGTGGTCTAAACCACAGAGCCTTGGGCTTGCCGATAAGAAGGTCAGCAGTTTGAATCCCCACGACAGGGTGAGCTCCCATTGCTTGGTCCCTGCTCCTGCCCACCTAGCAGTTCGAAAGCATGTCAAAGTGCAAGTAGATAAATAGGTACCGCTCCGGCGGGAAGGTAAACGGCATTTCCGTGTGCAGCTCTGGTTCGCAAGAAGAGGCTTAGTCATGCTGCTCACATGACCCAGAAGCTGTACGCCGGCCCCCCTGGCCAGTAAAGCGAGATGAGTGCCGCAACCCCAGAGTCGTCCGCAACTGGAGCTAACGGTCAGGGGTCTCTTTCCTTCCTTTACCCAAAGCTCCTGTTCAGTAAAACACCCGTGCCAGAATCATAACCTCTCCCCATCTACAGTACTAATCAGGTGGTTAAAACCCTGATCAGCAACTCAAGTTTCCTAGGAAGTCTGTTTGAGAAGCAAATGATGAGAGCTGGGCCAGCCCTAAAGGCACATTCCTGCCGTGGATACAAAGTTCTCCACACCTCTTTTCCTTCCAGAATCCTTTATTTATGTTTATGCCCCACCTTTCCTCAAAGGAGCTCAATTTAGCTTAGAGTTCCCCTCCTCCCCATTTTATACTCCCAGCAACCCTGTGAATTAGGGTAGGCTGAGAGTGAGTGATTGGCCCAAGGTCATTTGGTGAGCATCGTTGCTGTGTAGGAATTTGAACCCTGGTCTCGCAGATCCTAGCCTGACATTACACTGGCTCACTTTAGAGGACAGGCTCTCTCCCAGGAGCCACCAGCTGCAGACCTCTCGCTTAAAATAAAGGTTCACAACTGGGGGGGGGGCTAGAAGACAAAATACTGACATTGACTGGTTCCCTCAACTATTGCAAAACACTCTTTAGGTGTTTTAGGATTTCCTTTAATTCAAAGGTTCTGTCCCTGTGCACTTTGTTCTCTATTGTTGAACTCAAAACTCTGGAACACCCACAGTGGCCAGGCCTTATTACAGGTTGTGGCGACAATGGGAAAGGCAGACAGCAGGCGTTAAATACTTCCTTATGTCTTTGTGGTGCATAATCTCTATACTGTACAGTACTGTCACCAACCTTTTCTTCTTCTTCTCTACTTCCTTTACAGACACAAACTTCGGTCGTCTTCGAACACTTCGTTCTGTCAGGTAACGCAGGTTTTTCTGCTTCATGGCTGGGGAGGAGGGGGGAAGCCACAGAAATATTTAACAGTGCTTACACACAGAATAACATTTATTCAACTTGAAAATGTATCTCAAGGCAGCCCTGTTTAGGGAAGCTTTTAATGTTTGATGGATTTCTGCATTTTAATATTTTGTTGGAAGCCGCCCAGAGTGGCTGGGGGAACCCAGCCAGATGGGCGGGGTATAAATAATAAATTGTTGTTGTTGTTGTTGTTGTTGTTGTTGTTGTTGTTGTTGTTGTTGTATTAAGCTGTGCAAGTCATTTATGATGACTATCAAACCTTTATTAGGCATTTTACAAATAGAACCGCGAGAAACAGAGTCACATACAAAAGTATTTAAAATGCATACAAAGAGGCAACAGTAAACTGCATACACTAATTGTAGGTATATAGCAAGTCATTTATACTCCCTCTTAAAAGAGATCTGAATACCACTGGTTCTGATTTATAACTTAAAACCGAGAAGAGCCAGAAAACCTCTAGAGAACGTTCCTTCCTTCAAAATCTTTTAGAATATATTCTGCAGGAAACTTCACCTCTGGCTGATGAAGCAGAGGTGAAACCAATTAATATGGGGCAAAATGGAAATAAGGCCTATTTGGCTCCTGAAGCAGACATGCTCTACTCCCGATTTAGAAGATGGATCTCCAGGCAAGGTCCATTCTATACCTGTATCACAGAAGGCATGTAAGCTCCTAGAAAAGACTACCACCATCTCATAAACAGAACAAAAAACCCTCTGCTCAACAGGAGGGATTATTCTATCTTGGCTTAACAAAATATGAACTACTCTTCTGGCTATGCATGCAGCCCCTTCTCCTCTCTCTTTGAAATGAACCGAGGAACAAGTGACTACAGTGGTACCTCGGTTAAAGTACACAATTGGTTCCAGAAGTCTGTACTTAACCTGAAGGGTACTTAACCTGAAGCGAACTTTCCCATTGAAAGTAATGGAAAGTGGATTAATCCGTTCCAGACAGTCCGTGGAGTACTCAACCTGAAGCGTACTTAACCTGAAGCGGACTTTCCCATTGAAAGTACAGTGGAACTTCGGTTTATGAACACGTCGGTTTACGAATTTTCAGTTTATGAACGCCGCGGACCCATCTGGAACAGATTAATCCACTTTCCATTACTTTCAATGGGAAAGTTCACTTCAGTTTATGAACGCTTCAGTTTAAGTACTCCGCGGACCGTCTGAAACAGAATAATCCACTTTCCATTACTTTCAATGGGAAAGTTCGCTTCCGTTTATGAACGCTTCAGTTTATGAACAGACTTCTGGAACCAATTGTGTTCATAAACCAAGGTACCACTGTAATGGAAAGTGGATTAATTTGAAAGTACTCAAACCGAAGCGTACTTAAATTACCATCTTCCAAAGCAACTACTCTATTCCAAACTTAAAAATGGAAAGCGTAATGCTGGTGGTCAACAACAAGAGGTTTAAAGACTCTCTCAAGGAAAATCTAAAATGTAGTATAAACACCAACAACTGGGAAACACTGGCCTGCAAGTGCTCCAATTGGAGAACAGCCTCTACCAAAGGTGCCATGGACTCTGAAGACACTCAAACTCAGGACGCAAGGGAGAAACGTGCTAAGAGGAAGGCACGCTTGGCAAATCCACACCGTGATCAACTCCCACCTTGAAACCAATGTCCCCACTGTGGAAGGACGTGTGGATCCAGAATTGGCCTCCACAGTCACTTAACGGACTCATTGTGAAAACCGTGTTTATGGAAGATAATCTTACTCGGCTACGAGTGATCGCCAAAGAAGAAGAAAGGTGATCTCAAGCCTGTTTTCTTCATGGATGGAGCCTCTCCCACCAGCAGGGAAGAGAATTCTGTCAACATCAGGGTTTAGAGAGGGTTTGGAATGCACTTCAAAGCTTTCCAAAGAACTAGACATGTGCAGGGATATGATGCGTGACTTGGATCCAGCTGTGTCTCTACCTGCCCCACACCTGATATCACATCTGACAGGTGGGCAAGATTGGGACCCATGCCAAGCCAAATCTGGCCCACAGACAAAGTGTTCCCCTGTTTCAGCAGATTGTATTTAAGCATACCTCAGTTGATTCAATGAGGCCTACCTTTGAAATCAAGCTCGTATTTGTGTTTTCCAGCTGAAAACGTGAGCGTTGGAGACGCTTCAGACTGATAAGCTTTTTCCAAGTCAAAGCTGGAGATTGTGGCGGCAGAGTGGTCAACATCCTAGCAGCAGAGAAGAAATCACGTCCCTTTTTAAAAATAGATAGCCAATAACAGGGTGGATTTGATTTAAATCACAAGTCAGTAAGGCTTGATTTAAATCATAGTTTTCTACATAAAGACTAATTCTTGCTGGTATAACTTTAATATGCAAGTAGATGAAGATTTTTAGAATAACAACTTTTCATATTAGTTTTTTATCCCCAGTTTAATAGGTTAATCATTCATATTTGGACAACTTTACTGTTGTACTTAGGAAGGAGAAAAATAATCATTACCTTAATAATAACAATTTAAATAGATTTATTCAACTGAAACAATAACATTACAGCATATGTTATTTGCTTAAACAAACATCCATGTTTGTTAACTAATTTGGCTAAACAAAAAGAAAATATATATATTTTAAGAAACTTAGACTGTCAGCCCAGCCTACACATTAAAAACTTAAATACTGTCCACTCCAAACAATCAGAAAAATATTGTTTCTATTCTATTCACTGAACTTCTTGAAACTTAGCACTGAAGGGGTTGTTTCTGTATTCATAGGTTTGTAGAACAATAGGATTAAGGTCTTTTTCTCAACTCTGTTCATGTTATAACATTTTTGCTGTGAAGAAGAGGCATGTGATCTCTGTTGAGTCAAATTCAGTTTCGAGAACTGCAAAAGTAAACTAAGCACCTGTGATAATATCTTGTAGGCAGAGAAACTGCCCAATAATCTTACAAAAGCCTCTGGAAGAGCATGACATTGTGAATGGATTAATGGAATTTATTTACCAAAAAAATTAAACATATAGAACCTTATTCTACATAATTAAGAAAACTAATCTTTATTTCATGATGGAATAACCTTTGGATGGTAATATATTTTCCTCAAGAAGCATTTTATTTTAAAAAAATCCGATTTAAATAAAAAAAATCGATTTGAATCAAAAAAATCCGATTTAAATTTAAAAAAATCAGATTTTTTAGATTTTTTTAAAAAAAATCATTGATTTTTATCCACCCTGGCCAATAACTTCGTTTCAGGAAACCTTACAATCTAACAGGGGTCTAAAGTGTGAGATATACTGGACTGTACAAAAAAAGATATTCGCCCTTCATAAGCAAGCATGCATGGGATGGATTTGTAACAATTGCTCAGAACATTAAGAGAGGCAAGGAATGATTAGAAAGCAAGACAGCGTTTCTCCATTAAGTGGAATGATTTTCAAAGTTCGGCAAAATCAGGTAGTCCACAGTCAGAAGTTGTTATTTAAAAGCCTGATAAGCTAAAAAGATCTTCAATTAGCACCAAAAAGACTGCAAAGGCAACACCAGGTGAGCCTCCTTGGGGAAAACATTCTGTAACAGTGGCAACACCAGCAGGAAGGCTCTTGGTTATTTTTGTTTTTGTTTAGTGCCATTCCTGCTTTATTTGTTGCACTTTGTTTTTAAAATGCTTCCTATTTTGTTTTGGGAACAGCAATACTGAAGGACTGGGCAGAAATGGTCCAAATAAATAAATCTGACCCACAGGTGTCATCTTAAACAGAGTTCTGATCTACTTCAAGGAAGACTACGCAGAAAAATGTTCCAGCAGGTTGTGAAGCATGACAATTGCCGAGAGAGGGATGCCAACTAGATTTCAAGCTTGTCTATCTGCACCAGTTCACAATGTTCGAAAAGGGTCGCCACAATATTACTTGCTTCAGTGCAGCATGATCCCATGTTACTTACTTGCTTTCCATATTCATTCCACACCCCATATTCATCCTTCCAATACCAGATCCAGTCAGTTGTGAGAATATAGTGAGGCGCCATGGTCACAGAAGATGCAGTGGAGAGCCGTCTAATTTTGGCAGTGCCACAAGTCATACTGGAGAAAACGATGTCTGCAGGGCTGCGGCCATATCCAGCGCTGTTGTAGTCAATTCTGTGCAGAATTGGGTTTTGAGCGGAGGTTTAGCGTGCACTTGGAAGATTTCCAAAGAACTAAATATTCTTTACTACTAATAATGTCGAGATCTGCTACTTTCTGCAAGCCAGCATGATTTTTTTTCTTCCACCCTTAACCAAGAGTAATTCCATTGTTAAAAGCATTTAAAGCAGTACTGCAAATTCAGTGGCGAATGTGTCCCTTTTCCAGGAGGCTGGTCAGTGCTTCTCCCCAAAACTCCCTGAAGCTTAGATTGTTTTTCACAGATGCATTGCCCCAGTTGGCTACTGCTGCAGCACTATTCCTTCCCAACCCCATCCCCCAGACTAGCTTTCTTCCTAACAATAGTGACTAGTCAATTTTGAGTAGCTCCATGAAGTTCTGTAATGATGTTGCCATGAGAATCCTGGGAACTGTAGCTCTGTGCGGATGGATATACAGTTCCTAGGATTCTTTGGGGGAAGGCATGTGCTTCAGATGTGTGTTGAGCGTGTTTTAGATGTACGGTGTGGGTCTGCCCTCACTTTCAGTGGGGTATTATTTATGGTTACAAGTCAGATCATATCCCAAGTTTTTAAAAAGCATGCAGCTGCCACACCAGCAAGTCCTATTCTGCCATCTTGAGACCTAGAACCCCCCCCTTTCAACCTCAAGAATAAAAATGACTAATGTATCTAATATGATTTCTAAGACTGCACACAAATATGCCTTTAAAAGAGCTCAAACGCGCGCGCGCGCACACACACACTGCATTTTGGTTCTTTTCTCCACATGAAGTCTAAGCCGATTTCAAATGTTTTCCCACCAGCTTTAATCAAGGCTCTGTGCACTACAAAAGCAGTTAAGCCATTAAAAAGACAAAATACAACATTCAAGTAGTAATCCACCAGCAGAGTTAATTACTAAAGAAAATACAAAGGCATAAACAGCAAAGAGACCTGTACCACTAAAATTCAGAGCCAAACAAGAGCGTATTATTAATGTATCTATACCTGTCAATAAATGGGTCACAGTAGGCCTGTTCAATTTTCTCCATATCCTTCAGATCTTTCCACTGGGTCCCATTAAGTATTTGCCATCTGTATGGCAAATGGAAGTGATCTCGAATACACTTATCTAGATAAATAAAACCAAGTTGTGTTAAAACCGTTGGCCATCTACCCATGGGCTTGACAGAAGAAACACTATGGGGCTGGTGCTAAATCACAGGGTGTGAAGCGAACGACAAATGCTTTGCAGGGAGAAAGCTGGGACAAGACATTCAGAATTTTCCATTAACCAGTTGTCTCCATCCAGTTGAGGAGAGGGAAGCCTGCAAATCCAAGGCCCACTTAGGATTGATTTATCTATGTTCATACTAAACATGCTAATACAACCAGGACATTTGCCACTTAAAGTTGCTACGTTCATATGGTGTACTCAAGCACTCAAGGTGGTTTGCAATTTAAAATAATGGATTGCAAACCAAGAGACATGACACAAAAGGAAAAAGGAATTGCAAGGGAAGAGGAAGGTAAGCACCTATCACCTGGACAACCTTGTTCGTGGCATGGAAAGTAGGACAGCACACCCAAAACTGACCTACAGGTTATATTATGCACAGGTAAAAGCATTTGGATTTTAGGACCGCTAGGAACATGCCATCTCCAAGGGGGAGGGGAGGGCAGGTTTACACTCCCCCACTGCTACACACGAGCCAGATCAGGCTGAAGATCTTGACTAAACCAGTTACATAACGACTGTGTGGAACGGCTGGAGCAGTTCTGGGAGAGGGTCTTGCTGACTCGCCCTCCAAAGCAGCCAGGTGCAATGGGTGCTGATGGCATGACAGTCCAGATGTAGCCCTGCCAGTATAAAGGTAGTAATACCTCCCTGTCTCTATTATAATTGATTCTACTGATGCCTGCTGAGAAGCCAGCCTGCCTACTTTGCAGCGAGTGATATGGGCAGCTTAGTCACCTTGCAGTTAATCAAACAGCCAGCCATTTACAGTATGGTGCTGAAGAGCAGAAACTTAATGCTACTGTAGGAGAAACAGAAGAGCAGCACATTTTTATTTAAAGTTGGTTTGAGAGGGGGATTTTTTCTTGTTGTTGAAACTTTTGTTTTCGTTTTTAAACAAATAAAAATACAAGGACCATTAAACATCCAGCAGTACATCCAATGGCATCCCTAGCTAGCAGGACCAGTTGCAAGGATGATGGGAATTGTAGTCTAAAAACACAGCTGGAGACCCAAGTTTGGGAAACGCTGCTCTAGACATAAACTTACACATTCAACATTCAAGCATTTTACTTAATGTAACCTCTCTACTGACAAGCAGATTTAAAAGCATGGTTGGAGAAATGGCCTCATGAGCCAAACTGGACTCCCTGGTGGGCCAATATTGGCCTGTGGGCCAGAGGTTCCCTACCCCTGGCATAAGGGGAATTTTTATTGCATATAGTCCATCTTGGGCCATTTAAGAGACACCACTCAATTCATATGCTCGAGCGCAGAATAAAGTAAAGGGATCTTCTTCAAAGTACATCTGTTGCAGGCAGGGGCAAGTAAAAGAGAGAGGCTAGCAAACTAGCCGACATTATTTTCCAAGTGGCTCAAGGCTAAATAAATAATATAGCTTAAATCACAATTTCTTGGGGATGCTAATACATTTGAAAGTGCCTAAAAACAGGGGGGGGGGGGGTAGTGAGACATACACACACATGCAAAAGAAAAGCTTGATAGAACCCAACACAGGTTTTATTTCACTGACCTTGAAAACTACAACTTTTCCTAATGTGGTATAAGCAGATAAAATCTGAATCTTCGCTGCTGTTTGTGGTTGATGGTACCTGGCCGCTGCTCAATTTTCTTTCTGAGAAAGCAGGAAAACACAAACTCTAGCTCAGTGTTTTGCAACCTGTGGATTGCACCCAGTAATTTGATTACAAAGCCCATGCAAGTGGGTGGCAGGCTTTATAAGTAAACCCAACATTTTTGCATGTAACTGGTATGATGAAAACTTCTTCCAACATTTTGTTTTGTTAGCATATTCTTAGCATTATTACATATCTTTAGGCGCCAGGTGAAAACATTACAGTGGAACCTCGGTTTATGAACGCAATCCGTTCCACGGAGGCGTTCGTGAACGGAGGCGTTCGCTCCCTGAAGGCACGCTCCTGCGCATACGCGAAGCGCTGATAGAGCACATCCGACGCCGCAGAACCCGGATGTAAAGCGTTCGTAAACAGAGGCGTTCGTAAACGGGACTGTTTGTAAACCGAGGTACCACTGTACTGTATAACCTTTGGCTGATGAACATTGTATGGCTTTTTAAATGTGTTCGTGGGAGGGGGGTTATTGGTTTGTTTTTATTTTATTATGTATTTTGAATTCTCTTTTTGTATTTTTATGTTGTGAACCACCCTGGGATTTTCAGATGAAGAGAGGTATACAAATTTAATAAATAAACAAACGTATTGACTGCTCTGGGTTCCTGAGTACTTCAAGATCTGAAAACCCAGTTAAGAGTTGTTTTCCTCAAGTCAGTGCTTGAATAATAGTCATTACTACTAGACATTTTAAATGTGGCAGTTGCTCATATTGTGCACAACCATTACAACGTAAACAATGCATTCAGTTCTGTAGATGGCAGGTTTGTATCGAAAAGTTCCACTATTGGCCAATCAGTTAATATTATACATCTTATTATGCCCTTGTCCTTTAACGTATATAGGACAAACCGGAAGAGACTAGAATGTTTGCTTGGTGAGCATCAAAGCAAAATCTCTGCACACATCATTGGAAGTAGGGTTGCCAGACTCGATAGAGGACAGGACTTCTGTGCTTTTAATTGCCCTGCTCTCTTTTGAGTTTGGAAACCTTAAAGAGAAACCAGCAGACCCTTTGTTTAATTTCCAAGCAAAGGGTCTGCTCTTTAAGGTTTCTCTTTAAGGTTTCCAGACTCAAAAGAGAGCAGGGCAATTAAAAGCACAGAAGTCCTGTCCTCTATCGAGTCTGGCAACCCTACATGGAAGCCCAATTAATTAATGCAAGCCTACTCCTGAGGAGTTAAGCTTTTTTTGTTGCAGAACAAGTACATGGGTCTTTGCACCAAGGGCAAGATCCTCATGTAACATTAAGTAAATGTGAGGCATACTGGGTTTCTACTTTTGAGCTCTGTAAATCCTAATGGACTCAACAGGAAGTCTGACCAATCTGCATTCTTGTAACATCTGTTTCCAATTACTAATAATTAATCACAGGAGGTAGCAGGTTCTCAGCTATTACAAATTATGATTCATGAAAGTAGTGGTTATGCTGTTTTAGCCCTGGGAAGAGTGGGAGAATGTAATGGGTGAAATTACCTATTTGCGTCCTTTATAAGAGTATTTCTTGCATGTTTTGAAAAAGTATGATATATAACATTAGGTCATGTTCACAATGAAGAACTCGTGAAGAAAGCAGCTGCTCTGGTTAATGAGCTTTTATCAATCAGAGATGCATTTAAAGAAACTGGTTACAGCCCACAAAGAAGTTATGTTGTTAAAACTCTTCCCAAGGACTCTAGATGACTTGGATGTGAAAAAGACCAATTAGTTGAAACAGACCAGTGTTCTGTCTCCAACTATTATGTCATATTTATTTTACCCATTGTATTGTTTATTCTTCCTCTACAAGTCAGCTTCCTATGTTCACAAGTCCAAACTGCTGGCCAACTTAATAATTGGTCACATGGCCCCACTATTTTATCTGAAAGATTCTCTTCCCCTTTCTTAGAAGGCAAGCCAAGATAGCTCTTAAAACTCGCAGTGAAGTAGCTACAGACCCCGCCTCCCCATCTCCTTCATTGGGCAAAAGATTATCAATATATTTACAGTATTGCTATATTGATCTGGCTGGGGAAACCCAGTCAGATGGGCGGGGTATAAATAATCAAATTATTATAATTATAATTATTAACCTTCTGTTCCTGACGTTCACAGTGAGTGGCAGCTACTGTACTAGCTATATTGGGGGTTTCTATAGTGTTATAAAAGAGAATGAAGCATTCTACCTTTGCTAGTTGATGCTGTTGAGCTATTTTTGATGTCATATGCATTCCTGTAGATCAAGGGAATTTTGGTGATGGTGGCGTGGCTCATTCCTCGCTTCTCCAGCTTCTCGTAACACTCCGAGTTAGCAATGTCGTGTGAGCGCTTGCAAGTACTCCCAAACCTGCATTCTCCTTGGAGGTAGTACTGACAAATGTGGAGTTTGACACAGATCTTCTTAAAGGTGCAAGATCCATAGGGTCCGCCCCCTTTGTTATAGTATGGACATATCTAAGAACAAAGAGGAGGAGAGAGAAAAAATCAAGATACATAAATTCATTTAAAGCAAATAGACTAGAGTAAGATGTAAACACAGGGCTAGCAATGCCTAAATGTTTTCAAGGAGCAAGAGCAATGCGAATGTGGCCCTGTAACAAAACTGCTGCAGCGTGGGGTGACTTTGTTCAGAACTCCAGCACTCCATTCTATTTGTATCTGTTTTCTGTCTTGTCACAGCGCTCAATGAACAGGCCTGCTTTGGAGTGTCTCCTCCCTTTCCTGTCTCTTCATTCTATACTCCCTCCTACTTGGTTGTCAGTCTCCACAACCCAACTTAGTCAGCCCACATTCCATGCCAATGAGTTATAAATGGGCTGTCTGCCCCCACCCCCCAAAAAAGTTTTTTTGCATACTGTATCTGGAAAACTTGGGGATAACCTCAAGTCTGCTCATATCTCTTTCTTGGGCGTGGGTGGTGGTGTTTTGGCTACATGAGTTCAGGTGTTAGAAGCTATGACTTAGTATTAGGAATGACGAATTCTCAAAATCTGAGGAGAAAAGCTTTTGAGCAGTAAGTAACTTGGCTTTCTTGGACTCCTTTCTGTGTCTAGAATCAGCAGTCATGGGGGTCGTCATGTGTGTCATTACCAACCTATTGTACTGGCCCACAGGGGCGTAGCGAGGCACCGTGACACCCGGGGAGGCAAATTGCCATGCCCTTGGGGGGCGCGGCGTCGCTACGTAGAGGGGGATCTCGCCCCCCGCGACTTCTAAATGGAGCCTAAACGGAGCATCCAGACTCCAGGTAGATAGCCCACTGGTGCGGCAGCCCGCCAGGCTCAGGCGCTGATTGCGGGGTGGGGGCACGGCCCTGAGTGCCTCCCCCCCTCCAGCAGGCATCCGCACGGCAATTTCGGCAGGTGCGCCTGCAGCTTTTTTTTTTACAGGTTGCTGTGCAGAGGTGAGGGGCAGGGGCGCGGCCCCAAGTGACACCCCCTCCAGGCCGGTACGCAGGGTGGACCGCCCCCCCCCCGCTTGCTCCGCCCCTGCTGGCTAGGTATGTTAAGAATTACAAATCTACTTGCCAACATGGTGAATTTTCAGTTGTGGCCTTCAGTTGTGTCAGCATTATTCAGTCATACACATGCGCTCAGTGTTCCAAAATTCCCCCAGGTTGGCAACGGACATCTCCATCTGGCTGGCCTCTCCAGCTTTCTTAAGCAGAAGAGCTTATTTATTGCAATTATTTCCCACTTTTTCTCAAAAGAGTACATGGTTCACCCCTCTCCTCAGTTAATCCCTACAGCAACCCTGGTAACTCGCCCAAAGTCACCCAGTGAGCCTCGTGTCTGAGTGGGGATTTGAACCCTGATCTCCCATGTCCTAGTCCAACACTTGAACCCAAGCATCCCCAAACTGCGGCCCTCCAGATGTTTTGGCCTACAACTTCCATGATCCCTAGCTAACAGGACCAGTGGTTGGGGAAGATGGGAATTGTAGTCCAAAACAGCTGGAGGGCCGAAGTTTGGGGGTGCCTGCTCTAACCACTACACCACACTGGCTTCCTAGGGTACTTCTGCTATGGGGCAGCTCTATAAATTAAGTAGGTAAATAGATATGGAGAAGGCAAAATGTCACTTAGAGAAGGATCTGAAATATCTTCATTGAAGCTTGAATTTGTTTTATTTGATGTTTTAATGTGTTGTAAACTGCTTTGATAATAACAAACAAATTTCACGGTAAAAAAGGTGCCTAGACATTCCATTGCGATGACCATAACCTAGGTTTAAGGTGCCATTTGGCAATTAGCTTATATATCTGTTTCTAATACTGCCTACGCCCTAAGAGGAAGCAAGCTGTAGAGTTTTATTCCCTTGCTGCCTGGCAAAATTAGATAACTTTCATTACTAACTCACTTGAATAAACAGGCAATATCAAAACACAACAGATGTTCTGTAAAAGAATACTTGTTACTAGAAATGTGAGGTTTTGGGTTGGAGAAAAATTTAATCCACCCTTTCCAAGTTTTGGGGGTGGGGTGGGGGGGGTGGAGGCTTCACATCTCTATTACCAGGGCTTCCCCCCCCCAGCCAGAACTCAGTTGTGAAACCTCTCAGGTGAGTTCTGGCACCTCTCAGGTGGGCACCATTGCCATTCTAAGAGAAGAAAAGAAGTGTTCATGGTGAGTTCCATCACCACTTTTTCTAGGAAAATAACACTGTATTACTAGAATGAAACAAGGGCCCTCTGGCTTAACCCCCAAGAGGCTTTTTCCTCTAGTTTTGAGCAAATGTGAAGCAGAGATGACATGCCACAGATAACAATCTTTGCCTCCCATTCCAACTTACTTATTTTATTTCCCCATCAGAACAATGACAACACACCTGCAGTTTGCACAAAAAACTTTAGAATCTACACCCACAGTACATAAAATCATTAAAAGACAGTACGGTAATTGGATTACAAAGCAGCACATTTTAGCCAGCACCCTGCCTTGGACTAAATAGCCAGTGAGATTTCAAGAAAGTTCACAAGGCAAGATGGCAACTGACATCAGCTCCAGGTACACACTGCCTCCAATCATGGCCATTTCATTCCCAGCTATTCCTACTAAGAAGTAAGCACTTGTAGACGCATTTCCTCCAAATATTCATGGCAAAGCCCATCATAGCATCCTGTGGCAATTAATACAGTGGAAACTCTCTTATATAGAGTCTGACCATTAGTCCTTCCCACAAAGTACTGCCTAGCCAGTAATTCAGACAGGAAACATTCCCAGACCTACCTGAAGCTGCTGGGGATCAAGCATGGGACCTTCTGCATAAAATGCTCTACCACTGAGCGACGCCTGTTTCCCTTCCATCGTTTCATTATTAAACATACAACACATACAATGACTCTTAACTACTTCTCATCATGAGAAATCCAGCTACACCAAGACCCTTGAGCCATAAACTATTTTTATTTATGTAAATATTAAATATTTTCCACTCATTATTTCAATATGGTTTTTCAAGGCAACCCAGCAATTGCCTTGACTACTGGTGCTTGAACTCAAGGCATTATTAAGGTATATAACTCAAGGTATCTTAAATCTGCCCTAATTTTTCATCTTCTTGTCATAGCTACCAAGTCTCCCGTTTTTCGCGGGGAAACCCCCGTATTTTAAACCGTTTCCCGCTGGCAGCCCAGATTGGGGAAAATCCCGTAAATCCCCCGGATTTCCTACCTGCCAGGGAGGCTCCATTTTGGGTCCTGGCGCCACCCGATTTCCGGTGCCCAGGGTAGCATGTGTAGGACATGTGTAGAAGCGACTTCCGGTGCCGCTCCGCCCATGCCTGGGCACCAAAAATTGGGCAGAGCGGCACCAGAAGTTGCTTCTATGCATGTCCGGACATGCGTAGAAGCGACTTCCGGTGCCGCGCCGCTGCTGCTCCTGCATTTTTCAGCGGGAGACTTGGCAGCTATGCTTCTTGTACATTTCCTTGAGAGTTGCTGTTAGGCAGAAATGTATAGAAATAAAATAAACAAACAGCTTAAAAATGAACAAAAGAGAACCAGCCATAATAGCAGAGAACAACTAAAATCAATTTAAGGCCACTGAATGCCGTAATGAACAAAATGTTTTCAACTAGCATAGAAAGAGCCTGCTGGCCCAAGCCTGTGGCCCACCCATCTAAGCCAGCATCCTGTTCTCACAGTGGCCAACCAGATGCCATTGAAGTGCCAAACAGGTGCAAGAAATTCTGAAGACTTCTCCACTGTATTCCACCACTCTGAAGTGGAGAACATCTCCAGCACATCAGAAATATCATAAGCTGCAGAACTAATTTAAGTAACAACAAAGCCTTGTAAACAGCCAATTGCCTATAGCAAGTAAGAATCCCCTCTGACAATCAGGCAGTGGAGATTTACCAAACATGCTCCTTCCATTTGGAACCAAAAATAACCAACAAAGAGGCATGCATTTGGGCTAGTAATTTCTGAAGGACTTACTTGCAAGGCTGTAGTAACACACCAACAACTGACACATCCTTTTCAAGAATGTGGAGAATGCATACACATACAAATCATTAAAGAGGGGCTTCATCGCATTCTTGCAATGTTTTAGGCAGGGCATATTGTAACCTTTTCCTTATCTCTCCAAGCCAAGCAAAAAACACATTCCTCGCACCAGGAGAGAAACACACGAGCTCCAATCATAACATGCTGGCCGGTTTTGCTCTCACATTATAATGGCAATCTCAAGTTTACAATAGCTGCTAGGACACTGCAGCTACATGGCTTAATAACTTTCATTTAAAATAAATTAACAGAAGTACAAGCTGGAGTTCTCTAATCAAGTTCCCAAAGGTCCAGATATCTGGTATGCTCATTGGTTGTTTAGAGATTCATTAAAAGTATCATCATTCAGTGAAAGTCCTCACCTCCGGTAAGAGTGAAGAATCATTCTGAAGCAGAAGCTGACACAATTCATCATCCTTTAAGCTTTCGAGCCCATGCTCTTTTAGGACAGGGAGGTTATGGGGTGAATGAAAGTCATGGATGAACTTGCATGGCTTCCTGTAAATTTCGAAAACATTAAACATGCTTGTAATTGCATTCTGCTTTTACCATCAAAAATGAAATAAAGCTGCATGCTGTTCGTAGCCAAAGGTAACCGTGAGGCCCAATTCTATGCAGTTGCACTTTGAATAAATATCAATGTGTTTATTGGGGCTTACTCCCAGGTAAGTACATATAGGACTACAGTTTCAGCAATCTTCGTCCAACAGCATTTTGGATAATACCGTGTTTCTCATATTATAAGACATGTCTTATATTAATTTTTTCCTCAAAAAAACACGACATGGCTTATTTTCAAGGGATGTCTTATTTTTTAATAAAGTGCACGCGGGCGCTGTTTGCCGGGCTTGTCAAGCCCAGCAAACAGCGCCCGCCGATCTTCGGTGACAGGCGGGGGTGGGCGGAGAGCAGAGAACGATCTCCGCTTCCCCCCCCCCGCCTGTCACACAGCACAGGTCCGAAGATCGGAGGGCGCTGTTTGCCGGGCTTGTCAAGCCCAGCAAGGAGCGCCCGCCGATCTTCGGTGACAGGCGGGGGTGGGGGGAGAGCAGAGAACGATCTCCGCTTCCCCCCCACCCCCGCCTGTCACACAGCACAGGTCCGAAGATCGGAGGGCGCTGTTTGCCGGGCTTGTCAAGCCCAGCAAGGAGCGCCCGCCGATCTTCGGTGACAGGCGGGGGTGGGGGGAGAGCGGAGAACGATCTCCGCTTCCCCCCACCCCCGCCCGTCACACAGCACAGGGCCGAAGATCGGCGGGCGCTGTTTGCCGGGCTTGTCAAGCCCAGCAAACAGCGCCCGCCGATCTTCGGTGACAGGCGGGGGTGGGGGGAGAGCGGAGAACGATCTCCGCTTCCCCCCACCCCCGCCCGTCACACAGCACAGGGCCCAGCAAACAGCGCCCGCCGATCTTCGGTGACAGGCGGGGGTGGGGGGAGAGCGGAGAACGATCTCCGCTTCCCCCCCACCCCCGCCCGTCACACAGCACAGGGCCGAAGATCGGCGGGCGCTGTTTCCCGGGCTTGGGGAGCTCCTGCTTCGGGCTTGGGGAGGCAGGGAGCTCCTGCTTCGCCTCTCGCTCGGTCGGGGCTTTGCGATAGTGCTTATTTTTGGGGTATGTCTTATTTTTCACCAACCCTTTGAAATCCTGTCATGGCTTATTTTTTGGGGATGCCTTAAAATATGAGAAACACGGTATATATATATATTTAAATTTATATACCGCTTAATTGCTGAAACCTCTAAATGCGTTTCCATAGAACATAAAATATACATCAAAATGATAAAAGATGTAAGTTAAAAACAGGCTGAATATAAAACTATGGGTTTTTAAAGCCAAATTTATCGTTTCAGCATCTTGAATTACCCTACATTCAAGAGATGCCTGAAAAAGGAGAAGCCCATGATTAGGACAGGAGAAATGAATGCAGAAAGCAAGCAGTGTCACAAGAGTTCAAGCAAAATGAAGTGGAGTGTATCATAAAGGCTTATATTATTTATTGCAAGGCTGTTGTTTTTGCTGCAACAGATTAACATGGAAAATGAGTTCACAGTATGTTTTGAGATCTCCTGAGCAAGGTGGTGAAAACATAGTGAGAAAGATTAGCTAGATGGTGGTAGTTTTAGCAGCCACAAACAACACTTGTGAACTCCAAAGTTACCATTTCTCTTAGTATGTATTAGTACAGTGGTACCTCATGTTGCAAACGGGATCCGTTCCGGCGGCCTGTTCGCAACATGAAAAGGCCGCAACATGAAGTGCCGCATCTGCACATGACACAATGTGGCACTTCTGCACAAAGTGTGATTTAGCGCTTCTGCGCATATGTTATGGACACGCTAAACCCGGAAGTAACCCGTTTCGGGACTTCCAGGTTCGGCACATCCATAACCTTAAAAGACGCAACATGAAGCGGATGTATCATGAGGTATGGCTGTACAGTGGGACCTTGACTTACGATTTTAATCCATTCCGAATGCACACTCGTAGGTCGAAAACTTCGTAAGTCGCGTTTCCCATAGGAAAAGCGGTTTCCCATAGGAATGCATTGGAAATGGAAAAATTCACAAGTTGGGGAAACTGCATCTAGCCGCGAACGGGTTTTCCGTTCGGATGTCGAAAAAATCGTAGGCGCGCGACCACTTTTTCCGCTCGTAAGTCGAGAACGTCGGATGTTGAGTACTTCGTAAGTCGAGGTCCCACTGTACTTGTATACAGCTTAGGTCCAAACTATCTAAAAGACTGCATTCCCTTATAGGAACCTGCTAGGGTTTTGAGGGCTTTTTCCTACGTTCTCATGTGAGTTGCCTTGAGTCCCGTCTAGAGCAGGGGTAGGCAACCTAAGGACCGTGGGCCGGATGCGGCCCAATCGCCTTCTCAATCTGGCCCGTGGATTGTCCGGGAATCAGCGTGTTTTTACATGAGTAGAATGTGTCCTTTTATTTAAAACGCATCTCTGGGTTATTTGTGGGGCACAGGAATTTGTTCATCCCCCCCCCAAAAAAATATAGTTCAGCCCACCACATGGTCTGAGGGATGGTGGACCAGCCCACGGCTGAAAAAGGTTGCTGACCCCTGGTCTAGAGAAAAAGACATTAATAATAGTATGTAAACACGATGTACTGTAAATCTAATGGCAGCAAGAATCACAAATTGTCCTTTGATTGCTTGTTTAGTCTTTGGGAATTGGGCATAACAAAAGCAAGCTAAATACTTCCATTTAAAAATTAAATAAAAATGACAAAGACACCCAACCAAAGACCACCAAATTTAATTTTTATAGTGAAAAACCTGAATGATTTGCATACTGGCAAAAAAAGAAGAAAGCCAGCCTCTTTCAAAAGTTTGTTTTTGGTAAAAGTATGTTCACATATGGGTTGCCATATGTCCTTTTTTTACAGGACACGTACTCCTTTTCATAGTGTTCCATATTTAAAAGTAAAAAAGGTAAAGGACCCCTGACAGTTAAGTCCAGGCGCGATGGAAACGCAGTTTAACTTCCCGCCGGAGTGGTACCTATTTATCTACTTGCACTTTGCTTTCGAACTGTTAGGTTGGCAGGAGTATCGTGACGATCGGCAAGCCCTAGGCTCAGTGATTTAGATCACAGCGCCACCCGCGTCCCTATAGTTAAAAGTAGAATTTTGGCAAATGTGTCCTCTTTTTGGCTCTTCAAAATTATTTAATGCTCTACAGAAGATTAAACTCAATTTATTTCCATTGCACATAGTAACTTAACCATTGCGCATAGTAACAGAATGCAAAAAGGGGAACATTTAAAACCTTACGTACTTTCTTACACGTCCACATAAACTATAGATTAGGACTTTGAACAATGGTAGCAAGAGAGGCTCCGCCCCACACTTAAAAGTCGGGGAAGATGGACGGAGGAGTATCACCCCCCCCCCCAGCTCAAACATTCTCTGTTGAACAACAACTCGATGCTGCCCGGCACTTGCCTCGCCCCGTCCCAATCCGGCTCCTAGGCTCGGGATCTACAAACCGGTTCAGCTTCTCCCGTCCATGCACCGCAATTCTTTTCTTTTTTCTTACAGTCCCGACCCTAGGCGCAAACCCGGAAGGAAGTCCAAACAAGAGCAACCCTAGTTTTTGCGGGCGTGGGGTCGTTGCCGCACTTGCACGACCCCCCCTACTCGAGAGTAACCCTCTCCACCCACCGGGTTTGGCAAGCGACGGCAACCCTAGACGACGCTCCCTATGGAGTAAAAAAAACACAACCCACATCATTAACTCGAGGGCTGCGTCTTGCTTCCGAACAAACATGCCGGCGATGAAGCATTTGGGGGGCGGGGTTGTTGTTGTTGAAGGGGGTCTCCTCCGCCGGCCTTACCTGCCTTCCTGGTTACGGCACCCGCCGCCCACGAAGTAGCGGCAGACGTGCAGCCGCCGGCACCCGCCTTGGCACTTCCCGCTGCCGTGCTCCGGGCACAGCCGCGCTCCGGTGGTGGCCACCACGACCTGGACGTCTCCATCTTCTCCTCCTCCTCCTCCTTCGGCCGCCGAGGGGGCCTCCTCCCGGGTCACCACCGTGAACTTGCGCGCGTCCTGGAACAGCACCGCCAGGAACTCCGCGCTCACGCCGAGGGCTACGCGCCGGCACAGTTCAGCCTGGCGCAGGCAGCCCCCCGACGTGCACAGCTCCCGCAGGGCCAGGGCGGCCAGCCTCTGCGAAGTGAAGCTGTCCATGCTGGCTCGGGGTCAGCTTTTGCACGAGGCCGGCCCTCCCGGCGAAGCTGCTGCTCCTCCGCCTCTACCAGGAGGAGACCCGCTCGAGTCCCGCCTTCGCTAGAAGAAGACGACCACCGTCCCTTTTCCACTTCCGCCCCTGCCTTCCGTAATCTCTTCTCCGGCCTGAGGGAGAAACGAAACCGAAAGCGAAGAGTTGCTAGGGCTGCGGAGCGAAGGAAGAGGCGCGGCTTGCTTGTGCATCTAGCTCAGTGTTGTGTACACGGACTGGCAGCCACTGGCCAGGGTTTCAAGCAAGGGGCGCGCTCGTACAGGATTGAACCCGGAACTTTTTGCTCTCATTTGTCCTCTGTGTAGAATCATAGGCATAGCTGCCAAGTTATCCCTTTTTTTAAGGGAAATTCCCTTATGCTGAATAGGCTTCCTCGTTAGAAAAGGGAAAACTTGGCAGCTATGATCATAGGACTGAAGTTGGAACTGAATCATAGGACTGAAGTTGGAAGGAGTCCCCAAGGTTCAGCTGGTTGGTTCAACCCCCGCAATTTAGGAATCTCAACCAAAGCATCCATGGCAGGTGGCCACCCAACCTCTGCTTAAAACCTCCAGTGAAAAAAAGGCCACCACTTCTCGTGGGAGTCTGTTCCATTGGCGAATAGCTCTTACTGTCAGAAAGTTTTTCCTGGTGTTTTTCCTGCCGCTGAGCTGTACCGATTTGGGGAATATCCCATTGGATTCATGTGGGCTTTGTTTTATTTATCCTCACAACAACCATGTGAAGTAGATTAGGCTGATAGGGACTAGCTCAGGTGAGCTCGGCCTTGGTGGCTGAATGGAGATTTGAATCAGTCTCCCTGGTCCTTGTTTAGCACTCAAACCACTACATCAGGAGTCAGCAACCTTTTTCAGCTGTGGGCTGGTCCACCGTCCCTCAGACCATGTGGTGGGCTGGACTATATTTTGGAAAAAATATATGAACAAATTCCTATGCCCCACAAATAATCCCGAGATACATTTCAAATAAAAGCACATAATCTACTCATGTAAAAACACCAGGCAGGCCCCACAAATAACCCAGAAATGCATGGAAAATAACGTCTACCCACTATTTAACACTACTCATGTAAAAAAAACACGCTGATTCCCGGACAGTCCGCGGGCTGGATTGAGAAGGAAATTTGAATCAGTCTCTGGATTGAGAAGGTGATTGGGCCGCACCCAGCCCACGGGCCTTAGGCTGCCTACCCCTGCACTACATCATAGTGGCTTACTTCTGAGCAGATATGCACTCCAATGAACACCATTAATAACTTCTTTTTTTCCTGAGTTTTTTTTGTGCTCAGGCAAATGTGTACTTTTTTGGAAAACGCCAGGGCTTGCAGTCTTGTGCTCCTTTATTTAGAACCCCGCCCCCGGGATGCGTGCCAGCCCCGCCCCCGCCTGCTCTCCGCCCCCCCCCCCCCCCGTTCCGGAGCTTCATTGGCCCCCTACCAGTGTGTAATGGGGTCACTTAACAACAGTAATCCTTGGTATAATAACAGGGCTCTTGTAAGCATGTGTTTATTTTTACCTGCAATAAATTGTAGCTATACCACTGCAATCACATCACCACCTTTCAAACAGTGTGATTAACATATACTCTGATTTTCAACATGGTCCGGCTGCTGGATGCAAATTTAGCAAAAATTGTTAGTATCTTAGTCACATTCAAATCTGTGGAGCATACATGTACAGGAAATAAATGCTTTTATTTTATTTTATTTATTTTATGCTTTTCACATTCATTCTGCTAATGAGCACAGGACTAGCTCTACTCAATGTAACCAGGGCTGTGGGTGTGTTGCTTGCTATCTGCCATCTATTGTAGAATTTACCTATCAAACTCCTTCAAATAAAATAGGAAGCATCGGGCCTCAAAAAGAAAAGCGAGTGTTAAAATCCAATGGACTCTTGTAAAAGACTTTATCCTGGATTCTTCGAGCTATTTAGAGTTGGGGGTGAAAAGGAGACTGCCTACACACAGAATTTTTCCTGGTGCCTAAACACAGATTGTGATGGTCCCAGGCATGCCTCCCAGGGGGCAGCATTCCATAAACAGGGGGCCACCAATGAGAAGGCCTGTTCTTGTGTCACCATCCTCCACACCTCCCTTGAAGGGAGCACACAGTGAAGGGCCTCAGATGACAAGCACATGGTCCAAGTTGGTCCATGTGGGAACAGGTGGTCTTTGAGGTATTGATGTCCTGAGCCACATAAGGCTTTATAGATTAAAACTGGAACTCTGAATTAGGCTCAAAAATTAATTGCTAACCAGGATTGGTGTAATGCTTTCAGATCATTTTGCCCCAGTCTGACACAGCTGCATTTTCCAAACTGTCTTCAAAAGCAGCCCCACATACAACAAATCATTGCAGTAATGATGATGTACTTCAGCTCCCCCCAAAAAACTTGCCCTCTGAGCAGGGAATCAAGCAGATTCACCTGTGTCAGAATAGCAAGTTTTATTCAGATGACTGAGAATCAAATAGTGCGAGAGAAACACACTCAGAGAAATTCAGGTGTGACAGGGAGTGGGGTTCTTCAATATATGCTTACGTTACATCAGTGACATATATGACGTGTGTCTACCACACACAAAATCGGATGCAGTGCTACAAAAAGGCCACATTGTGGAGCCAGTGTCTTTCCGTGGTACATCACAGCAACTCAAATGATTGATGGAATATTTGCTGCTTACAAAAACAATGATTGTATCTTCTTGCTTCCGGTTCCCAGGCATTCACTGAAAAAGATACACAGAGAAAATATAGCAACCCTGTTCTCAAACAAGGTTTTGTTTGGATTAGCTGCTTCTTTTAAAACCAGCATATTGAATACTGCTCTCCTGTCATGCAAAGTTCCCTCACCCATTAAGCTTTAACATAGCCCAGCAACTGATGAGGTCAACTAATACTATTTACTTACTTACTTACTTACTTACTTACTTACATTTATACCCATTATGAAATCCAAAGCAGCACACATTCCCAGATGGTCTCCCATTCAGATAGTGAGAAAACCCAGATCTGGTTAGCCACTACAGCAAAGTGATATCCAGGGACCATTAGCTAACAGGCAATTGTTCACAGGCATATGGAATATACCTTGAGGCATATCCAGCTATTCTTATCAGTCGTCTCCAACCTTTTCATACCTGAGCCTTTGCCCAAAACACGCAGTTGGGGACCCACTTAATAATAATAATAATAATAATAATAATAATAATAATAATAATAATTATTTATTATTTATACCCAACAGAAAAACACAAAACAATAATCTATTAAACATTAAAAGCCTCTCTAAACAGGGCTGCCTTCAGGTGTCTTCTAAAAATCTGGTAGTTGTTTTTCATCTGATGGGAGAGCATTCCACAGGGCGGGCGCCACTACTGAGAAGGCCCTCTGCCTGGTTCCCTGCAACTTGGCTTCCCACAATGAGGGAACCGCCAGAAGGCCCTCGGCGCTGGACCTCAGTGTCCGGGCAGAATGATGGGGGTGGAGACGCTCCTTCAGGTATACTGGACCAAGGCCATTTAGGGCTTTAAAGGTCAGCACCAACACTTTGAATTGTGCTCAGAAACATACTGGGAGCCAACGTAGGTCTTTCAAGACTGGTGTTATGTGGCAAGGGCGTAGCCAGGATCAAAACTAGGGGGGGGGGCAAGCCATGATCATTCAGGGGCGGGGCCACAAAGTGGGAACGTGGGCGGGGCTACAGGGCCAGCTGGCCTGACGAAATCGTGGTGGCGGCAGCGGCGGCAGCGGCCACCTTGTGCTTCTGGGGCTGGCAACGGCGGCGGCTACCCTGCTTGGCTGGAGAGGACGGGAGGGTCGGGCAGGCAAGAGGGGGTGACAGGGTGGGCGAGGGCAAGGCAAGGCACGGCCGCAGTCACGACGGCTCCGAAGCGTTGCTGCATATCAGCATAATATTTCAACCATGTTGTGGGTTCAAGCCCCACATTGGGGAAAAATTCCTGCATTGCAGGGGGTTGGACTAGATGACCCTTGTGGTCCCTTCCGACTACAATTCTATGATTCTATTGATATATTGCCATAGCATATGCATCATTCTGCTTTCTTGAATTGTCCTACTCCTAGGCATAGCAGCCAACTCCTAGAGGCCTAGGTGCCTCCCCCCCCCAATTACTAGTAAATACCGTATGTGAAAGAGTCATCCCCCCCCATGTTGATGGGCTTTCTATGTGGGGCTTATCTGCCCCCCCTATATTTTATTAAGAATGGAAGAGGGAGGGAAGGAAGGAAGGAAGAAATAGAGAGAGGGATAACTCATATTTGTGGGTGCCTCTGGGTGACGCTGTGATGCTGGAACTCTGCAGCAAGAGGACGGGAGGGTCGGGCAGGCGAGAGGGGGTGGCAGGGCGGGTGAGGGCGAGGGAAGGCACGGCGCAGTCACGACAGCTCCGAGGCGTTGCTGCATATCAGCATAATATTTCAACCATGTTGTGGGTTCAAGCCCCACCTTGGGGGAAAAATCCTGCATTGCAGGGGGTTGGACTAGATGACCCTTGTGGTCCCTTCCGACTACAATTCTATGATTCCATTGATATACCGTGTTTCTCATATTTTAAGGCATCCCCAAAAAATAAGCCATGACAGGATTTCTAAGGGTTGGTGAAAAATAAGACATACCCCGAAAATAAGCCATGTCGTGTAGCCCCGACCGAGCGAGAGGCGAAGGCGCGGGACCCAGCAGGAGCTCCCTGCCTGCTTCCCCGAGCCGTCGCGCATCGGGGGACAGAGCCGAAGATCGGCGGGCGCTCCTTGCTGGGCTTGACAAGCCCGGGAAACAGCGCCCGCCGATCTTCGGACCTGTGCTGTGTGACAGGCGGGGGTGGGGGGGGGGAAGCGGAGATCGTTCTCCGCTCTCCCCCCACCCCCGCCTGTCACCAAAGATCGGCGGGCGCTGTTTGCTGGGCTTGACAAGCCCGGCAAAGAGCGCCCGCCGATCTTCGGACCTGTCCTGTGTGACAGGCGGGGGTGGGGGGGAAGCGGAGATCGTTCTCCGCTCTCCCCCCACCCCCGCCTGTCACCAAAGATCGGCGGGCGCTCCTTGCTGGGCTTGACAAGCCCGGCAAACAGCGCCCGCCGATCTTCGGACCTGTCCTGTGTGACAGGCGGGGGTGGGGGGGAAGCGGAGATCGTGCTCCGCTCTCCCCCCACCCCCGCCTGTCACCAAAGATCGGCGGGCGCTCCTTGCTGGGCTTGACAAGCCCGGCAAACAGCGCCCGCCGATCTTCGGCCCTGTGCTGTATGACGGGCGGGGGTGGGGGGAAGCAGAGATCGTGCTCCGCTGTCCCCCCACCCCCGCCTGTCACCGAAGATCGGCGGGCGCTGTTTGCTGGGCTTGACAAGCCCGGCAAACAGCGCCCGCCGATCTTCGGACCTGTCCTGTGTGACAGGCGGGGGTGGGGGGGAAGCGGAGATCGTTCTCCGCTCTCCCCCCACCCCCGCCTGTCACCAAAGATCGGCGGGCGCTCCTTGCTGGGCTTGACAAGCCCGGCAAACAGCGCCCGCCGATCTTCGGACCTGTCCTGTGTGACAGGCGGGGGTGGGGGGGGAAGCGGAGATCGTTCTCCGCTCTCCCCCCACCCCCGCCTGTCACCAAAGATCGGCGGGCGCTCCTTGCTGGGCTTGACAAGCCCGGCAAACAGCGCCCGCCGATCTTCGGACCTGTCCTGTGTGACAGGCGGGGGTGGGGGGGAAGCGGAGATCGTTCTCCGCTCTCCCCCCACCCCCGCCTGTCACCAAAGATCGGCGGGCGCTCCTTGCTGGGCTTGACAAGCCCGGCAAACAGCGCCCGCCGATCTTCGGACCTGTCCTGTGTGACAGGCGGGGGTGGGGGGGGAAGCGGAGATCGTTCTCCGCTCTCCCCCCACCCCCGCCTGTCACCAAAGATCGGCGGGCGCTCCTTGCTGGGCTTGACAAGCCCGCCAAACAGCGCCCGCCGATCTTCGGCCCTGTGCTGTGTGACAGGCGGGGGTGGGGGAGAAGCGGAGATCGTTCTCCGCTCTCCCCCCATCCCCGCCTGTCACCGAAGATCGGCGGGCGCTCCTAGCTGGGCTTGACAAGCCCGGCAAACAGCGCCCGCCGACCTGTGCTGTGTGACAGGCGGGGGTGGGGGGGAAGCGGAGATCGTTCTCCGCTCTCCGCCCACCCCCGCCTGTCACCGAAGATCAGCGGGCGCTGTTTGCTGGGCTTGACAAGCCCGGCAAACAGCGCCCGCGTGCACTTTATTAAAAAATAAGACATCCCTCAAAAATAAGCCATGTCGTGTTTTTTTGAAGAAAAAATTAATATAAGACATGACTTATAATATGAGAAACACGGTATTACCATAGCATATGCATCATTCTGCTTTCTTGAATTGTCCTACTCCTAGGCATAGCAGCCAAATCCTAGAGGCCTAGGTGCCTCTCCCCCCCCCCATTTTGATGGGCTTTCTATGTGGGGCTTATCTGCCCCCCCCAGTATTTTATTAAGGATGGAAGAGGGAGGGAAGGAAGGAATAATAGAGAGAGGGATACCTCATATTTGTGGGTGCCTCTGGGTGATGCTGTGAAGCTGGAACTCTGCAGCAAGAGGATGGGAGGGTCGGGCAGGGGAGAGGGGGTGGCAGGGCAGGCGAGGGCGAGGCAAGACAGGGCCGCAGTCTCGATGGCTCCGAGGCGTTGCTGCATATCAGCATAATATTTCAACCATGTTGTGGGTTCAAGCCCCACATTGGGGAAAAATTCCTGCATTGCAGGGGGTTGGACTAGATGACCCTTGTGGTCCCTTCCGACTACAATTCCATGATTCTATTGATATATTACCATAGCATATGCATGATTCTGCTTTCTTGAATTGTCCTAGGCATAGCAGCCAACTCCTAGAGGCCTAGGTGCCTCCCCCCCCCCAAAAGAAATTACTGGTAAATACTGTATTTTAAAGAGTCCTCCCCCCATGTTGATGGGCTTTCTATGTGGGGCTTATCTGCCCCCCCCCAGTATTTTATTGAGGATGGAAGAGGGAGGAAAGGAAGGAAGAAGGAAGAAATAGAGAGAGGGATAACTCACATTTGTGGGTGCCTCTGGGTGACGCTGTGATGCTAGAACTCTGCAGCAAGAGGAAGATACCGGTACACCTGTACAGGAGCCTTGTAAGCAGCTTTCTCTCTGCTTGATTTACAGCAGGCACGTCCAACAGGTAGATTGTGATCTACCAGTAGATCACTGGATGTCTGTGGTAGATCACTGCTAGATCACTGGCACCCCTAAAAAAAGCTCACCCAAATTTTCCTCCTCCCTAAAAAAAGCTGAACTATGACCTGAAGCCCTAAACAAAAATGGGCCTCCCTCCCTCCTAAAAGAAGCTCAACAAGTTTGACCTAACCCCCCCAAAACAGGGCTTCCCTTCCTTAAAAAAACTCAACAGCTTTGACCTGAACCCCCCCAAAGGGGGTAGATCACTCCCAGTTTTTAACTCTGTGAGTAGATCAGAGTCTCTTGGGAGGTGGCCACCCCTGATTTACAGTATACAGATGCAGGAGGAGGGGCAGACTGGAACACCAATGCTTTTTATAAACATCACTGTGTCTATCAAAGCTACAGCCCCCCCCCTTCTTATTCACTTCCTTTTAGCCTTGCAGGGCCACCTTAGTCAAATTGAATCCTCTGCACCCTCATTAAATCGCCAATAGAACTTTTAATGCGATCCCTGAATGCCCATTAACAACTCCCACTGAATAACAATAGGGTGAATAGGGTGGACCTTGCCTGAAGGGATATTCTGCTCCATTGTCTTAACTGCTTAAGTACTGGTAGCCACTTTGCTTTATTTATTTGATGTGTTTTTGTTACAGCTGTGTTCCCGCCCCCAGCAAGTGGAGAGCTGCTCTTGCCAAAGCAAAGCCCTTTCCACTTCAGTTTTTGGAGGGGCAAAGTATTGGTTATGGTCTGTAAAATACAATAATTTTTTGCTTCTAGGGGGGGGGCAGCTGCCCCCTCCTGCCCCCCCCTGTCTACACCCATGTTATGTGGTCTCAGCAGCCGCTTACTTCCAGTCGCCAGTCTAGCTGCCGCATTCTGGATTAGTTGTAGTTTCCGGGTCACCTTCAAAGGTAGCCCCACATAGAGCGCATTGCAGTAGTCCAAGTGAGGTTTTATTTATTTATTATTTATGTATTAAATCTGTGCACCGCCCTTCATCAGAAGATTCCAGGGCAGTTCACAACAGAAAAATACAAAATGAGAATACAACTGCTCTCCACTGTTTTTTATTTTTCAAGCAGACTTCGACCACACAGCCCTACAAACAGAAGGTTCCTTCAAACAAAGAACTGTGTCCTGTAAAGTAGGACACAAGGCCACCCTAAAGGGCCTATTCAGTGGTGGTCCCTTGACTGTGGAATGTTCTCCCAGGGATGCTTGCCTTAATGTCATTTTAGCTCCAGCTATAGTCTTTTTATTAATTCTTGTAGGCTTTTAAATCCTCTGGATGTTGCTTTTATGCTGCTTTGTGTTTTTTTAAAATTCATTTGACTGCTTTTATTCTGCTTTTTTTTAATCTTGGGGCATTTTAAAATTCTTGGTTTGATTTATTTTATGGTGATTTAAACTTTTTTTGCAAGCCATCCTGAGATGCTAACAATGTATAAATAAAACAAAACAAAACAAATGCTTTTGTGAGCTAGCTCTGTGTTGCAGGTAACTAAGCAGAGTAAAGCTATTATTAAAAGTAAATAAATGGTGGGACACATGACCAGAGTGAGACTAACAACAGTGGTTTTTTCTGGGGGGACGCAGGGGTATGCATATCCCTAAACATTTTGTGAATCTTTGTACTTTTGTCCATTTACTGTATTTATTTTTTCCAATTTGAACTATAAAATGGAGATTTCTTTTTAAGACAAAATGAGAGCACCCCTAAACATTTTTTAAAGGAAAAAAAGCACTGCTAACAAACAGAAACTATACATGTCTATTCAGAAGTAAATTCCATTAATTTCAGTAGCTTTTTCTTCCAAGTATGAAGGTATGAAATTACACCTGAAGCTTACAATCCTAAGCACAACCTTCCTGGCCATAAATCTGTTGCACACAGTAGGGCTTCTAGTAAACATGCATACAATTATTATGTAAGGCTGCTTTGTCCTCTTGGTGTAACAAATGTACATGTGACCCTCCAGGTGTTTTGTGACCCCAATTCCTATCAGCTCCAGCCAGCTGCCAGGGAAGATGGGCGCTGTGGTCCTCAAGAACATCTGGAAGGCCACCTTTGATGTACATTTTAGGGGAATATGCCCCGCTTATGACTTCCTTGTGGATTTATGTGCATTTTAGATGAGCATCCTCTTTACTTGGAGCAAAAGATAATATTAAATGTGCCACTTCAACCAAGGGCAAAAAAATGGGACTTTAAAAAATAAAATAAAATAAATGATTGATTGATTAAAATATGCTTGGCTAGGTGCATTTTGGGGGTGGCGGTGGCTAGGAAATGAACAGAGGAAATGATGCTCTCAGCATTTTGAAGAAAAGTAAAGCATTTTTTTTTAAAAAAATGGTATGTTCAGATCTGTTCCTCGTTGTTGCGGTTTTCAATTGTTCCCTTCTCAATGGGACTTCCCAACAGAGGGCACTGCCTTGGGTTATATGATGCCAAGGAAGCATTTGCCAGAGTACTGCTGAGTAGGAGTTATGCTTGAAAAAGGCTACCTTGTGGCATTGGGGAGATGTATATGATGTGTGTGCATGAACACGCCTTGTGTGTGCTGCAGACGTCCCGTCCATGTGCTGATGCAGCCCCTCCAAGTTCCTTCTGGAACTTGACCCTTGCACTAATATAATAAAATGAGAGAGTGTGGTCAATGTGAAACTAGGACCAACTCTACCATTAGGTAGAATGAGGTGAATGCCTCAGGCAGCAAATTCTGGGGGCACCCAATATATAAACTATCAAATAACGTATGCTCCCTGGGTAGGTCACAAGAAGTAGAATAATTAGAAGGCAATGCTTGGTCCCAGCTCCTGCCAACCTAGCAGTTCGAAAGCACGTCAAAATGCAAGTAGATAAATAGGAACTGCTACAGCGGGAAGGTAAACAGCGTTTCCATGTGCTGCTCTGGTTCGCCAGAAGTGGCTTTGTCATGTTGGCCACGTGACCTGGAAACTATACGCCGGCTCCCTCGGCCAATAATGCGAGATGAGCGCGCAACCCCAGAGTCGGTCACGACTGGACCTAATGGTCAGGGGTCCCTTTACCTTTATTACATTACAGGAACAAAACAAATTAATGACTGCGTAAAACTTTTTTAACCAGCAGGGGAAATGGGGGTGGGGTGGGGGTGGGGAGTCCAGACACAAAATGCCCCACCTCCCTCCCTCCATGGCTACCAGATAGTCATATGAGAAGGCCTTCTGTTTCTTCAGCCATTGCAAGGCTTTCAAAAGACTGTCCGTAATCCGGCCAAAGATGAGCCATTTTAATCCCCGTTGATTTCCATAGACAGCTTAAACATGTGTTTCATTGGGTGTAGGATTCAACAAGAATTAAAAGCACTTCGTTTGGTCTTAAGCATGCTTCTTACACTAAACAGAACCTGCTTGGTAAGTTCGGTTGAACAACTTGCAAAGGAGAATGGCAGAGTGATAGGAAATTTACTGCTCATTCAGCTTTGGTTCCAAATTCCCATAGCTGCCAAGTTATCCCTTTTTTTAAGGGATTTTCCCTTATGCTGAATAGGCTTCCTCGCGAGAAAAGGGAAAACTTGGCAGCTATGAATTCCACGCCGAGTCATCATGCCTCACATTTTCAAAACTCCTTCTGTTTAACTATTTTTTGGTGCTTGAAGTATGTGGCTCACACAGGCCTTGGCTTTGAGGGTGGGAATCAGGAAAGTGCATTCTTTATCTCTCTATTGCCTATTAGGGTTTTCACAATAAACAGGACCTTCTCTTATTCCCCCTCCCTTCTCTCTGTTCTCTCCCCCCCCCCTGCCCTTTTAAGTTATAGTCTTCATTTCTGAAGTTCAGCCGTTTGGTACATGGCTCAGTGCTCAAGTGCACATGCTCAAATAAAGACGTGTGCTTCCCAGAACAGCTTGCTAAACTGCTCTGAGAAGCGCCTTTGACCCCGTTCCTGCCTGGGCCACCTGGCACCACCGCTGTTCCTTGCTCTCTTGCCGGCCGTTGATCATACTGGTGTTGCCATGGCCGCAAGCTACAGAGCATGACAACAGTCTTACATTTATATGTATATAGGAAGATATGTGTTTGGGTGTACATACACACACACACACCTGCAAGCATACGCAGGGATACAGAAAAACAACAACTTGGTAATAAATTTTAGGCTAAGGGGAGAAATAGAAGATAGAAGGATGGGAAAATAAATCTTGATTTGGATAAATTGATTAACTATTGATGAAGAATAGATGATGTTTTTAGAATAGAATATTTGAGTGATAATGATAAAATGTGTTAGAATGATTTAAGATATGAAATGGAAATTGCTTAATTGGAATTTTAAAATGGACCCAGTGAGGGGGGAATTGAGGAAGTCAACAATGTTAAGTAAAAAATGTAAGAATTGATATATTTGTTTTCTTTTTCTTTTCTTTTATCCCTTTTTTGTTTTTTAAAGTTTTATTTTTTGTGATTTTGTAATATTGGAAAATGAATAAAAGTTATTTGAAGGAAAAAAAATGACAAGGGATGCATTCTCTCTTCTACATTATTTTTATTTTATTTCATTGCCCACTCTTTACCTTAAGGTCCCAGGGCATTGCAGGGAATTGGACGAGATGACCCTCCAAGTCCCTTCCAGCTCTACAACTCCATTAATTGAAAACACAACATTAAAAACAGTTTAAAAGAAATTGCAGTTGCAAGAAATATATATATATATATCTCAAGTGTCCAAGGCTTAAAAAGGTGCACCTTCAAGCATTCACAGAAAGCTGTATAGTGAAGGTGCCAGATGAAGCGCTGTGTGGAGGGAATTCCGCAACTGGGGAGCTGGCACAGATAATGCTTTCTCCTGGGCCAGTACCACCCAGAACTTCTTAGGGTGGTAGAACTGAAGAAGCTGTCCTCTTTTGCATTTAGCCCTCCAATTCAAAAGCTCTCTCTCTTTTTGCAGTTGGTTGGTTGTAAGCAAGGTGGCAGGAATCTGGGGGTTGGTTGAGGGCAGACGGAGCTTGGTGGGGCAATGCCCCAGTTGTCCTAATGAACCAGCCTCTGCTGCCTAAATCTTCTTCAGTTTCAAAGCATTGATTCCATTTCTTTCCAGCAGAATAGCTAACCTCGGGTCCACCTTCGTGCTTGCCCTTTCCCTCTAGCATTAAGAAACTTCCTTCTTCTTTCTGCCTTTTCCCTTTGTTCATGAAAAGGCGGCAAAACCTCTTTTTTTAAAGCCAAGGCAGCAGTGTGCTGCATCTTTTGTTTTAAAGAGAAATCCCCAATTACATTACTTCCCCAAAATGGTTTATTTAAATGCAGCCCCTCTGTGGAGTTAATTTTTTCCTATGTTGCCTATAAGGCAGTTCCTGTGCACTTCGAGTCAGTGCCATTTCCTAGGTAAGTGTTTCCAGAATAATTGCTGAAAGATTTTAGCTGTTTTATTCCCTACTGTCACTTGGCTCCCATTCAAAAGTACTGCTATTGAGTGAGGGCATCCGGGGGTGGGGAGGGTGCGATGTGTGTGGCAAGCAGCCAGAATGTGATTGGGTGGGCCAAGATAACTTGGGGATAGCTCAGCTGGTAGAGCATGAAACTCTTAAGCTCAGAGTCGTGAGTTCAAGCCCCAGGTTGGGCAAAAGATTCCTGCATAGCTGCCAAGTTTTCCCTTTTCTCGCAAGGAAGCCTATTCAGCATAAGGGAATTTCCCTTTAAAAAAGGGAGAACTTGGCAGCTATGGATTCCTGCATTGCAGGGGGTTGGACGAGATGATTCTCGTGGTCTCTTCCAACTTTACAATTCTATGATTCTATAATTCTAAGCACCTCCGCTGTTATTATTTTCTTAATGCGAAGCAAGGGCAAGGGTGGAAGTTGGGCATACCGTATGCTCCAGTACACCCTACAGGGCTTTGTGGACACCAGCAACTGTCCACATATAACTGATGCCCAGAGTGATGAACAGCAACTCCAGACCCCCCAAGTGTCCCTATTTTCTAGGGGCGTCCCTCATTTAGAGAAGCCGTTCGGATTTCTGATTTGATCCCGTCCCACTTTTCCCAGGATGTCCCTATTTTCATAGGAGAAATGTTGGAGGGTGTGGAGTTATCCAACCCCTGAGCCGTCCGAAGGCAATCCTACGTAGGGAAGTTGGTTTAATGTTTTAATATGTGTTGGAAGCCTCCCAGAGTGGCTGGGGTAACCTAGTAAGATGTGTGGGGTATAAATAGTAAAATTATCATTATGGAATGGGACGTCCCTATTTTCATCGGAGAAATGATGAAGGGTATGAAACTCTTCTTCCTAACCACCAGTTCTCTGAAAAAGTAATGCCTTTCTAAAGCCAGTGACTTCAGCTGCTTGCAATGTAACCAGGTGCAAAGTGGGACATGGGCTCCTGTGCCCTAAAGGTTTGCTAACATTTTAACTAACAGTCACCTTTAACAGCAGCTTGATCTGCAAATATTAGCTGCAAGCCATACAAAGCTTCGCTTGCTCATTCATGTTCATAAAATTACTATTAAAGGCACAGGAGGAGGCTGGCACATTTATTTTCCCTTTTTGATGGACAGTCAGCGAGAAAAGAATTTTGACAAATGATCAGCTTGTTGTCCAGCAAGGAGAATAACAGGTTTTGGCAAATTCTCCATCCCATGCACTGAGCAGAAGCCAAGGCTTATTTTGTCGAGGACCGTCTCTGTGACACAGCTGGATGTGTCACAACCTGTTTTTTAATACCCCAGTGTTTTAATTTTTTGCTGTGCGTGGCAAATTGCAGTCACAATAATTGTGGCTAGTGAAATCTAAATTCACCAGTAATATTAAACTTTCTTTCCTTCTTTCTTTCTTTCTTTCTGTCTTTCCATTGTCTTTTGGGTGTGATTATGTATACTCCAGTAAAACATCATTACTTGTTTTATTTTTAAAAATGTGCATCCCTCCCATCACTAGAGATGAGCAAATATATGAATTTTGGTTTCTCTCAGTTTCTCATTTTTCCAATCTTAAATTCAGTTCACCACATTTCTACATCAGTTTTTTTTTAAAAAAAAACATCATGAAAATGTGTAAGCTTTTTGGGGTATTTCTCCTAGTAAACACATCTGTATATGCATTTTTGCCTAATATTTACATTTTTGCAAAAGAGTTGTCTCTAATATAATTCAGGAAATCCATAAATCATTTACACAGTTCACTGATATCATACTTGCAATGAAGTGGGATTAGTTTTTTCAATAAAGTAAAACTCTCCTTTTGAATTTATATCACTTTAACAGTTATGGTTTCCCCCAAAGAATCCTGGGAACTGTAGCTTGTTAAGAGTACTGTACTGGAAATTGTTAGGAGACCATAGCTGCCAAGTTTTCCCTTTTCTCGCGAGGAAGCCTATTCAGCATAAGGGAAAATCCCTTAAAAAAGGGATAACTTGGCAGCTATGTTAGGAGACACTTAGCACTCTCACAGAACTACAATTCCCATAGCTCTCTGGGAAGAGGAACTGATCATTAAAGCAGTTTAGTAAGTCTGGGCTGTAAATAAATGGGGAAAAGTGCATGAGTAAATAAACTAAATTGGTAATAGGAGTGGAATCTGCCATCAATTATGGAAGAGAAATTATACCTCAATGTCATTTTTGGATTTTGAACAGTAACTCCAGCTCTAAATAAAGCTGTTTTGCTCTTACACAGGCTTGAAGATCTGATATTTGCTTTTTTAAAAACAGAAATGGTAAGTTTGCAAGCCATTGGTTTCTTTCTTTGAGAAAAGCTTTCCAATTTTTTCTAAGGAATTCTTTATGAAGTCACTTTAATTGCTATCATTGCTTAGTCATTCTTCAGCTGGAGATCTGTCAGATGCAGAGCAGCATATGCTTACGGAAATTACCAAAATGTGGTGAAGATATAAACTTTGTCCGCCATTCTGTAGTTTAATAGGCAGTTGGCTGTCTTCATGATTTTTCTCTCATTGTGATTTTTGCCAGAGCCTGCTCTTTTGATTCACTGCCCCCTGAAGGAGGCAGGGGAGAGACGAGCTGGGAGAGTTAACGGGGGCTGCAGGAATCAAGAGAAGCGTTGGCTGGCTTCATGGCGATATATTCCCAGGTCAAAAATTATGAAAGCATTGTCACGATATGGACAGCCCTAATCACATCTCTCAGAAACTCATCACAGTGAATGCAACGGTTGCATGTCCCGACTGCTCTCCTAATTTGGGCAGCAGGCTTTTGTCATCCTGGAAAATGCCCCCCGCCCCCACTCAAATTCAGAGAGCAAGTCTGGCAACTCCCAAATAGATATTTCGGAAATATATATAATGGTGTATACAAAGCTGCATCTTGCACATTTTCAGTTATATGTTTGTCACAGAGTTTTACAGATCAAGACTTGCTAGGACAAGCCTTTGAAGATGCCTTGGAGGTGTTACAGCAACATTCCTATGGGGACTGTAATTATGCGCCAGGTAAAAAAGCAAAACTAGTTATTTTCCAGCTTTATTTTATTTTATTTGTTACATCTTTATCCTGCTCTTCTCCCCAAAGTCCCAAGTTTTGATTATGTGTAAGTTCCAATTATTTCTGAATGTCAGAATATACATGAAAAAGACACACTTTCTGTTTTCCCCACCTGTCCCTCAAATCTGATGTGTTCAGCCTAAAAAACTTATGGTAATTTACATTATGGACAAAGAATCCAGCAAACAATTGCTGGAGTAAAATGTGTATTAAATCTAATTATTTATAGTTTCATTTCCACCCCAGGATGGCATACTTATTCCCTCCCATTTTAATCTGCACAACAGCCCTGTGAGGTTTGTTTAGCTGGGGGATCATGGTTGCTGCAGCATCATCTCCTATTCAGCTTTGAGGCTAAGTGAGAATCTGAACCTAGGCCTTCCTAGTCCAATACAGTAAGCCATACCCATCAACTGTCCTGGAAAAACTGTGACATCCCGTTTCCCCCCACGACCACGAGAGTATGGTGGCCATTTTGGGTGCCTCACTCTTGTGTGATTTTGGGCCAATATCTTAACCCTCCCCCCAAAAAAGATTGGGCACTATGCCCCCCCCAAATGCTCTTTCTGGGTCCATGATCTTGCATGGGTCATGCAACTTGCATGGGAAAATGGTGTCCTGAATTTGATCTGCGTTGTGTAAGACACATCTCAGAGTGAGCTCTCCAGTAGAGTAGAATTTTGAACAGCCCTGTTCAGGCATTATCCTCCATGTGGAGATTATTTTCTTTTATACACTTAGTTTTAAACTGTTTGTATTCTCTGCTTAGCATTTTATTGCTTATGGTTGTAATTTAGCATTTAACTGTAAGCCTCGCAGCATATTGCTATTGGGCAACAAATAAATATTGTAAATGAATGCCCTGGAGCGTTTACATTTCTTCTTTACCTCTTGCTGACATATTCTGTTTATTTTCTCCAAGAAGACTTTAAAAACTGTTTGACTTACCATCACCATTCTCTCCAAGCAAATCCAAGTTACCTATCAGATAAACCAATATATAGTTGGAGTGAAACACCGACTTTACTAGTAAGTAAAACTCAGTATTTAAGTGCAGGGGTGGTGGCGGAGAAATGAAAAATGCATTCTGTTCTATTGCATTCTTGACATCAGAGGTGGGAAGCCTGTTTCAGCCCAAGGGCCATATTGGGGGCCACATGTTTATAGCGACTGGGGCCAGAGGTAACAAGCAAAGCTTATGACCCCACCTTTGTTCAGTAGGCTATATTCCAGTCACACAAAATCAAAAGTTTCTACATGTACACAACCCACATCTCTCTATCCAGGCAAGCCAGAGGCATCATCAGAGTTCAAAGATGCTTTCCAGCTGAGCAAAAGCAGGAGAGTGCAGAACAGGACCAGTGATCGGTGGGACCCAGGAAGGGTGTGTGGCTTTGAGAGAGTCTCAAGTCTCATCTCTGACTAGTTTCCCCTGCCCTGCTCCTACCATGCTCATGAGAGCCAGTGTGGTGCAGTGGTTAAGAGTAGTAGACTCATAATTTGGGGAACCGGGTTCGCGTCTCCGCTCCTCCACATAAGCTAGTCACACTTCCCTGAAGTCTCTCAGCCCCACTCACCTCACACAGTGTTTGTTGTGGGGGAGGAAGGGAAAGGAGAATGTTAGCCGCTTTGAGACTCCTTAGGGTAGTGATAAAGCGGGATATCAATTCCAAACTCTTCTTCTTCTTTTTTAGCATGAAAATCTGAGGTGGGGAATACTTTTCATGTAGACCTCTATGTGTGAAGACCTGGGGCCCTGCATGATCAGAGTTTCAGAGCTTTGGGAAGGTTGCATGCATAGAAGTCTATGTGTGAGGTCCTCCTCACTTCAGAGTCACAGCATGGGCGTAGCCAGGATTTTTGTTAGGGGGCAGACCTTTTGCTGGGGTGGGGGGTAGAACCTCAGTTTGCTGTGTATTTTTATTGATTTTTATTGATTTAGGAGGGTAGCTGCCCTTCCCTGCCCCCCGGCTACACTCATGACAGATAGCCATTGTGGGATTAGCCAAAGCCCTTCACCATCAGAGGCAAAGCCAAAGCATAGCTCCACAGACCTTTGCTCCTTCATTGAAGAAGGCTTTGGTCACTGTGGAATTCTAGAGAGTAGGTACGGTAAATAACTTCACTCCATTTCACGTCTCCTCACACTATTATTGTCCATTTCTTTAAGAATACAGAGGCAGATTTTTATCTGGGTGCAGCTGAGTACCATACTCTGCAGACTGTTCCAGAAAATCCAGAGATGTGTGCCATACCTTTGCAGCAAAAAGGCAGGAAAGGTTTGTGAACATTCTGGCAATTACATGTGTGCATTGTTTTGATTCTAGATCAGGGTTCGTCAACTTTTGGGGGCGAGTGGGCACATCTGGTATTTGGACTAAGCACCATGGGCACCAGTCACAAAATGGCAGCTGTGGGAGCATGACATAACACAAAATGGCTGCCATGGGGATGTGGCATAACATAAAATGGTTGCTGAAGAGGCATGACATTATGTCTGCCACATCTAAATGGGTATCTAAAAGAGCAGAAAGAGAGGACCACAAAATTATATGGGCATGCCCCATCAATTTTATGGGCAGTGGAAGGCACTTATATCAGCTCCCGCTGTGCTCACTCACACAGAGAAGCTGTTTGCAGCTTTCCTCTGTTCAGAATGGAAGGAAAGGTAGGTGTCAAATCCCGACATCCAATGAGATGTGGGGTCAGGGGTATTTTACAATTTGGCCAACGTGAGGAGAATTTAGACCACTCAATGGCCCACTGTGAACAATTCGTTCTGCACTTTGCTGACAAAATCACTTGGATCCATTCTGACTTGGATGCTATAGTTGATACAGATCTGGTGGATATAACTGGCCTCTGCTTGTCCAGTGTTAATGGATACTTTTTAATTTTGTACAGCCCAAGGATCCTAGATCCTTGTCCTTCCTTGTTCATCTGAAGGGCCAGTGGGGGACGGGCTAAGTGGGTGAAGGGAATGGTCAGTGCCTTCTTACAGCAAGGCATGGTTTCAGCATGCCCGAAGGAGGCAGTTATAAGAGCTCTATTGAAAAAGCCTCCCTTGAATCCCACCATGTTGGATAATTATCAGCCAGTCTCCAATATCCCATTTGGGGGCAAGGTATTGAACCTGTTTAATTTTATTTTTTTAAACTTCCTGATAGGCAGGAAGAAGCTTCGCCTGTTTGAATATATTCACGAATCTCTCCATAATCCAGACCTGGCAAACTGCATCCAGTGGTTAGATAAGCCCAATGGCGTCTTCCAGTTTGTTTCCAAACACAAGGAGAAATTGGCAGAACTGTGGGGGGAACGCAAGGGAAATCGGAAGATCATGACCTACCAGAAGATGGCCAGAGCTCTGAGGAATTACGGAAGAACAGGAGAAATTATTAAAATCCGAAGGAAACTGACCTATCAATTTGGTGCCATGGCTTTGCAAAGGCTTTCTCTGGCTTACTTTCATGGGAAAGAGGGAGATTTTGATCTCTGTCACCAAGGTGATCAAAAGTGCCAGTATGCAGACAGCTGGCTTTCTTATCATTACTACATGTAATGGATCAAGGATCATGAACTACAGCAGCTTTATAGCAATACAAATCCATTCTGTTATGAGTCTTAGAGAAACTTTGAAGGACAGCAACTCTTCTCCAGTGTATATTCCCCCCAGCCTCTTGAGATATCACATTATGCATCTGCACATGTGTTTTTTTTATGCTCCCTAAACTATTAACTCACTAGAAACCTGAAAACATATGCAAGCTTTCAGATTCACTTAAACCATTCTTCAGCCTTAGCTGGGATGCTCATAGGAGATGTTTAAGGCTATACTCCACATGTGCCTGGGAGTAAGTCCCAGAGAAACTTAGCAAGGCTTACTTCTACACAGATTTAGAGGCAAGGCTTACTTCTACATAGATTTAGAGGATCTATTTATTTCAATATATCTTTCTTCCAATTAACTGCACCCTCTTTAAGCATGCTTACTCAGAAGTAAAGTCTACTGAACTGTATCCCCAGTAAGTGTGTACAGTACAGGTACGTATGTTGCCTTAATGGTAGGGTTTAATGGCATATTACAATCACAAACCCAAATGTTAAGATCTCTGAGCATCCTAACGCATATAACACATCAGGAATTACTGTGGCTTATGTGTCTACATGGTTTGTGCATTTAATTTGCTTCTTACTGTATGTATCTCATTAAATATTAAATATTAAAGTCAGCATGGGTTTCTGAAAAATAAATCATGTCAGAGTAATCTGATCTCATTTTTTGACAGAATTACAAGCCTATCTTGATTTCAGCAAGGCCTTTGACAAGGTGCCCCATGATATTCTTGTAAAGAAACTGGTAAAATGCGGGCTAGACAATGCTACCAGTCAGTGGATTTTCAACTGGCTGACTGACCGAACCCAAAGGGTGCTCATCAATGGCTCCTCCTCATCCTGGAGAGTAGTGACTAGTGGGGTGCCACAGGGTTCTGTCTTGGGCCCAGTCTTATTCAACATCTTTATCAATGACTTGGATGATGGGCTTGAGGGCATCCTGAGCAAGTTTGCAGATGACACCAAATTGGGAGGGGTGGCTAATACCCCGGAGGACAGGATCACACTGCAAAATGACCTTAACAGATTAGACAACTGGGCCAAAGCAAACAAGATGAATTTTAACAAGGAGAAATGTAAAGTACTACACTTGGGCACCATAGTTCAAGAAGGATACTGACAAGCTGGAACGTGTCCAGAAGAGGGCAACGAAAATGGTCAAAGGCCTGGAAACGATGCCTTATGAGGAACGGCTTAGGGAGCTGGGTATGTTTAGCCTGGAGAAGAGAAGGTTAAGGGGTGATATGATAGCCATGTTCAAATATATAAAAGGATGCCATATAGAGGAGGGAGAAAGGTTGTTTTCTGCTGCTCCAGAGAAGCGGACACGGAGCAATGGATTCAAACTACAAGAAAGAAGATTCCACCTAAACATTAGAAAGAACTTCCTGACAGTAAGAGCTGTTCGGCAGTGGAATTTGCTACCAAGGAGTGTGGTGGAGTCTCCTTCTTTGGAGGTCTTTAAGCAGAGGCTTGACAGGCATATGTCAAGAATGCTTTGATGGTGTTTCCTGCTTGGCAGGGGGTTGGACTGGATGGCCCTTGTGGTCTCTTCCAACTCTACAATTCTATGATTCTATGAAATATCACTTTATCTAACAGGCATTATTATATGGGGGCTTTTTGTTATTAATATTCAGCAACAGCCAACATGTACTAAAATCCTCATAGGCACAAGTGGGTCATTAACTATAACAGTTCAAAAATCTTCAGAAATGTTGCTTTCATGAAAGTAATTATAATTAGCCCCTCTAAATAATTATGGTTTATTTTACACATATTTACATGTAAAGCCTTCAATACATAAACGGCCTAAAATACTCTCTTGTCCCCCCTTTGCACTTGAAATAAAGAGATCCAAGGGCAGGCATTTGATCCTTGTTGCAAATCCTTCCTCCGCTACGGAAATCCCTTTGCCCTGCTCCTGCAGAAACCTAAGACAGTGCCTCTGATCTAAAGGCTTGTTTAGATATTTTAGTGGTAGTCTAAACTCAGTCATCACGAGTTATGATCATTTAAAGGGACTTGAGGCTAGCAAATGATGATTGGCACCGAATTAGAAAGAGGATTTGCAAGTAAAGTAATATCATACTGCATATGGGCGAAATTACTGTGTGTTGCTATCAGATGACTCCCACAGTAACTTGTGGGAGATGTAGCAACCAGATTCATAGCATAATACAGTCTGTCTCAAGAGGTTTAGGTTTTTTTAAGTCTCTAGTATTATGCCACATGAGAAGCTAGCAAGCACAGTAATTAGAGATCAGGCAGTTCAACTCACACCAAACTTTCCTCAAGTTTGTTCTTCTTACTGTACCCATGAAACCCATTTAAAGATTTATCTAACTTCCCATATCAGTGATATGAATTTAAACATAAGCAAGCATTATGAAAGTTTTCCCCACTCCATACTAAATCAACTGAGATCTATACTAGGTATCCTATACCTCTGCTTTGATTCCAATACTGCAACAAAGGTTTTCACACGTAAGGTGTAAATCAACTGTGCACTTCTTTTGTCCAATTTACACCATTAAGCTGCTCAATGTACATTTTCCATTTATTTATTGTATGGTTATTCCACCCTTGCTCAAAGGTTCTTGCGGGGTTCTTCTTTTTCTGTTGTCCTCACCAGAACCTTGTAGAGTTGATTAGCATGCACAATGACGATTGGCCCAAGGTTACCCTTGGCATTTGAACCTGGGTGCTTTTTGGACTCGCCGATCGGAAGGCTGGCAGTTCAAATCCCCGTGACGGAGTGAGCTCCCATTGCTCTGTCCCAGCTCCTGCCAACCTAGCAGCTCAAAAGCACGCCAGTGCAAGTAGATATATAGATACTGCTGTGGCAGGAAGGTAAACAGCATTTCCACATGATCTGGAAAGTTGTCTGTGGACAACGCCGGCTCCCTCAGCCTGAAAGCGAGATGAGTGCCGCAACCCCATGGTCGCCTTTGACTGGACTTAACCGTCCAGGCACATGGGTAGACAAAGTAAGGCCGGGGGGCCGGATCTAGCCCAATCGCCTTCTAAATCTGGCCCACAGATGGTCCAGGAATCTACATGAGTAGAATGTGTCCTTTTATTTTAAATGCATCTCTGAGTTATTTGTGGGGCATAGGAATTCGTTTCTTCTTCTTCTTCTTCTTCTTCTTCTTCTTCTTCTTCTTCTTCTTCTTCTTCTTCTTCTTCTTCTTCAAAATATAGTCCACACACCCCCACAAGGTCTGAGGGTCAGTGGACTGGCCCCCTGCTGAAAAAGTTTGCTGACCCCTGGTTCAGGGGTGCTATACCCCTCCTTTTTTTACCCTCTGGACCAAGCCTCTAACCAACACCAAAGCAGACAAGTCCTTGTCTGCATTGCAAAGCTAGCAAGTCAGACAAATAGCAGTTTAAACTCTCTGTATAACCACTCCCACCCCCTTAAACAGTCATTTACAGCAACTAAGAGGAGTTTTGGACATAAGAAGTCAGTGACAGGAGCATGCAACTGGTGGTGCTTCTTTGTAACTTGCAAAGGGGGAACCTTGCTTCAGGAAGGGTCTGCATCCACATCTGAACCTTGCACCTGAACCTCATAGGAGTTTCGCTTTTGATGGAAATAAATGCTGCCGGATAGAAGTCTGGGAGGAAGAGGCATAGCTCTGTGATAGAGCACCACCTTCCCTGCAGAAGGCCCCACAGGGCCGTCTCAAGCATGTCGGCTGCCCTGGCGCCATGGTGCGGAGATCGCTCCGGTGCCCCCCGCTCCGTCCTGTTTCTTGCCGCGGCTGGTGGGCGGGTGCAGCTCGCAGCGAGGGCAGCTGTGCGGCTCTGCCGCGCGCCGGCCCCTTGCCACCCGCCACCTTGGTGCCCCGTGCCATCCAGCCTACCCCTAGAACCAGCCCTGAGGCCCCAGGTTCAATCCTAGCATTTCCTGGCTGGAAATAACCGCTACATGAACCCCTAAGAGACACTTCCTGTCAGTATAGACCAGGGCTGTGTACACACAATACTTTCAACACATATTCAAGACACGTTTCCCCTCTCATTTCTGGGTCCTGTAGTTTGTAAGTAAGAAGGCTGGTAGGCTTGGAAGAATTGGGTTGGTGGGAGAGTGACTCATTTGCCTTAATGGACATCATAGGCCATTGCAAGAACATGGTGCTGGCCAAGATGAGCCTTTGGCCTGATCCAATGGGGCTTTTCTTATGTTACTTCTTAGGCAAGAAGAGGGATACTGTATCAGCCTTGTCAGCAGGAGCCCTTGTGCCGGACAGGTATGCTTTGATAGGAACAGGTTGTGTGTATGCTGGAGTAGCAATGATCATAGAATCATAGAATTATAGAGTTGGAAGGGACTTTGAGGATTATCTAGTTCAACCCCCAGCAATTCTGGAATCTCAACACGTGGTCCTCCATCCAGTTCAAATCCATACTGGACCCTGCTTAGCTTTGCAAATGTGCTAGCCATTTTATTGCTGCACCATTTGGAAAGAGACTGGATGGTGACAGTCACTACCACTTCCTACCATGGATGTGAGGCTTTTGTCCAGCATCTGGACCTTTAGGGCTGATGCCATATAACCAGCTATGCTGTAGGTTGTGTGACCACCTTATATTATTGCTTTAATGTTGTCAGATGCCACATGGTGGTGCTATATGTCAACCTTGTTTTCAAGTTAACTGGTTTCATTTGGCTCTATAAGGACCAAACTAGACTTGAAAGCATGCGGGATTTTACAAAACACAGATTGCAATAGCTCAGAGGCAGCTGATAATTAACATGGCCAGAGTATGCATGGACCACTTCCTCCTGTGCATCAATCCTGAATAATTTCCTTCTGAAGCTGGTATTTCCCTTGGAAGGTAATCCCCTTCTACAACTCCCATCAGCCCGAGCATGAGTAGCCAATGGTCAGAGTTGATGGGAATTGTAGTTCAGCAACATCTGGAGGACAAAAACCACACCTGAGCTAATGCATAGTAATATACCTTTGGTTGGAGATGGGTTCACAGGCTGCACATTCACACCGTGCATTCGAAGCACTATTTAAAGCACATGGCTCCTCTAAAAGAATCGTGGCAACCGCAGTTCACCCCTCACAAAGCTACAATTTCTAGCATTTTAAACGAAACTGAAGCTCCCAGCATTCTTTGGGGGAAGCCACATATTTTAAATGTATGGTGTAGATGTGACTGAATCATCAGTCACATGGCAACCTCCTTTGAGTTGTTAGCTCCTAGTTTTCATTGAGACTTTTTGTTTTCATTGGGAGTTTTTGTTTTTCCTTTCCCAAATGGATTCCCACTGAAATTTTCCATACACGATGCAGTTAAGACTTTAAGGGTTAAAGTTTTTTTACTAAGAGCAAATGCAGCATATGCTGGGTGTGGTGCTTTTCATTTAAATTACAGCAGGAGAGGGATGAATAAGACCTCCCTTCATGTGCTGTCATCTTAATAACATCCACCCCACGCTTATGCTTAATTTTTTTAAAAAAATCCACACTGTTAACCCAACATATAGGCTGACTCTGAAGGAAGAAGAGGAAAGATGCCCATTTTCACTATGAACAACATGGGACCAATATTTCTCATGAGAGGAAAGAACTATCTTATTAAGAATGTGTGCATGGAACAACTTCTGTTAATACTGTGGATTAGAAGATGAACCTCAGTGCGACTGGACTGTATTAGCAAGATGCCATCGGCACGCAGACAGAGTGTAAATTGGTGGGTGGAAAAACAGATCCCTTTGGACATTCCAAAGTCACATAATACAAGCCAAGGGCCAAAGACCAATGGAGAAGTAAGAGAAAAAGCAGCTGGCCACAAGTCCCAGAAGAATTGCTGGGAGGAAAATAATCCCTGGAAACCAGTAGACTTGTTACTTTATTAATCATCAGCCCCATAGTTTTTGATGTTCCATGGTGAGTGTGGATCAATACCGGTAGGTAGCAAAAATGGAACCACACACACACACACACACACACAGGGGGGCATTGGCAGGCATGGGAGAACCCCACAATTTGCAGAAGTGGAACAAATCTTTAGAGGGTAAAAACTGAAGTGGGAGAAGACATAATTCCTAATCCCTATGAGGACTAGGGATGTAAGAAGGTGCTGTTTTCCATTGTGCCGTGTATTCCTCACATGCACCATCGTTTCTGTCCTGCTGCAGTTCATCTTCCACCAAATACTACACTATTTGTCTTGCTGTCTGCTGTGGTGAAACTATGTAATTTGTGTAACTAGTTACCTTGTCATGATGTTGTTCCACCTTGTCATTTCAATGCAAAGGAAACACCACACAAATGGGGGGGGGGTTTGTAATCAATGTATTGTGTGCAGACTGAAAGCAGCAACAATTTCAGCTCCCTTTCCCACTTTTGTTGGAATTCTGTGGCATCCCTAATGGGGGCTGAACATGCTGAAAGGCCACAGGATATTGATGAGGGCAGGCAGGAAAAAGGAATGGATTGGAGTGGCTCGAAACCTGAACAGAAACACACTGCATTGCAACAATTTGTTGCAGGTCCCACTGAATATTATTTTCAAAGGAGTTACAAGGTCTTCATAGCATAAATCCCTGAACTGTGGGTCACAATTTAATGGACTATCCTGGAAAATCAACCTAGCATTGCAATAATCCAAACTATATGTGTTTCTTAACAACCCATTAACGATCTTCAAACTATGAGAGTTCCAATATCCCTAAAGTTAGCTACCATATAATTGTTATATATTGTGAGGATTTGATATTTGACTTCAAGTCCTTAATTCCACTTCTATAATGTACTACTAATCATTATCATTAAGAAAAATGCATTTCAGTTCATTTTGTGACTTATTAAATCCTGGGATTGTCGCTTAGAATGATTAGGCTTTATCCCAGCTTAGTTCTGGCTCATATGATAATACAAAGCTTATTAGTAGGAATGCCTAGGGCTGCCACATACCTGCTGTATGTCCATTGTGCCCTCCGGATCTTGTTGGGACCCCAAAACGTCTCACTGCTTCAAGATTGGAGTGCACTGGGAAAAGTTACTAAATACATTCTAGAATATTCCCTCTACCAGTGGTGGTAGGGTTGGTGGCAGGGAGACCAGCAGTAGATGGAGACAGAACCAATGACAGGCAGAGCCACCCCTTGATTGGCTGTAAGGAAGAGATATATAGGTCACCATAATCAGTTCAACACATTATCACTGTATGCATGAATGTACTGTAGCTGGTTTCCATTATTCCCGTTGGGATGTTGGAAATGTGAATATTGGCTGAACTTACACAGTAAGAGAGTGCCTATAGGGCTGATTTACCTCAGTGGCCTGCAAATGATCCACAGAGGCACAGAGTTCCATGGGTACTAGCACCTTGTAGGTATGGATGCTACTGCCAAATCTGGAACGTATGAACAAGTATTTGGTTCAAGAGGAATAAAAACAAATGATCTCCACTAGCTCCATGCATTCATTGTTGCACAGTGGTTTATTTTCAGAGATTTTGCTCTATTCCTTGAAGTTTGCTCAGTTTCTGAGGTGTTTTCTTCATTTTTTAAAAATATGATTTTTATTAGTTTTTTAAAGAATAACAACCATATATTTGTACATAATTATAACATCATAATTCCATCAATAAACATATAAAAAAAGAGGGGGGGAAGAGAAAAAAAGAAAAGAAAAGAAATCTAACATTAAGATTGCACTATTTTTTTTTAACATTTTAGTGTGGGACTTCCTCGGGTCCCCCTTCTAGCAGTTCATTTCATTTCATTCTTGACAATTTCTATATCCTATTTTCCTTTACTTAATTACATCTTCCTTTTCTTACTTTGACATGTCATTATAACATTCTAGCCTATTTTCTATTATAACTCGCTTATTTTCTTAACCTGCAGTTTCAGAATTGCTTACAATTCTCCTCACACTTCAATTCTGCAATATCTCTTATAATAAATTCTAAACTTCTTCCATTCCTCTTCTACCTTCTCCTCCCCCCGGTCACGCAGCCTTCCGGTCATGTCGGCAAGTTCCATATAGTCAAGCATCTTCATTTGCTATTCTTCCACCGTTGGTACCTTCTGTATCTTCCAATACTTTGCAATCAATATTCTGGCATATAGAAACAGGTTTACATCTTTCGTATGCATGAGGTGTATTTTCAGAGATTTTGCTCTATACCTTGAAGTTTGCTCAGTTTCTGAGGTGTTTTCTTCAAACCCTGAACAGTAATTCACCTCATGGCTGTCCTGAAGACTGGTGAGAAAAGCAACACCTAATTAATCAGTGGCAGATGCTCTTATTACGGGAAGTCGGCAACCACCCAACAGTTAAGGTAAACTGTAGTGTAACATTAAGCTTAGCTGACAAATTTCCAAGTCTTCGGATGGTAGGAGCTGAGGAGTGAAGCTACATCAGAGGTAATGTGAAACACTTCTATATGCCTATGACAGAAGGCAATGCTGCTTGATTCGGAACTAGAATGAGATGCATTCTAGAATATTCCCTCTCTCCTCTCCCACTCATAAAACTTCCAGTCCAACCACAAACAAATCATGACTGCTTTGGCTCTGGTGGCAATGGCATCGAAAAAGCTGTTGTTCTCCACCATCATTGTCTGCCGAATGTCACTGTGGAGCTTTTCTGAGTGGTCTGTGGTCTTTTAAAATACGACACAGTAGAAAATAGCATTTGTATCTGTCACAATTTGGATTCCATATTGTAAGGAATATCCTACAGGGAGCCAGCCCCCATCATCCTAACGTCCACCTCGCCCAGCACAGGGAGCAGCAGTGGGTCTGAAGCAGCCAGGGGGAGGGGAGACTTGGAGGGAGAGAGAAGCCAGCAGGCAGAACCATGGGAAAGCTCAGGGGAGGAGAGATGTAGGCAAGGGCTCAAGGATGCTGGAGAATCCTTCCACCGCCTTGACAGGGAGGAGACTGAGAGGGCATCGCTCCTTCCGGCGCAAGCGTTAAGGAGAGCACCGCGACGCAGGTCAAGGGGGAGGCGTTTTGGGGTGCCCTGACTACTTTGCTGGCGTAAAAACAGACGTACGCCATTACCGGATTCTGATTCGGAACGAGAGGTCCTGTTTTAAGCTGTCTCTGCACTGTAAATACTTTGCACAATAAAAGTCTTTAAAGACAAACTGGACTCAAGCGGAGTTACTCTAGAGTAGCCACAACGACCCTCTGACACATATTGAATGCCAATCAGTGGAGGTGGCAGTGGCATTGTCTGGTTTTTGTTTGTTAGATGATTTTCAGTTCTTAGGACCTGAGGATGTGTTTGTAGAAGCCCAACCATCCACATGTATGCTTGGACCCTTGCCCCCTCCCCATCTCATTGCATCTAGCAAGGAAAGGATAGCTTGGTTGGTCCAGGAGGTGAGGAATACCTCATTAAAAGATGCTTATGGTCCTATGCTCCTTAAAGGAGGTGGTAGTATGATCATTCCAGAAAAAAACGTCATTGGATCCAGAAGATCTTAACAAATATAGGCTGGGAACTAAGAGTCCTTTCCTGGGAAAGGTACACAATGACTGCTCCACACATCAAATGGGGGGCAACCTTTGCATGGTTGCACACAGCCCCCTGATCCCATAAGGCGACTCCCTGGTAGTTCGGGGCTGGAACTGCCTTCCCAGGTAGGATGCCAGGAGTCTCCGCCTACCCCAGCCTAATGTCCAATCCTGCCTGGGGAGGTGTTGCCAGGGGATGGCCAGGTAAGGGGAGGGACTTTCCAGCTCACACAATTGAATTTGAATCTTACCTCCAAGCACCAGTTGGCTGCAGAGCTTCTCCCACCCTCCAATACCCTCATTCAAGTTTCTTTTGCAGGTTAACCCTTTTTTCCACAGGTATACAGGCACTGCTACGTCAAGGTCGCTGTTGAAGGGCTGGAAAGGAATTTTCCTGCATTGGCAGGTTTTGCCTTTCCCATAGCAATATGTCACAACTTTGGCGGTTTCAGGCCTTGGGTGGAATTCTTTGGCGATTTCCCTAGAGGAGGGGCGTGAGGCGAAGACTTCATCCCCTTGCGGCAACAAGATCGGGGTATTGGGGGAGGCGTTGACCATACCAATAGGTCTCATCACTTCCCCCTTCCAGCGGCGGCAAACGGGGGCGGGCTCTCTCTGCCTGAAATATGTTATCCAGAGCCAGCCCCAACCCCCATACATTTGGATAACCCTGAAGCCTCCCAGAACCCCAGCTGGGGACTGGGAAGGATACTGCCCAATGCCTGAGCCAAGGTCTCTCTACACCTGAATCTTAATAAAGTTGTGGCCAATTTGAATCCCATAGCACATTGTCCTGCGTCTTTATTCCGCTCAGGGGGCCTGGGGTTTGGGGGACTCCGCCTGCCGTGCAATAATTCTGCTACTGCATTGAAAGAGGCTAGGCATTATGGGTATATTAGGCCACCGATACTGGATCCTGGTTCTAATTAAGTGTTGACATTTATCTTTAAAGCCTTTCACAGTTCGAGTTCTTGAAGCATTGCCCCTTCTCACATGCGCCTACCTACTGTATCTATGTCTTGAAGCCATTTTTCAAGTGCTCCTTTGAGCAGCAGGTGACCAGTTGTGAAGAGGCCTTTTCAGCAATGGCCTCATGGCTGTGAAATGCAGTCCCTTCACCTGGCACCTACATTGATGGATTTCTGGCACAAGGAAAATATATTTTCTATTTACCCAGGCTCACTACACAACACAGGCCTTTAAACGTATGCAGTAGTTTACCATGACTTTCCCTTTGTGAAGTTGTATTCTTTTGCTTAGTGTTTTTAACTTACTTAATCTGTGGTGACCCTCTGTTCTGTTTTTTAAAGTGGTCTTTCTGATGCTATAGTTGTGTTTTTGCTTGCTGCATTTTATTGTATCTTTATTGTAATTGTGTTTATTTTAACTCATTCTTATCTTTGTAAGCCTACCCAGAAAACCTCCATTATAGGCTGATCTATAAATAGTAGCTTATGCATGAATGCAAAAATAATTACACAAGTCATACTGGCCTTTCAGCTTCTTGTCTACAGAGAGAAATCCTGCCTGTTTAGTTTCCCCTGTAATTAGGCTCTGGGGTAAAATACAATAAGAGGCCTGATGGCTCAGGCTAAAAGCCCATCTAGACCAGTCTCCCTTTCTTAGTGGCCAGTGGCATGCCTCTCAGAAGGCCATAAGTACAACAACACTCTCCCCACTTGCAATGCCCAGCGACTGGTATTCAGAAACACACCACCTTTGACCTTGTAGGGTGAACATAGCCATCATGGCTAGTAGCCACTGATAGCCTTATCCTCCATAGATTTGTCTAATCCTTAAAAAAAGTTCTCTCTAGCTACGAGCCAAATAACTGTGGCCTGCCAGGGACAATGCTGTGTGACAAAAACATTTACCATACTTATTAGCCACGTGTTGTGGCTGTATTTGGGACAATGCTGTAGCAGCAGGAGGACATGCCATTATTTGCATCACCACTGTTAATTCTGCATTACAGGAGCATGCTGCAAAGTTAAAACATAAAGCCACCGCTTGTGTTGAAACAAGCTCTTGCCCTCCGCTGCTGGATCATGCTTGGTGTTAGCAGCACTCCTGGCTCTCCTCCTCACCCTCATCTGAGGGTTACATACTTCCCTAATGGAGGCAGCTTGTCCCGTCCCAAGTATCTGGTGCCAACATAGCTACAATTCCGGATGAGCTCCGTCTCTCTGGGACACCTGCTGCCAGAGCTCAAAGTGATGACGTCAACGGCTTATTCGTGGGAGCTCAAGCTCTAAAACCCATGTAGCTCTGCTTGGGGAAGAACTATGATTTGGTATTAGAAGGAGGGAATCTCTCCAACTTTGGAATGAGATCGCTCAGATTTTGCAATCTGAAGGCCACAATGGATGTGACGTGTATAATTAGAGAAGGCTGATCATTACGACGATGTTTGTATATTCTGCATATATTGAGGAAGACAAAATATCCAACTGATTTCCCAGTTAAAACTTTTAGCCTCCTGGGGTGGTAATGCAAATGAGGGCATAGATGCAATGCATTAGAAAAGAGGATCTTGTGTGAACCTTATGAACAAGATTTGAGAATGCATTGATTTATAGTTCTATCTATCTATATAAAAATGTAGGCATTGCGTGTGCGGAGGTCACAGCCTCTCTCTGTAACTGCTGAACCGTAATGTAACAAATTTGGCCACAACGTTCCATGCCCATCAGGGAGGGATCTGGCATTAAAAAATTTCCCAAAAACCACACCTTTCACACCTAAAATAATGATTAAACACAAAAAGTGGCGCCCAAATTAGATGTCACCACCAGAAGCTCTGAAAACTCCAGCAGCATCCAATAGAAAGGCAGATCGCACCCTGTCGCCTCCCAAGCTGCGCTGCCAGATGACACCACAAAATTCCACAGCATCTAACTGAAAACAGTCCTTTTGCAGCAACAAGGCCTAGCTTTTTCAATAGGCCACAGCATTGCCAAGCAGGAAAAACTGAGCAGGCCGCACCATTCGGTAGGCCACAGGCAAAAACAAGCAGAATAGGGTCTTTCACAACAGGGGTGGGTGGTCACAGGGATGAGGCACAACAAAGGGAGGGGGGAAACACATAGCCATTGGGGGGGGAGAACCCTGAGACAGCCAAAGCAGTGGGGGTGGGCAGGAAAAACCAAGTAGGCCTCACCTTTGCCCAGTAGGCCACAGGGAAAAACAAACAGAATATGGGCCTTTCACAGGGTGGGGGAATCAGGAATGAGGCACAACAACGGGAGAGGGTGCTCACAGAGATGAGGCACAACAAAGGGAGGGGGGACACATAGCCATGGGGGGGAGGTAGGACGCTGAGTCAGCCAAAGCAGTGGGGGGTGGAGACATTTTCAGGAACACGTGTGGGTGGGGGAGTCTTATTTTTGAAACTTACAGTAGGGGAGTCAGGGTTGGGACAGGGCAGGTGAGGGGACTCTGAAGGGAGACTCTGAAGGTCAATTTAACAGAAAAGGGTCCATTTAACACAAAAACCCACAGCAAAGCGTGGCCGGGCCAGCTGGTTAGAAATAAATTGATATCTCCTTGGTAGAAAATATGACCAATTATCTGTTAGACAGAGGAATAACATTTCCCCTGATAATAAAGGATATGACCAGGGAGGTACTCATAATGCCTCTGTAGCAAACATTGTCACATCAGCAGAGCTTATTTACCAACCTGGCACCCTCCAGATGCTTTTAGATTACAACTACAACTCCCTGCTGTACTGGCTGGGGTTGATGGGAATTGTAGTCTAAAATATCTCCAGGGCACCAGGTTAGGGAAAGCTTCTTTAGAGCCACTTCATATAGTCAGGTAAAAAAACAACAACAAAAACTACTGTGAATACAACATCTTCTAAACATAGAGCTAAAAATTTAAACCTCCAATCTAGTAGAGTATATTTGGAACTATTCATGTATAGACTTTTTAAAAAAAGCTGAAATATCATTAATCAGCTGTTTGAGAGTGAAGGGGAGGGAGAGGGACTGAAACCCAAATAGCTGATCACCCAGATTTTAGCCAGTGTGGTGTAGTGGTTAGAGTCTCAGACTAGGGCTTGGGAAGACCAAGGTTCAAATTTCCACACAGTTATGAAGCTGGGCCACACACACACATCCGCCTAACTTGTGGGGATTAAATGAGGAGGGGAGCACTGGCGGAGGAAGAGGAGTGCGGGGGAGCACACCGACCCCGGCAGCGTGATCCCGGTAGAGTGCCATTGCGGCTGCCCCCCCCCACTGGTGCTGGGCACCACGCCCCTGCAGGTGGCATGCCCCGCCCCCAGGATGTGCACCATGCCCCTGCGGGCGGCATGCCCTGCCCCCAGGATGTGCACCACGCCCCTGCAGGTGGCACGGCACGCCCCCGGGATGTGCACTAGCCCTGCCCCTGCCTGCTCTCCGCCTCCCGGTGCCGGAGAATGAAGCTCCACCACTGGAGGGGAAAACCCATGTATACCACCTTGAGCTCCTTGGAAAAAAAGGTGGGATATAAATTCAATCATTCAGTCAATCAATAGATAGATAGGCTAGGGATATCAATCAATAGATAGATAGGCTAGGGATATGCATGTGGATGTCTACTTATATGAGTGCATAGTCACTCGATGGATCAAGTGCATGGGCATATGCATGCCGTAGCTGCACTCATAAAAAGGGAATTGCTTAAAAGAAAACTAAGGGTGCAGTTGTCTCTCCACCTACCTGGGAGTGAAACCCATATTGAACTCAACGGGACTTTCTTCTGAATAGCCCTGTACTGTATAGGATTGCTCTGTTAAATAACTTCCCACAATTCGTCAAACCTGAGTGAAATCCATTTTATTTAGGGCAGTACTTCATGAATGATTAGGAATGAGTATTTTTAAATGGGCTGTAAATCAAGCTATAAGAACCAAGCTCTTTGAGCAGTGGAATGTGAGACCAGCAATACTTTCTGAAGGCAAAGCTGCCCCCCCCATTTGTCCAACCTCTTGTGGATCCACATGAGTGATGATAACTTAGGAAAGTTCCTCACATTTCAAAACTCACACAGTGACTATCATGTTCTTCCTCTCGCTATCCTAGCCCCCACCCTTTCTCTCATACTGTGTACATGTGTTTGGAACCTTCAGCAAATGCTGACATTGAAGGCTTGTTTTTTAAAAAATCACAATGCAAAACATAGGCCATATCCACACCATACATTTAAAGCACTATTATACCACTTTAACAGTTGTGGCTTCTCCCAAAGAATCCTGGGAACTACAATTCCCAGAATCCCCTGAGAAGATGGATTGATTATTAAACCACTCAGGGGCCTCCTAACAATTCTCAGCATGCTGTAGTTCCCACAGGGGTGGACTTTAGCATCTCCGGACAATCACTTTATTTAAGTGCCCTTAACAGTCTTGCTCTCTTTAAGCCTTTTTCATCTTATGCTCTCATTGATATTCGAATCCTTTAAATATATTCACTAGGCTAGGTTAGATGCAGGGTTGACCCCTTTTGGGGCTTCTTTTTGAACTATCCCCTCTAGTAGTCTCTTCAATAGCAATTTGATCTGCAGCAATTTGACCAGGTTTAGCTCCATGTTGTGAAAAACATTACCTGCTAATTTCTCCATTCTCTGTTAAAAGAAGAGCACAACTTGGAAGAGCGCTGATAGCTGCACGTCCTGCTTGTTGTCTTCCCAGAGGCATTTGGTTGGCTACAGTGGGCATAGGATGCTGGATTAGATGGGCCTTTGGTATGATCCATCAGATCTCTACTCATGTTCCAAGGGACAGGAATAGGCCAGGCTGGTCTCCCTGTTGTCCCCACCCCACCCCCCGGTCAGTGTAATTACATAAAACAGAAACCATTTGTGCAATTGCTTGCCTAGTCAGGTAATCAAAGAGTCCTGCACTGTATGTTCCAGCTCTCCGTGTTCAATTTATGCTTGTGCTTCTTTCCAGTTGCTTATTTGGGGGTGTTAAAGAGACTATGGACTGGATCCATGGATATATATTGCCTCTAAACTGAAAATTCCATATAGCCGTATCGTGTATTTAAAAAGAGGAGCTGTGTTAAGATTTTTACTGAGGACACCAGAGCCTATATTCTTCAAATATACAGTAATTTGCTCTTTCTGCTCTTCCTTAGACAGGTATTTGCCACAATGTCACCTTCACCACCCTGCGCTAGCAATTACTTTAGCTGTTCCTTCTCCATAGCCAAGAGTATGTTTGTGCGTGCTTTTATGATCCAAACTGCCCACATACTGGAGAAGGAACAAAACCACCCACAAGATGTCAGATTACATATTGGCTGGGTCTCCTTAAAACATTCTGCACGAAAGCCCTTTGAAGCTTCTCTGTTGCTAATCTGCCAGCTATATTCCCATCAAGGGATTGACTGCTGACTCTAAGGCTGATCTACCTGAGCATCACTTTGTAATCTAGCCTAATACTCTTTGTCTTTGTTTGTTCTGGTCAGTTTCTGAGCAGAAGGATATGATTGGAACATCTCATATGGTGTGGCTTATTGGTCATAATAGGAGGGGAGATCTCAGTTTCATAGAATCAAAGAATCTTAGAGTTAGAAGGGATCCTGAGGGTCAACTATTCAAATCCCCTGCAATGCAGGAATCTCAACTAAAGCATCCATGGCAAATGGCCGTTCAATCTCTGCTTAAAAACCTCCAATGAAGGAGAACCCACCTCCTCCTAAGGAAGTCCATTCCACTGTCAAACAGCTCTTACCAGCAGAAAGGTCTTCCATACATTTTGTCAGAATCTCCTTTCTTGTAACTTAAATCCATTTGTTCGAGTCCTGACCTCCAGAGCAGGAGAAAACAAGTTTGCTCCATCACATGCCACCTTTAAACTGCTTTGAGATAGGCTTTTTGTTCAATGATAAGAAAGACTTTTTGATGTTGCCACATAAATATTTCCAGAAAGCTTCTGAAACATTGTACTCCAAAACACTATTCAGGATCAGCCCTACCATTAGGTAAAGTGGAGAAGCTGCCTCAGGCAGAACATACTGGCCCTGCCCTCCTGAGTAAGGGGTGGCAGGAAAGTGTTCAAGGAAAAAGCTGTATGTGCCACATGGCCTGATTTCTTTCTCCTAAGCTAGCCTGATGACCTCAGATGTGATGGAGGATGCTGCCCTCATCATCAGTGTTTGAAGTGAGATTTAATTGCCAGTCTGTTTGTCTTCTATATATGAAAAGGGTTGGTGGCATAGCTGTCAAGTTTTCCCTTTTCTCGCGAGGAAGCCTATTCAGCATAAGGAAATTTCCCTTAAAAAAGGGAGAACTTGACAGCTATGGTTGGTGGTGCTCCATCTTTTCCCTTACTTCAGGCAACAAAATGTGTTATGCTGCCCCCATGCCTATTCCAACCCTCTTTATTGTCTTCTAATATCCAGCTCAAAAAATAATAATCTATATGCCAGGGAGAATTCACCAATTTTCCATTCCATCTTCCCATTTCTAACAATACTTACAAATCAGGCAAGTTACCTAAATGAATAGAATGGTATATTTCTTTTCATAATGACAGGTTGTTGTTTTTTCCAGTTTAAAGGCTTCAGATTACTGTCTGTTGAAGACTTCATTTTGATTCCTCTCACTTTCCTCGTTACAAATTCCACCTTCAACTACCAAAGAAAAATGCTGACTTGCTTTAGTAGCTAGGTCCAAAACCATGACACGGTGATCATATTGGCTAGTGGACAGCAGAAAACATCACTAAAGGTTTTTTTCCTGTGAAAAAAATGGGGGAGGGGGGCACATGTCAGAATTTTTTTCCCATGCAATTCTTAAGAGCATATCTCTTGCAGCTAAACTAGATTTTATGAAAGACACAGAGCTGAAGAATCATGCCCCCTTCTCTTCCTTGTAGCAACTAGGACTAGGGAAATACATCCTTTGCCATGATGTCACTGTGCTCCTCATTGCCCCACCCTCAGAAGCTAACAGCACATGACATGTGAGGTGCAGGCAGGATGATGCCCAGTGCGATGACACCATGGCATTCATTGCATTTACCTAGAAGTTAGAAGGGGCAGGGGGAACGATAGCATGGCTGCTTGCACACCATGTTTTAAAGCTCATTTACAGCCCATCAGCTCAAAAAAAAAAAAATCCTGAGAACTGCAGTTTGTTAAGGGTGCTGTGAACTGTAGCTTTGCAAAGAGCAAACTACAGCTCTTGGGTTTCTTTGGGGCAAATGTACTTTAAATGTATGGAGTGTATGCAACCACGGAATTGTGACAGCTCCATATCTGTTGTAATATCCCCAAGTCACTGATTAGGTGAAACTTTGCTATTTGTCTCTCTCTCTCTCCCCACCCCCCGGTTTACATAGTTTTCCCATGAAACATATAGTTCTGCCTGTACTTCTTACAGTGAAAAAGATCGTTCTGCTTAAGGTTTGCTGACAGATTGGCCTATAAATCTGAGCCAATGTTTGAAGCCTACGGACCAGCGTCTAAGGTTTCTGTGACTGAGCCAGGAGACCCTGGCAGCAGCTAAGTGTCAGGGCCCTTGAGAGACCTTTTTTGAGTTGGCAGCAGAGAAGCATACATGTTTCCTTTCCCTGGCCCAAAGACAATCTTGTCTATCCAATAAACTGCTGGGCATAGGGTGTATGCTTAGTGCATGGTGTATAGGCCCAGGTCAGCTTAAGGCTGAATACAAGCTATAATATGTCACTATAGGTGGCGCTGTGGTTAAACCACTGAGCCTAGGGCTTGCTGATCAGAAGGTCGGCGGTTCGAATCCCTGTGACGGGGTGAGCTCCCGTTGCTTGGTCCCAGCTCCTGCCAACCTAGCAGTTCGAAAGCACGTCAAAATGCAAGTAGATAAATAGGAACCGCTACAGCGGGAAGGTAAACAGCGTTTCCATGTGCTGCTCTGGTTTGCCAGAAGCGGCTTTTTCATGCTGGCCACATGACCTGGAAGCTATACGCCGGCTCCCTCGGCCAATAATGCGAGATGAGCACGCAACCCCAGTCGGTCACGACTGGACCTAATGGTCAGGGGTCCCTTTACCTTTACCTTTATGAGGTGATTGGCAGGTGGTTGCCCACTTACTTGTCAGATTTAGCCTGCCGGGGTGGGGGAGATAAAAGTTCTCTCCCTTTAGCCAGAAAAATATTTCTTATCCCTGCTGCACTAGACCTTTTAAGTATATGTTTCCCCCCTCAAATAATTCTGGGCACTTTTGTTTACCCCTCTATTAAGTAGTGGGTGGACATATCAGACGACACAGAGATTTCTCCAAGTAGTTCTTTATAAGTACAGTACTGTAAGCTAATGCTGGCTCCCTCGGCTTATAGAGCGAGATGAGCGCCGCAACCCCAGAGTCGGACACGACTGGACCTGATGGTCAGGGGCCCCTTTACCTTTTTTACTGTAAGGTGGAACTGAAATGAACAGCTCAGGCGGCCTGCTTTTATAGGCAGTCAGCTGTCAACATTGTAACCACAACAGCCCAGGGTTTCCCGCCTAAATTAACTGACATGGACCTGAGTGAAAACGATATACACAATACCCCTGGTGGCCAGGGTGAGAATTCCAATACATAACACCCTCAGAGATTTACAGTCCCAGACACTCTTAATTAACTACACTGCCCAGAACTCTTTGCTGGGGGGAAATAAGCTTCAGATAGACTTTAAAGTTGTATACTGTAGTGTGTTCACAGTCTTTTCCTTTGTCATCAAATTTTCCCTCAAAAATGCACAAAGCATGAAAGACTGTTCGTTGTTCCTGCTCAGTTTGTGTTTGCAATGGTTCAGCCTCTGACATTGAACACACCCTTAAACATGCCCACATTTCCTTGGGTGCCAGGATTGGACCCTACCTTCTGTTTTGAACAGGAGAGAGGGACACAGAGTGTCTCTCTGTGAGTAAGTACAGTACTGTAATAGCTGAGTAATTTAATTTTTCTCCTTGATGGGGGCATGTCTGCACTATCTGTGCTCCTCTCTCTTTCTTTGCTGTTTAGATGTGGCAGCCATTTTGTGTTTTGCCACACCAACCATGTCAGCCATTTCATACCCCCCAACATTTCTCCAATGAAAATAGGGACATCCTAAGGAAAAGTGGGACATTCTGGGATCAAATCAGAAACTGGGATGGCTTCTCTAAGTTAGGGACACCCCTGGAAAATAGGGACACTTGAAGGGTCTGCCATTTTGTGCTACCCACTGCAGTCCTTTTGTGACTGGGGCTGGTGGCAGTTTATCAAAATACTAAATGTGCCCCCTAAATGTGTTAAAAGAGTCGATGTTTATTATATTCACAAAATGCTTTCCTTATTTTTGAGCTCTTCAAGTGGCAAGCCCAACCCAACTGAAATTTACTTTTACTTAATTTTGTATGATAAAACACACCTTAGAATCCTCATATTGTCCATAATCATTGAGGAAATGGAGAAAGTCACCTTTTTGTCCTTTCTTTGTCATGTTTTATCTGGACTGCCGCTCTCTTTCTGGAAAAAGGCTTGAATAGTTAAGTGAATAATTGCTTGGTGGCCAGAAATTCAATGGGTATGTAGCATGAGGAGAAAGGTTGGAATGAATTGACCAGGACCTTTTCTTAGTAGTTCCACCCATTTTGGTGTCAGACTTATTTATTTATTTATTTCAAAGCTGAGGTAAACCTTTGGGGAGGAGAACGACAGTAACTGCCATTTTGTCTTCTCCAAAAAGCCTAGTTCTGAGGTGTTTTTGAGTTTGAGTTTGTGGATCATGCCAGGAGCAACTAATTTTCTTCCAAAGATGTAAAGCTAAATACCACTGAAGAAAAAAGCATTGACCGAAGCAGTCTTGTTAAAAAATACTGTTTCATGGACCACTGTTCCCTGCAACCCGGCTTTTTAAACCTAAACTAGTAGGGAAGCATTTGTTTGGATTTCCCCCCCCCCAAAAAAATAAGACAGACTTGTAAAAAAAACTGTTAAAAAACCATCCAAAAACTAAGATGCATTGTTTGAAAGTAGAAGGTCTGAGAGCTCTTCCAGACTAGTTTATTAGGGGGTGGGGGGAGAGGAGAAGCAAATGAGAGATTAAAACTACAGGTTTATGCATGTCAATTTCTTACAGATGTAAAACAGGTATTATGTGGCACCTGTAACACTGCCAGTTACTGCAATCAAAACAGTTGAGAAAGCAGATATGGGGTAAGGCAAACTGGTCCCAAGTTGAACTCAGGTGTTATATGCTGACAAGGTCTCACCTCCAACAAAATTTTGTGGAAGTTAACTCTGCTGTTTGAATATGCACTGTGTTCCTCACTTGCTTTCGTCAACTCTGAATTGCCCACCAATCTGCCTTACTGGAGTGAAACATTTTTCTCTTCCTCTACTCTCACCATAGCATGCATAATACTGTATACCAGTTACATAGTCCTCCTCATGCAGAATTTGTTTCATCTTAAGGACCTGATTATTCTTTCTCTGTGTTTTTACACAGTTCTACTATGTACAGTATCCCACACATTGTTAGTGCTGCTGCTAAGTAAATGTTAAATAGTAAAGGTAACTAAATAGAAACTCCATTTGAGAGGCCCAGTTCTGTGACACATGTCAAACAGGAAACCTCTGAGGCCTATCAGATAACAAGTTATGGGAATCCTATGCTAACTATGGCTTGCTCTACTCCTGCGGGATCTTCTGAAAGGTTTGCTATTACACGCAGGACCTTGATAATCCCAGCAGCAGTATTTTAAGCTATTTTAGGCATAGCCATTCACACGATAGTTTTGAATGGAGGAATTGTGATTATTTCCCACTGGGATATGGTTTGATAGTGGGTATTTGTTGTTATTGGCCTTTATTGGCATAAGTTTAAACAATAAAATCATACCAAGCCATCCAAATGCATTAATAATCCAAACACATACAACATTTAAAAGACTAGATAGCTATCACTAAGTAAATCAGGCAACTTTAGATGTACAGTAGCTTTAAAATTCTGGACTAAATACCTCAAAACAATCTTGGTAGTTTCGGGAGTATCATCCCGCAACAAATATTGGATTACAGACTCTTTGTAAATCAATATTTTAAGCTGTGAGGGAGTCACTAGGAGATCTCTGTGAAGGGTGTTGAGAAGAGGGCAATCCAAAATTATGTGTTGTATTGTATCTGGTGTTTTCTTATTACAGGAGCAGAATCTGTTCTGGAAGGGGATTTTTTTGAAACCTTCCGAACAAAACAGATGAGGGAAATGCATCTAGATGAGCTAGCATAAAAGCTCTGTGATGTGATGGAGCAGGGGTGTCAAACTCAAATTCATCGGGGGCCGCATCAGCAGTTTGGTCACCCTCAAAGGGCCGGTTGTATCTGTAGGACTATGTGTCCACTCTTTATTATCATAAATTATTGTCACTGCATTCAATTATTACTGTTTTTTGTAATAATGTAAGTAATAACTAGCTCTGAAAGCAGAAACATAGTCAGAATAATGGCAAGTAGATATTCAAATGTACAATTATTGTACAATTTATTGAAAAATGATTTTTGGTAACTGCACTGGGTGGTGGAGGCTCGCTAGGGTTTCATGCAGGACCTTTGCAGAGCTACTAGTACCTGGAGATGCTGGGGTCCTTCTGCATGCAGGACAGATGTTCTGCCAGTGAGCCACCACCCTTCACCAAAGGGACTGGCTGAGGTTGACTCACTGGAGCTGCTCTCCTGGTTACAGGGTTTAAGGGCCAGAAGTATAAAGCAGCATCCTATGTTTCTGAGGAGAGGGAGAGGGAGGGGAGAGGGGAGGGGAGGGAGGAAGGAAGGAAGGAAGAAAAGAGGGAGTGGGAGGGAGAGAGGAAGGAAGGAAGGAAAGAGGGGAGAGAAAGAAGAGTAGGAAATAAGGAAGGGAATAAAGAAGGAAAGAAAAAGAAAGAGGGAGAGAAGATGGAAAGGGAGAAAGAAGGAAGGAAGTAGAGGGAAAGAAAGAATAAGAATGAGGGAGAGGAAGAAAGATGGGAAGGACGGAAGGAAGGAAGGAAGGAAGGAAGGAAGGAAGGAAGGAAGGAAGAAAGAAAAGAGGGAGCAGGAGGGAGAGAGGAAGGAAAAAGGTGAGAGAAAGAAGAGTAGGAAAGAAGGAATAAAGAAGGAAAGAAAAAGAAAGAGGGAGAGAAGACAGAGATAAAGAAGGAAGGAAGGAGAGGGAAAGAAAGAATAAGAACGAGAGAGAGGAAGAAAGAAAGGGAAGGGGGGGGTCGCCGCCTTGATTCAGCGCCAGAAAAAAGTGCGAAGGGACCCAGGGGCAAAAAGCATTTCCCGTGCAGCGTGAGGCAGCGGGTGTCCGTTTTAGGAGAAGTGCATAAAGCCTCAGAGTTGCACGTTCGTGAGGCTGAGCCGCTGCTGAGCTCACGTTCATGAGGCTGAGCCACGGCAGGAGGAGGAGGAGGTGAGGCAAGAGGAGGAGGAGGAGGCGGCTTGCCGGGTCGGTGCCCGGCAGCACCGTGCGGAGAGTCCCGAGCCTCTGGGACGCAGCAGTGCTCTGTAGCACTTTGAATCCTCATCCTCCTCCACGCGGCGCTGCTGGGTGCTTTGTCTGTGCAGCAGCAGCAGCAGCCGTTTCCAGGCACCGAGCCGTGGCAGGAGGAGGAGGATTCAAAGCTGCCTCCTCCTTCTCCTGCTGTGGCTCGGGGCGCTCCACACAGCGCTGCTCCGGCCGCCTTTCTCCCCCCCCCCGCCCCTGCTGTTTGTCGGCGCTTTGTCGGCGCGGCGCTTCAGCAGCAAGGTCCCGCTGCTGGGTCCTGCTGGCTGGGGCGCTCGGCGGGCCACATGACGAGGTCTGGCGGGCCGGATTTGGCCCCCGGGCCTTGTGTTTGACACCCGTGTGATGGAGTATCTAAATTATAAAAGTCATTAGGCATTATTCCATGGTGGGGCTGCAATGCTAAGGAAGCAAATGAACTTACAAAAGACTGCGAGGGGTAGAGTTTTTGGATTTCATGGTCTAGCAGTCTCTGCTTGATGAGAGAGAAGATTTGTGACTCATTGGATAGAATCCCTATTTGCCTGAGTTTGAGGATAAAATCAGAAACCCATGTAAAATTATGTGTATTTGAAAGTCATAATCCAGCCCCTAGATTCTAAGAGATGCTGGTCTAACTCTGCACACATAGCCAGATAGGAGACACATTTTGGGGCTCCTAGAATTTGTTAAAAGAAGGATGTCTGTACAGATAGTGGGTATTTATCATAGGCTTTTGGCTTTGAATTTGAAATGCAATCAATCCTGTAAGGAAGTGTCCCCATTGAACTGGTTCCATTATTATTGCTTAATTTTACTATTCAGTGCTGCAAAAGAAAATCTACAGGATGGACTGCGAGAAGATGCTATATAACTGATGCGTTATTGAAAGCTATAGAGAAATTCATAGGAGTCAACAGAGAAGGGCTTCTGTGGTGACCATAGGACTTGAGTAGGTTCATACGGGGTGGTTATTCAATTCCAATCCCCATCATGACCAGCAGTCAAGAATGATGGGAGTTATAGTCCAACAACATCTGGAGGGTGAAGGTTCACCACCCCTTGCTTAGGCCATATCTAGGATGGCCATGTATTCTACACCTACTGCCCCTCACTACTCTTGGAATTGCCCTTTGCTCAGTTTAACCTTTCTGAAAGATTTTATAAGGAATCTTACATTTGTCAGAACTTAGCACTTTTCTTTACTGAATCATCCTAAATCTTCCAAGTTCCCTTAGTATATTGCATTTTGCAGACATCCACTTAAAAGTACCTCTAGGAAAAATGGTGAGCCCACCTCTATTTAGGTACAGTCCAACGAGAGGTTGCTATTTTGGGGGGTGCAGTCACTTGGGATTCTTAGACAGTGAGCTAGTTTCACTCTGTATCTTGTGACCCTGAAGCTGGAGTGAGGAGTTCGCTGTCACAATTTCCTTAAAATCAGCAGGAAGGGCAACAGTTGGTTTCCTTTTAGTACTCTTTTTTTGTGACACAACATAGACTTGCTGACTAAGCATGTCACAAAGTGTGTGTGTGTGTGTGTGTGTGTGTATGTGTGCATAGGAATATACTCTGATGAAAACCTTAACTGGTCAATGCATGAGGATTCAGGTGCAGGAAAATTATTCTTTCTTTGTGTACAAGCACAAATTGTTGCCTTGTGACTAGATTTCACAGCATGTTGTCCATGATTACCACAGTGCTATGAGACACCACCTTAGCACTTGCCAAGGCCCCCTTGTCCCTCCCTATTTCTTAATATATTTCAAAATAGGTTTCTTTTCTTTTTTGTTGTTTATATGCTGTGTTAACGTATCCTGAGCATATTCAAAGCTGCTAATTAAGTCATTTATTTATTTAAAATCTTTTATACCCTGGACTACACTTCCATGACACCCAATAGTTAACTGATCACCCCAATTAAAACAACTCGAATTAAAAATTAGAATCCTCTCAAATTCTGTAGGCTGGGTTTGAGGTGATTCTGGAGGCAAGCGTATTAAGTTAGGTGCAAAAAATGGGTGTGAACTACCTTGTTTTTAATTGAGTCTCAGAGAAAACCCATACTTTTAGGGGAAATCCCAACCACAATTCCTGTTGGTTGGTCCACACCCATTGCTAAGCTATAGCTGATTAATGCATTGCACCAACTACTTATACCAAATAAGTATAAGCCCACCACAGTTCATATATCAAACACTGACAACAACCTGTATTGCTGCAGAGTAACCAGAGATGATGTAGCTGTCATGGAATCATATATCTTTGGTCAAACATAAGGAGACATATTAATTTACAACTTAAAGCTTGGGGTCGGGACAGTCCATACCCTCCATACACCTCAGCCAAGCACACTCTGCTCCTTTGGCACACTTTTTGTGGGTGCTGATATTAGAATTCTGCCATGTTCTCACATCTGCTATGGCAATATTGACTATTAGTATCTTTTAGTAGCTGGCATGTGATGCAAATCAGCTTCTCACATATCTGCCACACATTAGTTATGTGCTCTGAGTTGGCAGTACTTTGGGGAGCACATTCGGCACTCGTCTGCTAACTTGCAGAATTGTGATTTAAAGGTTTTTGGTTCCTCTTACATAAATGAGACTGAGAAGTCAGACCACTGGTCCATCTAGCTTAGTACCGTCCATACTGATGAACAGTGGCTGTCCAGAGTTTCAGGCAGAATAATTTCCTAGTCCTACCTGGGGGTGCCATGGAATAAACCTGAGGCCTTCTGCATTTGAAGCAGGTGCTCTATCACTGAGCTACAGCCCTTCACAATATTTTCCCTATTAGTATGGTTTTCATTATTTGTACACAGGCATATACAATACAAAATGCACATCCTCTATCCTAAATCTAATAACAATGTGCCTATATTAGAGATAGGCCTATACGCATGCAATTCTATACTATACTGAATCCATTACCCCATCTGCACTATACACTGAAAGCAGAAGCATATCACTTTAAGCAGCTATTGTTTCCTCCACCTCCCCAGAATCCTGTCTGGGCCTAATGGGAGTTGGACTCTAACAACATTTGAGTGCCACAGATTTCCCAGCCCTGCTCTGAAGGCAAGCTCAGAACTTTTTCTTTTTAATAAAAGATGGACATTGTTATTCTGATTTCTCATTCTGGTAACAAAGTCATTGGGGAGGAATTGAAAAGCAAATATTTAATTGAATTTTCTGGCCACAAACTGTATTCTTTCACTCAATCTGTGATTTCTTTTGTTAGCATCCTAGGAGTATAGTGGGGGGCATGTGCTTTTGGCCAAGAATATCACTGCAGAGTTCAACAGAAATAGAGAGATGTTTTTAAAAGCCTATCAGTTTTCCACAATGTCAGGCAAAGCACTTAGCTAAGTTATGTGTGCCAATATCATCTTTCCCATGGCTGGCTTGGCATTAAACATTAGGAAGAAAGGATAATTTTAGCAAATGCCACATAATTTATAGGAACATCCCTTGACCCACGAGCCCAGGATTATGCTATTCTATCTCTCTCTAACTTGGCAGGATCTACAATGAGGTTTTCAGAAAAGATGGACAGTAATTGACTTCTGATGCCCAAAGTTTTAAGAAATCAGGACAGAATAGGTTTTTTGATTTAGACTGAAAGAACAAACATGGTAGTCCTAGCTGGGGGGATCTTGGGTTTCTTTAGTAAAAGATCCACTGATTTCATCAGGGCCACAATCCACCAAGAAGTTCTCGCATTCATTTCAACTGGATCTTGATCAGCAGAACTTCATAGGAACCTGCTTTACAGTATACTGAGTCAGACCATTGGGTCATCTAGCACAATATTGTCTACATTGACTGGCGGTGACTCTCCGGGACTTCAGACAGGAATCTCTACCAGCCCTACCTGGAAATGCCAGGAATTGAATTGAGATATTCCAAGAAAGTATTCCTTACCATCCTGCATCCTCTATGTCTGGTGGTGATGTATGAGTGGTTGTTTTCTGTAGTGCCACCCTAATTCTGGGATATCCTCTCTCACAGGAATTCACTTGATATCCACACTAGTGGCATTCAGACACCAGGTAGAAATCTAACCATTTATTCTGGTTTTCAGCCTCTTATTTGATATTTTTGGTATGTATTTTTTAAACTGTGTTATCTCTTCAAACTGAGACATCGTGTTTTTTAAATTTTTAATTAGTTTTATTATGGCCCATCCAGAGATCCAAGTACAAATAGCCCCTATCTCTATCTATCTATCTATCTATCTATCTATCTATCTATCTATCTATCTAATCTATTCACATACAGGCTTTCCTAGGGCAGATATGCCCATACCAAATTGCCAAGTCCTGAGCTGATGGCACCACTGGTAATATGTTCTTAATCAAATTATTTCCTGATTCATTGCAATGGCCACCACCAAGGGATGGTGTTGGCCCAAGGAAGATGGAGACCAGCAAAGCCTGGGTTTTGGAATGGGCAGGAATCTTAAGCAAGACAAGGCCAGGACCTTGGATAAGGACCAAGGTGCTGGTTCAGGACCATGGTTAGCAGTTCTGCAGCTGATAAGTAGTCAGGATGAAAGCCCTGCCTCCCAAATACTGCTCCTGACCAGTTGCTCCTGGCTGGTGGCTTTAGGCAATGGGTTTTCAAGCTGCAGGAAAGGCTCCACAGGTATTTCCTGAGCTGCCTAAGGGTTTATGGTCTAGTCAGGAGAGTCCAGTGGCAGAGGTGTTTCTTCAGGTTTCAGGGAATGAAATGCAGGTAAAACTGGGGAGTGAATCCCTCTCCCCTTCAGGGAAACGTTTGTAAGATCACTGTTTCTTAGGATTCCTGGTCCAGTGCCATAACAACTGGGAACAGGGAACTTCTCCACCCTCTTTTTTTGAGTTCATCTGCCAGATGTTCAGGAATACAACTCCAGATTACCTGGTTCAGACATACCAATTGGGAAGCGCTACCAAAAACTTTGTGCAGTTGCCTGCAGATGGCACCCAGTCTCCCCTGTTTATCCAGCTGATACTCTTAAAATAATACTGCTGCAGCAACTCCAAATGGATTGTTGAGCTTATCATAACAAACCAATGACCACACCATGCACAAATGCCACCCAGCCTCATTTGGGCTTATCGTGGGCTTGTATTGTTATGGTTCCAGGCTGCTAATACCCTTAAGCCTCAGGCTCTAACTTGAGCAGGGTGGGTTTATTTTGGGCAGAAGAATTTTTCCCATAGATGAGTGCCTATAATTCCAACAAAAGTCCTTTTTAAAAAAGCAGATATACTGTACTGAATTGTTTAGTCTAAAATTAAAAGAGTGTCACTCACATGACTTATGAAAGAAGACTTTGTAAAATCACTTGTCAGCAGTGAGGAAGATTGCAGCATCACCCAGAGATAGAATGTGGCCAGGGTAAAAAGAGAGAGAGAGAACAGGGCTCCTGTATCTTTAATAATTGTGTTGAAGAGAGAATGTCCGACATGACAAGCTATGCCTGCTGAAATTCCCTCTTCTACGCAGCTCTTAAAGGTGCAGCAGCGCTGAACTCATTTCATCTGGTCACCCTACTGTCAACAAAACTCCAGTTGCGTATGTCATTCTGCTATGCCAGTATAATTGCTGTCCTAGATATCTGGACCAATTAACTGTTTTCTCACCCCCTTGTAATAATATATTGCTTTGCACAAGCTCTGCCTTTATTCACTGAGAAGTTTCCCAGCATCATGTGTTCAAAGTGAGGTGGGGTGAAGATGAAGTAGAATGTCACCCTACTTCTTTTCAGGCAAACCTAAAACTATCGAAGGCAGACCTAGTTAAGCTTGGTATAACCATCTCACTTTCCTTTTCCTCCTGTTTTCATTATTCCTATGGTGACCATGAGAAGGGCCATAGGTCAGTGGAAGGGCACCTGTTTTCCTGCTGAAGGTTCAGTCCTTGACATCTCCAGGTAAGACTGGAAAAGACCTGCGTCAGCTCCAGCCTGTTGGGGCAGTTAGGATTTGTAGCCAAAAATATTGGAAATGCACCATGTCAATGAAAGCTGAGCTAAAAACAGTAACTAATTTTTTTTTTGCATCCAAATCAAACTGATCAACAAAATATTATTTGTTTTTTTAAAACTGTCAAGGAATTTTGTCAGCTCAGACCAACTTGAACAGCTCTGTTTTCCCTGCATGGTCAAAACATTGCCACATTTAAAGTTATAGGGGTGACCAGATATCTCTCATTCCTGCTCAATGCTCTGCTGCTCCTTCTAGCTAAGCCAGCTGTCGGCCCCTGTGGTGAGTTCTCCCATGTGCAAAGATCCACTGTGAGAAATGAAATCCTAGGACTGTTACAAGACACTCCTTCCTGACATGTGCTACTTGTATAGTAAGTTCACTGTTTGGGTGGCTGTCAGGCAGGAAGTATAACCATTGAATGGTGTTTATCTGCCAAACATATGCCATCCATTAAGTGAGATGATGTCAAGCTTGTTTGTACTGAAAGAAAACAAAGATCAAGGTTGTAGTTTTTCCCATCCATAACATTTTGTATCCTTAATATGTCTTATTTCTATGGTTGCAAATAGAGATGGAATTTTCCAAAAGGCTCACTTTGCGTGGATCCCCCCCCCCCATGTCCATCTTGTTCCTTGATCTCATAAATCATTTATTTTTTGCTAAATTTTGCTAGTACCTCCTTTGCCTTCACAAAATATGCTCTTGAGAGCCAGTGTGGTATAGTGGTTAAGAGTGGTAGACTTGTAATCTAGTGAACCGGGTTTGCGTCTCCGCTCCTCCACATGCAGCTGCTGGGTGACCTTGGGCTAATCACACTTCTCTGAAGTCTCTCAGCCTCACTCACCTCACAGAGTGTGGGGGAGGAAGGAAAATGAGATTGTTAGCCGCTTTGAGACTCCTTAGGGTAGTGATAAAGCGGGATATCAAATCCAAACTCCTGCTCCTCCTCCCCTTCTTCTTCTTCCTCCTCCCCTTCTTCCCCAGGACCTGCGATTGTCATGGTTTGGATGGATGCAGAGGAGTGGTAGGAGGCCCCAAGGAAGCCCCCAAGGGAACAAAGCTCAGAGTTTTTCAGGTATGCAAGCCAGAAAATTAATGAAAATGAACCAGATTTATTTATGTTTTATTTTGTGGTTTTTAACTCCTTTCAAGGTGTGTTGTTTTTTTAAAGTGCACCCAGTGCAATCCTATGCATATTTACTCCATGGTAAGTCACACAGCAGTGGGGCTTACTCCCAAGTAAATGGGCATGAGATTGCAATGTTAGTACCCCCCCACCCTTTTTGTAAGAACATATTCAAAGGCTAAAGCAGACTGTACTATGCTTTCAAAAGAAAGCTACACAGACCAGCATACTAATTGGGGTGGATGAAGTGCGGCTTAGGGTTTGCTATAAATTTAGCAACCAACCTAACTGGATTGGGCCATAAGTAACTTAGCTCACAGCTTAGTTAGCACCCATTTTGTAATAAAAGCATGCTCAATAGCTGAAAAGAACTGTGCAGAGTTTCAAAAGCATATCCACAGAGGCCAGAAATATCAAAAGATTAATTGGGGCAGAGTCCATATCTGGTATCTTAGGAAAGCCAATGTTCAGTCAATGAGGTGCCAGAGAAGGGATCGTATGATGGGATAGAAGACCCTAAAGGGGATAAAGAAGGATTGCTTATGAACAACAGGTTCATATTCTTTATATTACAAGGGTAAAATGCAAGGTCACATGCTAAATTGGGGAAGGTCGGAAGCATATCAAGTTGGATACTTTTGATCCACAGAATGTCTAGCATGTTGCATGGATCTGCCTGCACATAAAAACCAGAGACTTGGGGAATTAAAGCATGTTAATTACACTTACTAATTGTGGGTGAAGGCAAGCACTGTGTGTAGTAGTAGTAGTAATAATAATAATAATAATAATAATAATAATAATAATAATAATAATTTATTATTCACACCCCGCCCATCTGGCTGGGTTTCCCCAGCCACTCTGGGTAGCTTTCAACAGAACAAAACAGAATAAAACTTCAGACATTAAAAACATCCCTAAATAGGCCTGCCTTCAGAGGTCTTCTTAAAGTTGGATACAGTAGTTGTTTATTTCTTTGACATCTGATGGGAGGGCATTCCACAGGGCGGGCGCCACCACTGAGAAGGCCCTCTGCCTGGTTCCCTGTAACCTCACTTCTTGCAGAGAGGGAACTGCCAGAAGGCCCTTGGCGCTGGACCTCAGTGTCCAGGCTGAACAATGGGGTGGAGATGCTCCTTCAGATATACTGGGCCGAGGCCATTTAGGGCTTTAAAGGTCAGTGTGACTGGAAATTGCATGAGCACACATTTTATTTCCTCAAAAGACACATATTAGAATGGATGCTTACATTGCTTCCACCACACTTAAAATATTAGCCCACTTCGCACATGCATTGAGCCACTGTGGTGTAGTGATTAGTGTCAGACTAGGACCTGGGAGATCAGAATTCAGTTCCCTACTCAGCCATGAAGCTCACTGGGTGTCCTTTGGCCAGTCACTGCCTCTCAGCCTAATCTACCTCACAGGATTGTTTTGGGGATTAAATGAGGAGAGGGAGAACCGTGTGAGCCACCTTGAGCTCCTCAGAGAAGGTGGGATGTAAATGCAATTAGTAATAACATAGAATGAGGCTGTGGGGGCCCTACTTCTGGCTCTTTCCCAAGGCCACAGGGAGCCACTGGTTTTGCCTGACACCCACATGTTGCGTATGGATGTCTGCAAGGGAAAGCCTATACGTGAAGACCTACACAATTGTCATTCCAGAGAAGAGGGAAGTCTACTTGGGTGAAGGTCAATACAAATAGGCTTTACATTGCAGATGTCTATTCCTAATGCATGGCTGACATGGGGCCAGCTGAACCACACAAACTCAGGGACAGAGATGCACCCTAACAACTCTCTTCTATGTGTAGAATCATAGAATCATAGAGTTGGAAGAGACCACAAGGGCCATCCAGTCCAACCCCCTGCCAAGCAGGAAACACCATCAGAGCATTCTTGACATATGCCTGTCAAGCCTCTGCTTAAAGACCTCCAAAGAATGAGACTCCACCACACTCCTTGGCAGCAAATTCCACTGTTGAAAGCTCTTACTGTCAGGAAGTTCTTCCTAATGTTTAGGTGGAATCTTCTTTCTTGTAGTTTGAATCCATTGCTCCGTGTCCACTTCTCTGGAGCAGTAGAAAACAACCTTTCTCCCTCCTCTATATGACATCCTTTTATATATTTGAACATGGCTATCATATCACCCCTTAACCTTCTCTTCTCCAGGCTTAACATACCCAGCTCCCTAAGCCGTTCCTCATAAGGCATTGTTTCCAGGCCTTTGACCATTTTGGTTGCCCTCTTCTGGACACGTTCCAGCTTGTCAGTATCCTTCTAGAACTGTGGTGCCCAGAACTGGACACAGTACTCCAGGTGAGGTCTGACCAGAGCAGAATACAGTGGTACTATTACTTCCCTTTAGCTAGATGCTATACTCCTATTGATGCAGCCTAGAATTGCATTGGCTTTTTTAGCTGCTGCATCACACTGTTGACTCATGTCAAGTTTGTGGTCTACCAAGACTCCTATATCCTTTTCACATGTACTGCTCTCAAGCCAGGTGTCTCCCATCCTGTATTTGTGCCTTTCCTTTTTTTGCCCAAGTGTTGTACTTTACATTTCTCCTTGTTAAAATTCATCTTGTTTGCTTTGGCCCAGTTGTCTAATCTGTTAAGGTCATTTTGAAGTGTGATCCTGTCCTCTGGGGTATTAGCCACCCCTCCCAATTTGGTGTCATCTGCAAACTTGCTCAGGGTGCCCTCAAGCCCATTATTCACGTCATTGATAAAGATGTTGAATAAGACTGGGCCCAAGACAGAACCCTGTGGCACCCCACTAGTCACTACTCTCCAGGATGAGGAGGAGCCATTGATGAGCACCCTTTGGGTTCGGTCAGTCAGCCAGTTACAAATCCACCGAATGGTAGCATTGTCTAGCCTGCATTTTACCAGCTTCTTTACAAGAATATCATGGGGCACCTTGTCTATGGCCTTGCTGAAATCAAGATATGCTACATCCACAGCGTTCCCTTCATCTACTAGGCTTGTAACTCTGTCAAAAAATGAGAGCAGATTAGTCTGACATGACTTATTTTTCAGAAACCCATGCTGACTTTTAGTGATCACAGCGTTTCTTTCTAGCTGCTCACAGACCGTTTGCTTAATGATCTGCTGTAGAATCTTTCCTGGTATTGATGTCAGGCTGACTGGGCGGTAATTGTTTGGGCCCTCTCTTTCCCCCCTTTTCAAAATAGGGACAACATTTGCCCTCCTCCAGTCTGCTGGAACTTTGCCTGTTCTCCAGGAATTCCACTTAATTGGATTCATGTGAAAGGGAATATAATGCCTGCCTTTGTGCTCTGGAAAGTAGGGTAGCATTTTTATTGAAACTGAGATATGAGCCCTGTCAGCGCTAAATGTTTAAAGTAATATTACAACACTTCAAATACTTGATTTCACCCAAGGAATCCTGGGAACTGTAGTTTTTTGGGGTCTCTTAACAACTCTCAGCAAACTACAGTTTTCAGAATTCTTTGGGGAAAGCCATGCCACTTTAAATTGGCATATTACTGTTTTCAACATATAGTGCAGAGGGAGCCACAGTGAATTCTCTAAGGATTCCAAACAAATTCAGACAAAGCTGTGATTTGAACCAGGAACCTTCAGTTCATTATTCATGCTCCTAAACACCATGCTATGCCAACTGATATTCAAGTGAGCTACAATGAGAAAACCCCTAAAAGGATTGGTTCAGTCATTAGGCAGAGTAGGCAGCTGCCCCTCAGGCAGCTGAAATAAGGGTGCCAGCAAATTAAGCTTTTATTATTGTTTGTTTTTACTTCTAGGGATGGAGAGAGGTACTTGTGGCATTTTCTGCCTTAGGTGCCAAAATAACTTGGCTGGTTTTGGGCACTGTAGATCTTGACTTCAAAGGGTGGGGTGGGGACATCATTTTGCTGCTGTCTCAGTCATAAAAATGAATCGGGCTGACCCTGATCCAGGTTATAAGCATAATGTGCTTGCAGACATGCATATCAATCAAGGAGCTGCTGTGTTTTTCTCCTTCAGCCTGGCTTCTCTCTGCCCCCAGTCAAGAGCAACAGCAAAATGGACAGACATTCCTGTTGGTCAATGAACTGAATGATGACTGGTCATTTGTCCTGCCCCTTCCCCACGCATCAGGTAGGCTATATTGGCCTTTTGCGGGGGCTGGGGGAATTGAACACTGTATGCACATGTATTTGATTAAATGTGCATTCATGCCCCACCCATTTAAGAGGAATCAGTTTTTAATATGTTGAAAAATTGCTTAGGCAAGTTAGAGGAAAGTTCCCAAGCAATTTATGCCCACCAGTCTTCAAACAATCTGTGCTGTGCCCAGCACAAGGCTAAACTCAATAGGGAAGAAAAACATCCTTTGGAACAAGAAGCACTGACTGTGTTTCCACCATGGGCCACTACAAAAAGTATGTAATTCACTCTAGAGCAGGGTTGGGGAACCTGTAGCCCTCCAGATTTGCTTGAACCCAACTCCCATTAGTGCCAGCCAGCAGGGCCCAAGGGTCAAGGATGATATAGACCAACAGCACTTGGAATGCCGCAGGTTTCCCATCTGAATCCATAGCATTTCTTCATACCATGCATATGTCACTTACAGAATTTATTGCTACCGGAAGTAGGGGTAGGTAGCCACTGGCTTGGAAGGCTTGAAAAAACAAACTGGGCAAATTCACAGGGAAGTCACTGGTCATTAGCTTATGGTGGTTAAGATTGATGGTAGTACCGGTATATGTCCAATTGCAAGGTGCTGGGGATAAATATAAGAGACGTTTAGAACCATCACAGTTTGCTTTCACTGAATCCACCAAGGCAACTGTGTTCTATGTTAGCCTGTACCATAAACATGAGCCAACACAGTATAGAGTGTTGGTGGGAATCATGGCTAATTAGCCATGACAGGCCTCTCTATTTGGCATGCAAGGCTGATTTGGCCAAGCATCGACAATCAGGATTGTTGGAGCTAGCAAAGTACAGTGCAAAAATGGACCACATGATATCACTGGGATGGATGCCAGGTGATTGCTAGGTGGGTGGTCCCAGTGGGGAGATAAGGATCTGGCCCACTGGACAAATCCAGTTCCACAGCCGTGATATACAAATATGGTCCTCTCAGTGGTGGCACCTATACTATGGAATTCCTTTCTGGGACATACCCAGCAGGCACCATCTATTCAGTATTTTAAGGATAAAATACTGTTTATAAACTCTTCTAGTTTGTTGAATAGTCAGCTGCTAAGATTTTTGTTACTGTTTGGGTTTTTGTTTTTGTTTTTTTCTAATTGGGCTTATTTAAAAATGATGGTTGTATTGGGATTTAAATTGTTGGTTGTTTATTGACGTAGTGGTATATTTGCTACTATACGAGCCTCTTTGAGAAGGCTGTAGTCTGGAAAGGCAGCTTAGAAGTATTTGGAATAAATAGATGCTCCAGTCTCCAACTATTAGCTCTGAAGAGCACCCTCCCATTAGCATCAATGGGAACTTGGGAGCTTCTTCAACACAGATAGCAGCCACCGCAAGGTGTGGGCTTTTGTTCAGACTGTGGCAGGGAAGGAAAGTGTTAACCTCTTCCCCAGGTGTTGATGAAAATGCTGTCCGCTAAGCTGATTATTAACTTTTTTTATGTAACCAAGCAGGTTTAGCCCACATTCTGTCAGGGGCTAATGGGAGTTGTAGTCCAAAAACATCTGGAGGGCACCAAGTTGGTGAATAGTGCAGTGAAGCAGGAAGGCTAGCAAAGCTCATGTTTTATTGCAAAGGTGACATAATCAAAGCTAAGTGAGTGAGAGAGACTGTTATTAGAAATTATCCGGATGCTATCTGCATTCCTACCCTTTTGCTTCCTGGGACAGCAGGGATAAGGAGTGGTGCACAAACAGGATATCCCTTTCCAGGGGACAAGAGAAGTTTCTCAGCAGTGACCTTTACACTTGGGCATGAGAATCCTCCCAGTGGTGTACAGTGATACATTCTGAAGTGCAGGAGCTCATTCTGACACAGTCCACATAACCACTACCCTGAGGAGGGTCAAAAAATGCAGACAGCAAAGTTGATCCATCATACACACATGTACACACACACACAGCAAATAGCAGTGGTGTTTTTTTTTAAATGCTCAGTCCATTAGGATCAGTATGTCTGCAAGTAAGCTTCATTGAACTTGGTAGTGTTTACTTTTGACTGCATGTGTTCAGCTTATAAAACATACTGAACTTTAACTAAAGATACTGAGCCAGCTGAATGCAAATTTTAGCTCCGAATTAGAAATCCAATCAATACAGCAAATAAGTGTTCCCATTTAAGCCACTAGCATTAATTAAAGTATCTCTCTTCTCTGCTTGATTATTTCCCTCATTTGCTTTATGTCCTCTGTCCTAGTCTACCACAAACAATAGTGAAACTTGAAAGCTTCATTATTAACACATTCACTTACCAAAGTAGAACCATAGAATTATAGAGTTGGAAGGGAACCTGTGGGTCATCTAGTCCAACCCCCTGCAATGCAGGAATCTTTTGCACAACATGGGGCTTGAACTCACAGTTCTGAGGTTCTACTGATGCTCTACTGATTGAGCCATCACAGAGTATGTCAATTACCCTGCTGCTCTAAGGGATGGCCTCATCTCTCCTGCTCTGAAAAGTCCCAGATCTGCACACCCATGTGTTTTCAATCCTCTCTACACCATTAAATATTTCTGGAAAGAAAGGATTCCAGCTTTTAATATCTGTCAATTTAGACATTATATTCACCATGGGGATTGGAATCTCCACTATGTGTTCTCTTGCAATTTGTGTCAGTACTGTTTGTTGGGTAGGTGGGTGGGTGGGCATTACTAGGAAAAATGTATTACTTGATGGCACTGACTTACTCAGTTAATTGATGATACATGCAGAGGTGGGATGGGAAAGACACTTTGATTATAGCAATCTCTGTGGCAGACATTACATCCAGGCCACCTCTACAGCAATTATGATGCAACTTATTAAGGGCGTCTAGTCTCTATATGCATTGAAGATTGTGTCTATAGGACACACTATTTTCCCTGCTTTACTTATGCTGAGCAGTTTTTGAAGCACTTTCTCATTATCCAATGTCACTTCCTAACAATCTGTTCACTGAACATTCATCTTTGGCTATTTAATGAGCATTCACCCTGATTTGTTTGTGGGGAGATGCAACATTGCTACAAACAAGTGTGATCCCACCTTTCTAGTGCATTTTCCCATCACTTTCCTCATTGCAAAAAGTCCAGTGTTTTGGGGAAGCATGTTTGTTTCATCAAAGCTTTAAATCAGCTTTAATTGTGCAGCCTGAGTTTTCTGGTATGTGATTGAATCCCTCCCAGAAATAATGACAGTCTGGAAGTTCACCAAAATATGCAAATCATGTTTGATCAAGAGCATAGCAAGAGAGAGAGAAATCCAACCCAGGTAATGCAGGCAACATGTGGCAATATTGTCTTCAGATCTCTGAAAAACTCTCTTCATGTGGCAATATTGTCTTCAGATCTCTGAAAAACTCTCTTCTGTTTACAACCTATGATTGTCACTCACCCAGGAAAGAAAACTCCCCAATAGCATTGAAAGTACAGTGTGGTACCCAACTAAGTTTTACTTAGAGTAGACCCATAGAAATTAATGGAAATACATTAGGTCAAGTAAAACATAGTTGAATACCCATAGAATTTAATGTCAATTTGCACAGAATAAAACTGACTGGCCCTACCATTAGGTAAAGTGAGGTAGCAGATTTTGAATAGCACTTGGTTTTGGATATTGTAAAGGGGCGTGAAATTTGTAGTGATTTAATATATTACAGTTGTCTTAGAGAGGGAGAGTTGTTTGTGGAATTTTATGCCTTGGGTGCTGAGTTACTTGACTAGGAGGGCAGCAAAATATACCGGGCCTCCTTTGATTATTAGCTTATTTTTTACATAGCGTTTGGACATGATCTTTTTACTTAAACATACACCTCTCTCTGTTCCATAACAACACAATATTTCCATGTTCCATTAATCTCACAACGACCCTGTGGTACAGACTAATATCATTACCATTCCACAGCATTAAAATAGAAATGGAAGTTTGTCAGATAGATTTGCCAATGGTTATGAACTGTTAATATTCTACATCTAATTTTAGCTATTGATCAGCATGGCTAGCTAGGGTTGATAGCACTTGATGGAGGCTGTGGTCCAAAACATATTGTTGCATCTCATCCCAATCTCTGAGTGGAGCAAGATTCCAGGAATTCCAAGCGCTTACCCAGGGTTCAGTTTTCTTGGAATGAGGGACAGCAGAGACTGTGGTGTCTTTATGATATATAGTTTATTTACACTTATATGCAACCTGAGCCTACAATGGAGGAGTTCACAGCATTAACACCCCAAGAGGGTCTTGCTTTTCCTATAGCCACAGCCTTGGATTCCAGCAGAAAAGAGACATGGTTCTGTCTCCCAGCTGCAAAGCCTGCAGCCTGCCAGTTTAGCCTACTCACAACTCTGGCCTTTGTCTTTCTAACAACCAGTGAGTTGAGGGAGGAGGTTCCACTCATTTGCCATGTGGCACAGAGCAACTTCCTTTGTTACCTTACTGGCCCATACTTAGAAGGCCATTACTGGCTATTCCAGGAACTGATTCCGTGCTGGATCCAGGAATTAGTAGAGGGCTCAGGCACTTACAGGAGTGAGTCAGCAGTAAATCACACTGTGCAAGTTGGAGTTAACTCTTTATTAGCAAGAACACAATCTGCACAGGAATGTCAGGCCTAATGAGCACAGCATTTCATTTCTGGTTGGTCTTGTCCCCATGAAGCAGTCGCTGAGACTGAAGATTCTCACCTCCCCACAGTTGCCCAATTCCCCTCCTTTCCAGAGTTTTTTCCAAGCAATCGGACGCCCTCCCAGTTTAGCTCAGGAGGCCATTTTGAGCTCATCACACTCACTTGTCATTCAGCTGACATTACCTCATATCAGTGGAAGACAGGAATGCCTGGCGGGCTATGGTCCATGGGGTCACGAAGAGTTGGACATGACTAAATGACTTAACAACAACAACAACAACAACAACAACACCTCATATCAGGTACAGGATGGACCTGGTCACTGTTGAATGCAGTGGGGTTTGCCTTCAGAACCAAATTTAAACAGCACCAAATACAAGCCCTGCTGCTTTGGGGCAAGATACTGTATGATGCCAGGTAATTGACAGGTGGGTGGACCCGCCCACCTTTCAAATACCCACACAGTTGCCCACTATTTGATCTGCCCCACTGTCTTAAAGTAGTTCCTCACCCCACCATTAGTTGGTGGTCACATGGCCCTTCTGGTATCATACACCCTCCTATCCACTAGAGGGTGCACACACTCTGTTGCTGTACTTAGTGTCCTACAAATGAAGGACACTCACATTTTTTTGTTCTCACACCAGTAGTGTCTCTGAATGCAGCTCTTTACCTTCTCCCTGACACTAAATGTATTGATGTGATGGCATTCCCACTGACTCTAACTGAAGGAGAAACTAAACATCACTCTTTACAATGCCCTTCATGCGTATAATATATAATTGTGGTCTGTCATATTCTATGCTCTGACAATAACAACAACAACAATTTTATTATTTATACCTCACCCTTCTGTCTGAATTGGCCTAGCCACTCTGACAGGATGAATATTTCACTTGCCTTAATTTAGCCTACAAATTGCTAGAAACTGCCAAGCAGCATTATGTGATCAAGATCGGGTTAGCTGTTTCAGTTATCAGCCATGGGGAAAAGACACGCAGGTGCAGTATAACATTTAGAACATATATAATGAACATATAATCTGCATATCTGAAAACCCTTTGATTGTCTGATTGTCTGGTAATCTATTGGGGTGTGTGCTCACGAGAGAGAGAGAGAATCTGATGCTTCTGAATTTAGAAAGTTATAGCCATTCTCCTCAGCCCCATGAAATGCAGCAGAGATTCCTTCCTAAAGCCAAGAGGGCAGCGGCTGCGAACAACAGATGTAAGCAGAGCTCCCATAACTGTCAGTTTTCGGAGGGTATGCATTGAGAAGAGAGGAGGTGCTATTTTGATTGATATTTCGCTGCTGTATATAAAGCCGAGGAATTCTTCTCCCCCTCTGCTTGTCACACTGGCCTGCATGCTCTCCACTGGACTTGTGGCTCCTTGCTGTTGCATCTGACACATAATTGGGAATAAAGAGGAACAAAAACAATGCCGGAACCCACCAAAAAAGCCGGTAAGTGTCATCGTATCTCCCTTGTCTTAACAAAAAGCACATGTTTTGAAACCAGCTTGTGACTGAGCAGAGAGATCAGAGAAGGCAAACCTTGGAAGCTGTTATCCTTCCTTGATTCACCAAATTTGAGATCAGTGAAGATAGTTCACTATCATTGAAACAACTGTTGAACAACTTAGTGATGAAGGTTAGAAAGCTCGGCTGAACTGGAGCATTTTAGTTATGGTTGTGTTGTGCTAGATTATTGTTGGTACAGTTTACTTTTCTGAAAGCTCCTTTTTAATTACCATGATTCTGAATGTTCATAGCGTAGTTCTTTGTGTTTTCAAAAAGTGCATAAAGCTTTACTATTGCAAATGAATCTCATTTGTATGTTAACAGGAAGAGCAGGTTTATAACTCAGTGTTACAATTTGCCTTGGATATCTGGGTATTTCTCATAATAGCATCCTCTTTACCTTATTCACTGTGTATCAAATTATGAAATTATTTTTGTGGCTGTCATTATGAATCCAAACTTTGGAGGACTATTGCCCTTTCCAAGCAAAGATTTCACAAAGTTGTAACATATTTAGAATTCAGTGCTGCATAATGGGAATATTATCTAGACAGATATCTTTCTTTTAAATAGTCCGCTTTAAAAAAAAAAAAAGTATTTGGAAGAAGGTTCCTCAACTTTAATAGGCACAGTTTACCAGTAACTCAAGTATTCACTTAATATATTAATAGTACAATCCTAAAACTGTCTACTCAGAAGTAAACTCCACTGAGTTCAGTGGGACTTACTTCCAGGTAAGCGTGTATAAGATTGCAACTTAAGATCACATGCACACCATACATTTAAAGTACACGGCTTCCCCTGGGAACTGTATTTTGTCAACGATTCTGGGAATCACAGCTTTGTAAGAGGTAAGCTACAGTTCCTTAGATTCTATGGGGGAAGCTACGTGCATTTAATGTGCTTTAAATGTATACTGTAGAAGCCTAAGTCTGTCTTCCTATATTAATGCTTCTTTTCCTACACAAATCAATTCTGTGCATGAATGCTTAAGTTACAATTCGATCATGTGCATGCTTACTTGGAAGTAAGTCCTACTGCATTCAATGGAGCCTACTCAGTGAGAATAGGATGCTAGGTTTCATCTTTTTCCTCTAAGCGAAATATGCCCAGTTCCCTCGCCCTCTTGTATAGTACACACCCTATGACATCTCAGTTGCAATCTTCATAAGGTCACTATATGCAAGACAGCTTTTCCTATATGGATTTTATGGTGGAAAAATACATACAGTCCTGTATATGCTTTGTGTATACACTGTAACCTGAGGAAATTCACAAAGAAAAAAACCAAACTTGTAAAATCTTTCCTTATTACCCAGTAACTTTCTTGCATGGAGGTGATATTATCAAAACCTTTCCCCTTCATTCCTTTGGAATGTTGGAAAAGGATATTAGTATGCTAAAGAGCTAACAACAATTTTCTCTGTGTGCTATGTTTGCTTCATGCTCAGAGCATAACTTGCTTCCATATTTAGGATCAAGGATATATCCTCAGGGCATATTGGATGGTGGCTCTGTGGGGTTTTCACCTTGTCTGTTAGCGTGTGGCATGGATATCTTGAGTGTTTTACAAGGTAAATCCATTACTGGTTCAACCTTTCTTTACCTTTGACATAGTGGATTTTCCTTGTCCCTTCTCATATTTTCTAGATAACGTGAACAAACCTATTAGGGATATATTGCTTATAGAAGCCTTTGCATGGCACAGAGGATTGGATCAGCTAATTTTCAGAATAATTACAGGCCTAGAATCTACCATGCTTTTCTTGATAGCAGCGTTACCATTTCAGTAAGAACTGTCAGCTTTGGGTCGCTGTTGTCTTAAAATGTTTCCAACAATATTTTTTTTTATTGAAAGTGCCTTTTTATCATATGTATTACTTACACAGCCAGCCGCGATATACTTCAAAAGTGTGGAGCCAGTGTGTCAAAACCAGCACTCTGAATTGAGCCCAGGAACTAACTGGCAGCCAGCACAGTTGGGCCAGGATTGGTGCTATATGTTCAGGTGGTCTTGCCCCAATGAACAACCTGGCCCCTGAATTCTGCACCTGCTGAAGTTTCTGAACTGTCTTCAAAGGCAGTCACATATATAACACATTGCAGTATGCAGTAATTTTACCTAGGGGTTACCAGAGCATAGACAACAGAAGTTAGGCTATCTCTGTCCACACAGGGGCACACTTGAGCCACCAGTCGAAGCTGATGGAAGGCACTCCATGTCACCAAGGCCACCTGAGCTTCAAGGGGCAGCAATGGATCCACGAGTACCCCCAAGCTGTGTACCTGCTTCTCCAGAGAGTGTGTAACCCAGGCTTCCTCAACCTCGGCCCTCCAGATGTTTTGAGACTACAATTCCCATCATCCCTGACCACTGGTCCTGCTAGCTAGGGATCATGGGAGTTGTAGGCCAAAAACATCTGGAGGGCCGAGGTTGAGGAAGCCTGGTGTAACCCCCTAAAGGGCAGGCAACCTCCAATCCATCCAGTCGGGGGAACCACCCACAAACAGTGCCTCAGTCTTATCTGGATTAAGCTTCAGATGGATTAGCTCTCATCCAGTCCATTAGCGAAGCAAGACTATGGTCCAACACATCCACTGCCACACCTGCAGATGTAAAGAGAGGTAGAGCTGTGTGTCGTCAGCATATTGCTATCCCCAGTTGGCCATTAAGCTCACTTGGTGACCTTGGACCAGTAACTCTCTCTCAGCCTAGCCTACCTTACAGGGTTGTTGTGGGGTTTAAATGAGGAGGTGAACCCTGTAGCTACTTTGAGCTCCTTAGAGGAGGGGTGGGATAGAAATGCAATGAATAAATAATAAATTAAAAAATGCATTATTTTCTTCTCTTTCTTTTGTTTTAGTTTTATACTCAGTTCTGGCTAAGTATTTCCTTGAGGTTTTCTAAGATTGTTTAGACTAGGGCTGGGCAGCCTGTGGTCCTTCAGATGTTGCTGAGTCCAGCAAGTGTAGCCAATGTTCAGGTTCTGCACCCCTGATTCATACAGGATTTCAATCTTCTGCACCAAGTGAAGCATTTACAGCTGATAATACCATACTCTTCACATTAATTTACAAGGTTTAGAGCTTATTAGCGTTCCTTAGTTGCATGGGTTAGGAGTTTCAAAATTAGGATGTATTTTTGATGCAGTCAGAAGCAGTACAAAACAAATACGGTATATATTATGGGGATTTTAAAATAATTTTTAAGAATAATACTTATTTGTGCGATAGGAGCATCCCAAAGATATCCACAGCAAATCTGCTAACTGACTTTAAATTTCTGAATTGAAGCCTATGTTCAAACATTGGCGACATTTTAGGGTAATCCAGCTACAATGACTTAAGAAAACTTGGTACTGTACTTCCAACATTCAGAAACCTGGAGATTAAACCTCCTTAAGGGACAGAACCTCACTCTAATGTATGACAAGCAATCTTCAGCTCATGAGAAATGTTCATTAGCTTTCAGGTTTAGTTTTAACAGACAGTTTTCTGTTCTCATTAAATTGCTACTTAACTTCAAGACAGAATGTCCTAATTGGTAGAGTTTGGGGAGACATAGTAGTATCAATATTGGGAAGAAGGTTGTTCAGGATGATCCTTTGCAACTTGACGGTGTCATGGAAACATTGCAGAGTTTGTGAGGAACTAGCAAGTTGCTTCTTTGCTGCTTCGCTGAATATTCTTCATTTGTGTTATGTGAGTTGATGGAGAATTTGTTCCAAGCGATATGGCTGCTGGGCTATTTAGCTATTAAGTTTTCTGTTCTCGGGAGAGAGAGGAGAGGTTAAGGAGCTTTCTGTAGGATATAAGGGTTTTAGCACCTCAAGTGGGATCCAGCACCTTACAGGACTGAGCCCTAGGCAACTAGTGTTGACAAGGCTGCAAGGATCAGTTTGCATCCTGGCACTGCTGCTTAGCGCTGGAGGACAATAACGTATGAAGTATCCTACCCAAAATAGCTGTACCAAATGTGCACACGAATGTGAGAGAACCTAAACCTGCACCCAAACTACCGCCAGCCAGCCTTGTAAAGTATCCTATTTGCCGCACAGACAGCTGACATATATCTTAACATCAATTCTGTTAGAGATGGTATGACACTAGAGATAGTACTGATGTGTGCTTGTGTGTGCATAGAAACCTCTGGCATTTGCATGGTTGAAATGTAACCTACTCTACAAAAAGAAGATCCATTGCTCTGCTTACTTTTGTGTCAGTCCCCTGCCCACCATTACTGGTATGGTGGTCATTTTTCATGGATAACCACTGAAAGGTGGCCCTTGGGCTGAACAGGCATGTTCCCACTCCAATGTTTTATTTTTATTTTTAAAGAGGCAGGAAAAAAACAAGCAACAATAACCAATGATCTCAACACTAATATTTCATAAACTTGAGTTTTGAGCTGGCACAAAACATTCATAACAGTTGGGTCCAACCAAATCTCAAAGGAGGGGTTTGCATATTTCCACCAAGAAGGCCTTCATCTTCATTGCCATATAGAAAGCTTTGTCCGGCTGAAACATAGCCAGGAGAGCAACCACAAAGATTTCAACACCTGGACAAGTCTTTGTGGGAGTAGGTGTTCTTTTTAATATCCAGCACCTTGAACCTGACTTGGTAAAATGTTATTTTATAAAAACCTATTTTTCAGCATGTAGACAAAGATATATTTTGCCTGGGTAGTTGGCTGACTTGTGGGTTGTTCAATTTGCAGAGTTGATTAAAGCTGTGTGTAAAGTTGATTGCAGAAGAGAATGCTACCTCAGTAAGGCAGGAAGGCTTATGTTCCTATGATGTTTTAATGCTTCCCCATTAAAATATCATAAGAACATAAGCCTTGCTGCTTTATGAGAGCCTAGCTCAGATAAATATTTGATCGAATGAAAATGTTTCTGTTTCTGACTCTCGGACACCCCACCCAAAATATCTCTTCACAGGTGAGATTACCTTCTGTTGTGTGGGCAGGGCGGTCCCTCCGCCTACCTGGCCGATCCCCTGGCAATGCCTCCCCAGGCAGAATTGGGTGATTAGCTGAGGTACGCGGAGACCTCCAAGTATCCAGCCTGGGAAGGGCGAAGTCAGCCTGTACTACCGGGTGCCGCACTGGGATCCGGGGGGCTGTGCGCAACCATGCAAAAGGTGCCCCCATTTGATGTGGGGAGCGGTCATTATCTTCTGAGTGTTCAGTTGCCATTGTTGAGAGATTATTATTAGGCTTTTTAATCATAACCTTTAAAAGTGTCATAAAAGCCCTTCCCAGTTAAGAAAGAGATCGTTTCATTTGAGATTGTCAGGGTCCCAAGATGGCTACTTAATTTTGCATTAAAACATTAACTTTTTCCAGGGTGAATGTTATATTCCTGGGAGTAGGAATGCTTGTGCTACACAGTGAGGTCAGCAGGCAGGGCCATGCAAAATGGAAGGGATACCCCTTCTCTTTCTCTTTCCTTTGTTCTCTCTCACCTTTATGCATTCATCCATCCATTTTATTTCTCTCCCCCCCACACATATATAAGGACCCACTGACACAAGAACCCCCAGCAACAAAAGGAAATTGATATTGCACAAAAAGTACACATTTCCTACAAAAGAAGGAAGGAAGTAGCACAATGCACCAGAAATTTCTCCTACGTAGTTTTGGATGCAGAAGATTTCGGGTTCAATCCCTGGTGGTGCTAGCTTTTTTAAAAAAAAGGAGCAGGAGGCAGGTCATAGAAGAAGACACTTCTCTGCTGCCAATTAGATGCCAATTAGAATACATAATAAATTATAGGCTAGACAAAAAGAGTTTGACCTGGAATAGGGCTGCTTTTTGTGCTCCATTGAAATGAGATTTATGAGTACAGCAGCCTGTTTCCAGTCTAGTTTATCTTTTGCCATAGTGGGGCTCTTACCACACAACCATGTCATAGATCTTTGGTGTTGGCTGTCTAGTTTTAACATGAAAAAATAAGAAAGTGCCCTAAAATAAAAGGTTAAAAGTACTATAGAGTTTCCCAGATAGTACTGCTTTCAGTTCTTCAGATAACGATACTACTGTTCATATCTTTAACTGGACAGTATTGTGTTGTTGTTTTTTAAAATCTGTGTTAAATTCTATTTGGCAATTTGCCTCCATAGTAGATCCAATTGCAGACAGAGGACCTGCATTCTGCCACAACACATAGGCACTCTCTGCCACATTCAAATATTATTTTCATTTCCACCACCTCCCACACTTCCTCCTGTGATATCGGGTTAAGGCTGACCTTCAACCTCCCACTCTTTGCTTTTTTGCTTCTCATGTGTTTTCTGCTTGGAAATGTTTTCTGCTTGGAAATGAATCCCAGTGAACAATAGCCACCTTAAGTTAACATCTTGCCTATTTTAACAAATTTAGTGAGCAAGCAAGATGTTGTCATTTATTCCACTATCCAGAGCACTTCTAAGGGTTTGTAAGCAAAATGGAACACTTCCTATTTTTCTTTCATATCATTGCCATCATTTGGTTTCAAAAGTATTTTCCTGTGTGTGGTGTGTGGGTGTGTATACCTGCACAACTGGAAGGTTCAGCTGGGCATGCAGAGTACAGCTGTTTAGTCTGTGGTGTGACGTCATAATCCTTTATCCATTTCCCCCCAGGGAAGGGTTGTAGCTCAGTGAGAGCAACTGCCTTGCATGCATTCAATCCCTGACATCTCCAGGTAGGGCTGGGAAAGCCCCATCTGAAACCCTAGAGCAGGCATCCCCAAACTTCGGCTCTCCAGATGTTTTGGAATACAATTCCCATCTTCCCCGACCATTGGTCCTGTTAGCTATGGATCATGGGAGTTGTAGGCCAAAACATCTGGAGGGCCGCAGTTTGGGGATGCCTGCCCTAGAGAGCTGCTTTCAGTGCGTGTAGACCAATGTTTCCCAAACTTGGGTCTCCAGATGTTTCTGGACTCATTAAAATTCCTACAGACGGTACTTTAACACAAGGATAATTTTTCGGTTCATCAGGGTTGGCAAAATGTTTTTTTGTGTGTGTGAAATGACACGTGGTCAGAGTATTTGCCACTTGTATATTTGTATTTTGCTTTTATTCCCAGGAGCTCAAGGTGGCATACATTTGTCCTCCCCTCTCACCTTTTAGCCCTGTGAGATAGGCTAGGATGAGAGTTAGTAGTTCAGATACCAAACTTATAAAACTGCACATATTTAAGAGTATTGGTGTCATTTATCAGGGTTGGTGAATTTTGTTTTGCTTTGGTATTATGCTGTAAATAACAGGATTGTGAAATGTTGTTCAAGCAAAGGGGGTGCTTTTTTGGCTTTGTGCATCTTAATTTGTCTATACATTATCTATTTTTCTTTACACGATCTCGCATTTCTTCTCAGGAGTTCAAGGTTGCGCACATTATCCTTCCATCCTCACATTTTTATCTTTGCAACCTGTGAGGTAGGCTAGCCTAAGTTAATATGTGTGCTTAAGCAGCAGTTCTTGCCACTAGATTGCTGGGGCAAGGGACTCAAGAGGAAGAGCTGGAGGTGGCTCCCCGCCCCCCACATGAGATGGTCACCTCACTTTGCCTTATGGTATGGCAGGTCCTGGCAACAGCACAGCCAAGCTTAGCTCTGCTCTCCTTCTCAGTAAAGTGTAAGTGCTTGAGAAATGAATGAGTGAATAGTGCTTTAGCGATTCAGTAGTTGAATAGAATGCCACCTGCCCACTTCCCCTTAAATCTCAAAATGAAGAAAATGCTAAAGACGTCTTACATGATTTAATGATGGCTTAAAATTCTAGAAGTCGCCTGGAATATAATAATATCTGGCTGGGTTTCTCCAGCCACTCTGGGCGGCTTCCAACAGAATATTAAAATACAATAGTTTATTAAACATTAAAAGCTTCCCTAAACAGGGTTGCCTTCAGATGTCTTATAATATTCCTCAGGAAGCCTGCTCTTTTTACAGTGTGGCTACATGCCTGATAAAATTTGTGGCTGTTTTCTTGTTGTGGCAACCTCTTTTACAAAAACTAGTAACTAGAAGTGAGCATCATGCCCTCATTGAGAACTCACCAGTTCCTTGTTATTTGTGGGGTTACCATTTCCTTCCACATCTTGCATGCATTGGTTCCCTTTGAGTACAGAATTGGAGAAAACAACTCTACAGTATGCATGGTTGCTCTGTTTAAACAAGTGCTGGCCACTAGTAACCTCCTTTTGCAAGCATTGCTTAAAAAACCCATTCACTATACAGGTATAATAAGAAAGGGCCTGTTTAGAAGACAGATAAATGGATTTGTCAGTCATTTCCTTTTTTTTTTCAAGAGTCCTGGGAAATGAGGTTAGGAAAGATTTCTAACAGTCCACTACAGTTCGCAGCATTCCTTTTAGGGGAAGCAATGGTAGTCATAGCTGCCAAGTTTTCCCTTTTCTTGCAAGGAAGCCTATTCAGCATAAGGGAAAATCCCTTAAAATAAGGGATAACTTGGCAGCTATGATGGTAGTTAAAATGTCACAGACCTGATATAGGCTTGTAGTGTGGCTACGGAGTAAATTATATGCTGATATTCTTCAGGAATACAGAAGTGATGCAAAATCAGCAGTGGAGAGGCCTTCAGCCATGTAAAAAGTCATTCAGAATCACTGTGGAGGTCACAGCTCACTGTCACTTATTTTTTCTTCCACTAGATGGTGCCTGAATTTTTTCATTAGTAAGTAACCATTATATTGCTGCATGGCACCCCAATGTGATATTCCAGGGGTTCCAGATGGAAATAAGGCACAGCAGAGAATGTGGTGTCTTTATGATACATGTTTTGTTCACACATATATGCAACCTGGGTGTATGATAGAGGGGTTCACAGTATAATCCCCAAGAAGGTCTTGTTGCTCTGATAGTTGCAACCTCTGACAAAGGTAGAGTTTGAAGTAGAGTTTTAGAGTTGACTGTGATGTGACCTAGGGGGAGAAAGGTTGCAAGTTGGAAAAGGCCGAGGCAGAGCATGATGTTTGCTTTTAGTTTGAATCCAAAGTAGCAAAACCACAAAACCCTCTGGGGGTGATTACGCTGTGAACCGCTCCATCATAGGCTCAGGTTGTAAATAAACTATACTGTATATGATAAAGACACCACAGTCTCCACTGTGCCTCATTCCATAGCTGCCAAGTTTTCCCTTTTCTCGCGAGGAAGCCTATTCAGCATAAGGGAAAATCCCTTAAAAAAAGGGATAACTTGGCAGCTATGCCTCATTCCCAAAAGGAGACCCTGGGTAAGACCCCTGGAAATCTTGCACTACTCAGAGACTGAGGTGGCATGCAACAATATCTATTTATTAAAATTAGTCTTTTAACTTCTTACTTCCGAGTAGAACTATATAGGATTGCAATGTGTGAGAGATTCTCATTAACTTAAGTGGAGCTTTCCCCCTGGTGAGTGGCTCTAAAATTGCAGTAACATTGACTTTTGCAGTTTCTGTGCATTGACAAATGAATGAATCTGATTTTTCTTAATGAGTCCTGGTTGCTGGGAGAACTATGTTTTGTCTAGTCAGTCATGCACTGAATCCTTTCAAATGAACCTGTTATTTTGGCAAATTAATGTGACTAATAGTGCAACCCTAATCATGCCTAATCAGAAATATTTCCTGTTGAACTCAGTAGGGCTTACTCTCAAATAAGTGGGGTTAGGATTGTAGCCTAAAATGGGAAGTTTAGGCTGCAGTTCTGTGCCTGTTGACCTGGAAGTATAACTGAGTGCAGTGGACATCTCAATAAACATAGATGGGATTGGGTTATGAGTAGTGTCATTTTTCTAGAAAAAGATGTGCTGGAACTCACCACGAACATTTCCGTTGTTCTCTTATAATGGCAATGGCGTCCCCCTGAGAGGTGCCAGAACTGAGTTCCAGCTGGACAAAAAGTCCTGCTTATGAAAAGGTATACTGAATAGATCTTTGCAAAGATGGTAGAGTGTGAGCAAGCTTCACCCAACATCCAGCCTGAAATCCGCACATCTAACCTGAAAGTACTTTTCCCTAGCTTAGTCGTGTAATTCTATTTAATTGTAAAGGCATGGCAACGGCAAAAGTCAATTGAAATGAAGTAGAAAGCTATTTCATATTTTGAACAGATAGGGATATATAATTAACAGCCTGCTAATATTTTTAATAGAAATGCCAGCAGATGAGTTGTGGCTTACTGCATACATATAAATCAACACATAATGAATTCTGGGAACAAGGCCCCTTGGGTAACCTGGCCCTTTGGGTAAATCTGGATCCATAATCCGCTCCTTGGCAGTGCTAAGACATGAAAGCATTTCTGTGTATACATCTATGTAACAGCTGTGCTTTCACTGTCTCAGTTTGATGGTACTCCTGCTAGTCTTAATGCAGCAATGGGTAAATTTCCAGCCTTGTTGCACAGCTGTCTTTGAAGCTTTGTAACATGAGGGATACAGATTTAGGTTGCAGTCTTACGCAAACATATACCTGGTAGTAGGTTGCATTACTACCAGCACTACTTCCTTCAAATGAAAAATACGTAGGAGTACACTGCAAATATACTTTTCTCAGACATTGCCTGGGAGAGCTACCACTGCAAAGGTTACAAAAGGTCAGTTAACGTAAACTGCAAAACAGGAGAGAAATAGCTGGAGGAAAGCTGCATTATATTTTATGTCCTTGCATGCATGGCTCCTATATCTGAAAAAGAAACCGTTCTTTTCCTTACTGCCCTGTGGCAGGTGCTATGAGGTAGGCTTTCCTCCCTCAGCACAAGGACCCCTACAGTTCTTATATATTTATAATTGTTTTAGTCATTTTCTATTTTTACACTGAAGAACCTTTCCTGGCTAGATCTGTATTGACATTTCACCAACCTTGGCAGCTGAAGAGGTTCATCATGATTCAATGAGGAAAACTTCTCTCCCGTGGTGATGGAATGCTTTGTCAGGCATTCAGCTCAAAGATTTTATCCGTAGTATAGTTCCTCACAACACCTAGCCAGGGAGCCTTATAAGGCAATTGGATGGCAGAGAATGGCATCTGGGAACTCCATAGAGCATGCTGCATCAGGAAAGAACAGAGCAGCCGCCACAGTTTGATGTCCACTTGTCTTTTTATTCTTGGCAGAAAAGTCCATCTTGAGAGATTTATTAGCCTTGGAGGCTGTGGGCTGTTAGGTGTTTTCTTACTGGACTTCCTCAGAAGTGAAGCTGACAGTCAATGATGTCTTGTTGTTGGTAGATCAAGGGCAACCTGAAAGAGGGAATTTGTTGGAGATCTGTTCCCGCCTTCTTAAATTTTGCAGGTGGGGTGGATACTGGCAGCATGTCTTTTTTTCTCATGTTCCAACCATCCCCCTTTTACCAAGGAGCAGTCCCTTTGTTTTGTTTTGTTTTTGCCTTTGTTGGATGAATAGTTAGCATGTCTTAGCACGAGATGTTCCTGTTGTCGATCTTTAGGTTTCAGAGGTGCCATTGCATGCATATCCATGCCAGGAATAAGGGATAAATTCAGCTGAATTTATCAAATTTCTGAAACAAGATGAGAGCCGAAAACAGCCATCCTCCAAAATTGGCTCTAATATGAAATGTCCTGTGCAGTTTTCCAGCCAAACAATGTTTACAAAAATGCATATATTAAGGGAAAGTGTGGATAAAAATTGGTAAAATATTGGTAAAAATAACATACAAAAATGCATTGTATCAGGGGGATTTAACATTCAAAAATGGGTACATTAATCAAAACTGCATACAAAAATGTGTTTATCAGGAGATATTCACATAAAATGCTGGTGAATTTTCACAGGGATTTTTTAAAAGAAAATTTGCAAATGTGGATAAACAAATTTAAGACTGGAAAAATGAGAAGCTGAGAGAACTGAAATACACAAACCCTTCCATCCCTAAGGAACACTTCAGCACTATGTAATGCCCACAAATGGTGTCCTTTGTCAGAGTGAAGAATTTCAAAGGTGCCATTGCATGCATATCCATGCCAGGAATAAGGGATAAATTCAGCTGAATTTATCAAATTTCTGAAACAAGATGAGAGCCGAAAACAGCCATCCTCCAAAATTGGCTCTAATATGAAATGTCCTGTGCAGTTTTCCAGCCAAACAATGTTTACAAAAATGCATATATTAAGGGAAAGTGTGGATAAAAATTGGTAAAATATTGGTAAAAATAACATACAAAAATGCATTGTATCAGGGGGATTTAACATTCAAAAATGGGTACATTAATCAAAACTGCATACAAAAATGTGTTTATCAGGAGATATTCACATAAAATGCTGGTGAATTTTCACAGGGATTTTTTAAAAGAAAATTTGCAAATGTGGATAAACAAATTTAAGACTGGAAAAATGAGAAGCTGAGAGAACTGAAATACACAAACCCTTCCATCCCTAAGGAACACTTCAGCACTATGTAATGCCCACAAATGGTGTCCTTTGTCAGAGTGAAGAATTGGGAGACCAGGGTCTGGAGAACCCAGGAATGCTGCCGCCACTTTCTGCAGTGGCTAATACTGTTCAGCAGTAACAAAAGTTTAACAGCAAATGATTACACTTTAAACCTTCTAAACAGTTTTTTACTGTGGTGGCAAAGCAGCACCAGTATTTTTCTGTAGCAACCACTGATAGCTGCTCCACACTGCAAGCACAGTCTGGCTTTCTCCAGGCACAGCAGTAGACAGACCTGCAGCCCAATCTGTGACTCCCAGCAACTGGGAGTAAAGTAAAGCTTGAACATGGTCATCAGGGTTAGCGGTAGTAATTATCAGCAGCCTTATCTTCCATGAATTTGTCCAATCCTTTCTTAAAGCTTCCCAAGTTGGTGGCCATCACTATTAAAAGAGTACAGTGGTACCTCGGGTTACAGACACTTCAGGTTACGACTCTGCTAACCCAGAAATAGTACCTCGGGTTAAGAACTTTACCTCAGGATGAGAACAGAAATCACGTGCCAGCAGAGCAGCAGCAGTGAGAGGCTCCATTAGCTGAAGTGGTAGCTCAGGTTAAGAACAGTTTCAGGTTAAGAACGGACCTCCGGAACGAATTAAGTTCTTAACCCGAGGTACCACTGTATTCCTATTTTTGTTTGAGAAGTGTTGAAGGATATGCAACTCGGTTCTGAAGGAGGTGTGTCTGACTAACTTCCCTCAATTTTTTTAAAAATAAATGCCTTTATTTTTAGACTGCCATTGCTGAAGATGCTTTCTTTGGAACTGGATGCGTGGGTTGTGCCTCTTTTATTTTTTCCTTTCGGTTCTAAGGCTTTTGATATTGTTAGAGGTTTGTTTGTTTTCTATTTTTTATTGTTGGGTTATATTGTGTATTCCCTGCAACTTTGGCTGAAAAGCAGGTAAATTAACCTCGGTGTTAAAAGAGTTCTGCAGAATCAAACTTTTTATAGAGGAAAAGCTATCACATATACCAGTGCTGGCATGAATCATTAGTATCTTTGGGCAGCTGTTGGGACCCAGCACCCTGTTGACCCTTGACCTCCTTCTCTTTCTGCTTGTTTCTTTCCTCATTGACTCAGGTGAGCAAGCAGGTATAGCAGCAATGGGCATTAGCCACTTGGCTGCTTGCCTGATTTGATAGTTCTTGGTCTGATTGTTCAAGGCAATGATATGCTCTTATTTTCACTTTTATTGTGGTGAATCTCCCCGATAATACAATGCAGGCAGCCACCAATAAGTCCAGGAGCCCTGCTTTGATCCGTGTGCCAGGGGCCTCTACAGAGCATTTTGCTCTGAGCCCCCTCAAGCCTGATTCCAGCTTGGGGCAGCAGCATAAAATGATTAAATATAAACCATAATCGGAAAATGGGGTCTCTTTATTCTTTCCCAATCATTACTACCAAGTTTACTGTTGGAAAATCTGGCCATTTAAACCACACATGTGCTATTCACAACAAAGTCTATAGTCTATAGATTTTGTCATTTAAATTGAGGTATTTTGTGAAACCAAGATTAAAAATGAATGATTTGCCCTAGGGATGGTCATTTTACTTGTTCTCCTCGACTAGGGCAATTAATTTCTAATGACTTACCCACTTGGACTCTTGCAATGGACAAAATGTATTGTTATTCACATGGATCCATTTTAATGACAGTGCATTGTTTTACATTTTTCTTGAATACTCACTTAATATGGGTGGTGTTAAATGGCCATTTTAAAAGGATCACACCATCCCTAAAGAGAATTTCATAGCCATTGCCCAGTGAAAGTCAAAAAAATCCAGGCTTATACACCCTCAGATACAGTACACACTAAAGAACAGCAGCAGATACAATGCCTAATTTATTAGGATTGGCAATTCTGTGTCTAGGTTTTTGGGAGTGGGTTCCATTGAGCATAGAGGTGCTTGCTTCTGATAGCAAAGGTTCAACTTAAAACATGCTGAGAAAGAACTTCAGCCAATTTAAATGCAACTTTTAGCATTGTATTAGAAATGCAATTTTATCTTATGAAGCAGTGTTACCATTTAATTTGTTAGTATGAAGTAGAAACTCCTTCAAAGAAAAGAAAATAATTGTCCAGCCTAAGCTTGATCATTTTTCACATCCCTCCATGCTAATTGGTTGAAATAACTTTAAAAGCCTCATTATCACGTTGCCAGACCAAGAAGGGTCCATCAGTTAACCTGGCATTCCAGAAAATGATGTCATCACTCCTTCTCTGAAAAAAAACCCACCTATTCAACCTGTTCTCCCTCCACTCCATCATGGAAAAGGCTATCAGAGTGCTGGAGAAGGTGCAGAAAAGGACACCCTAAATTATCCAGCCCAGAGCTCCTTTCTTACAAGGAAATGACACTATATGACAAGATTATAAAGTTATGCATAGTGTGGCAAAAAGCAAACAAACAGTGGATAGGATAAACTACTCCAGTGAAATTGGCAGTAGACTGAAGACACACACATTAAGTACTTTTCTGCACAGCATATACTTAATTTATGGAATTCACTGCCCCAAAATGTTGTGGCTCTGCCAAGCTGGCTTGAAAAGGGGATTGGACAAACTTGTATGATAACTAAACAGAACAAAGAGGACAAAATTTTGCATGATAACTAAACAGAACATCCAATATACCTCTGAATAACTGTTGTGGAGAAGGCAGAGGCAACAGCAGAGGAGGTCTGCTGCCTTCATGCCATGCATCTAGTTGGGCACAGTTGGAAACAAAGTTTTCTTCAGAGTAGACCCATTGATATAATTCAGTGGGTCTCCTTTCAGTAAAACTTAGTTAAATATCACCCAGGGTGTTGCCTACATAGGCCTTTTGTTTGATCCCGCAGGATTTTACTTTGTTCTTAAATTATTTCATACATTGTACTGAATTCCCTTCCAACCTATAGTGTTTCTTCTTCATAAAACACACACACACGGGGGTGGGGAGAGAGAGTCAAGATGTACCAAGAATGCATTTTACACTTAAGCCTGCCGCCAGAGGAGAAGGCTTACCAGGATTCTTACTGGAACAGAGAACCAACATCACTAGCATGCTTGAGAATATATTTAGTCTGTGGAGTCTTACTGTGAGTGGCCAAAACTGAAATGTTATTTCTATTATTTGCTCAAGGGGTTGACTGGTTTTATATCTTTGGTCACATGGAAGAAGCTGGTGTGGATTGATTTTCAGTGTGTAAAGTTTAAAGAGTACCTTTACGTGCAGCTCTGCTCAAACCACTCAACATTGCAAGCTAATTGGATAAACATGGAACACCACTTCAAATAGGCTTTTTGCCTGGGGGAACATGAGTTTGTCTGAACAGAGCACACAGAAGCTTCAGCTGCCCTATAAACCTGCTTGATCTAAAGCTGTAGAGCAAATAGTAACTCTTAAAAAGAAGTGTTTATTGAATTTTCAAGACAACAACATAAAGACAAGACAAACAGTAAAGAAATTAAGAACACCAACTATGTGAAGCGTGTTATTGCAGTTGGAATAAAATAAGCAGAAAGTTCAGTACACTTTTGCAGCAATTGTAATATAATAGATTCTGCAAAGGGGCATTTTGGAAGTAAGAGTCATATATCAGTCAAGGAGTCTCAACACATAGAGACATGTGCAAGCTGGACAATGTGTATGGTGGTCCTGGGCTGCCCAAACTACAAGACACCCCCCCCCCCGCCTCACTGATGTGTTCCAAAAGAAAGCAGAACAATATACCTGACACTAGCTTGGCTGCAGGAGTTGCTGGAAGGAGGCATACATGACCTGTCTTAGGGATTCCATTCCAGATTTCTGTAGGGCTTACTCCTTAGCCTTTTCTTCTCCTGAAGATGCCGTGCAAGGCAGTAGGTATGGATTTTTCCTCCCGAAACCTTTCTCACATGAGTATAGTTGCAAGGCAGGGAAGGCTTAGGATCAGAGTTTTCCTTCTCCTAGATAGGCTAGCACCTCAGGTTGACGAGCCACAAATGCTCCTCATTTCCCTCTAGAACATGTGCAGAAACTGCCTTCTTGACCATTGGACCCACTATTGGTCTTGGCCGCTCAATAAGCTGGAGCCTGTTTTCACATGCAGGGGAAGTCCCTAACTCGCTGAGAGATTGAGACCCATCAACTTGCCCTCACCAAATTTAGCTGATCAGTCAAAGCTGTTTCCCAGGGTGTGGCCGCTGTCGCATGCTGACAGCTTCTAGGAGACACAGGTGAGAATTGGGTGGGGACCAAAGGTGGACAAACTACCCCAGAAGGAGCACATGTCCCCCACCAGAGGTATTATTCCTCCCCTAACATCCTGTACACCCAGAGTAGAACCATTGAAATAATTGGACATGATTATTTGAGTTAAACAATTTCCTTTCCAACTGAACAAATGTTCTTATGTATGTTGATGACTCTGCAGAAATTTTATTTGTAAAATAATGATAATGCAAGGAAATAGCAAATCAATTTGGTATTTATTACAGGAAAATAAAAGCAATGTGAACCAACTATTTGGTGAGATAGTTTGCTGCTTTCATCAACAATGAAACAATTTGAATAAAACCTAATTAGTGGGTTAAACACAAAACCACAATAAACATCTACAAATCCATAATGGGAAGACTTTCATGTATAGCATGAAATTCAGAATTTGTCTAGCTCTTCAAGCTGTATGCAGTACTGTACTGTACTAGAACATATGTATCTATTTGTATAAATTTATGTTTCTAAAAGTGCTTCTTCTATCATTTTCAGATGAAACAGAAGCAGAGACTGCACCACCTTCAGGTTAGTCACTAGAATTTGTGGTTTTGGTTGATATAGGTATGTGCTGTATAGGCTTCATACAATACACAAAGAGGTGACTGTTTATTGGTTTAATAACTGCACTTCTACAAGATTAACAGTGCAGTCATTTGCATGTCTTCTCAGATGTAAGTCCCACTGAGATCAAGGGGCTTATTCCCAGGTAACTGAGAGCTTAAACTCGTTTTAGGGTGCCATTTACAATGGTAATTTACAGTGAGGATGCTAGGAATCCTATATATGCCTATTCATCAGTAAGTCCCATTGAGTTCATTGGGGCTTATTCCCAGATAATTGGGTATAGGATTGCAGGCTTAATCCCCTTGGCTCCCCTGCTCCCCCCCTCCAAGCTCTGGAAATTGTGGGTATTTTGAGGATGCTAGTTCTTTTCTAGGATTATTTTTTTTGACAGAAATTGCACATGGATGTATTTAGGGAAATTGTGGGGCAAGGAATTGGTCCAGTGAATGGATATAAGAAAAAGAGAAATATTTTGCCTCTTCGCTTTGTTATACTGTATATGGAGGGGAGGGAAAGGGAGAGGAAGAAGGCCTCATGTTAATAAAGAAGGCCTAAAGAAAGTGCATTATATCATATAGAAGCAAACATAGATTTGGAATAAATACTTATTAATAATTGAAAATTCACCAGATTTCAAATATTTGAGCATTTCTGCTCCAACCCTACATTTTTGTTTTAATATCCAAAAAAACCCTTGTGCAGCTAATACTAACAGCTGTTGGCTTATCCCTGCAATGCATGCATAACATTTCTAAGCACATTTCACACAGTAAACCATGCGATCTGTTCCATTAGAAATCCTTGCAGATCTTTTGAATTAAACAACAAAACTGCAAAAGAATGGAGTTGGAAGTCCTTTTCTTTTCTCCCTGGAAAGAAACATTTGTAACACTAATAATTACAAATGTGGCAGATTGCATAAGTGCACTGCTTTCCAGTGGTTTTGATTTAACAAAGAACTTTGATCCTGGAACCTGCTCCACCCATAGTTCTGGAGCAAGCACAGTTGATGTTTATCAGTTGATGTTTGGGAGGATATCCTTTGACCCAATAGCCCTGGCAGATTCATCAGAAGCCCTGAAGCTTGTACAGCTCTTCTAAAGATGCTAACTATGTCCCACCACCTGGTATTTGGGAAGGTGTAGAGAGAGTTTGTTGATCCTCCTGCCCTTGGCATATCTTTCTGGATATTTTGAGCTTCCTGTGTACCCGCATATGCACACACATGCACAAATGTGAGCACACAAATAGTGTTAAGCCCAGATTGTGGCTGCCACATCTAGAAGCTTGCTGAGTTAAAAGTATACAGAATGTGACCAAATATGCAGAGGGGGAAGGGGGAAGAAAGAAAATTTGCTTCTGCTCTTCTAAAACTTGATTATTATAATTCTGGATTCATTCCCGTGTACATACAGAAAATAGGGGAAATGTTGGTGCAGGATAGTTCAGAGTCACTTTCAGGTGGCAATCCTATGCATGTTTTCTGAATGAGCCCCACTGAACAAATATACATAAGACTGCACTGCTACTCCAGGTTCATAGAAGGGACTCATCTAGTCATCTAGAGTTGGAAGGGGTTATCTAATCCAACCCCATGGAATACAGGAATCTTTTGCCCAATGTAGGGCTCGAACCCACAACCCTGAGAGTCTTATGCTCTACTGAGCTATCCAGGTTGTTTGCATATATGTAAAATGAGTGGGACCTGCAAAAAAAGATGTTACGCTGTTGAGTGCTTCTGTTCAGAGTTTCAGCCAGCCATGCCCTTTTTCAAGATACGGCATTCCATTCCCATTCCCCCATTCCAGCATCAATTAGCATTCTCAGTTCTCATTGGGCCATCTTGGGGTCCCAACCCATTCCCAGCAGAATTTTTTTGTTTATTGCTGTAAACCTTGCCCACCCTCACCTCTAAAGCCAAGTATTATCTACTTTGAATGGCAGAAGCACTACTGGCTGTCAGACAGAGGCTGCCTATCCATCGCCTGTTCAGTTTCCTTTTCCATGACCTGAATCTGAGACTTTCTGTATCCAAAGCATGTTTTCCTCCCACTGAGATATGGTCCCTTTCCTAACTAATTGTTTCAACCAACAGGCATTTACATGCTAATAGGATCCAGTTAATATCCATTTATATTAATGGTCTAACTCTTTCAGCCTCTGGCAATTAATTCTCTGGGGCGTAGTGGCTGCTGTGCATGTGCAACATCTAAACATGTTGTGCCAGCATTGCAGGCGGGCACGCCAGCACAAATGTTGATGATCTGGGTGTTTTCTCTCAAAAAGATGTTGCTTCTACTTTCTACACAGAACAAAATAAACCTGAGGAGAATGGAAATCAACCTAACCAAGGTGAGTGGAGTTGTTCTCCAAAAGCTAGAAGGAGGCAACATATCAATCAGTAGATCCTGCAGCAGTATAGGTCATATGTATGCTTTCTCTTCTTTCTTCCAGTTCCCCATACAGTTTTGAATTTCATTTCATTGATATGATTTCATATGGCTTCCTGGATTCCCACACCACCAATGCTCCCCCCCATTTACTTGCTTCAGCTGGTATGCCCATTCAACCCTTCCTTGGAGAGGGCAGGCCTAGCCACAGCCATTTACGATTTAGTACAAGGGATAGGATGTATTAACAATGTGCAGGTGTAGTTGGACTCCAACTCCCATCAGTCTCAGCCAGCATGGCCAATGGGCAGGGATAACAGAAGCTAGAGTCTGGTGCCACTCGGAGGACACCATGTTGGCCTAACCCAGGCATCCCCAAACTTCGGCCCTCCAGATGTTTTGGACTACAATTCCCATCATCCCTGACCACTGGTCTTGTTAGCTAGGGATCATGGGAGTTGTAGGCCAAAACATATGGAGGGCCGCAGTTTGGGGTTGCCTGGCCTAACCTCTGCTTTAGTAACTTTGACACAGGAATATTGCCTGCCCTCGAAAAGTGTCCAGTAACTTTTATTGATGTGCAGCGCTGCTGCCAGGCTACCTATTTGTTTCCTGGTCCAGTTGATTACTTCCTTTATTGCATTTATAATCTGCTTTTCCTCCAAGGAGTTCAAGGCAGCATGCATGTTTCTACCACTCCCTTAATTAATCTTCATAACAACCCAGTGAGGTAGGTTAGGCTGAGAAGAGAGAGAGAAAGGCTGGTCCAAGATCACCCAATTAAAGAGGTAGGCTGGGCTGACAGGCAGTGACTGGCCCGAGATCACAAGTGAGCTTCATGGACAAGTGGGGATTTGAACCCTGGTATACCAGGTCCTAGTCTGACAATCTAACCACTATACAACACTGGCTGCAGTCTGCCCTTTATTGTAACGGCTCCCAAGATTGAGGTATTGCACAAAAATGGCATAGAAACCATCAAAAGCAACCATAAATGACAAACACGCAAAAGTACCATTCAGTTTAAGGTACTAGCTCTTGTCATAAGAGCTTTAAAGGGCTTCAGTATCTGAAAGAAAGCCTTTGTCTACCATTCAAAATCTGAGACGCTGCTCTGAATTGCCCTGTCAACCACTTTAGCCAGAATCCAAAGTCCTGTATGACTAATTCTGCATGTCAGGTGGAAGCCTTAAGACTTTCTCTCCTATAGTCCTCCATAATGCCTAGTAGTAGTAGTAGTAATAATAATAATAATAATAATAATAATAATAATAATAATATATTATTTATACCCCGCCCATCTGGCTGGGTTTCCCCAGCCACTCTGGGCGGCTTCCAACAGAAAAATGAAATAAAATAATCTATTAAACATTAAAAGCCTCCCTAAACAGGGCTGCCTTCAGGTGTCTTCTAAAAATCTGGTAGCTGTTTTTCTCTTTGACATCTGATGGGAGGGCGTTCCACAGGGCGGGCGCCATCACCGAGAAGGGCCTCTGCCTGGTTCCCTGCAACTTGGCTTCTCGCAACGAGGGAACCGTCAGAAGGCCCTCAGTGCTGGACTTCAGTGTCTGGGCAGAACGATGGGGGAGGAGACGCTCCTTCAGGTATACTGGGCTGAGGCCATTTAGGGCTTTAAAGGTCAACACCAACACTTTGAATTGTGCTTGGAAACGTACTGGGAGCCAATGTAGGTCTTTCAGGACCGGTGTTATATGATCTCGGCGGCCGCTCCCAGTCACCACTCTAGCTGCAGCATTCTGGATTAGTTGTACGGTAGTTTGCAGGTCATCTTCAAAGGTAGCCCCAGGTAGAGCGCATTGCAGTAGTCCAAGCAGGAGATAGCCAGAGCATGCACCACTCTGGCGAGACAGTCTGCGGGCAGGTAGGGTTTCAGCCTGCCTACCAGGTGGAGCTGGTAAACAGCTGCTCTGGATACAGAATTGACCTGCGCCTCCATGGACAGCTGTGAGTCCAAAATGACTCCCAGGCTGCGCACCTGGTCCTTCAGGGGCACAGTTACCCCATTCAGGACCAGGGAGTCCTCCACACCAGCAAGCAAAACACACACACCCAGCCTTCCACAACTCTTAGGGGAGCGTTGTCCAACCTGGTGAGCACATGCTGACTAGGATTGATGGGAGTTGCAGTCCAAAACATCAGGATGTTACCAGGTTGAACAAGGCTGCCTTGGGGTGTGCCCAGGGTAACTATTTGTTTCCAAGTAACGATGAGGATGCAATCTTCAGTGCAATCCATGCTACATAGTTCTAAATTATGTGTTTCAGAGCAAGGTATTAATTTGCATTTATGGAATGCTAGATCTCTGTCATCTATCCAATATCTATTTTATTTACAGAAGAATTGAATGTATAGCAGCCTCACCAAACTCACTATGTTATCCTCCAGTGACTCCGTTCTACATTTCTGTTTGTCCAGCATCATCATGTGTGTCTACGTAACTACCAACGTACTCTCACATATTACATTCCACAATGTGCTTTCATTCATCTTCATTTTTGTGCTGAAGACATAGCTACCAGAACTGTGCTCATTTCCTGAAATAACAACAGAAAATTAATGTACTCATTTCTTTCTTTAGGTTCCATCCAGGCATCCACCCATCTAATAAATTACCTGCATGTTTCATTTTCATCTGTCTAGGTTCTGTGATCTCCTCAAACATCTGATTGTTTCCTCTGTGATTTTGATTGAAGTTTCCATCAAAACTCTGTATAAAATCTCAGCTGTCTTTTATAGACATACGTAGATGTCTATATTTAAAGGTTATGAGCAAGCGTAGCAGATCTGGCAAGTGGACATAGATAAAATTTCATTAGTACTACTGGAGCCTCCCCATCAGCAACTTGCAAATATGAAACAGCACACCCTCCTGCTACATTGATGACATACTGCAGGGATGGGGACCCTTTGACTCCCCAGATGTTGCTAAACTGCAACTCTCATCTACCCCAGCAACCATGACCAATGGCCAGAGATGATGGGAGCTAGAGGTACCCCATGCCTGACATACTGTTAAAAAACCATTTGATGTACAGTATAGTAAAGAGGAAGGTAGACCATACCATAGACTTCTGGGGAAGTGTTGTTATCTCATTGATTCTGCTCAATTTATTTGTTTGTTTGCTAAATTGTTCATTAGCTCTCTCCTGCTGCTCAACTCCCATCATGCTGGCTCTGACACTGGAGATACTAATATATTAGTAGCCACTGGTAGCAATTTTATCCAATATTGTCTAATTCCCCTTTCAAGTCATCCAGTTTGGTGGCCATCACTACGTCTTCTTCTAGCAAAGTGCTGCCATTTTAACTGTGTGAAGAAGTAAGTTCATTTTGTCATTCCCAGATCTCCTACCATTCAGCTTCAATGGATGACCCAGGGTTTTTCTCCTTACCTACATTCTTCCTACCATGCATAATTTTGTATATTATGTTTCTCCATGCTCATTTTTTTCCTACACTAATTTTTTTTTATAGTAAAGCCTTTCCTCCCACCCCTTGAATCATTTTGGTTGCCATGTTGTTATGATAATGCAGATGTGGTTGTATTGGCATCCACAGCAAATGCCTTCATGTAAGGGAGTAAGGGACTAAGAGCATATTTTTTGCTAGCAAGGTTGCTGTTGAAATGGGCCAAAAGTGAATCTGAGCCATTCTACCAGGTCACCTCCATGAAAACTACAATCAAGCGGGCTGTAGGCCCCTCCAGCCATATTAGACCATCATTGCAATGCTACCTCCCTAATTTTTCAGAAGTGTCCTTGACAAGCTCCAGCATTACTCAACATACACATCCCAGGATGAATAGGAAATGAAATATAGACCACATTGCAGTACTGTTAGCCATATGTTGTAACTACTTATAGTCTAAGTATGATGCTTTGCATCTGCTTAATATTAGCAAGTTCCCATCATGAAGCAAACATCAGTCAAGGTAGATCTGGACTGGTGAGGGATAAGATAGGCTTTTCTGGATGAGAGGTCAACTTCAGTTGTGATAAAACTGCATGTGTAGAGCTCCACTTGTACTTTTAGATAGAAGCTCCCTTTATAGGTGGGCTGGCAGAGTGGAAATAGATCGGCAAAGATGGTTAAAATTAGGTCAACTTTCTTCAATCAAGTGAAACTGTTGCTTTAGTACAGGCATAGGCAAACTTGGCCCTTCAGATCTTTTTGGGACTACAACTCCCATTATCCCTAGCTAACAGAACCAGTGGTCAGAGATGATGGGAGTTGTAGTCCCAAAACATCTGGCGGGCCGAGTTTGCCTATGCCTGCTTTAGTGAATCACCTGATCTACCCAACTGGTATACGTCTTCTTTGTGGTAAAGAAATCTGTTTGCACCAGAATGCCTTCCTCTTGTTTAGCTCTTTTCATAAGTTCCATTATTAAATATATTTATATTCCATTAAAATTTTACTTGCAGAAGAAAAGGAGAGTGAAATAATGATCGTAATTCTACCATCAGGTCTGATATTCTTTGGGTATTTGTTATCTTTTGAACAGATGATGTTGCTAACATAGATTAGATCATCACTTTCTCATTTTTAAACTGATCGCTCTTGAATCATTCTTCCATTTTGATTAAACAACCACTCCATCCAGTCCTAGAAACTAAAGAATTAGGAAAGATGGATTGCTACAGGTTTTTTCTCCATCCCATCTGTCAAAGCAGTTCTTCTACCGTATGTTACCTTGATATCCATAGAAGATTCACAACACATTTTAATATCCTGGGATGTACAGACTGGTTGGTATTAACTGTATTAGAAAATACAGATGGCACTGACTGGTGAATCTGCAGTTGTCACCTTGCACACCAACCAGCTGCTTTTTGTTCTTCCAGTTTCTTACACCATTCAACAATATAATAACAAATTAGACCACTCTTTTGTGTGATGATCATCTTCCACTTGGATAACAAGCATGACATCACGTATATTGTGCTGACTGAACTGAGCAAATTACATTTTCCCGTCATGTTTACATTGACCACAACAAGAACACTATTGTGAAGAAGACAGATGAGTGTGAATTTATGCTACTTTAATTGACTGCCAGTCTTGGAGCCAGTTGTTGCATTCTGATCAGTTAGCACAATATTCATATTGTTCACTCATTTATCATAAGGCTATCATTTATCATGATCATAACGCTGAAGATTAGCATCTTCATGCCATCTTGCAGCTCATGGAATTTGCAGGTGTTCCAAACCTAATTGTACCCAACAGAAATAATTGTTATTGTTGTTGTTATTATTACACATCATTTTCCTGTGATCAAACGATTCCTTCTGTGTACCTTTAGTGTGAGTCAGTGCTTTGACTTCCTATGAAAGGGTCAACGTGCTAATAGTTGGCCTCAAAAAGCAATGTCTCAGTACTGTTGAAAACATATTTTTTTAATGCAGTTTGCTCATCTTAGTGGTACATGGGCAGTATATGTTTAATTCTTTCTCTGTTCCATTTTCCCAGCTGCTGTTTGCCCTATTGTGGTGGGAAATGTGGTGGTGTTTTCCCATGTGGGCCAAAAGTAGCTGAGGAGGAAGTTTTGATTGTGAACAGAGCATGGAAGGAAGGTTAATATAACTTTCTCCACTGCTGCTGCTAGCAAATTGACAGCTGCTCGTATAGCTACATTTCATTATAAAATAAAAGTCAGGAAACTAATAACAGATTTACAGTGTAATGTGTAGTTTAGCCTAAGAAAATCACAATAATTTTGAAGCACAAATCAAGTCTGATTCCTGCCTTTTTAAAACTTGTGTTAATGGGCTGCTTGAAAATGCACTTGCTCCATATATAGAACTGCCTTCACTTCAAAAGCATTTACTCATATGAGTAACATAATTTTCAAATTTTTGATTAGAAGCATAACCTGATTCAGGGACACCATGCATACTTCCATGTTTGCAGGATCGGGACTAATCACATAAGTAAGAGCTTGACTACTCATGTGATTGAAAATGTGACATCCTGGCTCCAAGTAAATAAACAGAAGTCAAGCCTCTGATTATTTTGGAGCCAGGATTCACCTTTTCTGGATGATTTCACTTGAAAATGTGTTTCTTACATGGGTAAGTGGGTATAATGTTCTGAAATTCTGAATTATTTTGTTCTTCATATTGTGTGCCTTTTCTTAAAATGGCTTGATTCTTCTTCTCATCAGGAACTTCTTTAAATCATTTAAGTGCAACTTATGGATAGCAAATTTCCATAAGTATATTTAGATTGCTTTAAAAACATAAAGACAGAGTGTTAGACAGACATCCTAAAATGCAATGGAAGTGGTTTTCATGCAATGTATTTGAAAGTCTACTTCAACCATGTGGGAAATGTCTTCATCACTCATATTTGTTCTGTGGCCTTCCACGGAGGTAAAACATAAGTAATTCCAGTATTATTTAGTTACAGTATAAATATTGTACAGTATAAATATTGCCAGTGACTTTTTAGCCTTTTTCCTTTCATTTGCCCATCTTAAACTTTAAGTCTTTATATAATTGTAATAGTGGAGTATTAGGGGATGTGTCGTGGAATTAGGATGACCTAACATGCATATTTATTGGTTGTAGCTCAATATATTAACATCTTAAATCTAGACCACGCTAATTATCACATCAAGTATATATGTGCTCTTCTGCTCTCTAAATTATGGGAAATGTGTCAATTCTAAACAAAATTCTTATTGCTTCATTATTTGCAATAACAAATAGGTGGACTCTTAGGCCCTGTTGACTTAGGATGGGAAAGAGCTAAATATGTGGTTAACTCTTCCACTAAAAGGAATGGGACCTAAGAGTCTTGATTTTGATAGGACCGAGTGAGATCTTTGTTGATCATGTAAGTGATATAGTTTTTATCTAGGCAGCTTGTCAGAATTTGAAAGAAGAAAAGGTAATGGTTGAATCTCATTATTTTGGAGCCATCTTCTGCCAAGTGATGGAGTCTTTCCCCCCTAATTATGGTGTTATTTTTGTGTATATATATATTTATATAAAAAACCCTTTATGTACACATTTTACTTGCAGACGGGAACGTCAGTGAAATGACATCCTCTTCAGAAGGTCAGATCTATGGTTGACCTTGATTTTCATTGTGGCTTTTTTGTACTCCATTTCCCCCCTCAATATTTCTAACATACACAACCACTCTGAAAACTCTCATTCATACCCATGTTTTAATAATAGATCACACGTTACATCCCATTTTTTTGTACTTGCGTGAATCATTGAAGTTGACCATTCCAGCTGCTCGATCCCATAAAGCTTTATCCATCAGTTTGCAGTTTTCATTACCAGTGTTTCCAGCTATCATGGTTTCCCTTCCTTCTCTTGCAGGTTCCTCATTATCATTCATATGTACTAAAAAAAAGGATAACTTTCATTCTTCCTTTTCCTTGCTTGCTTTGTCTTACTTGTTATGTATTTCTTTTTACAGATGAAGATGACACTTCAACTGCAGGTTAGGAGGTCTATTCCATTTTACAGTGTTTGTCTGCTGTGATGAGGAGAAATAACAAGAACTGGTTCTTCTGTTGTCAGCTATGAGCCCATTTAACTAGTGGGTTGAAGGCCTGTTAATAATAATAATAATAATAATAATAATAATAATAATAATTTATTATTTATACCCCGCCCATCTGGCCGGGTTCCCCCAGCCACTCTGGGCGGCTTCCAACAAAACAGAAATTCTAAAATACAGAAATCCATCAAACATTAAAATACAGAAATCCATCAAACATTAAAAGCTTCCCTAAACAGGGCTGTTGCTATTTCTGCAATAGGATCCCTCCATTGTCCCCATCTCCAATGTCCAAGAGTCACCCAATAAGTGTGCAAAGGGAGTTTCTTAGCCACTATATGCTCCAAAGCTAAGCATTTAGGAACACTGAAAACACAAGGTGCTTTTGTTTCAGGCGTATGGTGTGCAAGTTCTGTTGCATACAATGGAACTTCAAGGGAAACACAACTTGTCACTCTGAAAGAAGATACAGTAGTGGATTTATATCCAGTCTTTCTATCTTGCTGGAACTCACGGTCCCCAAATTGTCCCCTAGGGCTGCATCCAGCTAGGTTCTACTCAGAGTAGACCAACTGAAATGAGCAAACCTAAGTTAGGCATGTCCATTAATTTCAGTATACCCTCTGCATATGACTAACATTGGGCAGTGCCCCTAGGAAGAGATCTGCTGGATCAGGCCATTGTTCCATCTTGTCTGGTATCCTACTTTGCATAGTGGCCAGCTAGATGCTGCTGAGTATATGGCCTCAGAATATGAAGTTTCCATCTATACATCATGGCTATTAACCACAGATAGACCTATGCTCCATGATAATAGCTCCCAATCCTACACAGACAGAAAAGTAACCAAGGTATAGCTTTTGATTTGACATCATCCAGTTTACTCTTACCTTTCAGGTGGGACTAATCGGTCAGGAGAGAGAAAGGACTCAGGTGAGATTTTCTAAAACAGAAAGGAAATGAGGAAGAACAAAGACCCCCCCAAAAAACATTCCAATTTTCTCCTAATGCAATAACTATTAATAAACAATTTATTGTAGCTTACTTTTCGACAGATGCGGTTGCTGACTTTTGTACCCTTCACGCTAACCTTTGCTTTTTGTTTTATATTCGTTTCAGATCTAGAAAAAAGATCCTGCTCCAAAGCTTCATGAGGTTCCAGTGTGCAAGCAGAACTCCATGTGAGCAAGGACTTCTCCATGCACTTCACTGGAGTGAAAAGAGATGCTTCTGCTCACATGGAGCTCTGGAGCACAAAGGTCAGCCTGGTGCCTTCCTCTCCCTGGCGCCCACCAGATGTTTTGGACTACAACTCCAATTTCCCCTGGATATTTGCCATGCTGTCTGGGGCTGATGGGAATTGTAATCCAAAACAAAACCACTGAGGGCAGCAGGTTACAGAAGGCTAACATAGATCATTCCAGAAAATAAATCTTTTAGTATATCATCTATACTGTATATATCTATTAATATAGAGCTATTTATTTATTTATATTTGCTTGCTGTGAAAGCAATGGCACAGACCAGCACAATAGTATAATTTTCCATCACCACAGACAGGGCACTTCCATTTGGAAAGTTGTATTCAATAAGAATTTTCTATCCTTTTGCTTCCAATAACATCATGTCAGGCTGAAAAAGTGTGATGGAGAACGTAAGTATCCTTTGAAGTAGTAGTAGTTTAAAGAAAGGGCATGTTAGAGCTAAAATAAAAAAATTCGATTGCAAGGTTTATTGCAATAAGTTAATTTATCCCCTCTTTTTCCATATTAGTATGGTCTATGGGAGATGGCCCTCAGGAAGAAGGAGATAAGCAAGACAATTCACAGAAATCCCTTTTATTTGTTGAAAAACCAAAGGGTGGAACAATTAGTGTTGGTAAGTGCTGTAACAAAATGTGTGTGTGTGTGTGCGTGCGCGTGTGTGTGTGTGTGCGCGCATGTGTGTGCGTGTGTGTGTGTGTCTATTACACATACATGGGATTCTGAATAGGGCTATACCTCCTGTAGTTTCTGGTATTCTCAAATGATCAATTAGTCCTGCATTGCCCCTTTTCCCAAAAATATTTAAGACTGAAATCTTATGCATATTTGCCTGGAATAAGCCTCACTAAGCGGCGTTTCCGTGCGCTGCTCTGGTTCGCCAGAAGCAGCTTTGTCATGCTGGCGACATGACCCGGAACTGTCTGCGGACTATAGAGCGAGATGAGCGCCACAACCCCAGAGTCGGACACGACTGGACCTGATGGTCAGGGGCCCCTTTACCTTTAAGCCTCACTAAACAAAGTGATGCTTACTTCTGAGTAAACATGCACAGAATTCAGCTATACACTTATACCTTATGAAGCTCAAAAGACTTTAATATACCGAGATTATACTTTCAAATTTCATATGGAAATAAATTTTAATGGCTGATTAATCCAGGAGCACATATGAAGCAGCAGAGCCCTTTCTAGAAGTTAAAATTCAATCATCTAGCTATTTAGAGGAAAACAGGAACAATGCTGAGGGGCTCAACTAATTATGGGTTTATGTAGTTTTGGAATGTATGGGATTTTGGTCACTGATAGCTCAAATATAACAGATGCGCTTACAACTATATATACAAACTATATATACTGTATATAGAAACTGTATTTAGTTTGTATATGGGGAGAAATTAAATTTGCATTTAAAGGCAAACCTACCCAAATCATACTTCCTAAACAGTACACAAATTGCCATCTTCCAAAATTAATCTTTCTCCAAATTTTATAATGCAGTTTTTCACCCATGTGACATGTACAAAATCACACATATTTTTACAAAAAAATGTGTGTACTAGGCAAAATGTCTATACTAGGAGAAATTTACACTAAAATTCTAATAAATCTTCATGAGGATTTAAAAAGTTCCACAAACATATTGCCAGGTGTCTATCATATGAGTAGTAATGTTTCTAATGTGACTCATTTTTTCTTTTGTTTTCCCAAGGACAAAATATTACATTTATAGGAAAAGTTGAAGCCCAGGATCTTCTCCGAAAGCCAACTGTTAAGTGGTTCAAAGGGAAATGGATGGACCTGGCAAGCAAAGTAGGGAAGCACCTTCAGCTAAAGGAGACATTTGAGCGCCATACCAAGGTATGGAGCGATGGCAGGACTCAGTTTTGTTGTTGTTTAGTCGTTTAGTCGTGTCCGACTCTTCGTGACCCCATGGACCATAGCACGCCAGGCACTCCTGTCTTCCACTGCCTCCCGCAGTTTGGTCAAACTCATGTTCGTAGCTTCGAGAACACTGTCCAACCATCTCGTTCTCTGTCGTCCCCTTCTCCTAGTGCCCTCAATCTTTCCCAACATCAGGGTCTTTTCCAGGGAGTCTTCTCTTCTCATGAGGTGGCCAAAGTATTGGCGCCTCAGCTTCACGATCTGTCCTTCCAGTGAGCACTCGGGGCTGATTTCCTTAAGAATAGATAGGTTTGATCTTCTTGCAGTCCATGGGACTCTCAAGAGTCTCTTCCAGCACCATAATTCAAAAGCATGAATTCTTCGGCGATCAGCCTTCTTTATGGTCCAGCTCTCACTTCCATACATCACTACTGGGAAAACCATAGCTTTAACTATACGGACCTTTGTAGGACTTGGTAGTAAGGACATAAGCTCAGGGGGTGAAGCACGGACTGAACTGGACATTTCATGAGATAGGTAACACGGAAAACTCAAACATTAAAACAGGTTATCTCCAGAACTAGCTCAGTGTGTGCTTATCAAGATGGACAAGGTCGTGGAGAGGTTGGCACATTGCAAACACACCAGCAGAACCAATCTGGTGCTCCTACCAGTTCATTTGCACCAGAGGTAAATCCGGCATTTGAGCAGGATCTCATTTACCTATTTATCAGGGTTTGACCCAGACATGCCAGTTCAAGGACTTGTGCTATGGGACTTGTGCCCACTTTTCCCCTTGTGTGCTCTCCATGCCTTTCCCTGCTGTGGGGAGTCAGGAGAACCCCCCCCCCCAGCAGCAGTAGAGGAGAGATCAAACCACCTGGCAAGCAGAAATGTTTGTGAGGATGGAACAATTGTGTTAGCCCACAATTGGACTCCACCTAGGGCTTGTATTTTCTCCCACTATGAAATTTGGTGGCTGAACAGTTTGGTGTCTAGCAGGCGCTTCACGTAGTGGGGGCTGAGGGTCTCCAGACTTCCATTTTTCAAGGAGCAGGCTGGGCTCCCCCCAAATCCTGTGGCCCTGCTCCACTTCTTCCTCCCCGCCAATGTCGTGCAGGGATTGTTTGATATTGAATAAAACTTAAAGGTAAAAAGAGTTCAGCCTCTGACATCATTAACAGTGCAATCTCAAATCCTATTGAAAAAAGGTTTAATTCTGAATAGTCATGTGCAGAATTGCCTTGTAAATGTACAAAGAAGCAGGAACACCCCAATTCAAGTCCCTGATTCCCTTTCAGCGTGGCTAAGTGTCCTTCCCTAAATTGAAATACTTGAGGAATTTGACCTCTGTGGATTCTTGTATGAAATTATCGAAACCATAAGAATATAAGACGAGCTTGCTGAATCTGACCAATGGCCTGCCTAGTCCAGCATCCTGTTCTTTCAGTGTTCAACCAGTGTGGGAAACCCAAAAGCAAGACCCCAGCATAGGAGCATTCTGCCCTCCTGTGGTTTGCAGTAACAATCCATCCTTCTTGGACTAATGTGTAGATTCAAATTTAGGTTAGCGTTTTTCCATTTCTGCAAATACTGAAGCACAGTTTTCAACAGCTTAAGCATATCAATATTTGCATTTAAAAATATATATATTGAAATAAAACACACTTTTAAATAGGTTTTTGAAATTTGTATTCCAATAGGATTGTTTTTAATTAGAATTTTTGTTGTGGGCTTATTGCTATGACAAAAATTACAACAGATGACTCAACAGCTTTAAAAACCACAGAGCAGAATACAGGGGCAGAATAGAATTATGGCTAAGAATTGTGCAAAAGTAAAGACAGTAGTAACATCCACTCATCTTTAATCCTAGTAAATTAATGTAGGATATAATATTTGTAGATGTTACAGGTAGGTAGCCGTGTTGGTCTGACGTAGTCGAAACAAAAAATAAATAAAAAATTCCTTCCAGTAGCACCTTAGAGACCAACTAAGTTTGTCATTTGTAGATATATGAATGTGTATGAATGTGTTTTCAGCTGCTGGGAATTTCCCTGAATTTAATTTAACAATTGCACTCTATGTTTGGATTTCAGATGTACACATTTGAGATGCAAATCATTAAAGCTAAGGAAAACTATGCAGGAAATTATAGATGTGAAGTAACGTATAAGGATAAGGTTGATAGTTGCTCTTTTGATCTGGAAGTCCATGGTAAGGATCCCTTTTATGTTTTTTTTTCTTTAACACAAAATATATAACATAATTTGAGGTCATGTTTGTCTGAACTCCTCCTGCCTATATCGAAGCATGCTTCAGAGGCCCACTGAAAGGTGTCTATAGGTTTCAGGCTCCTTTTTCTTATTTTTATCTCAACTTCAGCCCATTCAGAGGTGTGTTATTTATTTTGATGCAAATATGAGCAGCTAGTGATATAATATTGGGACTGTCTTGGAAGAAAGACTTGTGAAGGCTGAAATGTGTCAGTGAGAAGAGAGTTCTGCTGATGTGCTCTGGGCTCTACCCATTATGGGCTTTTCCTGGATTTTGCTTTATAGAGATGAGCCTGGGCTTATGTCTACCTAGAAATGAGAGCATCTGGAGGACATTAAGTTGAGCACACTAGGATAAAAATTGAGGTGAAGATATATGCTGTTGTTTCTGTTCACTAGGGAGTCCTGGGATGTGTAGCTTTGCTTTGAGAAGGAAGGGGTGCAAAGGACCACTGATAGAGAATTCTCACAATAAGAGTATGAACCCTGCTGAATTTCATCAAAGCCTGCTGAGCTCTATCCCACACTGCAGCAAGGGACTTCAATGAGTTCAACAAAACTTCATGTTTCTATCCTGTCTCCTCCACACACCCTCAAAACTGGGGAACCTGCCAGAGCAGATTTGGGGGGAGTGGAATATAGAGGAAGTCTCATTGTACCAGCAGGACCCAATTGGTGCATCATTGGATACCATCCACTGTTTCCCACAGTGACCTACCAGATGCCTCTAGGAAGTCCACAAGGCAATAGCCACCCCCACCCCCAAGGTTGCTGCTGTATACTGCCTATGAATATAGAGCAGGCACCCCCAAACTTCGGCCCTCCAGATGTTTTGGACTACAATTCCCAGTCAAAGAAAGGACTCCCCTTCAGCTCACCTCAGGATTAGCAAGGAATTTGCCTGCTGCAAACCCATCATGAGGCTCAGAGAGAGAGAGAAAGAGAGAATATTAAGTTCCTGGAATATCACTGTCCCACACTCAGTTGGAAAGCAACTTTATAAATTTTTGCAGAGAAGAGAATGAAATGCAATGCCGGCAGATCTTATGGTACCACAGTGTGCTTATGGGGTGTGTGCATTTGGTTACAGACAGGAAGGGCTTTCATGGTGAGGTATAATGACCCTTTTTTGCAGGATGAGTATATAGAGCCATTAAAAGCTACTGTCCTCCAGTAGCACCTTAGAGACCAACTAAGTTTGTTCTTGGTACAGTATGAGCTTTTATGTGCATGCACACTTCTTCAGATACACTGAAACAGAAGTCTTCAGATACACTGAAACAGAAGTCACCAGACCCTTATATATAGTGAGAGGGTGGGGAGGGGTATTACTCAGAAGCAGGGCCGTCTTAAGCACCTTTGGCGCCCTGGTGCGATGGATCCCTCCGCTGCCACCCGCCGCCCCGTTTTCCAGCGCGACGGGCGGGCGGGCTCAGCGCGCAGCGCGGTCTCCGAGGGCACTGCTGCGCGACAGGCGGCCGGGCTTAGCACGCAGCACTTAGTGCTGCGCGGTAGAGCGGCCGGCGGGAGGGCAGGAGCAGCTGCGTGGCGCCCCCCCTGGCTGGCCGGCGCCATGGCGCCCTGCACCACCCAGCCTGGCCGTAGAGCCGGCCCTGCTCAGAAGGTTGGTGGGAATGGGTGATTGGCTGACAGGTGTGGTAAACCTGTTGACGACTGTTAACGACTGCAATTGGTCTTACAGGAAAAAACAAGGGGTGGGATGGCTAAAAAATAGCTTTATCATGTATAATGAGATAAGAATCCAATGTCTCTATTCAGACCAGGTCTCTCCATTGACTGGAAAGAGAAGTTGCTGAATTGCAACTTATTACCAAACTTGAAACCATGGAGAGACCTGGCCTGAATAAAGACATTCATTTATTATCTATTCTAGACTGTTCCAACAACTAACAGCTCAATCCGTTCTTTGTAAAGATCCACAATATCTGTCAGTCACTGGCACTCAAAGTTAGGTTAACTATAGATTGTGGTCTATTTAATCCCCATGTATATATTCTATGTATAAATGTGTGGATATGAGCACAGGACTTATAAGACCTCCCCTGACCACATAAGCAGCATTCTAGGTGCCAGTCCCTACACAGACATGGCCATGTGAGTGGGGCGTTGGTCAATATTAAGTTATGCCCTCCTGCATGTAAGATCTATACACATAGTTGAAGTATCTGCTGTAGATGGACATTTGTTTACAAATGGAAAGCATTATACTTGCATAGTGAAGTATAATGACCCTCCTTTTTGCAGGATGAACATATAGTACCATAGAACCACCAAAGTAAAGGGAGGTCTAAAATTATTGAATTTTTTTGGCAGAGGTTTAGAGTGACTCAGACAATGGTGGGGTGATAGCTATTCCCCCTGGTTTCATAGAATTGTAGAGTTGGGACCATGAGGGTCATCTAGTCCAACTTCCTGCAATGCAAAAAATATTTTGCCCAACATGGGGCTTGAACCCACAACCCTGAGATTAAGAGGCTCATGCTGTACCAACTGAGCTGTTTATCAATTACTCAGTTGGGTTTGTGCGTGCTGTAAAATGCAGTTTGCACTGCAAAATGACTGCAAAACTTTGGCACCAGTTTGGAGGGGATTCCAAATTCCAGGGTTCATAGTTAATGAATTTATTCCGGAGTGACTTGGCCCCAGATAGGTCAGCTGTCGGAAGCTGAGAAACAGCAGCAGCAGCAGCAGCAGCATCACAGTGGATTTCATATCTCCATCTGGTGGGATTTCAAAGCTGTGGTGATGACTTTGACCCTCTGAGAAGCTTTTGAAGTACTAGGCTTCTACTAAGTCTGAGAAATAAGCAGCCATTGTAATTGTAAGTGCAAGGCTTAATATACTGGTATGTCAAGCACCTTTACATTTGCAACTGTGTGCAGTCTCATTGATCCCATGGGACTGTGGCATTAACATTTCCTTTATTTGTGGACTAAGACAAAAACAAAGCCTAGCCAAGTGCAAAGGACCTTCTCTGTCCCTCAAAATATTACTGTTGGGTCCTAAAGCCTGGTCACCTGGCCCTGTGGCTTCAGCTGCCAGACACATCTAGGCAAGCTTTCCAAATATCCCAGCCTTGCAGCAATCTGGCAGCTAACCCAATAGATGTCCATCCTAGGAAAACAAGCCTACCAAATTACCAAGGTCAGAGTGCTCATTAATCAGGCAGGGAGGCAGGACACAATTAATGGAATGTCCAGCAGCTGACTGCCAATTAACCAGACAAGCCTCAAAGTCTGTGTGCATTCATTAGCTTGTAGGCAAGGAGCCAGTCTGTCTGCGTGCATAAACTTTCTATAGAAGTGAATTGTTTTATCTGATTACATGTCTAATTTACACTGGGTGAAATTCAACTCCATGTTATTGACCATATTCAGATCTCTGAGTTGAATCAGAAGTTGTATTTTCATTGGGGATGAAGGAAATTTTAAGTGAGGTCCAGAGCTTAACGCTTAGAAGTTATTTACTTGGATTTTCTGATCATGCCATGCTATTGTTTCTTCCTTGTTCCACTGCTATTTTTAGCTTTAATAAAAAGAAGCTCCTTCCAGGTGAAATCAAATTATATCTAGTGTTCATTTGGGATTTCCTCTTCTTGTGTATTCCTTTGCTCTATAGCATCAAGTTCTGGTAAATTGTTTTAACAAGTAGAAGGCAAGTTGTCGACTTCTATAAGAAGTGGCACGAGAGCCTTCTTCACCTTTGTTGGTGGCAGCGAGACTTACTGCAATGGCTCCATTGTGTTTCTCACCTGTTGCACAGGTAGTAGATAGAGGCACCATCAAAATAAGGTCTCAGGGTTGTACTGGTTTAAAGGATCCAATTGTAGTGTATTATCACCACCCTAAAACCCACGCACATATGCTTTAAAGAAGGCTAACGAGATCAGAAATAGAAATGCTGTATTAAATACCAGAGTAAAGGATCTTTATTTGAAAGTTTTAAGAAATATGTAGAAAATGAAATATATACATAAAATCATACCTCCCTACATTAAAACAGAACATCTAATATACTTGTTGAGATTGTATTTTATAAACCAAACATTTAACACTGTGGTGATAATATCTGTGGGCACATACTGTATTAGGTATAAAAGTTCTTTAAATTAATCCACAAAATGGAACATAGTGTTGTTCTTGCCTTAGTTGTACTCATTCACTTATCCTTCATAAATTACAGAAACCACTTTTCTTATTTTCTTTTTATATATATATAGAAACTTCATCTGCACCATCAATCGATATCCGGTCTGCATTCAAAAGAAGGTAACTTCAAGTAGTTATCTTGGAAAGTTATTCAATTATGGGTGGTGAAAGCAGCACATGCCCTGAAATACCTCTGGAAATCAAGCTAGTTGGGAAAAACACAGCTAGAATGAACCTGTAATAAAAGCCTGTAACAAGCCTTTAGAAATGACACACTAAATTGAAAGCAGAGTATATGTTATAAAGGTGAATGTCTGTGCTTTTGAGATACACCCTCCTGCTCACTGTCGAGAAGTTAAAATGTCTACTCCATTTTCTGTAACCTATTATTGGTTTACACATTACAGTATTGTTATGTGGATGTTGTTCTTACATGCTCCATGTTTCCACAAGGGAAATTGTTCATATATGATAACAAAGCAGAGGTTTTCACCATAGCACTACAAATGTGCACAAACCCCCCCATGCATCTTATCAGTTGCTGACCACAGATGTCTCACCATGAGATAACGGCTTCCACAATGTAAAACACACACCATGTAGTAGTCATAATATGTATGTTACAGTGAGCGGTGAAATTCTGTGAATGTTGACAACGCCAGAAAAAATGGAGGAATATCTGAAAACCTGGATAACACCAGTGAACGTTTATAATCAATGAAATGCTGTTGTTTATTATTTATACTGTGCCTTATGGATTGACATAGGCAAAATGGACAGGACCCTCCTCCAAAGTACCTTACAATAGAAACAACAGAGGGAAGGAAGGAGACAGAATGATTGAAAGGGAAGAATGTGGAAAATCTTTAGTTTTTCTTTATTGTTTATGTCCTACTTTTCTAATAAAAATAATAACCAAGGTGGGTTGCCATTTCAAAAAAATAAAAATAAAATTCCAAGCCATAACGTAAAACAACCAAATCACAATATGAAATTGCACTACGAACAAGAATCAACAATAATTAAAACAGAGACAGCGGCCTGGTCCCCCCATGTAACACTAAACTAGGGCTTGCTATACCTGCCCCCGCATCCCGCCTCCCAGCCAGGAGGAAATGGGAAGGTTTCACTTCCATTTTCAACTAGCAATATTTATTCATTATGCCTAAACCCAGACAAACTGTGGTTAGTGTTAACTATAATTTAGGGAGGCAAACCAACTTCAACCCAGGATTTATAATGCTGACTCATCCTGTCCACATTTTGGACAAAGCAAACTGTGATTTGCTGTGATTTGAATACGAAAGTGAAAGCTTCTGGTTTTTGCAGCTGCACGAGAGGAGAGGGGGAGTGCACAAGCCTAGATCAGCTAGACTTGTTCCTGTACTGTATTACTACTCTGTGGTTTGGTGTTATGTCCAAACACAGCCAGGAGTTCCACTGGTGTGTTTGCCTCTTGGGGCAACCTCACTACGCTCCCCCCCCCAGTATGTTGCAGTGACTTAGCCAGATAGAAGTTGGGTGCAAAGCAATCATAAAACATCAGAAGAGACATCATAAAAATAGTAGGTCATTCCTTATTATTTTATTTATTTTTTAAAAGTCTTTTCCATCTGCTGAAAGATGAGAAAACCGGGAGCCTGGCAAATCACTGACAAGATCTCAGCATTTGCGTCTTCAGACCTTTAAACCTCCCCCTTAAATAAATTCAGACAAGACTCAAATTTTGGTTTGGTTTTTGGCAGAATTTAGGCCACAACTTTATTGATTACAGCAAGTGAGTGGTTGCATAGGCTCTGGTTTGACTAGCTCTCTGCACTGTTGCAGGTAGTGCTGACCCAGGGTACCAGCATAGGTCAGTCTAGGGTGAACACCCGGATAGGCGGAAAGCCAGGAACAGGCTATGTCCACCACCCAGATGTCCCCCTAGACTCGGGCACGGGCACAACCTCCTCACAGGGTTGACCAAACCATTGAGTCCCTTCACATAGGGATGGCGGGGGCACTTCCCCATCCCTATCACCTGAACCAGAGCCTATCCGCAACCTTACAAGTTGTGACGATTTGCTACATGGCAGGCGAATCCCAAATGGCACCAGCCAGTCTGCCAAGTGGGGAAAATTCCTGCCGTGCCCCTGTTCCAACGACAGACGACACACGACGGCATAGCAAGGTCAAGTGTGCAAGCCCTAAAAATAGGGAGAGGTGGACAGGTAAAATGCCAAAAGAGGAAGCTCTGGGTCACATGCATGGGTATATGTACCGGTAGGTCCCTTGATCCGATTAGCTTGCATCCCATTGGCCTGATTGAACCCTGCATCAAGGGACCTACCAATTGGGTGTTGTGTCTACCCAATCATATCCACCCACAACACAAGGGTTTGGTTGCCAGGTCTCACCGCAACACGTGCCCTCTTTAGGGGAGGACCCGATATGTCACTCTAAATATATTGATGCCCTAGTTTCTGGTTAAATATTATTTCCCCTATATGTTAATGCTTTCCGCAATACTAATAAATTAATATTACAAAAGCAGAAAGCCAGTTGAGCATGTGAACTTCTTGGTTCCATTCTCCCCCTCTCAATATTTGTATGGCCAAATTTTCAGTTAAGTATTTGGTTCTTCAGTTAAGGCTCCCTCCAAAACCCATTTCTTCCCAATATTCATATAATAGGTCAAACTCTTCGCTTGGGCAACCCTTTTTATACAGAAGAATGCTGTTCTCTCCCCCGTCCCAGATGTTTGTGTTTGTGATTGAAACAGCAAGCAATACTTCAGAAACCCACAAAGAGGTTTCTCACCTATGGGAGAAGCCAATGATTTATGGCACAATCGCTGCGAATTTAACTTACAGCACTTGTTTGCTTATAAGCAGTGCTTTGTGAATTGTATGCCATGGATAGAAATTGGGTTCTGTTCCAGGATATCCCAAATCCTAATTTCAGAATAGACTAGACAAATCAAGTAACTTTGTTCATTTGCCTTCCTTCCAAGATTAATTTTAGAGAATTTGGTGCTTGTTTCGTTTTAGCAAAGGAAGGAGTGACAAATGTGAATGGCCGGAAGGAACAAAATAGAGATGGGGGTTAGATGGGAAAAAGTGTTCAGGGGAAAGAAAAGTATAGCTATGGGACAGGAAAAGAGTATTGTGCAGGCCACTGTTGCCCCATTCCCTGACTGAAACCCCTTCCTAGCTCTTGTTTTCTTTCTTCATTAGTTAGTGGCCCAGTTCCTACATAATGCTAAGCCATGGTTTGTTCAATGAGTGATGTATCATCTCACCGATGAACAAGCCAGCCATAGCTTGTTTCACCAAAGCTTGGTTTGTTTTCCAGCTGCTCTAGATTTGTGCTTTTGTAGTTTTGAAGAGCATCTGTTGTATTCAGACACAATGTCAAACCAAGGTTAAAACAAGCAATTATTTGTAAGCCAACCACAAACCGTGGCTTCACATTGTGGTTTGTTGCCATCTCAACTAGGGTGCTGAGCTGGGTTCGAACAAACTACACCTTGGTTGAACAAAGCATGATATAGAACCATGTGCAAGCCATGTTACTATCTACATTTTCCCACTTATTATGCAACCAGAAAAAATGAGGCTAGGAATCTTCTATTTAATCTGCTCTCCTCTCACCAAAGATTAGATTATCAGGATGCCAATGACCAGGAAACTCTTAAGTCTCTGCAAAATATATTAACCCCTGTCTATAGGTATTGCAATTATATTGTTATTGCTCAACATATTCTAGAAAGAATTCCACATTTTTCAACCCATCCCATCATGACTCTATCTCATCTTTGGTACAACACACTGTGTGCGCAATAGATAGGTTCTCCAAATTTCCCCCCTTGCTGACAAGTTTAAATGAAACTTTACTACAGGATATTTTTACATGGTTGTGCATTGTTCTATGTAGCATAAACAACAATGCACATCTTTGTTTTACACATGCAACTGAGTTCAGCACAAGCCCTTTGTTTTGTTTTGTATTAGCAGGCACTTGGTAGAAGTAAAAAACAAAGCTCTTTGTGCAGACTCTGTTTGAAACACATTTGTGTTACAGGAACACAAATTTAGGCAAATTTGCAGATTTACAATAATTTGCCTGAACAAGTGTCACAATGACAAGTGCAATACAAACCTTTGTGTTCATTTTTCACAAGTGCTTGTTAATGGGAGTTGTAAATCCTGTGAAAAAGAATACAAGTTTGTGTTGATGGAATCTTCTTACTTGTGTGTCTCTATATTTCTTGCGTTCGTAGGGCATCTAGAGTGTATGCAATGTGTGTTGTCCAACTCTCTGGGTATTAAACAAAGGTTTGATTTTGATTTTTTTTATTAATAACAGCGGTGAAGGACAAGAGGATGCAGGAGAACTTGACTTTAGTGGTCTCCTGAAACGTAGGTGAGAACCAAGCAATGAAGTGAGAAGGTGTGGATTGGAAATGGGTTAGGCTTGCACAACAGAAAGCGTCAGGTGTAAACCCGCCCCCCCCCCAAATGTTACCATCCTTTCCTTTTGATTGATGTTTATAAACTTTTAATTCTTAAGGAAAAAATCTGCTGAGAGTTAAGCCAACTCTGTTAGCATGTTGACAAGAAACCACAAAAGTCTTAGGATATTGTACACTTTCTTAGGGCTGCTGCCCCATATTGTGACTTCATGACATAGGAGTGTTTCAGAGAAGCATTCCTGTGTCACTAAATTATAGCATGGGATGAGGTCATACTGGCAGGTGTCAGTACTGTATATTGGTGTTTGTTTTGTGCCTGCATGTTTCCCCCACCCCTGTCCTATCTAGGGATGAGAAATTCAGACAATGGATCTTTGTGCTACACCCACCCACCACATAAAGAGAAAAGAAAGAAAGAAAAGAAAATGATAACAAAACTGAACTCTGGAACACTTGTTTTCAAAGCATGCAGACCACAGATGTACTGCAGTTTTTTTGGCTCTTGAATTCACCCTCCTTCTGCTAAGGAATGATGTGAAATGATTTACTGAGCTCCGATAATGCATGCATTCATTATGTGTCTGAAAAACACATATGCTGTGGGCTCTTAAAATGGGAAGTCTAGTAGGGCTAGGAAGCAACTTGCTGGGTGGAATCTGATAGTGTATTATAAAACTGGAAACATTTCAGAGGGCACATGGAAGCATTTTTTGAAATTCAAAATAATCCAAGAAGCTGTTAGCTGCGCTTTAAATCCCCAGATATGAATAACAATATGAGCAAGTGTTTAAACATTTGCTTGTCCTTTATATGTGGTTTCAGTTTTCAGTACCCTGTTCTGGTCATGAGGCTTCAAGAACAATTCTGCCCATTTTAGGTTACAAGACTGAGGCCCTATTCAGACCTATCAATCGGAGCTATATTTGTGTTGCAAGAAGCAGGCACACATACCCCTCCCCAAAAAACAGCACAACACACATGATCCAGGCGCTCCACATAGGACCAAGTTTTGCAGATGCATGAAATTTGCCCTACCACCTTTTTGAGATAGCTTCTTGGTAAAAGTTTCTATATTTATATTTTCATCCACCTTAAGGAGCTTAGAACAGCACACATGACCCTCCTCACTCCCCACTTCATCCTCACAACAGCCCTGTTGGATAGATTAGAATTAGAGTGACTGTTCCAAGGTCACCCAATAAACTCCGTGGCTGAGGAGGGATCTGAACCTGGATCTCCACAGTCTTTGTCGAACACTCCCAACCACTATGCAATTCTAAATTTATAAACAGGTGACAGGGACCTCATGCTTTTTGCTGGGTCACCAGGATTTAGGAGGTCACCCTATTGTCATTTTATCAGAATTCCTAAAATTATCATATTCTATTTTAAAAGAGCTCTAGTGTGAATTCACTAGGCAATCCAGGATCCTGCTATAGCCAAGGTGGCCTGGGAGAAATCTCACGCGGCTCTGGCAGTTTCTGTAGGGAAAAGGCTATGCTTAATGAAATAACTATCAAGCTTATTGAGTGGGGGGGGGAATCAAATCGTCACAAGATTGAACCTGAATAACTTTGTTCATTGCGCAAGAGCAGGCAAAATGCAGACAGCTTTTTTTAGATGGATAAAATTAACTAAATAGTCCATTAATACGGTATATCATTTACATAGGGTGCAATCAAAATTAATTTCTAAATGATTTAACCAATATTTAATTGCAAAGGATGCTGGAAGGTTATTTCTTACATTTATTTCTCATGTTTCTTCCATGGAATTCAAGGAATCATAGAGTGAGTTCCCAGGTCTATCATGCAGGCATCACTGACTAGAGTAAAGGCTCTCCTCTCCAGTAACTACTTTTGCAGTGAAGATCGGGCTCACCCATGCTCATAGCTGTCACCTTCCGGACTGGAAGGTGCTTAGATGTTATTTGAACAACAACAGCAAAACTTTAAAAAAATCTATTTCATGCTTGACAGATCTCTATTTTCTCTTCCCTAATTAGGACCCTCAGTTTGACATGCACTCGTTGTAATATTTATATTAATACTAGTAGATATATCTATATCTACATATGGAAATGCATTGGCTTGGTTTGGTTTTCCATTGATGTTTCCTACTAATATACAGCTTGTGTGTGGAAAGGTTTTAGTGAATTTGGCAATAGTGTGGAATTATCAGTATTATTGCTACATTAATTTTGATGTGTTGTATATGGATATATGTGTGTGCATGCATATAGATGTACAGTATAGAAATGTAACTCTTGAGTGGATAATGGGCAAATCAGACTTTCAGTACAATCTGATGACTTTATTTCATAGCTAAGGTTAGAATCATGTTTCTTAGAATAGGTTTTCATATCCCGCTGTACATACAGTAGAGTTAAGTTATACATAACTGCTTTACACCTAACTGCTTTAAGAAAACGTAACTGTGGGAAGGATTCAGTGAATGAGTCCCACTAGTGAAAGCCACTACTGCAACATGGCTTTCCCCCTTTCTCATCTCCCATGCCCCACCACCCAACAATTGGCTTTCCGGGGGTGTTCAGGAGAACTCCCAGAAGAACACATGGAAGGAAGGGGAGTAAGGATCATTCTGTCTGGCAAGGTAAAAAAGCTTAGACTGATGGAACAATTCTCATAGTGCTACTTCAACTCCTCCTCATTTATTTGCTTCTTGTCATGCTAAACTTTATTTCACTGGCTGTACTGAAGGCACTTAATTTTTCATCAGTAAACCATTAGGGAAAACCTGAATGCTCATTTTATGCATGCTGACTCTGCAGATTTTAGGTTGAAATACACTGGAATATATAAACTGCTTGAGCCTCTTGAATGACATTGACTTCAGCTGAAATCAATTTACATGGATGGATGTCAGATTTACATTGCAGCTTATGTCAGCATCCAGCAGCCAAATAGTTAGAACACATGACTGCATTCCTGAAGGCTGAGAGTTTGTCTTACATCTAATGACCAGGTGCAATGCATCTAAACTGTCAATGGTACACTAATCCATTGACTCGCAGTGACAGCTGGACTTGGGGCTGCCATTCCCTAAAACAATAAGTTTCAGAAAGTGGCTTGATTTAACTGCTTGGATGTAATGAACTTTCATTTCTGCAAAAAACAAAGTGAAATTCCAGGAAAGAAAGAAACTGTAGTATTTAACTGACCTTTAAAGAAGTATATATTTAACAATACATTCACTAAGATGGGATAAAAGATCCACAAAAAATAGGATAGGATAAATTAGATGCAACAAAAGAGCCATATTGATTAAAGGTGGCATTACGGCCTGTTTCTGCAGGTTCTGTAAGCCCTGCCTTGTATCTGTTAAGCTGCGTTTTTATATTTTTTATTGGATGTTCTTAATTGGTTTGAATGTAAGTCACTTAGGGTCACTCTTGAGAAAAGTGACGAACAACAACAGCATGTCTCCTGCCCATTATCCACTCAGCCATTTCATCCTCAGGACAAAGTTTGTTTGCTCAAGGATTTGTTCTTCAGTTGAACAAGGTAAATGAAGAGGGTGGATGAGTATTTCTTATAATGGGTTGAAAATCAGGACGCACCAATCTTGATTCTCAACAACTGCCTAATGAATGTTAAAGGGGAACATTCTCATCTTGGTTCCTGTTGATGCATGTGCAACTGAGAGGAGTTGCCACAGCTAGGATGGCCAGCCTATTAAAATGAGAATTCATCCCCTTAATGCATGTCAGCTTTTGGATATGTTTGCATTTTTACTTGACCTTTGGAAACGTAGAATCTAATTGACACGGCAGTATTTTGCAGTAAGTAGCCGACCTTTGTAAACTGTAAGCTTGAAAAAGTGAAATAAGCGGTCATGTCATAAAGCCACACCCATAATATATTAACAGTGTGTATTCTCTTATAGACACTTAAAATGATATTGTTAATGCAATAAAACCCGTTCACAACATGTGATTCATATCAGTACATTATATGAACATTTTGCTAGGATCTACAAAAAATGGCCAAGGATCTTTATAAAATGTTACTATAAGGCAAAGTACTCCTCCTCACCCCAATAATTTAGTGGTTCCATTTCTTTAAATGAAAAATACACTGCCATAATAATAATAATTGTTGTTGTTTAGTCGTTTAGTCGTGTCCGACTCTTCGTGACCCCATGGACCATAGCACGCCAGGCATTCCTGTCTTCCACTGCCTCCCGCAGTTTGGTCAAACTCATGTTTGTGGCTTCAATAATAATAATAATAATAATAATAATAATAATAATAATAATAATAATATCATTAATGTTTACTGCTACAGAATTAAATTCAGTCCAATTAAGACACAGGTTCAATATATTCCATGTGGTAGTCTCACCATAAGGTTATCATTCATTTTCACATTATTAACATTGCTTTTATATTGGATTGGAGATAGATAATTCGTTTGAGAATGATGCTCTGTAGAGCAGCCAGTTCAGGTGAAAATGACAGGTGACATTACCAATCATGGCAACCTTTTCACAGTGAGAAAATTATCCTTCACCAACCTGGTATCCTCCAGGTGTTTTGGAGTGCAACTTCCAGACAGCATGGGAGCTGTAGTAACCTCAAGTGATTTCATCTGACCACTTCCTCTTTATGCCAAGAGGATTTTTCAAGCCTTCTGTAGTGAAATTACATGGTTTGTGTGGTGGGGTGTAACTTTGAAGGATTCGGACACACTGATCTTCATCAGCAAATTTCTGGGAGCACTTAAAAATCTGACCAAGTGGCAGGCAAGGCTCATATTAAAACTGTCTATGTCTACTCTCCTTGTAGATTTCCCCATTGCTATTGCAAAAATTATTTTTGATGGGGGGGAAAGGACCAGTTATTGCCTCTGCAACTTGTTGTCCTAAGCTACCAAATAATTTTTACAAATTTCCTTTTTGAGACAATGGGTATGTTCACACATCATGGCAAACCATGGTTAATAGTTCCCGTGAACATACAGATCACTCTCAATTTGCTCCTCTCCACAAGTGGGAGCAACAAACCACAATCTATAGATTAATGTTACATATGAACTGGGGATCATGAACTGGAGCTAATGTTTGTGCTTGGATTACCATGCTCCCTGGTTTGGATTTAACACTAACTCAGGGACCCTATTTCCTGTTTCCACTTGCTAGTGGGGAGGAGAAAAGCGGGAGCAACCAGCCTGTTCACAGTAAGCTGCTACCCTGACATGCCAATATTTCTTAATAATCAGACAAACTTTAATAGTAAAATTCTCAAAATGCCTCCTGTGTTTATGGCCTGACCCAATAGGCTACTTCCTGTTAATCCCGGGCCTTTAAAAATTATATTTTTCAAAATACATCTCACAGTTTTCTTTCCATCAGTTGAAGCCCACACATGGAAAAACAATAGATTGGTGCAGAAGTCCAGTTTCTTTCAGGTGAAATCTCACAGGTTTGAATTCAAAAGTCTAACTCAAGATCTGTAAAATGTTACCCACTGAAGACAGGGGTAAGTATGCATCCTGCTACTTCTCTCCCCTTCTTGGATAAGGATAAGGACGTTTGATTGCACAACCAACCTTGTTAGCTCAGGCACGTCCTTAAGCCTTTGACTTAAATCACTAGTCCTATCTAAAACAACAACAACTTATTCCACTGGGAGTTGAATTCACATGTGTCCTCTTCATGATGCTAACTTCTGGCACATCTTTTCTTTTTTCTCTCCTTTCCTCCCCCATCTCTTATTCTGATCAGGGAGGTTAAGCAGCAGGAGCCTGAGGAGCCTGATGTAGATGTGTGGGAGATCCTGAAGGCTGCAAGCCCCAATGACTATGAGAAAATTGCCTTTCAGTATGGAATCACTGACCTGAGGGGCATGCTGAAACGTTTGAAGCGCACCCGCAGGGAAGAAAAGAAAAGTGCAGGTAGGGGAAGCAAGGAAAAGCTGTTTCACATCTGCCTAGGAATACAAGTGACACTTTTCCTCCTAAAAGGTTCTTGCAGACAGGAATTGGTCTTGCAGCTCTCATAACAAGGTCTCCAATTCTTTCCGAAAGAGAGCCGTTCTCTTTTTAACAATTGAGCCATGTGAAGAATTCACACACACACACACAGGCTTTGCATTGGCTGGGTCCATGGAGGATCCAACCATTTAATGAGCAGACCAGCAAGGAGAACCTCTGGTTCATTCTACTCTAATGACACACCTCCCCATTCCCCCGTGCTGCTTTCTGATTGGCTGTGAGTGCAGATTGGCTAGTGCCGCCATGGTACAAGCTGACCCCAACTAGCCAAATGATGCTCCTCACCCTGCCATGGGCACAAAGGGGGCTCCATGACAGCAAGGAGCCAGGAGTCTCAAAGGAATTTGTTGTATTTTTAACAACTGAGGCATATGAAGAATTTTGCCAAGTATGGCTTCATTCCTCACTGGGGAAACCAGGCTTGTTAAATTATCTTCCTCTTGTTATGGTAACTAGGCTTCATGACCTGCAAAGCTACAGTGCAGTTTTTGGGGGGGTCAGACAACTCAGAATTTGTGTTTATTTTAACTCCAGGATTCGAGAGCAGATAACACATTTTAAAAACAGCAATATACCATTTGAAACACATTAAGCAGAATGGCTGATTATTCCATATTTTCCAGGGCTCATCCTAATGCAGGCATCCCCAAACTTCGGCCCTCCAGATGTTTTGGACTGCAATTCCCATCTTCCCTGACCACTGGTCCTGTTAGCTAGGGATCATGGGAGTTGTAGGCCAAAACATCTGGAGGGCCGTAGTTTGGGGGTGCCTGTCCTAATGTGTATCTCCATTAATTCACTATTGTCCAAATGACAATCTCTTCCAAATCACTGCCTTCCCACACTTTCTCTGACCTCAGTCTGGATTGTCTCATGCCAGGGATGCTCCAAAATGGAGTGTGAGGAAATCTGGATGGAGGGAGATGAAAGTGTGGGAAGTCTGTGATATGAAAGAGAATGTCGTCTGGACAATGGAGGTATGGGAATCTTACAAACCACATTGAACAACAGTATGAAGGCGCCTTTAGACATTGTAAAGTTTCATGAGAGAGTATGGGATTCCACATATTTTCTGTCTGTGTGTCTCCGCTTCAACATTTTTTATCACCCAACAGCTTTTGCTAAGATTCTGGATCCTGCATATCAAGTGGATAAAGGAGGCAGAGTAAGATTTTCAGTGGAGCTGGCTGACCCAACAGTGGAACTCAAGTGGTACAGAAATGGGCAAGAAATACGTCCAAGTGGAAAGTAAGTATTCCCGTAAACCCAGCTTTGTTTAAATGTTTCATATTCAGTTCTTATATCCTTAATTAAGAGAATTGGGTGTTTTATTGCAGGTGTATTCTGCATTATGTTGTTGACCTATACTGTCAAGTGTGTAAATTGCAAACTTGTAGATCCATGTCAGTTATATATTGACAAGCAGAGCCTGTGGGAGGGTGGTGTGGCAGGTGGATGAGATGCTCCTTAGGACTGGATGTGTCCGGGAACTCTCTGCACCCCTGCCATTGCCAGCCACTCTGAACAATGAGCCCCCTAGGACAGAAAGGAAGAAAAGTCATGAGGAGGAGTTTGGGTCACTGGAGTAGAGTCTGTGCTCATAATCATTGCCTGCTTCCCCAAGGAAGGAACATTCCTCAAGGTCTGTACATTCTCTCAAGAAGCCAGATCAACTGAAGATGCTACTTTGCATTTTTCGGGCCACCAAGCAGCTGTTAGATGCTAATGAGCTTTGGTCATTACTGACCTGATACCAATGTGAACCCGTAACCTCAAGGTGAAAGGCTCCATATCCCATTACCTATCCCTTGAGCCATCTGGCCTACCAGTAATGTTGGCTCCTTTTGCCCTAGCTATTATTGTACTTTTTGAAAAAATGACAAGAGTGCTGAAATGAAACCTGGGCTCCTGTTACAGGTTATTTCCATCTTCACTGATCTAGGGTTTCAGAGACTGCTCTGTTTGGGCCTCTTTAACTTTGTGTTTGCAATAATCCTTCCCCAGCTTCCTAGAAATAATGTATTCTGATAGTTTTGGGGCCATATACATTTAACTTACAGGTGTTAAAATGCAAAAGGAATAAGCCGTGGGTGGAGGGATGACCACTGATAACTATTAATAATTGCAATAGGTCTCAGGGGAAATCTCTCTTCTGAAACTTTTTGCTTTTGGGTGGGTGGGTGTCAATTCCCTGTTGACACTTGTGGGGGGCTTTCCTCAAATCTGTAGCAGGAAAGGAAATGTTTAAATTCCACACCACCACTAGCAGCAATGGTTACAACCCTACCATAAGCTTAGGTTTCTTCTTCTTTTTAATTAACACTAAACTACAGAGCCTAGGGCTTGCTGATCAGAAGGTTGGTGGTTCGAATCACCGCAACAGGGTGAGCTCCCGTTGCTTGGTCCCAGCTCCTGCCAACCTAGCAGTTTGAAAGCATGTCAAAGTGCAAGTAGATAAATAGGTACCGCTCCAGCAGGAAGGTAAACAGTGTTTCTGTGTGCTGCTCTGGTTCGCCAGAAGTGGCTTAGTCATGCTGGCCATATGACCCGGAAGCTGTACGCCGGCTCCCTTGACCAGTAAAGCGAGATGAGCACTGCAACCCCAGAGTCGTCCACAACTGGACCTAATGGTCAGGGTTCCCTTTACCTATGCCTCCCAATAGCAGTTTTTTTCTGGGTGGCTTACAGATTAAAAAACCCCATTAAAAATGCAATAATGATCATAGAACAATAAAAGGGCATGCAAATTTCATTATAAAAAATCAATATAAAAATTCCAATGCAGAAAGTATAAACAGGTAAGAGAAATACATGGCATCTTTTTAAGACATCCTGTTGCATAGGTTCTTCTTCTACACTACCCTTCTATTAGATCAACAGAACACTGTACAATTCCTAGAAACCTGGCCATAATTCCATGTTTGCTATTTTGCCATTTTCCAACAGATACATATTTGAGCACAAAGGTAATGAGAGAATCTTATTTGTCAACAACTGCATGCTCACAGATGATGCCCGTTATCATGTGACTGCTGGCGATGAGAAATGCTCTACAGAACTCTTTGTAAGAGGTAAGCAAGATTACAAAGTTTCTGTCAGTTTCTCTTCTAATATGAGATAGCACAGTTTTGTTGTTTATTTGTTCTACATGGGGATGACAATTCAAATAGATGAAATGAGCCACCAGCACTTGCTATGGCTTAACTACAGCCATGGGTGCTCAGCTACACCCTGGAGCATGTGAGGAAGGAAGACCAAGACCAAACAGAGTTTCCCCTTCTCATTTGCTCTTCCATTCCCATGGCCTTTCCACTGCCACCAGGTGGAAGTCTTTGTTTTCTTACTTGCTAAAATTCTGTTTGGTAAAATTATTTCAGTAAGATTTCTTCCCTCTTCTCTTTATGCCTCATAGACGCTCACTTTTAAAAATTATTATTATAGCAGGTTGTAGAATCAGGGAACTGGTAGAAAAATAAATGCTATAGACAAATAAGTGCATGTAGTCTGAAAGAAAGAAAATGGCGGAGGGGAGAGGGGGGGACTTTTTCCCTACTTGCACTGTTTTGATGTACTGGTGCAATATCCTAGGTCAGCTGACAGTGACTGCACAATGCCATGCAGGGTTTTTTAAAAATGTTTTCCAGTCTAAGTCCACCAGTTTTCCACCACTCTTATGTTCTTCTTTGCTCATGCAATGGATCATAAGACTTAGGGCTCCCAGAATGCTTCAGCTCCAGCTGGTATGAGATGTGGAAACTTGGTCTTGCTGATTCAAAGGAGATTGCAATGTACAAAACCATCTGATGTTATGATTTTAAAACAGAGTGTTCTTTGTTCCTCTCCCCTCAGAGCCCCCGGTGATTGTGACCAAAGGCTTAGAAGATACCAATGCTTATATTGGTGACAAAATAGAATTATCAGTTGAAGTGTCTGAAGATGATGCAAATGTGAAATGGTAAGCCACCTACATCCTTCTTTAATTAATATTTTTTTGGGGGGGGAGCAATCCTGCTAAGATTAGTTGTGGTTAATGTAACAAGTTAGTCATACCCAGTTTAAGTTCCATTGCTTTAAACTGGTCGTGGCCATAATGGGTTTTAGCTAGATTGGATTTTGTTAGCCTAAAATGAAGTGCCTGTCAGTATAAGGGCGTATTGTACAATTTATCCTGCTGCATTTTTGAATGTACTGGCTGGGGCTCATGAGAGTTGTAGTCCAGATTATGTAGAGGGCACCATGTTGGGAAAGGTTGGCTGCTTTAAGAAGCAATTCAGGGGTAGCCAGTGTGGCGCCCTCCAGATGTTGGGTCCACAAACCACAACACCCCCAACCATTGGCCATGATGATGGGGGCCAATGAGAGTTGATCCAACAACATCCAGTGGGCTCGTTAGCTACCCCTGCAGTAGTTAGAGGTAATTCACTAGAGCCACATATGAATATTTCATAAGGTTGTGAATTTTTCACAGAGGAACAGCACCAATGAGGGGAGATGTAAGCTGCCATGGAATTTACTAATTTTAGATGTTCCAAAGGGCAGACATGGCAGTTTAGTAGATTTGGATCATGTGCAAATGTCAACATGTGCACATGGAGTTTTGTACAAGCAAAGGTTTATGCAGGGACCATCCCCTGGCACTGAAAAAAACAAGGTTTCCCTTGTTCAGATCAACTTCAATTTCAGTGAAGATTGTGTCCATGTACACCTAAACCCTAAGGGAAAGGGATTTGGACAATTCATATTGCTGAATTCAGTTGGGCAAAATATAACAAAAAGCTACCCAAGGGCCAGTTATGCCATATGCATCAACAACATAGTAAGAGGACGAAAGTGAAGGTGTTTGTGATTGCTCCATATCTTTGCTGAGTGACCACAGCCATAACCACCAACTTTTTGATTGCCACTCATGGCTTGTTCAGCTTGATCAGATTTTAAAATGGTGTGGAACTGCCCTTTGATGATAAATCTCCATTTAAAAAATGAAGATTAAAGCTAAAGAAAACTCACCCTGATCATTGAGGAACAAAGTTGCAACTATGTTCAATTTATTGTTAATCCAGAGCTCGTAGGACAGAGATTTCTTTAATAATAAACTAGTACTAGCATAATGAGACAAGCCCTTCACATGATGATTATCACATGAAATGCTATTCATTGGGAGGGATTCTGCCACAGAGATAAACATTATTTGTGGTCAAAGAAAAGCTAATTGCAATAAAAATCAAAACCGAACATCCCATAAATATAAAAATAAAATCTGTGTGGGTGTGGGAGAGAGAATATGAATACAGTATTGTGAAAGTGGCAACTTGTATTTTTAATGGGGAACCTTGTTATGGAAATATTTGCTTTTGTCTTAACAGCCCTACCATTAGGTAGAGGCAGATGGGTTCCTCAGGCAGCAGTCGCTGAGTTGGTGGGTGGAGTGGGCACAGGGAACAGGTGCTGGAGGACAGAGTTCTATGTTGCACGCGGCCTGCCCTGCGCCCCCTGAGTGAGCCTCCTGCTCTCAGGTGTGCTGTAAGAAGTAAGATGCCACTGCCAGTCTGATGGGCTTCTGGCAAGGGGAACGGCACAGGTAGGGGTGTGCCTTGTCCTTTGTCTTGCAAAATGTCTTGCAAATCTACCAGAAAGTTTTTCCGGGGCGTATTTCCAAGCAGGAAAGACTGTGAGTTCTTATCAGTAGACAGTCACCCTTTTGTTTTGGTTGTTGTCCCTGAACAGGTTTAAAAATGGTGTGGAGCTGCCTCTTGATAGTAAATCTCGATACAAAGTGAAGGTTGAGGGTAAAAAACACACTCTAATCATTGAGGAAGGAACCAAAGCTGACAATGCAACTTATTCAGTGATGACAACGGGAGGACAATCATCTTGTAAACTAAAAGTTGACTGTAAGTGTGGGGGGTGGGGTATGGTGTTTTAGTTGTGCTAGAAATCGTACATGTGATGCCTTCTGGAGCCTCCTAGTTCTACTCAGCACACACATGCGGACAAGCAAGTGAAAGTGTCTCCTTTTAAGCAACTACTGGGGAACATGAACATTGTACTAATTTTTTGATATTACTCTCTAAGCCATTATTTGCATGCTTATACCTTTTATGCTGTTAACTGAGAATTCAGTTCTGGACAGCACAGCTAATAGGCACTGCTTCTAACTAGACAATAAGTTAATTGCATAAATGCGGTCAATGTACATACTATTTGTTCTATACATAGCAGACTTGGGAAAGATTGAGCAGCCCCAGGAGGACTGTGGAGCTGGGGAGAAGTTTACCTCTTTCTCTCCCTAGCATGAACCTAACAAAAATTGCCTATCTGAATTGGCTATTTGTGGCTGCTACTTACAAAACAAAAACATGCATGTTAATTGTATTCAGGAAATTCATGTCTTGCTTGACCTTAATACAAAACTTGCTAGGTTCTTAGATGCACATTGGAGTTCACAGTGTGAATGGACACAGTAGCTTCCTGTGGTCCAGATATGCTCCAGTTCAGCACCGCTGACATAAACAGATCATGATGAACTGCTGCAATAATTTTTCTCATTTCTCTATTTCAAAGTGAGGCCACTTAAGATACTACATCCTTTGGAAGACCAGACTGTGAGGCTTGGCAAAGAGCTCTCCCTGAAATGTGAGATCTCTGAGAATGTAGAAGGGAAGTGGTACAAAAATGGGCAGCTTCTCCAACCCAGTGACCGCATTAAGATACATCATAAAGGAAGGTAGGCATGCAAAACAGTAACCCTTGAAGGTCAGGGTTAAAAATCACCTGGAGCCATTCCTTTATTACAGGTAGGTAGGATTGCCATACGTCCGGCAGGTATTCAGTCCTCGTAAGCAGCATTGGGGGGGGGGGGGTTGGAATCGCTGAAACGTCTGGGGAAACTAAAAAAAAGCTCAACAACAAGGATAAAGGTTGTTAATTTCAAATGACAGCCATCTTGGGACATTCTGGTTATGAAAAACAAGTAAGACCCATATATTTATAAGCAAAAAAGGGGGGCAAACTAGATGAGTAAAGGAAGACTCATAAGTAACATTTCCTGATTGGTTGTAAATTAATAATGAGGTTGGAGGGAGCAGCAATTAGATCAGTGCTGCTACATGAGTGCTGCTTCTATTCTCGGGACAGTAGATGAACACCCAGCTGCTAAAGTAGTAAAAATGGTATCGGCATCATAATTTGAAAATCAAAGGGCAGAAATCGTTTATAGCTGCACACATAGGAGGAGGAGCCCATAAATTTTAGTGGCATCCATCAGTTCTTCCTCTTACAAACTTGATGGTATGAAATGTCTGTAAAAATGTAGGTGTAAACTCATCTTTGCATTCAGAAATATGAAACAATTTGGGTCTAATTCATAAGACATTAGAATTGTATTGTCATATAATGCAGTGTATAGTTTATGATCTCATACTTTAAGTTCTTGCATATATTTTTTCCTTTAAATTTTCCGTCTTGATTTTCCACAGAATCCATCGGCTAATTGTTGATAAATCACTCATTGAGGATGATGGAGAGTACATGTTTGTTCCAGATGCCTATAATGTTAACATCCCCTGCAAAGTGCATATTATAGGTAACTTTTGAGTTCCTGTTTGTTCCTTTTTAAAAATGTTTCATGTGCTATTTAATATTCAGAGGCAGGCCTGCGTGGATCACAGGGCTAGTGTACTGTTGGCCTTAAAGCAGAGATTGGATCAGCTAGATGATTTGCTAGTGGTTGCTTTTGTTTCCTGCGTTTGAACATTTGTGCATAGCTGCCAAGTCTCCCGTTTTCCCCGGGAAACCCCCGTTTTTCCAGCTGTCCCCAGCCGAAAAAATTGATTTTTTTTGTTTTTCCCCGGTTTATTCTGGCGCGGCAGCCATTTTGGAACTGGGTGGAGCATGCTCAGAAGCAACTTTTGATGCTGCTCTGCCCAGTTCCAAAATGGCTGCAGCGCGACTTCTGGTACCTCAGTTTGCAACTGCCTCAGGGAGCGACGGATAGCGGTGGAACGGATAGCGGTCGCAAACCGAGGTATTACTGTATGCCATAAGACACATATGCTTAAGGTATACTGAAGCTGGGGAAAATCTGTAATATTCCTGATTATAACATATGAAAGAACCAAAAATGTGTAACATTTTTGAATGCACCATATGAGGAAGCCAATTGTTGTATGGATGGCTTGCTAACAATGTTTGGGACAGCATATAGGACGGGGTGATTTGTCAATTCCAGGATTCAAACATAAAGGAAATGGACAAGTTTAGAAAGTTTTCATCTATTGCTTTCTGTACTGTTAAGCTTACATAATGAAATGTTCTTCTCATTGTGCAAATTCCTCAGTGTCTCAATTTTGCAGATCCTCCTAAAATCCACCTTGATGGACTTGGTGATGGCAATACAGTGACAGTTGTAGCAGGAACCAAGTTACGTCTTGAAATTCCTGTCTCTGGAGAGCCAACTCCGAAGATTATGTGGAGCAGAGGGGACAAGGTACAACTATAACATAAACATATATCTGCAATCTGATGTCAAGTCTTTAAAACTTATCAGCTTTGTTGTGTTTTATAATAAAATATGAGTAGCAGAGTAACCTGTATCAACAGTAGTATACCTTTGAGCTATATTTTGGGTGATTAATGATTGCTCCTAGCCTATAGCACACAGGAAGCACATTATACTGAATCAGATCGTTGGTCTCTCTTGCTCTGTAATGTCAAGACTGACTGGCAGGTAGCTTGCTAGACAGGTGACATTCCCAACCCTACTGTCAGATGTTGGGAACTGAATCTGGGACCTTTTTGATAAAAATCAGAAGATGCATTCCCAGAACCTTCCTGAAGCAGAAGACTGAGCCATCCTTGACTAAACATCCTGTCCTTTAAACAGGAGGATGCTTAACCTATGAAAAGCTCCATAATTGCTGCAGTTATTTTCACAATAAAATGTAAAAGCCATTTATCATTTTGTATGAAATAGTGCAGGGGGGAGAAGAGGGTAAGGAATAAGCAATGGATTCAAGCGGAAGTGCAAGTACTGTTTAATCAATAGTCATCCTACTATCTCATCATTCCTCCTAGTGATATGGTGGGTAACTAGGCTCACAATAGGTTTCGAAGATGGAGGGATTTATGTCCATCCTATCTTATGCTGGAGGGGTATGTCTTGTCCTTACTGCAGTTACACAAATGTGTGTCAACTAGTGGTATGTTCTGTGTGATGCTGCTTGTGATAGGAACACAGGAAGCTGCCTTTTGCATGGTTGGGCTGTTTGTCCATTCAGCCCAGTATTTTTTTCCTCTGATAGCAGTTGCTGCCCAAAGGTGCTCTGTTTCACACTGTTACCTGATATTCATTCAACTGGAGATGTTAGGGATTGAACTCAGGAACTTCTGCATTCAAGTCATGTGTTCTACTGCTGAGCTGCAGTTCACTCCTGCCCATTGGATCTCAGTCTAACTGCCCACAATGTATTTCACCTGTACAGAAGGCAGAGAGAGGGTGTGTGTCAAAGAAAGGGTAGTGTATTGGGAGGAAGTGTGGCAAGAGAGTTGGGTGGAGAGTTAATAATGTTTTAAAAATATCCTGTGTGGATGCTCGTTTCACTGCACAGATTATAGCTTGCTATGTGGTGGCTGATTCATTCTCAGTTGCACTCCACCACATCACCTCCTACATTATTTTGTAAGGGACTATGGTCTGCAATGCTGCTTCTAGAGGTAGTACCAAAAGAAGTGGTGATACCAGTTTGGACATTACTATAGAGTGTGTGACCCATTGACATGCTCCATATTAAACTCTCCCCCCCCCACACACACACACATCTGCAGTGGCCTCTTGGCAAATAGGAGGCACTGCTGTTCTCCTCCCACCCATGTCCCCAATGTAGATGTTCACTCACTTCATGGTGGCGGAGAGGCACCATTTTGTAGTTTGCCTCAGGGGCCAAAATGTTCTTGGCCAGCCCTGTCTGTTGGGCACTTTTTCATCTCTTATTCAAATTACTGTTAGATTTTTGTATATATATCTTGTGGCTAGCTTTGCAGATTTCTATTTTGATATCATGCTTTGATTCTTATTTGCCAATCTCCTAGTGGTTTTCAATCCCATGCTGTAAAATCTCTCTCCTCCTCCCCCGCCCTGCATAATTGATAGTGGCTCATGGATCCTGCAGCCAGAATACGGGCAGATAATTACCCAGACAGCAGTTGTTTGGTGATTGATTCAGCTGAGAGAGATGACTCAGGTGTCTACAGAATAATGTTAAAGAATGAGGCAGGAGAAGACACAGCCCACATCAACATCAAAGTGGTTGGTAAGTCTTTCCAGTTGTACTTTCGTACCAAGACTGCTCTACTTGGTTCTGTGTTGTTATTTATCATTTCTATGGGTCTTTTCAATATACAAAGTACTTCATAGGGCTGTAGCCAAGTAACTTTTACTCAGTTAATCCTGTCCATTAATAGATTTACTCTTGAGTAAAAATGGAATACAACCCATAGTTTTTAGCCTCACTGATTTTATGGGTCCACCCCCCCTGTTTTTTTATTTTTTAATATGATTGCATTTGATTTTTGCTTGTTTTCTTGAAAAAGTAATAGCTTTTAAACTATGCTGTTCAATGTTCAGAAAAAGTGTTTGAGTGGTATACAAAACTAAATTATAAATGAGCTGAGGTAAGAGATAATGGCCTGGTTTGCTTGCCACATTCAAGCATAGTTTCAATGTGCTTGTACACATTGCTCAAAAGTTCCTGCCAGTGCTCCTTTCCTACTGTGTCACTGACAAAGCAACCCAGACTATGTCTTGATATGTCACCCAAATCTTACCTCATGGTTTTTTTTCTCTTCAAACATACCATGAGTGGTAACCAATGTTTGTTCTTCACTTACTGCTTCTGTTCTGTGAAGGTTTGGATGATATGACAAGCCACACTCCAGGTAGGATTCAACCAATGAGCCCTGAACAAGGACTTCTGTTTGAGGAATTGGGTTTTTTCCACTCCCCCCCCCCGGCATGTCTCCTCCTCAAAATTGACTCTGGGAAGGTTGGGAGAACCCCTGGAACAACATGTGGGGGGAAGAGAGGGGGATAATTTTGCCTGGTAAGCTTAAATGCTTGCCCTGACAGAATTATCACTTCAAAGACTTGTTTTGTCTGTGGTGCAGCAGCATGAATGGAAGAAGAATACTGAGGGGGTGTTTGTGCAACGTGGTTTAATATGATGTACAAACTGGACTAATTATTGTTTCCAAGACCGCCAATGAACTTATTTGTAGTTGAGATTTACACCTCGGTCTTGTCTAGAACCTTTTATTTATTTTTTTGCAGTTTGTTTATTAAAGGTCTACTTTTTGCTCCAATTTTGGTCCAGTTTTAGTGATAAGCAATAAACAGTTCACTGTACAGCAATATCAGCATGTTTAGTAGGGGAGGCTATCCAAGGAAATAAAAATATTTTTGCTTGCTACAGATATTCCTGACCCTCCTGCGGCACCCATTGTGGTTGATGTAGGAGAAGATTGGTGCATTATGAACTGGGAACCTCCAGCATATGATGGTGGGTCGCCTATCTTAGGTAAGTAGCATCTGCACAGCTATTTTGATATTTCCTAGCTTTTTACTGTCACATTTAATGGGAACCTCTGAGTTAGTGCCCACATGGTGGGCATCTAGCTGCTGTCTCTTAAAGTAGAATTTTCTGAGAACCAACAAAGGAGATTTTCATCTTGTGTGTATGACTTCATAGATACCATTTTATATACAGTACAGGCAAATAACTTGCATAGCCTTCTCTCTGTGTGTCTGGAAACATATAGAAAAACAGAGCATGTGACATAACAGTAATTGCCTCCAACTTTCCCACCCTAGTTTCACTTTATTGACTATCACTTTTGAAGGAAGAGGAACTTGGAGTATAATAAACACTGCGTTATACATTCAGTTCCTCTACATCAGAGGTGGGAAACCTTTTCAGTCTGGTAGGCCAGCTCAATATTTGTCTCCACACACGCACACACCCGGGCCACCTTTGACAGGTAGGCAGGACAAACCACCTGTCAATATTATAACAGGTGGGTTGTCCTGCCCCCATGACAAAGTCTCTTGCATAGCGCTTTCCAAATACCCGACAGCCATCTGGTTGTTGGGTGCTTCGGAACCACAGCACAAGGGGCTTTGCTAGCTTCACAGCAAGGTGACTGGGAGACATCATTTTGTTTTCTCACAATTCCCCCAATGTTGCAATGCTCTGTGGCATTCTGGGAAATTAAAATGGTGGTTCCGAGTCCCAGGTGCCTGGCAATGATAGGAAAACTTTGGGGGATGGGGAGATTAAGGGGTAGTGCTCAACAGCAGGTGTGAGCAGTGAGCCTGAGGATACTGTATATTGTCACCAAGATTTGAGAGGAGGAATTGATATGGAGAGGCAACTTTCAGCAATAGTTATATGTTTCTTGTATTATTTAGTACTTCCCACACTTGATTCAAAAACAGTTATTACCTGCTTCTAGGAAACATGTATAAAGCAGCCTTGAGATGTTTGAATAGTGTAATTATAGATAGCTTTAGGCCATGTAATACTCTTTGTGGACAGTTTGCACAAGAAATCAAACTAGTGTTTCAGCTACATGGCATTCCATGGATAAGCAGAAACATTTTAACTGATGGTTTTTGCTTTCTCTAGGAAATGTGGGGTGGGGACCTATTCAGATACCTCTGTGCTGTCCAGGTCAAACAAATACTTTCTGTGATGTTCACTTTTGTTCATTTTAGAAGTTCTGGGTTATTAGCCAATGGTATTACATTTATGCTTATATTAATCAGCTATTATTAATCAGCTAACGTCCTTATAGATCAAGATGATTGGACCTGGCTGCTTAAAAAGATACCATGTTTATTAATAAGTGTAAACCACAAATAACTTTTTTTTCAAATTTTCTTACAAGTGGCACCTATCTCCCTCCAAACTAAGCAAAATTTATGAAATTAATATGAATTTCTGGAGGCATAAACAAGCAGATTTTATACATGTATTTTTGTACTTTATACATGCATTTTGAGCAAAAAAATAAAGCAATTCTGGAAGGTAGTAATGAATACCATATAGGAAATTACAATATATAACATAACAAGGAACCCCAAGACTACCCTCCAATATGAGCAAAAGCAAAAACAACCAATACACACATTGTTACAAGACTATCTATTGGCCAGATTTGGGGAAATAACTCAATAGGATGGTGGTTAAACAAAAAGAGAGATGTTGAATTATTAACTAAATTAACTATACACACACACTATACACCCCCAAGAATGTACATTTATAGAAAGATGAGACTTCTTTATAAATTTTTGGAATGAAAAAAAAATAACAATAATATTCTTCCTGATAGTTCCATTTCTTTAAATAATGATATACAAAATGTATTCATTTGTAAGAGCCTACTGTATATTTTTCTTTTCTGTAATCATATAAAAATAATAATTGGAATTCTGCTTATATTTGTTTAGGTTACTACATTGAGAGGAAAAAGAAGCAAAGTTCCAGGTGGATGAGGCTGAACTTTGACCTTATTAAAGAAACAACTTTTGAGCCGAAAAAGATGATTGAAGGAGTTGCCTATGAAGTCCGGGTGTTTGCTGTCAATGCCATAGGCACTTCAAAACCAAGCGAGCCCTCAAAGCCTTTTGTGCCTTTGGGTGGGTAGATAATATACAATGTACATGTTGTCAGATAATCAGACTATCAGAATATCAAAGATATGTCAAAGTCAGTTCCTCCATTTTCTTTTAAATATTGCAGCAACTTTTAATTAATGTGATCCATAAAACTGCTCACAATCCCAAGGGGAAGAAAGTGTGCAAATAAAATGAAAGAAAGAGTGGGAACAGGACAAAAGAGGAAGCGATCAAAACAAAATGTTAAAGGACTTCAACAGATAGACATTGATGCAAACATGCAGCAAAGGTTGTATTGCAAACTCAGACACTCTCTTTCATTGCTTCCAGCTGTCACAAGTCCACCCACCTGCCTGGCAGTTGATTCCGTAACAGATACTACAGTTACCATGAAATGGCGGCCACCAGACCAAATTGGAGCTGCAGGTTTAGATGGCTATGTTATAGAGTATTGCTTTGAAGGAAGTAAGTGACAATTGAATTTTTCTTCAGTTAGGTGAGAGATGTTTTACTTTTTATAATAGAGACCTGCTTTCACTCACATCGAGGCGACTATATTGTAAGTGAGGATTCTCCAAGTCAAGTATGTGTTTCTATCCTATCCGGCTTCTAAATGTTTGGTCCAACTGTTGCTAAAAAATAATATCGGTCTTGCATTTTTAACTAGCATTCCAGACCAGCGGCTCAAAATTCTGAAACCTTGTAAAATATGTATTACACTGATATGGAAATGCCGTGTCCACTTTCAGTAGCAATGCTAGTTGCTACTTTAAAAACAAAATGAAGGACAAAGGAAAAGCAAGAATTAATGCAGAGATATGACTGCCCCCCCCCAAAGTCTTATTCCCATTGTCATTTCTTACTTGGTCAGGTCAACACAACTCTTAGATTGCCCCTTCTAAATTTTGGTGTGTCAGAATATTTCCCTAAACTTTGATTTTGTGCTGATAGGCAAGCTGAGCTGGTGTAGATTGAGCCATTACACCTGCTTTGCCACACTTGAATAAGGGTTAATTATTTCAACCCATATCTGGCTGTATGCGAATTAGGGCATTTATTATGTTGAAGCCAGCCCTATTATATGATGGAGATTTTCAGTGTCATTCAGATCTCAAAAACTGCAATTGTTCCTGTGTACATAGTGTGTCACTCTCTAGAGCCTTGATATAATTTAAAAAGGCAAGTGATCTGAGGTGAAGAACAGTGGATGTGACCTAGAACAGGTAAGGAAATGGGACACTATGTGAAGTCCAGAAATTCCTCAGTTCATGTGGGAAAGCATTCCCCCACCCCCAGTTTGCAGTGCCTGGATAATAGCTATTCTAGGAAATGTTCAAGAATAGGAGGATATTCTTGCCCTAAATTTAATTGTAGCTGTGTTATTGGTATAGGCTTCCTATACAACTTTTACAGTACAGGAAGACCAGCATGGAGGCTTGGGAAGTACCTGTTTCTAGAGGAAGTGGGTGGAGCACTGTGTGGCAGACAACAGTTGGAAGGAAAGTGAACGGTCTCCAGTTTTTGCTTTGCCCTCCATCACTCACCCTAACAGAAATAGCAAAGAACAGGCAGGCTTCACACCTCTGAGATTAAAAGTTCAAGTGAGTGGCTTCACGCCCTAAGTTATGGCTAGCTATCATTTGCCTTGGCAGAAGCGTGCCACTATTTCCCTGGTGAACAAAGCCCTTAAAGATTATTAAGATGTTTTAATAGATTCTACTCTTTGACTATGAGCCAAACGACACATGGCATTAATCACATGATTGGCCCTTGAATACAGGATGTTTCTTCCTTTCATGTATAGCCAGTACCCTCTTTCCTGCCTCCGGTCTGGATTTGGACCCTGGTGTGGGACTCTTTACTCCCTGATGCAGTCCTGATTTAGATTACCCCTGCCCCCTGTGGAGAACCCATTCCGGATAGGAGTGCCATTCGGTTCAAACGGCTAAAGCTTTTCTATTCCCCCTCCCATATCAGGGTCCTAATCTGGATTTAGGTCCCTACACTTTAAAAAATCCTGCACTCAAGGACAAACCGTGTGATTAGCATCATGTGTTATTTTACCCTATAGCAGAAGTTTAGAATTATTATTATTATTATTATTATTATTATTATTATTATTAGAACCTCATTTACAGATGAATAGCTATGCAGAGTGTTTAAACCAACTGGGACTTAAACCCCTTCCCACATTGCCAAATATCTTCAATGTGGGAAATGTAAGAAAACTGGAAAATAAATATATTTTCTTTTCTTTTTAAATGGACAAATTAAACAAAATTTTAATAAGTCTGGTAGAGCTTTCCAGAAACAAGAAAGCTGCAGCATAATTTACAGGTTGGGGTAGGGAACCCCCAGGAAAAACCAACCACAGGTGTTGTAGAAAATTGATTTATTATTGAAGTTAACACAGTGCAATGGAGCCCAGTCTCTTTGCAATATCCTTGATAAAGAGCAATGTGTCTGAATTGCATTGGGAAAAATACAAGAATAAGTCAGCTTTCTGTGACACCTATGGAAGTTTCATACCATGCTTCATCTTCCTGGGAAACTGGATTTGCCAAATATTCAGCTCAGATCCATGCTGACTGGGGCTGATGGGTGTTTTAGTCCAAAACAACTGGAGGGTATCAGGTTGGGGAATACTGAAGTAAAGAATCAAGAATATATGAATTAGTCAACAGTCCCAAATTCTCTGTAACTAAGGAGGATGTGATATGCATAGTAAATCGTAAATCTAGCCATCATAGGTAGAAATGTCTTTCAAGGGACACTTCAGGGTTCAGCAGAACAAAATTCCTTGTGTACCTGTTGAACAGAGCAAAACTTTTACTTTTTTCTTTCAGATAGGCTTAAAAGCATTAAGAAGATCCCTCAAAATGACAGCCGCGTCTGCCATTTTGGTGTTACCCACCTCACATAAAATACAGTAGTGATGTATTTTACAAACAATACTGTGTGCATGATGTGTATTCTACTTATGCTTTGCATTTCTAGATATACACCTATATATTTATTTATGTGTGTGTGTATACATATATATACAGTTAATGCCACTCATGTGTATATTGTAACACTTTGGAACAAAACGTTTTGGAAAATACAAAAAATACTTGGTGTTTACTTCTATATCTCTTGCTCTGCCTTGTTTCCTTTCATTTTTCCTTCAGTACCTGAATATCTCTGTTCTTCATCTTTTTTCCAGTACCTTTCCTTCAACTAATTTTTCTACAACGTTTAATATTTCACCTGGATCTCCAGGTATACTTTCTTTGACTGTCAATCTTTCAGCTGTCACTTTTTTCAGTTCTGTCCTTCTCTTCTTCTTACTTATTCTATCAGTTATTCTCTTTTCCCTCTCTCTTCTACTCTCTCTCTTGTCTATTGCCCTTGAATGGAATTTTATTAGGGCTGCTTTAATGCACAGACAAATTCTATGATAATAGTGCAGAGTGACCTTGGAAAAGTGAGAAACGTTTTGGCTTCTTTAAAGTTGATAAAGGAGATTCTCAGCTTTCAGTGGAACCAATATTACATTACACATACACATATAAGTTTAAAGGATCAAACATTGCTCATGGACTTAGTGACAGGATCAGATATTGTGCTCCTCGTAACTCATTCAGTCATTCATCTATGCTATCAAGTATACGAATCCGAAGGCACTGGAAACTGAAATTAAAGGAATAAGCACCTAGATGATTAGAGGCTCCCAACTCTTTTATTCTATCAGAATAACATCATTGTAAATGCAAAATGGGTAAGGGAATCCCCCCCCCAACATATTTCTGTAAGTTTGTAAAATGACACTGAAGTTTTCATTGGCTAGAATAAAATGTTGCAAAAAAAGAGATACTCTTACCTGTTTTGTATTTCCTTTTCTCTGGAATCAACATAACAAAAACATAACCAGCTGAATATGGTGGTACACAATAACCTAAATTTGATCCAACAAGTTTGTTGTCTCAAATCAGCAAGCCCTGAAACAACGTTAGGTGCCTTCTCAACCTCAAGGTGAACAACCCCAAGTAAAGCTTGTCTTCCAGCACCTTTATTTCCCCCAGGTTTTGTCCTGAATGTGGACACATGTATGCACATGAAACTCATGATCAGGGTCTTAATGGAAACACCAGCAACACAAGAATAAAACCTGTTGAGATCACTGCAGCAGTGCTATCATCGGCAGACCCTACAACACAATTTCTCTTCAGGTCCAGTTTTCTGCTTCCTGTCTATTTTATTGTCCAATATCAAGACAGGTTATAAAACCTGAAAACTTTAGTCATTAGGCCCACCTTGCAAGACACACCAATCCATATGTAGATTTTAATCATTGAATGCTATCCAGTGAACCATACATGCTATGCACAATGGGGTTCTGAGCCAGAAAAGCAAAATAACAACTGTGAATGAAAACTCTTTGACAGGCAATACTTAGAGAGACCGAGTTCACTCAACTGCAGCTATACAACAAGCCAGCAGACTTCCAGATCACCTTATACCAGCATATACCTCTGCACACCACTGTTCTATTTCCTTTTAGCTTTCTCTTTCTTATTCTGGCCTACACTTTAATCTTCTCTTCCTGCTAAATCTTCTCTTTTACTCGATGGATTTCTCCTGCCTATCTCCTCTTTTTTTCAAACCTCATCTTTCTCTCTGGGTGCTCAGATATACCAGTCTCAAAGGCTCTTCTGCCTATGACTGTAAAGTACCAAATGTGCTTTCCAAATTATTTAGGTCCTCAGGAGCCCACTACAGAGGGCAAGGGAGACAGTGGTGGTGGTACAGAGCAAAATAATAGTGAGGAGACAGACGGGGGCTTGATCAAGACTGAAGAGAAGACACCAAAACCCTGTGAGTTTTCAACGGCATCATCTCCCCCTTCCCCCCCCCTCGATTGTGCTGTTTCCCCTTGATCTGTGGTTGGAGCCTCAGTCCGCTCGAAGCAAAGTGGCCAGGGGGGAAATCGGCAAACAATGGTTTGCCATGTGTAGAAGAAACAAGCTCTATTGTGCCATGTGTAGAAGAAACAAGCTCTAGCCAATTCCTTGATCATCCCAGAGCTCCTCTTCAAGGCACAGTACATATCTCTGTATAGTTACTAACAGGGACTACTAACAACTGACTCATATCTTGCCTGTGTGAAAGTGGGTGTCTCTGAATTAACTTTAATGGTGGACTCTCATAAGGTATATCGGCAGAACTGTATGAAGGTGAATTTCTGGAGGCAACTTATGACCTGGAAGGTAAAGTATGCAACAAAGATATTTAAACATTCTTACTGAAATTGATTCCCCCCCCCCCGTATAATAGTGACATTTTTGAGGGAACAGTACCGCAGCGACTTGGGGGGAATGTTCATGGAGTGCTCTTTTGGTTAAACAAAAGGTGCCAGAACTTATATCTTGATAAAAGTGCTGTAAGTACCTGCAGAAAATGGCCATAATGGGCAGGGGGAGAAAAGAGGTGATGGTACATGGTACTATCACAAAAAAGCACAGACTATACTGTATGTGACTCTATTGTTTTGATTATCCTCATCATAGCCCTGTGCAATAGATTATTATTATTATTGTTATTATTATTATTATTATGCAAATGGGAAATTGAAGCTAGGAAAGAGTGGCTTGCTTATATGGCTGAAGTAGGAAATGAACGCAGGTAGTATATGCCGAAATCCGTTGATCCACCTCCTGAAACGCATACTGTCTCCACTCACATAATACTGAAGAACCAGTTTTTAAAAATATATATAATGTGGTTAGTTTCTTCTGCAAAGCGTGAATGATGCACTGTTCTTTCTGTATGAAAGCCTATTCAATAACTGACTGCATAAGACAGTTACTGGTGTGTGAAGCTATTTGTGAATTCTGTATTGGTTAGAGAAAAATAATAGCTAACTTCTTTCTCTCTAAAGTTCTGAGTATCAGTTAAGATGTTATATATATAAAGGCCACAGTCCCAGTCCAGATGTGTAGAGCTCTAATACATACATGGCACTCTCAAAGTCTTTCCCCATTCATTGCAATTTCAGGGCCTGTTCCATGCATATACAGTATCCCTATTTAAATTAAAAAAATTGTCCAGTAGCACCTTAAAGACCAACTAAGTTTGTTCTTGGTATAAGCTTTCATGTGTATGCACGCTTCTTCAGATACACTGAAACAAAAGAAGTGTCCATGCACACGAAAGCTTATACCCAGAACAAACTTACGGTAGTTGGTCTCTAAGGTGCTGCTGGACAATTTTTATTTATTTTTATTTATTTCACTGCATCAGACCAATACGGATACCTACCTGAATCTTTATCCCTATTTGTTTGCCTAGTCAAGTCTTTGACTTGGAAGTGAATGGGGAGGCATGTGCTTGATTGGAGCTTCATGTGTGCATTCACAGAGTTCTGAATCTGGTTTCATATGTATTCATAAATACATACGGTATTTAGACTGGGATTAGGTTGATGGCCCCATCTTTATGAAGTTGGCTGCAGATAAATCCCATTATAACTTAGAAGTAGGTGATTTATCTCTGACCACTGTTGAAAGTTGCCTGGTGGTCTAGTTGTTTTCTATGCAATGTGGCTGTGATCTTCCAAAGTTGTGTTCTGGTAAGAGTCCTATTCATTTACTGGTATGGTACCTTTTGTGAGCATAGCCTGCTAGTAATCAGTTATATATCTTTTAATCATCAGAGTGTTCTTGAAAGTTACTACTCCTGAGACAACTCACTCTGCAGTTCACTCACTATTTGCAAATAAACATGGCAAGCCACATGTCCCTACCCACCTCTGATCCTGGTGTCACTCCACTAATGATATTTCATTTGTAACTGTAGTGTTCTTAAAGAGAAGAAGGCCAAGTCACATTTATATGTCCACCAAGGGAAAAATAACTTCATGTTATTTTCATACCACTTAAGCAGCTGGGTTGTGGAAGTTGGCAGTGGAAGTTAATAGTAAATATTGTATACTACTGGTACTAAATGAATTGAATGGGTTATAGAAGCTAGTGATATTCCTTCAATGCTAGTGATATGGAATCATTGGGGGGGGGGGTTGGTGGTAGCAATGCTTCTGAATATCACTTTCTGGAAACCACAGGGAGGGAGTGTGCTATTTGAATCCTGCTTTCAGGTTTCCCCCAGGTACCTGGTTGCCACTGTGAGAACAGGATGCTGGACTAGATGGGCCATTGGTTTATATCCAGCAGGCTCTTATGTTCTTATCCTTCATACTCTGTGCCCAAAAGAATTAAGCTAAACTTCAAGTGTGTGCTCTGCTACGAAATGACTAGCTTATGCAACAACAGTGAAGAAATTGTTTTTGCTAACATGCTGTCTTCTGAATTTGCAATGTGTGCTTTCAGTAGCTTGGGATTTTTTTATTTCAGAGATTTAGGTGGCTGACATTTGCCTGTTGGGAATTCCATGTGCACACGGGAGCAACCACATAGTTCTGAATCAAGTTTCATACACACATGCGAATACATATTTATGGTCAGTGTGGGATTGCATCACCATCCCAGGATTACAGTTTACTTGGAGTTTTTCAGAGCATTTCAGAACTCTGAATATTGTTTAAAGGGAAATGTTGTGGTAGCAATAGAAAAACATGGATCACTTAGTGGACAGCAGAGATGTATGTGTAAACAGGCAATATGAGTTGGACAAAGAAGCATTCATGGAACATAGAAGCAGTACGGCTGCATGTGTGGATAATGATTCTGTGTCTGCATAATACCTGCACATTAATTTTTTTGCAACAATAAAACTAGAAAACGTTATTTAAAAGAGATAGGAAATTATTTAGACTGAAACTGTGTTCTGGATATCAACTTCCATGTGAAATTCTGTTACTCCAACTAATAATTATCATGTTGCTTGCATGTTGACATTCCTTTAAGGAGGCAGTACAATAATATATTGATTACTGCCCTTCGGGATTATAATTTTAATTATAAATGTATTAGTCAGTTTTTAAAATGGAGGAAAGTGTTAAATAATATTTATTTCGTACAGCAGGCATCGGCAACCTCCGGCCCATGGGCCGGATGTGGCCCATGGAGACCATTTATCCGGCCCACGGGCCACCCCTGAACCAAGCTGCCCGCTTGGCAAGTCCCACTGCGGTAAACCGGCGTGGCTTGGCACGGGGACTCACCGAGCAGCGCCGGAAATCACGTCTACGCAGCTGCAGAAGCGATTTCTGGTGCTGCAGACTGGAAATCGCTTCTGCGCAGCCGCGGACATGCGCAAAAGCGATTTCTGGTGCTGCGCTGCCCATTTCCAAAATGTCCACAGCACCAGAAATCGCTTCTGCGCATGTCCGCGGCTGCGCAGAAGCGATTTCCGGTGCTGGCTGCCCATTTCCAAAATGTCCACAGCGCCACCGGAAATGGCTTCTGCACCTGTGCGGCCCATGTCCAGCCCACGGACAATAGTCCATGGGAATCCTCCGGCCCACGGGCAGAAAAGGTTGCCAACGCTTGTCTTACAGTCTTCATATGCTTTCTTAAATTAGAAACTGGTGGTTTGGCTGCAAAATACTTCCAGGAAGTGAAATATATTTAGTTTGCTACACTTAATGTTTTTTTTAAAAGGAATTAGTGATTCACAAACACTTTTCATATATATATCATTATCAATTTCTGTCCTTTCCTTCCTTTTGCTTTTTATCCTACTTCAGCGGAAGAATGGATTGTGGCTAATCCAGAACTCACAGACAAAACAAAATTCACCATCACTGGCCTGCCAACTGGATCAAAAATCTTTGTTCGAGTAAAAGCTGTGAATGCTGCTGGTGCCAGTGAACCTCGGATGCATCCACAGCCAATTTTAGTCAAGGAAGTGATAGGTGAGACAGGCTGTTTACTTATGCCTAGGGATGGATGGATCTGTCAGTGTTGGTTCCCTCCATTTCTCATTTTTCCAATCTGAAATTCAGTTCTCCGCATTTCTGCAGCAATCCGTGTTTTATTTTTTAAAGACCTAATGAAAATTTGAGTATTTCAAATACACCCTCTGTGAATTAGGAGAAAAATTGTATGCAGTTTTGACTAATGTACGCATTAGTATAATAATGACTCAAGACAATGTGTTATGGGATTATAATTGGCCACAACTTTATTAAGATTTAGATGTAGGAAGACCTTGGCTCAGGCATTGGGCGTTATCCTTCCCCAGTCCCCAGCCAGGGAGCAGGGTTATCCAGAATGTATGCGGTTAGGGCTGGCTCTGGAGAACATATGTTCAAGCAGAGAGAGCCCGCCCCCGTTCGCCACCGCTGGAAGGGGGAAAGCAATGATGACTACTCGGTGTATGGGCCAATGCCTCCCCTCAAGACCCCTTTAATAGGGGGAACCCTGATCTTGATGCCTTAAAGGGGGGTGAGGTCACCGCCTCACACCCCTCCCCTTTAGGAAGATAGCCAAAAGGAATCCGTCTAAGGCCTGAAACCGCCAAAGTTTTGACATATTGCTATGGGAAAGGCAAAACCTGCCAATGCGGGAAAATTCATTTCCAGCCCTTCAACAGCGACCCTGACGTAGCAGTGCCTGTGTACCTGTGGGGGGAAAGGTTAACCTGCAAAAGAAAACTTCAGTTAGGGTTTGGAGGGTGGGAGAAGCTCTGGAGCCAACTGTTGCTTGCAGGTAAGATTCAAATCTTATTGTGTGAGCTGGACAGTCCCTCCCCCTTACCTGGCCTGTCCCCTGGCAACACCTCCCCAGGCAGGATTGGACGATTGGCTGGGGTAGGCAGAGACCCCAGGTATCCCGCCTGGAGAGGTAGTGACCAGATCCAAACTACCAGGTAGCCGCTCTGTCCAGGGGGCTGTGCGCGACCACACAAAAATTGCTCCCCCACCCTGTTTAATGTGGGGAGCGGTCATTACCAAGAAAGAGTCCATAAGGCACGATGGAGTAAAGAAGCAAGTCCTGTGGTCATAGCACTGCCGATAGCCCAAAGTAATCAACTTCCTTTAACAAAGCAAGAGTACTGGCTCTGGTTTTGCAGGCTCCGTATCCAGCACTTCAGCTCATCTCAGTTTATTAACTGGCATATGAAACCAGGATCAGATCCAGTTAATCAAATACTTTTTCAAACAAATGCACTCCCCCTTCCTTCTTTTTCAAATTAAGAACCCCCGAAGATTCGTCTGCCAAGACACTTAAAGCAAACATATGTTCGAAGGGTTGGAGAAGCTGTGAATCTTGTTATTCCCTTCCAGGTAAGAAACAAATAAATATAATTATTTATGTGAATGTTGCATGACACAGGCAGCCCCCCGTTTACGCAGGGGTTACATTCTGAGGCACTGCGCACATTGGTGATATCACATGTAATTAAAACCCATTGAAACAGCCTTCAAACACCCCACTCTGCCCCTATTCTGCCCTTTTAGTGACATTTCAGTGATGTCTTTATGACATTTCCGGATCACTTCTGGGTTTGACGCGATGCATGTATACACGGTCACATACATATTGAACGTGTGTAAACGGAATAAAAAAATGCTTCCAGTAGCACCTTAGAGACCAACTAAGAGACCACCTTAGAGACCAACTCATACCTTTGTCATAGGTATGAGTTTTCGTGTGCATGCACACTTCTTCAGATACAATGAGACAGAAGTCACCAGACCCTTATGTATAGTCAGAGGGTGGGGAGGGGTATTACTCAGAAGGGTGGTGGGAATGGGTGATTGGCTGATAGGAGTGGTAAACCTGTAGATGACTGTTAATGACTGTTAATGACTGCAATTGGTCTTGCAGGAAAAAGCAATGGCTGGGGTGCTAAAGAAAGCTTGATCATGTATAATGAGATAAGAATCCAGTGTCCTTATTCAGACCAGGTCTCTCCATGGTTTTAAGCTTGGTAATGAGTTGCAATTCAGCAACTTCTCTTTCCAGTCTGTTTCTGAAATTTTTCTGTAATAAAAGATCTTGTATACAAGATCTCAAAGTAGCTGTTTTATTACATCTACAGGTTTACCACTCCTATCAGCCAATCACCCATTCCCACCACCCATCTGAGTAATACCCCTCCCCACCCTCTGACTATACATAAGGGTCTGGTGACTTCTGTCTCATTGTATCTGAAGAAGTGTGCATGCACACGAAAGCTCATACCTATGACAAACTTAGTTGGTCTCTAAGGTGCTACTGGAAGGATTTTTAAATTTTGTTTTGACTGTGTCAGACCAACACGGCTGCCTACCTGTAGCGTGTAAACGGGGGGGCTGCCTGTAGTGTCAAAACAGCAGCATGTGCTACTAGATTTTCTGCCTGTGTTCAATAAGCTATCTTATCACTGGCTTTTTTTTTAAAAAAAAGAAGAAGTTTGTATTAGTTTCTTGTAGTCCCAGAACTACTCAGGACTACCAAGAAGTCACTGGAAGAAACAGGTATTTCAGCCTCTCATTGAATACTTGTAGGACCAGAAGAGGAAAATATGGCATCTGTTCAGATGTACTAGCTGGTGATGTCAAAAAAGTTGAAGAGTATACTCTGAACTCCCAAAACTATACTAATACTGTGCTTATTATAATAATACATATATGTGCATTGTCAGTTCTTTTCCAGCCTAGTTCAGGATGTTCATTAATGTTTAAAGCCCTAAGGACTTAGGCCCCAAATATCTGAAAGACTGTCTCCAACCCTTTCAACCTTCTCAGGTGTTAAGATCTGCAAAAGGGGCTCTCTTGCTAGTCCCTGTCACCCCCAGAAATGTGGAGAATGGTAACCTGAGAGTTCTCTGTGGTAGCCCCTAAATTGTAGACTGACCTCCCCACAGAGGGAGCATATTCATTGTATAGCTTTCACCATTTACTGAAGATGCACTTATTTACCCTGGCATTTGACAGTTAAGGTGTTTTGCTTTGTGGGACCCACTTTTTTTAAAAAAAACATATATTGTTCTGCTTTATTTGGAACCGTTTGCTTGTTATTAATTGTAGCAGTTTAATCTGTTGAATATTGTATTGGTGTAACCCACCCTGGGACCTTACACTAAAGGGCAGGTAAGATATCATATAAATCAGGGGTGGCCAACTCTCAAGAGACAGCGATCTACTCACAGAGTTAAAAACTGGCAGTGATCTACCCCCCCCCCTTTTGGGGTTCAGGTCAAAGATGTTGAACTTTTTTTAGGAAGGAGGAAGACAGATTTGGGGGGGGGGGGTTCAGGTCAAAGTTGTTGAGTTTTTTCAGGGAGGAGGTAAAATGTTGAGCTTTTCTTAGGGGAGCCACAGTTGTTCAGCTTCTTTGGGGGGGAGCCAATGATCTACCAGTGATCTACCAGTAGATCACGATCTACTTGTTGGACATGCCTGATATAAATAAACAAAATATCAGAAGTGCAGCTTTCTCTTACTGTCATTTAACTCACAGGGAGTTATTTTGAAGCCTCTGCCTTGAAAATCACTTAACAAAAGAACTGCAATATATCTCAATGTATTCAGTCTGAACCTGCAGTTATAGTTCAGTAAGCAGCTCCTTGACTTAAACATGCAGTTCTTTGTTTAACCTTATTTAAAGATCACTGTAAAATAATAATACAGTCATATAAATTTGGTCCGTGGACATGTTTGTTTGTTTTCCCCCCACAGGGAAGACCAAGACCTAAGGTCTCTTGGAAGAAAAATGGAGCTCATGTAGATAAGAACCAAATTAACATCCGCAACAGTGAAAATGACACAATCATCTTCATCCGAAAGGCAGAGAGGATCCACTCTGGGAAATATGACATGAAAGTCAAAGTAGACAATCTGGTGGATAAAGCCACAATAGAGATTCAAATAGTTGGTATGTGTAAAAATTTGGAAGCGATAAGAATATAGGCTGTTAATTGGGATGTACTAGCAATCCTTTGGCATGTTTTGGGCATTCCTAAAACGACTGCAAGAAGCTAGGAGTTAGTACCCACTGTTCTATGATCTCTGTGGTGTCTGGAACTGCCTGCTACCAGAAACAACATATTGAGATAGATACATCATAAGTTTTTAAAATGAAGTCGAATCCTTTATTACTCTGTGCATTAAAATTGCAGGGGCTGGACTAGATGACCCTCGTGGTCTTTTCCAACACTACAATTCTATGGTTCTATAAGTTTCAGAATATGACACACTTCTTTCTGATATTGTTTTAATCCACTACTTCAGTTCAAGAGTGTATAATGGATAACTAGAAGGGGAAAGTGCAGGAAGTCAAACTGGACATACATTTCAGCTATTTAACTTTGCCGAATGATTACATTTTATATTTATCAATAAAAAGCAAAGAGAAGTGCGTTGTTCCATTAAAGCTCCAAATCCTTTCGTTAGAGCAAACCAAAATGTCACAAGAATGATCATGCTTTCGAGCTCTCTAGCATTGTTCTTCAGGATAGAAGTTTAAGAAGTCAGGGGTAAATGGGACAGGAAAAAAGCTGGTTTGATGTTGTAACTACGTCTGTATTTGGTCACAGTCTTAAAAGGGAATGAATAGCAAACTCAGTTGGATTAGGTTCTATCCAAATATAAAATCCAAGAGTTACCCAGATCTGTCTCCAGCTTTAAGTGAAACACACAGATTCCTTTGTCAGAGGGAACAGAGGTAAACAGAAAGAAACATGGAGGACTTTTTATGAGCAAAGCTAGAAATTAAATTTAGGGATTGTACTAGTTGTTGTTATTGTTTTTAAATCAATAGAAGCCAAATAGGATAATCTAGTGGCTCAAGAGAGCAATGTAACTGTTAATCTTCCTGCTGTGAGATTGTACCTGACCTAGTTTCTGTGTGAGTCTGGAAGGTTTTCCTTATTTTCACAGTGAAAAATAGTTTCTCACAAATATTCCTTTGAGAAAGTTAGATGCTTTGAGGATACACATGCTGATGTTTCTTTTTCAAAAAATATTTAGAGAATGTCAGCCATTCATTATTTGCTGAAGTATCTTGACTCTTATATTTGAAGTTTTTAAATGCAATACAGTACTGACATTTAAGTTGATACAAGTAAAACCTGCAAGAAAATGATACAGTTTATCCTCATCTTCTAATCAGTGTTCAGGGTTTTAGCAAGCTAATCATGATATTTTCCAGAATGCTCCATTATTAATTACACACTTACACACTTTTGATACTTAACATGTTCACTCTTCACTGAGCTTTTGTTGTTGTTGTTGTTGTTGTTGTTGTTACTATTAGTTGCCCTTGAGTTGCTTAAAATACATTTTGTACCTATACAAGCATGATACATCCCTCTAGTTTCTCAACTTCTCCCTATACTCATCACTTAAGTGTGCAAATGGAGGACTAATGGGACAGATATTATTATCAAATTAGTGTGGTTGATATTTCCAGGTGATCAGAACCTATGCTGCAGAAGTAATCTCTTGAAACCCAAAGCTGCACAATTTGGGTAGATATTGTGCTACCTCTTCCCTCAGTGCTGGCATCATCCACCTGACGGATGTGATCATTAGAATACAGATGTTACAGCTGGAGTGAGGGACCAGCCCGGCAGTTATATGAATCAGTCTGTAGTTCCATTTGAGTCATTAAAACCAGAAACTCAGTTTCTGCAAGTGAATAACAGCCGGTGCTATGGAAATTTGTACAGAAGTTAAGGCCTGCTGAATTCAATCATGCTTTCTGGAGAGAGAATCTATTTTCCCTGGGCTCACTGTAAACCCTGCAAAGACAGCAGCAGGAACACCAGAGAGTTGGAAATAATTGTTAATAAAACCCACCCCAGCATCTCTCTTGGCTTCTCTGCTACTGAGAGGCAAGTCAGAAGCTGCAGTTTATCTGATCACACAATAATCCCCACAACTACAAGCCAGTTCTGCCTGGAAGCAGGCTTCCTGCAGGGGAATTAGCCTATGGTGTCTGGGGTCACAGTAGGCCCCTTAAGGCAATAGGAATGTAATGTCTCCCCAGCTCTCTGTTGGTCACCCCACTACCAAGGGAGACAAGTTAATTATTTTGTTCTATATTGTTATAAAATGTAAGCCACTTGGGGATCATTTGATCAGGAGAGAGAAAATACATCTTTTAAATTAGAGGTGGGGACAATTTGGCCTGTGGCCACTTTTGGCCTCCCAGAGGTCCAAATTGGCTCCTCAAGCCATTTTCCCCAAACCATGTGCACCCAACCACCAGCCAACATAATTCATGACATCATCTAATGAGTGCTAGTGCAAGGTTAAATTCTGTGTTGGCCGAGCAACTCTTGTTTCCAGCAGTGAATAGCAGTGTGAAACCAAACTGGAGATTGAACCCCTGCTCATCAGTTTGTGGTTAACTCATGGCTTGTTAAACACTTAGGCAAATTTAGCATATTGTTGCTGTGGAAAAGTGAGAAATGTTGATGGTGCAACTTTATTGCCACAGATCGTCCAGGCCCACCACAAGTTGTAAAAATTGCAGATGTCTGGGGAGAGAATGTTGCTTTGGAATGGGAGCCACCCAAGGATGATGGCAATGCAAACATAACTGGGTACACAATTCAAAAAGCTGACAAAAAAAGCATGGTAAGTAGACTTTTTGACCCAGCAAATCTTAGGATGAGACTTTTATGTGCAAGGTTGTTTGAAAAGGTTGCTACTGGGTGTTGTGTGCTTTTGTGATACAAGATACAAGCTGCCTTTTCAGCTTCTGCTGCTACAAAGGACTTTACAACGAATTTGACCAGCATCTGTGATATTTGTGGCCAAGAAAATCCCTTACTTCATAAGACCATTGGATATTTTTCTCTGCTGCCAATTAACTTCAAAATCAGCAGTGGTGTTAAGTAATTTTGCACTCTGGACCTGTTGGTAATGTTTAGATGGTTTCCCCCCACTGTGCTCTCTTCAATTGACTTGAGGAGTAAAGCAGTTAATACATTTTCATGGGCGTAGGCAGGGGGGCAGGAGGGGGCAATTGCCCCCCCTAGAAGCAAAAGGCTGAGGGGCGCAGCGTGGCAGCCCCAGGCTTCCGCTCCCGGCGCGAAGCTCCAGAGGCGCGCGGGGAGCGCAAGCGGAGGAGCGCTAAGCGGGAGCGGGGAGCATAAGCGGAGGAGGCAGCCACAGGCTCGCGTTCCCCGTGCGCCTCTGGAGCTTTGTACTGGGCGTGGGAGCCTGGGACCGCCTCCTTGAAAGAGCTGGGAGGCGCAGAGGAGGCAGGCACAAGCTCGCGCTCCCCGCGCGCCTCTTGAGCTACGTGCTGGGCGCGGGAGCCTGGGGCCGCCTCCTCGGAAGAACTGGGAGGCGCAGGCCACGTAGCCCTGCCCACATCCCCACTGTGGCCCCTCCCCTCCCCCACCCCTTGCCCCCCCTAATTTTGATCCTGGCTACGCCCCTGTACATTTTTTTACTAAATAAGTAAACGAAACAAAGCCCAGTCCTCTCTTGCCCTAGTCTCAGTTGCTGTGACTGTTGTGAACTTTATACTGTTTGCATTGCTGTTATTTCTCTGCCAAGCTGAACAAAAGTCTTTTGAAGTGTGCTTTGCACACTGTACTCAATAAAGTATTCTTGAATGGATTTAATCTTCCATTAACAACATTGCTGCTTTAAGGTGGATAACTATTCTACCCTAGCTATATAATATATTCACCCAGGCATAAACCAACCCAGACCCTGCAGTCATCATGTGACAACCTTCTCTGTGTGCCCCCTATGAAGGAGGTGCAGAGAGTGGCAACACAAGAATGAGCCTTTTCATTGGTGACCCCCTGAATGTCATGGATTGGCTGCATGCAAAGCAGTGGTGGGAGGCACCAGTTGGGAAACCCCAAAGGGAACCCCCAAAGTAAGAAGGCTCAGAGCCAGGGCATTGGTGGTGGGATGACGATGAGTGGTCAGAGGGAGAAGAGGGAGCAAACTGGTAGGAGGAGTTGTCAGAAGCTGAAGAGATAACAGGGTTTCGTGAACAGGAAAGGCTGTGGCAGGGAGCAGTTCAGAATCAGAGGCAGAAGCTCCTCTCCCCCCTGGTTCCCCAGAACCCAAAGAGGTATGAAGAGGGTGGAGCAAAGACAGGCAAGATGAAGGAGCCTCAGACTGCAGGTTGAATTAGGTCTGCACATGTGAATATGTCTATATATAGATATATAACACACAGGCTGTGCTTCTAAGCTTTTCATTTTATTTTGGTTTGTATACTTAGTTTTAATGATTGTAACACTTTGTAAGATCTTAGGGGTCAGTTCTCAGTTGGGGGGGGGGGGTACTAATGAATACAATACATAATAATTTGAAAGAGGTCTGTGAGTGGCCATGCTGATTCTGAGGTTTACTGCTGAACTGCTTTGTTGGTTTTATGCAATGCAATGTTTTGACTATGTTTAAATGAATTGTTCCATGGTTTCATCATGTGTGTTCACTGTTCTGGGATCACAGGGTTTAAAGGGCAATCTATAAGTGTAAATAAGAAAAAGCAAGCAAACTAGGTACTGTGGACGCAATTCCTTCAATGGGAAGGGTTTTGCATTCACCCCCCCCCCCCACCTCGACTCCAGTCTCTGCCTTTCTTATCTGTGGTGCACTTTAGCAATCAACAAGCAAAGTGAACTTTGCCCTGTTCCCCACCCCTAAGTTCAGAAAACTCAAATTTCAGCATATTGCTTTTCCTAGAATGATCATCTGGACTACTAAAGGGAATGTGCCAATTACTAGAATTCACTTTCTATTCATATTTTACTGCAAAGTGTAAGTAAGTAAGTAAGTAAGTAAGTAAATTAGTTCTTACTTCACATTTCATGAAGTGCAGCTTCATCAAAATAGTACAGCTATTCAAAAAGCTTATCATTTGCCATAATTGGGTACTTTGGAAAACCTATGAAATGGTGTATGGCATATGGTTGCTGTTTTTGTTACATAAGCAGCTGCTACTTATAGAACTAAATGGATATCTTTATTTCTGTTTCACCTTGGCCTTTTTGATGAACTTTCTTACTTCCCTTAACATTTGATCTCTTGATTGTCTTCCCAGGGGACCCATTTATGAAATGTCAGTTTGCTTAGTAATGGAAGCAAGTCCTATGCATGCTTCCCTGGAAGTAAGTCTCACTGAAGTCAGTGGGCCTTACTTATGAATTGATAATCACGGGATTGAGTTGTTCATAGCAATTTAACCTGGTCTTGTATCTTGCAGGAATGGTTCACCGTCATTGAACACTACCATCGGACCAGCGCTACCATTACTGAACTTATCATTGGGAATGAGTATTTCTTCCGGATCTTTGCTGAAAATATGTGTGGCCTCAGTGAGGATGCAACAAGGACAATGGAGAGCGCTGTGATTGCCAAGGATGGTTAGCTAGATTAACTCTAAAACTATGACACTGAAATAGAATACAACACAGAACACAGAGCACTCATTTCTTGGAGTTGAGGCATTATCTATTTGTCTTTGAGAGAGAAAAAGCCACCTGTTTGTTCAAGTTACTTAGATGATAAATTCACATAAGATGTAGAACTCACTCACCAGAATCAATGGGAATTTTGTTTTTACCTTCCATATAATGCTGAAACAAAATTTCAGCTGGCCTGAATGTGTAGTGGTCTGATTTTGCCGTTCTGCACAGTGCACAACCAAGTGATGTGCTCATAGTGTGGATTATCTCATTCAGTGCATTGCAGGAATGCTGTCAAGTTTGTGCTGAGAGCCAGTTCACATAATTGGCTCATAGCAATCACATTCCATTCAGGCAGATGTATGTATTTGTTGTTTAAGTATTTAAAAACCTCACTTTCCTAAAGGTACAGTATATCAAGGTGGTATACAGCATACAAAGTTACAATAAAATCAGCAGAAGCATCCATATAAACATCAATAGAACATCAATAAGTCCCAGTTATTTTAAAAAGAGAAAAACATATTGCAAAGGCCTGTCTGAACAATGCAATATTCAGAATACTTCTAAAGTGTGTGTGTGTGTGTGTACGTACATACACACACACACACGCCAACCTAGTTTTGAGGAAAGAGGAAGATGGTTAGAAAAGTCGAATGCTTCCTGTCACTGCATATTATGCCAAAGCCATATTGTTCCCAAAGCCCGTAAACTACTTACCATCCTATTTTGAGAACATAAGGAAGACTTAACCTGTGTCTGCTTTACAAGGGAGATTTGGCCAGCTCTTGCTTTATTGCAGAACTGTCACATCCCACTTCTTTCCATGAAAGGTATTCTGCTTTGAGCAAAATGAGGATTCTGAATGGCTACACTATCAGGCGTAGCAAACAACGGAAATAATAAGAGTACACTCCAGGCCTCCTGATTAGCTTGTGGGCTTTCCATAAGCATCTGTCTGGTTGGCCACAGGTGGAACACAATGCTAGATTAGATACACCATTGGTCTGATCTAGCAATCCATACTTTTCACTCAGTCTTGGAGCTCAACCTCAGGTTGTGACACCAGGATGGTGAAAGCTGCAGTAATTAATGAGCTGCTAAGGTGCCACCTCTTCCACACACTTGCTGTTTAGTTCAACTGCAGCACCTGTGGACAGGGAAGAAGGAAAACATGGAGGCAGTGTAGAAATGAAAAAAAGAGGGATTCTATAGTATAAAGGATAGAATAGCATAGTTGGTTGTGGTAAACAGAATGAAGGTTCCAAAAAGGGTTGTTAAGATGTAAACAGTATTTCGTGGCAGTGATTCTCCACAATCCAATATTCCTCTAAAGCAGCCTGTGTTAATTCTCTCTTGATTTAGTGTTTGATGATGTGTGTCGCATGCTAGGCCTGCTCTTACGATTTTACATACCTGTTAATAGGAACAATATCAGCCACACAGTATAGCTATAAAAAAAAAAAAATACTATTTTTCTAGCAGTTCCTGAACTTTTGTTTTACAGGGAAAGTCTACAAAAACCCAGTTTATGAGGACTTCAATTTCAATGAACCACCAATGTTTACCCAGCCTTTAGTTAATACATATGCTGTGTCTGGTTACAATACAACTTTGAACTGCAGCGTCAGAGGAAATCCCAAGGTAAGCTATTATGCTGAATGACATAAAAGTCTGTACATCAACACAGACATTTCCAGATGGGACAGTGCTTTAATCTGTTCACAAAGCAGACCTGAACTTAGCAGGCAAGGGAAAGATTATATAGTAAAGTAGGCTTCACCAACTTAGTGCCCACCTGGCTGGGTCTGATGGGAATTGTAGTCCAAAACATCTGGAGGGCAAAAGTTTGGCAAAGGCTGTAGTAAAGACTGGATTCCTAAGATCCCACCTCTTCCACACTCCTGCTGTTTAGCAAAATAGATCAGTAATCTCAAGACCAAAAACAACCTACTTTGCTTCTTCATCTCTACTGTGTAGCTACTGTGGTACTTACTCGTTCATTCATTTTATTTAAACCACGCCTTTCTCCCAGTGAACGACCCAAGGTTGCTCACAGCATATATCAAAATAGATACAGCTAAAAAAACACAATAAATATAAATACTGGAAAAACAAATAAGTAACCCAATTAAAACGGTATTAAAAAACCCTTAAAATCAGTCAAAAGCACCAAAACACAAGCCCAACACCCAGTCTCAGCAGACCCAGCCACAAACAGCCAGTTAATGGCCAAGGGCCTTTCTGCACAAAAAAGCCTTTGCCTGCCAGTGAAATCAAAGCAAAGGGGAGGAGCCTAGCATCCCCTGGAAGGGACTTCCACAATCTGGGAGTAGCCACCAAGAAGGCTCTCTCATACTTACTTAATCCTTTTTAAACTATATACTTGAGCTACTCACAGTTGCCAAATTTTTACTCCTCCTGAAGCTTTCCTGGCAGCTTGAGACTCAGAAATTAAGCAGATGTATCATTTCCCTGTTAATTTTTATTTGGGGAAATTGGGAGAGTACGGTGAGAAAAATATTGGGAACTTCAGATACATCTTTTTCTTTTTCTATAGACATGATCGCCTTAACGGACACTGTTTTCTTTAACCTGGATAATAATAACCTGGATAATAATAATAATAATTTCTTTAACCTGGGTAGTAAGTCTATTGGGGATGTTGGTTTTGAAAGGTAAAGGAACCTGCATTGGACTTTCCTCAGAATCTTCACACCTAACTATAGAATTTAGGAAATAACAGTAAAAACAATCCAAACAGGTGTCCCACTCCTCAAACCCAACCAACTAATATAAAACCTAACCTAACTGATATAAAACCACAAAAGGAAATTTAACTTTTTGTTTTGTTTTGAACTACTCTGTGTTGTTGTTTTTTAACTGCAGCCCAAGATAACATGGATGAAGAACAAAATAGTTATCATGAATGACCCCCGGTACAGAATGTTTGGTAACCAGGGAGTTTGCACCTTGGAGCTCCGCAAGCCCAGCCACTTTGATGGCGGCACGTACACTTGCAAGGCTGTCAACAGTCTGGGTGAGGCAGAAGTTGAATGCAAATTGGAAGTTAGAGGTAAGGTTGTCTCAATGAGCCCAAAATTGTTTTTGAGGGGAGAGAAATATAGATCAGGTCATGAGCCTTACTTTCTTAATGTTTGTGATCATAGTAGAGAGCTACATTTTGCTATTTGTTGTTGTTTAGTTTGGAGGAGTAAAATGAATGAGTGAAATGGTGATAGACTATTATGAGGGAGCAGTTGATTTATTGACCATTTATCTATTTACTTGTGTCATTTGTAGGCCACCCCATAACTGAAAGGTCTCTGGGTAACAACAATTGAAGTAGAAAAGAAGTTGTAAAACCACTTAAAGCGCGCGCGCACACACACACACACACACACACACAGAAAACAATAGCAAGATGTTGGTGAAATATTTGTGAATGTCAATAATACATCTCAATAACGTTATAGGGAGGATAAAAGGATGAAATGTGATTGGAACTCCATATGTTTCTCTTTCAATTTATTTAATGTTTTATTGGTTTATTGCATTTGTTTGTTCTGGACTTTGATTAACTGTTTATGTAATTTATTAGTTATCTTGCCCAACTCAATTGAGCATTAGGATATAGTAGTCCTATTTCTTGACTCTTTTTACTCTGATGTCCACATAGAAGCAATGACATCATCCCAGGCAGAGCTCACTGTTCTCTACCACATGAGAAACAATTAGCTATAGAAAATCCATTTTGTTTATTTTCAAGCCTAAAAGGTCAGGTTGGACTAATCTTTCATTATAAAGCATAAGCTTTCCAGTTATAAATCCCACGCTGCTGCAGAAACTCAATCTGTAATTGCATTACTCACAATCCAGGATAAAAATGCCACAATTATTTTTTTTAAGCCACAACGATTTTTGTGCCACCAGTGACTCATACATTGTGGTAAAAATGGCTCTAAAATGTTCATATTCACAGCTTTTCCATCCATGAGTCCTTCCATGTATAACAGTTTTTTGCTACATCCCAAGCCATAAAATTCTGTTTTAACTTCCAGAGATGGAAAAGCTAAACATCTTCACACTGAAAGCATGCATTTCATTTTGCTTCACAGCTGGAAAAAAAAATCCCTTTTATTGCGAATATCCCATCCCAGACTTGTGTTTATTTCCTTTTCCCTACTCCCTACCCACAAAATTTGGTATTTGATACTGTTTTATTAACTCAAGTCAAACACCCCTTACTTAACCAGCTGGTTGATAATCCATCCTTAGAACAGTTCAGCAGCCTTCCTTCCTGCTAAACTGGTTGAGCATGTAGCTCATACTTTCCTCATAACCAATCACAAGGTCAACAATGTTTACATCGATTTAGTTACTTATCCTAAGAACATTTAGGTGTTTCAAGCAGTACACTGATGCTGGAATCAAATGCTTTTGTACAAGGTAGTCTTCTCCCCATACAGGCTGCCCCATTCATTTCAGTGGGGGTTGGATATATGCATTGCCATTAATTTGCATTTCAGTTGAGTGGATAATTGGATCTGCCGCACTTTCCAGTTGAAATGAATAGTGCTGGTCCCTGTTAAGAAGGGTTTGGTTCTAGCATTAGGCTCTACCGGTAGCTCTCTTTTTAGTTGTGTGTATAGAGATTAGCTGCTTCATCTGAACTCCTGTTTGCCCCACACAGCATGCAGCAGATTTGGGAAGGATCCGTTTTAGTTTGGGTAAATGGCATTAGGGAACCCTGCCTTCCCCAGTGCCACAGTCCCAGTCTGAATCACCTCCCAGGTTGCTATGAACATGTCCAAAGACAGCATTCCTTTTTGATTTCCCATGTCATATCTAGTTTGGTAAAAGTAAAGGGACCCCTGACCATTAGGTCCAGTCGCAGACAACTCTGGGGTTGCGGCGCTCATCTTGCTTTATTGGCCGAGAGAGCCGGTGTACAGCTTCTGGGTCATGTGGCCAGCATGACTAAGCCGCTTCTGGCGAAACCAGAGCAGCACACAGAAATGCTATTTACCTTCCCACCGGAGCAGTACCTATCTATCTACTTGCACTTTGACATGCTTTCGAACTGCTAGGTGGGCAGGAGCTGGGACCGAGCAACGGGAGCTCACCCTTCAGATCCACGTAATTGACTTTAGTGGGTCTGAAAATAATGAGGTGCAACAAAACTAAAATCCATCATCATCCATCATCCTTAAAAAGGACAACTACTCATTACCGTTTTGGTGTTTTTTTAAAAAAATTACTTGCCCCCAATTCTGAAAGAACTGCTAAGTCACCACCTCTTCTGCTGCTCAATATATTTATTTTTATGATTCCGAAAGGGCACGTTATTTATTGCTGAAGCTTGTCTGCACTAGCTGCAATTCAAGATTATTTGCAAACTACCATACAGCTACCATAGGCGTAGCATAAGAAGCATTCCTGCTTAATGCTTCCTCTGCCCAGTGGTCTCCCCTGAAGTGGCACTGCTGTTCCCACTGCCCCCATCTGAAGTGCAGAAGAGAGCAAGCTGCTGGGAGCTAGGTCTGAATTATGCCTGTCTGATGAGGTTCAAATTCTATGAAAAAAGACTGGTGCAGACAAGTCTTTAATTATTATTTTTTTAAAAATCATGATATGTGTCCAGGTTTTTGTTTCCTTTGTCAATTAAAAACTACTGAAAAATTACAACTGGTGTTTACCAACTGAAATAAAACAAGCTTGACACTGTTAAACATTTATGCAAAATAATTTCAAATGAAAATAAATATTGGTACAAATATTCTAATTCTGCAGTGATATATCATGGCGTAATTACCCCAGGAGAACCAATCTTCTCGGCGGGGCAGAAACAGGTTTCTGAAATCATATTCCCCTGGGCATTACCTTCCATTCCATTCCTTTCTTCCTGTATAAAATGTGTTTGCATGAGAAGTGTGCATTTCATCTTTGCCCTTAGATTATATAGTTGTTCATGGCATACTGGTTATGGCATGAGCAAAAAAAGGCCAAATTCATCAAGACTTTAGGTACTAATATCCAGATTATGAAGACCTTAGGTGAGAACTTCTATTTCATCTCTGTCTTAAAGTAACTTTTTTTGCTTATGTATCAGCAGCTAGCATACATCAAAGAATGGTGTCTATGCAGTTAATTTTAACATTCAGATAGCCTGAAAGAGCTACCTATAATCCTTTTTTTATTTGAATGAGCAGCAAGACGTTATAAAATGACTGTACACTATTAGGTCCAAAACTAAGGCTGCAATCCTATGCATACTTACCAGGAAACTAAGTCCACTGAGCACAGTGGAACTTGCTTCTGAGAAAATATGCATAGGATTGTAATCTTATATAGCAAATAGCAACCTGTATACTGTACTAACCATTCTACCTAGTTTGGATATTTCTTTTAACGGCTGCTCCCTTCTTACCATTCCCCAAACACATGTAGAATAAACACTGTTTCTTAAGAGATATATGCATTAACTTACAAAGGTATAAACTAGATATGCAGTGCAATCCTGTGCATGTTTACTCAGAAGTAAATCCCATTTTGTTCACTGGGACTTACTCCCAGGTAAGTGTGTATAAGATTGCATCATAAATTGTGCAACTTTTTATGTACACAAAACTTGATAATTTTGCCTGTTAAGAGTTTCAGCCTATGCTTATACATACATATATATATCAATAGTTCAATACTACATGTGTGGTTTTTTTCCTGTACTGATAAACATCCTGGATATATATATGTCTGTGATTTAGTTTAGTTTTATTTGACCTTGTTTAGTTTTAGTGTCACAATCTGATTGGCTCCATTGTGTCTTCTATATTAGCTGCCAATCATTTATGTTTGTGCACAATTAATAAACCTTCACGTATTAATAGTTAATGTTGAAGTAGTGCTAGATCCCTGCCGATTTTGACACTCCATTTGCTTTCCTCTCTTTCTCTTACATCTTTTACATGACTAAGGATTAAAACGTCATCTTATCATAGTTGCGAACATAATTACACTCAACAAGTTCTGTACTTTTGTGTTTAGCAAGTTAAGTGCTTACAACTTCTCTCTCTCTCTCTCCCTTAGTTACACAGTAAGGATTTTTGAATGTATAGTGTCATCTAAGGTAAGCTTTCATATGGTCCCTGCATATGAAGCTTATGTCTGTTGTTACGTCATACAAAACCTTCCACCGTATGGCATAATTTTCATTATGTCATTTAATGAAAATGGGGTTTTAGAATCAATATTGTAATAGACTGACTTTTATATCACTGTGCTCTTAATTAACAAATTTTGCTGAATCCGTCCAATAAATGCTTGTGATAGCAACTCCCTGCAGCGACGCAACCACTTACTAACAGCATATGTAGATATAAATACTTCAAGACGCAACAAAGCCTGAGCCATGTTAACAGCTTACTTTACATAAAAAGCAAGCCATGTATCCGAGCACTCTAGCACCTAAAGCTAGTAATTGGCCTCAAGGTTCAGTGGCCTAAAGAAATGACGCTATTTATACCAAACCTAATTTTACTTGAAAATTACACTACAGTGACTTTAAAGAATGCTTTAAAAGCATGCCAGTTTTTTTAAAAAAATGTGTGTCTACTCACTGAAGATTCGGAAAGCAAAGCCTATTTTTTTAAAAACAAAACCCAAAACCCAAAACCTTCAGTGGCATGTCTTAATTACTTTGAGTCAAGACAACCCAAATAATGCAGTTTCAGCTGGATATGGGAGATTGCACAGAAATGCAACTTGTAATTTCATTTGGTTGAATGTGGAAAAAGCTTACTCCCTAAGGGTCAGAGGTAAAACATGACTCAGTAGAGCTGAAACTTACTGGAAGCAATTGGTAAGTTCATCTTTGGAAAGTCCTGGTGCTTTAGGTTTATGGCATGAATCGGAAATGCATCAGAAGGTAAGTTTTCAGTTATTAGAGGCCATGCTTACTCGTCGCATACTGCCAGAACTGGTGGCAATTCTAGGACACTTATAGCAAGGGTTCTTGGGTTTTTCCTCCCTCCTTAATGAGCCTCAGGATGCTAAGCAGTGATGGCCAAACTTGGCCCTCCAGCTGTTTTGGGACTACAATTCCCATCATCCCTGACCACTGGTCCTGTTAGCTAGAGATGATGGGAGTTGTAGTCCCAAAACAGCTGGAGGGCCAAGTTTGGCCATCACTGCACTAAGGGAACCACTATTGAGAGTTTGGACTTCAGCTAGTGTAAAGAAGGGGCTATACACACAAAACTCTCTTGCTTCATGAATCCACAGCATACCTTAGCCTCAGATTACCCAGAAGACACCCTGGGTAATCAAAAAGGTACCAAAAAAAAAGATTGGCCACAACATTGATAATTAATTCAAGGGAAAGGACAGCCCTGTTTAGGGAAGCTTTTAATCTTTAAGAAATTAGTGTATTTTAATATTTCTGTTGGAAGCCGCCCAGAGTGGCTGGGGAAACCCAGCCACATGGGCGGGGTATAAATATATTATTATTATTATTATTATTATTATTATTATTATTATTAGGTCTATTGCTTTGTAATGCACTGATGGGTTGTTGACCTGTTTTTACTGGAGTGGCGTGTTTCCTGGTTCCTGTTGCTCCATCTCATATCACAGCCTATAAAATAGGTGGATAGCAGGTGGGGCTAACATAAGAATTAATCATATCATTATCCCTTCCCACATGTTTTCCTGCATGCAAACATTGCTGCAGTAACATGTTAAGGAACCATGTGGAAGCTCCAACTGTGCAAGCCCAGGTCCTATTTTCTCTTGGTCTAATGACAAATCATTGGAAGAATCATCTGCACAAAGGCTCCTTAGCTACAGGAGCCCTTTCTAAGAAGGCAATGTTCACATTTTGACTAGCACTAAGGATGGGCAAAGATATTATTCTCTAAGCATGTTTGTATAATTTGTAACTGTGAGCACAAAAGTGATCTGCATCCAGCTTCTTAATTTCTTTGTGGCCACAGATTTAGCACCCCCCCCCCAAAAAAAACACCCAAAGAATTATTTATGTGTTCAGTTGAAACATTCCTTAAAACCTTGAAAAAGCATCAAAGGAAATGTTATTACTGTTACTAGATGTAATAATTGAACTGAATACTGTTTTCTGAAAAATAAGGTCTGCTGGCTTTAATGTCACTTATAAGCAAGTGTGCTGTGGTTTGGGGATTCAAGCTGTTTTACATTTTGTAACTTATTTCTCCTCCACACAACTTGATACTGCCCCCATTTTCCCCATGCCACTGCAAAACCGCCGAAATGATTTGAGTCGTAATGCAGTAAATAGGTGTTGGTTGAGAGTTGTGCAACAATCACCTGACCATCTCACCATAAGCACTCATTTGCTCAGCTCTTGGGGCTGAACAAAATGTTACCTTACACTTGGCTGATTCATGTTTCATGGTGTGGTATAATTGAAAGGAAGTAATTGATACAACATGACAGCATTCAGCACTTCATTAGATGACAAATGGCAGGTGACACAATGCAATGATGTCATGTCACACATCTATTTCAACTGCTGGAAGATGCAAGGAAGAGACACGGAAGCACACATTTAACCACACATTTAATGTCTAACCATAATGCTACCAATAGGTTATTTATTTATTTTATTAAATGAATAAATAAATAAATAAGCTCCACACTTCAAGGACCCCAGGGTGGGTTACAACAAGAACTGAGAGAAGGAATTGCCACCGGGAATCTGCTTTTGCATCCCTCTGGCAATCGTAATGTGTGCTCTGGTCTGGTACAAGGACTTGCCACATGGATCAGTTTCATCACATTGAGTCTTCTTGCCACCATTACCAATACATGTGACTCGCCATCATGTTCTGTTGGTAGAGGGTGTGGAGACTTGCAGCACGATGGCACCAGCTCACCTGACGAGTACTTGCAGACTTTACAGCGGGGCCAACAATAGCTTGTCATTAGGAAGCCCATTGTTGTCAGCATTCCCATGGCAAACGTGATGTCTACCTAGGTTCTGATTTGGTTCTAAGTCTCCATTGACTGTACATGGAACCAATGAGTCCTTGATGGCCCTCTTTCCAAGGGATCCATTTCACCCTACATGAAGAAAAAAATAATGCTGCAGTCAGAAATACATCAAGGCTGCAAATCCTAAATTAGTTTACTTGGAAGCAGACTCAGCTTCTTGCACTCCACCCACCCAATGTCAATGCCTGTGGGATATCAGGACACTTACAGCTGGAATTCAGTTTTTGCAAACACCTGTTCATTTGATTGCTTTAACTATTGTCTTCCTCCTTGTCCGTAGGTGGGGTCTCATTCTTCAGACTACTATTGCAAGGGGTGCCCCCACATATCATTGACTCCTATATGAAAGCATGCAACCCTGAGGAAAAGTAAAGAGCCTGGCCACAATGTTTCTCCGCCACTGCACTGGAAACTGGCAGCCAGCACTGCAGCAGTTTAACTCCTACCATGGCACTCCCACAGCATGGCCCACTGCATTGCCCCTTCCCTCTTGCTGCTGTTGGAAAGAAAATTCATGCATGGATTGCTTTTTTCAAGTTGAAATGTTGAAGTTGAAGCTTACCCATGTTTCAATGATCCACATCATTATGTTTGTTTGTTTTATTCATTCTCTCTCATGCTGAAAAGCAAGGAAATGGGGGAGAAAAGCTATGCCAATACGCATGGGAGCTAATATTTGAGTTTGTACTTTATATAACTAGATAGATTCTTCTTCTTTTTTTTTGTGAGAAGCAGGTACTGCTAGACCCAGTGGCAGTGCAGTCAGGCCTTGAAACACATACCTCTTTTGATAAATAATGGATCTAACACTTTCCTAGGCTGCTAAAAATGGACTGTTTGGCATATGTGATTTGCAGCATTTAACAGTTTATTTCAGCGGAATGTATCTTCAGTTAGAAGGATTTCTGTTCATCTCACTCCTTTGTGAATCTCTTGGCTACTAAAAGTTTCATGTAATGTACAATAAAGCTGAAGTGTTTAAGAGCTAGCTCAGTACTGTATCTGTGATGTTTGTGTTTGCTACAAACTGGTCTACCATTACAGTTCTGCCTTTGTTGTTTATTTGCCTTTTGTTACTCGGACTGCATTGACAGATACCAGATTATAAATGGGTGCCAAGAATCAACTTGCATTCAGAGGTTTTGCATGTGGTTGTGCAATAACACTGTGTGCAAATTACAGCACAGGCACCAACAGTTAGTTGTGAAATCTAACTGATAAGTTTTGCTCAGAAGTCCCACTGAGTTCATTGGGACTAACAAGTGTGTTTAGGGAATGCAGCAAAATATATTATTTTGTATTGTATTATAACTTTATATTTGGCCTTTACAAAACAGTGCACTGCCCCAAAGCACCACAGCCCTTCATGACAGCGAACACAAAGCCATGCATTAAATCTTGACTTGTTAACTGAAATTTTACAGTGACTCCTGTAATGGATCATGAACTTCTCACACATGTCTTCAGTATACCTCATTTCCATCAATTAGGTCTGAATTTGGGAAAGCCTGGCATGCCCAAATCCTAGTTCATACTCAGTTTTGCCTCCAGATAATGCTCCCCAGTGTCCTCAGGTATGCATTTCTGTGGCAAATGACTCAGAATCTACACAGATCCTTCAAAACTCCAGAATCACCACCTGAAAAGCATTTGTGTGCACAGAGAACATGGTTCACAGAAAATATTCTCTGCATCAATGCGCCCAAGTAAACCTTTTAAAATATGTTGTGGAAATTTTATTTCAGTACAGTTAGCTCATTCCAATGCAAGTCAAGTCTAGACTCCACAAATTTATAAATTGATCCAGATGCATTCTTCAAGATGTCGTGATGATTAGGAGGTTATAATGGGGATTAGGTCATTTCACAATCTGGAAAATAGGTCTCTCTGTGACTAATAGCTATGGCTATATGCAAGTTCGATTTTAAGATGCATTATGCCACTGAATACCAGTGGGGAGCAACAAGCACTTAACTTTAATTTTGAAAATGGTTTTTTAATTTTGCAAAAGTTCATTTAGTATGCAAGGGTAATGTCTAACGAGGTGGAACAGGAACATAGGAAGCTGCCTTATACCAGGCATCCCCAAACTTTGGCTCTCCAGATGTTTTGGACTACAATTCCCATCATCCCTGGCCACTGGTCCTCTTAGCTAGGGATCATGGGAGTTGTAGGCCAAAACATCTGGAGGGCCGCAGTTTGGGGATGCCTGCCTTATACTAAGCCAGATCACTGGTATATCTAGCAACTCTGTAGGGATTCAGACAAGGTTCTTTACCAGCCCTGCCTGGATATGCTGGGGATTGAACCATGGGACCTTCTGCATGCAAAGATACCACTGAGCCTCTGTGATGTGCTTATTCCGAACAAGGTAACACAAAATGTGGAATTTGGAGACCAAGCCCAATGGACATGAAACTTATTGAGGTGGTCTTGAGCAAAACAGTATCGCTCAGTACAACCCACTTCACAGGGTTGTTGTGATGCAATGGAAAAAAAGAACCCTGAGTTCAGTGGACAAATGACAGGATTAAAAAGTAGTAAATAAATTAATGTTAAATTGTACCTTTAATTTATTGTTTATTTATTGTTTGCAAATTTAAAGGGAGAAACAGAATAATTTAAGATAAGGAAATAGAATTATATATATTCTACCTTTAAAGTTTTGAATTACTTCTAAGACACCTAACAGGCCTTGAAATAATCAACTGAAAATAACACACCATTATTATTATTTTGCATTCAGCCATGAAATAGCAGAAGGGCCAGGATATATCCTATATATCCTATCAACTGACAACACATTATATCATAAAAGCTTCTGCCAAATTAAATACTCTGGTAAACTCTAGTTTAGATTACTGCAACACATTATATGTAGGGCTGCCTCTGAAGATGGTTTGGAAACTTGTGGTGCAGAACTCAGTGTTCAGGTTGCTCAGTGGAGCAAGACATTTAATTGGCACTATAAAGCCTTAAATGGCTCAGGACCACAATACTTCAAGGACCGCCTCTCCACATATGAACTGACCCGGATCTACGATCATCACCGGAGGCCTTTCTTGTCCAGAGGGTGACAACACAAGAACAGGCCTTTTCCGTGAAGGCTCCCCACTTGTGGAATGCTTTCCCCAAGATAAGAAGGCTTGCCTGGCACCTTCATTTTGTATCTTTAGGTGCCATGTGAAAATGTTCTTCTATAACCAGGCCTCTGGCTGATTAAATAATCTATGGCCTTTTAAACTGAAGGGGGTGGTGTTGTTTGTTTGTTTTTATGTTATACATATCCATGTTTTTATACTGTAAACCACTGCCACCTTGGATTAAGGATGGCATATTAAACAAATAAAATGTCCTGAAATGCAATTTACATCAACTTCCACTGCACTCCATAAAAATTCCTCCCAAAGGAATAGGCCTAGTGCACAATGACACTAATCTATACATGGCTTTAGCCAGAAGTAAGCCCTATTGTGCCCAATGGATCTTACTCCTAGGGTGGGTAGTGTGTTGTGAGAAAACGTGTGGCCCCTCTGTATGTTGTGGGTCTCCATCTCCCATCAACGGTCAGGAATTAATAATCTACGCCAGTTATTCCCTCTTATCTGGGAATACTTCCCACAATAGGACAAAGGCTGCACTTCTATAACGGTTTACCTCCGAGCAAGCCCCACTGAACTCCACGGACTTCTGTGTTAGCAACCTTTGGATGATTAAAGAGGCAACCACCACCACGCACGGATTGGCGCCACAAGGTAGCACAACAAGACGCCTTGGGGCGGATGTTTTCTGCAACAGGCTTCCGCAAAGGCTACCCACCCTCCCAAGTTCGCCTCTGCTTTCTTTGCTGTAGGGAGAGAGGCGCGGGGGAAGCGCGAGCCCTGGAGCGGCGGCGTCACGTGCGTAAAGGTAGCTCTCAGGTCGCGGCCGCCTCACAAGCTAGCGGGTTAAATAAATAGCCGGGCTCAGGGCAGGTGTTTCCTTCTTCGCCTGCTAAAGGGCTGCACGAGGCGGCCTCAGCTTCCCCGCCTGCGACTTCCTGCCCGCCTCCAGCCAGAGCAGGGGCGAAAACAGTCCTTCCCTCTCTCTCTTTCGGTTCCCGCCCCAGCGAGGGGAGGCGGCCCGGCTACTCCTCCTGCTCCGTCGCCGCTGGGAGTCCCAGAGCAGGGCGGCGTCGGCTGGGGAGCCGCCATGGCGCTGCTACTGCTGCCGGAGCCTCTGAGCGCGACGCAGCTGCGGCGCCTGGAGCAGCACCGCTACAACGCGTCCGGGCGCTCGCTGCTGGAGCCGCCGCTGCAGCGCTATTGGGCCTGGCTGGTGGAGCGCACGCCGCTCTGGCTGGCTCCCAACGCCATCACCCTGGGCGGCCTCGTCCTCAACCTGCTCCCCACGCTCGCGCTCATCGCCTACTGCCCCAGCGCCCACCAAGAGGTAGGAGCAGCCCGCCGCGGCCGCGCACCCTTGCCAGATGCTCGCCTCCTCGCCTTCCCCCTCAGCGGCAGCCGGGGAGGCAACGTCTCTCTCTCCCCCCCCCCCACCGGTGGGAAGACGAAGACCGAGGAGGGGGGCGGGCTAGCTAGCCGTCGAGGGATGGGGCGGGCCTGGCCTGGCTGGGGAGCCGGGAGGGGCTAAACTTGGGGAGAGACGCGACAGCCTTGAGCAGCGGCTGCCAATGGAAAATAAAACGAGCAGTCTTCAGGACGCTGAGTTGTGAGGAAACGCGGCAGGCGGAGGAGGAAGCAGCCTGCCGCGTCAATAGGACTGGCGCCTGGTTGTGTGTTGGGCTCTTCCGTGAAGCCCATTTCAGGACTAGGTGGGAAGGAGGCTTGTGTCGCCCATGGATGTGTATGGCGCACAGCTACTTCTGCCTGTCTTCAAGGGGCCACGCCATTCGCCTTCCGGTCCTTATCTTGCAACGCAAAATGAAGTAGAATTCGAAGTGGTTCGAGAGAGGCTTCGCTTTCCACAATGTTAGGCACACAGACGCCGGCAAACATCTGGCCAAACAGGGTTGGTGATGCACAAGCCTGCAGAATCTGTTTACAGGAGGCCAAACTGGGATGAGCTCAGCAGCAGGGTGCTCCTCTTTCAAGAAGGGCTTTCAGTTTTCTGAAAGAATGGAAAAGAACGTGTTGGCTGTGGCCAGACATTTAGGGCTTTCCCCCAAGTAAGTTGGTTTGCAGGGAAGCCCTGTCAGAGAGGCCTACAGTTGAGGTGGGGTTACAGGATTGTGGGATGCCCTCCTATTTATTTATTTTAACAAAAAGACCACCCAGAGATAGATGTGGAGCAGGATCCTATCTGATGACGAATGAATTTAGGTTTAGTGTAGGCTTCACCAATCTAGTGCTCTTCTGAAGTTCTGGACCTCGGCAGGTGGGAGTTATACATAGTCCAAAACATGTTGGGGAAAGTTTACAGCTTTCGTGTGTGATGAGTTGTAGGTATGAGATCAATGCAGGTGCTTGCTTGTTAGGTGGCAACCAGACCTTATTCCTCAAGGTAGTCCTTGTGCTGTAGACCTTACATCTAGACTCTGGAGGCATGTGTAAATGACTTCTGTAAATTCTCCCATCTGTGAGCACAAGAACCATTTCACGAAATTTATTCAAGTGCCAGGAGTCATTATCCCAACTGTTAATTGGAGGTGAGCCTAGTGTTATCAATATAAGGAGAAAAGCACCTCTTGCTTGGTGTTGCAGACTCTGCAAGTGGCAGCAGCACCAACAGTGCTGGAATCTTGCATCTCCCACAGTGCCCTAGACCAAGCATCGTTCTGGGGTGTTTGAGGGTGGGGAATGGAAATGTCAGTAGCCACCCAAAATAGTGGAAGGTATTCTGAGGAAGTTCTGTACAGAAGCCAACTTTTTCTAGGGAGATGGGTGGAGAAAAGAAAAATGCTATAAACTTTCTAGAGAATCCAGCTCAACTCTAGCTTCACTCCTCCATCTCCCCCTGCAATGGCTCAGATAATGTGATTTGTGTACTTGTGTTGTAGAGAGTGAGCTCTTGTGCCAATCGCTAAAGTGCCTGTTTCCTGGGCGTCATGGGACTCTTCATGCTTATGATACTGTGTGGAATGTCACTGTGCAAGTATCTTGAGTAGCTGCTGAAGAGTGTGCCACACTGATGGAAGTAGACTCTCTACTTTGTAAAAGTTCCCACAATGTGTCTCTGGTTCTCCTTTAACGTCACTGATGGGGGGTGGGGGTGGGGTGGTAGAGGATGTTTACTAAAGCTACACTTCAGATGCCCCTTCAGATGGCACGACTCTTCCTCACCTCATGTCTGTACTATTTTGTGAGTTTTTAATTCGTATTTCCTGATCTATTTATTTAAAAGTAATCTTTCTGGATATGCTGTTGCAGCGCTTATCTAACAGTTAGTTTCTCCTCCTGTTCTCTTGCTCCCCACCCCCCAACTTTCTGCAACTCCTTTCTGGACCCCACCCCACCCCAAAAAGCTTCTTGCTGGAAGCTGATACCCCTGCTGTTCAAAAAAGAAATAAAAAGCTGCAAACAGCAGCAAACCTGTTTTCCTTGCTGAGAAACTCTAATCCCAACACTCAGGTGATAATGGGGTAAGGAACTGCACTGCTAATGGCACGATCAAAGCCTTAGCGCATATAGTACGAACAATATTGTGGCTGAAATGAGAAGGGTCTTATGGCACCATAAAGACTAGCGGATTTATTGTGGTATACTCTTTCAGCATGGTTGCTAGTCTTCAAGGCACCATAAGACTCTTAGGTCTGTTGCAGCATAAACAAGCACAGCCACCCCCTGGAAGAGAAGGCTGCAACCTTGATAATCAGTTGGCCTTGCTTCTGTGTAACAAGATAAAATGGTTGTGCCTTCCATTTCTAGTTGAAGTCAGATTTAGATAGGAGAACCTTCTTTACATTAAAAGCAGTTCAACAATTGTAGCTGTTCCCTGGTGGGCTCCTCCTTACTGGAGATATTTCCTGTACCAAGCTAGGGGGGTTGGACTAGATGGCTATGGTTCTTTGAGAAGAGTGGGAGAAATATGAATTGGGAATATTAATATTTGTGAATAGAGAAGGGAAGTTCAGTTTCTGTCTTTAGGAGGATTAGCTAGTGGTAAGTGCTCTGAGGACTAGACAGCCTGTCAGTAAACATTTGCATCATGATATCCTGCTTGGTCTGGTCTGGTCTGGTCTACACAGGATTAAAAACATGCAAGAACACCCCTTGACGCTAGCTTGGAACAGTCACATTCAGTGGGTGACAAATGGATATAATTACCTAAACATTTTACTTCCTCAACAAATGGGTACTGGGGAAGAGACAGATAAAGATTCAACCTATGTTTTTAAAAGAACCTGCTCTTTGTGCAGCTTCTGTTGTTCACACCAAGCTTTAACTATGCCCAGAATTATACACAGACCTGGGTTTAGAAGAGGTCACCAAATCACCGCTAACAAAAGTATTTGACAGAAGTATTACAGAAATTGGTTTTTCCTCCCTCTGCCTTAAGTCACTGCACTGGCAGGAAATTTATGTACACAACACCATCCAGATACAGGCCAACAGTGTTGAAAAAGCCAATAAAATGTTGAGCTGTTGATAAAAAGACTACCTTCCCACCAAAATGTGAATACATTCCCTGGTGCAGCAATAAAACTGCTAGCACATTTGCAAAGCTAAGCAGGGTCCTGTATGGTTTCAAATCACATGGGGGGGGGCATGTGTTGAGATACCTGAATTGTAGGGGGTTGTATTAGATGACCCTTGGGGTTCCTTCAAATTCTATTATTCCTCCTTCAAAACAGCTGAAGTTAAGCATGTTAAAGCTGTAATCCTACATGTAGTGTGGGATGGGAGCCTAATTATGTCTAATTATGAAGTAAACCATACTTCAAAGATAGTTACAGGTAGGTAGCCGTGTTGGTCTTGCGTAGTCGAAACAAAAAAATTCCTTCCAGTAGCACCTTAGAGACCAACTAAGTTTGTCATTGGTATGAGCTTTCGTGTGCATGCACACTTCTCCAGATACCATTGACAAACTTAGTTGGTCTCTAAGATGCTACTGGAAGGAATTATTTTGTTTCATACCTCAGAGACTTATTGGGACTTACTAAATTTTGGGTAGGGTTACAGCTTTTAGTTGGGACCATGTCCCAAGGACTTGAGGCCTGCTGCATGTTTCAATATGAGAGAACTGGGCATATGCTTGAATTAAAAGTGTACACTTTTATATGTATTGTGTCTTTAAGGTTTTAGTTTATGCTGCTAGTGCAGCCTTTGCCAACCTGCTGCATTCCAGATTTTTGGATTGCAGTTCTCTTCAGTGCCAGCCAGCGGTAGCCCCAAACATTGGGGAAGTGCCAAGCTAGCAAATGCAGTGCTGGGAATTCTCCCAAAGTTTCACTTTGTACTTTTAATTTTGCATCACTTTCACTTTCTCCTGCATTAATCATGTTTTGCAATTTGCAAGCAGTATCAGGGAGTGGAATTTGCCATTGTGAGTTTGGAGTCTTTACAGTTGGGGTTAGCTAAGGTTGAACTTGTTTGTGCTTTGTTTGTGCTGCTTTGGCTACTTCTGTAATTTGTAAGCATAGTAAAGCAGGGCCACCCGGGCCTCTTTCCCCTGTTGCTTGCATTTTGCTCTTTTCCTGGTTTCAGCATTATCATTTCAGTCTTACCCACTCCCTCTCCCAAATTTCTGGAGCTTGCAGAAAGTCCATTCTTCTAGTCGACACGTTCCCCATGCATTGCACACCTCCCAACGTGTTTCTGTATGTGCTTCCAGACATCAGCTTCTTTGATTTGTTAGAACTAACAAGGAAGCTTAGAAGCTGATAGGCATCCATGCTGAGACTGTAGCAGTGGAAATTATTGCAACAGAATCAGTACTTGAGAACATTCTGCTAATATGCCCTTCTACTTGTGCTAGCTGCCAGATGGCAGAACAAGACCTCCGTCTCAGAAGAGGTAGCACTTGTTAGTAGCATGTGGGTGGTGACCGAGTGTGGCCATGCAGCAGCTTCCATGTTTGCAAAAGGTGTGTGCTGTTGGAGGTGTAGCCTGATCGGAGGACTAAGAATCTTAGGCTAAGAGAAGCTGCAACAGTTATTTGCATAGCTGCAAAGCCTCCCACTGAAAAATGCGGGATCAGCAGCGGCGTGGCACCGGAAGTCGCTTCTATGCAGCACCCAAAATGCAGCCTCCCTGGCAGGTAGGAAATCCGGGGGGATTTTTTCCAATCCGGGCTGCCAGCAGGAAACGGTTTAAAATACGAGGGTTTCCCACGAAAAACGGGAGACTTGGCAGCTATGGTTATTTGTCTTCAGCTGTGAGCTTGTTTTAACTAGTGGTCCTGAACTGGAGACAAGCAACTTGGTACTTTTTATCCTCACCTGCCCTATCTGTTCTGCTTCTGCCCTTAATATTATTTTACTGGTGTTTCTCATATGCAAGTCAGGAAAAAGAGCACACAAACTCCGGGGTTTGAGTGTACACATCTTGTTGGTAGCTGGACTTCGAATATTCCAGGTATTGTTTCAGTGGTATCACAGTGCATTTATGTGGAGAAAGTCCCAGGTTCAGTCTCTGGCATCTCTGGATAGGGGTGGGAAAGGCTCCTTGGAGAGCTGCTGCTGGCCAGTGTTGTCAGTATTGAACTACAGGTGAAACTCGGAAAATTAGAATATCATCAAAAAGTGTATTTATTTCAGTAATGCAACTTATTATTATTTATTTTTCTTTTAATTTTTACAAATGCTTTCTTTTAGAAAGTCCACAGTAGTAAAACAAATAGGTACAATAATACAAAAATAAACATCGCTATTACATTTCATTAATTACATTCCATTTATAATTGACCCGCCTAACAACAAATAATTACAATTACAACAAATAAAGGCTTGACATATCTTGCTTTACATGTCATGCATCTATCTCATATATTGGTTTCACCTTTTCAGTTGCGTTACTGAAATAAATGCACTTTTTGATGATATTCCAATTTTCCGAGTTTCGCCTGTAGGTGAACCAATGGCCTGACTCGGTATATGGCAACTTTTTGTGTTTCTAAAATGTTTCCAAACATGGCGGCTTGCATTTCCACTGGACTTTGCTTTGAAGCATTTGCAAGCTCATTTCCCCTGTAGTTCCAGTTACTTTAGGATGAAAGTTGAGAGAGAGACATTGGTGGATTGCAATAGGATGGTTATATATAGAAAGCCTTTTTTTGCTGCTGGACGGGCATGCAAGGTAACTGATAGCTTAGAAAGGGGAGGGGGTGAAATGTGAGAAACTGAGTTCTCCCTAAATGCAGAAGGAAACTTACTTTCTAGAAAATCTAGCACCTTTAAATCCCCCCCATTGTTCATAATTGTCAACTCTTCTGGGAGTAGTTACAGGTAGGTAGCCGTGTTGGTCTGAGTCGAAGCAAAATAAAAAAATTCCTTCAGTAGCACCTTAAAGACCAACTAAGTTTATATTTTGCTCTTTATATTTTGGTATGAGCTTTCGTGTGCATGCACACTTCTTCAGATACACTAGATACACTACTCTTCTGGGAGTAATTATACTTAATTGTAATGTGTGGTTTCATTACTTACTAAGAATATGCCTAAGATCAGCATGTAATGAATCAGTTGCTGGTTGTGACCTTTGGTGTCACACCTCTTTAATTACAGCAGAGATATGAGATATGATCTAAGTATTAAAGGCTTCCCACTCTGTCTCTAGTTCTGTCTGCCATTCATCAGGGCACACTGCCTATTGCACACTGCCTATTGTTGTAGTACAGGCTTCCCATCCCCTACCCCACATTTGGGTAAGTGTTATGCTTTAATCGATTGGAGAGGATAGAAATAGTCCCATCCCGTTTAAAAAAAAATAGGATTTAATTTCTGCATCCCATGTGTCGAAGACATCTCTGTAAAGTTGCTAGGTTTGTCTGCTGCAGTAGTTCCACAAGATAATTGTGTTTCACGTGCATATTCACACCTGTCTTTTCTGAGACTTGCAGTTTTGTATCCAGTTCTATACCTGAACCTTGAATAGCAGAGCAGCCTTCCCCAGTCCGGTTTCCTCCTTCAGTTCCCATCAGCTTGGGCAATAGTCGGGGATGATGGGAGATATAGTCCCAAACCATCTGGGCACCAGGTTAGAGCAGGGGTCCCCAAACTACGGCCCCCGGGCCGGATGCGGCCCAATCGGCCTTCCAATCCGGCCCGCGACGACCCCCGCCGCCCGCTGCCGCCGCCTGCTCTCACGGCGCGCGGCGCAGCGGCGATCTGAAAAATCGGCAAAAAATCGCCGAAAATCCTTTGTGCGCATGCGTACGGGCCTCTCCCGACCCGGAAGAGGTCATTTCTGGTGCACTTCCGGGTCGGGGGAGGCCCATACGCATGCGCACAAGCGATTTTCGCCGATTTTTTTTCCGCCCGTGTGCGTGTGCGCATGCGCACGGGCGAGCACTCCCCCGCCCTCCGGCCCGCTGCGCGCGCACTCCCCTGCAGTCCGGCCCACCGCGCGGTCGGCGCGGCGGGCACTGGCCCGCCGCTCCGTAAGTCTGGGGACCCCTGGGGTAGAGCTCTGAGTGAAAAACAAAGGGTGACTTCTAAATGTATGCTCTGGATTCAAGTTTATAAAATAGGCACACATTTCTTCATCAAGACAGGTAGGTCAATAGGGTTCATCAGGCCAATTGCACATTACTCTGCTGGGTGGTTCAATTATGCAATAAATGACATTTCAAAGGCAGCCTTCCACCATGTGTTGTGCAAAGTGCAGTAGGGTAGGAAAGTGTGGGTGGGTGACCTTCGAAGAAATTATATTGTGTGGACTTTTTAAATGGAACTCTGCAATGAGTGGCAAACAGATAAGGAAAGTAATAGATTCCTACACAACTGTTAACATACTCCACGTTGCAGCAGTTGCCTAATAGCATGGAATCCTCCTGTTTGTTCATTTCAGGCTCCTCCTTGGGTGTTCCTCTCATGTGCATTAGGACTATTTGCTTACCAGTCACTGGATGCTATTGATGGGAAGCAAGCCAGAAGAACCAATAGCAGCTCTCCTTTGGGAGAACTCTTCGACCATGGCTGTGATTCTATTTCTACAGGTAATAATTTTTTTAAAAAAATTTTTTATTAAGACTCACAGGACAGGCAGAATATGACAACAATAGTTTGCATATATTGCTGCATATCAGAATAATAATAATGTTTATTATTAGCTCAGCCTTGCCACATGCATTGCTTCGGTTTAAATTATGATGCTCTTGGTGAATTTGATATTTCAGTATACTTCTATACAACTTGGCTTCAAAGAAGCTCCACACCCAGTAAAAATATATTTTTTTTAATTGATAGGTAGTGCAATGGGTCAGTGTGTCTTGCAGTTAACCAGAAGGTTGGTGATTTGAGCCCATCCAGGTGCAGCTGTGGGCAGGATTCCTGCACTGCATGGACTAGATGACCCTCGGCGGTCCCTTCCAACTCTTCCAATTATATGGTTCTAAGAGCCAACAGTGTAGTTTCTTCCAAGTGTCCTGTTTGGCATTTTTCTTACAACCATGTCTCAAGAAATAGAGCACAGACCATGAGGATAGGAAATAAAAATAACCAGAAAAACAATTTGCATGTTATGGCTCCATACAAGAGATTTTGTGCCATGAATGTGATGTTAACCTAGATCAAAGTAGCTAACCTGTGGTCTTCCAGATGTTGGATGGCAGTTTCCATCATCCCTCACTATTGGCCATGCTGGCAGGGATGGTGGGAGCTGGAGTCAAACGGTATCTGGAGTGCCACGGGTTAAGGATGCCACCCCCTGACATGGACTTCCTGATGGGCAGTCTATGAAGCGAGAACCTTGCAAATGTTTCTAGCCTATGCCTGTTTCACCACAAGTATGGCTTGCCTCTCCACCCATTTTACTGCACCACCACAAACTGTGTTACATGCAAACACTCAAAACTATTTAGATACCATTCTTCAAATAACTGTGATAACTAACGGAAGCTAATTGGACTTTTCAGTTTTCATTGGTATTGGAGCCTGCTTAGCAGTTCGGCTAGGAACAAACCCAGACTGGCTGTTCTTCTGTTGCTTTATTGGAATGTTCCTGTTTTATTGTGCCCACTGGCAAACCTATGTTTGTGGCATGCTAAAGTTTGGCAAGTAAGTGGATATTTGCATAATCTGCTCTGTGACTGACATTTGAAATACATTTGCCCTGATGTTTCAACTGGGGTGGTAGAATTTAACCTAGATCCAACAGGATTTCCCGCCCCCGCAGCCCTCATCATTCCTTATTTCTTTTTGCGGGGTAGGGGAATCCACCAGTTTGAGATTTAGTATATTAATTAGCTCTTCCATAAGGGGTTTCCTTGTACATTTAAAATTCTGAAAAACCTATTGCATGACAGAGAAATTGAGATAGTTTGGTGGGGAAAAAATGCTGCTTAGTTACTTTCTGTTGTATTGACTAGCAAAGCATATACTTTGCATACTGAAATTTAATTACCAAAACCTTTCGATAAAAACTCCCAGAAATTTGACTTTTATATCCAATAATTGAATCGCCTAAAGTTGTTAACATTTGTCTTGGGCACACAACCGCTTTGATGGATCTTAATATTTAGTAAGCTATTCCCTATCAAGTAGTCATTGGTGTGGAGCAGGGGTAGGCAACCTAAGGCCCGTGGGTGGGCTGGATGCAGCCCAATCACCTTCTCAATCCGGCCCGCGGACAGTCCGGGGATCAACGTGTTTTTACATGAGTAGAATGTGTCCTTTTATTTAAAATGCATCTCTGGGTTATTTGTGGGGCGTAGGAAATCGTTCATATTTTTTTCCAAAATATAGTCCGGCCCACCACATGGTCTGAGGGACGGTGGATTGGCCCATGGCTGAAAAAGGTTGCTGACCCCTGATGTGGATCAACTTTATTTCTTTTTTATTATAGAGTCGATGTAACTGAAGTACAGATAGCCGTAATTATACTCTTTTTGATATCTGCATTTGGTGGAACAACATTGTGGGATACTAAGGTAACTGTATATGACTATCAGGCTTGAAAGTTTGTAAATTAAACAGTCCTGTATGGTTCCTGCTTAGCAGCTTCCTCTAATCCTTTGTATTTCTCCCATGCCACATTTTGTTAAACATTTATTTTATTTCGCTTTTTAAAAAATAAGCCCTGGCTCAATTATATGTTTACCTTGGATGCCTTTTCCCAATGTAGTTCCAGTGCTCGGTCATCTTACTGTTGTGATGTGCTGTTCTATGCATGAGTTTAGAACTACAGAGGAAAAAGACCCCATCTGCCATTTATGTTATTTGCGTTAAATCACTCAGATAATTTAAATACATAAATGTTCTGCACAGAGAGTTGAATTCCATTTTATTCTCAGTGCTGTACTCCCTTCTATAAAAGTTGACCTGGCAAAATTCTGTCACTTAACACTTTTGTAATTGTGGGCTGAGTTGCAGTAAGCCTGAGGTCGCCGGGGTAGAGGCGTAGGAAGCAATAAATAACAGCCTTTTGGAATCTAAATGGCCACAGCTTTATTGATTACAGATGTAAGAAGACTTTGGCTTAGGCATTGGGTATGTATCCTGGATCAGCCAACCCAGTTGATACACATCAGATATAGGAAACCCCTCTAGGCTGCCAGTCAGGGAGTTCTGTGGCCCATTAGCCCCCATCTGGGCATACGGACAGAATCCTTCCCCTTGGGACCCCTTTACCAGGGTACCCAACCAAGGAGCCAACCACCTTTATGCCAGTGATCTGTGACAATTGCTGGGAGGTAACTGAAACCCCTAGACCGGTCCAGTTGGTCTGCAGGAAAATTCCTCCCAGGGGCAAAATATGGCGACCAAGAGACTCCTCAGCAAGCTGATAAACACACATACACACACACACACACACACACCACCTTCAGGGAGGGCCAAATTTATCCAGGGTAGGAGGGTGGGATCTCCAGTGCTGATTGCGATGCTGGGAAGCGGTGCAGTCAGCTTTCATGATTTGGAGACAGACCTGAGTAGAAACAGGCTTACCCAGTTCCATCTCTCAATTTCCCACCCTGTAGTATGGCCTCTGATTGGTCAATTTAAATTAGAAAGAGGTAGGGGAGTCCTGTCACTTCCTGGGGATGATGACACTGGCCCGGCCACACAGGAGGTTTTTGTCTGTCCCCCAGCTTGGCCATGGCGACACCAGGCCGCAACTGCCGCTGCTGTCAAGAACGGCAAGGTTCTGCTGAATTTGTCATAAGGCAGCAGAATGCATGTTCTGTACCTTGGCAAAATGTCAGAGCAAATTTATACTGCCCCTGCTTTCAAGAATGCATTGTTTATGCCTGTATTGTAGAACACAGAACTGCAGACATCCAGCTTGAGACAATCAGAATGCACGCCGTTGCATCTGAAGAAACATAACCCCTGTAACGACGTACATTGGGGTTGGTTTTCTGTTGCCTTGATTCATGTAGTTAAGCTTAATGTGGCCACAATTCTTTAGCTGCTTGGAAATCCAAGAAATTGGATGAATGGTAAAGCTAGGTGTGAATTGCATGGTAAGAGATTGTTGAAAATTGACACTGGGCACCACACTGCAATAATAATAATAATAATAATAATAATAATAATAATAATAATAATAATTTATTACTTATACCCCGCCCATCTGGCCGGGTTCCCCCAGCCACTCTAGGCGGCTTCCAAAAAAACAGAAATTCTAAAATACAGAAATCCATCAAACATTAAAAGCTTCCCTAAACAGGGCTGCCTTGAGATGCCTTCTAAAGGTCTGGTAATTGTTCTCTTTGACCTCTAGTGGGAGGGCATTCCACAGGGTGGGTGCCACTACCGAGAAGGCTCTCTGCCTGGTTCCCTGTAACTTGGCTTCTCGTAATGAGGGAACCGCCAGAAGGCCCTCGGAGCTGGACCTCAGTGTCCGGGCAGAACGATGGGGGTGGAGACGCTCCTTCAGGTATACCGGACCGAGGCCGTTTAGGGCTTTAAAGGTCAACACCAACACTTTGAATTGTGCTCGGAAACGTACTGGGAGCCAATGTAGGTCTTTTAGGACCGGTGTTATGTGATCTCGGCGGCCGCTCCCAGTCACCAGTCTAGCTGCCGCATTCTGGATTAGTTGTAGTTTCCGGGTCACCTTCAAAGGTAGCCCCACGTAGAGCGCATTGCAGTAGTCCAAGCGAGAGATAACTAGAGCATGCACCACTCTGGAGAGACAGTCACTGGGCAGGTAGGGACTCAGCCTGCGTACCAGATGGAGCTGATAAACAGCTGCCCTGGACACGGAGTTGACCTGTGCCTCCATGGACAGCTGTGAGTCTAAAATGACTCCCAGGCTGCGCACCTGGTCTTTCAGGGGCACAGTTACCCCATTCAGGACCAGGGAGTCCTCCACACCCGCCCGCCTCCTGTCCCCCACAAACAGTACTTCTGTCTTGTCAGGATTCAATCTCAATCTGTTAGCCGCCATCCATCCTCCAACCGCCTCCAAGCACTCACACAGGACCTTCACCGCCTTCACTGGTTCTGATTTAAAAGAGAGGTAGAGCTGGGTATCATCAGCATACTGATGGACACCCAGCCCAAACCCCCTGATGATCTCTCCCAGCGGCTGCATATAGATGTTAAAAAGCATGGGGGAGAGGACAGAACCCTGAGGCACCCCACAAGTGAGCGCCCAGGGGTCTGAACACTCATCCCCCCCCACCACTTTCTGAACACGGCCCAGGAGGAAGGAGCGGAACCACTGCATGACAGTGCCCCCAGCTCCCAAGCCCTCTAGACGGTCCAGAAGGATGTTATGGTCGATGGTGTCAAAAGCCGCTGAGAGATCCAGCAGAACAAGGAAACAGCTCTTACCTTTGTCCCTAGCCCACCGGAGATCATCGACCAGTGCGACCAAGGCAGTTTCAGTCCCATGATGAGGCCTGAATCCTGACTGGAAGGGATCCAAATGGTCCGCTTCTTCCAGGCGTGCCTGGAGTTGTTCCGCAACCACTCGCTCAATCACCTTGCCCAAGAATGGAAGATTTGAGACTGGGCGATAGTTGGCCATATTGGCCGGATCTAAAGATGGTTTTTAAAGAAGCGGTTTAATAACCGCCTCTTTCAGCGGGTCTCGGAAGGCTCCCTCATGGAGAGAAGCATTTACCAACCCGCGAAGCCCATCGCCCAGCCCTTCCTGGCTAGCTTTTATAAGCCAGGATGGGCAAGGATCAAGGAGACAGGTGGTTGGTTTCATTCGTCTAAGCAGCCTGTCCACATCCTCGGAGGTAACAGATTGAAATTGATCCCACAAAACTTGACTAGACAGGACTCTAGCACTCCCCCGCCCCGGCCCTGCTCCCACGGTGGAGTCTACCTCTTCCCGAATCTGAGCGACTTTATCTGCAAAAAACTTTGCAAAATCATTGCAGGAGATCATGTGGCCCATACTGGGCCCGGATGGAGCAGGTGGTTCCGCTAAATTGCGAACCACCTGGAAGAGTCTCCTGCTGCTGTTTTCTGCAGATGCGATGGAGACGGTGAAGAAGGTCCTCTTCGCCGTCGCCATTGCCACTTGGTAGGCTCGAAGTTGAGCTCTAGCCCGTGTCCGGTCTGATTCAAAATGAGTTTTCCGCCACCGGCGCTCTAGCCGTCTCAACGACTGTTTCATTGCCCTCAGCGCCGGGGAAAACCACGGGGCTGTCCGGGCTCCATGCAATCTGAGAGGGCGCTTCGGAGCCAGACAGTCAATAGCGCTGGTTAACTCCGCATTCCAGCGGGCCACCAGGGAATCAGCTGAAAGGCCATCGACATGGGATAAAACATCCCCTACCACTCTTTGGAAGCCAATTGGATCCATTAAGTAGCAGGGGCGGACCATCCGAATCGGTCCCACCTCCCTGCAGAGGGGAAGGGTTGCGGAGAAGTCCAGTTGCACCAGAAAGTGATCTGACCATGGCACTTCTTTTGTTTCGCTTTTACTTAATGTCAGATCACCAACATCCATAGAGGTAAACACCAAGTCCAAGGCATGTCCGCGGCTATGAGTTGGGCCAGACTTATTCAGGGACAGCCCCATGGTGGCCATGCTTTCCACGAAGTCCCGAGCGGCTCCTTGTAAGGTCGTGTCGGCATGGATGTTAAAATCCCCTAAGACAACCAAGCTAGGTGTCTCCAGGAGCACATCCGACACGACCTGAAGCAGCTCGGGCAGGGAATCCTTGGTGCAGCGGGGAGGTCGGTACACCAAAAGGAATCCTGTACTGCCTCTATTGCCCAACTTCCAGAACATGCACTCAGAGAACTGGGTCTTCCCAATAGGACGCCTGGTGCAAACTAATGACTTCCTAAAAATCACTGCAACCCCCCCTCCCCGCCCAGATGGCCTGGGTTGCTGTGCATAAGAGAAACCTGGTGGGCAAGCAGCGCCAAGAACGGGCCCGTCGGCTTCCTCCAACCAGGTCTCTGTCACACATGCCAGGTCAAATCCTCCATCCACAATCAGGTCGTGAATGGCGGTGGTCTTATTCATCATCGACCTGGCATTGCACAGCAGCACCTTCAGGTCATGTGGGTATCCCTTGCCTATTCCAATATCCGTCCGGTCAGGACCAGACCTGGAGGCAGGGATAGTCCTCAGACAACGACTAAGTCTGCCTCCTCGGTAATGACATGGTCTGGTCTTAGCGTAACTCCTCCTCCTACCCGTGACCACTGAGATCGGTTGTTCCAGTGCACACCCCCCTGTGGAATCTGCCCCAGCCATTTTGCTTGCTGGGACCCCCTCCCGGGCAGCCCTGACCCCTCCCCTTAAAAACAAAATAAAACCTCTGTAAAAAACAGCAAAGAACTCAACAAAAGAAGAGTACAAAAAAGACAATAAAACAATAAAACCAAAAACAATAAAAATTACAAATACACTAAAATTTAACAGATTCCCACACCCAACTAAAAATCCCTCCCACCTACCACCCCAAACACAATAAAACAATAAAACCAAAAACAATAAAAATTACAAATACACTAAAATTTAACAGATTCCCACACCCAACTAAAAATCCCTCCCACCTACCACCCCAAAGAAGATAAAAACATAAAAAATTCTTTAAAAAGCATTTTAAAAAGAACTCTGTGCTGTTTCAAGTTCCCCTGGGCAGCACCAGCAGCAGAGCAGCGGCAGCAGTCCTTTATGAGGCCTTCCAGGCCCCGCCCTAGACCAGGTGGAAGGAGGCAGGGACAGGGCCTGTGGGCACTCACAGCAGGAGAGAGTCCTGCAAGCTTTTAAACAGCTACAGCAGAGCTCCCAGCTGTCTGAGTCCACTCTTGGAAGCGAATCAGTATTCTGGCACATCACTATATCTACTAAAATTTATTTTTATTTTGAAATGCATGCTCTCTTCTCAAATGACTGTAAGCAGTCAAAGTGTGGAATTCTTAATAAAACAACTCTACATTGTTAAAGTCCATTCAATATTCTGTTTTACATAAACTGTTGAATTGATTGAGAAGTCTCAATAACATATCCTTAGTGTAACCTGGTGGGTTACAGGAAATTCATTTTTTTTACTCTTTTTAATCCTTTGCTGCGTCTTGGAAGTTTCCTTGAAACTACAATTGAATAAGAAAGGTAAATACTCATTCTAAAGGTCTATTAGCTGGAGAGTAACGGTAATGTGATTTCATAGCAAGATATATAAAAAAGAGGCAGATGGTGTTTGCATTTCCTGTGGTGCTGCTGCTGTTTTGATCAATGAACTGTGGGAAAGAACTATCCATTTTTCAGAAATATAAGTATAAAAGCTAGAAAGCTGATACATGTTGTTTATAGATGTTAGTAGCAACATGCCTGTCCGAATTTAAAACAATTATGTAACCTTGGGGTTCCTAGCAAAATTAAACTGTGCTCTACATTTTATTTTACTACCATGACTATGCTCTACATTTGATTTCCTTTTTAAAAATGAAGAAAATGGATAGTTCAAAAAAAATTACTAAAACGTTTCAATAATGGCGGAAAGACATTAATCTATCTTAAAATCTTCTGCTTTTTCCCTGCAAGCTTCCTGTGCTGGATCTAAGACTGAAGATGATTCCTGTTGCAGGAATAGTGGGTGGCGCAATATTTTCCAGTTACAATTATTTCAGAGTAATATTTGGAGGAGGCGTGGGGAAGAATGGCTCTACAATAGCAGTAAGTGTTTTTTTTAACAACAACAAAAGCTAAACATTTGACACACTAAGTTGCCTTTACCTTACTGTGATGTTTTATATAAACAGGTTTGCTGTGTGCTTAATTTAGCAAGTTTTATTCTATATCTAGGATTAAATATCTGTTGTAATTATATAAATATTACTATCTACCCTTGCACTATCCAAGAATCAAAGCTGTTAAAATATTGTATAGAGCAGTTATGTAGAGTTTCAGGACTGAATTGTTTTTCAGTTATGTAAGTACCTTGGGTACTGTTCACTCCTGTTTGCTATAGGCCAGGCATCCCCAAACTTCAGCCCTCCAGATGTTTTGGACTACAATTCCCATCTTCCCCAACTACTGGTCCTGTTAGCTAGGGATCAATGGAGCTGTAGGTCAAAACATCTGGAGGGCCGCAGTTTGGGGAGGCCTGCTATAGGCTCTCAAATATCAGATTTGCTGAAAAACAAATTTTCCACTTCAGCCAATACTCCAGGTATTGGTCTGATTCTGGCAAAATCAGACCTCTCTGTGATCATTCATTTCCTTGTTGCCTCTAGTTTAGATTACTGTAACACGCTCCACATGGAACTGCCTTTAAAAAATGTTTGGGAATTTAAACAGGTTATTGACTGGGGTTAGTAAGGCGTTCAGAACATACCATTCTCCTCTTGTTCAGTTTGAACTGGCTACTTGTTTGTTTCTGGAACAAACCCGGGCCTTTTGACTCCTGAGAGACATGTCTTTAGGACTTGCCCTATACCAGGCATCCCCAAACTGCGGCCCTCCAGATGTTTTGGCCTACAACTCCCATGATCCCTAGCTAACAGGACCAGTGGTCAGGGATGATGGGAATTGTAGTCCAAAACATCTGGAGGGCCGAAGTTTGGGGGTGCCTGCTATACTTTTGATTGCAGATTATTTTTAACTTATGTTAATGTTGTATATTTACACTGTTGTAACCTGCACTGGGATGTAAAGGGCAGGTGAGAATCTAAGTAGATGTAGTAAAGGTAAAGGTACCCCTGACAGTTAAGTCCAGTCACGAACAACTCTGGGATTGCAGCGCTCATCTCGCTTTACAGGCTGAGGGAGCCAGCATTTGTCTGCTTCCAAAGACAGTTTTTCTAGGTCATGTGGCCAGCATGACTAAGCTGCTTCTGTCGAAGCCAGAGCAGTGCATGGAAACGCCGTTTAACTTCCCGACGGAGCAATACCTATTTATCTACTTGCACTGCATGCTTTCGAACTGCTAGGTCATCAGGAGCTGGGACCGAACAACGGGAGCTCACCCCATTGCGCGGCCTCGAACCGCCGACCTTCCGATCGGCAAGTCCAAGTGGCACAGTGGTTTAAACCAGAGCCACCCGCGACCCTAGTAGATGTAGTAGTAGCCCTAAATTGCTTGAGACATAAGTAGGCCCACATTCAGGACCACCTTCTTATGTATGTCCTTCCCACTTGCTGCTTTCATCATTTGAAGTTTTCCTCCAGGGCATCTACTCTGTGGAATCCCCTGCTGAAGGTTCACCAGTCTCTCTCACTTTATTGTAAGCTGTTTGGCCAAAACATGGCTGTTCAGGCAGCTTTAGTTAATTTTCCTTAATTTTATTTTAGTGCAATTGGCTCCATGAATGTTTCATTGTTGTACGTTGGTTTCTGATGTATGTTTGCGCTTTTTGCATTGGATTTTTGTTCTGATGGTGTGAGCTGACTTGAATTCATGGTGTGTGGGGCATGTGAGAGTGGGATACAAATTACAAAACTAATATACCGTAATATAATTTATTTGTGCCTTTCAGGGAACAAGTGTTCTGTCACCAGGCCTGCATATAGGGTTGGTTATTACTTTGGCAATAATGATCTATAAAAAATCTACAACGCAACTATTTGAAAAGCATCCTTGCCTCTATGTCTTAACATTTGGATTTGTGAGTGCCAAAATCACACAAAAGTTGGTGGTAAGGAGTTTCTAACATTGTTTTGTGCATTTATTAAGATGATGTATTTATGTATTAATGCAATAATGCATGTGAAGCACTGTGAATGCTCTAATGCTAAGCTGATATCTATTAATAAAAAATGAAAATGAACACCGTACAGCTTATTCAGTCTAAAGAGCACAGAAATGATAAAATGGTACCTTAATTTTAATGTCATTCAACATTTGTTGCAAGATCAGGTAATCATTACACAGTATTTCTTTGCTGATGCCATTTGCAATATAGGCAATTGCTGGAATGGCGCTCCAGCTCTGACCTTAAGGCTGTAGTCCTGTACTATTAAGGAGTAAGACTCAATGGACATAGATTAACTTCAAAATAAACATGGACAGAATTTCCTGCAAGTTTTTTTGCAAAACATATTGGATGAAAATCTGCATGTGCAGCAGGATGTCCCCTTGCTCTCCCATCCCCTGTGGCCTCTAAATCTATTGTGGCGGGTACCCCAGGCCTCTGGAGCACATTTGAGGGCACGTGGAAGGAAAAGGTCCATTCCACTCATAGAAGTATGTTTCCATTAATGACGGACACCAATGAAGATTACCAGTTATCCATTACAGCTAATATTCTTCCCTTAGCATTCCTTATGTCTAAGCCTTTATAGTTCTCTTAAATGTTTGTAATTAAGAAGCCACGTTTGGAAACAAAACATCTCCTTAATCATTATGTTGCTTATAAATTTCTTTGAATCCTTGAATATTCAGATGGGTTCAGGTACTGACTTAAGAGATGAACAAATTGTATTGTGTTAAAATAGGATATAAACATATTAGTTTAGTAACTAAATCTAATCTTTGTTCATAGATTGCACACATGACCAAAAGTGAAATCTTCCTACAAGATACTGCATTTATTGGGCCTGGCCTCTTATTTCTAGACCAGTACTTCAACAGTTTTATCGATGAATATATCATTCTGTGGATAGCACTGGTAAGCAGTTTTCCATAGGCTTCACTAAATTATGGAAAGTGTTTTCTCCTCTCTAGGTGTTTGAGTCAGACTCTCCAGCTTTGCATTCCAAATAGATTAAGGCAGCAATCCAGCTGAGAGGTATACTTGCTCTTATTTGTGTTGGACCATGTTCTGGTGGTAAAGTAGAAGATGAGACAAAGTTTCAATTGGGAAGTCCCTCATTCAAATCTTGTTTCTGCCATGAGCCTAATAGGTGACCATAGGAATGTCTTGTCTCAGCTCCCACTTTGCAATGAGATCCCAATTGCTTATCTTACAGCGTGTTTGTAAGAATTGCAAAAAAGTCATATGGCGCTGTGGGACCCAGGTGGCGCTGTGGTTAAACCACTGAGCCTAGGGCTTGCTGATCAGAAGGTTGGCGGTTCGAATCCCTGTGACGGGGTGAGCTCCCGTTGCTTGGTCCCAGCTCCTGCCAACCTAGCAGTTCGAAAGCACGTCAAAATGCAAGTAGATAAATAGGAACCGCTACAGCGGGAAGGTAAACGGCGTTTCCATGTGCTTTGGTTTGCCAGAAGCGGCTTTGTCATGCTGGCCACATGACCTGGAAGCTATACGCCGGCTCCCTCGGCCAATAATGCGAGATGAGCGCGCAACCCCAGAGTCGGTCACGACTGGACCTAATGGTCAGGGGTCCCTTTACCTTTACCATACAATTTTTTAAAACCTAAAGAGTTGGTTACCAATTTATTGCATGCCCAAATCTATTCCTTGCACATTGATGGGGTTTGTTGGAATGAAAGTGACTATTAAATTCAGGCTGCTAAAGAAAGTTGCATCAAAATACATGTTTTATTGATTAGATATGATTGCCGGACTACAAACCAGATATCCCCTGTATTTCTTAATTCAGTATTAAATTAGGAGGGGAAGCAGTGACTTTTCTGACCTATTTTCTTCTCCTTTTGCCCTCTCTATTCAGGCCAAGAATCCTAGCTGTGTATTATAGTAGGGATGATGATGATAAGTCAGTGAATGCACTGGGATGAAACTATAGTTGCTTCTTCTTCAGCAGTTAATTTAAATTTCTGTCTTTCAGTGTGCATGCATGTAATCTCTGAACCGTAGATCTAACTAGAACTTTTTAACAATTGTAGAATTAAGGTGTATGCTTCTTGTCAGGGGATTGTTGCGGCTACTCTCGAGTAAAGATGCTCCAGTCTGCTCTGTCTTTAAGAGCTTTATTGTGCATACTATTTACAGTGCAGAGACATCAGAAAAAATGACCGCCTAGTCTGATTCAGAACCCGGCAATGGCGCTTGTCTGCTTTTGTACCAGCATAATAGTCTGGGAACCCCAAAACACCGCTCCCTTGCCCTACGTCTGGGTGCATGATCCAGTGTGGGTGCCGGAAGGGACTGCGTTCCTTCTCCTGTCCTTTGGCTGGAGCGTTGCAGAGGCTCCGACACCTCGCTGTGCTGTCCTTCCTCCTCTGGCCAGCTGGGTCGGTGCTGAGGCTCTGATATGTCCTGGAGCCCCCTCTCCACTCCTCATTCCCTCCTCATGACCCGCTGCTTGCGCTGTCACTGGGCGAAGTGCTGGTCAGGATGACTAGGGAAGGGTCCCTGTAGGGAGTCCCCCTGACACTTCTGTTATAACTTTATCTGTGTGCCTTGAAGAGTGAGAATTTAAGCACAGAATTCATTTATGCAACACATGATTTGATCTTAATTTCTGATCTTTTTTCTCCCTCTTTAGTTCACATCCTTGATTGATTTACTGAGATACTCCACTGGGTTATGCAAACAGATTGCGGCTCACCTTCACATACACGTCTTCAAAATCTCATCTCATCAAGCTCCTGAACAGGTTCAAAACCATAATGAGTGACTTATAGCTGAAAGCGAAGAGGAGGAGTTGGTTGGGGGTGGGGAAAGTATTGACTGGTGGAAAATACCCCTTTCAGCAATGCAGTTGTGGAAATTTTCAAAGAGAACTTGAATGCATGAGTGATTAAATGAAATTAGTTATATAATACCAAGTTCCTACAGGCTCTGTTGGGACTTACTGTAATTGTTACTTTGATATCATAGGAGTAGAGGGTCTAAAGAAGTTTTTGCTACAAAGTAACAAATTATTGTTTAGAAACTTGTTTTGCTCTTTGCAGACAGAAATGCATGAAAACCTAATGTACTTGGCAGCTAACTGAACTCGTAAGAAACAGCCAAATACGGATTTCTTAGAAGGTAGTGTGGTGTTGGTTCATTATACAGGGGCAGTAACTGTATAAAATACTGCAGAAATTATCCATTCTACATTTCACTGCTTTTGAACTAGAGTCTTAGTTGAGTATTTTTTTATATATATTTAAGGCAGGCACCCCCAAACTGGGGCCCTCCAGATGTTTTGGCCTACAACTCCCATGATCCCTAGCTAACAGGACCAGTGGCCAGGGATGATGGGAATTGTAGTCCAAAACATCTGGAGGGCCGAAGTTTGGGGATGCCTGATTTAAGGGCTAAAACTACTGAGTTGTCATCTTGTATCAAAGTCTTAGGAGTGTGTCTTTCATATTAACTATATTTTTAAGAGTTTCTGATACTGGTTAAAGGGGGAAAAAATAAGGAATTTAACCATAAATTAGTTGTCAAGGTTAAAATTGTGGCATAATTTATCTTGCAGTAGTGTTTAAATTCTTAAGCATTTGAATTCTTTGCTTAAGCAGGGAGAATCATAATTATACTTATTTCTTTCGCTTACAGTATAAATATTTGTGAATTGATACTAAGAATTTGGCCTGTGGGCAGGATTAAACATTGTTATTGAGCACAGAATGAGGTCTGCTTCCACACCAGGACCACCACCACCACCCCGGCCCTCATTGCACTGTAAATCTGTTCTGGATGCTTGCATGCGGGTGCGGAGAAGCTGGCGGAAAGTCCTGTTGTGTGATTGGACCTCGTTCCCCATGCACATACCCCACTTAGCACTATGTTGAATTCCACCCTGTATTTTTTTAAAAATGAGTGAGCGAGGGATGTTAAGCTGGATAAAACCTTCTGCTGAGACCAAAACACATACACCATACATTTCCTCCTTTACAAAATGCAGTTTGAGCAGGAATGAGGAAAGGACTTTTTAACACCTTGTGCCCTTTGGCAGTGTTATTGATTAAATTTTCTCTCCCCCAACCCCAAATAAATTCCTCTCAATAGGTACAAAAACCTCTTAAATACACCAGAATGTGAAGTCATTTTTAAATCTAGTAGAATAAGGTCTTCGACATTTCAGGCAACAAAGAAATTTGCAATTTCATTTAGTATAACTTATCAGTGATGTCTAGGTATTATATAGCTGTGCTATATAGGATTTAATCATCCTGTCTAGAAACTGTTTTGTTTAGGAAGCAGTTTGTACAGTAATGTTCTCTGGGGGATTACTGTGTGTCTTCCATCACTTTCTTTTAGATGTCATATATTTTAGTGGGACCAGAAAAATAGAACCACAACTCCCAGTCAAGTCTTTTTGTGTAGCTAAGAGGAAAGAAATATGCCAACCTCAGCTGTGGAAAAATGTGTAGTTTCAAATATTTTTACTTAATGCAAAGCCTTCTCAGAAAGTTTTAAACACCTAAGTAACATGAGTGGATATATCTAATGACTGAGCTGATCTCTTTTTACTGGCAACAGATTTGAGTTTGAATTCTGTTATAAATACAGTATATGTATTTCAGAATAACATAAAACAATCTGGACCCCACCTTAGCTTTGATGCTCTAGGTACTACCATCAGACAAGCTGGGTTGACTATTTCCAAGAAATTCAGGGTTGTCTTTTTCTTGATGTTCAGAGCCAGTTCATACAACACAGTTCCTTTATCCAAGCAATCCCAAGTGATTATTGGTTCTGTGTGTGTGTGAACAACAATGGTTTTTTTTGGGGGGGGAATCCTGGCAATTTTATCCAGAAAGAGGTCTACCAATCAGCTGGTGTCAGGCTGATTGATGTTTACATGGGAAGGAAAGTGTATGGGGCTACCTCTCCCCATGTGCCTTCTCCCCCATTGCAGTTCTGTTCCCCTCAGTGCATCATCTGCAAAGAGTGTGATTTAGATGTGCTCCCCCCCCCCCGCAAAATTCAGAAGCAGTTTGGGCATTTGTTGAGGCCTGCATATGGGCCACAGGTTGCCCACATGTGCCTTAGATCAGTGTTTCTCAACCAGTGTGCCTCCAGATGTTTTGGGACTACAACTCCCATCATCCCTAGCTAGCAAGACCAGTGGTCAGGAATGATGGGAGTTGTAGTCCCAAAACATCTGGAGGCACACTGGTTGAGAAACACTGCCTTAGAAGCTCACTGTAAGAAAGCTGTCCAGTCTTCTCCATTAAAAAGTAAAGTACTGAACAGTTAGCTAGAAAGAAAACTCTTTTCCTCCTGGGTCAGTTTTAAACAAGTAATGAAGATTATTTAACAGCAAAACAACTACAGTAGTCATGTTATTTTCTAGCTGAAAAGCTCTAAACAGTAAATACCCACAAATGACAAGACTTCAGAATTTGATAGTCTGCTTAAAAAAACTGAGGGATCTTCAGCATGTCACCAAATTCAAAATGAAATGCTGACTAATGGGCACTAAAAGACTCTCCATGAAGTGGCATTAGGATAATTAATGGTGGCAAACCTTTGGCATTTAAATAAAACAATGCATTTATCCAAAAACTAGAAGGTGAATGGTTTGCTGCCATTATTATAGCATGTAGTAATTGTTCTGGATTCCTTTAAAGTGATGTCAGAGTTTAAGACCAAATAAATTATTGCTACATTTCAAACAGTTAAAACTGTGATTCTAAGTTGCTGTAATGAAAACTTTGTTTCATTTGTAATGCTTGAATTACCAGTGTTTTTACAGTATGAAAATATGGTTATGCTTTTATTTAAAACAAAACAAAACAAAGCTCAATGACGGACTTTTTTGTGATTTGGGAGGGGAAAGAAACATTTCATTTAGTTTTTGGAGATAGGTACTTGCTTGATTTCCTGAACTGTAGAGTGTAAGCCTCTATCTTTGTTTAGTTATTCAGAATTTACTGATAATATTAGAGGCTGGTAGACTATCTTCCCTCAAAAAAAGTAGAACATTTTATTTACGCTGAGACCATGAAACTGGAAAATTACTAAGAGTGCCTTATAATAAAGGAAATCCAAAACTAGCAACATGTACATTTTATTTTATAATCCTAAGGAAGTTCTTATGCGTCTCCTTCAACTTTCAGATTAACACATATTACTCTGGTTGGTATTCAAGAATGAAATGTTTTCTTGGTAGTAAGCTGAAACATTTTATATAGTTCTGCTGCAAGTACACCATTTTTAATTAGGCCTTGAATCCCATAGTACATGCAATTTGTTTTCGTACCAAACACTATTTCAGATTAATCTGATAATAATGTTATTTAATTGTCTGACAAACTGTAGGTATCTTGAACTTTCAAAAAGGTACCTTAACCCTGGGATCTAGATTCTGAATTTAAGAGGTGAAAAAAGATTGATGCAAATGTATTAATATTAAAAACCATTAGGAGTACTTTGAGAGAGACAGGGGGAAATTAGCATATCCTGTTGCTAAGCAGCAATGAGCTGTCGGTTTCTTTTATATCAGAGCTGAATGTAAGGTATTCAAATATAGCAATTTTTAATATGGCGTTTAAAATACTGGCTCTTCCTCCCCATATGGCTAATGTATATAATTGTATCATGTTACTTAGGTACAAGTTGTTTCTCCACTGAGCCATCAGAATAACATGGACTGAAGAGATTTGCGAACAGTTGCCATCTCTTGCTGTTGCTGTTAAAAGAGAAAAAAATGCTGATCAAATGTAACATTTTGTATCATAGTGTTCTGACTTGCTGAATATAAATGGTAAATGTTTAATTTTTCTATTTAAATGTTGTTTTAAAATGTCACTGAAATTTTCCATAAATCAGTATTAAACACTTACAGTGTCCATCATGATCTTCTTTTGCAACATAGCCATTTCTTTCCGAAGTTCATTTTGTGCACCTACTAAAAGACTTTCATGAGTCTTCTCCATGTCTTCCATACTCTAAAATCAGATAGCAGCTCCATGAAAATCTGTTACTGGTTTATACTCAGAAATTTAGTTACATTTCAGAAGTCAAGGAGTGCCCATGAATTACCAGAGTTGCTAGCAATGACAAAGGTAGTAGCCTAAACTCACCAAAATTTTGAGAAGTAATTATGCTAACTGGTAAGAGTTCATTTGGACTAGTGTTCTATTCTTTGCACTGCTTATCCAGTAGCAATATATTGTTCAACTGCTCTATAGGAATTGCCAGGAAGATGACAAAAGGAATCTACAAAGCAGTGATATTATTACTAACCCATATAACATCTATGCATGTACAAATGTAAAGGCCTGACAAGGTTAGCATTATATGCGTGTTTTGTCCAACTATGAAAATTAGATGTAGCCATGCTGTCTCTCACCACAGAGATCAACAGTACTGCTGGGGCAATATTCAGTTGATGCTGGTGCTACTCTTCATGCAAAGCATATTAGGTGTCAAATAATCAAGTGGAAACAGAGCAGAATGGATGCAACATGAAGTTAAAGTTTAAGTAGTAGTTGCAATTATTTTTAAGCATAGATGTATAGATAGTATGCCACTGCAGATCTTGCCATATTAGCAGCAGGGACAGCACAGGATGTGTGTGTTGTATCCAGCAGTTCTATGAGCAGAAACCAGCTCATGCAACAGATTTTCTTTTTCTTCCCTTCCTTCTGTACCCTCCAAAAACCCTCTTAAGAAAGCTGGTGAAATTTCAGGCAAATCCTCCTGGCCCATCACAGGCCTGTATGAGACAGACCCCAATGTGCAGAAGGGCATCTAGACCAGGCATCCCCAAACTTCTGCCCGCCAGATGTTTTGGACTACAATTCCCATCTTCCCCGACCACTGGTCCTGTTAGCTAGGGATCATGGGAGTTGTAGGCCAAAACATCTGGCGGGCCGCAGTTTGGAGATGCCCGATCTAGACCCTCTGGAAAGAGGTTTGGGGAGATATAGGTTGAAGGAGGGGAAGAGAAACCCAGTTGTGGAAGTTGCCTTCTCACACAACCTTTGTTTTAATCTATATATATAAAAATGTAGGCACTGCACGCACAGAGGTCACAGCCTTTCTCCGTAACTGCTGAACCGTAATTTAACAAATTTGGCCACAACGTTCCATGCCCATCAGGGAGGGATCTGGCGTAAAAATTATTTCAAAAAACCACACCTTTCACACCTAAAATAACGATTAAACACACAAAAAAGTGGCACCCAAATTAGACATCACCAGCAGAAGGTCTGAAGACTCCAGCAGTATCCAATAGAAAGGCAGATTGCATACTGTCACCAGCAGAAACTCTGAAGGGCGGCGCCAAATAATGACATCATCAACCGAGCAACTGAAACCACCAAGGCGGCCATTACCACACAACCCACTGAGCCAAGGAATGGAGATACAGGGCGGAGGCCTTGGCTCGCATTTAAATACTAGCCCAAGCCAAGGTCGACAGACTAGGCCTCACCTCCTGGCAGCTGCATTAATAAACACCTGGTAGCATTAGGCAGTCGTTCATCATTTCCCCTAACACGCACTTGGGAGCACAGCAAGGGGTTGTTGCTTTTTAAATTGGCGGGCGTTGTGTCACATACGAGGCTCCGGCGACCATTTTAAGTAAGGGCAGTCGTGCCCCTTTTAACCTAGGCTTTATACTATGACTGATTGCAAGCCTCTGTGTCTTTAAAAAACCACCACCATGCACTTTCTCTCCCCAGTTTAAGTCCTCTGCAGTGGTCAATCCCCCCCCCTGATTTAAAATCCTCTACCTTCCCCTTGCCACTTCCTGGGTTTTTTTATGGAACAGAACAGCTTGGGCACTTCAGAACGCGCCTTCTGTTGCTACAGGGCTGTGGGGCTTCACTATCCCCCCCCCCGATCAGGATTTTTAAAGTAGTTCTCTGGGTCTCAGGGTGCATCATCACCCCCAATCCTTTTCTTTGCCCAAACGGACCTCTCAACACCAAATACTCCTCAATTATACTCACAATAAAAACCATAAAAATAAAAAAGTTACGAATAACACATTAAAAAAACAAAATACATCCCATTATACATTCCAAAAAAATACACAAAAATAAAAAACCAAAAAGCAACCACCCACACCAAAATAAATGACAACCCCAACTAGAGAAATAAAACATTGCAAACAGCACAATAAAAAAACAACATCACATCCCACATTCAAAACACCTACTCCAATTAGAAAATCCAAATAACCAAACAAAAAATAAAAAACACCCCACAAAATACACAACACCCAAATCATACAATACCCACCAAAATAAATGACAACCCCAAAAATAAATTAAACAACAATAACTTCTGCCTCTCATGTTCTTAATTTCAATTTTTTTAAATCTAAATATATAAAAATGTTCACGATGCATGTGCAGGGGCCAATGTATACAGGGGGATACAGGGATACAGGGGGGAGGGGACAACACTCCCCAGGGACAACAGAAGGCTCAGACAAAAGTGCATGCTGGGAAGAAGCTGACAGTTCCTTTTCCAAGGGTGGGGGCCAAGATATGGAGATACAGGGGGGAGGAGCCAACAGAGGACAACAGAGGGGACAACAGAGAGAAGGGTATCCTACCAAAACACAGGGATGAGCCGAGGGGGTGGAGGGAGGGGCGGGATACATCATGGATCGGGACAGGGTGGGGGGAATCACAGGGATGACCCACAGCAACGCGTGGCCGGGCCAGCTAGTAAAAACTAAAATAACAATGCACTTTTAATAACAAACTTGATCAAATGGTGGTTGTTTTTTTAATATACCTTCAAAAATTGCTCATACAGCTGTTTAACTGTTTTCAGTCTTTGACTCTGAACTATTCTTGCTTGTTGCAAAGTTTTTTGTTGTTGCCGAAACAGGTTCTAAGGAAGAAAAAAAGGCTATAATAAATGTAGGAATAAGTATTCATATAATAAAGCTCAATCACATTGTTACTAATTGTAAACTGTAAGCATAGCCAACTGCAGTGGAAGTTGGTGTGCTAGGACAAATGGGGCACTGCCTCACCAACTTCAGTTTGCCCCATCTGCCTTGCCTACATCCAGTCCATGGATAACACTGCCAGTGCCTACTGCTGCTGCACTCTGGCCTGCGTAGGATTCAGAAAGGAAAAGGTTAGGGACAAAACTAGAATTAGTTTGCTCTAGGTCCACCTACTGTTGGTTTCCTTTACTTCCACTCAACTATTCCAGTAGACACCAGCAATCAGTTATTACCATAAGTTACAGTGGTACCTTGGTTTAAGTACACAATTGGTTCCGGAAGTCTGTACTTAACCTAAAGCGCACTTAACCTGAAGCGAACTTTCCCACTGAAAGTCATGGAAAGTGGATTAATCCGTTACAGATGGTCCGCGGAGTACTTAAACTGAAGCGTACTTAACCTGAAGCGAACTTTCCCATTGAAAGTAATGGAAAGTGGATTAATCTGTTTCAGACAGGTCCGCGGAGTACTTAAACTGAAAGTAGTCAAACCGAAGTGTACTTAAACCGAGGTATGACTGTATGTGTGTATATGTAATCTTAAATTAATTTCTAAACCTTCCACTGAACGTATTGTTGTTGCTTACCATTGCAAGCTTATCCAGTGTATTATATTTATTTAAGGAACAGATTGATCACAGTGCAGAAAACATTGGCTCTACCACCTATGGCATAACATTATCTTTTGACCTAATATCTGAGATGTTATTACTGATCAGCACTTGGACTCTGCTAATTTACTTAGATCTCCTTCACTCTATGTGAGCATATTGTTTTCCTAAAGCTAGGGCTACACGCATCACTGGACATTACCTGTCTGTTTCGTGAATGGTAACATTCCACACTGCAGTATAAGGAGAATGAAATATCAGCCTCAGGCACTTACATTTATTATTCAAAAAGTTAAGAAAAACAAACCATTAATTTTTCTTCCTGTTCCTCAGCTTTCTTTATATCAGCATCCCACTGTTGAAATACATGCAGGAACTGCTGAGAATACTCATGTTGGACCTTCTGCCTAAAATATATATTTTGCAAGCTGAATGTTAACATGAAATAACATTGATTTTTAAACTGTAAAGGTATCAGTGAAAGATGGAGAACGTAAAACATTCAGTTAGTCACACAAACACAAAAGAGTTGGTAGATTTGAGAGAGCACAGCTAAGGTGAAAGGTGGCCATCTTCTAATTTGAAAAAACACACACCATAGAACAGGCATCCCCAAACTCGGCCCTCCAGATGTTTTGGGACTACAATTCCCATCATCCCTGACCACTGGTCCTGTTAGCTAGGGATGATGGGAGTTGTAGTCCCAAAACATCTGGAGGGCCAAGTTTGGGGATGCTCGCCATAGAACATTGAAGAGTATTGTTCTAAAGTAGGTTTACAATGCAATTGTATGCATGTTTACTTTGAAATAAGCCCAATTATGTTGTGAGGTGAACTTCCAAATAAATATGTGTAAGATTTTAACTTAAATGTTATTTAAAAGAATTTGCTTTTTAAAAGGAAATATTTTGATTAGGAACCAACTCCTTTACTATAGTAAATTACCAGGAAATCACATCCAGACAGACAATCAAAACTCAGACACTAAGTCCAGGATGGAAATCCTTTTTTGGTCGTGTCACATTTCCAGGGGAGGGGTATAACTTGTTGGGGGGCCACATGCTGTTCATGGGCAGAAACAGAGTCAATAGTGAGCAGGGCCACCCTCTCTCTGACACCCCCATTTCTCTCTTCCCCTGTTTAACATGCTGCTAAGAGAGGGAAAGATAAGATTGCTCTTCCCAGGTCTGATCTGATCACTTGCATATATTATTGCTTTCATCCATTTTGGCTTTTCTTCCTATTGGCTCTTCCTACACACATGGAATCAGACTGAGGACTATAGGATGAATCTCTGCCACAAATGTGAAATGTATGTTAGTGTTAATTATAACCCCGACCTTTGCTCTTGTTGTGTTTTCCAAACATGTTCTATTTTCTGGTTGCTTGTTTTGAGAGAAGCTTTAGTGTACATTTCTAATCTTTTCCTTTTAGCCAGAAGAGCTTTGTTAATGTCCGCTGCAGAAAGACAAAGAATCATTAGGCATTGTATCTTAAAACATATGTAAAGGTTTATAAGATTTGCAAAAAAATGTCTCACACACTACACCTGGAGGGTTGTTGCAGCGTTAGGCTACAGTAGTGGCTACAGTAGTTAATGCATGAATTCAGGGACCTCTTCTCAAACTGATTTTGAATCTAGTATAAGCTGTATAAAATTACAGTGTTTATATGGCAACTTTTATAGTGTGTTGATTTATCAGTAAAGTATTTTGCCATCACAGGACGCGGGTGGCGCTGTGGGTTAAACCACAGAGCCTAGGGCTTTCCAATCAGAAGGTCGGCAGTTTGAAGCCCCCCCCCCCCCGACGGGGTGAGCTCCCATTGCTTGGTCCCAGCTCCTGTCAACCTAGCAGTTCGAAATCATGTCAAAGTGCAAGTAGATAAATAGGTACCGCTACAGCAGGAAGGTAAACAGCATTTCCGTGTGCTACTCTGGTTCACCAGAAGCGGCTTAGTCATGCTGGCCACATGACTTGGAAGCTGTACACCGGCTCCCTCTGCCTATAGAGCAAGATGAGCGCCGCAACCCCAGAGTCGGTCACGGCTGGACCTAATGGTCAGGGGTCCCTTTACCTTTACTTTGCCATCAACAATAAGGTCACTTTTAACACCCCACAATAAACACAGAAATTAAGGCCCAGAGATTTGGATTCTTCTTATATGAAGCCCTTCTCAAGCAAGCCCATAACCAAGCAATCTAGGCAGGTGCTTTTTGTAAAACATGATACCTTTTGAGGCTAAAACTTTAAAGAGAACTTTAATAAGAGACAGTAGAATATCAAAGGAGCAAAATACAGGATTGGTTAAGCAGTTGCCTTTCTTCACTGTTAAGTACAGTATTACTCATGCTCCATGATTTGCAGCCATATTTCAAAACTTCATGAAGTTCAAGATGGCTTTGAGAAAGCTTGTGGCCCATGCTCAAATTGGATAAGCTGTAGCCATACTGTGTGTCCTTAACAGGACTGAAACCTCATTAGAGAAAGTTTAGTTGATCAGTTATATGCACTTTAGTCACTAGATTAATTAAATCTGCAAATGGGTAAAAACACAGCTGAAGGAAGAAACACATTGGTTTTTAGATTATGTGCATGTGTTGTAGCTGGCATCATTTCAGAAGAAATAAGCATGCCAAAGGGAGATTATGTTTTAAGCCAGGGGTCCCCAGACTTACCCGCCTTCGGGCCGGAGGGTGGGGGAGTGCGCGCCAGTGCGCATGCGCACACCCATTTACTGGCGCGGTGGCGTGCTTCCAGGCTGGAAAAATCGCCGAAAATTGTTTGTGCGCATGCGTATGGGCCTCCCCCGACCCGTAAGTGCACCGGAAATGACCTCTTCTGGGTCGGGAGAGGCCCATACGCATGCGCAGAAACGATTTTCGGCGATTTTTTTTCAGATCTGGAAGTGCGCTGCCGCGCAGCGCGCCGCAAGAGCGGGCGGCGGCAGCGGGCGGCGTCACGGGCCGGATTGGGAGGCCAATTGGGCCGCATCCGGCCCGGGGGCCGTAGTCCGGGGAACCCGTTTTAAGCTGTTTCTTGCCATACAGTAGCTTTTATAAGCACTTGTATTAAAATATATATTTTTCTTTTTAAAAACTGCTCCTCAGTTCTGGTTACAGGTAGGTAGCCGTGTTGGTCTGGATCGAAGTAAAATAAAAAAATTCCTTCAGTAGCACCTTAAAGACCAACTAAGTTTTTATTTTGGTATGAGCTTTCGTGTGCATGCACACTTCTTCAGATACCAGTTATTTGGGATACTTTTTAAGTCAGTTGATTAGATCAAAGAAGCATTGCAGTGCTTGTCCTTGAGCAGGCATTGGGACAAACTAAGAAGTCTTTTTGCGTCATCCTTTGTGAACTACCACCCTTCATTACAGAAAGTGGAGAAGAGCTAGGTTCTTGCTATGGAGGTGACTGATATGGACAGAGAAGATGGAATCTTGCCAATAATGTCTAACAGATTAATGAAGGCCATGTTCCATCACACTTTGCACTGGCCAGTCTATTTTAGTAGAATTTGCTTCACATGAGAGTGAAACCCAGAGCAAAGATACAGAAATTTCTAAGTAATTTTTTTCTGAGCAGCCATGGATAACCTGCACCCTAATCTTGAAGTTTGCATTGGCACATCTGCTTTGGCAAAGTTACTGCAACTCTGATGTAATCAATTGATCAATCTATTTAAGTACTACAGATGACAATATCCCACTACACTCCTGCCATCACACTACAGGAAATAATGTTTGGAATGCAAATTGTTAATTTATCCATATGACTAAAAAGAGAAAAATTATTTTAAAAACTGGTTTCTATCCAATTAAGTTGTTTCCAGGTTAGAGTCATTAAAATTAAAGCTAGCCATATCCATTTATTTCACTGGGTCTACTCTGAGCACAACTTACTTGAAAACAATCCTGTATTTTGAAATAAAAGGGCAGAACCCTTCTCCCATATTTTTTATTTTATTTTATTAACTGATAGTATGTAAGTATTTTCTAAAACATACCTCCGAATCTTTCCAGCATATTCTGGACTTCTCCTCTATAAAAATATTCATATTTTTAAAATGACTTTTTGCATTAAGAGAACTAGTTTATATTTTTCAGATATTATTTGTAAGTGGTAGCAAGCTGCAACAGAGATCAACAATAATTAACACTACTAAAAGCCTTGTGACAAAGGGAGGGGGGAATCAGCACTGTGAAGGGGTGTAATCTTTGGGGCATTGGGGGGGGGAGAATGTAAACCACAACAGGATGGAGACACTACATTAAATTATATTGCCAAGATTTTGCACATCAAGAAATATATAATCAACAAAGGGCATAACCTTCTGTTTATGACTCAGTCAGTAGTTTAAAACATCTAATGTTGAAAGCAGTCATTTTTAACTATAAGCTTAATGAGTCTGCTGAAAATTCTGTCAGAGATGCTAACGTTCCTAAGATTCTTGGAAGCCATGGCAGTTGAAACAGATTTAAGACTGCAATCCTAAACACATATTACTGTGGAATAATTCTCATAGGATTCAGTGCACCCAACTTCTGAGTAACTATGTTTAGAATTATGCTGTAAAATTGGTTTACATTTATAAATGGTTTACATGGGCTTCTATTACATTATGAGTTGATCTATTGGGGATTTGATGGTGGTTTGGATGTAACTTAATGTGTGAAGAACAGTGCAATCCTTTCCATGTCTACTCAGAAATCCCACAACGTTCATTGGGACTTGTTCCCTAGTAGTCCCCGTTAACTTCAGAACTTCCTTGCCTCTCTATTCTGTAATAATTTTTGAGAAGAGGGCAACTGAATTATCCTTCATTAATTAATTAAAGTGGGCTAGATTCAGAGGTTCTCTTCATCCAATGGAAGGGGGGATTCCTCCAACAGAGTAAGCACCTTATATCAGAGTAAGCTCTTTACTTTGGAAGAAGAGAAGCTTTGGATCTACACCAGTATCTAACTACTTCAGATGTTGCATGCCTACAATTCCCATCGTCCCCGACTATTTGCCATGCTGGCTGAGGCTGGTGGGACCTGGTCCAACAATATCTAAAGGGCCATAGGTTATCCAGTTCTGATCTACAGCCAACAAATTCTTAGTTATGTTCCTATGTAAAGGTGCTGTGTTTTTTTAAACAGATCTAGATTGTGGCCAGACTTAACAGAAAAGTAATGTATACCTTTTTCCATGTATAAGACACCCCCTATTTTTTTGAGACTCAGATTTAAGAAAATGGGGGGAGATGTATCTGTGTATAAGACGCCCCCTAATTTTTGACATTATTTTAAAGGAAAAAACCTACTCTTATACACGGAAAAATATGGTACTTCTGGCTACAATAATCATAACAGAGGCACTAGAAACATAACTGATACTTTATAACTGTAAAAAATAATTTGACATTACATGGCAAAAAATAAATATTAAACTATTTACCCAACTTCATCTTCAACTACAGGATGAGGATTCAGTGAAGGTCTTTTTTTCCCATGTTTATCAATTATTGGAGTTTCATCTTTATGAGAGGGAAATAGAAGGTGTAGTTTACCAATTACTTGTATCACATTAAAAAGTTTTAAATCCCATATACCACTTTTAAATGAAAATTCTTCAAAAAGCAATTTACAAGTTACATAAACTATCATTTAAAACCATATAAAACACCACAAAAATCTCAACACAATATTTGAGAACGTAACTTAAAATCAAGAGGACCATCACTACCCCAGCATAATATAAAATTATCAAAATTAGGTGAAAATATTAGTTTTGCACTCAGCTCAAATTAAGTGATAAACGCCACAGTAAAAATAGCCTGTTTAAAACCTGGAAGGGATGGGCTCTGTGTGATGTCCCATGAAATCACCTTCCACATCTGGGGGCCATGAGCAAGAATACCCTTGTCTGTCTGCTTGCCAATCTCATTTCCATTATAAATAGGCACCTAAGTAGAGCTTCAGAGGCAGATCTTAAGGTACAAGCAAGTTGCTATGGATCCAAGCAGATCTCAGGCTTTGTTTTTCCTAGTATTCCAAGATCCACCAACCAGAACTTGGTCCAAAGACATATATTGAAAAAGGAGACAGCAATGCTTCTGAATAGCAGTTGCTGGAAATCACAGGAGGGGAGAGTGCTCTTGAGCTAAAGTCCTGCTTGCAGGTTTACCACAGGCATCTAGGTTGGGCACCGAGAGAATACAGTGCTGGACTAAATGGGCCATTGACCTGATCTGGCAGGCTTTTCTTATGTTCTTCTGCATCTAGGAATTTGTTTTGAGTACCAGAAATTAACTAAATTCATGGTCCTTCCCCCACAAAGAATACCCTTGTTAACCCCTGCCTACACACTTTCTTCATTTCAGCAGTATATTGGAGTGGGGGGGGAGCTCTCAGTTTGTTGTTCTTTGTTTATTTTATTATTACATTTATGTCTAGCTTTTCTCCAATGACCTCAAATTGTTTTCCCAATTACCATTTTACCTTTACAACAACTCTTGTTAGGCTGAAAGACGGTGACTTGCCCAAGGCCTCCCAAGTGAGGGTGGTGGCTGAACCCTCATCTCTGAGGTCCTAATCCAATATGCTAACTATTAAACAATTGGGAATCAGAAATTCTTATCTATCAATTTTTGAGATCTGCTAGTAGATGCTGATCTACCTTTTCCCATCCTAGTTTTAGGCAACCCTGTCTAAGCCATTCAGAACTTTTAAAGCTCAACACCAGCACTTTAAATTGGCCCTAGGATTGCACTGGAAATCAAGAGCAACTGGCACAAAAGTGTAATATGCTCTCAATGCTTGGCTCCAACAAAGAGCTGAGAAGCTACATTATGTTCCATTCTCTATGACTGCTGAGAATGCCAATCTATCTCCTCCCAATCCCTCAAGTGGAATCCGCTTTCAAGAAATAACTTCAGCCTGCTGAATGAAGCAGCAGGTTTGAATCCTTCTCTGCCAATTGCATGGTCACATGAGTAAACTTCTTCCATTTCACAAAGAAATTTGCTGTTGCGAAGACAGCCTTAGGCAAATGGCAAAAGTAAGGTTATCCAGCAGTCCTATTTGATAGAATTTGGGGGGGGGGGGTGTCCCGTCCCCCGTCCCTAACTATTGTGAGAAAAAGAATGACTTATCCTATTTGTATTAGGAGTGCAACAAAACCAAATGTGTTTAAAATTTTGTACTGATTACTACACCTTCTCTAACATCCTCTTCAGAGCCACTCAGATGTTTTTTGGTATGTTCTTCAAAGTCGTAGGCATGAATTGGATCTTCCTGTGCCAATTTAGCAGTTTTTCCTGCAGATTTTCTTCCTGATGGTGCCATAATCAGAGTAACTGCCATAAAATATTTTTTTGTTTAATTCACCACATAAAACACAGTATGAATTTAAGACAGGGAAAATACTGTAAGATACTAAGATACTATTTTATCTTGTACCGTATCTGTTATTGAGAATTCAGTCAGAATTCAATATCACAGGATCTGTTATGGAATCAGGATATCTAAGTGGTCATCTCCTCTTACATGAAGCTGACTGCGTATTTCAATCTTAGAGCAGGGGTCTGATACAGTCCGCCCAAACAAATTATTAAGCTCTCACTAGTTTTGGCAGAGACAGGAGAAAGGAAACTAAAGCAGACAGTGCTGGGGTGGGTGGAACTGAGCAACCTGATGGGGACAATCACCTTCTCCCTGATCATTTGATGAATGCAGATGTGACCCCCCTCCCCCTCAGTTGATCTGCACAGACCAGCTGGGGAGGGGAGACAGCTTGTTCATGGTCTCCCTGTATGTGAGCATGTGTGAGTGCAAGATGGCCACACATATTGCTGACATGCATTCCTCAGGGGGTTGGCCAAGGGCAAATGTGGCCCTTGAGCCTGAAAATGTCAACTCCCACCCTGCTCTATAGGAAGCCTTTCTCCATGTTTCAACTTCATTTGAGGTGCGACTGGTGGTACACACTCTTAGATCTATTATGTTTTGTCGAGTTTGTTGTTGTTTTGTCGAGTTTGTCGTGACTCGGTCGCCTTCCCTCAAGGCCGTCCCGTTTCCCGCCTAAATTACCTCAGGTTCCCGCCTTTTGGTTTTACGATAGCCCCCCGTTGCTTTTGCCGTTGTCCTTCCCCACCCGGGTCCCCTTTAGTTTAGCCAAACCTCCGGGTGTTCCCCTTCCGCCAAATTCTCTCTTAAGACCACCCAGCAGCATTTCCTACTTTCCCAAACCGTCGCTCCCCCCCCCCCACTTATCCTCACTGAAAGAGGGAGAGGGAAAAGTGAGGCGGCGCCGAGAAACACGACAGGACCGGGACGGGCCCAAATAAAGTTCTATGCAGTTTATAAACATCGCGTCTTATGGAACCTGCGCCAGACCTAAAGAAAAGGCACCCGCTTCCTTCGCTCCCTGCCTCGCGTCTGCACGCGCCAACGCAAAAAAACCAAGCGGACTAAACTTCGGGCGGCGGGAAAGGGAGAGCGGGGTACCACACGTTTTCAAACAAAACATGTCACATTTCCCTAACAACAACAACAACAAACAACCAGCATAAAAGCAGAAACGTTTTGACTCCGCTAGGCCGGTTTTCTATTTGCAGGGAGGTTTTATTAGAAGATGGAAAACTTCCAAAAGATCCCACCCCACCCCCGTGCAGTCTGAAGTGGTGCAATCCATTATTTACCTGCCGCCTCAGGAAGCTTAATCCGACTTTTTTTTTTTTAAGAGGAGCCTGTGGTAGTGCTGCACTCCGTCTGACGCAAAATAAATAAAAAAAAAATTTTAAAAAAGGTTTCACTCGATTTTTTCTCTCTTAACAAAATACCGGAAGTCCGTCTTTCTGTTCTCCCTATTGGTAACAATTAGCTAAATAACGATTTCCTGCCATATCGTGACTCACACCTGCCTCAGGTAGCAGCTGCCTCACTCAGCCTAATGGAAGGGGCAGTCCTGCCCTGCGCATTTCTCACTTAAATTATCTCAAGCGTGAAACTCGCAATCAGTTTTATTTTTAGGAGAGTCTCTATTCTCTTTCCCTTTTCCCAATCCCATGGTCAGCCCACTAGAAACATTCATGGTATAAAAACATGGGCGTAGCAGCTGCTCCCCCCCCCCCCAATCAAGAAAATAAAGGAAAATACTTAACTGACCGATTGCATCACAGAGAACTCGGTTCTGCCCTCCTAACATAAAGCCTCCCTCCCCCACAAAAGAAATTCTGGCTACGCCCATATATAAAAAATTAAGGGTTTTCAGCAGGAAGCTATTGGAAATGAAGCAGTGTGACCACCCCACAACAGTTGCAGGTGCTAACAGTATTAAGAAGGCGAAATGCAACTGTGCCCAAAGTATCATGAGCACCAATCAACATGAATGTGACATGAAAAAGACATCTGAAGGGAACCAAATGTCCTGGCTTATTCTTTGTTCCACTTTTGTTCATTCAGATATTGAGGTGGTAGCATTGAGGAAGCAGCACCGGGCCGGGGGGGGGGGCGTCTAAAGCAGAAGAAATCCAGCAATGCACTTTTATTGTGCCAAAAAAATATGCATAATACTGGACCAGCCTGGAGGGGCCCTGAGATGAGTGCAGGGTGGGGACCAACAAACTGTACAGACTTGCACCTCAGGGAGGCCACTTTGGTGCTACCAATGTAGCAGTTTGACTTCACCCCCAGAGATGCACATCGTCTTTCGAGAAAGATGGATGCCAACAACAAAAGGAGCCGCCTTGTAGCACTACAGACTGCCATTTGTTTTTATGATTAAGAAAAAACAACCACCCTCACTGCAAGTAAAAATACTATTCTATCAGGGAGAAAGCTTCCAGCAGTCTGCTTCTTATAAACCCCCATCTGCACAATGGTACAATCCATCCTACTACTGTACTTAACTCTCATTGTGTAAACTATGGTCCTTTTCACACCTTTTCTCCAATTCCTGACCATACATGTGGACTGGATTGCACCTGCTAATCCTGTTCCCAACCTCTGTGCATTCTGAGCATAAATACCCTTTCATGTCATCTGCTGAATGCGCAAGTCAGGATCTGTGGGTAGAATCCTGTGCCCCTTCCAAATGGTCAATGCAGGAAAGGTGTGAAAGGGACTCTAACTGCAAGTACAACTGCTTGAGCCAACACAAGGTGAAAAGTGGGAGAAAATGGGCAGAAAATGGGACAGACTACCATAAATTCATTGGAAGATTGCTCCAGTTTATATAATGAAATTGTACCTTCCATAGCTGTACTCTCTTCTAGCCTTGCTACTTTCCCATTCCTGGTCCCCCGCTGATGCTGTCCTCAAACCTTTTCTTCTTCTTTTAAAGCAGTCAGGTGTGCATCTGTGTTTAACATTTAGTTTAGCTCTCTATGTATAGTTGAACTTGTACGCAATCTAGAATTTCTTACTTGCCAACTCTAAATATTGGACCAATGAGCTGCTTGACAGAGTAACTGTATTTACCAAAGACAAGTTTGATTTCGGTTTGGATACAAACTAGTTAGCATTAATCACGGCCTTCCTAATTTGGAGGTCACTACACACTATAGTAGACACAAACCAGGGTGCGGGTGGACAATGTTGTCCACAGTAGAAATCCAGTGGATACATACAACATAGTTCAGTGTCATGAGTAGAGCCACAATGCAATTGCTGCTTTAAAGTTTATTGTGAAATGAAGCTTTGCTTTTTAAGACAGGCAAGACAAGTGGCATTTTAAAGAAGTTGAACTAGATTTATTTATTTTAAAATTAGGTGGATGCACTTGATAAAGAATAAGGTGCCTTTTTGATTTAAAAATACTTAACCACTTTTCAGAGCATTAAATACTTGATCATTTTTCTTGTCACACACATTTTTAAATCAAAAACATCTGTTAAAAGAAAGCATATATTTTACAGCACATGTACATTGAAAATTCCGTCTTCATGATAAAATAATTACCGAGGTGATTATAGTCCTGAAAAGTTGTTAATATCATGATTGAAGACATTTCTTTTAAAACGATCTGTTTGGGACAAAAATCCCTTTTCTTTTCCTGGTCTGAGATTTGTTTTGACATAATAGGGCAGATCACTAGACTACATCCGAATTTTTGAAAGTGAATGCTTGATATGAAAAAATGGCTGAGTGTCATGGTCTTACTTATACCGTTAAAACAATACAAAGCATTGAAAACTTATATGGAGAGGCACTTTTGCTGCTAAATACACTGCTTGTACGCATAATGCAACCATGTCCCTTTTGTTTATAGCCCTAATTTTTTTTAATTAGGCGTACAATTCTTACTAGTGTTTCCTAGAAACTGAATGGAGTAGATTGAGCTGCAGTTTACATTTTGATCAATAAAGGCATTATACAAAGAAGATGTATTTAAATACCATTTTTTCATAGTCTAGCAGCAGAACAATATAGCAAATAGGACTTCACCATTCTAATCCTTCATTCTATAGATGAATCCTCCTTATATTTTAACTAGAGACACTTTACAAAATGAAGAGGGTACCTTAATGGGGGGGGGGCAGACACGAAGGCTACTATCCTGTTCCTTTGCACATGAAGAGCTGGATGCACAGCTGCTCAAAATATCTACATTAGGACTATCCCCCACATCAAGCTGCTGCTATTCCAATCAGGGATTTGTGTTAACAGGGATACCTGGACTTTCCTAGAAACCCCCCAGAAGCTCAGTCTCTCTTATGCTTTCCACGTGGAGCTCTCGTCCTGCTCTTTCAAAGTAGCCTATTGGCCAGGAGCCTGAGGAACAATAAACATGGTTAGCCCTATGGTCAATGGACTGGCTACCATGGCGAATCTATAACGTAACAAGGCCTGAGAAATGGTGTAGGTGGCAGTTAGAATGGAGTGTTGTGGGAGTCAGTTCACATCCTGCCCTCCATGTACTCAAGAGGCAAGTTTACAGCTGTGCTCAAAACATCGAGGGAAAGGTTAACTGAATGGCACATCAAATGCCTTAGGATGCAAGCTCAGGGACAATTCCCAAAATTATTATTTAGTTGGCAAAGGCTACTGCAACAAATGCAGCTATGTTTCTTTCAGTAACCCTTTTTATAAAAAAGGATAATGCACTCCGGAAATTATGTTTGTGAATTACAACCGTCTGAGAGCTGGCAACACAACCCTTCCTCACACTGTCTGTAAGAGCACATTCCTAAAACATCCCCTCTTGAGCTGATAGCTGGCAATGGTTAGGATGGTGAATATTTGCCTCTCTGCCAAGCCTGCACTGGTCCCAGCTTCAGCCAAGTATGTGGAAAGCTACTACCACAGCAGGTTCCCCACAATGGCAGTAGTAAGTGCTAAAGTCACAAAATAGGGTTGGGCACTGGTGGCTTTGGGTCTCCTGGATCCAGAACCTCACCGATCCTCCTAGGGGCCCAATTCTCTGGCTGTTCAGTAGTATAGGTGTCATACACAGAGCCACAAAAGCTGTAATGGATGGTGACACTTCTGTTCATGCCCGGCACACAACTATCAAGACACTTCTGAGACGAAACATTGTACATGCTCATCACATGTTGAGGTAGACTGATTTACAAACAGAAGTCTTCTAGACCTTCATTCTTTCGTGGCAAACTTCTTTTTGAATCCTTCTCCTTGGAAAGAATTTTCGTTTGAAGGCTATTAACTGAAAAATTAAAGAACATTTTTTTGGTGTGTGTAAATGAATACTTGGCAAAATCAAAAGAATCACATTGCTCTTTTCCATCCCCCCCTTCCCAGCCCGCCTCTGCCCGGCAAAACTATTTCCATGGCGGACTAGTTCACCTCTGGAGATCGGAACAGACTTAACAACATAATGCATCTTGTGGGGGCAAACGGGAGCATACAGGTGAAACTTGGAAAATTAGAATATCGTCGAAAAGTGAATTTATTTCAGTAATGCAACGTAAAAGGTGAAAAGGCAAAGCAAGATATGTCAAGCCTTTATTTGTTGTAATTGTAATTATTTGCCGTTAGGTGGGTCAATTATAAATGGAATGTAATTAATGAAATGTAATAGCGATGTTTATTTTTTGTTTATTTTTGTATTATTGTAACTATCTGTTTTATTACTGTGGAATTTCCAAAAGAAAGCATTTGTAAAAATTAAAAAAAAATGCATTACTGAAATAAATGCACTTTCTGACAATATTCTAATTTTCCAAGTTTCACCTGTATGTTTACACATAAATGCCTCAGTAACATGCATGTTCAGGAGTGGCTCCTGTATACATTTCCTCACTTGATCCAGGAGTTTATGTGTACCTCACACCAATTTGCTGGCAATAGCACTTCTCTAGAGAAGGGGAAGATTTGAGGAGCAGAAGACTAGATTCAGTCCTCCTCATACACTCTCCCTCCATAATAGATATTTGGTATTATTGAGAATGTGATGTGTATCTTTATTCCTGGACCCAGCTTTTTAGCCAGATTAACTCCCACACCTGTTTATGCGCATTGTTCCTTAGCAAAGAAGAGCTGATCTTAATTGAACTGAAGCAACAGAAACTGTGACTCCAGCTATACAGATGTAAGGAATGCCATCCGGACTAACATCTACTGAATGCTTTTGTTCTTATGAATGTAGTCTCAGTGTCTCTCACTGAATCAGAGTTGGAGGGAGCATTTTAAGCCATCCAGTCAACTCTCTGCTCTCTCCACTGCTATGTTTTCCACCACTGCTTCTCCACAACCTTTGCTGAACTAATTTTATGTGACATCCAGCAGCTGGTGCAAACAGGCTAAAACAGGCATCCCCAAACTTCAGCCCTCCAGATGTCTTGGACTACAATTCATCTTCCCCGACCACTGGTCCTGTTAGCTAGGGATCATGGGAGTTGTAGGCCAAAACATCTGGAGGGCCGCAGTTTGGGGATGCCTGGGCTAAAACAGTAACCCTGGCCTAATATATTTTACAAAACCCTTTACTGGGACTTTTCGTGATAAGGTTTAGCAAGAGTGATATCCTAAGAAAGTTTAATATTTGCATAAAATTATATCTTTTACCTGCTCAGCAAAAAATGAGGTGACAGTGAACACAATCAATGTCACTAACACACAATGCGTCCAGAACTTCAGCTTGTCTCTGTAGGCCCTCCTAAACGTAGCATTTTTAAAAGAACAAAATTGTATTAAATGTCCATATATTGCTAGACACAAAACACTTATTTTAAAATATTGATATGCCACTTTTCTAGGCAAAGCCCATTCAAAGCAGGTTAGAAGCAACAAAAACTACAAGAATAAAAATCAGTATTGCCAAAACCATGAATAAATCAGGCTCACAAAGTTAAAAATCAAATTCAGAACTCCAGTAGCATAATAAAAATCCAGCTTCCTCTGGTGAGCAGAACAAAATATTACTCAGGGAAGATAAATCAAAACAAAAGAGTGTAAGGTCTGATGGAAAACCTGAAATGTAGCTGCTTGCCTTAACTCTACTGTGAGAGAGTTCCTAAAGTGTGGAGCCACCACAGAAAAGGCCACCTCTCTTTCTCTCTCTCTCTTATGGTTCTCTATTTCATAAACCTAGGAGGTAGCCTCCAACTGAGATATCAGTGTATGGGCAGGATAATACAAGTGCAGGAGGTCCATTTGATAGCTCGGGCCTAAACATTTAAGGGCCTTTAAGGTTTAGACCAGCACTTTAAATTGGGACCAGAAACACACTGGGAGCCATAAACACACTGATATAATGTAGGTGTTGTTAAAGCAGATTTCCAAACACCAATCAGGAATCTGGTGGCCACATTTCGAACCAGCAGAACAGTATCCTGAAGATCGCGTCCCTAGTATGCTCATTTCAAGGGTTCTGAAACATTTACCATTCCTGAAGCTCCTGGGTGTGAAGAAAACGATTCCGATACTCTCTGGGAAGCTCAAATTGGGATGGTATGGGAAACATTGATTCATAGAAATCCCTAAGGACTGCCTTTACTGTCTGAGCATCCTTATGATTGTGATCAATGTTGTCGTTGAGGCAAACAAATTTTCTGGGAGAAGAAAAAATGTATCAAGAAAACGAACGTTCTTATTGGTTGGGACAAGCAGTAAGCTGCTACTGTATCTGCAAACGACACACTCCCCTATCTCAATTCATTTTCTAAAAACCTTCAGTAGCCTGGCTCTCTCTTGTATACAAAATAAGAAGGTTTCAGAGTATTTATTGTACATAATAATGGATCATAAAATAGCAGCAGTTTTTTGTGTAGGAATATATAATTCCTACAAAAGCAATCCTTCTATATAGTTCACAGTTGCAAGATCAATTCAAGGTGTTTGAGGGCCTAAATTATAAGAAAATTGTTTCATTGTATTGGGTTTCTAGGGATTCTTAGGCACCACATTAAAAGTAGTTAATAGTTTGCCAAAACAGACTCGATCACGCCTATTTTGCTTCTTCCCACTCTTGTTGGGAGAAACAAACCATGGTCTCTAGCTTTAGCATTATGTCCAAACCACTGGCTGCTGTTTGCTTTGTTCAAGCAAACCACAATTAGTAAACATTTCCCCTCAAATCTGAATGAGAACTGCATACCTGGGATTTTTTCGTATGTCATCAAGCTGTCCGACTACGTGAGAAACATTGGTGCGGATCATTTTGAAGGCAACTTCCTCCTCTCCCATGATTTCAAACCTTGGTGTTATATAAGAAAACATAACAGTATATCAAACGAAGGGTTTACAGCAATGGGGTCACTTGCGTTAAAATGATTTTATGTATTTTTAATAACTGAGTAGCTATGTGCCCATACTGGTCTTAATCATTTTTCTATATTTATTCATACAAGAAAACTTGTATGTCAGAGACTGACTATAGCACTTCTGTAAAAACGTATGTTCTGCATTATTATTTTTAAACCACGATTAATTCTCATTTATGGTTTGGGGATGATGCTTTCTAATGTGAGTAGTCCTTTCTATACACCACCCCCAGTGTCCATCTGGGATCCATGCTGGCATGGAGGGCATTACAAGATGGGAAGGTCTGTGTCCCCACCCAGCCCCAGACCAAGGAGGCAGAGCACAGACTTACAAACATACCTGCCAAGTCTCTCGCGGAGAAATCAGGGATTGGCAGCCGCGCGACACCAGAAGCTGCATAGACGCAACTTCCGGTGTCGCTTTCCCCATCTATGGGCACCAGAAAATGGCCGGCGCTGGCGCCGGAAGTCGCGTCTACGCATGTCCAGAAGTGCGAAGACGCAACTTCCGGTATTGGTGCCAGCCATTTTCGGTGCCCATAGAAGTTGCCTAGAAGTTGTCTACGCACTTCCAGACATTCGTAGACGCGACTTCCGGTGCCGGCCATTTTCTGGTGCCCATAGATGGGCAAAGCGGCACCCGAAAAATGGCCGCCGACAGGAACCAAAATAAGGGAGATTAACGGGAGAGGAGCTGAAATGGGAGACCTCTGGGAAACGGTAAGGAAAAACGGGGGTTTCCTGGGGAAATACGGGGTACTTGGCAGCTATGCTTACAAATCCCCCAGAATGCCTTGGAGCACTGCACATGTGGGGAAGGGGAAGAGAAGGCAAAACAGGAGAGCATTATGAGGATACATCCTTGCATAGACAGTGCACCACTGCTCAGAAGGATTGTTCCCTTTGCGCAGGGACACAAGCCTAAAAGTGCCCCAAAGGGATCACAATCATACCTGAAGACACAGCATAAAGCATATTAGAAAATGATGTAATTTGTGTCTGCCTAGCCGCTGAAGTCAGCCAAAACACGTTGAGAAACTACCTATTAAAATTTAATTGCACTTTATTGGCCTTGCCTCGAGCACTTTTTCCTACTACAGGTGGAACCTCCCTCCCCTTTCCTGTTAGCTCTATTAAGCATGCAATTCCCTGTTCTCTTGGGCTTACTGCATGACTCAGCCCACCAGGTATCTTTGTAAGAGATGCCACCAGATGTGTACAGTGGCTTGCTTGAGGATAATTCAGCATGACTTTCAAGATTGACCATGGATAAATAATCATTTATAATTCATCACATTTTAAACAGAAAGCAGTTTTACCTCTATCACGTCATGCTGCACTTACCAAGGAGCCTTTAAATAAACACACACAATTCATTCTATAGGTCAGGCGTAGGGAACCTCTGGCTCTCCAGCCAAGGCTGAACTACAATTCCCATCATCCCTATTGGCCACTGCTGGCTGATGCTTACGGGAGTTGGAGTCCAACAATATCTGGAGAGTCACAGGTTCTCCACTGTTAGGTGTTTCTGTATGTCTGTCAAAACTGAAGTAAAATAATACTAGATACCTGTATTTGTTTTTGTCCTTATATGCTTTATGAATTCTGTCAGTCACAAGCTTGCAGTTGGTTAGCAGATTTTTTGTCACTGGGGGCTGAAAATGGGGCAAACAATCAATTAATTGGTGGGTTATTTATGCATATTGCTTTTCTGTATTTTAAATGGAATCATGATGTAGTGAACTCCCACCTAGTTGTTTGCTTTCCTTTTTAAAAAAAATGTATTTTTTTGCTGCTGATCAGCAAAACGTCTTCGGATTAATACTGATGATATGGAAAACAAATAACTTTTTGTATTTCATATGTAAGAAGACATTTAATCCAGTATTTTGCAGGGAGGCAGAAAAATGCTACGGTGCAAGCCAATCAATGTCAACCAGGAAACTACTCCAAGTGAGATCTGAACAGCTGGTATACATTAGTCTTATGATTCCTAATCCACTCACAAACAATTCTGAGAAACAACTCTCCTATTCTCAAGGGAAGCCTTTTAAAGGTTTAGCCTTGTTCTTGGAAATCCAACAACTGAAACATTTCAAAAATAACTTCAGTCATGATGTTAGAAACAAAAGATATTAATTATGATGCTATATTTAGTAGATATTTATTTAAGGAAATAAAATGGCAGATTGTTAGAAGTGTTTATCAAGGGCATTAAGACACAAAAAAGGGAGGATACAGAAAAAACATACAGAATTGAGCTTATTTAATAAGAAGGATTCTTACTTTATCATAACCAAGCTGTTATGTAGTTAAAATAAACTTCATGCTTAGTTTGTCCCTCCATTCCCACCCCTTCCTCTGTTGCATCTCTCATGTCAAATTTTATACTGTGAACTCCTGGGGGCAGGGACCTGCCCTCCTGTGTTTTGTAAACTGGTATGCAGGAACAGCAACAAAAACAATAATCATGATGGAAAATTCTGAGCAAATTAGGCTGCAGTCCTATACAGGGGCTGTAGCAGATGGTGTTCTGGGGATGCACCACTCACCTGACGTCTCTCTGGCTGGTCACTGCTGCATATAGTGACTGAGAGGAGGAAGAGACAGCAGAAAGGTTGGCATGGTGCAAATGCATTGGGGGAGCCAATTCTGCTGGCATATTTGCATCGCACCAACCTCACTGCTGCCTTACCCTTCCTGTTGGATGGCCAGAGGTCAGGTGAGTAGTACGGTCCCAACATAATACCATCTGCTACTGCCTGAACAATATGGGACTTATTTTTGAGTAGACATGCATAGGATTGTACTGCTAGCCTCCTAAAGGATCCAATGCTAAATGGAGTGGGGGGAATTACTGAGAGGAGATATGATAGCCATCTTCAAATATCTTAAGGGCTGTCACATGGAGGAGGGAGCATGCTTGTTTTCTCCTGCTCTGGAGGGTAGGACTCAAACCAATGGCATCAAGTTGCAAGAAAGGAGATTCCAACTAAACATTTGGAAAAACTTTCTGACAGCAAGAGCTGTTCAGCAGTGGAACAGAGGTGGTGGACTCTCCTTCCTTGGAGGCTGTTAAACAGAGGTTGGATAGCCATCTGTCATGGATCCTTTAGTTGAAATTCCTGCGCTGCAGGGGGTTGGACTAGATGATCCTCAGGGTCCCTTCCAACTCCAAGATTCTATGATTCTATGAATTCAAAACCATAAGCGTTTAGAACAACTAAAAACATGTAAAAATATATCCTCACAGTAATTAATTTCACAGTTGCCATGGCCAGATTCCATCAGCCATCAAATTTTTGGGTAAACAGGAATCTTTTAAAATTTCTCCTGAAAATCAATAATGAGGAAGGTGGACGCACATCACGAGGAATGGCGTTCTATAAATGGGGAATCACCACTGAGAAGACCCTATCATGGATCAAGGCTAACTGGGCAGCAACCAGAGGCAACGCCACTGACAAGGCCTTCCCTTCTGATCGTAGGACCTATGATGATTTATACTGGGAGAGGTGCTCCTTTAGGTACACTACTTGGCTGCCAGATCATTTCTCCAGATGGTTTGGTGTTGGTTTGGTGTTTCTTTTGTCCTTGAATTACAGCAGTTCTGTGTTATAGGACTAAGTGTTTTTGAAATTTAGAGGACATTCAGTAGCAGCTCTTGGCACTCTATTGAGGAGGGAGGGAGGTTTGCTCTTAAATCACAAATAAAATCAATGGTCAAGCTCAAGCTGTGCGCATGTCTGAAGTAGGGAGATTTGCTCACAAAAGAAATTAACGGGGAGCAAGACATCTCAGATTACTGAATGCAGGGATTTAAGCGTTGGTTTTTGACCATCTGAAATTATACCACGCATTTTGAAAGTTGTTATTTGAAATGCCAGTCTGCACCAGTTGGAGAGGGAGATGAAAATAGGTTTGCAACAGTTCCTTACCAAATTGGGGTCATAATATGCCTCCTGAGTTGGTGGTATGTTGTGAATCCGAGTGATATTGAATGGAAGCGATTTAGAACAATTTATCAGCATTTGCTCCAGACCTGTCAAATCCTAGCAAGGAAAAAAAAGAAAAGAGAAAGGTTATGCATTTTCTTTCCCCGCATTCATGAGCTTTACTGTTTTAAAAATTACACAACCATGCTTATGAAAGTCTATTTCACTACATCAGTGAGAACTGTGCCTGGGCTCTACTTCAGACTGCAGGTGGGAGCTCATACATTCCCTCAAACAATGATTTTAAAAGTCACTCGCACAGGAATGAGATAGCCGGGAGAAGGCTAAGGGTACAAACTTTCTCCCCGACATCTAGGTGGTTTTGAAAGAGGATTAGACAAGTTCATGGAGGATACAGCTATCTATAGTTACTTGTCATGATGATGATATACCACCTCGAGGATTAGAGGCACAACACCCGTGAATACCAGCTGCTAAAGAGCAGGTGAGAGCAGGTAAGCCCTGTTTGTGGGCTTACCATAAGCACCTCTGTGCAGAACTGAACTAGATAGGCCTTTGGGCTGATCTCTTATGTTCTTATTTCACCAGAGGGAGGGCAGGAAGAAGAGATTATAATGAAGATGGAGCTATGCTTACAAATCCCCCAGAATGCCTTGGAGCACTGCACATGTGGGGAAGGGGAAGAGAAGGCAAAACAGGAGAGCATTATGGGGATACATTCTTGCATAGACAGTGTACCACTGCTCAGAAGGATTGTTCCCTTTGCGCAGGGACACAAGCCTATAAGTGCCCCAAAGGGATCACAATCATACCTGAAGACACAGCATAAAGCATATTAGAAAATGATGTAATTTGTGTCTGCCTAGCCGCTGAAGTCAGCCAAAACACGTTGAGAAACTACCTATTAAAATTTAATTGCACTTTGTTGGCCTTGCCTCGAGCACTTTTTCCTACTACAGGTGGAACCTCCCTCCCCTTTCCTGTTAGCTCTATTAAGCATGCAATTCCCTGTTCTCTTGGGCTTACTGCATGACTCAGCCCAACAGGTATCTTTGTAAGAGATGCGACCAGATGTGTACAGTGGCTTGCTTGAGGATAATTCAGCATGACTTTCAAGATTGACCATGGATAAATAATCATTTACAATTTATCACATTTTAAACAGAAAGCAGTTTTACCTCTATCACGCCATGCTGCACTTACCAAGGAGCCTTTAAATAAACACACACAATTCATTCTATAGGTCAGGCGTAGGGAGCCTCTGGCTCTCCACCCAAGGCTGAACTACAATTCCCATCATCCCTATTGGCCACTGCTGGCTGATGCTTATGGGAGTTGGAGTCCAACAACATCTGGAGGGTCACAGGTTCTCCACTGTTAGGTGTTTCTGTATGTCTGTCAAAACTGAAGTAAAATACCAGCTGCTAAAGAGCAGGTGAGAGCAGGTAAGCCCTGTTTGTGGGCTTACCATAAGCACCTCTGTGCAGAACTGAACTAGATAGGCCTTTGGGCTGATCTCTTATGTTCTTATTTCACCAGAGGGAGGGCAGGGAGAAGAGATTATAATGAAGATGGAGCCAGCTTGTTTTCTCCTGCTCCAGTGGCTAGGACCCAAACCAGTGGATTCAAAGATACAAGAAAGGAGGTTCCAACTCCTTTCAAACATCAGGAAAGACTTTTTGATGGTTCAGAGCTGTTCCAACAGTGTAACGGTCTCCCTTAGAAGGTGGTGGACTCTCCTTCCTTGCAGGTTTTTAAGCAGAGGTTGGATGGCCATCTGTCATGGATGCTTTAGTTGAGATTCCTGTATTGCAGGGGGTTGAACTAGATGGCCCTCAGGTCCCTGCCAACTCTGCAATTCTAAAGATTTTGGATGTTATAAGCAGCTTTGACCATTGTATACGACAGAAAAGTTGCATACAAATTCACAATTTTTATGATCCTGGAAAAGGGCACAGCTGGTTGGTACGCCGACTAGAAATATTCTGCCATGCAACCATTTGTTGCCGCTGCGACCTGTATTTTCTAAAAGATTTAAGTGTAATTCATCAGAACAGGAGCAAGACAGGAAGTTTGCTTCCAAGTTTGGTGAGATTCCCTATCTTCACCAATGCATCAAAATGTTCCTGTAGTCATGTCCCAGTAATAAGAACACTACACTTTCCCTTTATATTCTAATGCATTTCCTTAATTTAATCAATTGCTTTTTGACAAAATCTGAATACATAGTATTCAACCAGATACTAACACAGAAGTGTTAAGATGCCACTGAACAAACAACATCTGTAATGTCTACTTTTCATTAACTTTCCCTCTTCCGTACAGAATTTCAGTGGGGTATTTCCCCCCCAAAAAAAATTACCTGCAAGCTTAGAGGAAGTTCATGAATTCTTGTGGCCAATGTACGAATCTCCCGGTCAGATAAAATCCCAGACCGATCCGTATCAACTTCATCAAAAACCTGGGAAATGTTCAGTGGCTGAAGTGCACTCATGAGATAGTAGAAATATGAAAAGGCAAACTGCATATCTTCGGAGTGCCGTACTTTGTGGAAGGAGGTCTTGTCAAATTCCTCAGGAAACCTGTCCAGAAACATTGAAAATCAACTGAATCGGCTTTACAGAAAACTTGAATAACCTGTCCATATAAGTCAGCCACAGAAAGCCCTCCCAAAGTTCCTCACCCCATAAGCCTCCTAAAAACATTCATTAGGGACTAGGACTACCAGCAGATCTGGGGATCTGGGCATTACCCAGTTACGGTAGTATGGGAGGATAGTCTGAAGGATAGGTCAATGTCATTTAGAGCTTTAAATGCCATCATAAGCAGCTTCAATTGGACCTGGAAGACAACTGCCAACCTGTAGAATTGTTTCAGAAGAGGTGTTGCAAGTGGACAACCAGCGGCAGCCCTAACACCCTGGCCGCTGCATTTTCCACCAGTTGCAACCTCTGGACTGTTTTCAAGGGCAGCTGCATGCAAAACACATCGTAAGTCCAATCTGGAAGTTATCGTAGCTGTGGCCATCCTACCCTTGTCTAAGGAAGACCGTAATAGGCAAGTAAGTTGGAGCTGCAAACAGGCTTCTAGTGACAAAGATTGCTTCAGAAGCAAACCTGATCCTTTCAACATGGAAGATAAACCAACAAAGGCAAGAAAGGATGTGTGTGTGTGTGTGTGTGTGTGTGTGTCCCCCTGCATGCAATGATGAGGCAAAAGGACAATGGGATATCTCTCAAAACAATGGCAGATGAGGTGCACCTATTTTAGGGCTGCACTACTGGAGACAGAGGATACGGAGCTCATGAGATGGAAATCTGCACAATATAACCTCTCCCCACTTCAATATTTTCTCTATAGAAGATGGTAAGATAGGAAGAAGGCTGGGCGTAAAACCTGAATCTAAGATCTCAGTGTCCAGTGATTGGGTGTGTGTGTGTTGCTAGTATGGAGGAGTGTTTCACTGTGGAAGCCTTCACCTACAATCTCAAGTGCTGCAGCCCAGAAACAGGTCAGCCTCTTCACTTACTGCTTGTGAGAAGAAGTAGCTCGTATTTCTCCCTTATTTCACTTGTTAAGAAAACCTATTTAGGCAGATCCAACTTGGGATATCTATATTTCAAATGCAAGGGTTACTGTTTCCCTCTATGTCAGACTTACAGATCCTGCAATTCTTGCATGACTTTTCTGTCAATCATGTGAGGCATATGAGCAGGGACTTTGCGAGATGTGAATCCGAATTTGCTGTTTAAAAGCTTGTTTACGTATCTGAGAGAATCGGCAAATGTGTCTTTCAGCTGCCTTCCAACCAGTTTACTATCTGTGAAATAAGCCATCTCCCTCCTTAACGCTTCTTCTTCCTGGAAAACAAGAATGCAAATCGTGCGTACATTAGTTGCAAACATGCCAATATTAAAACAACACAATTGAAACATCTAAAAGCCATCTCCTACTCTCAAAACTAAAAAAAATCAGGGTGGCCAGGGGTAGGTCTTACAGCCATCAAATACCTGGTTAAAGAGGAATGTTTATATTCCCGCCCCCGCCCCCCAAGAAGTTAATAATGAGGGAGACTATCGCATCCTCATTAGGGAGAGCATTTCACCAACAAGCAACTACCACCAAGAGGACCCTGCCACCACCAACCAGGCAATCTGCGGTGTCACCACCATCAACAGGGCCCCTGCCTGATTGTGTGGTCCACCATATGGGGAATTTTATGTGTGACGTGTGTAACACACTCTACAAGGGGCTGCCTTGGAAAAGTGCTTGCAAGCTTCAGCTGGCTCAAATAGCTGCAACCAGATTGTTGACCGGGGCTGGTTATAGGAGCATACGTTTCCCTTGATAGAAGAGCTCCACTGGTTACCAGTCCATTTCCGGGCACATTTCAAAGCGCTGGTTATGGCCTTTAATTCCCTATATGGTTTAGGCCTAAGCTTACTGAAAGACCGTATCCCCCCATATACACCTGCCTGTGTTCAGCGATTTTCAGGGGAGGCCCTTCGCTAGGTCCTGCCAGCCTCACAAACATGCTTGGTGGGGATATGAGAGAGGGCCTTCTTGCTGGCTGCTCCCAGCTCCCTCCCTAAAAAGACTGGCCTCCTCCTTGTTGTCCTCCTGCTGGCAGAAGAAGGCCTTCTTGTTCCAACAGGGTTTTGGGAACTGACTGCTTTTTAATAAAAGGGCCCATTGGCATGCTATTTTTATTGTAACTACCTGTATGTTTTTAACAGTGCTTTTATATTGATATATAGTTTAAATTCTATAACTGTTTGGTTTTTTAGGCAGGGAACAACAACAGTACCAGCTGTGTAAAAGTGGTTTTAAAAGCATTCCTTGATCAAATCATTAGTTCTTCAAAGATACCGAAGGCCTAATATTATACCTATATAGAATGCAAACAACTTTCAAAGCGACAGCCCTCATACTTCAAGACATTATTCCTTCAGGCATTTGACTAAACCATGATTTTTTAAGAAGGCTTTCAGCTTTAAGTTTTTAGTTTGATGTGTATTTAATGCTGTTCCCTTATAAAGTTTTCTTATACAGTTGCTCTAAACCAGGGATGCCCCCCAGTGGTTTCTAATCTTACCCCATCAGTCATTTAACCCATGAGAGCCACTACCCTGAACCCACATCCACCTGTCAATCTGTGGACATAACGTGTGATGTCAGCTGATGGGTAAAGGTAAAGGTAAAGAGACCCCTGACCATTAGGTCCAGTCGTGGACGACTCTGGGGTTGCGGTGCTCATCTCGCTTTATTGGCTGAGGGAGACAGCATACAGCTTCCGGGTCATGTGGCCAACATGACAAAGTCGCTTCTGGCGAACCAAAGCAGCGCATGGAACACCATTTACCTTACCGCCAGAGCGGTACCTATTTATCTACTGTATTTGCACTTTGACGTGCTTTTGAACTGCCAGGTTGGCGAGAGGTGGGACCGAGCAACGGGAGCTCACCCCGTTGCAGGGATTCAAACCGCCGACCTTCTAATCAGCAAGCCCTAGGCTCAGTGGTTTAACCCACAGCACCACCTGTGTCCCTGCTTTCTTATGCAGTACTGGTTGTCGTGTGTGTGTGTGTGTGTGTGTGTGTGTGTGAGAGAGAGAGAGAGAGAGAGAGAGAGAGAGAGAATTTGTACACTGTTGATGTGGTTAAGATGCTCACATTGCCAGTTTTTTTGTCTCCAACTGGTGGACAAAAAGCAAGATAAAAGCTTCTTCAATATAGAATAGCATATGAAATCAATAGGAATATTGACTTCATTCACTATATCTGCAGTGGGAGGGGTTGGTAGGGAGTTGAGGCTCAGAAAGCATCACCAAATGAGTTTATGGCAAAGCGAGTTTCAGTTGACCTCTGCATACTCAGCTCATTTTCTGAGCCACTGTGCTATGCCAGCATTTTAAATACAGTGGGACATCGACTTACGAGCTATTCGACATCCGACGTTTTCGAGTTACGAGCGGAAAAAGTGGCCGTGCGCTTACGATTTTTTCGACATCCGAACGGAAAACCCGTTTGCGGCTAGATGCTGTTTCCTCGACTTATGAGTTTTTAGATGCGGTTTCCTCGACTTACGAATTTTTCTGTCTCCAATGCATTCCTATGGGAAACTCGACTTACGAAGTTTTCGACCTACGAGTGTGCATTCGGAACGGATTAAATTCCTAAATCGAGGTCCCACTGTAAACATTTATATTTTATTTTAATCCTCCTTGCTTGACACTATCCTACCCATTTGATATACTCACATCAAGAAGGTCTTGGAAGTATTTATGCTTCTCCCACGGCAAAAAGCCTCGGTAATTTCCAGTGTAATGCTGCAATTTCCTTCGTGGCAAGCCTTGACTTTCGGCTACATCTTCCTTGGCATCTGCCTCTTCCTTTTTTCTCCCTGCAGTTTTACCTTCCCTTATTTCTTTTGTCTTCTGAGCTTCTTTCTGTACAAGGACATTTAGGATTTTCTCTGGAGATTCAAGTCGCTCACCCTTATTCTGGGTTAAAGGTACAGGTTTAGATTTTAACACAGAGCTGTGTCTTAGTGGGAAACGGCTGTTCACCTTCATAGCCACTGGAGTAGTATTTACAGGTTTGAACTCCAGCAGAAAGGTATCGTGCATTCTTCTTTCAACATCTCTTCTGCCATCCCCGGCATCTTGGTCAGGTTTCTGCCAAATCGTGCGATTCTTCCCATTTTCCAAGCCGTCAACTACTTCTTTTCCCCTTATCTTCTGGGAATTGTTTGACGCAGCCCTCGTTGTTGCTGGTACCATCCCAAAGGATTTCAGGAGAGCTGCCTTAGACAGATTGTACCCTTTCTGAGTGATGTCACCAATGGCTAGCTGCAAATCTAGGTTCTGTAGGGCCAGCCTCACATCTTCCGGAAGGGCAGAAATGTTAAGCAGTTGAATTACTATGTCCCCTTCCAGATTCTCTGTTGTTCCATTTGGGTGGCTTCTAATTCTCGGGAAACGTTCTTCTTCAGGGATATCCTCAAATATCATTTCAGCTTCTGGCACCAAAGTTGCAGCTTTTGCATCCCCTTCAGGTTTCTGGGTAGACGTTGTGTTCATTTTTGGCTCTTCTCTTGTATCAACTTCCAGGGTGATCTGCATCTTGAACTCTTCATCCTCTTTACCTTGAAATGTAAGATTGAAGTGGATCACAGTTGCATTCATTCCGCTGTGCATTATCAGGTGGATGGTCTTCCATTTGTTAGCGATGGAAGCATGGCGGATTATTGGGTTATCACCATAGGCGCCATCAAGCCCTTTCTTGGCTATTCCAGCAAAACTGAAAAAGGGCAAATATTCGCCTTTTGGAATGACATAATGAGTCTGGTTCTTTTGAAGAGTCACTTTGTACAGCTCATCAAAGCGATCTGGAAAAACATAAATGTGTTTACTTATATGGCTTATTTGCATATTGCTTTTAAAGAAAATTTCTCCCTAAAGTGGTTTACAAGTCACATATCAAACACACAATAAAAATACAATTTAAAACTATATAAAACATCACATGATTTCCAGATAATTATTTGTATCACCTACATTTTCATGCTGCCCTTCCTCCAAGGTGACCACACAATGCTTGCAGTTATTATATTATTATTATTATTAATAATAATTATTTAAATAATTGTTATTGATTTTTTAACATTAAGATCAACAAACATCACTTTTCCAAAATAAAGAGTTCTAAAACATCAGAATTGGAATTTCCATAATGGTAACATACACGATAACTGATTTGGTGTCAAGCCAATATAACACAGAAAATCATAGAAGAATACAACAAACTAACCAAACTACAAATAATATATACTAAATAATGATACACATAAGAAAATGAAACAAAACCAAAATATACTGCAACATCTTAAAATAAATAATGGTTTGAGATGGATTGAAGGAATAGAAAGAGTTAAAAGTTTAATTCAAAATATTCATAAAGGTACAGCTCCACCTAGTCTGTGCAAATAGATAAATGGCATAAATGAACAAATGAATATATTTTTAAAAATAAAGTCTAAGTGTGCCTTTCAAGCATTAGGTCTGCCTTCAATAACTCTTTACAGCCAAGGTAGAACTAAACATTTAAGTATGAAGGAAAGATTTAGAGGCGCTAGTCCATACATATTAATACTGGGCATTTGTTTTCCCCTTCTTTCTCTCTTACACTGGACTAATTTGGACATGATGTTATTGTTAGGATCTCTTACTCGCGAGTAGGACCCTGGCAGAGACACATGCCCGACTGGCATGTTCTCTCCCTCCTGGTAGATCGTTCGGGAGCTTCAAAGGGTTTCTCCAGCCTGAACATCACAGCGACTGATGCCAACTGACAACAATCCCATGAATGCAAACACAGGGAATGAATCTCTAACAGTTATGAGTTCATAACTGGATGGACATTGGGCAGACTCTCTCTCTCTCTCTCTTTCCCCCCTCCCTCTCAAATGTATTCAAAGTACAGTTAAATCTAGCAACTCCCTTCCATCAATCTAGACCGAATGACCACACCAGACATACATTAAACAGTATGGAAGAGCCAAAAGGCTACGAGGACTCCATTTGTTTTAACATACCTTGTCCACAGTCACCAGCGTCAAATCCACAAGAAAGGACGTTGCATGCCTGGTCGCAGAATTTATCAGCCAGCCATGAGTTTGCGCAGCCTTGGTTGCAGTAAGAAACTCCACTTATTCCTGCACCAAACTGCCAGGGAGCGACATTCCCGACACCAACACCAGCTCCACCACCTGCACCGTAACGGTTACCGATACTACTACCTATAAAAGAAAAAGAGAAACAGAGTGTAGAAAATTGCTCACTGCTGCTTTTAAAAAAGCTTCAAGTGTACAAGTTAAGAGTTGGTTAAGCATTTGCTTTCTGAAAACAGACCCTAGCATGGTTCTTAATTCATGACCCACTTCTGTATGCTTTAAATTAAAGGATACTTTATACAGGAAACCAATACATCCTTAAGGTTATCAATTTTGCGAGCATGAGAGAGGGGAGGTATGCATCTCTTATGGAAAGCAGGGATGCTCAAGCCTAGCCAACAAATTATGCTAAAAAACAGTACAGGGAGGCAGGGAGACAAAATCTGGAGCAGAATTATGGGGCTAACCACCACTGAATCTCTGTTGTCAAAAGACAATAATCTATCCTAAGGTTAGGAATGCTATATTCCACCTAGAAAAGCATCAGCCACCTGACTTGCAAAAAAAGAACATTTTTCACACGGTGACATACTCGAAAAGTGTGATTATATCCAGTGCCCCCTTTTCCTTTACACAGAAGACACTCAGGGTCAATGCTGCTCACTACAGTCCTATCTCGGATTGCGAACGTGATCCATGCGGGAGGCATGTTCACAACCCACAGCGTTTGCAACCTGCATTGCCGCATCTGTGCACGGGCATGACGCAATTTGGCGCTTCTGCACATGTGTGAGCATCAAACCCCGGAAGTAACCCATTCCGGTACTTCCGGATTCGGCGCAGTCCGCAACCTGAAAACGTGCAACCCGCAGCGTTCGAAACCCAAGGTATTGCGATTTATTGCCGAGAAAAGAGTGCATTGTGAAAGCAAATGGCTTTTTCAAATGTGAGCTTACATCTAGAGCTACCCAAGAGTCTGCAAGAATACACTCCGAAGAGATAATCTCTTCACATTTGCAAAATAATATATCACAGTCTCCGAACTTCTGAAATGCAAAAAGCCAGGTCTCAGTACTCATGCCTTCCTTACCAATGCAATCACCACCATCCCAATCACAAGCAGAATTGTTACAGGCTTTGTCACAGTAGCCATCTTTGATCCACGAACCAGGGCATCCTTCGGCACAGTTTGGAACAGGCCAAGTCAAGTAAACCTGATAATGGAGACAAAACTACTTTATTCTCACAGCTCCTAGAAACGTATTTAAACTCACTTCTACACAGGCAAACTGATTTGCAATTCCTATGTTTGTACTCTAAAGGTGCACGGGAAGTTTCTTGGGGACCAAAGAAGTTAACTGACATTCAGCCTCAATTGCTGCCCAACAATACTAGTTATTAGATTAATGAAAACAGATAATTTAAAGCTAAACTAACCTGCTTTACTTTTATCTGACTATCTGCCTTTCCAAGGATGTCAACCTGCTATATATTTGCCAAAAATAAAAATATTGATTCTCCATCCTCTTCTTTCTATTTTCAGAATATTTTCAATCTATACAATATCCCTTCTTTAGAGATATACAGGTGAAACTCGGAAAATTAAAATATTGTCAAAAAGTGCATTTATTTCAGTAATGCAACTTAAAAGGTGAAACCAATATATGAGATAGATACATGACATGCCTTTATTTGTTGTAATTGTGATTATTTGTCTTTAGGCGGGTCAATTATAAATGGAATGTAATTAATGAAATGTAATAGCGATGTTTATTTTCGTATTATTGTAACTATTTGTTTTATTACTGTGGAATTTCCAAAAGAAAGCCTTTGTAAAAATTAAAAAATAATAAGTTGCATTACTGAAATAAATGCACTTTTCGACGATATTCTAATTTTCCGAGTTTCACCTGTAAACTCTCCAGCTTTTCCTTTTAGCCATACTGCTCAAGTGACATAAATCTGTGAAGGCATACAAAAGGGAAAGGGACATTAAATCACATTATTTGATGTGTCGCTATTTTCTCATGGCGACACGTCCTTTTCAATAGCACTCAGACGAGGAGACAAATACTTATTAAGAGTGAGATCCACTGGAACATTAGCACCTGAAATTAGAGAGCTGATGTTGTTGTGCTAGCGTTAGTGAAAACAGTAATGTACAACTGTCACAAAGTATAATAATAGCAGGAACTGCACAGCGTCTTTCTCAAGGGCAAGACACTCATTTGTTGCAGTACACTAAGAGCAAGAGTCTTGGTAGGCAAGGGATGAGGAAGCTTTCTGCCTCATGGAGGGCAGATCTTTGGGCCAACTTTCACAGGTAGCTGGGGCAGTCAATCACCTGGTGCCATTGTGATGTCAGATGATTGACAGGCAGGCTGCCCTGCCCACCTGTCAAAGCTTACACTGAAACAGCTGCTAGAATGGAGCTTTCCCCCTTTGCTTTAGCAGCGGTTTCAATGCAAACAACTTCATGCTCCTGGAGCAAAATGCACTCCCATTGTCGCCAGCTGACGAGTGGTGGGATTGTACCTTGCTCCAATAACAAAAGTTCAGGTGTCAGGTGTGGGAAGTTTGAGAGCAATGGCCTCACAGGGCAAACCTGCTGGGTCAAATTTGGCCTACGAGCCAAGAGTTTCCACATCCCTGCGCTGGTGGAATGGTTGTTGTGTGAGTGAGCTGCCACAAATGGATATCACCGCCCAAGTCTTGAAGCACAAAGGGAAGCAGATGCTTCCCAGGATGTGGCCAAGAAGCATCAAGCTGATCCTCAGTGAGACTTTCTCACAATGCTTTCTGAATTCTGGCTCAAACACCCAAGTACAAAGCACATACAGTGGTACCTCTACTTACGAATTTAATGCGTTCCAAACACACATTTGTAAGTCAGAAAAAATTGTAAGTCGAATCCCATAGGAATACATTGAGAGAAAAAATTCGTAAGTCGAAGCAACCCTATCTAAAAATTCGTAAGTAGAAAAAATCCTATCTAAACTGCATCCAAGATGGCGGACGGAGCTCCATTCGTAAGTAGAAACATTCGTAAGTAGAGTTATTCGTAAGTAGAGGTACCACTGTACATACTGCATCACTTATAAAGGGTGCATAAATCATGTATTATTCACAGGGTCACTCTTCAAAATACTTGCCAGCAGCGATACAGAAATACTTGGCGCCCTAGTTGCAAATAGATGGATATTTTGGACTAGGGAAACAGAATCTAAGTAAATAATTATTACATAGTTAATCATTTTTAGATATTTTTGTGTTTTTACACTAAGAGCTTTGAGATTTAATATATCCAGTAGAGATTACTCATTGCAAAATGCACCTTTACCCCCATCTCCGCAACCCAAAATGTTGCTTTAAATATTCTGGTCAGTTACCCCTGGAAAACCAAACTGATTGCATTTGTACCATCAAAACTTGGTTTAATAAACCACAACATGCATGAGCTCCATCATACGAAACACACAAAATGAACCACAGCTGCCCATTACACACAAACCAGGAAATATAGTTAATGGTTTCTAAACAAGCCAAACTTGCAAACCCCTCATAAATGTAATGATTAACTGGCTTCCTGCTTTGTTTTGCTGCTCACACAGAAAGAGCAGTGAAAGGGCTACTTGCAAGAGCACATGGCTTGTGCATATTCTGGCTTATTAACCTCACCATTCTTAAGTTTTGTTCTCATATTAGTCACCTCTGTTATTGTCAAGCTTGGTGAAAGCAAAATCAAACTAGGCATCTCCTAAATGATGAAAGCTGTCTGATCTCTCAAATTGCATACATAAAATTATTTTGTGGTGGCTTACCTTTTGACCCTTGGAGTGACTAAAGAAATCATCAGGCCACACATCCTTTCCAAACATCACATCATCATTTAAATAAATGAACTTCTGGGACAGACCTGAAATACGATGAATGTGGCTTTCAATGGCAGGAGAACTAAAAGTGGGTAGGTGACTCAAATTCTGAAATATCTCCTAGAACAATAAAAGGAAATATTATTTTGGGGGGGATCTCATGAGAGGTTTCAAAATGCTTTCCAAATGTCATTTGGATGCAACATTTCAAGTCAGCGTTTCACGTGTAGGGTGCAATTGCAGCGAAGAAAACTTCACATGAATATGCCTGTATATCCCACACTTCTTAATGATGCCATTTAGGGCAAGAGTTCCCAGATAACAGAGTCAGACACTTTTTACCTGATGAGTTACTATAGATATCCGGGGATTATCCAAATTAAGCCAGGAAGGAATCTGCCCGTTGGTGGCTATGAAGATATGCCGTACCCAGGGAGCATGCCTCTCTATTGACCGCAGTGAATACCGTAGCTCTTCATTGTCTTCAAAACGGCTGGCTGAAACATCTTCATCCTGTTTAGACTATTAAAGACAGTGACACACAACTATACTGACAGAATGAGAGCGACATTTGCGTCTAAAAGCTGCCATTATTCAATTAAAAACACCAAAGACGGATTCATGTGGTGCTTTGCCTAAAGAGAGATAATTTCAGGGCAGAGGGGGCATGTGTTTTCACAGCTAAATACATAAGGGTTGAGGAAATTAAAAGGTTGTGGGGGGGGTTGTGGGGGTGTCCTCCACCATTTTCCATTCAGGCTCTCACATCTACAGTAAGTTTTAAGATATCAGCAGTAAAGGATTTAAAGTGTCACATCTTGTTAACTGTCTTGCATTGCTGCTACTGCCATCATTAAGGTCTGTGTAACTCTATTCCACAACTATTACATGTCGCTTCCCTCAGTGAGCAAAGGCCAGAAGCCTGCAAAAGAAGGCCAGCAGTAACTAGTGTGGGATGACAGGCGTTGTGGTCTGGCATCATCTGGAGGGCATCACACTGACTACGCCTGCTGTGTGGAATACAGTTTTCAAATTGCTGCCAATTCTCTGTCATTGTCATCCGTTACCTAAATCTCATGAAGCTTTGCCATAATAGCATGCCCATACACCAGAGAATGATTCCTACCTGGCTGATGGCACTGAGATCCCATAATAAATAAGCAGGGTTAAGTGTCAGTTCTTTCCCTTCTATAGTCATGTTCTTCTTAGCTTGGTTGTTCAGCTCTTGGAAATCCTTAGGGTTATTCAGTTGCAAGAGAGCTACGCCAGCTTCCGAATAAAGCTGCAACTACAAAGGAGAAACCAATATTCCAATCCTGGCACGTACCCACAAATGAAATGTGGTTTGTTTGCTTTTTGCATGACTCATTGACAGCACAATATTCTTGCCGTAAGTTAGAAGAGGTAGGTGGGAGAGCAGAGAATTCAATACAAAACTGTAATCCAAGTGAAACATAAAAAGGTATCATTCACAAGGGAACTGCACCTGGGAATCAAAAGGGAACATTTCTCAAAGAAAGACTAACAATTGAACATTATACATTATAGCAATCTGAGTTCTCCATGTGCTGATCCTGATACTATATATATAAACTTGCACAACAGGAAGGTATTCCCACGCTCAGTGAGACCTCAAGGTTTGTGGAAGTGCAAAAATCTTTACAGGGCAGGGGGAACCCTGTGGACTGAGCATACTCGGTTTACACATAATGTCAACGTAAGGTGCATTGGAGGAACCTGAGGAGGATGACTCCACAATGGCTTCCAGTCTGTTTCTGGGCCCAATCTAAAGCGCTGCTTTAAACCTTTAAAGCCATCGTCTTCCATACGTACCTAGCTGAATCTTAAGATGTTCTTTGGAGGCCCCCACTGAATAAAGTGCTTTCTAAGGCCCTTAGAAAGCACTGCTAATAACAAGGCCAGTGGAAGTGATGATATTCCAGCTGAACTATTTAAAATTTTAAAAGATGATGCTGTTAAGGTGCTACACCCAATATGCCAGCAAGTTTGGAAAACTCAGCAATGGCCAGAGGATTGGAGGAGATCAGTCTACATCCCAATTCCAAAGAAGGGCAGTGCCAAAGAATGCTCCAACTACCGCACAATTGCGCTCATTTCACACACTAGCAAGGTTATGCTTAAAATTCTACAAGGCAGGCTTAGGCAGTATGTGGACCGAGAACTCCCAGAAGTGCAAGCTGGATTTCGAAGGGGCAGAGGAACCAGAGACCAAATAGCAAACATGCGCTGGATTATGGAGAAAGCTAGAGAGTTCCAGAAAAACGTCTACTTCTGCTTCATTGACTATGCAAAAGCCTTTGACTGTGTCGACCACAGCAAACTATGGCAAGTTCTTAAAGAAATGGGAGTGCCTGATCACCTCATCTGTCTCCTGAGAAATCTCTATGTGGGACAAGAAGCTACAGTTAGAACTGGATATGGAACAACTGATTGGTTCAAAATTGGGAAAGGAGTACGACAAGGTTGTATATTGTCTCCCTGCTTATTTAACTTATATGCAGAATTCATCATGCGAAAGGCTGGACTAGATGAATCCCAAGCCGGAATTAAGATTGCCGGAAGAAATATCAACAACCTCCGATATGCAGATGACACAACCTTGATGGCAGAAAGTGAGGAGGAATTAAAGAACCTTTTAATGAGGGTGAAAGAGGAGAGCGCAAAATATGGTCTGAAGCTCAACATCAAAAAAACCAAGATCATGGCCACTGGTCCCATCACCTCCTGGCAAATAGAAGGGGAAGAAATGGAGGCAGTGAGAGATTTTACTTTCTTGGGCTCCTTGATCACTGCAGATGGTGACAGCAGTCACGAAATTAAAAGACGCCTGCTTCTTGGGAGAAAAGCAATGACAAACCTAGACAGCATCTTAAAAAGCAGAGACTTCACCTTGCCTACAAAGGTCCATATAGTTAAAGCTATGGTTTTCCCAGTAGTGATGTATGGAAGTGAGAGCTGGACCATAAAGAAGGCTGATCGCCGAAGAATTGATGCTTTTGAATTATGGTGCTGGAGGAGACTCTTGAGAGTCCCATGGACTGCAAGAAGATCAAACCTCTCCATTCTGAAGGAAATCAACCCTGGGTGCTCACTGGAAGGACAGATTGTGAAGCTGAGGCTCCAATACTTTGGCCACCTCATGAGAAGAGAAGAATCCTTGGAAAAGACCCTGATGTTGGGAAAGATTGAGGGCACTAGGAGAAGGGGACGTCAGAGGACAAGATGGTTGGACAGTGTTCTCGAAGCTACTAACATGAGTTTGACCAAACTGCGGGAGGCAGTGCAAGACAGGAGTGCCTGGCGTGCTATGGTCCATGGGGTCATGAAGAGTCGGACACGACTAAACGACTAAACAACAACTGAATAAAGTGAAGTGGGTCACCACCAAAGAGAGGGCCTTTTTGGTGGAGGCACCCTAGTTATGGAACAGCCTTCACAGGGAAGGTCACCTGGCGCCATCTTTGTCTTCTTTCCAGCACTAGGTCACCTAAGCCTTTTAAATAACCAATGTAGTCCAAGTGTCCCATTATTGTTTTCATACTGATATATTGTAAACAGCTCCGATAACCTTATGCTATGAGGCCATAAACAAACAAGCCTTTTTGTTGCAGAATCATGTGTGCATCATCCAGTTGGTTCCACATCATTACGGACCCAGATTATTACCACCACATCTGTAGCCTGCCTCTTCTTCAAGAAGCCCTGGGTAGTATATGCAAGCTATCCCATTCTAATCCTCAAATTCAACCCATAAGGAAGGTTAGGCTAAGAGAGAGATTCTCATAAATCCATAAATTTCATGATTTAACCCAGGTCTTCTCAGTCTAACACTTGATCCATTTTTTCACGCTAGCTCTCTTCAGCATATGGCAGCTTCTACCTTTCTCAGGAAAAGCCAGTACCTGTTCCCCCATAACACACTAAAAGTTAGGTAGATAAAACAGATGAAAACCAACAAGGGTTAGCTAGAAAGAGAAATTGTATTCAGACGTAACTTCTATCATCCAAACAATGATAACAGCTCCTGTGCTATAGTAATCCCTGGCTTCATAAATTCCTAATTTGCTTAAACTGTAGTTTGCTATTACATACAAATCACGACAGTTGAAGTTAAGACTCCAAATCAGGATTGCAAGTCACAGTTTGATGCTGGTTTGTTGTTTGGAAGGCTTGCTCAAACCACTGTTTGCTGGTTCAGATAAAACGATAAACTATGGTTTGATCAAAGCACGAAATGGTCAAGTAAGCCAAGCACAAGAAGAGAAGAAAGTGAGGGGTAGGAGAAAGTCCATAAGCACAGGACTTGTTTTGCAACTGAACCCCAGTAATTATGTCTGAATGCAGCTAGAGTCCTAGAAATTATTTACCCTACAATCCATGGACAGTGAATCTAGGACTTCTTGTTTTTTGAAATAAATAAAAATAAACCAACTTCACGATCCTGTAACATCCAGTCTCCTTAAACTGAAAATACCATTTGCATCGAATGTCATTTTTAAGATACTATACCATATCCTGAAATGAAGCTGCCCATCAGTTGTTTGTTTATCTATGTGTTCGCCAATACACATTTCTGAAATGGCTTAAAGGAACTAGAAATCTGAGATTCAAAAACGCTCCAGAACTAATCCATTTGTGGGTCTTCTCCGAATCCTCAGCCAAGATTTCCAATCCACCGCTAAGGTCATTTATTACTGGGGAACTGTTTGATCTGCTTGCTATTTTTAACACTTGCCACCAGTTAAGTCTAGATATCAGCTTTCATAATGGGCTAGATCAGGGGGAGGCAAAAGGTTGGTGTGCTAGGCACAACGTCAAACAGCAAATGTGGCTCACAAAGGGCAACGGGCTTTTTTTATTCAAAGAAAGCAATCTTCAGATGTACTTACTGAGGCAAGTGGTCAACAGAAAAAAAGTAAAAAAGCTACACTGGTCCCAAGGTGAGATCTGAAAGCTTAGCCATGTGTAGGCGTGTTAAAGGCAGCATTGCAACTTGCTCCTCACTTCAGGCGAGTAAAGTTAGTCCCAGGCAAACTCCTAAGTGGCTAATTTGGGCTCCAAGTGAAAAACACACACCCTACCACAGAGCAGCTGGATTGCACGACCTCCCAGCAGAGCATTGACCTGCTGGACTGCACTGAGGTGTATGTAAATGGGGTTCAGAGTCCCTCACCTTATCTGTCGATCTTAATGGGCTATAAGCCAGGGGTCCCCAAACTTACCCGGCTTTGGGCCGGATGCCCGTCGCGCCGATTGCGTGGTGGGCCGGAGGGTGGGGGAGCACGCGCGGGGGCTGGGCGCGCCCATGCGCAAACGCTATTTCTGGCCGGAAATAGCTTGTGCGCATGTGCAGAAGCCTCCTCCGACCCGGAAGTACACCGGAAATGACGCTTGCTCGTGCGCACAAGCTATTTCCGTCGCTTTCCTGGGTCGGAAGTCGGCAACCGCGCCGGTAAGAGCGGGCAGCGGGGGTCCCCGGGGACCGCATAAAAGAGCCTCGGGGGCCGTATGTGGCCCCCGGGCCGTAGTCTGGGGACCCCTGCTATAAGCAGTAGCCCTTTAAAGCTGCAATATGCATAAGCAGAGAATCAAGAGTCACAGCAGCACTGAGCAAATGAGGGAAGGTGGGCAACTGCTCACTATGTAAGTATTTGCAAAAGTTGTGTTGATAGCTGCTCATAGGACCAGAATTGAACCAAGGTTAGAAAGCAAAAGATACATGCAGCCTCTGGGATTTAAAGGGTAATTGCACAGAAGAATATTCATTTATATACTTTGCTTAGTTGCCCGTGTGCACCCATTTTGTGTATGTGCCAAAATACATCACTATCAGAGGCTATGAAATTCCACTGGGCATCAGTAGCAGGGGTGGGGGGCAACCAACCCAAGTGCATTTTTAATATTTGAAATATATCCATGCAATAAATTAATTTTTGCCCAGCTTAAATGCAATCTTCACTTTCCTGTCCATCTGACTTTCCCAAAAAAAACTGCAGCTCCTTATGAGGGAATGATTCCCTATTTGGAAAGGTTGCAGCATTTAGGAGTTTTCAGTTTAGATAAAAGGCAAGAGATGAGTTAGACGGAAGTTTATAAAATCACACATGACATGGGGAAAGTGGATAGAGGCCCACGGTGGAAAGTGATCCTCAGGCTGGGAAAAATTCCACACCCTGCATTTAATGCTTTATAGCAGTATACTGCCAGATTTTTTTTAACAAATGCTATTCAGCTGCATTTATATTACATTTATTTAACATAAATGAACCCCAACCCCAAAATCGTTTCTTTCTTTTTTTTAAAAAAAAACCTGACCTTTCCTCTTTCCTTTCAGACATTTGTCCCGTTTACCCATCCCATTCTCACAGCAAACATAGGCCCAGCTGTCACGCTTGTGACATTTTAAGGCCGTTGATGGTTTGAATTCATGCGCCACCCGATAGCTCTAAATCTGACTCATGAGGTCTGTCATGGGGAAAATCCGATAAATCTCAGCCCTTCCAGAGCATCATCTGGGCAAACCGATGAAAGGGTGGCCTCGGTAGTTGTTGAGACGGAGGTAGAGTTATGGATACCAGCAAGCACTCTCCAAAAATAATGCTGTGGAAATGCTACAGATTGCAAAGCTGCCATCAAGCAGCCTCACATTTATTTAGGAGAACAACAATGTCATGCCGTCCCCTCCAATATATTTATGCAATGTTTCGCAGAAGTTTCCACTGCACGCAGGAAGGCTGTATTAAGGACACAGGATTTCCCTGTCTCTTATCCTCTTCATCCTCACCGCTATGGAAGCATGCATAAAGTTACCCTGAATAAGACAAAGCTCGACCTTTTCCTGGGTTTTCTCAGTGGTTCCAAGTCCCAACAAACAAAACACCTGTACTGATAAAAGCATATTCCCCAAATGGATCCCAAATTAAGCAAATGACTACAGTTTAACAAGGAGAGCTACCAAGTGGTAAAAAATTGATTATCAAATTATGAATGGTGCAGGTGGAGAAAAAGTCTTTCTTCTTCTTCTTCTTTTCTTCTAATCTAAGATGTTTATTCAACAAAGCGGAAAGCTCATAACTGACAAAAGGAAGTTGTTCACATAGTGGCCATGTTCAGACATTACAATAAATCACGGTCTACTGTGAAGGGAATCAATCTAGTCTCTCCCTGGAACAATCACTCATTAGCTGTTTTGTCAAAATTTGACACGCTCCAGTTAATTTTAGCAGTGGTTTGTTTCGAACACAAAGGCAAGAGAGAAACAAATTCTCACAACCACCTGAGTCTATTCATGCCAAATGAGTTATGGAAATGTAAAAATCTGTCTTGTCATAGGCCGTATGAGTAAGCAAGCCTTTTGGCTCCAGGGCAGGGGTGGGGGAACCTGTGACTTTCCAAATGTTGCTAGACTACAATGCCCATCATCCTCACCACTGGCAATGCTGGGTGGGGCTGATGGGCACAGGAGTCCAACAAACTCTGGCGAGCTGCAGGTTCCCCACCCCGGTGAAAGGCATTCCTGGATCAAACTCTGCTACGCACTCACCCCTTAACTCCCCTTTTTGTTTAGAACAATCAAACCTCAAACCACAGTTTATGAAGCTGGATCAATTCAACTTAAGTAGTAAGGAAATTTTGTCCATTATATTATTATTTTCCACCTAGTCGTTTTGATATGTTGGCACCCTATTTGCAGAATCTAACAATTCCAAAACACAGAGGCGCTTTCACTTACGCAAGATGAAATATACTGCCTTCGGCTGTACTTGAGGGTGGCTTCAAAAAATTCCACTGGGAAAACGCTTAGTGGCAGCATTTAGTCAGTGGCCCATGTGTTTCTGTCTTGTACTCTTTATAAAGATTTGAGGAGTGGGGTTATTACCATTCTATACTACCACATACCAGGTCGTTCAATCATTGCTACTGTGTCCTTTCTTCTAGCTGATCAATATAACCAGGTGACAGCAAAAACAGCAAAAATTTTAGCAGGGGCAATTAGAATAAGATCTATTATTTATTGATGTAAACCTCCAGAATTTATTTTGTATAGTTAAGTTGCCACCCCTATCTTCAGTACATTGTATTTTATTTTATTGCTATGGATAGTGGCTGATGCAAATAAAGATTCTTAATTTTTTTTAAAACCACAATTCATTGTGTTCAGAGAAAACAGCAAGCTGTGGTTAATAATTAGACGTCTCTTTTTGCATCTGGCCCTGCACAACCTTGGAAGGTTTGCCAGAAGAGAATGTGGCCCTTGGGATGAAAAAGTTCTCCCGCCCCTGATATAGAGACTGCAATTAAAATCCAGAATATAGCCTCCAGTTTCTAACACAGCCTGTACGACACACTACAATATTATAAGCATGGTTAATCCCTAAAGTTGTCTATAAATAACATTATTGCCACAGGCTTCAGCTCTAGCGCTTTCAGGAAGAGGTATCAGAAGTTACTAGAATCAAGTTAAATATAGTCGTGGAACAAAGGTTGTTTTCCATGTGTATTGTTTGGCATCAATTTATTGTCATATATTTAGTCTGTGAGCACCTTGCAGCCAAAATTCAGCCACCAGAATCAAATATTGAAGGAATCGTGATGTTTTAAAAAATGAGTATCATGGAAAAGCCTTCCCACACACAGCACCCCAAATTTGTAGCATGCAAAAATTGCAAGACAGATATGAAAGTTTTGAGTAACAGCTACAGTGGGAATGTTTGGACAAACACTGGGTTTCAAACTTTCTAACAAAAAAATAGAAATGATTCACTCCTTCATTCTGGTCTATGCTAGGTAAATAGCTACATTGGCACTGAAATACTGGTTTAACAGCACTGAACTCTCTGGCTCAAGAAGGGCATAAGATTGGAATATTTATTTTTAGGTCACCTTTGCAAAACCTTGGACCAAACATTCACGAAGATTTGAAAAGAGGAGGGTGACACCTAGTGGCCAATTGCTGATTTCTATGCAGTGTTTCAATTTCGGACTATGGCATTAAATGAAACAAATTATTTGTTTCAATGGTACCAACTTTTTCTTCCAACTTCCAGTGCCTTGGATTGGAACTGGATTGGATTTCTTTTCTTACAGAATTTCATTGTTCTGCTCAAATGCAAAGTTGTGCAATTTAAATTGATTGCAACACATTCATTCCATCAATCCGTACCGTTAAAGACTTCTTTAAATCAGGCGGAAGACCAGCTTGAGGCAAGTATCAGAAGGTGCAACAATATAACAGCTAAAGAGGCACTCAAATAATCAGACTTGTATCCAGTTGTGAGAGCAGAAACACAACGGTTTAACTATTGTACAGTACAGTGGAACCTTGTGTTACGGACGGGATCCGTTCCAGAGGCTCGTCTGACGCAAGCTGAAGTGCCGCGGCTGCACACACGGCGAAATTTAGCGCTTCTGCACATGAGCAAAGCGCGATTTAGCGCTTCTGCACATGCACGAGCGGCAAAACCCGGAAGTAACCCATTCTGGTAGTTGGCGCGGGACTCAACCCAAAAACATGTAACCTGAAGCAGACGCAACATGAGGTATGACTGTAGTGTGGAACAATTTAATAGAACAGCTTCCTTGTAGTAAGGATTTAACAAAGGCATCTGAGCAAGGATAATGGCTGGGATCCAAAGAACTACACACTAACATCTGGGTGCCTAAGGGCTGAGTTTCTCAAACATCAGCCTATCAGGCTGCATACCACTTTTGAAACCAAAAGATGCTTGTAAGATGACTCTGCTGTTCAAAGAGTGAGGAGGGTGGGGAAGACCAAAATCCCACTGGGATTGCCCAATCTCTTTAAGCCTTTAATTCACAAAAAATGATGGAAGTAGCTGCACAGATCCTATATAAAAGTTAGATCTGATGTGCAAGCATATGGTTCTATACGTAGACCACGTAGGGCATGCGTGCAACTTTGAATTCGGTCCAAAACAGCTGTGTGTGTTGACCAACACTGTTAGGCAGACTTTTTTTGCGAGTTCAGTTTAGAATAATGCAGCAAACACTTTTTGCAAAGCACGCCAAGGATATTGTAAGAGAGAGGGCTTGCAGAGAGCAGCCCACTCTGCTTACTTCCATCAGATGGGAGAGCAGCAGCAAGTCTGGGAGTTTAAATCAGGAACAGGAAGGGTTAAGACGGGTACAGGGCTCTGCAGAGTCCTGGTGGCTCAGCTCCAGGTTGGTAGCAGGGAAGCAGGGGAGGAGCTAGCTTCAGCAGGGGCTGGAAAGGAGGTAGACCGGCACCTCAGGAGCCTGGTTTGGGACCACGGAGGACCCATAGAGCAAGGAGGAGGAGCGTTTGGATGCCCAGTCTTAAAAGGGGGGTCAGAGCCCACGAGACGCCATTGTGGGCTTCTGCCCCATGCAGAGCAGACATGATTTGAGACATCTCACTACTGTATATAGCATGCACAATAAAACTCTGAAAAATCCAGAGGATGTGTGGAGTGCTTACTCGGGAGTAGCCAACACCCATCTGTGACAGATATTTATTGGGCTAATGCAAAATTGGGCATATGCAGGTACTGTACATAGTTTACATTTCCAGTGGCTTGTAATTCAGGGTGCCAGAGCTCATAGAATTGTGGAGTTGGGGAAGGTCTTGTAGGACACTTGGGAGGTGTACACACCATACATTTAAAGTGACCATAGGAACCTCAGTGTGTTATGGGTGCTGGGAAATGCAACTCTGTGAGAGGTAAGCCACTGTTCCCAGGATTTGGAGCGGGGATGGTGCTTTCAATGTATGGTGCATATGCAGAACTAGACCAGAGGTCGGCAACCTAAGGCCCGTGGGCCACAAGCAGCCCACGGGGGTCATTTAACCAGCCCACGAGCCACCCCCAAACCGAGCCACTTTCTCGGCGAGTCCCCGCGCACTGCGCTAAACTGGCACAGCGCAGCGCAGGTACTCGCTTCCACAGCACCGGAACTCGTGGGCGGGTGCGCAATCCGGCCCACAGAGGGATCTCCGCTGGAGTGAACTGGCCCGGGCGAGGTAAACCTTGCCGACCCCTGAACTAGACCAACTTCCTGGATTTCCTGCCTCAAGCAGGCCATCTCCATCAGAATTTTTAGTTTGCAGCCAAAGTTTTCAAATCAGGATTTGGCATCTTTTGAATAACCTATGAGACTACTACAATGGTAAATGAATAGGAGAATTCATTTTGATTTGCATGCAAGGAGAAAATGGTTTTTGGCAGAAAGTTTACTCCATTATTCACAATCATCTGCTATATTTTAATCTTATCCTAGTTGACACTTACCTGCTTTATCTTGGAAGCAAGGCTTTCGGGCAGTTTCGCTCTTAGTTGATTTGTCTCTTTGAATGTAAGTGGAAATCCTTTGAGGAAAACTAAGTCTTGCATTATTACTAAACCAGGAACTTCTTTGTCTGTAGTCTGCAAGTAAGGGAATTTATTATTTACTTAATTCTCTTTTTAAAGAATTAACACATTTTTTCCCATTGTGCCCCCCAGGGGAGAACTCACGCTTTTAGCATGAAAATTTTACTTACAAGCTATTACAGCAGTTATGGAAATATTACAGCAAAACAAAGAATTTTTAGAAACAGGACCTTGCAAGGATCCAAACTTTCTAGTATGTATACCATCATCATTTTAAAGGAACATACCAAATAGCCTCTCCACACTGCTTGCTTGCTGCTTTCCTTTAACATCTGAGAATGGGCATCTTCAGCTGGAATATTCAATAATTCAAATCACAGATCAAAACTTTTACAGAATTTTTGCAGCAATACACTGCATAATTTGTAAATAAAAACTCTTTTAAGATCTCACATATACTTGCTATGGGACACTTTCTCTCTTACAATTTTCTCTTACAATCCAGTGGTATATAATTTTATGAAATAAATATTTTTTAAACAACAATACTGCAGAATGGGGATAACTTGCCCCCGAACCATCAGAGTTGGTTATTAAATTTCAAAGCCAAATGCAATGTTTGTTAGCCAATGGGAGAAACAAATCCCAATGCCACAGTCCCATGATGAAGAGCTTTCTCTGCATCAGCTATTGCTAACAGAATAAGAAGTAAGAAAACATGTTTTATCTGGAGGTTGGGACCTGTAACAAAATGTTGCAGGATGAAGGATTCCAGCAACTCCATTTAATGTCCCTCCCTCCATTTTCCAACACTCTCTCCCCAAAGAAAGTCCTCATGGGGCTATTTTGCGTCGATTAGCTACTGGGCTAAGTTCAAGGTGCTGGTACAAAGTCCTATGGGACCAGGATACCTAAAAGACTGTCTCGACCCTTATATAGTCATCCGATTACTGTGCTCCGCAGACAATGGCCTCCTACAGATACCATATTGTCAGGCAATCTGTCCCATATGACCTAGGAATTTGGCCTTTAATGTGGCAGCACATATTCACTCTCATATATTATCTTTTGGTTGCCTATTGAAGACCTTTCATTTCCAACAAGCCTTTTAAGTGGAGTTTTTTGTTTTTTGTTTAATCCCTGTTCCTCTGTTGGACACGGAATTGCTTTTAATGTTAAAATTGCTCTGGGGTGTTTTACGGGAAGTGCTTCATAAACAAAATAAAAAATAAATACAACTACCATCTCCTTGTGTACAGACAAAGAAGATCCATCAGTGTCTCTTGTGGGCAGCAATGTCTCAAGGGACCGTGAGTGGCACGTCTCAAAGAGCAAGAAAGGCAATCTGAACAGGCTATGCAACACCTCACCTCATCATGAAAGCAAAATGCAGAGCACTGAGAGAACAATTACAACATGGTCCACACTTTGATAACCATCAGTTCGCCTACAGGAGAAATAGGTCAACAGATTGCTACAGCTTTTCACCTTGCAGCGAGTCATCTGGAGAGACCAGGGAATTATGTCAGAATACTGTTTATTGATTATAGCTCAGCTTTCAATACCATCCTTCCAGACATTCTCATCGGAAAGCTAAGGGACCTGGACCTTTCGTCTAACATCTGTGATTGGATTAAAGACTTTCTGAGAGATCGGACACAAAGAGTGAGGATTGGGCCTGTTACATCTACCTCCCTGAAGCTCAGCATTGGCACTCCACAGGGATGTGTGCTAAGTCCATTCCTGTATTCGTTATATACATATGATTGCATTTCATCTGACCCATCTACTGCACTTATTAAATTTGCTGATGACACCACCATAATGGGTTTAATTACAGGCAGTGGCGAATCTGCGTACAGGGGGGAGGTTCAAAAGGTATCCACATGGTGCTCTGAGAACAATCTGCACCTAAACATTGGCAAGACAAAGGAGATGTTGGACTTTCGGAGGAAGAGAGGGGAGCTAGCCCCATTGTATATCGGGGGGGGGGGCTGTGTGGAGAGAGTCTCTTCCTTTAAATACCTGGGAGTCCATCTTAGTGAAGACCTAACTTGGAAACTCAATACAGCCCAGGTGGGTAAGAAGGCCCAACAGAGACTTCATTTCCTCAGGGTCTTGTGAAAGAACCAAGTTTGACAGCAACTGATGATTTCCTTCTATCGGTCCACAATAGAAAGTGTTCTCTCATACTGCATTACGGTGTGGTATGCTGGTTTGACAGCCATGGACAGAGAGCCCCTACGGAGGGTGGTGAAGACAGCACAGGCTATCGTGGGCTGTCCCCTGAGTCCACTAGATGTTATCGCAAGAGACCGTTGCCTCAGAAGAGCGAGGAACATTCTCAGGGATGACTCACACCCTGGCCAGCACCTTTTAAATCTCCTGCCCTCGGGCAGGAGATATAGAAGCATGATAAGCCGCACCAACAGGTTAAAGAACAGTTTCTACCCATGGCCCGTGAGGCTGCTGAATGGAAGACAGCAACATTGCAGTTGATGTTCGGGGTTGGTGGTCATACGACAGCACACAGAGTGACAAGGACTAAGAGATTGTGGGGGGGGAGGGGGCTTGTTTAATCTCACTGTAAACAAGTGGTACAGTGACAATAAAGTATTTCTATTTCTATTTGCCCAATGCAAAATCCCTCTGCTGCTGTTGTTGAAAAATTAAGAAACTGTAACAAATTGTTCTCCAAATAAAATAAGTGGTAATGTCATGTTATTTTCATTAAGGAGGCACCACCACCAATATTTTTGCGTATAAACTGGGGGACACCAAATCACTCACTACGTGTACATTTTTCTCTACATATACTGTACTTAAATCAAGTTTCTAGAACATTTGGGGGGGGGAGCTTTTTTAGGACACATTCTCCTCTGCTTACTAAGTTTATCTACTGACATCCTTTAATCATTGCAACAACAGGAGAAGAAGGAGGAAATCCCCTAGAGAAGAGTCCCCTGAAACAGCAGTAATCCTATGGTAAACTAAAACCATATGTTGCCAATTAGTGGGAGAAGACTTAAAATAGATCCTTACCTTCTTTAGAACTGTCAAACACAACTACGGTAACGTTGGTGGAAGGGTTTTTTGGCTTCGCAACCAGGAATATATTGTTGGCAGATCTCAGCAGGGGATAGACAGATGGCAGGTCCTTAAGAGTGATGTTGCTCCGCAAAGCTGGATCCAAGACGAGCATTGGCACTTTTATGCAGTGTGTCAGTAAACATTCCAGTTGCTTCTCACTAGGATCAAGACAGCAAAAGTCAGGCTTGCTCTCAGGTTCAAAGCTGCACGTGGCTATTCAGCTTTGACTAGCTTTTGTAAATAAGCACACATGCACACACACCCAAAAATGGTGTTGCCTGCTCTCTGTTTATTCATAATAATATTAATAATAATTTATTATTTATACCCCGCCCATCTGGCTGGGTTTCCCCAGCCACTCTGGACGGCTTCCAACCGAATATTAAAAACAATACAGCATCAAACATTAAAAACTTCCCTAAACAGGGCCGCCTTCTGTTGTCTTCTAAAAGTAAAATAGTTGCTTATTGCCTTGACATCTGCTGGGAGGGTGTTCCACAGGGCAGGGTGCCACTACCGAGAAGGCGCTGTCTGGTTCCCAGTAACCTCACTTCTCGCCAGAAGGCCCTCAGAGCTGGATCTCAGTGTCCGGGCTGAACGATGGGGGTGGAGACGCCCCTTCAGGTATACAGGACCGAGGCCGTTTAGGGCTTTAAAGGTCAGTACCAACACTTTGAATTGTGCTCGGAAATGTACTGGGGGCCAGTGTAGATCTCTCAGGACCGGTGTTATGAGGTCCCAGCGACCACTCCCAGTCACTAGTCTAGCTGCCGCATTCTGGATTAATTGCAGTTTCCAGGTCACCTTCAAAGGTAGCCCCACATAGTCCAAGCAGGAGATAACCAGAGCATGCACCACTCTGGCAAGACAGTCTGTGGGCAGGTAGGGTCTCAGCCTGCGTACCAGATGGAGCTGGTAGACAGCTGCCCTGGACACAGAATTAACCTGTGCCTCCATGGACAGCTGTGAGTCCAAAATAACTCCCAGGCTGCGCACCTGGTCCTTATTTTGCAGAAATATATCCCAAGTCAAATCTGTACTTAAAGTAATCATTTCTTTACATATATGTCATATGTCACAGTATCATAGCTGCCAAGTCCGGGTCGTAAAGATCCGGGATCGGCAGTGCGCGCATGACCGGTGGCGCTTCGCCCTTCTATGGGCATCAGAAAATGGCAGCGCCAGCGCCGGAAGTCGCTTCCGCGCATGACCGGAAACACGTAAAAGCGACTTCCGGCGCCGCCATTTTCTGAGGCCCATAGAAGGGCGAAGCGCCACCGGAAGTCGTGTCATGCAACTTCCGGTCATGCGCGGAAGCGACTTCCGGCGCCGGCGGCGCCATTTTCTGGTGCCCATAGAAGGGCAAAGCGGCACCAGAAAAATGGCCGCCGGGAAGAAGCGAATTTAAGGGAGAATGCCGGGATTTATCACCAAACGGGAGACCCCCGAGAAACAGTAAGAAAAAAGGGGTTTTCCCGGCGGATACGGGATACTTGGCAGCTATGCACAGTATGCCGTGTTTCTCCGAAAATAAGCCAGACCCCGAAAATAAGACAGACCCCGAAAATAAGCCATAGTGTGTTTTTTTGAGGAAAAATAAACATAAGACGGTGTCTTATTTTTGGAGAAACACGGTACTATAGGGGTTCGCTGTGGTCCATGAGCTTCATTTAGGCTGCCCTTGGTGCGTCTGCGGATTTGTGGTTGTAGATGGGAGATAGCAGGTCCGGCATGTTAAATATTCATATTGATTTTTTAAATTGTATTTCATTGCTTCTTTTATTTCTTATATATTGTATTTTATTGTATGGCAATTTTATTTCCACCATACAGCAGCCAGCACAGTGCACTGAAATTACCACAACAGGCAAAAAAAGTTATTAAGTGGTCTGCCAAGACCCTCAGCCATTTTCAAGTTGTTGGGGGGGGGGGAAGAACCACTACTGTCAGGGCCGGCCCTACGGCCAGGCTGGGTGGCACAGGGCACCAGCCCGCCAGGAGGGTGGTCATCACCCATATTGCTTTAGGAGTGTTCGGACCATTGGGAATAGCTACAAAAGTCTGATTTTTGAGTGACCAGGCAGGGAATGAGGCAGAAGGCCTTCTTGGTAGTTGTGCCCACCCTGTGGAACGCTCTCTTGTCAGATGTCAAAGAGATAAACCATTAAATGACTTTCTGCAGACAGTTGAAGACAGCGCTGTTTCGGGAAACTTTTAATGCTTGATGTTTTGTTGTATTCCTTTATATTTAGTTGAAAGCCACCCAGAATGGCTGGGGCAACCCAGTCAGCTGGGCAGGGTACAAGAAATAAAACAAAACAACAACAACAACAATAATTTAAAAATGAATTATTTACTTTAGGACATGAGGGAAAGTGTACCAGTTTTGTCCTACCCCTTGATCATGGCTATTTTAAATTTATTTATTTCACTCACTTGAAATTATAGTGTCAGTTAAAGTTCACACAGAAATTAATATATTGATAGTTGAAAGCCTTTTAAACAAAAAAACACCTATATTATTTCTTACCTTTTCTTAGTTGGTTCAGTTGTATTCTTTCCAAGAATTTCCCTAAAGTACAAGTAAACGCATAACTATTAAATTCCCCCTGAATTAACATATACACCCAAAATGCACACAGGTTCTAGTTACTCTCATCGCCCTGTAGAAAAGTAACAGAATCTCAATAATGCGAGTTTTTGCGCACAAAACCCAGAAGTAGCAGAATAAGTCACAGCATCAAATCTCTCCCATTCATGCCACCTATTAGGACACAGAAGCAATTCAAGCACAGGTGCTTCAATTAAAGAATTGAGAGCCGTGTCCGATAATCTACAGGATGAATGGCCAATTTAATTACCTTCCTACAAATCAAGGCTGCTGAAACACACTTCAATATGGCAGCTTCCCACAGAGAGCATAAGGCCTGCAAGCAGCTAACCTCATGGATTAATTGACTATGGCAGGGCATAAATGTTTACGTTGGCTATTGTTGCAGAGACTCTCAATCGAATTGGACAACCCATGAAGCAAACTGATTACAAACTTTGCAGTCCTTGCAAAGAGCCACAGACGCATTGAAGAGTTTTCCAGCAGCATTCACATGACACCATAACATCGCCTTCCAGATGGTTCCAGGTGTTCATAGCATCCTTGGTCGTTCTATAAATCCAAATGTAGCTATAGCCTCTATATAGTTCACTGTTTGGAGCACTCTGAACTAAGGCAAGAATCAGGGAGCCTCCTCTTTGGTGAGAACAAGACAACTATCACAGTCGCACTCAAACCAAGTGATCAGAGCCAGCTGAACATACAAAACACTTTTCATGTTATCTGCTTGCAAGTGAGGAGACAATAATTATTAGCACCCGAGAAAGCAAAATGCTATGCCCCTGATACAATACTCTCTCAAAAAAGAGTCTTATATGTGGGAGATGTACAAGCTGCAGGTATGAATCAACTTGCTAATATCCTACATGCAAGTCCCTTTTCAAATATTACACCAGAAGCACAAAACAGGTAACATGCAAAATTCTCTAACATGAAGTATCTAGACGTTTTCTTCCAATTGACACTGGATGGGCAAGAATAGGAACAGGTACCGTAAGAACAAGGATAGACCAACGGCAAAAGCCAATCTTATGAATATACTCACCTGCAAAAGCCTATGGCATCTTAGGGAGTTCACATCCTTCTGGCAAAACCTTGGGCTGTATCCGACTAAGTCCTACTCACAGTAAACCCATTGAAATTAATGGGCCTACGTTAGCAAGTCTCTACAGCTGCAGAAGGTGCTATAACCTTACAACAGTTTGACTTCACCCCCAAAGGCGTGCCCTCAAAGGCGTGCTCCTCTATGGTCTCCCAAGGCAGATGGATGCCAACCAAGTTACTCATGTTTATTAGTTTCAACTCTGAGTGGGAGCAAAACTTGATAGAACCCAATTGTTTTAGTTTTCTTACCTCCAGCCAGGGCAGCTCACCTCATTGTGCTTGCAGAGAAGTGTTCTTACCTCATCATTCTCTGTTCTTCCTCCATCTGTTTCCTCACTTGCTGCAGTTCCCTGATCAGCTCAACATCTGTGCCATTCACCCAGGTGTACACCACATCAATAGGCATTGGCAAGCAAAGCCTATAAGAGAAATCCCATTAAGAGAGAGAAACCTGCTCAACCTGTCCAGGCTTAAATTGAAAAGCAATTCACAGCAGCACAGATTACGTTTGCCTGCAAACAGTCAGTTGAAACTCATGGGTTTCAAACGATAAACCTTTTCCATTATGTGTGGCATAATCAAAACATTCAGTTAAGCTTTGTTTCTTCATCAAATTCTCATTTTTAATCAATGTGCTTCTGCATCAGCACACACTAAAAATACACTTACTGTACTCTAGTCATCATCTTGCACCCTTTTTGCCTGCATCTAGAAAGCTTCCTAAAACTTGCAACTTTTTATGTTCTTTCCTTCCAATGCAATATTTCTCAAATGTTTATTTTTGAGTTTGGATCCCCGTTCTTAAATGTGTGCTGCTTTTAGACCAGGAGATATATAAATGTCTTAATACATAAATAAAACTTGTTGTTGTTGTTTAGTCGTTTAGTCGTGTCCGACTCTTCGTGACCCCATGGACCATTGCACGCCAGGCACTCCTGTCTTGCACTGCCTCCCGCAGTTTGGTCAAACTCATGTTCGTAGCTTCGAGAACACTGTCCAACCATCTTGTCCTCTGTCGTCCCCTTCTCCTTGTGCCCTCAGTCTTTCCCAACATCAGGGTCTTTTCCAAGGATTCTTCTCTTCTCATGAGGTGGCCAAAGTATTGGAGCCTCAGCTTCACGATCTGTCCTTCCAGGGAGCACTCAGGGCTGATTTCCTTAAGAATGGATAGGTTTGATCTTCTTGCAGTCCATGGGACTCTCAAGAGTCTCCTCCAGCACCCTTCATGGATCAATGCCTCCCCTTCATGGATCAATGCCTTGTCGTGGCGAAGGGGCTTGAATAACTCAGAGAAGCTATGAGCTATGCCATGCAGGGCCACCCAAGATGGACAGGTCATAGTGGAGAGTTTTGACTAAACGTGATCCACCTGGAGAAGGAACTGGCAAGCCACTCCAGTATCCCTGCCAAGAAAACTCCATGGACAAATAAAACTTACATCTACCATAATACCCCCCCCCCCAAAAAAACCCCTCCCATAGCAGATTATGCAGAGCTCCTTGCACAGGGTCATAATTGCATGCAACCCATCACTGTGTGCAAAGATCCATGGAAGAAGGCACTCACCTCCCACATTAAGCCATCTCTGATCCATCAAGAAACCATATAGACACACCATTAGAACGAAGCAATGGTGCTTTCATAAACAAGAATGGGATTATAATGTGGCAAGTGGGGAAGCAGGGCACTTCAACAAATCCAGCGTGAATCTGTTAGGCTCCTCTGCCACAAGGCATTTAATCTATGGCTGGTGTGGAGAGGAAGGTCCCACCTGCCTCAGGAAGCCAAAAAGTTTGTTTCCCTCTTTTAGGTGTTCCATGGTCTTCCCCAGGGTTTGACAACCACTGTCTTAATTCCTAAACTCAGCTCTTAACTCAGGAGTTCAGATCCTAACTTATAACTCTGGAAAACTCTTATGAAAAGTAGGAGGGGCAAATCACATTTTCTGCTGGCACATCCTGCCCAAGTTCAAAACCAGTATGGATTTTCAAACTCAATGTAACATTTTCCACCTATGCCTCTGTCGGAACCCTTCTAAAAACACTTCTGCGGAGGAAAACAATGTGTCACAACCAGCCATTCATGATTTATTCTGGCTAGGCCACTGTTTGTGTTAAATTGGCCAAAGAGACATCCTGACTCTCTGTTTTTCCTGACTTCGCTACAGCCAGGCCCCCTGCGCACCCTCTTCTAACACACATAGTACCAGCTCACATGCAGTCCCACCTGGTGCCTATGATCAGCAAATGTCCAGGAAGGGACCGAGGGAGGCCTCATTCCTTCACCCACAGATATACAAAGGAACGAATGTAAAGAGTAGCCGTACCGGTTCAAAACAAAGGTCTATCGAGCCCAGCATTCTGTTCCCACAACAGCCAATCAAGGAAGCCCACAAGCACAACGGATCACTTCCACTTGCGATCCCAAATATTCCGAGGAACTCCAGAGCAAACCATGACGAGTGGCCACTGATAGCCTTCTCTTCCATTAATTTGTCAAATCCCCTTCTAAAGTTGGTGGCGATTGCTACCGTTGCAGCAACCTCCATAGTTTAACTACTTTGCGGTGCGAGAAAGTGATTCCTTTCATCTACATGTTTTGTACAAACCACAGCATGCTGCTGCCCCTGGAACCGCTTACAATCTGTCCATCACTTGTTTGGGGCAAAAAGAACAAGTGAATGGCATCCACTGGCCCCCGAATGTATGCAGGTACATCTCTGTTCATACTAAAAAATATCTACAAAGTGAGGAAAAGGGGCAATGAGGGCCATTCTGCAAGGGGCCCCAAATTCTCCATGTCCTAAATCAGGCTTCCTCAATCTCGGCCCTCCAGATGTTTTTGGCCTACAACTCCCATGATCTCTAGCTAGCAGGACCAGTGGTTAGGGATGATGGGAATGTTCAGTTTCTGTTAATTGATTCTCATGGGAAACTTACAGATTCTTGCTTCACACAGTTAACTCAAGGCAGTGTCAATTTACTCTTGGCAGAAAGCCAAGGTCTGCCTGGCCTGGAAACTACTCGCTTAACGACCAGCACTGAACTCTGTTATCTAGGAATGCTAGCACAGTTGTTTCTTGTTGGGTGTTAGGAGTAGGAGTGCTGTGTATGGTTGGAGAGAGAGAGACAGAGAGGATTTATTTTGCTTTGCTTTGCATGCAGAAACTCTGCTTGTTTTATTTTCTTTTATTAAATCCTGTAAATAGTTATTCTGCGTCTAGCCAACTAGTCATTTCCACCTCAATTAGCTTCTGCGCTGTGCAGGAAAACTCTGCTACGTTTGGGCTAAAGCCACTAGAGCTATGCCTGACACTTCAAAATTCTAAGAGGGAATTGTAGTCTCAAAACATCTGGAGGGTCAAGGTTGAGGAAGCCTGTCATAAATTATCTGAGATCCAGTTTACCACATTGGATTACATGTACTTTGTTTTCCTGTTTACCAATAGATAGTGTGTGAGAGTTAAGTAGATATTTAATAAGTATACTTAATAGGGGTAGTTGCCTTTAAAAAAAAAAAGTTAATTACAATTATAAAGTTAATTCCAGCTTCAAAACTGCCTGGTTTGACTGGCTTTATATCTATTCGTTTACATCTACTTTTGCAGTCTTAGAAAAGGAAAAATCTCTATCTCATATCATTGTATGAGGATTCCTTTCAAGACCTGCTAGACAGGGAATATATGCACCCCGAACCCTGCATGAATTGGCTTACAGGTGAATCTTTTCCTTAGAACCTTGCCGTTGCACCATTATTAAAGTCCTGTAACACACGTGCAATGGTTCTGCAACACCTTATTTTATCTTACAAAAACATAGTCTACTGGGATATTCTTAATACCCTGCTACACCCCAAATTAGCCATGCCTCTTAATGATAAATAGACTTTGTTCAGTAGCTGGAACATGACCCACACAGCTGTATAAATGGAAGGTTTGCTTTGGCCAAATAACAAGAGTTTTTTCGAGAGCTGATCCAGATAGACAAGTGTCTCAAGTTAAATCTGGCATCCCTAGGGAGTTTAATTTTAGTTAAGGAAAATTAAAACATTTATTGTGTCTGCCCAATCCTTGAAATGCTGGCAAGCCATCCTACACCACCAATTATCCAAAAACAATTTATTTTTAATCACCTGGCTTATGCAAAGAGACTGGCCGACACTTAGGACACAAAGGAAGGCATGATACAGAAACAAATGGAAATTCCTTTCAGTCTGGCGGCAGCAGCAGATTGAAATACTGCTTCTGATCAGGAGGCGATGCTGGCAGAGATGGAACAAAAGACGGCTCTTGGAGGACTCCATTATTTCCTCTTCCAGAAGGTTAGGAGAAGAGCACATAGCTCTTCAGCGAAGAGCCATAGCTTAGTGGGACAGAACCTGCTTTGCAGGTCCCAGGTATAAACCTCAGCATCTCTAGGTAGGGCTGGGAGAACAGTTGCTCTAAACCAGGGATGCCCCCCAGTGGTTTCTAATCTTGCCCCATCAGTCATTTAACCCATGAGGGCCCCTACCCTGAACCCACATTCACCTGTCAATCTGTGGACATCACATGTGATGTCTGCTGAGGGGTAAAGGTAAAGGGACCCCTGACCGTTAGAGCCAGTCGTGGACGACTCTGGGGTTGCGGTGCTCATCTCGCTTTATTGGCCGAGGGAGCCGGCGTACAGCTTCTGGGTCATGTGACCAGCATGACAAAGCCGCTTCTGGCGATCCCGCCAGAGCGGTACCTATTTATCTACTTGCACTTTGAGGTGCTTTCAAACTGCTAGGTTGGCAGGAGCTGGGACCGAGCAACGGGAGCTCACTCTGTCGCAGGGATTCAAACCGCCAACCTTCTGATCGGCAAGCCCTAGGCTCAGTGGTTTAACCCACAGCGCCACCCACGTCCCCAGCTGAGGGGTAGGAGAGTTCAATTCTGTGTTTTCCCCAGTGCTGTTCCCAGCAGGATTTAACCTCAGTTTGAGAGCTGACAATTGGAAAGTTAAATTCTGCTTAGTTTGGATGTGAGCACCTGTTCCCTCCAGGAAACAGGAGCACACAGTCAAAGGAACCATGAGAAAAACCTGTGATACGATAATCCAAACATTAACTGGGAACAACCCTTGGGTGGAGATTATGGTTTATACTAAAAGATCTGTTCCATAGCAGATTCTGAGTTATCAATGCCAGTGTCGATTTTATTTATATACAGCCTTTCCCTATTTTAGGTTTACTGTGCTGCTTTGTCAGTCTGATGTATTTGCACAGAAAACCTTATTCCATCCTCTCTTGGCTACAGAACCGACCAGGAAAATATCGGATTAAAGGAGGCCTGCGAGCCCTTCTCCAAGTTTCCACTTTTCACTTGGGCCAACACTGCTTTCACCCAAGCAGAAGTGTTATTTCAATGAGCTGTGAATGCTCCCAAATTGTCAGTGTTTTGAAATCTAGGCTGCTGAAAGCTCCTGAGTTTCAAAAGGCATCTACATTCTCCATCAATGCATCTCCCAAGGAGCCAGGCAAGATAACCAAGGCTGTGAACCTAACCACATGTAAATTCCACTTAAAACCCACAATGAGCAAATTTAATCGCTCAGTTCAGACATAAAAATCACTATCCCAAGAACTTTCTGACGGTAAGAGCTGTTCAGCAGTGGAAAAGGCTTCCAAAAAGAGGTAGTGGGGCTCTCCTTCCTTGGGAGATTTTTAAGCAAAGGTTTTAATCAAATGCCACTAGCCTCCAATGTCAAAGGCAGCCTCTGAATACCAGCTGCAACCACAAGCAAGGAGAGGACTGTTGCATTCATTTCCTGCTTGTGAGCTTCCCACAAGCATCTAGTTGGCTGCACTAGACAGATCTTTGGTCGGGTCTAGCAGGATTCTGATGATGTTCTAAAAAACAAACCAGGAAACCAGTCTCTGCAGCTGCCACTTGTCTAAAGAACTAGAAGAGGAGAAAGAGAGGTACAGGTTGTGCTCCCAGTTCTCAGCTCTTCCTCCATTTCTCAGCCGTAACAAATATTTTCAATATTAAACACATAATGAAGATGCTAATATCCAAGGTGATGTTACGTTCTACACTGTATTTTCAGATATATAAAGATACTGTTATCTTACAGGCCATGCAACCAGGAAGAGATAGATCCCTGCAGCCAACTGAAATATTAAGACTGATAACATCAGCCACATCCTCATTGGCCTGCGGTCTACAAAGAAAAAAAACCCCATTCATTGTTCAACAATGAAAATAAATACTTTACTTGGTAGACAGGAGGTATACTATACCGGTGAGTGGAAGGTATATCTGGGGATTTAAAATGTCTAATAGTGATTATATTTTCTGTGGAGAAGAATTGCCACAAATGTTTCGTAGCAACATGACCTCAAAAACTACATCCTGCTTTCAATGAAGATTACCTTTCTAGACAATTTTCCTGCTTTACTGAACTTTAGGGAGCCAATGCAATTGCCCCCGAATTTATTTTGACTAATTACTTCAGAAAGAAAAAGAAGCTTGAGGATCACATTATAAATTTTAAGAGCTAATTAAATAATGCACAGTTACTTACGTCCTGTGGTTCTCAGGGGTGGGGGTGGGGGGTGTATCAATGGTTGTTTGGAATTGAAGTCAGAAGACGGAAACAAGTGAGTAATCTTTATGATTCAAACTCAAACCTGGCATGACTATGACTTCTCCACCACAGTCAAAACCAAATTAGTGAGCTGTAACACATTTTACTGTTCCTGTTTCCATTCTTCTATTCCAATAGATTTCTAACAAAGTAATTCAACAATAAGGAGGGTGGAGTTGCAGAAATAAGAGTAGGAGAGGTATGGCCATATGGGTGAAAGAGAAATAGCGGGTAGAAAGTGGACCTGGGGAAAAGAGAAAAAATGTTTCAGAAATGAGGTTAGGAAGGTGAAAAGGGAGCTTTGTAGTTGCACAGTGTGTTGAGGAAGGTCTAGAGCAGGGCGGTCCAACGCATGGCCCGAGGGCTGCATGTGGCCCTCAATGCCTTCTTGGGCGGCCCTCAGCTACGTTTTATGCCCCCCCATCTCAGACTGCCTTCCTAAAGCTGAATAAGCACAGCACTCAGCTTTGGGAAGGAGGTGTGAGGGCTCTCCTGACAGGATCCTACAGTCATCCAGCCTCCTTCCGAAAGTTTAGTTATAGTGCTTTCTCAGCTTTGGAAAGGAAGAGGGAGGATTCCCTTCCAGAGCCTCGCACCTCCTTCCCAAAGTCTGGCACCTCACTTATCCAGCTTTGGGAAGGCAGCAGAAGGGCTCTCTTCCTGCTTCTCTGCAGGACACAGAAGAATGCAGCCTGCAGGTTCTATGCCAAAGTACTTTGGCTCCCAGTACGTTTCCGAGCACAATTCAAAGTGTTGGTGCTGACCTTTAAAGCCCTAAATGGCCTCGGTCCAGTATACCTGAAGGAGCGTCTCCACCTCCATCGTTCAGCCCAGACACTGAGGTCCAGCACCGAGGGCCTTCTGGCGGTTCCCTCGTTGCGAGAAGCCAAGTTGCAGGGAACTAGGCAGAGGGCCTTCTCGGTGGTGGCGCCTACCCTGTGGAACGCCCTCCCAACAGATGTCAAAAAGGAAAACAACTACCAGACTTTTAGAAGACATCTGAAGGCAGCCCTGTTCAGGGAGGCTTTTAATGTTTAATAGATTATTGTGTTTTATTCTTCTGTTGGAAGCCACCCAGAGTGGCTGGGGAGACCCGGCCAGATGGGCGGGGTATAAATAATAAATATTAATTATTATTATTATTATTATTATTATTTTGCAGCCACCCTGGTCTAGGGCGTTCTCAGGGGGGGTTGGCAAGAGAAGCAAACAGGAGGGCTGAGCCCCTCTAATATTACAATATGATATTGAAAATCAGATGTAGCATATACCCAACTGACTACCCAGAGGTGTATCCATTCTATCAAGACTTTGCTATCAGGTTGCTTGAACCTTTAATTGTTGAGATGAGGGCATTGCAATCAGACCAGCTGCGACTACAGATACTCCCTCTTTTAAAAGCAGCCCCTCCTTTATCCTTGGCTCTTAGGGACGACATACTATTCTCTGGATAAGATGACTCTACGAGATGTACCCTACGCCACCTCCAAAAACTGGAGAACTCAGGGGGAAGTCTCACACAATGTGCTGAGCTTAAAAACAAGCAAAAGTTTCCGCCTGCTCCAAAGCTTCAGTAGAACACAAGAATCCTCTGCCATGTGCAGAGGACTTGGGGTGCAGGGAAGCATTAGGAAGGAGCAGCGTGAGTCTCTTGCATTGCTTCCATCTGCTTGAGGCTCACAGAAGATTTGAGGAAAGGTGTGTGTAAGTGATGCTGCATTACGCCAAAGAGTCTGAGTTGAGGAGCAAGTCAAAACAGACAAGATACAATTCTCAGGTGGATTTAATATCTCTTCTTCACCGTTAAGTTTGGAAATTGTAGTTCCGGGGGGAGAGATACACAGTGTCCTAACAACTTTCAATACCTTTCACAAACTACTGTTCCCAAGAGTCTTTAGGGAAGGTCATGACTCTTCAAGATGGCATAATACAGTTTTAAATGTACAGTGCAGAAGGGGCAATAGATACAAAGATTGCACACCCATATACAGGTTCAATGGAAAAGATGGACAGAGTATCAAAGCGACAGCCAAGCATTTGGAAAAGTTTTATCGCCATTTTCTGCAACCACACTTTTTCTTCTGCATTATCCGCCACATCATCAGAAATCTGATTCATATATAGACTGTAGGTAGGTAGGTAGGTAGGTAGGAAGGAAGGATGGACAGAAGCGTAGCAACATGCAGGCAAAGTTGTTGGGCACTTTCCCCCACCATCGAAAACTGTTTTAGCAATGACAGCTTGAAGAAATGAAATGGCTGAAGGTGGGGAAAGAACGCATTGTGCAACTGTTCACCAATGCTTTCACAAACACCAAGGGGGGGGGGACTGCCATTCTGGATCTGGGACTTACCTGTTCTGAAATGATTTCCCAGCAACGTTGTCTCTATAAGAGTCAAACAAAACATGATACTGGTCCCGACTCCACTCTAGAACAACCTACAAAAGAAGTAGAATTTTATTTCATACCGTAAAATGGTGATGCATTAGATTGACATTTAAAATCAGTGGCACTGATCTTCAGATGGTAGTATAAGGCAATCCCAGGCTGTCATTATTTTACAGAAGTGAATCGATCATAAACCAGAACTTTAGGTTTGCACATTTAAAGAAGATTATAGCATCCTTCCACCTCACTGCTGTTTGGAAAGTGACGAGAAAATGCACTGCAAAGTGTGAGAAGAAATAATTGCTAACGGGATGCAAACAAATCAGGATGAATGCGCAATAAACAGGTCATCTGGAGAGGCCAATAGAGAAAGAAGAGCAGAACCACTTACGCTTCAGCAAGGAATAAGTCAATGTTTGAGTTCCCTCCTACTGAAAAGATTTATACCAAGGCTACAATCCTAAACCCGCTCACTGGGATTAAGCCCCGCTGAATACAACAGGACTTCCTTCTCAGTAGACATGTTTAGGATTACACTGTAAGAAGAGCAATGCTTATATCTGGTTTTTCCTGAAATTCTCCATCTTACTCACATAGACATGCAAACCTCAAGAGCCATTCCAGACGATCCAAACTATGTTGAAATCATTTTTAGATGACCAAATTCTTTTTTACATCCAGAAATTTACAAAATCTGCACAACTTGTCAGACTCAAGGACAGTTAAGCTTTTATATTTAGAAAACACAATGTTCACATCTTATCTCACTTTCCCTCCCTTCCCCTGTCAGCAAGATAAATCGGGTGCTTCAATCCCAGAAACTATTTCAACATGAAGACTTTATGTTGATAACTAGGACACAAAAGTTTGCTGCTGGGTTCTTAGCTTGTTTAAGCTAAGAACATATGTTATTAAGCACATTGTTCCCCACTGAGGCCCAACACTGGGGATACACAATGAGATAAAACTGATATAAAGAACGGAGCAGGGGCACATCAGATCACAAGATCTGCATGAACACAGGCATCAAAAACTGTCAAGAGCAGTTTCTCTGCAAGTATCCTATGTATATTTTACCATAAAGAAGGCTGATCGCCGAAGAATTGATGCTTTTGAATTATGGTGCTGGAGGAGACTCTTGAGAGTCCCATGGACTGCTAGAGGATCAAACCTATCCATTCTTAAGGAAATCAGCCCTGAGTGCTCCCTGGAAGGACAGATCGTGAAGCTGAGGCTCCAATACTTTGGCCACCTCATGAGAAGAGAAGAATCCTTGGAAAAGACCCTGATGTTGGGAAAGATTGAGGGCACTAGGAGAAGGGGACGACAGAGGACAAGATGGTTGGACAGTGTTCTCGAAGCTACGAACATGAGTTTGACCAAACTGCGGGAGGCAGTGCAAGAGAGGAGTGCCTGGCGTGCTATGGTCCATGGGGTCACGAAGAGTCGGACACGACTAAACGACTAAACAACAACAACATGTATATTTTGGTGGAGTGGCTAGTACTTTTTAGGGCCTATCATTAACCACTGTCTCTGCTGACAGTTACCAAGTTTTGGTTGCCACCATTCACAAGGAAAAGGGACAAGTACACACACATCCATTTTGCTTGTTCTTCCTCCAGCTGCAGTCACCCTTCATAATTCTCCTCATTGTTCTCCACCTCTTTGCTCCACTCCCAACTCCACACACAGCAAAACTCCCTGGGTAACATCATAAAGTACTGGGAATAATCCTTACTACTGCCTTGGCCATCCTGGTGACCTCCAGATGTTTCAAACTACAATTCCCATCCGCTCCAGTCAGCACAACTATGCCCGCTGGGAGGGGTGTTGGGAGTTGTAGCCCAAAACTTATGGAGGAATAGAATATGGCGGGAGGAGGAGGCTGGGAGAGTACTGTACAGTATAGGAAACTGTACAATAGGTAATGGGAGCTATGCATAAAGAAAGGAAGTATAACAAATGCAAGGAGAAATCCAGAGAAAAGGCAGGGGGAATGCAGGGGGAAGTGGGCGCCATATAAATAAGAAAAACTGGCGATTAAAGTGGCAAGGGAAACGATGTGCGTGTAGAAGAATGGATGGGGGCTTCAGGAAGATGAGAAGGGCACAGCACGTGCTGTAAATAAAGTTTCTGCTAAAGTACGTGTCTTTAGGAGCCACATACCATACCTGCCAGGCCGAAATCCATCCAACAGGCTATCTTCCCGACTTTAAAAGAGATGCAATGGAGCAGATAATTGTGCCTGTAACGCAGCTGCTTAAATGCAGGGGGAAAGAAAGATGGCGGGGGGGGGAGTGGAGCGGAGACGGGAAGAGGGAAAACCGGGACTGTCTGTCACATGCAAGGAGGGCGGGAGGGAGGGAAGGAACCCTTAGCAGGATTTTAAGGAAAGTACAGTCGGGAGAAGGATCTTGGAAGCGCGGCTGAGGGAGGGGATACTGCTCTGCAAACAAAACAACCCCCCGGCTACCAGCTGGCTACTGGCGGCAGCTCCTGAGCGGGCCCCGCAGGTCTCCACTCACCTCTCCGAACTGCAGGGCAGAGACGATCATGAGGACGATGCCTCCGAGGCAAAGGCAAGGCCCATACCTGTGGGAGAGGCAGGTATAGGTCTGTCTCTGCAGGAGCTTCAGCAGCATGACCCGACGGCCACCATCACCCTACAAGCCCGCCGCCGCCGGTGCCCACCTTCCTCTCCTGCGGCCAGCGGCCAATCCGAGCAGCAGCAGCAGCAGCCGTCACCCAACCCCGCTGCCGGGTGCATCCCAAAGGCGGCCGCTTCCGGGATCGGGCTCGACGGCGCCATCTACGGAGCCACGGCGCCACCTTCGGGCCTGCAGCTGCTGCAGCGGGCAAGCGCCGCCTCCGCCTCCTCTTGCTGCGCGAGCGGAAGGGGCGCGCGCGCGGCTTTGCTCCGAGCGGCAGCAGGAGGAAACAGCTGCGCGGAGAGTCCCCTTTTCTGCCCGGGGAACAGTCATGCGCTCGTCGGCCTTTTTGCACGGCCTCGTGACCGCTGGCTAAAGAAAGGCCTTCTTCCTCGCAGTCTTTAAATTAAACGAATCAGTCTAAACCGCAAACGCTGCGTGAAGGTCTGCCCAGCCAAATGCAAGCGTTTTAAAAATGAGAAAAGTTTAAAAGGGAGGGGAGGGCAGACACGGGTCTGTCCCCCTGTCTATTCTCTCCACACACACACCCGTGTCCCTTGTTTCTGCCTCGTAGCGCTGCTAGGGTTCTTGGGGCACCGAAGGAAGCTGGGAAGTGGGACGATTCAGTACAGGCAAAAAGGGAGGGAAACACTTATTCACACGGCGCGTAGTCGAACGGGAATCTGCTCCGACAGGGTGAGGCAATGGTCACCTCACCAACTTGGATGGCTGTCAAAGATTATACAGATAGGTGTAGGAAAGGGCTGCCTGGGGGCAACCTAGCGAGATGGGCGGGGTATAAATAATAAAATTACTACTATTGCTGCTGCTACCGTACGTACTTCTAAACATGGTGGCTGTGTTGTCCCTCCCCTCGGAATACCACTTGCTGGAAACCACAGCAGCAGAGAGTAGTCAGGTACTGTTTGGGGGTTTCCTATAGGCATCTGATTGGCCACTGTGAGAACAGGATGCTGAACTAGGTGGGCTATTTGATCCAGCAAGCTCTGCTTGTGTTCTTACGAGCTTTTCACAGTCAGGTCTAGAATGATGGTTCAGATTTTTGAGGCAGCAACAGGCTTGATTTTTCTTCCTCAGCCTTTAATGTGTGTGAGTGAGAGAGTGAGAGTGAGAGAGAGAGAGATTACTTATGTAAAAGCATTAAAATAACGCTCATAAATTACATAAACAGTGTAATCTAAAACACCCTAAAAAGGACTTAATCCACCAGCGTCTTCTTGGTGACAAAGGTGGCGTTTGTATGCAGCATCTGAAAGAACACAGACTTGGGGGCAAGACACACCTCACTCCACAGATGTGGAGGCACCACTGAAAAGGCTTTTTCGTGGGCCTGCACAATACAACTCAGGAACCGCCAGGAGAGGCTCTTCTGCTGATCTGAATACTCAAAAGAAATACCAGCTAGGTGTTTCCACATACTGGTGACACCTTACACCATATTCCTTGATGAAATCACACACAGTTTCATGTAGATGTTAAACAAGGATAGAACTCTGGTACACCATTGCACAATTGCCATGGAGCAAACAGTTATAGTCTCCTCCCAACACTGTCTTCTGGAATGTGTTATCTCGTTAGAAATGGACCTATTGTAGTATAGAAGAGAGAGTTGTCCATATACACCAGGGGTCCCCAGACTTACCGAGCGGCGGGCCGGTGCCCGCCGCGCCGCCCGCGCGGTGGGCCGGACGGCAGGGGAGTGCGCGCGCAGCGGGCCGGAGGGCGGGGGAGTGCGCGCCCGTGCGCATGCGCACACGCACACGGGCGGAAAAAAATAGCCGAAAATCGCTTGTGCGCATGCGTATGGGCCTCCCCCGACCCGGAAGTGCACCAGAAATGACCTCTTCCGGGTCGGGAGAGGCCTGTACGCATGCGCACAAAGGATTTTCGGCGATTTTTTGCCGATTTTTTTGATTGTCGCTGCGCCGCGCGCCGTGAGAGCGGGCGGCGGCAGCGGGCGGCGGGGGTCGTCGCGGGCCGGATTGGAAGGCCGATTGGGCCGCATCCGGCCCGGGGGCCGTAGTTTGGGGACCCCTGATATACACCAATGGATAAGTTAAAATAATTTAATGCAGCTAGGTCTGGACATACCTCCCCCCCAAAAAAAAACCTCAAATGGTGGGACACCCTCCACACCCCACACCCTGAAACCCTTTGAGGACTATGGTTGCCAGGTCAGGAGTATCCCAGACACAGAGATTTCAGGGTCCAAACCTGAGACTTAGTGGTGGCTCCTGGTGACATTACTGGGGCATTCCCCTGTGTTGTCATGGAGTGGGCCCTGGAGATGGAGGTTAATTGGAAGAGAGGAGACAAGGACAAATTCCCCAGAGTGACTATGCTATACAGTAATTTGTAGCCAGCTCCTGCCAATATTAAGCTTGCAAGCTGAATGCACAGTCTTCTTAATTTTTTTAAATATTATTATTAAAACACTCTCACCCACCTGAAGATTCAAGTCCTCCACCTCTAGGCAAACCTGGACACTTCAGGTCAGACTGGGAGATCTGAGAACTCTGCGCATGTTCAGTGGATCTGGAATCCTGACTGACTGTTTGCAAGTGAAAAGAAAACCAAGGGGTTGGTCTAGAGCAGGCATCCCCAAACTTCAGCCCTCCAGAAGTTTTGGACTACAATTCCCATCATCCCTGACCACTGGTCCTGTTAGCTAGGGATCATGGGAGTTGTAGGCCAAAACATCTGGAAGGCTGCAGTTTGGGGATGCCTGGTCTAGAGCAGTGGTTCTCAACCTGTGGGTACCCAGATGTTGTTGGACTACAATTCCCACAATCCCTGACTGTTGGGGACCCACAGGTTGAGAACCACTGGTCTAGAGACTAGTTGGAACTCTGAAAAGAAGCACTCCAAAAGGCAACATTTTGTTTCAGAACCTCATAAGGTTGTAAAAGGTAAAGGTAAAGGACCCTTGGATGGTTAAGTCCAGTCAAAGGTGACTATGGGGTTGCGGCGTTAATCTCGCTTTCAGGCCAAGGGAGCCGGTGTCTGTCCACAGACAGCTTTCCTGGTCATGTGGCCAGCATGACTAAACCGCTTCCGGTGCAACGGAACACTGTGACAGAAATCAGAATGTACCTATTTATCTACTTGCACTGGCGCGCTTTCGAACTGCTGGGTTGGCAGAAGCTGGGACAGAGCAATGGGAGCTCACTCCGTCATGGGGATTCAAACCGCCCACCTTCAAGTTGACAAGTCCAAGAGACTCAGTGGTTTAGACCACAGCGCCACCCACATCCCTTATCACTTATGAAAAGGAAGATTTCCTTTCTGTAACCACAAGACTGTTGCCACTAGGTGGTGCCTAAAACTTTCTGTATTATTATGTTGGGGGTGTTGTGTAGGCAGTTGTTTTTCGACTGTTTTCATGGTAGAACTGGGTATCTCAGCAAAAGGAAGGATACTTAAGTGTTTGCTGACTCTGAGATTATGGGAATACAAATATAAAGAGATCCCTGTCCAGGAATAGTATAGCTGGTGAATCAGCCAATGCTGGAAAAAGGCACTCTCTGTCACGAAGGCCACTTGGGCTTCTAGTGACCATGTTGGATCCAGGAGGTAACCTCCCAACTATGTACCTGCTGCTTCCTGGATATTGCAAACCGTACCACCATGCCGCCTTCTTCTCGTGATTCAGCCTCGGTTTGTTGGCTCTCCCCAGCCCATTACTGCACCTAAGTGCTAATCTAATGCTTAGCTGTTCAAACACACAGGGCCTAACCCACGCAAAAAAGGAAAAAAAGAGTCCATTTTCAGTTGCCAAAATCACAATAATCGTAGCTTTTTCCTTTGCACGCCTCCACTGTCTGGCACTACATACCAGCACTATTTCACGGTAGTAAACTTTTACCCTAGTTTTAAAAAAGGAAACTATATTTGAAACTTCAGTTACTTTCACGCTACTGATAGAGACCACAAACTTTTATTAATTAAGATTAAAAAATTACTAGAAGGTTGAAAAAAGATTCTTAGGAAATAAGATGTAAGGAAATAAACAACTATCTGATTTTTAGAAGACATCTGAAGATAGCTCTCTTTGGGGAAGTTTTTAATGTTTGATGTTTTGTCGCATATTATTATTATTATTATTATTATTATTATTATTATTCTGTTGGGAGCCACCCAGAGGGTCTGGGCAAAACCCAGCCAGATGGGTGGGGGATAAATAATAAATTGTTGTTGTTGTTGTTGTTATAATAAAATAAAGGTATGAAAATCCTCCAAGTCATTTGTCTGTTTGTGTCCCATTGTTGAGACTCACCCTGATTTGAATGTCAAAGAAATTCACTGGCTAATTATAACGTGAAGTTACCTTTGATTTGTGTTTCAATCCACAAACATTCAAAACATTAGAAGAAAACAATTGTTTATATTCTATGGTAGTCATAGGTTATCGGCAACAACTTTCCTTTAATTAATTTGTGACATGCTCTAGGTTGTTTTTTCAGAAAGTGGAGACTATTGAGTCAGGCAATATAATTACATAATCCTCAAATCAACTACCTGCATGGTTTTTATTTAAATGAAGCAGTCCATTTCCTTCATGTCAGTCAGTTCTGGAAATCAAATATGCACTACTGTTTATGCACACTTGCATTCTTCCATGAAAGACAACATAACTTATTTAAAGTGTATTGTGGATTATAGGCAATAACTACCGTACTTGCTTTTTCTCCCTCTAATTTGTTTGAAGTCCATTATATGCACTTATCCTTTTAATACTGATTTCTTAATCTGTATACTATACCACTATATGTGTTTAGGTTTTATGGCAACACTCTTTAGCTCCGCTCTTTTATTCCTTGCAGACCAAACTTCAGAAAGAGAAGAGCTATATTTTCCAGTTAATGCTGACATTTGAATCTTTGCCCATAGTGGTCCCTGTATAACAAGATACAGAAAGAGGGAGAATTACTATGCCTTTGCTCTATGTGCAATTGGTTTTTCCTTCAATTTCAGTTGGATTGTGAATAGGAACCTTGTCAGCCAAAAAGCCCCATTTACCATAGCTACTTCCTTAAACACGTAAGCAAAGTGCAAAGTCCTGATGTAGCTAACAACCACCATGGATACTAAAATCTCAGGGTATTGTTTATAGTACTGTACAACTGAGTAATAATGTTTGACCAATGCTCATGGTGAGCCAAGTTGAAAGAGATAAAACACATGAAGTGGAACCTTCATATGTTACTTTAATGAGTCAGACATGCAAACAAACAGACTGCCGTGTTGTATAAAAGGCAAAGAACATCAGTGAATACATCAATCTAATCGATATCTAATCCAGGCATAGGCAACCTTTGGCCCGCCAGATTTTTGGACTACAATTCCCATAATCCCTGACCACTGGTCCTGTTAGCTAGGGATCATGGGAGTTGTAGGCTAAAACATCTGGAGGGCCAAAGGTTGCCTATGCCTTGTCTAATCAATCTAATCTTTCTGCTTTTCCTTCTAATTTTATTCCTATATAAATCATAACTTTGTACTGTCTAATTATATATGGTCCCTGGTGGACTCCCCAATTTTTAATACAGCTGCACAATTTTAGAGCACATTTTTAAGACCGTGAGCCTGTGGATAGGGACCTGGAAAATAGGGACTCTTGGCTTGGAGAGTCTGAGTACGCAAGTACGGTATGTGGGATTTATGATCCTCCTGAAGTTGTGGGATTCCTTTTACCCTCTTCTAGCCTGGCCAGGGCTGATGGGAGTTGGAGTGGGCTATCTTAACATCTGTGCAATGACTTTCACTACCAAGAATGAATACTTTTGTAAACTCTGACAGATGCAATGCAATATTTTGTACCGTTGTGTAAAATGTTTTATTTGGTGGCCACCATCTGTATTTTACTCTTATGTCAATGCTTACTGACAAATTTAATTTAGAAAGAAGATAACCATTCATTAGGCCAGACAGAAGGGTGTTGAGAAATAGTGGGGCTTTCTCAACCATCCTCATTGCTTTATCCCATGATTGTGACTCATTATTTAAAGCCCCTCTCATGTGTTAGCTAAATGGGATTTCTCCCCCTCACCCTCTTTTTGTAAAAGAGAAGAAGAAGCGGTGGTTCCATGGCTAACGGAAGAATAGAAACGAAAGTGAAAGGCCCGCTTCCTTCCCTGGTGAAAGGATGCAGGATGTTTTTTCCTCAGGCTCATCCCCGGGTGATGAACTCGAGAGGGAGGAAAGCGCCTGCTTTTTTTAAAAAAAACAGAACTGAATTGCACAATATGTATCCCAGAAACATCTCAGCAATGGTGGTGGTGGGGAATTCCTCCCTCCGGTTTGCTGAGGTTGTCGAGAGGCGAGCTCCGAAAAGTTCCGCTTTGTGGCTGTGGGAGTTTTCACCGCGTTTTGTCCTGTTGCGCAAGGATGCCCTCTCAGAACTTTGCGTGCCTATGAACTTTCAGCAAACGTCTCTCGCTGCCAGGGCAAACTAGTACCCGGACTTTGCAAGGCGGGAAACCGAGTTCATCTGAATAGCTTCCCCAGTTTAAAACAAAAACCAAAAACTTTGTGTGTGAGGAAGTTTTTGTATGGGGCTGGGAGGAGGAGGAGGCTTCTGTGGGAGGGTGGAACGGAACTGTGATGAATGCGAGCGGAATTCGCTTTTTCCTGGAAAAGGACAGCATTGGGTTTGCGCGAGGGGAATTCGGCTCGCATCGGTTTCTTTGAAGTTGGACTTGCGCTCTCTGAAGGCAGAGAGACTTCCTGCTCTCTGCGCGAGATAACTTCTGCAGGTGTGTGGGAGGAGGAAGCGAGCTAGAGACCTCGGTGCTCCCCCCTCTCCCCAAAAGGGGGTCGGACTGAGCTGCGAAGCGAAGCAACTCGGAGGAGGGAAGCTGCAGAAGAAAGCGAGGGACTTGTGTTTGCGCGTGTTCTGGTTCTCTTCCACGGAGCTCGTGCAGTTTGCTTTGTTTAAAGTGCGAGGAGGGAGAAAAGGCGTGGTGTGTGCGCGTGTGCGCGCGCTGCGCCTCTGGTCTCCCAATTAAAGTTTTGTGACTTCAGGCGCTTTGTGACTTCACTCGCCTGCCAGGCTGCTCCCCGCTTCCGTGAGCCGGGGCCGGGCGGCCTCTCTTGCCTCCATGCCTGGCGGCGGGGAGAGGCAGCCGCTGATCCCTAGGGGGCGCCGCTGGCGGTGGCAGCAGCGGCAGCCCAGGATGCCCTGCTGCACGCAAGGAGCGGCCTTCGTTCCGACGCTGCTGGTCGTCTGGTCTTCGGCCTCCTTCATCCTCTCCTACGTGATCGCTGTCCTCGAAGGCCACGTGGAGCCGCTGTTTCCGTACATCAGGTGAGAGCCCCTGCTGGGGGGTATTAGGAGGAGGGCGCCCTCTGTCGGAGAGCCGGGGGACAGAGTGGCACCCCCGTGTAGAGGGGTTGCTGGGTACACACGTGCATCGGGAAGCCAGTGCATTGGATCACAGGCTTGCCAGATCAAGTGGGGGAGGTTTTCTTGACCCCCTGGCGGGTAATTATGTCTGAAGGCTGCCTGTATGGAGAGTCGGGGCAACTCCCTGCATATAGAAAGCTACCTTGGCCTTTAAGAGAAGGCGGGTGCTTCTTCCTAACATTCTCGCTTTCTGTAAGAAGGGAGTTTTAGTTCATGCAGGGAGTGTTTGGACATGCAACTTTCCGCATGCTGCTTTAAGTGGCCCAGGCTAATTGGGGGGGGGAGGACAATGGCTTCCAGTTACAAGAGCCAAGATTCCGACTAAGCATTAGGATGGTAAGCTGTCAGAGAGTGGGATGGACCCCCTCGGAAGATGGTTGACTCAACTTCAGTGGAGGTTTCTAAGCAGAGATTGGATGGTCATCTGTCATGGATGCTCTAGCTGAGATTCCTGGGTTGCAGGGGGTCGGACTAGATGACCCTCAAGGTCCCAACTCTACAATTCTATGATTCTATTTGAGTCTGTTGGATCTATAAACTGGCCCAGAGGGAAGGGGAGCCTGGTGGTAATGTTCTGAGGTGATGGGATCAGACTGTACCACTTCATATGAGAGGTATGAGAGATCTTACTGGCAAGGAGACAAGCGATGTGGTATGGCGAAATGGCTGGGTTAAAGTATTTGTACTTTATGTGCTAATTCTTGACTTGGAGGTTTTCGTTTAATCTCTAAACATAGTGAAGCTGTCAAAAGTGTTGTCTGTGCATGGCAAGATTTGCAGAAACCCAAAATTGAAGCTTTCCCAGTCTTTCCTCTGTTACCAGTGCAGCAAGCACTTGACTTTCTTCCTGGCTTGCTTGCAGCTATGAAAGCCACGGACCTTTCATCAAGGAAAATAGCAACCTTGCTTATTGTTAGATGACCCTCGGGGGGGGGGTCTCTTCCAACACTACAATTCTATGATTCTAAGAGGGTGCATTCAAACACACTTAAGCTTAAGGGAAATGTTTTGTATTCCTACGGCGCAGCGGTTGCCAATCTGCTGCTAAGGAAACTGACCCTGCCGTAAAGTTGGTCTCCAGTGGAAGAAAGAAACTTGGATAGTTTCCCTGGGCATCATTGGTTACTGTACTACTTAACAGCATCTAGTGAGATGACACACACACACACACAGAGAGAGAGAGAGAGAGAGAGAGAGAGAGAGAGAGAGAGAGAGAGAGAGAGACGGACATGGAGTCATATGCAGATTTGGGATTTCCTCTGTGCAGTTCATATTTAGTGGAAAGTTTTTGGTTTCTGTGGTATGGCCCCTTGGCAACATGACTAATTCCAGAATCAAATCTAAGGTCGTTGCCTATTTTTTCCTACAATTTTTCAATAAAATTGTACATGACCATGCTGGTTCTGGAAACCCGGGAGTATCTTTCATGGCCTGGCCCTAGTTAGTTGTCTTTATGGCTGATATAATGCTGAACCAATCAGTATGTAAGCACATAAAAGCGCAAAAAAACCCCTTACTTCTTCTGCTGTCTCTCTCATGCTAGGCCCGAAAGAGTAGAATACACATGCGTTGAGTTGATCTTAAAACTTTAAAAGATGAGGGTAGAATGGAAAGTGCAGCTTTTGGGTGCTGCATGAACTGCACAATCAATGTGTTGGCTCATCATGTCTGAGACAAATAAATGAACAAAAGCAAAGCTGACCATAACTTTTCTTTGTAGTGCTTTACCTTTGTTTAACCTTAATTTCAAGCCTTTTTTTTAAAAAAAAAAAAACCTGCTTCAAAGTTAAGCTTTTCGGAACAGCTACAGTGGTACCTCTGGTTACGAACTTAATTCGTTCTGGAGGTCCGTTCTTAACCTTAACTTTAGGTAATGGGGCCTCCTGCTGCCGCCAGCGCGCGGTTTCTGTTCTTATCCTCGGGCAAAGTTCTTAACCCGAGGTACTACTTCTGGGTTAGCAGAGTCTGTAACCCGAAGTGTTGGTAGCCGGAGGTACCACTGTATTTTTGTTTGGTTGTGTCTCCCCTTAACACAGTGGAAACTGACTTCTGACCAGAGCTTTTGTTATACAGTATTGCTTTTTAGATATCTGTAAAAAGGAGCGAAAGCATTACTGATATGGTTTAAAGCAGGCACCCCCAAACTGCGGCCCTCCAGATGTTTTGGCCTACAACTCCCATGATCCCTAGCTAACAGGACCAGTTGTTGGGGAAGATGGGAATTGTAGTCCAAAACATCTGGAGGGCCAACGTTTGGGGATGCCTGGTTTAAAGCCATTTTATAGCTAATGTGTGCTTACTGAACTGCAAAAGAAAGAATAAAAGTCATGGAAATCAATTTTACTGGAAATCCACAATTATCTGCACTTTTTTTTAATTGGGGGAAGGCGTTAGGCTGTATTCCCAAGTCCCTTCTAATTCTTAGACCCAGCAGGCATTAAAATCTAATGGAGGATTACAAACCCCTGGGTAAACAGCTGGAGCCTCACACTGCTTGCAGATTGGGGGGGGGCGTGCAACAACTGCAAACCATCACAAAGTTGTGGTAACATGTAATCACTAGTATGACTCAAGAACTCATACCAACAGAAATGGATAAGATATGCAAGGGTTTTCTTATCTGCACAGAAAACCACATAAATGTGGGTTTATGACAGAGGTTTTCAACCTTGTCCATGGCTCCCTTGACCAACTACATTCTTTCTGCGGCACCCCTGTGGGGCTCAGGAGCCCAGTTATGTCACCCCTTGCCTGCAGAGCTGGCAGCCTCTCACCCTTTTTTGAACACCCTCCCTTGTGCGGTGTGCCCTCAGCCTCCTCTCCTCTCCCCTCTCCTTGGGAGTCCTCCAGGCAGCCGTCCCTGATCTCTGAGCTGACCCCCACCCCAAAGAGAGGTGCCTCCTCACACCGCAGGGGCCTGGAAGCACCCCCTGCCCGGCCCTAGAGGCACCATTTGCCTGGGGAGCTTGTAGCCAGGGCTGCTGCAACAAACAGCTATGCTAGCCGTTGCGGGGCAGAGACACGAGAGGGCATCTGAGGAGGGAGAGAAGGAAAGAGGGACAGAGGCCAGTGTTGCCCCCGGCACCCCTGACCATCATTCAAGCCACCCCAGGGTGCCACAGCACACAGGTTGAAAACCACTGGCCTAAAATAATAGAACCAGAGTGTCTATTACTGGTTACCTGGAGGCTGTTTTTCTAAGTTAAATGTTTATGTTTCTGCTTCCTCACTGTTTTTTCATTTACACACAATTCACAGCACAATGTAGTCACATTATAGATGTTATTTAATGACAATCTTTCAAACTCTGTAATTCATGCACAAACCCAATTTTTAAAGGTTTAAATAAAAATGAATGGCATTCAATGCAATTTTAATTATTCGTGATGCTCTTAAACCATTAAGTGTTCCAAGAAGAAATTCAAATCACTCATTGGTCACGTGCAGATTCCATTCTCAGCTTACCTAATGCTCTTCAAACACTTTGAAGTGATCGCAGTTCAGTTTACTATTTAGGTAGTATAGGCCAGTCTCTAATTGAAGAAGTACTTCAGATTTGTCCCAAGTGAGCCACTTGGGACACGGGTTTTCTGCTTCTACCAAGTTACTTAGAGAGCTTATTTATAATTAATTTGTGTGACTCTTAACACTTTCTTAAAAAATCCTGCAGATTAAAATAAAAGTAAGGGTGTTTCTAAAAGATGGATAAAGTATGGGGAACCCAGCTGATGGTTGGCATCGATAGGGAGTTTGTATCTGCAAAGTTTACTTTCAGTTTCAAAGAATCCCATGCTTGGCACTGCATACAAACCAGGAATCCTAGTATTCACTTTTAAAGCAAGCAAAAGTTAGTTAAACAAACCAACTTTGTTTGAAGTTGGCTTGCTTATCTCTTGCATATCTTGCATATCTCTTGCTAAATTTAAAACCACACATTCATAAGGATGCAGCATGCTTGTTTTCCAGGTTCGGATATTTGCTTCAAGGACTATGAACCAAATGTGGAATTTCCAGCAATGAATCAGGAAATGTAAATGAAGTCCCAGCACGACTGGGAGTTCAGGCACTGTAGTTTGGACACCGCCACCAATTATGTGTTTGGAGGAGTGGAAGACAGTTCATCCCTCTCTCTCACAGCCTTACACCATTCACAGTTGATAAGTGTCTCAGCACTGATGAAATTATCAATCTGCTGGGCTGTTAGCTATGCTGATGATAATAGTATATCAGCAGCCCACTCATTTGAATGGATATATTCATATCTCTAGATTATAACCTGATAAAATTGATTGGTTTGGGGGTGTTTTTTTTAAGGATCTACACTGGCACGAACAGATTTTGAAACAAAGGGAAAATGAGTCACTACCCCCTGCCTGCAGAAATTCAAATAAATAAAAAGGGACTTCCTTATTAATACAAATGCACCTCAGAGATACTGGGAGTATTCTACTTTAATAATGTGCATTAGAGCAGCTTTTCATGGAACAAAATTGAACTTCCAAAATATGTGTGTATAGAATCGGGCTTCAAGTTTGATTCAAGTTGTTATTATTATTTTATTATTTATTATTTATACCCCGCCCATCAGTCTGGGTTTTCCCCGCCACTCTGGGCGGCTTCCAACAAATACCAAAATACATTAAAATATCACAGATTAAAAACTTATCTAAACAGGGCTGCCTTTAGGTGTTTTCTGAATGTCAGGTAGTTGTTTATCTCCTTGACCTCCGATGGGAGGGCGTTCCACAGGGCGGGCGCCACTACTGAGAAGGCCCTCTGCCTGGTTCCCTGTAGCGTTGTTTCTCGCAGTGAGGGAACCGCCAGAAGGCCCTCGGCGCTGGATCTCAGTGTCCGGGCTGAGCAATGGGGGTGGAGACGCTCATTCAGGTATATAGGACCAAGGCCATTTAGGGCTTTAAAGGTCAGCACCAACACTTTGAATTGTGCTCAGAAACATACTGGGAGCCAATGTAGATCTCTTGGGACCAGTGTTATGTGGTCTTGGCGGCCGCTCCCAGTCACCAGTCTAGCTGCCGCATTCTGGATTAATTGCAGTTTCCGGGTCACCTTCAAAGGTAGCCCCACGTAGAGCGCATTGCAGTAGTCCAAGCGGGAGATAACTAGAGCATGCACCACTCTGGTGAGACAGTCCACGGGCAGGTAGGGTCTCAGCCTACGTACCAGATGGAGCTGGTAGACAGCCGCCCTGGACACAGAATTAACATGTGCCTCCATGGACAGTTGTGAGTCCAAAATGACTCCCAGGCTGCGCACCTGGTCCTTCAAGGGTACAGTTATCCCATTCAGGACCAGGGAGTTCCCCACACCCGCCCGCCCCCTGTCCCCAAAAAACAGTACTTCTGTCTTGTCAGGATTCAACCTCAATCTGTTAGCTGCCATCCATCCTCCAACCGCCTCCAGGCACTCACACAGGACCTTCACTGCCTTCACTGGTTCTGATTTAAAAGAGAGATAGAGTTGGGTGTCATCCGCATACTGATGAACACCCAGCCCAAACCCCCAGATGATCTCTCCCAGTGGCTTCATATAGATGTTAAAAAACATGGGGGAGAGGACAGAACCCTGAGGCACCCCACAAGTGAGAGCCCAGGGGTCTGAACACTCATCCCCCCCATCACCACCACTTTCTGAACACGACCCAGGAGGAAGTTAGTTTGCAAACCTGACCATACAGATCTGGTGGTAAATCTGAAACTGAAGTCAATGGGACTTTCTTCTAAATAAATGTGTCTATGTTCAAGGTGTTACTCACTTATTTTTGTTTCATTGACTTCAGTGTAATGTTGGATTGTTAATGTTCCTTTGACTTGATTAGCAAAGGACTAGTTTTAGAATGTGATATTACATGGTATTTAATAAACCTTCCCAGTAAAATTGCAGCAAAAGTGACTATCATTATTATTCCAGTTAGATTTAAATGTGGTCCTTGTATGTTACAACTGCATGTTTTGTTTTTGTTCTTGTAGTGATACAGGAGCCAAACCTCCAGAAAGTGGTATTTTTGGATTTATGATTAACATTTCAGCATTCCTAGGTATGTATGTATGTATGTATGTATGTATGTATGTATGTATGTGTCTGTTATTACATTTCTAATTTAAAATTTCTAGTCTGTCTCATCCTAAGACTTGACTGGGTAAAAATGATTACTGTAAAATGGTACCTGTAAAATGGTACCTGTAAAATGGGCACATGTTTTCAGATAGGGAAAACCACCAAAAAATGCAGCATATTCTCTCTGCTCTGGGTTTATGTGGCATTGGCCGCTAGAAGTCAGCCCAAACCCAGTGAATTTTATCATCAATGTTAGCTTTATAAATTTTAATCCAGGGTAGTTTCTGAATTCTGGCATTCAGAGACACTATGAAGGGAAGTAGGCTTTCTGTGAAAAATTTCCAAGAAATGCCTATGTTGGAGAGGGGATGGAAAAGGGTTAAGACCAACCGCTATTCCTTTCTGAAGTACCATTTTGCAAAAGTCAGAGTTTAGAACTGTGAACTCCATGGATTCTGCACGAATCAGCCTTTCGTCATTTGAGTAATTTGTTTAGGTTTTAAAAGTAGTTGTATTGTTTCATCCTGCATTGTGATTTGTTTTGATCTTTTTGTTAAGTCACCTTGGTTTTCTTTGGAAATAATGGAATACAGTCATACCTCGGTTTAAGTACGTTTCGTTTTGAGTATTTTCAGTTTAAGTACTCCGTGGACCCGTCTGGAGCGGATCAATCCACTTTCCATTACTTTCAATGGGAAGGTTCACTTCAGGTTAAGTACGCTTCAGGTTAAGTACAGACTTCCAGAACCAATTGTGTACTTAAACTGAGGTACCACTGTATACATCTTTTAATAAATTGGTATCTTACATTTTCCCACAGGGTGGGTTAGCAACTGTTCTCGCACATGGAAGAAATTAAAGGGGTGTACTTGGAAACATCCCTGGGCCCGAGGAGCAAGCTTAGCTACTAGCCCAGGTTGTCCCAATCATTTGATCATCAAATCTGCATAACTTCTGCCCTTCATCTGTGTCCAAGGTTCTGCTCTTGGTCGTTCCAGAGTGGGACAGAATGTTGGGAGCTGAAATAAAAAGCATTATTTGAGGCCCCCATCTTTTGCTCACTGTGTTGCACAGAAAAGCTTTATAGCATATAAATTATCTGAATAGGATGGAGAATCTTTCTTCCCTTGTATTGTATTGATCAAAGTGGGTTGGATGATTTTCTTTTAGTCCCAATTTGTTAATAACTTATGTTTTTGTCCTTTTTTCCCCAAAAACAAAGGTGCAGTTACGATGTATGCAAGATACCTGATTGTCAAGGAGCAAAATGACGTGATACGCTTTGTTTCCCCCTGTTTCAATTTACTAGCACTGTTTGTTGGATGGATAGGTTGTGTTGGAATGGGCATTGTTGCAAGCTTTCAGGTAGGCCAAAATAAAATTTACCTTTCTTTCTACCTGTCTTTCCACAATTGATATTTTGCTTCTCCTTCATCTGGCCTACAAGTAGTTAAGAATACCATGTATATATATCACATTATAAAACTAGTCCTTTAAAAAAAAAGACTCTAGGAAAATCAGCAACCAAGAATTGGAACTGATACTGCATGGAGCAATCCAATGACCTTGTCATTCAGAGGTCAAAGTCCTCCTAAAGAGTGTTTCTTGGCTTACTGCCATGGAAGGAGTGCAGGGCAGATAATTCCGAGTGTATGTCACTATTACAGATCGTCAACAACCACGAAAAATGTGGTTCTCCCAGCAATGTTCCTTTGGAAGCTCTAATGGCATCAAATGATGGTATGGAAATAAATGAGAGAAGGCATTTTAGAAACAATTTATTATATACCTGGCAGCCAGTTAACACACCTGTTGATGGCTTGGGCCCTCCTCCAGCCCATTGCTGTGTCCAGATACCTGTTCAGAGTAGTTAGCTGCTAAACAAAGACAAAATTCCATTGCTTGATTGTTTTGTTTAAATCTGTGGACTGTGTTGGTAGTTTCATGCTTTCCCATGGTTATTAATGCACTGTTGTGCAGAATTAGCAAGTGGACAAGTCAAATTGTCCTTAACCCTTCGCATTGTGACAATTCTTTTATATACAGTGGTACTTCTGGTTAAGGGATGCGGGTGGGGTGTGGGTTAAACCACAGAGCCTAGGGCTTGCTGATCAGAAGGTCGGCGGTTCGAATACCCCAACGGGGTGAGCTCCCATTGCCCGGTCCAAGTTCCTGCCAACCTAGCAGTTCGAAAGCATGTCAAAGTTCAAGTAGATAAATAGGGACCGCTACAGCGGGAAGGTAAACAGTATTTCCATGTGCTGCTCTGGTTCACCAGAAGGGGCTTTGTCATGCTGGCCACATGACCTGGAAGCTGTACGCCAGCTCCCTCGGCCAATAACGCGAGATGAGCACCGCAACCCCAGAATCGGTCACATCTGGACCTTTACCTTTTTACCTCTGGTTAAGAACTTAATTTGTTCCATAGGTCTGTTCTTAACCTGAAACTGTTCTTAACCCGAGACACCACTTTAGCTAACGGGGGCTCCTGCTGCCGCCGCGCCACCAGAGCACGATTTCTGTTCTCATCCTGAAGCAAAATTCTTAACCCGAGGTACTATTTCTGGGTTAGCGGAGTCTGTAACCTGAAGCGTTTGTAACCCGAGGTACCACTGTATTTAGAAGCTGTGCCCCATGCCTTAGGTTTTGCAAGAATTTGTAGCATAAGATATGAGAAGAGTGAATGAGGTAATTAACTTCATATGTAGATGCCAAAGTCAAGCAAGGTTAAGCAGGTTGTTCAAGGCCAACTAGCAAATAACAAGAACCAAAATCTCACCTTTCGATTCTGAAGCTAGGATTTTGATCACGGAACTGTGGATATTCTGCAGAAAATAATTATTGGTTGCATAAAATTGAGCATGATGGAAAACAAGGTCACATTGCTTTTCTATGTGGTGGTTCTCCCCTATCCTTTAATTGATCTGTTGAAAAAGAAGTGCAAGTATAACAAAGAGGAAGAAAACAAAGAATAACATGTGTAAACCATAAAGCTTCACAGCTCTTCTGTGCAGTTTTGACTGTCCTGGAACCATATGGAAAATTCTGAGAACAGGGATGCACAATGCAGATAAGTTTCATGGTTTCTTTTCAGTCTCATCTGCGGAGATATTGACAAATCCAGTCTGTCTTCTCGTGTTTACCCTCTGCGTATTTGCTGCAGTATCAGTCTCCTTTTTGTGTTCATTAGCGAAGTTGCAATAGTAGATAATGCTTTTCCCATTGTCTTTTCAGGAGCTAGCAGTTCCTGCTGTCCACGATGGAGGTGCTCTTTTAGCTTTTGTGTCCGGCGCTCTGTACATTGTGCTTCAGACTGTAATCTCTTACAAGTCATATCCACAATGGACTAGTTTGTGTACGTGTCACACAAGGCTGGTCTTCTCTATAATGACTTGGGTAGCTATCATTCCCAGTATCCTTTTCAGTATGTTACTCTGCCTGTTTAAAGCATGAATAATCTACCTCAGGCATCCCCAAACTGCGGCCCTCCAGATGTTTTGGCCTACAACTCCCATGATCCCTAGCTAATAGAACCAGTGGTTGGGGAAGATGGGAATTGTAGTCCAAAACATCTGGAGGGCCGGAGTCTGGGGATGCCTGATCTACCTTAACAACAACAACCCATTCCGATTGCATTCAGTTATTTGAAATGCCTTCACTGAAAGTAACATGTTTATTCTGATATTCTCTAGATCTTTTATTATTGAGGCTTAGCAGACTACTAAGAATGGGACGATTTGACAATTACAGCCATAAAATTTAAGTAACGTTGAGAGTTGGAGTTTGGGTATTGTTTACGTGATCATTGATTCTGAGGTATTGGCCCTTTGAATTTGTTTCTTTCTCTTGATTCGGTTATATGACCTAAGGGTGCATCCAAGCTTGGTTGAACTCAAAAGCATGGTTGACAATAAAAACCAAGGAAAAGAATCCCTGGATGATCAAGGGCTCTTTGCTCGTGATGGTTATTATCCAGGCATGGATGAAGTTATGCAGTCACAGCAAGTAGAGATCAGAGGTACCAATCATGAGAGTAAAATAACAAGACTACTGAGAATCACCAAGGTCATCAGGGCATAGATTCCAAGTGGTTTTGCCTTTGCCCTGCCGCTTTCTTTAGCAATAAGTCAGAACCAGTAGCAATCCGTGGGAAACCTGGCTGACTTTGCTCCGATTCAGCAGTAAAGAGCAAGTTTTCCCTGGGGAAAAGGGGCAGGACAAGAGGAAGTGTGGATAAGGCCTTATTCCAAAACAGTTCTGAGGACAGAATTGCATGTGTGGCTACTCTGAGATGTGATGATGATAATAAAAGTTCCTGAAGTGACTGTGATTTGCCAACTTACAGTTCATATCATTTTTGAGAACTTACAAACATTTTTATATATATATCAAAGGTCCTAACATTGAGATAACAAGTCTGTGACCAGAGGGGCGGGAAACAAACACATTTAGGCATTTAAAATCCAAACCGGATCCTAACTTTATCTGTTTTCCTGTTTGGTGAACTTTCTTACATGACCATGCACCAAACATTCGTGGCTGGATAAATTCTAAAATGAGACATGTGTCATACTTCTTGCAATTATCTGTGGAAGTTTGTGTATGTATGTGTGCTGGCTCCCACTGACTGTTCCATTCCTCTGTGTGAATCATTACGTATTGCTGCATTACAAGCCAAAAATAGCACTACATTTTAAATCAGTTGTTTCCCTTAACACCCTCTCCTCCAGTGATTGCGTGTGCTTCACTAGTTTCCATAACAAAGATTGAGTGGAATCCAGGTGAAAAGGTAAATTCTTACTAAGTAAAAAAATATAATCGTTCTTCCATTTTGTTTGGTTTGTTCAATACTTTCAAATTAAGACCGGCAAAAGTAGACAATAAAGGACTTAACTTTGGTAAGTGTGAAGCTGCACAGACTAAGCTAAGTTATGCAAGGCTAAGAACTATTTTGCATTTACATAGATATCCATAGTTATAAAAGCTGCCATATTGTTTTGTGATATTTAATATAATGCAAAAGAACGTACATACATTTTAACATCTAGGCGTGTTTAACTTTGGTGATAGGTAAATTGAGAACAAGATGAGCTTTCTTTCTAAGTTAGCACTGAGAATGCATAGGTGTGCCAACATCAGGATACAGAAGGGGAGACACATATCCCCCCCCCAAAAAAAGGGCATTGCAGGGCATACACTGTTACTTACCTCTGCCCCTATTTTATTCACTTGTTCCACCAGGTGGCCAGAGCTGTCAGAATCTCCTTTTGGATCATCAAGTGCAGCAAGCAAAAAGCAGGCTTTTCGCCTTTGTGTTTGGGGAAGCAGTAATGCTCCTCTCCTTGCTGCGAGCAGGCTCCTTACACTTGGGGTCAGAATGAGCGAGGCCAATAATAATAATATATTATTTATACCCTGCCCATCTGGCTGGGTTTCCCTGGTTCCCAACAGAATGCTGAAACAGAATAAAACCTCAAACATTTAAAACTTTCCTAAACAGGGCTGCCTTCAGATGTCTTCCAAAAGTCAGGTAGTTGTTTATTTCTTTGACATCTGATGGGAGGGCGTTTCACAGGGAGGGCGCCACCACCGAGAAGGCCCTCTGCCTGGTTCCATGTAACCTCACTTCTCGCTCGGAACCGGTCCTCAGTGTCCGGGCTGAACGGTGGTGGTGGAGACGCTCCCCCTTCCTGGTACAACATAGTGTTCAGTTAAGGTTTAAGTTTTCCTATAGCTGCTGCAGCCCTATTTCAGTTTGGGAATGAAATGGTTCAGTGACAACATCTGCGTGGGAATTATGGCTGAGAAGCTACATATTCGGGTTTTGGAGGCTGTGCACGGGGTTTGAAGTGGTATAAATGAAGGGGTTTGCATAATCAGCACTGATCCTACCTTTATGTACTAAATTCAGGAGATGTGCACTAAATTCAGACACCATGGTGTGTCTGCAGCAGCGCAGCCGGACGCCTTCATCTGCCCCAGCTGCAGATGTGTCTCCTGGTTTGGTCTCTACAGCCACAGCAGGCACTGCAATCTTCCAACAGCTTGACCGCACCCTCAAAGCTGCAATCCTCCACTGTCTCCCAAGACAGATGGATGCCAGCATCATGAATTTCATTGTGATGGTGCTTGCCTGCAAATTTCTGCTTATGCACCCATATATATGCACTTGCCTGCGGAGAATAACACTTATTTGCTGCATTTATAGGCAGCCTTTTTGCCAAGGCACCCAGAAGGGAGATTTACAATTTTAAAATACCAAAATAAAATAAAATACTGTGAAATTGGTTGCAGTGAGGGGAACAGTCTTGACTGGAGCAGACCTGATGGTGCATTTGTCTGCCTCCCTCACTGTCTTCATGCATCTAAAGAAACAGGCCGTTAGTTTTAGTCCATTAAAACTTATGGCTTAATACATTTGTTAGTCTTTAAGGAGCAAAAAGGCACTCTGTTTTTGCTGCAGCAACAGACTACGGTAACCTCGCTGGAAATTCCTAATTTCTGCAAGTATTTCTGTGGGTATGATATGCCACAAGAGGGAGCACACGCCTTACGAATCTCATAAAATAAAATAAATAAAGGGGGGGGGAGAGAATGCACCTTGCTAAACAATCCTGCTACAGAGTGTAAATGGGTGAAAGTAATCCCTAATGATTCTTTCTAACAATATGTTTGTATCCTGAGGCGTGAGAGGCTTTATTTGAATATTTGTAAACGGCCAGGTCAAAAAAATATCAAGGCGGACTGCAGTAAAATAATTAAAAACATAATAAAACTTCAAAATCTTAAAATGGCAAAATAACAAGTGACCAATAGGCTATCTTGAAAATCTAGATTATTATTATTTTTAAACAGCTTTTCTTACAAGACGGTAAAAAAGCCTTAAAAGCAATACCCATCAAAGAAAGAGAGAGAAAACTGTAATAAAGTAATTCAAAATTACGGAAGGATTAACAAAGAAATGTGAACCTGTGTGTCTCCAATGTCATTGTTCTAAGGAGTTTAACATTTTTAAAAAAAATAAATAAACACGAAATGTATTTCTCCAAAATAAAAATAGGCATCTCCTTTGTGTTCCTGGTGTATACATTAATTGGTATCTGCATGTCTGACTTGCCTTCTGTTTGCCATGTTTAGTGTTTAGAATTACTTTTTATTTCTCCTTTCCATTAGGATTATGTGTTTCATTTTGTGAGTGCACTCTGCGAATGGGTAGTAGCCTTCAGTTTTGTTTTCTTCTTCTTAACTTTCATCGGAGATTTTCAGGTGGGTATGGCAGAACAAAAGGTTTCAAGTCCAGCGCAAAAGGCCTTCAGAGTCTGAGGGCCAAACTGTACATTGCCATAAGCATATTGCTTTAAAGGTCATTTTTGTTCTTAAGAAATAGCAGCCATGATCCAGAATGCACACTAAATCTGTATCAAGGGCCCATGCCAGTATGCTGCAAAAAAAACCTGAGCTGGAGCTGCTCTTGTTGTTGTTTGTAGATGCCCTTTAACACAGGTTATCAGCGATAAAATGCAAAATAGAACAGAGCAATAAATTCACAATAATGATCATCAGCAAATACATTATCACAAAACAAACAACACAATAATCTTGTTAACCCTCCTATGTTGAACAGAGCAGATATCAACAAGGGGGATGCGCATAGCTCTAGTGGAAGGGAATTCCACAGTCTGAACCAAAAGGCCCTCTTATCATTTCTGCACGGCCCCTATTTGTCCCTGAAAGTGGTGGTTTCAGCATATGGTACCCTTGGGCAAAAAGAGCAGCAGTGGGGATAATTTTGGCCATTAATTCCGAACTGGAAAAAGGTACTGCAGTTTCAGACACATTCGAGTTTCTGAAGAACTACTGCCCGTACCCAGCCTTTAGTTGCCAACTCTGGCAGTAGACCGGTGTATTGGGGGGGGGGGGGAATCTGTTCACCATAGATACACGTATGCATGACTTTGGGCTGCAGCCAGTCTGTTTTGGGATGAGATCAATTTTATTAGCTTTGCCTGGATTTAAATTATATTTAAGATTGGGGCCCCAGCTCTCTTCAAATACTAGATGAAACGAACCTTTTTCTACTAATGCCAAATATTTTGTCACTTTTCTGTCTACATGCCTGTCCACCACGTGACACATGTGCAGCCAGTACTTCATAGTGACCGATTATTCTCGTTTTCTTTTTGTTCCAGGGAGTTACAATACGGATAACAACAGAGTTACATGGAAACCTATGACCACTTTTTATAGTTTGGATCATAGAAGCTGGGGTCGAGGGCATTAAAGAAACTGTTGGGGAGACTCCAGAACGGTAAAATCTGGTGTGACGCAAACCTGGTGGATCGACGTTGCAAGTTGCAAAATCATACTCAAGGGAAAGACTATTTTTACTTTTACTAATATCCCCATGTGCCTTGTTTCCCCTTTTAACCTGTGTTCTAAATCCTTTTTGTATTTTTAAATACTTCTTTCCAGTTTTATTTTAAAAAATGGGAACGTCTGAAAAATGTTAACTTCTGGGGGGGAAAAAGGAGAGGAAGAGACGTCCCTCCTCGACAACTGCTGCCTTCTTTCTATTTGTTGGAAGTCAAGATGGCCTCAAAGTAAAACTCGGGCTGCAGTCTGGTGAACTCGGTCCCATTGGTGAACTTGGTGGGGCTTTCTTTCAACTGACTGTGCTTCAGATTGCGTTTTAAAATGCCTAGTATTCATTGTGGGTAGTAATGTCTGCTTTTATGTATTAGGAAATAAACTGGCCCTGATCTAAAGAGAGGTTGTTGTGGTTCAGGTCCTTTTTGAACATCAAGGGGCTTCAGCAAGGCTTGCTCAAGGCTTCTTGCTACTTCAGATAAAAGAATAAGATGTTCTGGCTACAGAAACTAACCAGGCTGGCAGTTGAATATTACTTCAGCACTAGCTGCCTCTATTTGCACCTGAGGGCACTAAGCTAGTTTAGCGGGTGCAGGAAAACCTTTATGGCACAGGCAACTTTGTCCTTGCCTCACCACCACTGCCTGCCCCTCAACATCTGCTGCCTGAGGCGTCTGCCTCATGTCCTCAGGCTAGCCATGGACGTCAGTTAGTCATGGCTAACTTGGCCTTTTGGGCTGCATGTCCTATTGAAATCAAACAGGGGTGGCTACATTCTTTTTTGGGCCAAGGGCTACATTGAGTGCTGGCCAGTTCTCCAGGAGTTGAAAACAGCTCCATGCAAACTAGGAAGTGACCTCTCCAGACAAAGGAAGAAGGACCCTTCTTATCTATAGCTGTGGTCTCCTGGGTGACGCTGTTAGACAGTTGAATGTGCATGCATACTCTGTCCATTTCCCTACCTGCCCCCCTCCATGTGGCCCTGGGGCCCTGGCAACCCATGCTACGCCACTAATCTATGCTATACACATTTACTTGGCAATAACATCCTATTGAATTCAGCAGGAGTTAGGAAACCTAACTGGCTCTGGACTGGGGTCAAAGTCCGTCTTTTCCAATAGTGATACTAAAAACACTTCCAGGAGAGGTGTGCACATGTGCCATAAGAAGTAACTTTAGAAATTCACTAAATGCACATATAGGCTTTTCTTTACTGGACAGGGGAATCATTTTGTTGTTTTTAAAAAAACTTCACTGTTCTTTTGGAAAAGGAAGGACAAAATTAATATCTGTGGTGAAAATCTGAGATGTAAAAAATCTGAACAAAATAAAAAGGGGGGCTGCTTATACAAATCAGATTGCTAAGGTTTTTTGTATGTGTGTGCGCACACACACACACATATATCGGTAATTCTTTCTTGACTGCACAGTAGATGGCACTAAAGGACCATATTGGTAGTGTGTATTGCCCCCAAATCCTTAAATAATAATTGATCTCCTTCCTTGGGAAGAAATAAATGTGTGGGCAGCTTGAAGTCTGATCAGATAGTCACCAAAAGACAAATTGATTGCTTTTTCCTATGCTTGTAGAAAAAAGCAGCTGCTAATCAGAATGTATTTATACTGATTTTCGTTATAGGCCACTTTTGGATCAAACCCCGAGGTGACTTCCAATATAATAATTAACAAAAAGGACCTATTGAACCAGCACAAAATTAATTCAGATGGCTTTCAAATAAAACTATTATTGCATTGCTCTAAAATCTCTCGTGTTGCAGGCAATATTTATTTAACAGCAGAAGTAATCTGTTACCTGGCTGGTATAAGAGTGACCAAGCTAGTCTCCCAAGTGTCTTGACAATAATTTTACTCTTGTCAGGCATGGCTGGTGGGGTGTTCAGCTGACGGGTCACATAAATTGTGCCATAGTTACCTCAGCAAACATAAATATGGAACCACATTGACTAAGCAGCTTGTGGAGGGAAGTTTATGGAACTCTTTACAATCTCCTATGGATTTTATTGCTCTGAAATACGTTGTTGTTCTGTGCAAGCCTAAAGGCACAAAGAAAAGCAAAACTTCAAAATTGTGCTATGAAAGAAAACCCTATTGAAATGCCCAATGCGCTTTAGCTAAAGACAACCTTCAGTTCTGCTAGGAAGCCAACATCTTTCCAGAGAGATTTCAGTATTTTAGGATTATGTCATTGATAAAGTTTCAATTTTAGCACTATTTGAGCCTCTGTACTTTTCATTGCTTTGTTGAGGTTTCAGCTCTCTCTCATTTTTTATTCCTTCCTCCTTGCTCTGTTGTTGTTGTTGTTGGCATCTGTCTGTCTTGAGAGACGAGGGAAGAGTGCGCCATTAGGGGTAAAGTAAACCATTGGAGAGTTACAGTGTCTGCTGTGGCTGTAGAGACCGATAAGGGAGAGACATGTTTTATTGCAGCTGGGGCAGATGGAGGTGTCCAGATACACCGTGGCATTTCTTCTCTCCGTGCTCCTCCCAGTTTCTCTGGAATCCGCTGTGGATACATGACCTGGCATGTCTCCAGACACTGTGGCGGTCTGCAAGGGATTTCCACACAGCATAAGTTAATGCTGCCAGCCTTCATGTAATGTTTGCAGACACCTTTATAACACAGAGCTGGTCTGCCAACGGGCTTGGTGCCTGAAGCTAGCTCCCCTTAAAGCACATCCCTGGGGATCCTGCCATGCTCCATGCTGTGTACATGATCAACCCATTGCAGACATCACTGAGACAGAAGTGCAAACATGCTGAGAATGTAGACTTGAGAGAGCACACCTTTGTTTCAGACTCTGTCCTGCTATGTGATGCCCCAAATCTTCCTGACACGGTACATATGGAAGGCATTGAGGCTTTTCCTCCTGGCTGTTGTAAGTTGCCCACAACTTCCATAAAGCACGCAAGTTCAGCACGCAAGCCTGGTACTCCTTCATCTTGGGTCATCTCCTTTTGGAGAAGTGAGCCATTGCCATAGCTGCCTTACCAATATGCTTGCCCAAGGAAAGCTTGCTGGTTATACTGGAGCCCAGGTAGGGAAAAAACATCTATCACCACAATGCTGATGTGTGGAGTGCTGGTGATGTCCTGACCCACTATGTTGGTCTTCATCAGGCTGAATTCCATGCAGGCTTGAGCAAAACAGTTGGTGAGTCTCTGTAGAGCTTCCTTAGTGTGCGCTGTCAAGGCTGCATCATCTGCAAACAATATATCCTCGTGCAAGCTTGACCTATCTACCCTGCCTCTAGATCAGTAGTCCAAGACCCCAGACCCACATGCATTTGGAGATCCATTTCTTAATATTTTACCATATATTTGCATGGCAGAAAAGCATCTGTTGCTCACCACCTTGAGTCATTCCATGACCCACTAGTGGCTCCCAACCTACCTGCTGAAGACCAGAGCTCTAGATTATCAGTTTTAAATAACTTGTGCTAGTATTCAGCCTTGAGTGCCCAGTTTGTTTCACTGCATTTATTCCTGCCCTTTATTTCCTGTCGCTTCCAAACCATAAAGAGGACTTGACGTTCCACTCAATGGCAGGTATCCTATTGTATCACCACAGGGGCCTCGAGTAAGAAACTTAATATGAAGCTTAAAGAATAATTTTAAAAAGCTATTGACACTTTATTCAATGGGTCACCAGGATCTGTACGCCTGTTGACAGCCTCCAGATAGTTCCAATGGGTTGAAGCATGACTTCTTCCCCCTTACATAAGCCATGTTGACTGTTTTTCACCATGGCATCATTATTCCTTCAACAGTGAAAAATTGTTCAACCAGAATGCCGGGAGAAAAATTGCTGAGGTTTATGTTTTTTATTTATGGAGACAGAACCTAATCGGTGTCTGCGGAGTCCCAGTGCCAGAAACAAAAGTCTTGCCTTGGATTGTTCACCTCGGCAAAAAAGAATGGGGCAGTTGTCTTGAGCCAAGCAGTAGTCATCTCTTTTATGCCATGTGTGCGCGCACATATAATGTGGAAACTGTTGACTAAGATTCCTATTGCTCTTGAAGGATATTTTCGCATGGCAGGAAATTGGGCTTGGGTGAGCCCAGTTGGAGCTGCACCAGCTGATTCTACAGAATAAGCTTAACCAACTGCTCACCACTGGGGGGGGGGGTTCTCTTGCCACAGAGGTTGTGTATGCAGCGGATCAAGGGGGTGTTGTTGTTGTTTTGCTGTGGTAGAATGGACTGTGCCACTTCAGACCAAGCTAGGGGAAATGGCATTTTCAATATTCCTTTGTGTGGGGACCCCCCCCCAAAGCTCACTGCAAGAAGAAAATTGACGCACAAGGATATGAACTAGAACCTTTCTGCTAGTTTTTTTACTTGCAGGATTTTTAAATATATAGAGAGGTGGGGGGGGCATTTAAAAATAGCATCCCCTACTTCCACTCTGAAGTGGTGTGCTCCATGCTAGCACCTCCTATTCTGCTGCATATGAAACCCACAGAGAAATACAATTACACATACAGTATGTGGCTTTGGCTCTTACTCTAAAGGGTATACAGTGGTACCTCGGGTTACATAACACTTCAGGTTACATACACTTCATGTTACAGACTCCACTAACCCAGAAATAGTACCTCGGGTTAAGAACTTTGCTTCAGGATGAGAACAGAAATTGTGCTGCGGTGGCGTGGCGGCAGCGGAAGGCCCCATTAGCTAAAGTGATGTCTCAGGTTAAGAACAGTTTCAGGTTAAGAATGGACCTCCAGAACGAATTAAGTTCTTAACCCAAGGTACCACTGTATGCCCAAATGAACACAATGGAGCCTATTTTTGAATGATCCTGCATAGGATTGTGCTGCGTGTTTAAGCTGGGCATGAGACCAACACTGAAATCTTATACTTTTATGCAGAAGTAAACGGCATTGAGTAAGGTTGCGCTTATTCCCAAAATGTGTATATAGGCTTTCAGCCTCAGGGGTCAAGCGAAAGGCTGAAAGGAAAAGGCAGGGTTTAAAAATGGCCTAGAATTTTTCATAAAAATCGAGCAAGTTATCAGGATTTTAATATGATAATAAGTGGGGAATTTTGTGAATTGTGTGTGCGTGCCTGTTTCAACAGAAAGTCCAGCAGTATTTACACATAATGCTTGCTTGCTTGAAACTTTGCAGAGTGTGGCAAGTTAAGTTGGCTGTGTGTATGGCCTTTGCTCCTTATGACTGTTGTTGCATGAACACAGCCCTGTGCCACTAAGGCTGTGTCCGGATTACTGGCTTAAAAAAGCTGGGTCACTATTGTGGGGAAATGCATCAAAACCCAGCGTTTCCTAAGGAACGACAGGATATATGTGCATTGTACTAATGTGGTGTGTTCACCCCTTCCTAAGCCAGTGGTGGAATCACATTGAATGCAGATTAAATGGAATGTATACACAGCCTGAGTCTGCTTCGCTAATCCTGGGACCATTGACTCTGAAAGGAACAGCCTCCCTTCCATTCCATCCAACTGTAGTGACTGAAAAATTAAAGTTTTCTTGCTTCAGTACAGGGTATAATAATGGGGGTGGGGCGCAGGTGGTGCTGTGGTCTAAACTACTGAGCCTCTTGGGCTTGCCAGTTGGAAGATCAGTGGTTTGAATCCCTGCGACGGAGTGAGCTCCCATTGCTCTGTCCCAGATCCTGCCAACCTAGCAGTTCGAAAGCATACCAGTGTGAATAGATAAATAGGTACCGCTGTGGCAGGAAGGTGAGCAGCATTCCTGTGCGCTCTGGCTTCTGTCATGGTATTCCTTTGCACCAGAAGCGGTTTAGTCATGCTGGCCGCATGACCCGGAAAGCTGTCTTTGGACAAACGAGAGCTCCCTCAGCCTGAAGCGAGAGGAGCGCCACACCCCATAGTCGCCTTTGACTGGACTTAACCATTCAGGGGTCCTTTATAATACAGTCATACCTCGGTTTAAGTACGCTTCGGTTTGAGTACTTTCAGTTTAAGTACTCCGCGGACCTGTCTGGAATGGATTAATCCACTTTCCATTACTTTCAATGGGAAAGTTTGCTTCAGGTTAAGTTTGCTTCAGGTTAAGTACGGACTTCCAGAACCAATTACACTCATACTTTGGGTTAAGTACGCTTCAGGTTGAGTACGCCATGGACCCGTCTGGAACGGATTAATCCACTTTCCATTACTTTCAATGGGAAAGTTCGCTTCAGGTTAAGTACGCTTCAGGTTAAGTACAGACTTTGGGAACCAATTGTGTACTTAAACCGAGGTACCACTGTAATGGGCTGGGGCAGGCCAGGGCCCATAGCCCAGCTCCGTTGCTGGCCAGGTGGGACTCAATAGCTCTGGAAGGAGGTGTGTGATTCCTCAGCTGGAGTAGGCTCAGAACAGTTGAGGGTCCCATGCCTCATCAAGCCCAGATGCTGCAATCAGCATGCAAAGTACAAAAGGAAAACGGAGCTGAGCTGCTGTCTCTGCTCAACTGTCCATGTTGATGGGCCTTGGCTCGGACGCTCCTGGACTTCTATGGGGCTGTGCTTCAGGTTTGACTCTGGACTATATCCCGACTGCTGGCCTTCAGACTTGGCTACTTGGATTGACCGTGAACGACATTCCTTGATCTTTGGACTTTGCCTATGTGGATTGGCCCCCAGATTTGCTGCCAGGAGGCCAGGGGTGCAGGACAACCCCCCCAACATAATTCAGTCCTACTGTGTTCCATGTGTCCCTTCCCAAAGCAGTGGCATTGAAGTTCCTACGTGGTAATGTTGCATAGCTGCCAAGTTATCCCTTTTTTACAGGGATTTCCCCTTATGCTGAATAGGCTTCCTCGCGAGAAAAGCGAAAACTTGGCAGCTATGTAATGTTGTCTTCCATGACGTTTAATCTGAGATTTTGTAGGGACTAGCCACTTGATGAGGCCCTGAACTGGAACATGCCTGTCCGGTGGAAAGTGACATCTCACTCATTTGGCAATTTATTTCCTTGAAGGGGGGAAACCCTCCTGTAGATCTCATTAGAAATGCCCACTGAGGGACAGCCTACCTAAACATTACACGTAAATGTGTGCAATGAAATCTCCAGTGCCCTTTCTTTAATGAAAACAGTCACTTGGGGGAATAAACGGCCTAAACTGGGGGGAAGTGGCAGAGGAGGAAGACAGGGTGCTTAACCCTTTCCCTACCTATCACTTCCCTGCTCTACAGTAAATCTCACCCACAGCACTTTCCTTCCTCATTTGGAAAGGTGGTTTGTGGCAGAGAGATGAAGGATTTAAGCACACACCCCCTCTGATTGCATACACACCACACATTTAAAGCACATTTAACACCACCCCGCTAATAAATGTTGGGACCTGTGGTTTAAGGGTGCTGGGAATTGTGCTGTGAGGAATGAAGGGTTTAGGAGAGTGCTTTAAATGTACAGTGGTAGCTCAAGTTACAAACGCCTCAGGTTAGTTACAAACGCCTCAGGTTACAAACTCTGCTAACCTGGAAGAATTACCTCGAGTTGAGAACTTTGCCCCAGAATGAGAACGGAAATCGTGTGCTGGCGGTGCAGCGGCAGCAAGAGGCCTCATTAGCAAAAGCACGGCTCTAGTTAAGAACAGCTTCAGGTTAAGAACGGACCTCCGGAACGAATTAAGTTTGTAACCTGAGGTACCATTGTACATTGTGTATGCAGCCACAGCCCCCCCCCCCAGTCTTTCTCTACCTCTGTGCTCCAACTGGCCCTTCCTCAGGCAGCTTCTCTGTCTTCCCCTCTCTCCCTCTCTTTAAAAGGCTGTGGGGAGTTTTGTTACATGCATTTGCGTGCAGTGTTTAGTTAGGCCCCAAGATCCAAAACCACAGCCCTGGTGAATGTAGTCAGCCACACTTATCACCTGGCTACACTATCCCTTACATAGAACTCCTGATGTCTGTTGCTTTGTTCAGGACACTGATCACCGTGGGCCAAATAAAATCCCCTGCTAATGCAAATGCAATAAAGCAAAAGTATTTAAAAAGCCCAAACTTGGCCCTTGTAGCAGTACTCTGGCAAACCTCTTCTTGGGGCTTTTGCAAAGCCAATAACATGAAAGAGGTGAAAGGAGGACAAGGTGTAATCCTTTGGAGTGGCCCTCAGATTTGTTGTGGGATTTGTTGTTGTTCAGGGAGAGGGAGTTGTTTCTTCCTCCTCCCCTGAAGGCAAAAAAAGGAGGGGGGATTGGCAAAGTGTTTGTACATCAGGCTTGAGAATGACTCCACTGATCCGAAGAGAGATATGGGTTCGTTTGTGTTTCTGACCTGAATTTGAATTTTCTGATCTGCAAGAATACATTTCTCTTGCTAACATTGTTTTAAAGAGCCTTGCTGACCAGTGGGGGTAGGCTTGTGAAGCAGCTGGACGCATAAGGTAAAAAGCCTGTCTCCAACAAACAAGTGCAAGTTCTCTTGAGAATAGGCAAGCTTTTCTTTGACATTTCTTTGCTTCGGTTCTGGGGCACATAGTTGGCAGGGTGTCTTGCTTTCTGCTTTTGTCCACTGTCGTCATTCTGTGTTACATAATATTCAGCTCACAGAGATTGTCCTGGCAAGGCAAGCAAATAGAGCATGCTAGCATTAGCATGTGGTTTCAGCCCTGTTGCTCCAAAGCCATCTTTCTTCATGACCGTCAACAAATGTGCTTGCTTCCATTTTGCGGTCGTCTTAATCTCGGTGTTGGTGACAGATTTAAAGCCATGCAGGTATTTTTCATTCCAGGGCACTCTCAAACCCGCCCCATAGCTGCCAAGTTCTCCCTTTTTTTAAGGGAAATTCCCTTATGCTTAATAGGCTTCCTCGTGAGAAAAGGGAAAACTTGGCAGCTATGACCCGCCCCTCTGCTAGCAAACAGCTGGGCTCCTGCCTAAATCTAACATCATTGGTTAGTTTAACTGTGACTAAATCAAATTGCTTATGACAATTCTAGAATGTACCATGCTTTTTTATATATATATATAAAGGATTGCAGCCAGTCTTTCAAAAGGCACAATTGATTTTTCCTGTTGATTTCCAGCAAGTTGATTTGTTACGAATTTGGGGTGTTAAGCTGGGTTCCAATCCAGACCCCTCTAATCCCTGGATCATAAAACTGGAGGGGACCTTGTACGCCATGTGGTCAAGGTGTAGGGAACTTTGGGCCTTCCAGATGTTGCTGAACCACAACTCCTACTGTCCCTGCCCATTGGCTGTGCTTGCTAGGATTCATGGGATTCATAGTTCATCAGCATCTCGTGGACCAAAGGCTCCCATACCTGATGTACACAGCAATGCAGGAAATCCAGACCTAGAGCATATCCAACAGATGGCTGTCCAGCCTCTGTCTGAAGACCTACAGCAAGAAGCAGCCCACCTTCACGCTCTAGGTCAGGGTTTCCCAAACTTGGGTCTCCAGCTGTTTTTGGACTACACATTTGGGGAAACCCTGCTGGCAATTGTTTCTGCGGTTGAACTGCTCTTATTTATTTAGTTAGTTATTACATTTATATACCACTTTTACCTTCGAAGGAGCTCAAGGTGGTATATACAGTTCCTCTCCTTGGCATTTCATCCTCTCAATGACCCTGTGAGGTAGGTTAGGCTAAGAGATGGTGACTGGCCCATGGTCACCCAGTGAGTTTCATGGCTGAATGGAGATTCGAACCCTGATCTCCCAGGCCATAGTTCAACACTCTAACCATTGCGCCACACTGGCTCTGCTCTTGCTACCAGTGTTTCTCAAGGAAAACCTTATTTGTTAGATCTCATCCTGTGCCTAGCAGTCTGTGCCTAGCACATGGCATAGTTGTTTCAAAATATAACTATCAGAATATCTTGTACCTACCACATCAATCTTAAAAAAGGAAGAATTCTTTCCCCCAAGGCTAAATGCCCTGAAGTCTTCCATGAGTACTTAAATGTAGCTGGGAATTGGCAGAATTTGGAGGATCCCTTCTGTTAAACTGACCATCTGCATGGTGTATATTCCAAAACAAGGTCATGGGAAGGCAAATTATGGTGTGAGAAATTGTTGGGAGTTATGTTTAAAAATGTTCAAAGAACAAGCTTGGTCTTTAAAATCAAAATTAGCAACCCTGCTATTACATCAAATCTGATACTTTGCTTTTAAAAACATATTTATCATCATCATCATCATCATCATCACTAAGACAAGTTGATACTATTACTTAATAAATTGGAAGGTACAATACATTCTAGTATTTTTGTGAGATTGTAACCTTGGTTCCCAGTACCAAAATTAGTTCCATTATTGTACTGGCAGGTATTTCTAAAACATTCCTAAAATCAGTGGCTGGCAGACGAGAAGAGTCTGAAAAGACAGCTTGTAGCTTCAAAGGCTCTTCCCATTTAATGGATTCCTTATGAGTAGAATTCCCATTCCTGTCTTTAGTAATGAATCTAGAATCATAGACTCAGAATTGTAGAGTTTGGAAAGGACCCCAAAAGTCATCTAGTCCAACCCCCTGCAATGCCAGAATATCAACACAGGATCCCTCATTCAATTGGAAACCATACCGGGCACTGCTTAGCTTTGCAAATGTGCTAGCAGTTTTATTGCTGCACCACTAGGGGACAAGAATGGTTTTAATCCTATATAATAAAGTCCAAGTGTCTCTGTGTCCAGTTCCTGTGTCCCTGGGTTTGAGCTACTGCACATGTGCCCCAGGGATACAGGGATTGGACGCAGAGACTGGACGCACACACACACTCTTCCCCCCCGCCTCCCGTTTCCCTGCGGCCGCCAACCGCCGCTCCCGGCCGGACAGCGCCTCACTGCGCTTGCGATAAAGTGCAAGGAGGAGGCTGCTTTTTTCCCTCCCCCCCTACGCTCCCCCCCGGTGACCAGCAGCAAGCGGGCGTCGCGGGCGCACTCTCCCCCCCACCCCTACCGTTTCCCTCGCGGTGCAATCACGAGGCTGAGTGTCTGACTGACTTTGGTTGGCTATGGCGGCGGCCACGTAGCGCAGCGGTGACGGCGGCCAAGGGGGGGGGGGGTGAACGACAGGGAGAGCGTCGGTGGGAGCAGCCACTGGAGCGGCAGGGCCTAGGCCTGGTCCTGAGGCGGCGGCGGCCAAGGAGGGGGCTCGAGCCCAGGGGGAGGGCAGGAAGGAAAGAGAGCCCTGGCCGCCCTACCTTCCCCCCTCCCCTGCCTAGGCATGGACCGCAGCAGCGGAGGAGGAGGAGGAGGCGGAGCAGCGCCGGAGGAGCAGTGCCGGTGGCAGCCCAGGAGAGTCCCGGCGCGTGTGGGTGGAGAAAAGAAGGGAGGGGGAGAGAGAGAGCGGCAATGGGCGGGGGGAATGACATGTTCTAGCACCTGTTAATTTAACGGGCTTAATTTAATGGGCTTCAAGATACTAGTTTGGTATAAACCAGGAGTCAGCAAACTTTTCCAGCAGGGGGCCGGTCCAGTCCCTCAGACCTTGTGGGGGGCCGGACAATATTTTGAAAAAAATATATGAACGAATCCCTATGCCCCATAAATAACCCAGAGATGCATTTTAAATAAAAGGACACATTCTACTCATGTAAAAACATGCTGATTCCTGGACCGTCCGGGGGCCGGATTGAGAAGGCAATTGGGCCACATGCAACCCCCGGGCCTTGGTTTATACCCCTGGTATAAACAGCTGTTGCAGCAAATGATATAACTCTCGAGTGTCCGTTGACATAGGTGCATGCAAGCTTTTGAATATAGTGCATCTGTAAATAAAATTTGCTCCTTTCAAAGGTGGGACTTAGATGCCTTTCCATTCTAAGACAGTGTTCTGTGTACCTAAAGCTTGTACAACATATACTGCTATATATAGCTGAAACCCAGGAGCACCCAGTCAGGCAACATATAGATCAGGCATCCCCAAACTGCGGCCCTCCAGATGTTTTGGCCTACAACTCCCATGATCACTAGCTAACAGGACCAGTGGTCGGGGAAGATGGAGAGCTGAGGCCTTGAAGTTGCCATTGACTTGTTACCTGCTGCCTCTTCTGTGGCTGGAGCTCTGATATAAACTGTGTGTGTGTGTGTGTGTGTGTGTGTGTGTGTGTGTGTGTGTGTGTGTATCCTCCTCCCTTATTCTCTTAGAGTGGCAATGGCATCCACCTGAGAGGTGCCAGAACTGAGTCCTGGCAAATTCCAGCTGGGGAAAAAGTCCTGGTTCCAGTGCATCATGTTCTGTAGGTGTTCCAGTCCAGATCTTACACAAAGCTCTGGAGATCTTGTCCTAAGGCAGCTGAGGAATTAGATTTCTGGTGGGCTTTTCTCACGCCTAATGTTTTGAGTTTTATTCTTGATCAAATGAGAGGAGCCTTTGGCCCACTAGATGTTGATAAACTACAAGTCCCAGCAAGCATGGTCAATGGCCAGGGATGATGGGAGCTGTAGTTCAGCAACATCCATTGGGCCAAACGTCCCCCACACTTGCTCTAAATAAATAAAGTGCTTTGCTCACCAAGCCTTCCCACAAACAGTACATCTTATGATTATTGTGAAACAATGGGCAATTTCATTCATATTTTAAGATTGCAGGCAGGTGATCAAAATATGGAAAATAATTATCAATCCCCCCATCTTGAATGTAAACTATTTCCCATAAAACTGCACATAAAAAGATAGTATCCTATCTCCAGACCCATATTGGGGATAAAGTTGCCAGTTCCAGTTCCCATAAATTTCAATTAAGGGCGTAAAAGATATATATCATATCTTTGTGAGGCCAAACATTGCAGCTTTACACAAATATTCCAATCTAGCTCTAAAAGCAATCCATGATATTCTGAGGGAAATATGCCTAACATTTTATTTTTAAAACTTCGTATAAATCTCTCCCCCTTCATTCCAGCAGTTTTGGGAAATACTTTTTCTTCAGTAGCTAGCAAAGCTGATAAAAAAATAAAAATAAAAGTTCCCTTCCGATTTCTTATTGAATGATTCAGAGGTTCCAGCAGAAAGATGCTAAAACGTGTCAGCCTTGAGCAAAGCAATCTCAGCAGCCTGATGGCTTCCCAACATCATTATAACTCACAAACATCTTCACCTTGACAAAAAGAAGGGATAAAAAACTATTGCTACTAATTTGTCATGGTTGGGGGGGAAAAGATGGGAAGGAGTTGGTTCCAGAACTAGCTAGAAGTACTTTTACTAATATTTAGTGTATACATGCATATACATCTCCATCGAACATTGTGATATAAGTGCTTAATTTTGATTTAATTCAAACAAACATTACAGCGAACCATGGTTTGTACTAAACTGGCAAACTAGCTGGCAAACTGATTTATATTGTTAAAACGGTGCAACTTCTTCCTCACTTGATGAGAGATGTATAATCTGCATCTTCCTGAAATAGGTCAAACTGTATTATTTGTTAAAATACTGGAATCACTCAGGTTGTTTTATTCTGTTTTTGCTGTGTTTATAAATAATAGCTACAGGCTTTTTGTGTTTTACATTAACAGTAACTCTTACAAAAAAACATTGGAGGGAATTAAACTTACACTGCATCCTTAATCCACATACAGTGAAGCCCTCTTTTCCTTTGAAGTTTGAGAATTTCTGAAATCAACCACCAATGTTCTCCAGCTGAAAACTGACATAAACAATACCTAGCTGTATTTATAACTAATTAGTGCAGAAAAATAATATTTCTAGACTCCACTGCACGATTTCAAATGCTGCCTGCCTGCAGATGTAAGAAATCTCTCTGCTGCTAAGCAATCTTGTTTTCTCGAACTCTTATCTCCCTTGACTTCTGGGGAAGGATAGTTTCAAATGTTCTTGCAGTGCACTTTAGTGACAATAAAAATTAATAAGGCTGCGTCAAAACATGCAATTTTATCTACACATTGCACAAAGAATCAAACATTTGCTTACAAAACATAATTTTATTTATAGATGTGTGTTTTTCAAATATACAGAATCCACTTCTGTGTGTAGTAGTATACAATATGTGTTATTAGGCAGCATGGTAAAGAGTATTTGATTGATTACTTATGGCTGACAAAGCAGACACTGTTAAGACTAGTTGCATTTTGCTGAAGACCAGGTTAATAAAGACCTAGACAAAGATTACATCTTAGATTTGTTGCTTGAAACAAATTGCTCTACTCCGAAATATTTTTGGACAAAAACAAATGTCCCGGAATGTCTTGTTCCAATCAGAAGAATTGCATGAGATTCTGCTTCATGCCTGCAGACAGAACTCTCCTGGCCAAGAGGTGTGTGCATCCTTGGCCTTTCTTGGCTCATACTCGGATCTGATGTTGATGTATAAATGAGCTATCCTAGCATTTGCTGAAAGCATGACGGCGCTAGCACATGTGCAGCAAATTCAGAATGGTAGTGTGAGAAAACACTGGTGGGCTGGGAGAAAAGTTGAAGGACAAAAGCTGAAGGCCAGTTTACACCTCTCTGCGCCACATTGGGAAGTCACAGACAACAGCAGATCCCCCCTATTCATATATGGGGTGGAAGGGCATTAGTGTTCTTTTTTGAGTATTTTAGTGTACACTGTGTGTGCACTTTAGAAATGCTCTAAATCCATAAAGTGAAGTGGTCCTTAACATCACTAGTGAAATTCACCAGGCAGCAATGCAAGCCAATCTTGCACAAAAAAAGACCTTTGAAAGTTTATGCAGTCTTGTAACATACTATTGCATTTTGATCTTAAAAGGCTGTTTTTCATTTAAGGCAGGGCCACCCCTTCTTTTTAATTAGATCCCTCTATAAGGCAACTCATGCTTTGAAATAAATGGTAGGTCTCAGTTTCTGTGAGTGTTGCTTTCCTGAATAAGCTTTTGAAAACAAGATAATATCCTTGCTAGTTGTATCTGTCTTTCAAAATTGTAAGCTATGGAAGTCTTTGCTATTGCATTAAAAAACCTTATCAGAAAACAACTTTCTTACCCATCAGAATTTAAAGCTCTACTCTCCTAAGTAACTTGGACTTTTATTTCTTGAGTACACTATAATAATCACGAGAGACATTCTAAACAAGAAATAACCCACAGAAGTCGATTGCTGACTATGATGGCAGTGATACAATATGCAAAATTTTGCCACTTAAGATTTGCACTTGCCTAGTATGGGATCTCCACTGGGGAAAAAAAAACTTTGGCGGGGTGTAGTAGCAATGCTGTGTGATTTGTGTGAGATGCTCGTGGAAAGAGCCACCGTCTTCCACCCTCGGTCTTTCTGTCACTGCCCTTTGTACCCACAGCTCTTAGACCACTGGGCAAATAGAATATTTGTGCTTATCCCAATGTAGCAAGCAATTGGTGCTTTCAATTCTCATTTGATACTGGAGGATTAAAAAGAAAAGCAGTGTAGGAAACAGCATTAGCAAAATATAGACAGTTACCAGGAAGGGAGGGGTAGTGGAATCCAGTCATAAAGAGGTAATTTAAAAGGCTATAAGTATTGTCCAAAGAAACATCTTGACTCAGAAATGCAAAGCTGTTCTGGGGTGCCTTACTCACAAATAAGCAGAAAAGCCAGTGAGTGGAGAGAGCAAGAATGAGCATGCTGGCTCTGCCCTCTCCTGTCCTGACCCCCCTCCATGAATAGGAGGGCACCCATCTCCTTGCAGTGTAGGAAGTAGAGAGATCAGGGTTCTATGTGGCACAGGGAATATACACAAATCCACAAATGCAGGAGACTCCCCGCTAGAGTTGGTCATCTTCAGAACTTGTGGAGGGTGAAAGTGACAGAGCTGGTACACTTGTTCCCACCTGCCATGCTTGCACGGTCTACTTACTATCCCACCTGCCCCAGGTTTACCCTGAGCTTCCTTGGAACAATTAATCAGGGGCACCGTATTGTGAGTAACAGCACATCTTGTCAGTCCCTTCAGGACGGCCTGGGCCTTCATTCAAAACTCTGAGGAAGACGATGCAAAGACCCCAGTGCAAAGTAGCGATTCCATTAAAGAATAATACTTTCTATGGCTCAAGCTATCAGGAAATCTTTCAGATTTAAGTTTTGTACACAAGCACTTGCGAAGAGGGCTTTTAAGGAAAGATGCACCTGGATCAGCGCTGTCAGTCACTAAATGAGGATTCACTGTCAGAACTGTCTTCTGCATTTGCCTCACTTCCCAAGGTAGGCAATGCAGCATCTGGTGTCCTGCAAGGGAAAGATAAGAAACCACAACTTAGGGGGTTGGACTAGATGACCCTCGGGGGTCCCTCCCATGATTCTATGATCACATGCAACGCTAGAAGACATGTTAAGTGTCAATGCTGCAGCTACTTTCAGAAGAGTAGTTGTGTTGTTATGCAGCAGCAAAACATGCTCCTTAACCTTACAGACTTCAGATGTTTACTGTGGCATGGGCTTTCATAGGCAATGCCTACATCATTGCCTATATGAAGTCGACTGACAAGTTCCTAACTGGGTAGATGGTGTTTGTACTGCAGCAGACTAGTTTCCCGTAGGAAGGAGGGGGAATAATTTCAGAGATCTCTCTTTGGATGCAAAATCCAGAAAACCTTGGAAGTGAGGTGGGGAATGTCCCATTCAAATCTCGTTTAGCTCACTGAGGTAGCTTTCAGCTGCTGTTCTGTTGCAGTGGCATGATAATATTGTCTGACTTTATAGGGTTGCTCTAAAGATGACTGAGAATGGATGCAAAGCTCTTTGAACACTCCAAAAGCACAGCATAAAGGCCAAGTACTGTTGCTGCAGTTATTAGTACATCGTGCAGGACAACATTTCTCAGCCTGTAGGGTTACCTGCACATACAATGGTAATACCGTAGACCTATCAATTGTAAAGGTCCAAGACACTCTCTCTCGAGGACAGGTCCTAGCCCTACTGGTGTTTGTGAAAGGGATACAGAGTCCTATTAAAGCTTGCCGTGGCCCCTGTAACATTACTGATGTGGGGAGCCAGGGAGAAGTGTGGGCAGCTTAGGGGCTGGTCAGGATATGTATTTAGAAGTCAGAATTCTAGGATTGTGGGTATGTTCTAAGATGGGGTTATACCGTTTCATTATGCTTGAGAACATTGATTTAGGAATCCAGAACATATGCACCAAAGAATCTTCCTTGAACATCATGGATTAAAATCAATAGGTATGCCTCAATCCTTCGCTGTTATTATAGGCAGTACAGTTAAATTTTGGGATCAGGCTACCTGTAGCTCTTCTGTTGACAAGGAACTGAAGCTTCTGTTGGGTTTCAATCCCAAATAAGTGAGCCAATTCTTTTTTTTTTCTGTTGGTAGTAAAACAAATCTCTAAAACTTTATCTATTCTCCTTTAAAATGCTGGCAATAAAGAGGTGGACCTGCATGTATAAGCTGTTCCATCACCTAGGTTTAAATAAAGTTATGAAGGTTAGAAGACGACAACGAATACAGACTGGTAAATTTAGAGAATAAGGAAGTGTTGTGTGGTCAGTGGAAGTCTTTCTTTTTCTTCTTTATAGTATTACAGTATTTTAGGAACAATTATTGATATGAAACTGTGCATGATTTTGTATATTTTATAATTTGTTTTCATGAGTAATTTCATAAGTAATAGATATATTTTCTTTTTTTTCTTAGTCTTCTTCTTCCCCCCTTCCTTTTTCAATTCTATCTTTTTTGTCTTTTCTTTTTCTTTTAAAAAAGTGGAATTTTTGTAATGCTTTTGTGTTTGGCAATGTATTTTGTGTTTTTTGTGTTAATGTGTGCAAGAAATAAATAAAGTTTGTTTTAATAATAATAATAATAAGCTGTTCCATCACTAATAGTGGAAAAAACCCAGCCATGCTTAACTGTGGCTACTGTCTAGAAAAAAGTAAGATAATATCCTCAAGCCATTAAAAGTGTGCAGTGGGGGAGGTAATCCTACTGCTGGGGGTGGGGGTGGGGATAGCCTTAAATAATAACCTGATTGGGAAAGCAGAAATGGAATGTTTTGGGTGTAATAGCTTTTGGGTATAATAGCTTTTTCAGCCTTGCAGGTTTATTTCAAATTAGAATTTTTTCTGAAGCTTCCAAATGACCAAGATACCCATTTCTCTACCCCATCCATTGCAAGAGCCAACTCTGTCCTGTCTCTGCACACATAATACTCAAGTAGTTGTCACTTACTCAAGAAGATCCGGGTTCAATCCTTCAGAAATCATTTTGTTTCTTATTGCCATTACAGGAACACCCTGTGGAGGGGGGAAAGAACGATAAAAGTCTAGAAAAGCACTGTATAAGGGAGTCCCATCAAAATCGCAGCATTTTAATGAATAAAGAGCAAACACAAAAATGTTAAGAGAAAAATCTCTGATCTGAGAAATTGATTTCGTTGACAGCAGGAGGGTGATCGAAGGCTACATTTCCTATGGGTGCCCCTATAGAAAGTTTGGGAGTAGAAGTTGTTGAAAACCCAAATTACATTTCTGAATAACAGGTTTACTTCAGAGGCTGCAGCCTAGCATACCATTTTCTTTCATTTTCAAACACCTAGAGAAGTTTGCTGCTGTGGAATATCTCTTATGTGTCCGCAATGTCCATGTGAGTTTCTCCCTCCTCAAAAAGGGACACTGTCAAGCTGGAAAAGATACAGAAAAGGGCAACCAAAACTATCAAGGGGCTGGAGCAGCTCCCCTATGAAGCAAGATCTTGGGCTTTTTTGTTTAGAAAAATTCGGGGGGGGGGGGGTGTTAAAGGTGAACCAAATTATGCATGGTGCAGATCAAGTGGATGGAGAATGCCCACGCCCAATAATATTAGAACTCAGTCATTCAATGAAACTGAATGGTGGGAGATTCAGGATGAACAAAAGGATTTCTTTTCACTACACAAAATTAAACTATGGAATCCCTTCCACAAGATGCAGTGATAGTGATCACCTTGGATGACTTTTAATGGGGATTAGACAAATTTATGGACTGATCACAATGGCTATATTGCCTCCAGGGTTGGAAGCAGCATGCCCCTGAAAGCCAGTTGCTGGATAATATGAGTGGAAGCATGCTATTCGTCTTGTGTTTCCATTCCCACTGCAGGAGTACAAGGCTGAAATGAGACAGGCGTTCTGTCTGATCCAGCAGGGCTCTTTCTTGAATTCCCCATTGCCCCACAAAAAGATGCAAGAGATGGTCAGCAATGCACTCCAGGCACTAAATAAATTATGCTCAAACATCAGTCAAAGTTATCAGTGTAAAAACGGTTGGAGTTTGGAAAGGTGATCACGGAAGTGGAGTCAAAGAACTCAAGATGTGGATGCAGGAAGGAGAAAAAGAAAGGGATGCAGCGATGGCAGGCCAATGTTCAAGCTCTGCACATTGCTCTCATCCTCTTCTTTAACCAGTAACCAGCTAAATAAGATGTAAAGAACAGGACTAGCATGTGTAGTACAGTGGTCAGGTCCTGGACCTTTTGAATATCTGTGACCATTCTTTGCCCGAGATACAGCTCTACCCATGCAGTTCTTCTCATCAGTTTGCTTGCAGCAACTGGAACCTACACTCAGCCATTATAATTCCAAAATCACAACATGCAGAGGTGGGATCACGTCATAATCCTACTAACAGGAAACCACCTATAAAGAGGGGTATGTAATGAAACTGTCCTTTCCAATAAAATTGATTGGCTGATGTTGCTGGGAGAAGGTCTAGAGGTTGTCGTGACCCATCTTCACCTAGGTCATAAGTATTGGTATTAGGCTACCAAGCTTTTGTGACTGGGGTAACCCAAAGTGGGGTATAAATGGGTGGGGTATTAATTTTATTAATAATAATATATTTTTTCTGTTTAAACACCTCCAGACTGACTTCCCACTTGCTGGGCCAGCAGTTAATTCTATCCATCAACTGAACTGCTATTTTTATTTTTGTGAAATCTCAGAAAAATAGCTTCATTCATCTTGCAATTTGTAACTATGCCACTCTCCTTCAGCTCCCCTCAGCACTTTCTTGGTAACAACAGGAGGCTCCTCAGACAGGCTTCTCCAAATCTACCATCACAAGATCAACATTTAAATGTGGGCTAGCACAAAGGTACGGTAAGTTTTAGACAACTATGCATATGAAATTGACCTTTCAATGCAAGCTCTCCCACTACTTGAGGTCCACTTCCCCAAGTCTCAAACATCTTCCCTTCATATTTTCTTGTAGGATCCTAGAGAACAGTTTGTGAAAGTCCAAACTATCTGCTAGGGGTGTTCTAACAGAATTGGCTCCTGTGTTCCTACCACTGAGGCTCAAAGAGAACTTGTTGCTTTGCCATCATTGATGCAAAAGGTCAAAAACGAAAAAAAGAGAGTCCAATTTCTGAGTTCCAAGGTCTACTGGAGGTCTGAAAAGGACGTGAGAGACCTCAAACTCAAAGTGAACAGTAGTGTGTGGTTGGTTTTGGCATTGAACAAATGTACTTTGGCCAAGGTAAGGAGAAAGGAGCCATGGCGGGTGTTTCAGAGAAGCGTGTCAGTACTAGCGTCACACATGAAAGTGGAGAGAGTGGTTAAGGCTGGCAGAGCAATAGTGATGCTAATTCGGTGATTAATATTTTCCTGTGTGCATCTGTATTTGGGGCTTCCCCCCACCTTTATATAAACCGGCTATCTCCAATAAAAACAATTAAACTCAGCAGTTTAATAGCGGGGATCTACAGAACTGTAATTACCAGGAGTCACACAGATCTTTTATAACTGGGACTAACCATATGCCATATGGAAAGTATAACCCAAAGTACGGAAGCTAGATTTTTTTGGGGGGGGGGGAAACGTGTTGAGGATTCTGTTATCCAGAACGTTTTGTATCTTACAATGGGAACGATTATTATAAACATGAAAAAAAGGCCAATGGAAGAAATAGCAAACAACTGTTAGCCAGGAAACAGAATAGCTTCTAAGAACTGCAGCTGAAAAAGCTATGCAATATTGTAGTAGAGGGGAACCGTCTTACATAAAGCTTTCTGTTTCAGAGGTCTCCATCAAACTGTATGCTGTATAGATCATACCCCAGTTTATGTCACCTTGAAAGTGTCATAGGAACATAAGAAGCTTCCTTATATTGAGCCGAACCATTTGTGTATATAGCCTGGTATTGCCTGCACCGACTGGTAGTAGCTCCCTATGGTTTCATGCAGGGGATGTTCCCATTCCTTCGTAGAGATAGCAGGAATTGTACCTGTGACCTTCTGCATGCAAAGCAACTGAGCTACACCCCTCCCCCAATATTTTCTTGCCATTTCAGAGCTTTTAACAATCGCAGGACTGGCATGGGGGGTGGGGGAGAAGAATTGAAAGTTTATCACCTAAGATTCAACTCCAGAAAGTGTCATGGGAAATATGAAGTAAGAAATTGAGAAGATGAGACCCACACCTACATACCTATGCTTTGATGCAGTAGAGGATTTTTTACTTGCCAAAAAGTTTATCTAACATACGTACGGCACTAAAATGATTTATAATCAAATAAAAAACACAAGCTGTATTACATAACTAATGCAAGAGGAATTTAAGATCATATCCTGGAGGCCTATAAACAGTTAGCTTAGGGTTTTATGAAACAGGTGGAGTAGTTGTCCCAAATGGAATATCATTTACTTCCAGACCCATTTTTAACTTGAGAATCAGTGTTCCCCTGCAATTTAAGAGAAAGCTTATCTGTCTTAAGGGTCAGAACTGGCTTGCTTACTGCTACAATTTGTTTTCTGATGTTTCCACCAAATAGTTGAACCTGTTACACCCACTGAAGCAATTTTCTTCTCATGGATTTTTGCCATCATTGATATTGCTTCAATCTTTATAGCTGGGTTGTCCCAATTCCTAGGCTACCAGGTCAGGATATAGTCATCTCCATAGTGGCTTACCTGCAGCTCCTAACTTGCATAGGTAAAGGTAAAGGTACCCCTGACCATTAGGTCCAATCGCGGACAACTCTGGGGTTGCGGCGCTCATCTCGCTCTATAGGCCAAGGGAGCCGGCGTTTGTCTGCGGACAGCTGTCATGTGGCCAGCATGACTAAGCCGCTTCTAGTGAACCAGAGCAGCGCACAGAAATGCCGTTTACCTTCCTGTCAGAGCGGTACCTATTTAGCTACTTGCACTATGACGTGCTTTCGAACTGCTAGGTGGGCAGGAGCTGGGACCGAACAACAGGAGCTCACCCCGTCGCGGGGATTCGAACTGCCAACCTTCCGATCAGCAAGCCCTAGCCTAAACACAAGCTCTACGGGAGTGGAAGAAGCTGCCCTTAAATCTCACAGCTATGCTATACGCCTACACTCCAACACAGAATCAGGTGCATTGGCTTAACTATGCCTAACTATCTTGGATTGGGGCCACAAAGTTCTGCTGGTCCATGTTCGTTAAGACTTTTTTTGTCAATTTCCCACAAAGCAATTTCTGTTCAAGCTGACCCACAACAAGCTTGCTCCTCTACAACCTCTTGACAGTGCTATCTATATGGAGGATACATAGAGGGTGTCATTGGCGTGACTGTCATGAGAACTAACACCCTCAGCTTTGAACAGAATACTGTTTCAAACATTACAAAAAAAAAAGCAGGAAGAGCTGAACTGTGAGTAACTCACATCATTGGTTTTCCCAACCCTCCTGTAGCTTCAGATGATGAAACTAGATGATGAAACTAGCTTCAGATGATGAAACTCATTCGCAATACATTTGGATCTCACAAAGGAAGGGAGGTGCCTTAACTCAATGTCAGAACTCACAAGTTGGGGTGCGGAATGCCCCAGGTCCAATCCCTTATATATCAAACAAATAACAAACAACCAAGCAGCAAATGATGTGAAAAGCCTGAGCCAGCTGAAGTAGATAATACTGGGCCAGATAATATTGTAAGAGCCATGCTGAATCACACCAAAGGTCTAGTTAGTCCAGCATCCTGTTCTCGCAGTGGCCAACCAGAAGCCTATGAGAAGCCTAGAAGCAGAGATGAAGCATGACAGAACTCGTCCACTTTCTGATTCCCAGCAACCTTTGACACTAGACACAGCAGAAAGCCATCATGGCTAGTAGCCGACGATCACTTTATCATCCAGGAATTTGTCTAATCCACTTTAAAAACAATTCCAAGTTGGTGGCCCTCACTACATCCTGGGAGAGTGAATTATACCACGCAACTCTGTTCTGTCTGAAGACGTGCTTTCTTTTGTCTGTCCTGAATCTTCCAACATTCAGCTTCTCACTGGATGGCCATGGATTCTAGTATTATGAGAGGGAGAAAAACTAATATCTTCCCATTTTTCTTACTTCATGCTGGTAACCTGATCTTATATAAAGCACTTCTTATATGTTCCTAAAGAAGAAATACAAACCATGTGCATGCCTGCTTTCCTCACTTTTTTGTGGCTCCAAAATTCATGTGTAGCTTTACTTGGGTAAAGCTGTGCTTGCTGATGCATCTGTAACATATACATAAAACTACTGTGCTCCTCAACAGCCCAACATCTCATTCATATGCTGTACCTAAGAGGAGGGGGCATAGATAGAAGAAGCTTTTCTACAGAAGAAGGGTAGATTTCAAATAATGTGGTTAAGAATCTAATAGGGTGTGTGAGAGAGGGGGGGGGAAGAGCAGAAAGTTGTCTTCCCCACCCACCCCCAACACAAATCCCATCACCAAAAAAAGGACATTAGAACGAACCATCAGCCAAGCACTCTCCTTTCAGCCACCACATCAGTCTTTCCAAATGCACTGGTAATTATCTAGCCACACAACGCCAGTTTGCCACTCCCAATTCACAGGAAAATGTTCAGGCCAGCAAAAGAGGTCTGGTGGAACATCCTAACAACTATACTGAATCTGAACGCTTTGTATTGAAGCCTGATTCAACAGCAACCGTAGGGCACAAGCAAGGAAATCAAGCCATTAGTTTCATTTTAATTTCAGGAAGGCTGCACAGCATGGTCCAAAGATGGAGGGGGGGGGCAAGTTTGCCCATAGCTGGTTAAAATAAGACCAATTGCATGGCGCCATGGCTAAAAAGCATCTCTTAGGAAAATGTGTGAAGCGTTATTTCCATGTTATGCTCCAGCTAAGGAAAATACAGGCATGTGCCTCTCCCTTGTCCCACTAAACACCTTTGTGGAATAAGAATACTGAATGGCTTTGGCCTTTCATAGAGAATCATTCGCTCCTGCTTTCTTTAATCCATAGAAATTCAGAAGACCTTTGTCTCTTATTTCTAGAAAAAATGTGAGTGGCATTGTCTTGCCTTTTCACATATTTTTTATTAAGAACAGAAGAAGAGCCTACTGAAGCAGGTCAATGGGCCACCTAGCCCAGCATCCTGTTCTCACAGCAACCAACAAAGACTTTTTCACAAGCACAATAGCAGCCTGCTCACCTGCAATTTTCTGGACACATAATTTTCTTTTCTATTACTACTGTTTAATTCAGAGTAAAGTGACTTCTGTTCATTTTCCTTTCATCAACAGGAGGTTAGGAAATGCTAATGAGACAATTGGCTTGGAGGCTCAATCAGAATGGAAAGAAGCCAGGGCCTGCTTACAAAGAGCTCATTTGCAAGCATGTTCTAGATGCAAAGGTCCATCACATGTTGAGCAATTTAACTGGTTTGGCTGGACATCAGTGGAAACAAACTAATAGGAAAAAAACTGATCTCTGAGTGGCTTTTCACACATATTGTTCCCATCAAGCCTGGCACAGAACCATCAAACACGGAAACTGCTGCAGAGGTCTCTAAACGGGGAAGTTCAGAGATGGAAAGCCACTAGTTATAGATGATTTGAATTGTCATCACACTGAAAGAGCAAATGCACAGTCAGATCACGATAAAGAGACATTAATAAATTCAACAAATGACATCAGGCGAGAAATACGAGTTCTGAACTGATTGACAACAGCCACCACCACAAATTCCAACAGAGTCACATACCCTTTCAGAAGAGGGAGTTTATCAAAAGTTAGAGGATTAGTTAAAAAGAAGTTAGAGTGGACAGCCAGTAGGGCTAACTTCAAAGGCTGCTTGATACAGAATACACACAAATTTGGTGTCTGATGAAGCCTGATGAACAACTGTCTTACCACTTGAACCATTTTGAGATATCTTGCATAGCGGGGATCTTTTGCTACTGTGATGATATTTTCTGTGGCTCCTTCCGTCTTCTGTTGCCCCATCTCATGACTGGTGCTCTGCTGTAAAGAGAAAACATTATTTGCCAATCTTTAAACATCTGCAGACATTCTCAGTTCACACATCATGGCAAACCATGGTTACGTTTAGCACGAGCGCACAGATTGCGGCTGTTTTGCTCCTCCTCTCTAGTGGATGGATGAAACAAACCACAATCCCTGGCTATGAATTATGTCCAAACCACAGATCCAACAAACCACAATCAGTAAGCCAAGAACAAACCCTGACTACAGATTGTGGTCTGTGGGAAGCAAATCAAATCACATGTGAACAAAGTCATTGCATGCTTTAGAAAGGCTAACTAGAAAGAAAAGAAGAACAAGTCAGGAAGTGCTCAATATTTTACCTCCAGCTGAGGAGATACATTTGTTGACTGTGGATCTACTGAGACTTGTGGGACAGGGCCATTCGTAACACTGTTGACACTGGTGCTGGATACTTCAAACTTGACGTCTTCTAGCCCAGGTATAGAAGACAACTGAAGATGGGAACACCAAGAACAGTAGACAACATTTTAATATTGAGAATATAAAACTTGTAGCTGTTTAGTCAGCATTCAGTACATGCTATTTTTCACCAAGGCCTCAAAACCCACTAATAGGCAATACCTTAATTAGGACAAACCAACATGTCACAAAATTCTGGCCAGCTTTTAAGTTCTCCAGAACTCTTCATCTACAGAGGGCCTTCTCGGTAGTGGCACCCGTCCTGTGGAACGCCCTCCCAGCAGATGTCAAGGCAATAAGTACTGTAACTATTTTACTTTTAGAAGACAACTGAAGGCGGCCCTGTTTAGGGAAGTTTTTAATGTTTAATGCTGTACTGTTTTAATATTCGGCTGGAAGCCGCCCAGAGTGGCTGGGGAAACCCAGCCAGATGGGCGGGATATAAATAATAAATTATTATTATTATTATTCATCGAGCGTGAAAGCAGGGGGGAGGGGGTGAAGTGTTTATCACTCGGGCCCTGCCTGCACCCAACAATTTCACTTCCTCTTTGCCTTATCACAGATATCCGTTTGCCATCTGTTTCCATTTACATTCCGACATTCTGAAAAAATATACTCAGTTCTGCCTGAAGACGAATGTAGCTCAGATAAAAACTGGACTTTAGAAATTATACTGGCAAGTCCTTTAATTGTGCTCAAGACTACAACTAGCAAGAAGAGAGAAATCATGCACAAACCTTTGCATCCAGGATATTCAGTGTAGTTTCAATCTGCTGAATACGGAGGGAAAGTGCCGACAATTTCTGGGAAAGATGGAAGGGAAATAAATTACTCCATACTTTTACTCACTGGCAATTCTCTCCTCTGCACTCCCTGATCAGGAATACTTAGCATCCCACTCCCTCCCAAAAAATACTTATTGCCTCACTCTTTCGGAGGATAATATGTGGTACATTATACAATGAGCCTGTAAGCCTTGTCACACAGGTGGTCTAAAATACCTCATGATCAATCGCTGATTACAACATTAGGCTGTAAAATTCATTGCTACCAGAATTGGTGCATATAGAACAGAGAAGCCTGGTAAATAGTTGCTAGCTCTAAAAAACATTTAACAGCCCATCTACCCCAAAACAGTTGTTTGTTACCTGTGGCCTAAAAAAAGATAACTTTTTTTAACATTTCTGTCATTGGCTACCTGGAAGCAATTTTTACTTTGCACAGACAATTAATACAGTGTCTATGAACGAGCCTGCCATATAGACTTTATTTCAAATTATTACACAATAGTATTGTGTAAAATGAATCTTAAACCCTTGAATAGGACAAGATAAAACTGGGCAGCCTGAAGAGTCATGTGTTAAGGGCTGCACAAAAGGATACAGAACTGGTTAGTTTTTAAAGTGACTAACCTAATTCACACCTCTAAAACAAATACGTGGATCACAAGGCAATTATCCTTTGGATTTTGCAGTTCTCAAAATTTTGCAATAAAGTTCTCACCACAGAAGGTATCAAAATATTTAAACAAATACACATTTTATGGTAAAGTAGGATCAGAAATGTGTCTATTGAGATTGTGAGAGGAATTCAATGTCGCACTGATTTAAAATTGCTTAGTAGTGTACTTGTGCTAGAAGAATGGCTCAACCAAGAGAAAGTAAAGGAAACGGCTGTGGTTCTCTTTGCTGATTGTGCAACAGATTGCCACTGTAGTACCAATATTTCCTGTTGAACAAACTCCTGCACAACAAGCTTCCGCTAGCACAAATGTTGCACTGCACTGGGTATTGCCCATCCTTTATTTTCATTGCTACACTAGCACAATAGCCTTTGCACTGGTGGTCAGAGAATGCTGAATGTGGCATATAGAAGAATTTTTGTACAATTTTTTTTAAATTGCAGATTAATGAGAAAATGGACCAGACTATAAATGAACACTTGTGAATTTTACTCAGACTGGATATAGATTGCTGTGTGTATCTCTACTGATTTCAAAGGTTTGGGGATGAAAGATTATGTGAAAGATGTAAACAGAACAATTACTCCTTTAAATAAACCTGTCTTCTGGGAGGGGAAAACGCCACAAACCTCCCCATATAGTTTTTGCAAAAGGGTAGAATAATAGTGAAACAATTTAATAAACAAAAGTTACTGCTCATCTTTAGATGGGAAATGCTATAGCCTACAGTATTACAATCCCATGATATGCCACAATCAAAATAGCCTAACCCACCTGCTCCACAACAAAACAAGTGAAACCTGAGCAATTAGTATCACAAAGCCATTTTTGAACTAAAGCATTCAGACCTACTTGTAAATATTGTAAATAGTAATCCAATTTGGAAGTGGTGGAATAAATCTGATAAAAGGTCAGGTGAACTGACACAATGTTCCAAAAGCTACATAAGACATATTTTAAAATGCAAGCTGATTTGCAAAAAAGCCCAAACCTTAAGAACCGATATGGCGGCTTCAACTAATTGTTGCCATATGCAACCAGCCTGTGTTGTACCTTTGGCTAGTGTGTTGGCTGGCAGATCTGTAGCATTTTTCTCCCTGCCTCCTGGCACGGTAGTAACTTTTTGCTGGGCTCTTAGAGCCAAAATCTTTAACACCCTGAGAAATATGCCAACCAGCCAACATAATAGAGACAAAGAAGCACAGATGTTGATGAGCTTGGGGTTTTGTTTTTCCTTTTTGGTCTCCATCTCTTTCTTTATAGATGCCTCTTTGTTCTTTGGAATGGATGTCATTTTAAAAAAATGACCACACAAAAGTAGGTAGCCGTGTTGGTCTGAGTCGAAGTAAAATAAAAAAATTCCTTCAGTAGCACCTTAAAGACCAACTAAGTTTCTATTTTGGTATGAGCTTTCGTATCTGAAGAAGTGTGCATGCACACGAAAGCTCATACCAAAATAAAAACTTAGTTGGTCTTTAAGGTGCTACTGAAGGAATTTTTTTTATTTTACACACAAAAGTATTTAGGGCTGTCAAGACATTGGGATTAAAAAGAAAGAAAAAGAACTAGCCACCTGGTTTTTAGCTGTTCAAAGTCAATTTATCTGAAGTCATTTACAGTATATATCAGAAAACATTATGGCGGTGCCTTTTTAGATGAAGCTGAAGGAAGGTGATGGGACTTAAAACTTAAATGCAGCAATGCAGGTAAGTCTGCAAATCCTATTGGCGCCAACCAATATTGATTGCTCGCAAAGGCCAGTCTGGAAATATTTTGTCAAAATAGGACTTCTGCAGGGGGCAGCATGCACAGAGACCAATGGCACCCCTCCCCTGTTTCACCATCAGTGATGACAAGGCCACACAGTGCAAGGGCAGGTTTACCTTCAAACCCAACAGTGTCATCAACAACATTGCTTCACTTTACCCCACATGGGTGAATAGCAAACACTCACTTATGGAAGATAAAGCAAAGGGAAAGGCTAAGCCTGGTCGAGGGCCCTAGATACCCAATGGGACCGCAATTACTGACAATGAATTTTGCTGCTATCTGCAAAGCCCCATCACAAGTTACATTTCTTGTTGATGTGCATTGAGCAGGATGGAACACTAGAAGCTGATTTCTATACAAGTCGTCAATAGCTACCAGTCTTTCCCAATCACCCTTTCCCACCACCCTTCTGAGTAATACCCCTCCCCACCCTCTCACTATATATAAGCGTCTGGTGACTTCTGTTTCAGTGTATCTGAAGAAGTGTGCATGCACACAAAAGCTCATATCAATGACAAACTTAGTTGGTCTCTACGTTGCTGCTGGAAGGATTTTTAAAATTTTTGTTTCTATACAACAGGATTCTTATGGCATTTATCAGTGTACGGAACACTTTCCTATTCTTCTCTCATCATCCCAATTACCCTAGTAGGTGGATAGATCCAGGGACCCTAGGATCTAAAGTAGCCTTCCCCAAGAGGGTGCCCTACAAATGTTGTTGGGTTCAAACTCCTCTTGGCCCCAGACAATATGGCCACTGGTCAGGGGTGAAAGGAGTTGTGGCCCAAAACATCTGGAGGGCACTAGGCTGTGACAAAGTGGATCTGAAGAATCACCTCTACTTCTGAATCTGTCTCACCTTTGAACATATGAAGAGTCTGCTGGAGAAGGTTAAGGGCCTGTGCAGTCCAGCATCTTTTTCTCACAGTGGCAAACCAAATGCATATGGGAAACTTGCAAGCAGGACATGAGCACAACTGAGCACTCTCCCTACTTGGGATTCCCAGCAACTGGCCTTCAGAGGCATAGTCTCTAATGGTGGAGGTTCTACATAGCCATCGTGGCTTGTTCATGTGGAGGCCCAGCCATACGAAGAATACCAGATGGCCACAAGGGATAAGACTTTTCTAGAGTGGTGCCTGGGCAATGCTATGCCCGGAAGAGGGAAGTCCACCTGGTCTGATCCTTTCTCCAGAGGTCCCTTTTTAATTATTTATCTGATTATTGATGTTTTTATGATAATATTTATTTATTTATTTATTTGAAGTACATAATCTGCACTTTTGGGAAATATATCAAGGTAGCCTACAGCATGTGCAATACAATAAAATCAATCTACAAATATCTATAAAACATGAATAATTCTGTTCTGTTTTAATTTTTATTACATTATGAACTGTCTGGGATACTTTGTATTAAACAAACAAAAAACAAGAGCGCGCACGCACGCACGCACACACACAAAAACCCCACAACAACCCAGAATGATTTAGGGAGTTAAGACCTTCCAGTGAGCTTCGCAGCTGAACAAGGAGACCATAGCTGTGTGGCAGATAACATGTCATGGCATCTCTGCTTAGAAGAATCAGGTAGCAGGTGATGGGAAAGACTGCCAATCAAAATGGAAAATATTGGGTTCGAAGGCTCATCTGACCTGAGTCAGCTTCCTATGCTCCTTATTTGAATGTGGGCCTCCAATAGCCATGCTTGGTGCTATCTACTGCACCATGTCAGACCCTAAAAAGCTAAAGGACCCCATGTACTTTACAGCCAGTGTCTCTTTCCTCCTTGAAAAAGGAAGAGCTACTGAACTTCCAAAGCACCATCTCTTTAGGAAGGTTAGCGGTAACCCTGTATGAACCCTGTATTTTAACTATGTCTTACAAAATTCATCAGAGGGAATAGGCCACTACACAGCAGAATATTAGCCAACAACGCAAATCCTATCTACAACATGCACCCACCCCCTTCCCCAAGGCAGTACAGTACAGTACAGTACAGTACAGTACAGTAAAGTGTATACTTACTTACCTCTTCACAAACAGTGGAAAATCGGTTAAGGAACTGAACTGTGTGAACCACAAACTGGTTTAGAAATGCCACTGTTCTCTTCTGCTGGATGGCGGGAACCTGCGTTATACAAAACACAAACAAATACAATAGCAAGGCTCATTCTGTAACACCCCAAACCTATATGGTGATAAAACTGAGCAAAGTTGCTCCTCACACCCCTGTCCAGTGTTTGAATACACATATCTGTTGCACTTTTGCTATGGATATGCTGAGATCCAATTTATTTTTTTCAGATGAATGCTTCAAGTTATGCAAGTCACATAAAAGTGTAATCCTGTGCTCTATCATGCTTGCAGTTCTTCCCACTTTTGGAGCATATGCAAACTGGATGGACATATTGTTTTCCATCTGAGTCACAAGATTCAAATATGTAAACGTGGTAGTTCTATAACTGGGACGGAAAACCTCCAGATGTTGAGACTTCAGTTCCCATCAGCCTCACCAATCATAACTAGCTGTCAGGGATGATGGCAGCACGAGTCCAACAACACATGGAGGGCCACAGGTTCCTTAATACTCATCTACAAGAATGGGACAGACTATAAATGTAAAGCAGAACAGAGATTAAGGTTGCACTGCTATCTCTGGGCCACTACCATCAAATTCACTGGCAGTTACTTCTGAGTAAGTATGAATATGCAGGGGCTGCAAGTCTCACATTCTAAAAAAGGTAGTGGATGGATTTTGGAAGTATATTAAACAGTTTCTCCGACAACCTTATTTTTGTAGTTATTTGTGAGGGCATGGGCTAGCCTAAAAAGCACTTCCATCATCATCACTCTCCTACTGCAAATCCACAACAGCCACCAAGTCACAGCTTTATCTATTAATCAACCAATAAAAATTTTATGATAGGCATTTATGATGAAATATTTCAGTGACAGCTCATGGAGATATGTTAAATTAGATGCTTTAGGAGTTATCTAATAAAGTCAAAAAGGAATTTATCTTTCCAGTAAGTGTGGCTTTTTTTAAAGTATCATGCATCTTCCAGTATGGTGTCTGGCATGGAAAATTGTTGTCCTAGGGACTACTGGGTCCTGCATACATGATCAAAGTGCAATGTGTTGCCACAGCAGAAATCTAAAAGGGGATTTTCTTATGGAGTAAGTGTTGCTGAGTTCTCCCCATTTTACCTGCAGCACCTGCTTGCTACTGTCATTGGATTATATTTCACTAAGTTTACTCCCTTGTGAATTTGAAGCTTCCTGCCTTCAAGGAACCACTGGCTTGTCATCTGCCAAGGAAGCGCTACCGGGGTGTCTGCTGTAGTAGAATGCAAGACCTGTTTTAGGGGAATACAACAAGTTCATGCAGAGTACTGGCATACTGCAAAAGAAGACTGGCAGATCTGACAAACTGTCTGCCAGGGAACTTTATCTGCCATTACTGATTTCATGTAGTATCTGAAGCAAGGGTTTATTACATTTTAGCATGCAGAACAGCATGCAACCACCACCACCCATTTCATCCTCAGAACAACACTGTGATGACGTTTAGATTGAGAGAGAGTGACTGGTTCAAGATCACCCAAGGAACTTAAGAGCTGGTGGGGATTTTAACCAGGGTCTCCCTGGTCCTGGTCCAACAGCACACTTTGGATTTTCCAGAACACAGCTTGAAAGTCACTGATTTATGGAATCAAATTTGCATTACATTAGTGTTGGATGAGTTGCAAGCACACATTGAAAAATTCAGCTCATGCTGTTCCTGCAACCTTCCAGACCCATTAACTTGTTTTGCCTTATTTTCCAACTCAGTACCGCAGTGTAGCTATTTAAGTTTCCCCAGGGGATTTGGGTCTGAACAAGTTTCAATATGCGACATGGGTTATCAAGCCTGCTCCAGAACAATTGCACTCACGCATGAATCAGAGCCAGAAAAAAATAAAAAACCCAAAATTGACTACAGTGCAGGAAGGCCTGGTTGAACGAGTTAAAAATGAAATAAGGGACATGGTTTAAAAAGGCAATCTTATGGATGGAGGAAAGTAGGGCATGGAAGGGCAAACAACCAATTCAGAGGGATGCTTGATGATCAAGTACTAAAAATGCTCTTTGTTCAAGATGTTTTGGAAACCTTCAAGGCTTGGCTACTCAGGGTGGGTCAGATGACCAGTGGTTGCTACTACCTGTTAACAAACTGGCATATAAGGGCACATAATATATGTTTACTATGCAAGCCTCTTGTAACTTCCATGAAGGAGGCCCAGCGTGTATTGTTTTTTTCACTCAACTGGTTCCCACGGGAGACGAATGGCAGAGGAAGCTAAGCCACTTTTGACTCCTTTGAGGACACCCTCCGCCCCCCCCAGTTCCTCGCAACTGCCCTCTTCTCTAACCCTCAGCCTCCATACACTTGTGCTTCCTCAGAGGTTGCCCTACCCGCGCCCCCACCTCCCCACCAGCATAGTTTCTGCATCTTTAATAAAAACACGATGCGGAGAGACACCACAGGCGAAGGAGCGCAGCTTCTCCTGGCGAACTTCTGCCTGCCAAAGGTCCAGGAGGAGCCCTGCAAGGGCAAAAGCAGCAGCCCCGATTCACAGAGCTTAGATGCGTCAGGTCCCCCAATGGGGAAAGAGGAGGCCGCCGCGAGCTTGTGAGATTCCCTTTTTAAGAGACGACGACGAGGGGGGGGGGTTGTCCTACAGGGGGAAGTTGCCTCCTTCGCTCCCTGGGAACCTGGCGCCGGCCTCAGGGAGCAACGCCAGGAACCTGGCGCCGCCTGTACCTTGGTCAGGTCGATGCCGGAGCCTACGAGGGGCAGCCCGTCCTCATCCATCCTCAAGCGGCCACTCGCAGGCGCCAAGAGGGACCTCACTGGGGAGATAGGCAGCCTCTCAGGCAGGGAACCCCTCGCGACCCCTCGCACCGGAAGCGATTTCCGCCTTGCCGCTCCTCGACCCCGCCCTTTGCCTGCGGAGCGGCAATACGGGAAGGCAGGAGAGGCTCTCCGGGCAAGGCCGGCCGCGTTGCATCATGGGGCTTGTAGTTCGTACCGCAGGAAGACCTAATGGCGAGGTCTGGCAAACCGAACCTCGTCCTGAAAATGGGGCGTGGACTGTTTTCTCTCCGTTCTCATTACTTAATCAGATTTACAACACCTGAATGATTTATTAATGCAAATTTTGCGCGCGCTCGCTCTCTCTCTCTGTTGCTGTTGTTTTGTCCAACCCGGAGCAGGGGGTGGGGTGGAGAATCGTACTCATTTCGAAAAGGAGGTAGATTTTTTGGGGGGGAATCATGTTTTTATCGGTATTTTGTCTCTTTTGTAATGTTGTTGGTACATTGCTCTGATATTTTGTATGAGAGGCGTCATCAACAAAACTCAGTGCAATCCCATAGGAATGAAATGTCCCAGGTTGCTTGGGTGTAGTCAGGATTTTGTTAGGGGGGGACAGGTCTTTTGTTGGGGGGAGGGACAGGCCCTCAGCTCAGTTTACTATGTATTTTATTGATTTAGGGGGTGGGGCAACTGCACCCCCCCCCGGCTACTCCCATGGTTCCAGGTTGGAGGAAACAATTGTCCTCCTGAGCACAATTTGTACAATCAATCAATCTATAGAGAGAGAGAGACTTACCGGTAGCTGGTCTTTAAGATGCTACTGAACATGAGATGGTCAACTGGGAATTCGTACTATACTAACCACCAAGGTTCAAATATCTCTGAACAGGAGCTGAGACCAAATGTGTTAAATTCAATAGGAACCGTACTCAGCTGCTTTTATTTATATATTTAATAATAATAATAATAATTAAGTCCAGTCAAAGGCGACTATGGGGTGTGGCGCTCCTCTCGCTTCAGGCTGAGGGAGCTCTCGTTTGTCCACAGTCAGTTTTCCGGGTCATGTGGCCAGCATGACTAAACCACTACTGGCACACGGAGGACCGTGATGAGTGCCAGAGCGCACAAAAATGCCGTTTACCTTCCCACCACAGCAGTACCTATTTATCTACTTGCACTAGTATGCTTTTGAACTGCTAGGTTGGTAGGAAATAATAATCATAATCATAATCATAATTTATACCCCACCTATCTGGCCGGGCCTCCTCATCCACTCTGGGCGGCTTCCAACAGGATATTAAAAACACAATAAAAGATCAAACATTAAAAACTTCCCTAAACATGGCTGCCTTCAGATGTCTTCTAAAAGTCAGATAGTTGTTTATTTCCTTGACATCTGGTGGGAGGGCGTTCCACAGGGCTAAAAAATGCTCAAGATAGGTGGTGCCTCCAGACTATTTTGTGGAAAGGATTCAAGCATGCATTGGAACTTTATAGGTTTGGACAATTATCATGCTTTATGTAGATTTATCCAATTAGAGTGAATTAAAGTGGTCTGTTGGCCTAGTACAGGTGTGGGTGATCTTGGGGCTTTGATATGTTGCTGAACAACAACTGACAGCCCCAGCAAGCATGGCCAATTGCCGATGTTCAGCAACATCAGGAGGGCCAAAGGTTCCCCATACCTGCCCTAGTGCAACATAGAATTGGAAGTGACCCTGAGGGTCATCTAGCTCAATCCCCTGCAACGCAGGAATCCTCCCCATAGTTGTCCCTGGGTGGGCTTGAACCACCAACCTTTTAGTTAATACTGGAAAATATATAAAGGCACAGGAGGGGGGGGAATAGTGGCAACTAAAGAACTCTGGGACAGTCAAATTATTATTTTTCCCACTAAAGGGTGGCAGTCCAGTTGCAGAACAACTTTAAAAAGAAAGCAAGTTAAAGATGAACATTAGTGTGTGTGAGGAGAGGAGGGAGTCAGCCTTCTATGGAGTTTAGCCAAATGGAAATGCAAAGCCCATGTCTGCAGGAAGATCACAAGCTGTATCTTCCATCCCCAGTGAAAACAATGAAAAAGTATCAGGAAGACTTGATTTGAGTTTGTGGCATAAAAGGATAATTGCATTACTGAGAATAATACTCTGTGGCCCTAGGCCCCTCAGATTAAACAAAAAGTCCTTCCCTCTACAACAGCTCACTTTAATTATCAGTATTCAAAATAACCAGGCAAACAACCAAAGCTCTGACTTACATTTATATGAGCACGTGACATTCATATAAACCACTGTAACAATTCTCAGTGTGCTCTCTTAATAATCAGCATAGAAGTCAAAACAACTATACAACCAAGCAGCAAGTTGCACGGAACGAAAAAGCTGATCCAAGGCAATTTCCAGACATGTGTCACCTGATCTTCCATGAGGCAACAATTGTGTTTACTAAAGTAGTTCAGTGAACAGCTGAAAAGGTCAGAAAGTAGTCCCCCCCCCCAATTTCCCATGAAGTTCTCCAATTTTATGTATTCAAAAAACATTCTGACAAGACTGCATTTGAGGATCAGCATTGTCATTATACAGTATCTGGGATAAAAGTTGTTAAAAAGGGACTGATATTGCAGTCCTATACAGTACAAATTTAGCTGGGTGCAAGATCCTTCTAGCACAACAGGACATATGTCTGAGCAAACATGCATAGAATCCTTGTTCTGAATTAGTTACTTATGGATCCTGGTTTTGTTAAATGCAAATGTGTTTAGGGTGAACCTGCAAGATTTAACTTTAAAATGTGGGAGGAGAGATCATGCAGAATGGGAAGAGTAGAACACATGTGCGCAGCACATTTCCCATAGATGGTGGCAGATTTTGATTGACGTGATAACCCCACATGATCTGCGCTGGGTGAGCCCTTGTGCTGCAATTGTTTCTGTGGTCATAAGCCCCATTGATCTGGGGATCAGAATATTGCCAGTTTCTCTACCACCACCTTGAGGATGTGGTTTAAGATTCCTAGGCTTCTGAGAGAAACTGAGGACACCTGCTGTTTATGCATATATAATTTCACTACTGCATTATTATAAGAAAAGCCCTGGCATGCTTCTCCTAATATTATTCATATGTGCTTAATTTCCCCCTATTTTTTATATTAAAATAAACACTTGCCTGGATAGTTCAGTTGGTTAGAGCATGGTTGCAAGTTCGATCCCCATATGGCACAGCTGCATATGCCTGCATTGCAGGGGGTTGGACTAGATGCTCTTCAGGGTCTCTTCCAATTCTGATGTTATGATCTCATTTTGCAATGAAACCATGTACATGAAATGTTTCTGTACTGCACATTATGTAACTTTTTTTCATTTTTGTGTGAAATATATAAATAGATCTTCCAAGACTGATCCATACAGGAATGCTCAATCTCATACAGTACTTTTAAGAAGACGAATGGCTTCTATTTGTGTGTTTTAACATTGTTCACCAAGCTTCAGTGGAAGAGGTTGTGAGATAATACCAGCCTTTGTTTGACTAAGGATACACGGAATACAAGCCAACAACAGATGGTAACCCGGTGGCAGGGTGTTGAAGAGGATGCCATTTAGTGGGCACCAGGAACATTAACTTCTGTATAAATACATGCAGTCTATGTTTTAGATACACATAATTTTTTGTAGTTGATTTATATTTGTTGCAGCAAGTCAAACAAGCAATAGAATCAGAATTGTAATGTGTAACAGAATGGTCATGACACACTGACATATGCCTCTTCTGCTTAGGGCAATTTCAACTTAATTGAAAACACACAATGAACATCATTTAGTCAAAACGTCTGTTTGCTTTGGTCTGCAGCCACGTCAGTTGAGTGTGTAAGAAACCTTTCCCTCCTTTTTACTCAAATGAGAATGAAACATTGCTTGACTTTTGCAGTTGTGATTTACATAAAAGCAAAGTGCTCCAGTAAAATCTCTGGGAAATTCAAATGAACAGGAAATAACATGCAGTTCTTAATTTCAAAAAACACATGGGTAGATTTAACTATTGGGAGATCTTGGACTTGTTTTGTAAAAGCTAATCGTCTGTCTGGACCCAGGACAATATTTTTTGCTACCAAAGACACCAAGTGTCCCACTACACTGTTGCACATATTTTTGGGATCCCACAATGAGTTCAGTCTTTGTATTTGAGTTTGCAGGTATGTTTCTCAAGAGGCAAATCATAGGTCTGTAGAGCAGGTGTAGGCAACCTAAGGCCTGTGGGCCGGGTGTGGCCCAATCGCCTTCTCAATCCGGCCCACGGACGGTCTGGGAATCAGCTTGTTTTTACATGAGTAGAATGTGTCCCTTTATTTAAAATGCATCTCTGGGTTATTTGTGGGGCCTGCCTGATGTTTTTACATGAGTAGAATGTGTGCTTTTATTTAAAATCCACCTCTGGGTTATTTGTGGGGTATAGGAATTTGTTCATTCCCCCCCCCCAATATAGTCCGGCCCACCACATGGTCTGAGGGACAGTGGACTGGCCCACGGCTGAAAAAGGTTGCTGACCCCTGCTGTAGAGCATCATCTAGTCCACCCCCTGCAATCTCAACATGCAGTGCTCCATCCAGTTTGAAGCCCTGCTTAGCTTTGCCAATGTGCTAGCAGTTTTACTGCTGCACCATCGCAAAGGGACACATAAATATGTCATGAACCCTCATTCCTCCCATCATTAGCCTCATGCACATTCTTTCCCCTCCCCACATAAAGGCAGCTGTTTTAAAAATGGAAGTCCCACCAATGATCCATGTGGGGAATCTAGTATTTAGGAACAAAATAGCTTGGAAAATGCCATTCCAAGGTTAACAAAATCTAGCTGAATTTTTAATCACCACATTGATGTAGCTAACACATTTTTACTGTGGATATTGTTGAGTGACACATTCCATTCCTGAGGGGCGGGACTGCCATGAGTTTAAAAGGAATGGGGAGCAGTTATTTCAGTTGATAGAGTGGTTAGAGTTGATAGAGGTTTTGGGGAGCGTGTGGATAGTAGTAGTAGTTGTTAGAGCTTTTTGAGAAGGTTACTAGAACTAAATTAGTTAGCCAGTGTTATATGAAACTAAGAATATGATCTAAGAGCTTGTACGCATGAAACCATTACGCATTTTACATGTCCTCTAGATTAATAAAGCTTTCTTAAATGTTACTTTAAAAACGGATGTGCCTAGTTATTCCAGTGACGTATCCTAACTCAAGAGGGTGGTGACGGTAGTGAGGAGGTTAGACTAAACCTGAGGAGCAGGAAAATAGTTTAAAACCTCAAGGTCAAGCCCAGGGAAGACAAGTGCCAGGAAGAAGGTGCCACAAAGTAGCAACAGGCTGCTGGGGTGAACCTTAGGTAAAAGGGAATCCTGACTGTGAGCACAAGGTGGTTCCTGATACACTTGCCGGGAGTTAAAAGGGATACAGAGCCACGTTATTGGGAGAACTGGAACTGCACTTCGAATACTAGCAGACCCCAAACCTAAACAGGCAGTTTATTTGGGCGCAAGAAGGATAGGTGGGTGGTTTGTGAAATAACCAGTTTCCTTCAACACTCTGCTAGTGGTATAGAAAGGGAGGCACATCGCATTGGTGGGATCCGCACATATTAGGTGGGATCATTGAAAGTTTTTAGTGACAACGCCGGGATTGTCGCATTTAATTGGTGGCAACGCCCCGGGTTCGTCGCAACATGCAACTCTGTACTAAGCAAAATAGGAGGCTCCCTCTTTTTCTAGAATGGAAAGCATAGAGCTATGCCCCTCTGCCCTTCTGTCAGTGCCCTCTGTGGTAATCTGCCCTCCCATCTCCTCAGATGCTTTTCAATAAGAGGCATCCCCATCACAATCCTGGTTAGTGGTTTGATGTTCTAATGGCTATCAATTCTCAGATCTCCCCCTTTAACTATTCAATATAAGTTGCTAGTTATTTGGCAAAAGTCCTTTGTTTTGTCACAAGCTTCCATCCATGTAGCTTTATTCTTTCAAAAATTGGCTTTATTTTTTTTTCTTCCATGATTGAAATCTAGGCTCTATTGTCTCATTAAACAATTCTAAGATTGCCTTTGAACTTCATTTAAAATATTAGCAATTTGTCGTCTCACCACGTGTGAAGTAGACTGGTTTACCCACTGGTAGACAGATGTGATACAGTATTTTGGTGATTAGATGGCTGGCAAAAGGTTAAGGCAATTTAATGGGGTGGGTGGTGGGTGGGAGGCAAATCACACCCATCATCCAGCATACCTAAGGCACCTAGAGGCAAATCAGTTGATAAGCAGGTTTGACCATAGGTTAAAAAAAAAGAAAGATTATTTTTAGCTAGTCTTTACATGCAATTTTATTTATTTATCACAACTGTATTCTACACCCAAGGAGCAAGAGGGTTATTCTATTTGCTCTCTTCCACTTCCCACAATACTTAATTACTTAAGTCGGGCAGAGAAAAACTTACCTGCCCATTGAGTGCATGTCTGAGCACGGATTTGAACCAGAACCTTTCCAGTTCAAACAGCATCCTATCTAGTACACTGGTCTGGTTCTCTATCGAGAATATAAATATCTGAATTATAACCATATTATGTGCTAATTTAATAGTACTTTAATATAGACATATGCATCTGGAATGTTTCTCATGTGCACCCTACTGAATAAATGAGAACTGAACAAGAAGACGTTTCCTTGTATTTCTACAAGATTTGCACAGAAGGTTCTAGGTATACCGTCCCCACCAAGACCAAATGCATAACTTTAATTTTAATATTTTAGCTAGCCTGTCTTCAAGGTGAAGAAACAATGCATCTTGCTCGAGAGACAATAATATTTTATTACAAACTCCCTTCCCCGACAAACAAAACAAAACAAAACCTGCTTTGATGGAGCTGGTTGCATCTGTAGCCTTGAAAAAGAAAAAGTACAGCAAAGATTCTTCGTTCCTTGTATGCAGTCATTTGGTATATCTGTATCATTTGGCAAGTAAACAGCGATATAAAATATGTTAAATTTAATGAATATCTTCACGTTAAAATCCCAGATTTTATATAAATGGTTACATTTCTGTCATCCAGAAAAAAAGTTTATGATCTCCACCCACTGCACATAATGGAAGTGTTCTATGCCATGTTAAGCCAGATCCTACAGGTGCAGAACCGATAAGAATGGGCTGGAAAGAGAGAGGGAGAGAGAGGGAGATTAGATATCTTACATCTAGAACGCAACAAGACATAAGTTTTAAAATCATTTCTAAAGAACTCTTCAGCTGCAATGCTATGACCCGGCAATCACCTCCTGCATTTGCCTTCCAAATTGTTTTCATTTATCTCAGGGGAACTTGCTTGTAAACTTGCAGCAAGAAGCCAGAAAAGGATGACTTAAAGAAAGGGTTATAAGAGCCAAAAGCCACTGGAAATGTCTCCAGCCCCAAGCCCTTTTAAATAAATTGGAAGCCCCCCCCCTTCAAATTTCTTGCTATAAGCCTGGCACTGCATCTATAGAACCTGCAATCTGAAGCAACTGCTTCAGTCTGGTCCTGTTACTTCCACTTCATAAAAGTCTGTTGTGTCAGCTCAAGCGAAGATGGAAATATTTCAAATTTCTTACCCAAGAACTACCAAGACCCACTCACTCTCCAAGTTTATAGTCTGTGTTAGGATGTATATTGGATTCAGGCAAATCTCAGGTTAAAGCAGGCTGCTTTGGACAGAAGCTGGGCTTGTCCAGGTGCAAGGTGGCTCTCTGAAGCATCCTGAACCAATAATGTAATAATGTGCAAACCCTAATGTGCAAACCATGGATTAGAAAATGAAAACAAAGGCGTGGCTTGCCTGGACACACCCTTTGTTATCTTTTCAGTACTGGATGCAGAGCTTTTTTATACCCCCCAGGTTTTGCTTTTTAATCTGGAATCTGCTCCTTTTACCTGCTGGTCTTTTAGTGCCATTGATGAGTGATTATGATGTAAACTAATCAATTCAAAGGTGTTATTAAATAATAGACATTTAAAAATAATAAAATAAGAACCTATACTACCTGCCTTAAATTCAGTTAAACATTGCACATATTTCGCTCTTCGCAAGCTATCATCTCATTGATTTCAGTAACTGGTTCAAAATTTGCCTGCTTGAAGTCCTGCAAACAGGACATTAGAACTGCCTTTATGCATGCTCAGCCATGTGTATGTAACATATGATGTGCAATACACACATGTGTACATGAGTCCCTTCATCCTTGCACTCGTGTCCGAGACAGAAAGTTGGGGACTTGAGTGCAAATATTCAGACAATTAAAAAAGTTTTTTCCCGTACAGTATAGTATATTCATGGACATTCTCCTCTAAAGTTAAGTTTTATAGACAGTTTAACTTGTACAGACAACAGAAATTAGATGAAGCCTCAGGAGTGGAGGTATCATTTCAAAAAGAGTCAATCACAGTGTCACAAAACTTCTAATTGCCTATTACAATGTAAAGCCAATGGAATCCAGATTTCGTTTTGATGTGCCTTCTTGAACAGCAGCCTCCATGCAATCCGGCAAATTGTTTTTGAAACTGAGGCAATTTAAAAAACAAACAAAAACAGCTTGCAATATGGCAGGTGGGTTTGCCGTTTAAAAGGAGAAAGTAAAAAAAAATCATTTCGGCATGCCTAAACCCTTGATCACATCTAAAGTAGCTCATTGGATCACAGCCTATGAGCTTTTCATCCCCTTTATTCTGGACACTACAGTTGTAGACAGTGTTCCTAAAGATGTTCTGATAAGGTTGTTTCAAAGTACACTGAGTCCACTTATATTCATTTTGAGACACAAGACGAAAGAACAAAAACCTCCACATTGGACTGTGTCTTATCTGCCTTGCAATCGTGCTAAGTTCTTAGAAAGAGCCCATTTTATATTTTTATGCGGGGGAAGGTAAGAATGATATTCTGCATGTTATATTTGCATGAACTTTACCTGAGGATGTCCCAAATGATGGACTAGAAGCTGGCTGGTCATTTTGCCTGGATATCCGGTTGTGGCAAACAAGTTTTCATTGACTCGGGACCACCTATATACAAAAGCCCAAACCACAAATGTTCTTAGAAAAAATATTAGAGTATACCAAATACACAGGTTGTAATACAGTCAAAGTTAGCACCCTTGAATCTAATAATTTCAATGAGAGTAAAGCACTTGAGACTCAAGAGAATGTTTAAATTTGAATGGGTGATTCCGGGTAAGAGAGAATGTATATATATGTATTTTACACGTGTACAGTATACGCAAACATCTTTTTTCCTGCATTTATAAGTATAAACGTTACCTACAACCAATCATGCAGGCAGTAAATACTTTATATGTATTTCTGTCTCACAAAGTGAGAAATCAAATCGATCTGTAGCACTATCAGATATATATGGAGAAAAGCAAAAGTATATTGCTTGTTTAAAAATAATTTTCTCACCCTCCCAACCTCATTTTTACTTGGTTGGTATAAGCTGCTTCTCAATTAGGGTTTTTACTATTACCTATTACCTCAAGGTCTCTTCTCCCCCCTCCCCCCCCAAAATGTTTAAATGAAGGTTTAGAAGGCAATGGTCTTGTTAAAAATATTTTTAAGTTGTGTCGCAGTTCTCCCTTTACTTATTCGATCTCTTGTTACAGTTACAGGTAGGTAGCCATGTTGGTCTGCCAGAGTCGAAACAAAATTAAAAAAATTCCTTCCAGTAGCACCTTAGAGACCAACTAAGTTTGTTATTGGTATGAGCTTTCGTGTGCATGCACACTTCTTCGCTCCCTCGGCCAATAACGCGAGATGAGCGCCGCCACCCCAGAGTCGGTCACGACTGGACCTAATGGTCAGGGGTCCCTTGACCTTTAAGGTGCTACTGGAAGGAATTTTTTTTATCTTATTACAGTCTTATTCTTCAACAGACTAATAGACCACAACAAATATTGCATGGTATACCTACAAAAAGAGAAGCTGCATAGTATTTCCGAAAAGTAAATAGTACATGTACGACAAAACCAAACAATCCCTAATAAAAAATTCATAGGGTAGAGCCCACTTCAGCAGATGCAGTTTAGGACAAAATACCTGAATAATCTAGCTCTATCTGCATGGACAGGTCTCTTATCCAAAGGATAACTGTAAAAGAAAACAGAACAATTTCTAAGTGATACCCACACTTCAGTTTATGGGACAGTTATAAAAACCCCAGAAAAGGAATTGGACATGCATCTTTGACATAGTTACCCCCTATGTTTATAGGAATGTAAAAGTTTAAGAATAGGTTATGCAAATAGAAAAAAGAGCAGAGCTTTTGATAAAAATACCTAGATCGAGTAATGTCCCAGATAAACCAGTCATTTCCAGCAACTGCTCCAACTTTAAAAGTATTTTTTAAACACCAGTTTGCTGACATCAGTGGTGTTTGATCAGTTGTGAGAGACAAAATAGCTTGATGGGTGACAAGATCATAGAATCGTATTGTTCCGTTCTTCTCTGCGACCATTAACTAAAAGAAAAGTAAAATGAGGTTACAATAACTTTTGAACAGTAAACCTTAATTTTTTACTTCCCAAACCTAAATAAACCTGAATCCCTGTAAGAAATATTACAATATCAGCTAAGGGATTTATATTTTACAAACCCCATCTTGTTCACACTGTCCTTTTAGGGACTCAAGTAAATGACTGACCCACCTTTTCCCAAAACAAGAGGTCACATCTTTGGCTTGCTCCATGCCTTCGTACTATCCAGATATATCTGAAGTGTAGGATGAAGACGTGCCCGCTCTCCCCAGTCTTGAACTTGGGGACGGATAGGCCAGGTTGATCTCTAATTTTGCCCTGTGCTTTCAGGCATTCCAACTTCCCCCAAAGTCTGGAATAAGCCCCTCCACAGTATATGCCAGACCACCTTGGGGGAAGATCAGTGGTGACCACAAGTAATGTCTCCATACAAAGATCATGAACCCCTGCCCTACTTCAAATCTTTTATTTTGAAGAACTCATGGGTGGATTTCACTATCTGGAGAGCTTGGACTTCTTTTGTAGGATCGGGTACCAGGACAACTCAGTTCATTCTGTTGTGCCATGACACAGCCCTCAGCCTGCTGCAGTGCTTGAAAGATGCTGATTCGCAAGTCTGTGAATACTTTCATGTTGCTGGGGGATAGGAATGAGTTATCTCTTGTTGGCTTTGGAGATGGCATTTTAGATTGTTCAAAAAACAATCGAATTCAGACAAGCTTCAGTTTTGTGACCTATCACTAACTAAATCAAAGGTGTTTCCCCAAGGAAAAATTGCCTGTAGCATACTGACCTTGAATGCATCTTCAGGATGCCAGCCCACACTCACTCCAGGAGAACGTAGAACAAAGTCAGTGGTCAAGTTTCCTTCCAGGTCCCAGATCCTAAAAAACCAGAGAACAGTCGCGTTCTAAAAAAGGTTTCATACCACGCCCAGTTTAGAACAACCACCTCATTAAAGTTGTTACAACAGGGAAGAACTGTGCTGTTTTTGATCTTAAATTCAGTTGGCAGAAGACAGGATATGCTAGCCAATTAGCATTTAAATTATATAGATGGAGAAAACATATATGGAGAGGTGGTGGGTATCCTATAGGAGAGATTTTAGGGGGGGAAACTACACAGGAAGTATTTATTATTTCTCTAAGACAGAGATCATGCCACCTATTTGTAACTCTCTTTTGTTGCCCTCAGAAGGAAGTTCAAAGGGGTTCACATCAGACATGAACAAATACAGCATCAAGACAACCAAATGTGAAAACAATCCAACAATAAAAATGCTACAATAAATCTATAAATGAACTTTACAGTAAAGTACATAACTATATAACAAAGGGATAATAATAAACTACAACCCATACTTCAGTCAAAAAGATTAATCTATACAGTGTCCGCAATTTCGAGATTTCCAATTTCCAAACCAACACACCAAATACTCTAGTTAATAAAGGCTATGGAACTGAGGGAGGGGTAGCAGGAAGATTACACGTCCTTTTCATTTTAAAGCATTTTCCTTTGTAAGATTTCTGTTAAAACTTGGAGGTGGCTTCAGTAACACTATGCAAAGTGGCCTGCTAAATATGTCAAGGGCAGTCTTTGAATAACCCTATAATGTACCCATTTTCTTCCTATTTCTTCTGCAGTGTTTTATACACCTGCAGGTTATAAAGAGCTTATGATTTACCCTCTTTGTTTCACTTTCCCAAATGGAGGTGGGGTGGGTGTGCTCCCCAATGTAAAACAGAAGACACTGTAGGCAGATGCCTTACCATTTATCTCCCTCGCATTTGCAGGCTCTTCAATTCACATATTTATGCAACAGGAAGCTGTTCAAAGAAGGCTGTCTTCTGCAAACTGATGACTTCCAAAAATTTTCGGCTACAACTCCCATCAGCCCTAGCAAGCACAGCCATGCTCCTGATCAGGGGAGGCTACTGTGGGGTGGTTGCAAAGTATGCCTTAACTATAATCTTTTTTTAAATACGATAACTTGGATTACAGGAAAAAATAGAACCATGACCAATTGGATTATCCTCCCGCATTCAACATATAAAAATATCACTTGACTTAATTGCGTGATTTTATCATGGTGTTAAGTATTCTTGTTCATAAATGTATAAGTGAAAATGTTCCATTTAACCTTCTGTTAAAAGATACCAAATAGCAAAATATTTTATAAGTTAAGTTTTGCTTAGAGATCTTTTGAGTTCACTTCTCACCAGGGCTGTGAAAAGTTTATATTAGCATCGGAACATACTCTTTAGTAAAATGTCTTGTCAAGTCTAGACAAAATAGATGTGAAATAAAATAAATACAATTAATTAACAGTGCGAGCCTTTCTGTGCCAAACCTCAACAGATCAAATATTTGTTTTCCCTGCAAAAATCCTAGGGCCTCCAAATTTGGAAAGATCAGCATCCTTATTTTTAAAAACTCCACATTTTGTGAAAACAAAGAATATCTACTTGATTAGGTAATTTACAGACAAAGCCCTTTCTTCTGCTGCCAGAGGTTTTGCCTTGTAGGTCTTTCCAAGTCAAATCAACACTTTCTGCATGTGTTTACTATGCAGGGAAGGAGCGTAGTACAATTCAAGATGGTGAATCATTTTGGCCAGGGAACATCATGTCCCTTCCCCAAAGGCAAACGAGTTGAGGTGCAGGCAGCAATATTTTTCTGATTTATGCTTTAGTGTCAGGCCTGTATCTGCTTTATGTTTTGTGGATGTATAAAGATCATGTTCAGTAACAGAACATCCTCCGAGAGCAAAATACGCCCAACAACCTTTACCACTGCCCCAACTACAATATAGTCCTATTAGAGCCCCCTTCAGGTACTACACATTTTGTAGATGGCCAGATCTCCATGCCAGAAAAAAAGAAAAGCACATATAAACCAAACAAATGCATGCGCAGTCACATGAAAGCTGACAGAGTATGAGCTGAAGAACTGGGAAGTTCCACATTGAACCACAGTTCCACTATGAATTCCTTGGTAGTTGGTCTCAGAAAGATCAACCCAAAGGAAGAGGGGAAATCCAAAGGGGATGCAAAGCCCTGCCAGGTGGGAGAGGGGTGGACCAAAAGTTGGAGCCACCTGACCATGTGTTCAGGCTCACAACTGGGCCTTCCATGTGGTGATGAGGGCAGCAAAAAGATCCTACTTGTGTCCTGCATCCTTGGGAAGCCGTTTGGCGGAGCTGTTCCACGTGGTCCAGAGGTTGGTTGCGCCTGACCAGGGGGGCAGACCTCTGGGACACATGGTAACTAGCTGTAACTGGATGGTTAAACACTTTGGGGATAAAGTTGCTTGGCTCCGCTGTGATTCAGATGCTGCTACCGAGACAGTAGCAGACCCTGATGCTGGGAAAGATGGAGGGCACAAGGAAAAGGGGACAACAGAGGACGAGGTGGTTGGACAGTGTTCTCGAAGCTACTAACGTGAGTTTGACCAAACTGCAGGAGCCAGTGGAAGACAGGAGTGCCTGGTGTGCTCTGTTCCATGGGGTCACAAAGAGTTCACAAATAAACAACAACAACAACAACTGAGACAGTATAAACTGAGGCGTCCAATGCAACATCGAGCCTGGTGTTGTGGGATCATTTCCGGTTGATGAGGCCTGAGGATGTGGACAAGATAGTGCCAGTGATGTGCCAGCTTTTAAACCCTTGCTAAAAATCTTTTCTATGCCACCAGGTCTATGCAGGCAATTAAGAGGACACCCCACAATGGACTATTGATATTTGTGTCTTTTTGCTCTTGTTTTTAACTTCATATGATTGTCTGGTTTTATGTGTTTATACTGTTGCCAACAGCTGTGATACATTTTTATGATACAGCAGTATATAAATATTTTATAAATAAATAAACTAAAAATAAATCTTTCATATGTATATTTTCTGTGATGTATTCAAGCAGCACTTAATTTTGAATAAATTAAGCTAGTTGAAAGTTGAGATATGGCATGTTTGTTAATAATGAAACATCCTGTCATTTTCTCCATTTTAACTGCACAAAAAACAGGTAAAATTCAGATCAGGAGCAAATAGGACTGCAGATGCTTAACAATAAAAATGATAATTTGCTCTCCTTGGTTTCCCCCTCTACAGTCCATCTAAAGCAGGCATCCCCAAACTGCGGCCCTCCAGATGTTTTGGCCTACAACTCCCATGATCCCTAGCTAAGAGGACCAGTGGTCAGGGATGATGGGAATTGTAGTCCAAAACATCTGGAGGGCCGAAGTTTGGGGATTCCTGATTTAAAGCATAAAGCTCTTGATGGAAGGCAGACTGATAAGAGGCAGGCAACACTGAAAACAATTGTTCAATCCTTGAAAGGCACCGGAATCCATGGGGAAAAGAAAGAACAAATTATTAAGAAAAATCAATGCAGTAATAAAAAAAAATACTGGGCAGAGGTTTGTACCAAAGGAAGCATAAAACTATGCAAATAGAACATTTAAGTTCAGGCATTTAGTCAACATTTTCATGCACATCCAAGTTTTAGTTTTGGAGAATTTTTATAAACTGGAATATACTTTCTTAATAGTGTTTGGTTCAGATTTCCAGGCAACCACAAATTATGACGACAATCCCTCCTTCCTCCCTTCTTGTTAAATCAAAAGAAGTCATAATTCATATTATATGGACCATCCTTAACAGATGTTTCTTTGCAGGCATTCTGACTGCGTTTGGGAGATGGCTTGATTCAGAGGCACATGTAATGCATATTTGGAAAGCTCTATTTGAAAACTGCTAAATTATTACTAACCTGGGAAGAAAACTTAAGTACAGGTTTTAGAATGTCAGTCCTTCCTGTGGTTAATATTGCCTATCTATGAAAGTAATTCCCAGTGATTTCAAGAGGCTCCTTTTCTAAGTTAATACATTTGGAATTTCCCTATCATATTTTATATTGGCCTGGAGCCAAAGCACCACATAAAGGGCTACTTCCAACACTAGCCCTACTCAGAATAGCCCCCACTGAAATAAATGGGCATCGTTAACTACTCAGAGTATAACTTTGTTGGATACAACCCAATGTGTTCCCCACAAACATGTTGTCCCCCCGATCGATTACAGCAGCTGCCCTCTGAACAGCATCCCCTTGAGGACTGGGGGGGGGGTGTCATCTAAAATATCATCCCAAGAGCTGCCAGAGAAAAATGTCCATGTACATGCACAGATGAGCTTCTCTTGATCCCAGGCTTTGTTTCACAGAAGTACTGTTCTGGCCTGGAGAGTAACTTAGGAAGGGCACAGTCAAGAAAGATGAGTTGTATCACCTGCTAGATCCACTGATTGCTGTCTCCTTTACTGTAAATCTCTGCCATCCTCGCTTATCACTTTGGATACCAAAGAGAACTCATTTTCCTCCATAGGTCTCCTGTTTACTCTCCCACCCATTTCTTTTTCTCATCCCCTTTCTGTTGCGTACCATCTCCTCTACCGTACTCAATTCCAGCACCACTGAAATAAGGAAAGGTACTACTCCGCCCCACCCCCTGATTCACAGGCCAGTCTATCATATGCCCAAACTCTTACACTCTCTCCCCTTCACTTATCAAATCCCTGTTTCTTGGGAAACCTCCTCTTCCTTCCCTTGCTATGCTTTGGGTGTCTCGCCCCAGAATTTCGTATTCTCCGTTACTCACTGCCCATAGCCACCCACTGCAAAAACAGAACTTATACTCTCAGGCATTGCCCCAAAGTCCCTCACTTGCTTTCTTCCTATTGTGGCCCTAAAACCTTTCCCGAAGCCTCACAAAATAACAGTTCAAACCTCCTTCTTCACCTGTTCTCTTTCTAGAGCAAGTTGTTCTAGTCATCATTCATCTCATCTCTCTATTCAGACAAGCTTCTCTTCTTTTTGCTCCAGGCAACATCTTTCCCATTCTGTTTCTCTGATCAATTTTACTACATCCTAGCTTTTCTATGTATTTTCATGCATACTTTTAAAAGTGATGTCTTTTTAACCATTTTAAATATTTAGAACTATTGTAGTAATTTTAAACTCTTTTAAATGTAGCCTATGGCTAGAGCGCTATTCAGAGTCTGTTTAACATCTTCAATGAATATGCTAATTCCATTTTTGCTACAATAAACTGTATCTTTTCTTTATCTTGGCTGTCCTTGTTAACCCTGGGAATGCAAAATTCTGGAGTGCATTCAGGTCTCCATGTCAAAAGGAACCTTATAAAGGGGTAAAATAAAAAAAATCCTTCAGTAGCACCTTAAAGACCAACTAAGTTTATATTTTGGTATGAGCTTTCGTGTGCATGCACACTTCTTCAGATACACTAGAAACAGAAGTGTCAGACCCTATATATATACAGAGGGTGGTGGGGGTGGGTGGGAATGGGTGATGGGCTGATGGGAGTGGTAAACCTGTAGATGGCTGTTAATGGCTGCTGATGGCTGCAATTAGTCCTGGGCTGAGGTGCTAAAGAAAGCTTGATCCCACCCCCACCACCCTCTGTATATATATAGGGTCTGACACTTCTGTTTCTAGTGTATCTGAAGAAGTGTGCATGCACACGAAAGCTCATACCAAAATATAAACTTGGTTGGTCTTTAAGGTGCTACTGAAGGAATTTTTTTATTTTGCTTCGACTCAGACCAACACGGCTACCTACCTGTAACTTATAAAGGGGTGTCAGGGTTGCATGGGAGAACTGCAAGTTTGCATTTAAACTGCACACTTCACAACGCAAGGCACTGACTATTCAAGTGCTGAAGAAGTAACTGGCAATTCTCTCACCAACTTGTATATAGCCACTCACTTGCTTGCCTGCGGCAAGTAAGATTTGGCCTCCAGATGGCCAGACAGGGAAGCTTTTAAAAGCAGGGGCAATTTTTTCAGCTTGTCAGCCCACAAAATAGCTATTATATCTGTTCTCCATGGCAACCAAGATAAAATCAACACACACAAAAGCTTACATAAAAAACCCCAAACCACAGTGTTGATTAAGTGCTAGGGCTACTGTAATGGGCGTGAGGTGGTTACTCATGAGTAACGACGCTGAACTCCAACCTGGCTCCAACCTGCCCCCTTCCTGCTCCTCCCCCAGCATAAGAACTTGGAGACCCCCAAGCACCTCCTACCCTCTTTGCGCTTGACCCTTCTGCGCAGACAGGGTGAGGGAAGCAACGTCCCCTCTTCTGAAATCTCCTGTTGCAGGGAGTGCAAGGGCTCTTTGCTACCATCTCCGAGCCCTCTCTCCACCCTTCTGACCATCCCTCCTTCCTCCCCATTGGACAACTCGCGACTATCCCGGCTGGAAGAGGTGGTGGAGGAGAGGAGGGGCTGGGGATCCCTGTAACCTGATCTGACCTCAGGACTCTCTGGGAGTTCAAAAAGGTCTTCTCCCTAGTCCTTAGCTGCCTGCTGCTCTTTAAAAGGTCTGAAACAGAAATAAACCCCTTGGAAATGTGTTATTTGCGGTTCGAGGACCCGCCCCCCCCCCCCCGCGATAAATAAAGACACAGTGACACATGGTATTAGAGTTAATGGGTAGAATGAGGCCACAACTTTATTGGTTAAAGCAAGTGAGAGGTATTGGCTTAGGCATTGGACTCGCTAGCAAGCGTGACTCCACCCCGCTCGGCGGGGGGGTCATGTCAGGTTAACACCCCAAGGGAGGAGCCTGTTGATGCAAATACAACTGAAAGCTCCCCCTGGTGCCACCGGGGGTCGTGCCATGGACCTAGCCACCAGCAGTGCGTAGGACGGGATCCACGACCGCCGGATCCCTTAAGGGGATACCCCTATAAGAGGAGGGTTGGATGATGGCCACAACCAGTCCTCGAACACACCAGACAACTCCATATTCCAATGCCTACCGCCAAATACCGAAGAACTTGTGACGAATTGCTACGAGGCAGGCGAAAAAACCAAGAGGCCGGTGCCAATTAGCCAATTAGCCAAAAAACTCCTACCAGGCCCCTTGGGCAACCAAGGCGACCAACCGAAGTCCATAGCAAGGTCAAAGCGAACACCCTAAGGGGAAACCTAAAGGGAGGGTGGGCGGGAGATCCGATGAGGTGCAGGGGTGAAAAGGGGCGATCTGGAGTCTGCCGCGCTCTTTTAAAACCCGGTAGCCCCGCCCCCAGCTGGTCCTATTGGCCAGCCCTGAGCGCGGCAGGTAAAGGTGGAGCAGGGGGCGGACACGCCCCCCTGCTCGCAGCGTAGAGTGGGTCCCGCCCGCAAATTCCCCCCTCTCTGAAGAGGAGGGATCTTAGCAACCAGGGCCAGGTAGTGCCAAATGTTTTCTGACCCAGAGACAGAGATTCTCCTCACACAGGTAGCTGGACAGCCTGCAGCTCCTCCCACTGGCAGTGGCCACTAATGATGCAAGAAACCCACTCCTTAGACCAAAATTTCCCAATCTAGTGCCATCCAGATATTGTTGGTCTATAACTCCCATTATCCCTGACCATTGGGCTAACTCGGACTTTAGAGTTGCAGTCCAAGAATACCTGGAAAGTATCAGTATTTTTTGCAAAGGTGGGCAAATAAAACTTTTTCCAGGATAGTAATTGTCAGAGGGCCTGATATGGCTACTCTAGAGTAACGACTCCAGCATGGTCTTTTAAGGCTTTTATTAAGTGCTGATTATTTACAGTGTTCAGAGCAGTAAAAATGCATCCTTAAGGTGAGGTGTCAGAACCTCCGAATGGCGATTGGCGCGTTTTCTTCCAGCACCAAAGCTTTGGCAGACCCAACCTCTTCCCCCTACGTTTGCGTCGCAATTCGGGAGTTGGGGGGATTGGCCTCCCCCCCGTGCGTCCAACTTCCTGTCCCCCCTGAGGCATGGGCTCCACAACCTTGCCTGAGCCTCGGACACCACTTCCTGACTCTCCGCTGGAGGCAGAGCTCTCCTTACTCTCTCCAGCGCTTGGGGATGGGCTGGAACTTAAGATGGGAGGGACTTCCCTGTATCCCTTGTCCCTCACATCCACCCCCCTCCCAGGCTCCCCCCCCCTCCCTAGGGGCTCTCTGCTTGCTGGGGACGAGTGAAACCCCAAGAAGTCTGTGGCATCCGAGCCTGTGGGTGTAAAAATTTCCCCCCAATCCGGCGATCTTTCCCCCTCCCCCTGAGAAGACGGGAATCCCAAGAAGTCAGTGGCGTCAGAGCTGGTGGGAGTAAAAATGTTCTGCCAGTCCTCTCCTGCCTCTGACGTCGTCGACCTTGGTGAAAACCACACCTCTTCTTCCGTATCCTCAAATTCCGCTTCCCATCTCCATGGAGAGCTGCTGCCTGCGATCCCTTCCTCCCGCCCCTCCCCCTCTTCCTCCCTTTCCATGTGCCAGGGCTTGGGCCTGTGGGGGAACAGGGCGTGGAACTCTTCTACTAAAAATTCCTCAGGTACTTCCGTGGCTGGTATCCACTCATTGTGGGACGGCGGAGTGTCCTCCCATGCTATCAGGTACTCCAGCCCTCTCACCCCTCTCCTTGAGTCTAAAATCTCAGTTGCCTCATTGAGCTGACGGGCGTTTCCCGTCTCCCCCCCTCCCTCTGGAGGCTGATCGCTGTCCCTGAACCTAGTACTTTCTCTGTACGGCGATAGCAGCGATCTATGAAACACTGGGTGCACTCTCATGTCCTCAGGCAGTGCTAGCCTGAAGGCTACCGGGTTGACCTGTTGCGTGACCGTGAAGGGGCCCAGCCTCCTGGGTGCTAACTTCTTGCATCGCCCCCTGGTGGGAAGACCTTCTGAGGATAACCAAACCTTGTCCCCCACCCTGATGACCTCTCCCGGTCGCCTGTGGCGATCTGCCCCCTTCTTGTACGTTTCCTTGGCCCTCTCCAAGTGTTCTCTGAGCTGCTGGTGCACCGTCTCCAGGTCCTCTGCCCAATCCTCTGCCTGTGGGCCCTCTTCCTCCTCCTCCTCCTCCCCCTCCCTCTCCGGGAAAGATCTGAGGTCGCGCCCGTAGTTGGCCTTAAAGGGCGACACCCCTGTGGAGACGTGCACCGCATTGTTGTAGGCAAATTCTGCCAGTGGCAGGCGATCCACCCAGTCCGTTTGCCTCTGGCTGACGTAACATCTCAGGTACTGCTGCAGAATGGCGTTGACCCGCTCCGCCTGTCCATTGGTCTGCGGGTGCCGAGCCGTAGACAAACTGACCTCCACCTGCAGGAGGTTCATTAGCCGCCGCCAGAACCTGGAAACAAATTGGCGGCCACGATCCGAAATAACTCTTAAAGGCAATCCATGCAGTCTGAATACGTGGTCAACAAACAGTTTGGCCGTCTCTTCTGCCGAGACCGCCCTGGCACACGGTATAAAGTGGCACATTTTGGACATGAGGTCCACCACCACCAACACTGCGGTCTTGCCCCTGGACGACGGCAGGTCTGTGATGAAGTCCATGGACACTACTTCCCACGGCCTGTGCGGTGTGGCTAAGGGCTCCAGCAAACCTGCTGGTGGCGCTCTGACCACCTTTGCTCGCTGGCAGGTGTCACAGCCCCTTACATAATCCCGCACATCCTCCCGCACCCCTGGCCACCAGAAGTGTCTCATAACTAGGTGAGTGGTTTTGTCCCTTCCGAAATGACCCGCCGTTGGGTTGTCGTGCATCTGTTTGAGGACCTTACCTCTCAGCTGTTTGGTGGGCAGGTACAGGGGCTCCCCTGTAAAAAAGCAAACTCCTCCTTTCCTCAAAGTCTTTAGCCTGCTCCCTCCCCCCTCGCAGCTCTCTGAAGATGCGGGAGGCAAACTCATCTGCTGCCGTCAGTGCGGTGAGTTCTGCCTCGCTCACCACTGCTGCTCCGCAGGACCATGCTGATGGGGGGAAAATGTGCCTGGGCGCTGGTGGCAACTCCTGCTCCATGTACTCTGGTTTGCGGGAGAGGGCATCCGCCCTGACATTCTGCTCCCCCGGGATGTAGTGGATGGAGAAGTTGAAGTTCGAGAAGAACTCTGCCCACCGTATCTGTCGCTGGTTGAGCACCCTGGCCGTTCTCCAGAACTCCAGGTTCTTGTGGTCTGTGCACACCTGGATGGGGTGCTTGGCGCCCACCAGGAAGTGTCGCCAGTGCTGGAAAGCAGCGTGGATCGCAAGAAGCTCCCTATCAAACACCGTGTAGTTGCGTTCAGGCTGTGTCAGCTTCCTGGAGAAGAAGGCACAAGGTCTCCACTCTCTGTTGGCGTCCAGTTGCAACAGGATCGCTCCCAAAGCCCGGTCTGAAGCATCGGTCTCAATGCGTAGGGGCGCATCCTGCACTACGTGGAACAGGTTCTGGTCGGACGCGAACACCCTTTTGAGGCTTTCGAACGCTGCTTGCGCCTCCGGCGTCCACCTGAACTTCTGCTTGCCTCTCAGGCAGTCCGTGATGGGAGCCGTGACCCGCGAGAAGTTCTTGATGAATTTCCTGTAGAAGTTGGCGAATCCTAGGAGGCGTTGGGCATCTTTGCGCGTCCTGGGGCTGTGCCAGTCCAGGATGGCCTGCACCTTGTCCTTGTCCATCGCCAGCCCCTTGTCTGACAGCTTGTAGCCCAGGAAGTCCACTTCCCTGGTGTGGAACTTGCACTTCTCCAGCTTCACATACAGGTGGTTCTCCTTCAGGCGTTGCAACACCTCCCTGACATCCTTCACATGTTGCACTGGGTCAGCGGAATAGATAAGGATGTCATCCAGGAAGACCAGGCAGTTCTTGAAGAGAAGGGACCCCAGGACGTGGTGCATGAAGGCCTGGAAGCATGCTGAGCCCCCTTGCAACCCGAAGGGCATCACCAGATATTCAAAAGAGCCCAGAGGCGTGAACATCGTGGTTTTCCACTCATCGCCTTCCCGGATCCTGATCAAGTTGTACGCCCCCCTCAGGTCTAGCTTGGTGAAAATCTTGCCCCTGCGTGCTGCTGTCAGGAGATCGTCCACTCTGGGCATGGGGAAAGCCACTGGCTCTGTCACTGAGTTGAGCCGTCTGAAATCCACCACAAGACGGCGCTGTTGCGTGTCTTTCTTGTCCACCCAGAAGACCGGGCTGCCTCCTGCTGCCTTGCTTTCTCTGATGAACCCCCGTTTGAGGTTCTTGTCTATGAACGCACGCAAATCCTCGAGTTCCTGATCTGACATGGCGTACAGCTTGGCTGGGGGTATCGTTGCCCCTGGTACCAGGTTGATCTGGCAGTCGAAAGACCTGTGTGGGGGTAGGTGGTCGGACTCCGCTTCGCTGAAGACCTCCTGCAGGTCCCAGTACTGCTTGGGTATCGCCTCACCCCCTTTGACATGCATGGTGGCCACCGTGGCTATTGGAGGCCCCTCCCCTGGTTGGTGCTGCATGCAATGTTCCAGACACAAGTCCGACCCAAACGTGATGCATCTCTGGTGCCAACTTATGGAGGGGTCGTGGCGCGCCAGCCAGCTCATTCCCAAAACGATGGGGGGGGTCTGAGATGGTTGTGACGTTGAAAGCCAGTGTCTCTGAGTGCCTTCCCACCGTCATTCTCATGGGGGGGGGGGGTTTGATGAGTGATGGCCCCTCCCAGCAGCTCTCTGCCGTCAATGGTGGCTACGTGCAGGGGAAAATCCAGCTGCAGAAGCTGGATCTGGTGCTCTTCTGCAAAGTTTCTCGAGAAGAAGTTGGCTGAGGCACCACTGTCAATTAAGGCGAGGACAGTCAGGGGATAGCCATTTGGGAGCGTGGGAACCAAGGTTTTGCTGCGCGCGTCGCTTGTTTGTCATACCATCTGGATTCCTGTCTCACCCCCACCGCCAGCGCCGCTTTGCTTAACTCATCCATAGTCCGCGGTCTAGGACCTCTTGCCAGCTCATCCTTAACGTCTGCATGCAAACCCAGGTAGAAGGCTGATTTCACTGGCTCACTTTGCAGATCCCACCCCAGTTTGTGCACCAGCATGGTGAATCTCGCCCAGTAGTCCCTCACTGTCGATTTTCCTTGTGTTAAGTTATGAAGCTCCTGTTTAGTGGCCTCCATTTCACTGTCACTAGCGTACATTATTTTTAAAGCTTCTAGAAATAATTTTGCGTTCTTCATGCAAGGATTTTTTTGCGCAATGAGCGGTCTTACCCATTCCCGGGCGGCCTCCGTCAAATGCTCTATGATAAAGGAGACTCTGTGCGCGTCATCTGGGAATTCTGCTGCATGCAATTCCAGCGCATAATTTATTTCTGTCTCGAATCCTAGGTACTCCCTAGGGTCGCCGCTAAACTTGGTGACTAGGCTCTGTCCCCTTCTCACTTGGACTAGCTGCGGCTGGGGCGCCCCCCCACCTCTAGCGGTTTTCTCCTCTTCCAACTTTTTCTGCAGGTCCAATACCATCACCCTTAGCTGTTTCTCAGTCTCCTCTTTTGTCCTCACCTGGTCCACCAGCTTGTTCAGCTCCTCCTGCGCCCCCCGCGCTTCCTCCTGAGCGGCATGCAATTGCTGCTGTGCCTGCGCTGTGAGGTTCCGTAGCTCCTGCTTCGCTGCTTCGGCCTCCAGCCTCCACTGCTCAGCCTCTTGAGCGCTCATCGCTGCACTCCAAAGTAGCCAAAAAAAGATTCGGAGGTTGCTGTCAGAGGGCCTGATATGGCTACTCTAGAGTAACGACTCCAGCATGGTCTTTTAAGGCTTTTATTAAGTGCTGATTATTTACAGTGTTCAGAGCAGTAAAAATGCATCCTTAAGGTGAGGTGTCAGAACCTCCGAATGGCGATTGGCGCGTTTTCTTCCAGCACCAAAGCTTTGGCAGACCCAACCTCTTCCCCCTACGTTTGCGTCGCAATTCGGGAGTTGGGGGGATTGGCCTCCCCCCCGTGCGTCCAACTTCCTGTCCCCCCTGAGGCATGGGCTCCACAACCTTGCCTGAGCCTCGGACACCACTTCCTGACTCTCCGCTGGAGGCAGAGCTCTCCTTACTCTCTCCAGCGCTTGGGGATGGGCTGGAACTTAAGATGGGAGGGACTTCCCTGTATCCCTTGTCCCTCACAGTAATTGTTTTTTGTTTTTTGCAAGGCTGCTATATTGTTTTAACCTACATACAGCAAGCGTCAAAAGAAAAGTGAAGAACCAATACGTAATCTATGGGAGGCGAGTGAAAAGCCACATGTGAAAAAATACTGAAAGTACTCTTATCCTTATCTCATACTACAAGAAGAAGAAGAGGAGGAGTTTGGATTTGATATCCCGCTTTATCACTACCGAAAGGAGTCTCAAAGCAGCTAACAATCTCCTTTCCCCTCCTCCCCCACAATAGACACCCTGTGAGGTGGGTGGGGCTGAGAGACTTCAGAGAAGTGTGACTAGCCCAAGGTCACCCAGCAGCTGCATGTGGAGGAGCAGAGACACGAACCCGGTTCCCCAAATTAGGAGTCTACCGCTCTTAACTACTACACCACACTGTGAACTTGATTCTCTACAGTGACCTTAAAATTTCTATGACCTCTTTTCTTTTCTTTTTTTAAAGACAATGATTTCATTTCTAAAGAATTTACAGTCTAGCGATAGGCCTGTCCTAGGAACAGTAATAAAAAATGACAAGCAGAAAATACTTGGCATTTGTTGCGAAGTGTTTCACAGCAGAACAATTATGCAAAGTGAGCATATAATATGATTAATGCTAACAACTAAGTTATAAGGGATCAGGTAATACTTTTGTTTCAGAAAGTTATTCTCTTTGTGAGATGCCTAGATACTGTAGCAAGTCACAAACCTGCATATTGTCGGGTTCTTTGTAATGATTAAGTGCTAAACGGGGGAGGGGGGAATGGATCACATCTGTATGACACATTTTAATACAACAAAAAGTGGGAAGAAACCCTAGAATCCAAGGATCAGCAAATATTCTCCTTATGTCACAATCTTTAATCCAAGTCCAAATATTCCCTAGTAAAGCATTACAGTACATAACAGCTAAATTGGTGAACATTGTACTGTAAGTTCATGTCTTTAGAAAGAGAAAAAAAGATTTATTTACAATTGGAAAACAAAGCGTTTTTATATTCTGGGTGATTTTTCTACCATGGGTAAAAGTTAAATACGGTAATTACTTTTCTATTAAAAACATACAACTAAAATGTTAAATGCTCTATTTGCAAACAAAACTAGCATTCCAATTCTAAAGTTAACATTCCTATCAACACTGGGGCAGTATCTTGGCCTCTCAACATCACACTGCCAAAACAGCTGGTACACTCCATGTGTTTATATAGCCTGAGCAAATTTTAGGATAAGGCAAGCTACATTTCTTAAGCTCTCAAGCTATTTTGAAAAATAATTTAGCCTGGTCTTATTGCTGAAGTACTGCAAAATGAGGGGTAAAGGGGGGTGGAGGAAGGGAAGCCCGCTGAGAATAAAAGACAAAAAACACTGCACAACCACTGCCAAAGGGCTGAAACGGTTTTTGAATGTGCAGGATGACTCCCAGAACAACATGTTTTGGCAGAGGCTGTGATGAGAGGAGCAAAGGAGGGGAAGCGGCCTAGAATACCCTTGGGTATAGCTCTTCTTTCAGTTCTTACAGCATGCATCCATCCTAACTGTCCAAATAACAAATAGGCCAGCAAAGAAAAATGGGGAGTGGCAAAAAAATAAAAATAAATCCTGAACAAAAAGCAGCAGTTATGCAGGAAAGTACTAGAACTACAACATTTTCCTACCACATGGAAATTATGACTCGGAGGAAAGTGCTACAATGAGTGATGGGGAATATATACTCATGCTCAGCAACTACTAGACCAGTGTTTCTCAACCAGTGTGCCTCCAGATGTTTTGGGACTACAACTCCCATCATTCCTGACCACTGGTCTTGCTAGCTAGGGATGATGGGAGTTGTAGCCCCAAAACATCTGGAGGCACACTGGTTGAGAAACACTGTACTAGACAGCAGTACTAACCAAATACATTGCTTCAGGCTTTGTAGAGCAGACCCCTCATTGAGGGAGAGAGTTTGCAACCTATGTAAACCTCACTATACTTAAAAATCTAGTTTCACAGGATGAGTGAAAATCAACTGTGGCCACTTGCTTGTAGAACACACTTCCACTAGTGAGTGAATGGGGCTTTCCCTCCCTCTTTACACAGTCCCTGCAGTCCCATATTGGGAGACACTCTGGAGCAGATTTGGGGAGAGGGACAAGAAGGTAAGTCCCATTGCACAAGCAGAAGCTTGCTCGTACAATGTTGGACATCATCCTATGAGTTAAAGCAGGGGTCCCCAGACTTACCGCGCGGCGGGCCGGTGCCCGCTGCGCCGACCGCGCAGTGGGCCGGAGGGTAGGGGAGTGCGCGCGCAGCGGGCCGGAGGGCGGGGGAGTGTGCGCCCGTGCGCATGCGCACACGCACACGGGCGGGGAAAAAATCGACGAAAATCGCTTGTGCGCATGCGTATGGGCCTCCCCCGACCCGGAAGTGCACCAGAAATGACCTCTTCCGGGTCGGGAGAGGCCCATACGCATGCGCACAAAGGATTTTTGCCGATTTTTTAGATCGTCGCTGCGCCGCGCGCCGTGAGAGCGGGCGGCGGCAGCGGGCGGCGGGGGTCGTCGCGGGCCAGATTGGAAGGCCGATTGGGCCGCATCTGGCCCGGGGGCCGTAGTTTGGGGACCCCTGAGTTAAAGTAAAAGGCCTGTGTGTGTGTGTGTGTGCGTGCAGGAAAAAAATGCTGGAAGGACACAAGAACAAGTGAGTAGTAAATTATTTGATTAATAAAACTGTTTAAACTTCCAAGTCCCCCTCCTCTCAACAAATATTTTATTATACATGCAGATCTCGCTCTCCACATGCTTGCTATATGAAAGACTTATGCCCAAACTTTGCTATATTCTCCGCAGGTTCACTTTTTCCAGCAGTCAGCTTCCTTACTTGCTTGGATTTTTTGTTTTTTCCCTGGTTGTCAGCAGCCATTTCAGGAAGAAATCATGGAGAGAGGGGGAAAGACAGTGGACAAATTCCGCCTGAGAAATTCTTATGAGAAATGTTTCCAAAGGAAACAATGGCAATTGTGGACTTTTTATGCAAACGCTCACCTAATAAACGATTTCCAGAGAATGCATTGCATCAGTAAAGCAGGATCTGCATGTATTCTATGAATTATTATTTTTAAAAAACCTCCATAAAAAGGCTTGAAATCCTGCAATTACAAGTTTTTCCTTTACATATTTAGCAAAGTGAGCCAGTATTTTTTATAAGTAATTTGCAGGGAAGTACAAGCACACAGTATTTTTTAAAGTAATACACAGGAATAAAATAAGTTTAGTCAGTTTTTATATGCAATCTTCTGAAAAACTGCACTGCGTGAAATATCAACCCTTTTAGAAATTACATAGTTAATACTTAGAGAATTGCTTCAGTGATCAATGCTCTAGTTTTAATTAAAAATATGTAGAGAGAGTTAAATTCACGTGTTTAGAAGAAGACATACCTGCAAGTATGGTCATCACTCACACTTGCAATTTCCTGACCTTCTTTAGGTGAAAATACCACATCATTAATGTAATCTGTGTGGCCCTCTAAAGTCTGTTGATAGAAAGCAGAAATATTTTTTGTTATAAAATAAACAAAGGAAGTTAAAGAACAACTGGTACAAGCAAGCAAATGTAAAGTGAAGATCTTAATTATTATCTGTCAGGGTAGGATACAGGGGACAAAAGAAATGGCTTGTGTTGGACCCAAGCAATTTAGAGCATTGCAGCATACAATAACTATCTAGATTGTGTGTGGAAAACAGATAAAGCCAATAAGGCTCTCAGAGACCTATCTGTTTTAGGAGATAGCTAGTTCAAAACAGGACAGCTTAACAGCCAAACAGCCACTAACTGCAGCCTCGTGAAATGAGCATATCAATGGAACCTAGCACCATACCTGCACAAAACCTCACCTAGCAACCTCAGACACTCACTAAAAGTGGGGTTGGAGCAAAGCAGACCTTTTATAGGATGCCACAGAGAAGGGCATGACAGGATGATGACCATTGTCCCATTATGGTCCCAAGGATAAAGGGGGAAGGCAGATCAATTATTGCAACACCAAGGAGAGCTCTTAGTGAGCAATTTGCTCCAACAAGGGTTGGAGCTGAGGTTTTTGAGCCCCTGCCTCCCATCCACCTCTCCTGGGCTCTGCTCCCTTTTGGAGAACTGAAATGCCCACCCTCTCGCCTTCATAGAGGCACTTCTCTTGTATCCCATAGCCTCCCATTTGCTGAACTCCCTGCACAACTGCCTTGGTGAGAGTGTGGGAGACACTCTTCTTCAGCTTCAGAGAAAGGTGCCCATGAGGGTTCTTGCTCTGGTTCTATGTGTGGCCAGAATGCTCCTGGACAATTTGCTCAAAGAAAGCATTGTAGACCCCACAGCTGTATAATTAGTACTTCATAATCAAAAAGGCTGCAGAAAAAATAATTGAGAACAACAAAGGTGTAACTGACCCTGCTGATTTCTAAGCAAAGTTTGACCTTGTGGCCATGGATGACAAATTCATACAATCTAAAAGCTATATTGATGGGGTCTGAATACTAATGAAATCCAGTTGTTTCTAGGAAGGAAAGTTAGTAATAGGGAAATAGCTAGTTAGAGAAGTATTCATCCAGATACAATCTTTCAAATTAGGGCCAAATAGTCATATTTTTACGGCCAATTGGCACTTTATTCCTCCATTACCACTACCAGCAGACAAAGGTTCCAGCTTCTTCAAGCTGGCTTTCAACATGAACATGTTGAAACAACTCGCAGACAAGCTGCGACTGTAGCCTCTCCATTGGTGGGAGAAGTTAACAGTGATCCAGAAACAGAGAAAGAGAAGAACCAGGGCAAGACTGAACATCTGCTACCTTGGTGTTTTTAAACTAACTGGGCCATGTTCGGCTGCATATTAGCCATTTTGTCTACAAAGTGGGTAGCAAAGTATTAATATTGAGCATAAGATGACACAATCATTTTCTTTAACCATACACCTAAAATAGTTCTACTGGACAACAATGTAAATGAAGGAATACTACAGAACTGGCATTCAAAACCAGCATCATCTCATAATTTGTAGTGTTTTCGGAATAATCATTATACATTTTTGTATTTAGTCTTGCAAGTCTCAGCATGTTACCAATTCAAACAATTATATGTTTAATCAATTGACATTCAAACTTCTGTTTATTTTACTATACAAGGACCTATGGAAACCTATTTCTTGTCTGATCAAGCTGTAATAAGCATTGCTCACATCAATTATATAGTAAAAACAATCTTCCAAAACAGTTTACATACATGATTAACATCATTCATCAAAGAAGCTCCACTGACATTAGTTATAAATCAGAGTGTTAATATATAAAGTCTAGCACCAGTAGACTTTCTGGCAGCTTGAACTATCAGCTCAATCTGGGAGTGTTAATAAACCACCTTAATCACAATAGTGTAAATTGTAGTTTTAAAACTATCACAACTATGACTTGTAGAATCTCAACATTATTTGGATATGTATGGGAGGCTGTTTTGAAGAAGGATAAATATTATTCAAGAGAGTGATTCTTAATCATGGATTAAAGTGATATTTAATTATAAAATAGTAGCTGCTTCAATAGGAATATTTATCAGACACAAGATTTTAATTTCTTCTTGTAAAACAGTTCCCTGCATATTATTTCCATAAATTATTCAGGCACCACTCTGCATATTTCTGGTATTCTTCTTCCTTAGCATGCCATATTGCTCTACCTTCATGTTCCTATTTGTATCTATTTTAGACTGAACAATTACTAGGCAATTAAAGAACATTTATCCATGTTATTAAAATTTTGCCTTAAGAAGTATACAATGGTTTTGTTCTGCAAGAACACACTGATTTTAAAAGTGTTAAAACTAAATGATTCAAGGTTTACAACATTTATGTAACTTCATAAATACCACTCCAATAATATTTACTTTTAAAAAGTTGACATGTTAAATAAAGAACACAAAATAGCATTTATCATTATAATTTGTTTCTCCTTCTCACCTTATATCCATTATTTTCTTGGAGATCTGAGGTGAATAACCTTAATTTCTTATCAGCAGCTGCAGTACAAAATCTAAGGTAATTAGACAAGCAATACATTCAGTCATTCCATACAAGTGAAATATAGTTGGCAATGTTATTAAAGATGGATTTCTCGAAGTAAATTTGCATTCATTATAAAATGAAAAATAATTAAGCTGCCATATTTCTCTGAACATATACATTAGATCACAGCCAGGCAGGAATTACTCGCAATTAAAGAAAATAATACCGTTCCTGATTTTGTATGTTAGTATGTTAGGAACAACTTATATGTATTGATGTGTGGAGCTAATCAATAGCATTTATGTAACTTGTAGCTCATAGCCAAACATTTATGAAAATAAGAAGATAGCAGGAAGAAAACCCTAGGAGGGATCTGAGTCAATGCCGATTATGCTAGCAGTGCTAATCAAATAATTAAATATCATTCAACACTTTCAATTACTCAAGTTTCAGTTACTCAAGTTCCTTCAGCCTAATATTGTAACTTAATCAGATTTAACATAAAATAGTACAGGCAAAAACTGAAAAGGCAAAAACTGCTATGACACCTTACCAAAGTCTGAGTTGCCTCAGAGGAAATAAGCAAAGGACAATTTACCCTGGCGACCAGGGCTCTCAGACCCTGCTGCACAATGCAGCACCACATGGAACACATGAACAGTTTTCTTCTGCCTTGGATAGCTACAGGAGAAAGTGCTGTTCACATAGCAGACGTGGCTCTGTATTTCTGGGTTGGCTGTGCACACAGAATAGCATAAGGGGACCAATTGCTTCTGTCCCTCTGTACTGGCAAATTATTGCATGTGACGAATTAGGCTGCTTACAAAAACTTGTTAAAACTTGGTTTAACAAAAGGTACTTTGGCAAAGTTCCCCCACTCCACACCAGTATTGTTGCTACAGATTAATGCTAATACTTATCTGGACAAATTTCTTTAAGACTCTCAGGGAATGGGCATTGCTTCACAAAAGAAACTCCAGTACTGCTTGTATGACAGATCACCACATTGTTTCATTCCCTGTTCCTGCACACATTTTGTTTGTTGAACACAGAGTTTATTTTATATATACAGTAGCATTTGTTTTTAAACACAGAGGTTTATCCATCTCATTCATAACTGACTTTCCAGGATGAGTTGTCTAAGGCTGCAGTTCTACACACACCTACCTTGAAGTAAGCTCCATATAACTCAATGAGACTTGCTTCTGAGTACAGTCGAACAGAATCTGTTCAGGAAGTCTGTACAACTTCCAAAACATTCAGAAACCAAAGCGTGGCTTCTGATTGGTTGTGTTGCAGGAAGCTCCTGCAGCCAATCGGAAGCTGTGGAAGCCCCGTTGGACATTTGGCTTCCAAAAGTAATTCACAAACTGGAGCAGTCACTTCCAGGTTTGCGGTGGGAGCTAAAACGTTCAAGAACTAAGCTGTTTGAAAACCAAGGTACAACTGTAGATATGTTATTAGCACAATAAAAAATGACCAAGAAAGTTTACATTTCAGCTAGATACATTACCGTATCTGGGGAGATAAAGCATCAAGTCTAGTTTCTGGACTCCATGCAATGACATCAACTCTAATCCCATGATGAAAAACTCTTAGCGTTTTATACTGAATTCCTTCCACTTCTGTATCCTCATCCTACAGATACATGCAATGCACTTGTGAGCAAGTAATAAAACACCGTCCATCTCAAATATTTTGTGATAGGATAGACTTGACAAACAACATGGGCCCTGAATTATTTATTTGGGGCCTGGCTACATGGGATTGCAGATTCTTTGTGCACTTCCTCTCATGAGAAAGATCATGCATTTCTATATAATTACCTGGGGGTAAGGTATATCAGACTCATAGGGACACACCTCTGAGCAGACATGCATAGGATTGGGTTACAGCAATACCATTATATCCCCATGTATTCATGTGAGGAATCCTAAAGAAGCCATGCTGGTTCCCCCAGCTCCCCTCATGTTTTTCCTGTCAGTATTCCAAACTAGTGAGTGCTATCTATGGAATGCTTTATGAAGGGCTTTCCCCCAGAAAGAAATCAATTCTAATCAAATATAAACTGCATTGCAAATATATATTGTTAAATAAACAACCAAACAAGCAAATAAATAAATGCTTCTTTAAAAAAATCTTTTTTTAAAAAAAGATTGTGCCTTTTAAATGCGATATGCCACCTTAGGTATCTTTGGCAATAAAGACAAAAAGATGACAACCAATGGTTACAAAATTATTGTGCGCACTTATACATAGAACTTCTTTTCTTACCCAGTGCATCATTCACATTTTCAGCTTCTCAAAACTAATAGCCGCATTTGTTTTCAAGTTACAATGCCTTCTTAATAAGCTTCAGATCCACAAAGCATACTAACCTGGAACCTGCAGGTCCCAATAACGACATAATTATTGCCACCATATGCAATGAGTGATTCTGCAGTGCCACTCTCAAATGGGTTGAATTCCACCACATGCACGTAATCTTCACACTCCACAGTATAGGATGCACTTCGGGAATTCTCCTGCTTCATCTTCAGTAAATGGATTCAAGTCAACAGTAGGCTCCTCAGGTGGAGAAGGAACTGAATTGTAAATGCACATGAATACAATTGGGCTGTTAGTTATCTGCTTTTACTCAGAGCCAAGTTCCACTGTGTCAATAACACTTTTGCTCAAGTAACCAATTGCAGTTTGAGACTTGGAAGTTGCATTGAAATAAATGGAAGATAGATAAGGTCTACACACACAGGAAGATAATGCAATATAATTCAGAAGTAGTAGACTGGACAATGAGTAAAGTTTTGAACTTTGTCTTTGCACAAGTAAAAAACAACAACCCCAGCATAGCAAAGAGTGCACTGGGCGTAAACCTTTACTTTTTGATATACTAGCTTTGGTTTTTTATAACATATGCGAGGTCTTTTGCACATAGCAGCATTATCCTTCACCTGAGGTCTAAAAAGTCCGCCTCATTCTGCTATTTTTTAGTTAAGGCACTTTTACTCCACCTGTCAAACATGCTCCTTGGGCAGCCGACAAGCTTTAAGAATTGAATTAAATAAAGCATACAAATAGTCCGACAGACAACATGAAATAGTAAGGAGAGTGTAATTTTATATCTACCTATCTATTAATTCCTCATCTGAAGTAATATATTTATTATATACTAGCTGGCCCTGCCACGCGTTGCTGTGGCTAATTCCTGTGACTGCCACCACCCTGTGTAGATCCATGACGTATCCTGCCCCCTCCTCCCGCCACCCCCTGCTTCTCCCTGTGATTCCCCCCAACCTGTCCCGTCCCATGACGTATCATGCCCCATCTTCCCCCCACCCCCGGGTCATCCCTGTGACTGATCCCACCATGTCCTGACCAATCCCTCCCCCCCAACCCAGGCAAGTCAGTACCTCCATTCAGCCTAGTCTGTAAAGGCTTCGGCCTAGTATGTAAACAGCAGCCGAGGTGCTGTTGAGAGGGAAGGTTCTACAGGTGCAGTACCAGTGTAGCTGCCGCTAGAGGGCGCTGGTTTGCAACCTGGTTCTTTTCCCAGCATGCACTTTTGGCTGAGTGGTACATTCTGGAAAAGGGTTTTTGGGGGGTTTCACCTGGCGGAGGTGTGGCATCTGTCTTTGAAAACCTTATAAGAGCCTTCGGACATTCGCTTTGGACGTTGTGTTCAAATTTGAATGGAATCGGTGAAGCGGTTTCAGAGAAAAGTGGATAGTAACCCACATGCCCAGTATATATATATAGTTTAATAGAATAGATATAGATGGGAAAAGAGAAGGAGAGGAACAGGAAAACAAGCAATTGTGTAGACTAGGCTTCACTTCTGAATATATATCTTCTTGTGCTGCAAAGGAAATAGAACAGCACCATAATGGGAAAATAATTCTTTTGGATCACTGTGTTTATGTTTTGTACCATCAAGTTATATATAAATGTTGCTATTCCTCAGGCATATGAAGATCTTATCTTTTCCCCTAAAGGTTTTTTACTTTGAAGGAATATTCATAGAAATAGATGGTCCTAATGTTTAAACACCCTTTAGAATCAAGGCATAAAGCACAGTGGTGGTGGTCTACATGAGCTGTAGATAAGCTGGGTGGGATCTGATCAGTACCTTAGATGGGTGACCGCCTGAAAACCACATGTACACCACCTTGAGTTCCATGATGAAAAAAAAGGCAGGATATTATGTATAAGAAAATGAAACAATTCCACCTTGGGATTTGCAGATAATCAAAACATTTCTCTCACGTTCATTTAGAAAGATAGATGAGCGCCACAACCCCAGAGTCGGTCACGACTGGACCTAATGATCAGGGGTCCCTTTACCTATGATTCTTTAAAAAAAATTTTTTTAGCGCCAATGCTTTCATTTTTTCACAACAGGTTACTACTGTTCATTATTTGAAGTGGGTCTTTTTGCATGTAGTTTTTCCTGTTGCAATATAGCTGTTACTTCACAACAACTCTTCTTCTGTCCCTCAAAAATAATTGTTCAGGTTTGACTGCTCATGCCAATTTTGAGAGAATTAGAAGCAGCCTGTACAACAGCCTCTCCCAGCCCCAAACTGGCACTTTCTAGTTGCTGCTTGAACCATCGTTTCCTAACCATACTGATTGGGGCTGATGGGCTTTGTAGCCCAAAGCAACTGAAGGGCATCAGGCTGGGGAAGGCTGTTGTACATTATCCAGAGTGAGGTGGCAGTGCAAGGCTTTTAGGAAAATCAAGGCTGGCTGCAATATTTGAAAGTTGCTTATCAAGTGGTTCTTCCCAAGTGTGCATAAACATTCCATGCCAGCAAGCTTTGATACAAAATAGAAAGGAGAGCCAGCCTATTAGTTCATATCAAAACAAAACGGCTTCCATTGTTGCCGCTGCTGTATTTTGAGCAACGCGTCGTTCCCATCCAGCATTTCCTAGGGGTGAAACACCAGCACCGGCAGAAACGTGCTACATATTTTCCTGGACGCTTCAACCGGCCCTAAGAACGATGTTTCTCTCTACATGAGGTATTCCTCGCACAGCACAGCGTTGAGCTTCAATGTTAAAAAATTAAATCTACCCTCTCCCCTGCCCTGAAGACTGAGGCGATGCAACCTCCGCAAATCTCCACCCTCCCATCCCTCAGAGACTGGAAGCAGCCGTTAAACCGCAAGACACCCCCCACCCGCCCTGATCCAGCATAATATTCATAAGATCTCCCACCATTTTAAAAAAAACAATTCCAAATTTCCGCACCTCATTCTCTGAGCCGCACGCTCCCGCGAAGAATTCAGCACTTCCGGTATCTGCCCCCAACCGCGACAAACCTCTTCCGGGTCACGGAGCGCAGCGCTTGCTGATTGGCTAGTGGCGACGAGTTTGAAATTAAACCGCCGCGAACAGCCGGTTGGCGGAGCGTGCGGAGGGTTGCTTAGCAACCCACCGGGCTTTTTTTTTTTTAGTTCCAGCGTCTGCTTAGAAAGGTGGCGGTTCTGTCCCGCGACCACAGGGTGAGTAGGGAGGTGGTCGTAGCTCTGCCGGACGAGGAGAGGGAGAGCGGTGGGGCGGGGAGGACGTTAATAACGGCGCTGCGAGAAGTTAGGGTTGCCAATAGCGCCCTGGTCTCTTCTTGCTCCCAACAGTAGTACATCCCATGCTGGATGGGAATGTGTAGCAGGATTTTAATCACGCTTGTAAAGTAACAAAAAATATGGACAGTTTAGATGGATAATAAAAAAGGGACAACGAACTGATAAGCAGTTGTAAACATTGTTATTAGGACGGGGGGTACTGAGATTCAGAGTAATATCTTTATATGGTTTTTAAATTATATGGTTTTTAAACGCTGCCAATAAAGGCACGGCTGCGGTGACTAGGGACACGAGGGAGGATTAGGCATATAATCTATTACTTTAGGGTGAATGTGTGAAAAGGCTTTCTCGAACTCTTAGCAGGTGCTTGGTTAGACATTTTCTCCTCCCACCCCACTTTTAAAAGTTTTTAAATTTTGTCTTCTGTGCTCATTCTTTCACAACAAGGAGCCAAACCTTACAGCTCCTGGAACATAGTGCAACACTCCCACCCACCCCGCCAGCACAGGGAAAAAGTGATATATCGCTGGTTTTACCAGAGCTTTATATGTTAAACTAGCTGACCCGGCCACGCATTGCTGTGGTTCTTTCCTGTGATTCCCCCACCCCACCCTGTCCCGATCCATGACGTATCCTGCCCCTCCTCCCTCCACCCTGGCTCATCCCTGTGTTTCGGTAGGATACCCTTCCCTCTGTTGTTCCTGGGGAGTGTTGGCCCCTCCCCTGTATCTCCATACCTTGGCCCCCACCCTTCAAAAAGGAACTGTTAGGTTCTGGGTCAGTGATGGGCAACCTTTTGAGCTTGGTGTGTCAAAATTCGCCAAAAAACCGAGCATAACTCGGGTGGTGTGTCACTTCGAGAAATAAAACATAATTTCACAATATTTATAGTTTAAATAACAAAAATGTATAATTGTAATATATAACGGTATTTAATAAACCAAAAACTAATTATTTAACCAAACCAAACTAAAAACCCCTTATTTATCACAAAGTGTCCAGACTTGTTGAGCTTTTTTGGGGGAGGTGCGGACCAAAGTTTTGGAGGTTTTTTTGGGTGTGTGTGTGTAAAAGTTGCTTTGCTTTGGGGGGGGGGTGCCCCAAAGCTGCTGCGCTTTGGGGGGGGGAGAGAACAGAAATAAATGACAAATAATACCTTTGCTGGAACTAACACGCAGCACCGACATAGTCTGCCAAAGTGCCAAAAAACCTAGCACAGAACGAGTTAAAAATGAACGCCGTTACACCCAATCATAGTCTGCCAAAGCACTAGAAAAAACAGCACAGAAAGGGTTAAAAAACCAATCTCTGGCTACCAGCAGCAGCAACAACAACAAAAGGATCCTGGTTTTAACAGCGGAGCTGTAGCGTGAGGAGGAATGGGAGAACAAATGGGAGGAAAGCAACAACAACAACAGTGCGAATGGGCTGGTGGGGCGTGTGCCAGCAGTGAGGGCTCTGCGTGTCATGTCTGGGTTCTATTTCCCAGCATGCACTTTTGTCTGAACCCTCTGTTGTCCCTGGGGAGTGTTGGCCCCTACCCCTGGTATCTTCCTACATTGGCCCCCAGCCTTGGAGAAGGAACTGTCAGTTTCTGGGTTCCATTTCCCATTATTTACTTTTGTCTGAGCCCTCTGTTGTCCCCTCCCCCCTGTATCTCCATATATAGCATGAACATTTCTATCGGGGGTGATGATGCGCCCTAGGACCCAGAGAACTACTTAAAGAATCCCAACACGGGGGGGGGGTCAAATAGTGAAGCCCCATAGCCCCGTAGCAACAGACAGGCCCAGACAGAAGGAGGGGGATCATATGGGCCACTTGGCGCGGGCCTCCGAATCTAAAGGGGGCCTCAGTCAGCATATTCACAATCATTAAAATGAAAAAAGTAACAAAAGGGTTAAAAACAGGGCCACATTATCTACCTGGCCCGGGCCCTGTAAGGGCCTGGCAACAGAAGGTGCGTTTTGAAGCACCCGAGTTGTTCAGTTCCATAAAAAACCCAGGAAGTGGCAAGGGGAAGGTAGGGAATTGTAAATGGGATGGGGGGTGGCCACTGCAAATATCTAGGGAGAGAAAGTGCGGAGGCGGGGTTTGTGGGTGTGGCGCGTTGTTGTGGCTAATCCCTGTGACTGCCCCCACGTGTCCCGATCCATGATCTATTCAGTTTGTCCCCCCCCCCTCCATGACCGGAATATCTCATGACGTTTTGAAGGATGGTATTTATTTTTGTATTATGGATTGGGGGGGGGGGTAGTGATGCTAAATTGTAAAGTAAAAACCCCTTGCCGTGCAGGAGCCTACATAAATCAAAGGCCGTGCTGCGGTCTGTGCCACCCCCCCCCAGGCAGGCCCCGACCTCCACTTGGCAATGTTGGTTTTTTGGTGGTTTTTTTGGGGGGGGTAGTGGTGCTAAATGGTAAAGTAAAAACCCCTTGCCATGCCCCCAAGTGCATTGCTGTGGGTTATCCCCCCCCCCGGGCCTGTCAGGAGCCTACATAAAACAGAGGCCGTGCTGCGGCTTGTGATAATGGCCGACTTGGTGGTTTCAGTTGCTTGGTTGATGATGTCATTTGGTTTGTGGGTGTGGCTTAGATTTCACAGGAAGGGAGGGGGTGGAGGAGGGTATAACGCCACTTGAGGGCGCTGTTTGACTTGGTGGAAATCTAGGTCTGTACCTGCCCAGATGTGTGATTTGAGGGATTTTTGCCCCCAACAACGCTCGGGGAGTGGCCTGGATCGTTGTGTCAAAATTTCAGGACGATCGGTCAAGCGGTTACGGAGAAAAGTGTAGAACACAGTTTCACGATTTTTACATTTATATATATATATATATATAGATATCGCAAAGTTGAATTCGTTTCAGGTCACTTTGTACCAGCCTTTCAATCATCCTGATTTTCTGAAGTGAGTGACAGTTACAGTTCAACAATAAAACAGGGATGAGATAAAATCACAGCTGGTGTGTGTGTGTGTGTGTGAGAGAGAGAGAGAGAGAGAGAGAAGGAACCAATAAACGATTATTGCCATTAGGCTTTAAACATCTATGTACTTACAAGTGCAGGATCCTCAGTCAGTCACAATGTGTTGAGGAGCTTCTCCCAAAGCTTCAGAGCCATCACAGTGGCTTCTTGCTTAATAGACACAATAAGTGCCTAAAGGTTCTCATTCATAGGTCTTAAAGGAAGGAACATATGGAAGGAGGTATACAGTATAGCCCAAACTTTTAAAAGTATGTGCTAGCACCTTCAAATTTAGTCTGGGAATACATTGGCAACCAGTGGTACTTTTGAAATACAAGTGTTATATGCTCTCTGTTGCAAGCATCAGGCATTAATCTGGTTGCTGCATTTTGGTTTACCGGTAATTAGATTTTTAAAACAGTCTTCTGTACAGCATTATATTAGTCTTGATCCATGGTCACACCAAGGACCCACACTTACATGTGAGGGCCCACTTCTTAGTTTCTTACCATATATGTGACCAGTTGAAGAGCAACTGTCTAGATGAGAGATTATGAGGGCATGCATGAGTGTTCAGGTCATGGGCGTAGGCAGGGGGGGCAGGAGGGGGCAGCTGCCCCCCCTAGAAGCAAAAAAATTAATGTATTTTACAGACCATAACCAGCACTTTCCCCCTCCAAAAACTGAAGTGGAAAGGGCTTTGCTTTAGCAAGAGCAGCTAAGTCTCCGCTTGCTGGGGGGGGGGGGGACACAGCAGTAACAAAAACACATCAAATAAATAAAGCAAAGTGGCTACCAGTAGTTAAGCAGTTAAGACAATGGAGCATATATCCCCAGGCAAGATTCGATAGCTGACCATTTCACCCTATTGTGGGAGTTGTTAATGAGCATTCAGGAGCATTAAGAGTTCTATTGGCGATTTAATGAGGGTGCAGACTCAGAGGATTCAATTTGACTAAGGTGGCTCTGCAAGGCTAAAAAGAAGTGAATAAGAAAGGGGGGGGGGCTGTAGCTTTGACAGACACAGTGATGTTTATAAAAAGCATTGGTGTTCCAGTCTGCCCCTCCTCCTGCATCTGTATACTGTAAATCAGGGGTGGCCACCTCCCAAGAGACTCTGATCTACTCAGAGTTTAAAACTGGGGTTGATCTACCCCCTTTTGGGGGGTTCAGGTCAAAGCTGTTGAGTTTTTTTTAAAGGAAGGGAAGCCCTGTTTTTTGGGGTTTAGGTCAAACTTGTTGAGCTTCTTTTAGGAGGGAGGGAGGCCCATTTTTGTTTAGGGCTTCAGGTCATAGTTCAACTTTTTGTGGGAGGTGGAAAATTTTGGGTGAGCTTTTTTTAGGGGTGCCAGTGACCTACCAGTGATCTACCACAGACATCCAGTGATCTACTGGTAGATCACAATCTACCTGTTGGACGTGCCTGCTGTAAATCAAGCAGAGAGAAAGCTGCTTACAAGGCTCCTGTACATGCAGAGTTCCAGCATCACAGCGTCACCCAGAGGCACCCACAAATATGAGTTATCCCTCTCTCTATTTCTTCCTTCCTTCCCTCCCTCTTCCATCCTTAATAAAATACGGGGGGGGGGCAGATAAGCCCCACATAGAAAGCCCATCAACATGGGGGGATGACTCTTTCAAATACGGTATTTACCAGTAATTGGGGGGGGGAGGCACCTAGGCCTCTAGGAGTTGGCTGCTATGCCTAGGAGTAGGACAATTCAAGAAAGCAGAACGATGCATATGGTATGGTAATATATCAATAGAATCGTAGAATTGTAGTCGGAAGGGACCACAAGGGTCATCTAGTCCAACCCGCTGCAATGCAGGATTTTTTTCCTAAGGTGGGGCTTGAACCATGGTTGAAATATTATGCTGATATGCAGCAACGCCTCGGAGCCGTCGTGGCTGCGGCCATGCCTTGCCTCGCCCTCGCCCGCCCTGCCACCCCCTCTCGCCTGCCCGACCCTCCCGTCCTCTTGCTGGAGAGTTCCAGCATCACAGCGTCATCCAGAGACACCCACAAATATGAGTTATCTCTCTCTCTATTTCTTCCTTCCTTCCCTCCCTCTTCCATCCTTAATAAAATACGGGGGGGGGCAGATAAGCCCCACATAGAAAGCCCATCAACATGGGGGGATGACTCTTTCAAATACGGTATTTACCAGTAATTGGGGGGGGGGCACCTAGGCCTCTAGGAGTTGGCTGCTATGCCTAGGAGTAGGACAATTCAAGAAAGCAGAATGATGCATATGCTATGGTAATATATCAATAGAATCATAGAATTGTAGTCGGAAGGGACCACAAGGGTCATCTAGTCCAACCCCCTGCAATGCAGGAATTTTTTCCTAAGGTGGGGCTTGAACCATGGTTGAAATATTATGCTGATATGCAGCAACGCCTCGGAGCCGTCGTGGCTGCGGCCGTGTCTTGCCTCGCCCTTGCCCGCCCTGCCACCCCCTCTCGCCTGCCCGACCCTCCCGTCCTCTCCAGCCAAGCAGGGTAGCCGCCAACGCTACCAGCCCCAGAAGCACAAGGTGGCCGCTGCTGCCACCGCCACGATGTCATCAGGCCCGCTGGCCCTTTAGCCCCACCCACTTTGTAGCCCCTCCCCTTCCGTGCCTTGGCCCCGCCCCTGAACGACCATGGCTTGCCCCCCCCTAGTTTAGATCCTGGCTACGCCCCTGGTTCAGGTGTCTCTTTTAGGAATGGGCATAGTTGCCAAATTAGCAGAACCTGAAAAAAGACTCTGCCAGTAGAAGGGGGAAATGCCAGCCTTTTTCAGGGGCTTTCCCCTCCAAAGTACTAGAGCAAGATAGTTGCCTAAGATATAATGTGTCTCCCAGATGCCTCATTCCTACAAATAAAGGGGATGAAGGAAAAGGCAATGGGAATTTCCCTCAGGAGTATCACCTTATAGTTTTGCTGCTACTTTATCATCATTATTTAAATGTCCAAACTGTCATTCATCCAAATATGACAAGGTGGTTTACAACAGAAAAATGCAAAATACAAATATTTGGTTTAGAACTGATTGCTGCTTTAGAGTAAAATAATTCCAGAATTTTGACTTCATTAGCTTTAGTGCTCACTATGGTATGAGATGAAATGACATTCTAGGGTGCTCCAAGATAGTTGTACCTTAAGATAGGGTTAGGGAATCTTCCCTATGGAGAACTGGCACACAAAGCCATTGTAGAATTGGCCCCCAGGTTATTTTTATGTACCTTCAAATGACAGGATTTTTCTGTCATATTGTCACTTTGGTAACTCGTTTTACCATAATCTTTCATATTTCCCTGTTGTTTCTGGGTCACATTTATTCTTGAGCCATGTTCTGTCCTTATTGAATATCATTTAGATGTAGTTACAGGTAGGTTGCCGTTTTGGTCTGCTGTAGTCAAAACAAAATAAAAAATTCCTTCCAGCAGCACCTTAGAGACCAACTAAGTTTGTCATTGGTAGGAGCTTTCGTGTGCATGCACACTTCTTTGCTTCTCATAGAATCATAGAGTTGGAAGAGACCACAAGGGCCAACCCCCCTGCCAAGCAGGAAACACCATCAAAGCATTCTTGACATATGCCTGTCAAGCCTCTGCTTAAAGACCTCCAAAGAAGGAGACTCCACCACACTCCTTGGTAGCAAATTCCACTGCCGAACAGCTCTTACTGTCAGGAAGTTCTTCCTAATATTTAGGTGGAATCTTCTTTCTTGTAGCTTGAATCCATTGCTCCATGTCCGCTTCTCTGGAGCAGCAGGAAACAACCTTTCTCCCTCCTCTATATGACATCCTTTTATATATTTGAACATGGCTATCATATCACCCCTTAACCTTCTATTCTCCAGGCTAAACATACCCAGCTCCCTAAGCCGTTCCTCATAAGGCATTGTTTTCAGGCCTTTGACCTTACTTTCCAAGTTCCGGACTGCAGAATCCGGGACCGGCAGCCATTTGACACCGGAAGTTGTGTCGATGTAACTTCCGGTGTCGCTTTGCCCTTCTATGGGCACCCAAAATGGCTGCCGCCGGCTTTGAAAATCGCTTGTGCGCATGTCAGAAAGTGCTCCGACGCAACTTCCGGTGTTGCTCCGCCCAACTATGGGCACCAAAATGGCCGCCGCCAACACCGGAAGTGACGTCTATGCACTTCCGGACATGTGTACATGCGGCTTTTGAAGCTGGCGGCGGCCATTTTGGTGCCCATAGAAGGGCAAATCGGAAAGAAAAAAAATGGCCGCCGGCAGGAGAAAATAACGGAGAAAAACGGGAGACGAAGTGATACGGGGGACCACCGGGGAAAGGTATGTAAAAAGGGGGTTTTCCCGGGGAAAACGGGAGACTTGGCAGCTATGCCTTTGACCATTTTGGTTGCCCTCTTCTGGACACGTTCCAGCTTGTCTGTATCCTTCTTGAACATGCCCCTAGTCATGGAGAATATTATGTTTATCCTGTTCTTTTATAGGTTTACCCCTCTTGTGTAGTTCAAAATTATTAAACTAAGCAGTGTTAGAAATTAGCCAGAAGCCAGGCACATTTTGCTACTGGCATGGGTCCAATTGCTACCATGAGATCTCTGGATGCCAAGTTGGCAACTGACATCTCCATCTCACTGGCTGGTCTCTCCAGCTTTCTTAAGCAGGTAAGCAGAAGAACTTATTTATTTCATTTATATTCCACCTTTTCCTCCAAGGAGTACATGGTTCACCCTGTTGTTGTTGTTTAGTCGTTTAGTCGTGTTCAACTCTTCATGACCCCATGGACCATAGCACGCCAGGCACTCCTGTCTTCCACTGCCTCCCGCAGTTTGGTCAAACTCATGTTTGTAGCTTCAAGAACACTGTCCAGCAATCTCGTCCTCTGTCGTCCCCTTCTCCTTGTGCCCTCCATCTTTCCCAACATCAGGGTCTTTTCCAGGGAGTGTTCTCCTCTCATGAGGTGGCTTAAAGTATTGTAGCCTCAGCTTCAGGATCTGTCCTTCCAGTAAGCACTCGGGGCTGATTTCCTTCAGAATGGATAGGTTTGATCTTCTTGCAGTCCATAGGAGTTCACCCTACTCCTCAATTATTCCCTGCAATGACCCTGTGAGGTAGGTTGAGGGACTGTGACTATCCCAAAGTCGCCCAGTGAGCTTCATGACTGAGTGGGGATTTGAACTCTGATCTTCCAAATCCTGGTCCAACACTTTAACCACTAAACCACACTTCTGAGTACTTCTGCTATAGAGCAGCTATATAAATTAAGTAGGTAAATAAATATGGGGGAAGCACTTAGAGAAGGGTCTGAAAGATTTTAATTGAAGTTTGAATTAGTTTTATTCTGGATTGTTTTATTTGGCATTTTAATGTGTTGCAACTGCTTTGGGATTTTTTCTTTAAAATACAAAGTGGTATAGAGATGATGATGATATTAATAAGATGATATTAATAATAATAATAATAATAATAATAATAATAATAATAAATCTCCTTGCACAAAAATACGCCTAGACATTCAGTTTTGGCAACCTCAACTTAGGTTTAAGCTGCCATTTGGTGATTAGCTTATACATCTGAGTTTCTAACACTGAAACTAAGTAAAATTTGTATTATTTTACTTTTTAATTTTAGGACCATGGCTTCCCTTCAGCAAAGGATCTTGAATATTATTCAGTGTTTTCGAAAAGAATGGCGCTTATTTTCAGAATCTGAAAGGACTACTGTGTGTGGTGTAGATTGCATGCTGATGGCTTTGTACCTATCGGTTGCTGAGGTCAATAAAAAGGTTAGTGAACAAAGTTAGAGAAATTTTCTGTCTTGAATACTGTGTTCACAAGGTGCCCAGATAAAGCTGAAGGATGCTGTTACTGCTTCTGATGCTTGAGAAGGGAGGAGTCTTGCTAGCCTTGCTTATCTTTCTCATTGGGCTGTTTCAGATGCAATGGGAAAATGCGGGTTTTTTTTGCTATATTTATGAGTTCCACTGAACACTCTTCTTTCTTCCCCATGCCATTGACTAGAAACCATTCATCCTCACTGGAGAAAGTTAAGGGGTAACACTGTTACGGGAACAAACCTACTTCTGGCCCTTTTTGTCTCAAATGGATGAGGAATAAGGCTCTTGACTTCTGTTTCTTTGTCATACTCAAGCATAACAGAATGTTGGGAAGTGTTAGATGCTAAATGTTTTGGCTGTTAACATTACATATATTTTAATTTTCTTTTCTTTGGAATGGAATCAGTTTAGCATATCCATGTGTATGTCTTTAAATATATGCCTAACTACTTAAATGACCCAGGATCTTAATGAGGACTACATTTCTAATAAAGTTGGAAGTACATATAATTCAAGTTACAATTACTGCAAGGTTAGCATTTGTGTAACTTGGTTACAGTGGAACCAATTTTTTCTTCTCTGTCCAAGTGCAAGCAGCTGAAGGATGAAGTACCTCAGCAGACTTTTCCAGGAAAGCTCACTTTCTTCTGCTGAGACTGACCATGGAAATTTTCAGCTCAAAAGGATTTTACATCATAAAATTATAAGCAGATGAAAAAGTGGGGAGGGTTAGTGAGGAACTTGTTTTTCAGCTGCATCTGTAACATTATGCTTATAGTTATATATACACTTTTCTGACAAATGATATATTTTTGTTTAACAAAGATCTTTAGTGAAAAGTTGGAACGTGATCTGGTGGTTTGCAAGGGCAAACATTGTTATCAAACCAGACCAAAAATAAGCATTATTTCTGTCAGATGAGTTAACATCACTTTTAAAAGAGACAGAGAGCAATCCAAACCCCTCTGCTGGTGTGGGGGCTCTGCAGGGAGCACCCCAATGTGCTTGCCCAAATGGTTAGTATATGGAAGCTGCTTTCAGAAACAACTGCAATTCTGTGGGGTTGGGCCAGCACAGGATCCACTGGGTCTTGGGCCTGCCCTGCTGCTAATCATGTGATTGGAGTGTACCCAGTATGGGCCTCTGTTGCACGTCTCTGGCAGCTGGTTCAGCAGAGGCTTTATATTTGTATTTTATTATAACTTTATCTTAGTTAGCAAACTTATAAAACACCAGCCTCAAATAACTAACATGCTTAGTCTAGTTAATGCACGAAGGGGTTAAACTGTCCTTCCAGGTTTAGCTCACTTTGGGGAAGGGACTACCTAATGAAGCCGCTTCAATCTACCTGATGAATGCAGTGTGTGAAGAGGCTAAGTTGGTTGCTCCAGCTTAGTCACGTGGCTCTAACAAGCCTCTCTTGAATTCCTATACAAATAACTTAGGAACTTTCACCACTATGCAACTAAGCCAAGTTTTACTGAAATATATAGATCAAGGGTGGTATAAAAATTTAATAAATACTAATAATAATACTGTCTGTGCAACCTTTTCTGAATGCTGAATGGAAAAGCACATGGACTTGACCTTTGGAGAGTTTGTAAGTAAGCCATTTTTAACTTACCAAATTTCTATGTTAGGGGAAGAAGGAAGCTTTGGAACTCACAAGGGCATATTTTATAGATCTAACAGCGTATATTTCCATGCTTTAGTTTGCTGCATATTTAGTGATTTTAAATCTCTGCTGGGGTTCTCTCACCAAAGAGTACTTGCCCCAAACTTGGCACCCAGGAATTCTAATTTTATACCTATTTTTTCATTGCACTAACATATAGGTAGCATGGTTTCTTTGTAATTCCTCCATAGTAACATGATGCAACATACATCCATTTCCGGTGTAATTATTCAAAAAATAATAATATTTAATAATTTCTGTAAAGAAATTTTGTTAGAAATTTGGAATTTAGAACAAAAAAAACTCTGTAGTAATCTGTTCAGAAAGTACATTATTATTCCAAAAAACATTTGGAAGAACTGCAAGGCTTTAAGATTGGTAAAAGTTTGATTTTTTTCACTTTATCCTTGTGAAATATAATATTCCTGTTGTCTATCAGAGAATTAAAGTGTTGAACTTTGTGAACTTCCTTTATAAATTAGCCAGCTGGCATTTATTCCTAGCAAAACATTTTCTGAGTCCTACCACAAACTCTCACAATCCTTTCTATGAATAATATGCTGTCACGGTGGGCACCTGATCATGAAAACTGATATCTGGACAGCATTTTTATTTGGATTTAAAATGTTTTTACAATACCAGTATAAACACAGTTAAGCTCTGTAAATTCTTCATCTTGTGAGAAAAGATTTTGACTGAATTATTCTGAAGCTTAACTAGTAGTTGCACTTCAAAGAGCTGGTTTCAAAACAGTGTTTTTTAAAAAAGAGCTGCAACCACCAGACTCTTGCCATCACTTCCTGGGCCCCCACCAGCTGCTATGATGGCAACTACCAGACAGCCAAACTACCCCAGCAAAACAGTTCTGCATTCTAGTTCCCAGCATACTTTCATTCCAGGAGAAGTCTAGAATGCCATAGATATAGACCAGAAAGTGATCAGAGTACCTTTGTTCCATGTAGAGCTACCTCAATACAGGCATCGCTACAGGAAGGTGGAATTTAGCCTTAGCTAAAGTTCAACGTGTCGGCAGCAACATTGTCACAACCCACCTGGTGTGGCCTCGTGACCCACTGGTTAAGCCACCTATGGTTTAAACAAGCCAACTTCAGAAACAGCAATTTGAGTTGGGTTGATTTGAAAATAACTATAGTTAATTTAGCCACATTTTTTCAGTCACAGCAAAACCACAGTTAAGCAAAGGAAAGTAAAAAACTTATGGACTTTTCTAAATGGTTGCATGATGGAATTCTCACTGTGGCTCATTTCTGTAATACTAAACCATAGTATAGCACAGTGGGTCTCAAACTTTTTTCTCTGGACTACACTTTGCGAATAATTTTTTTCTTGCACCACATTGAATATTTTATTGATAAGAAATACATTGGAAAACAATAAGAAAGAAATCCTATCAGTACTTGATTTATAAAATAGAACACAACTACTTTATAATATGATTGGGGGCATTCAGAAAGTATAAAACAATGCAGCTAAATAAGAATATGAATCATTCCCAAAACACAATAGACAGGTCTCTTACATATGTACCATAAGTATTTATATGAACTCACACTTCTCATTGAACATGAGCTTGTTTTTGTCAGGTAATCTCATTTATATTATGTCTTATTTGAAGCAGACAAACTATCATGTCTTCATCAAGGCCTTTCTCTTTTGAGATCTTTCATATTCGTCAGAGTTGAAAATCCCTGTTCACAACAGTATGTTGTGGAGAACTGTGGAAGAATAGCTAATGCTATTTTCAAGCACTCTGTTCAAACAGTAATTCTGGATCACAGCTAGGATTGTCCTCAGTATCGCTTGGTGCTCTTCCTCTCATTTTGAAAAGATATCTATCCATATTCTGCAAATAATAATAAAAAATTGATACAGTGGTACCTCTACTTATGAACTTAATGCGTTCCAAACGCACATTCGTAAGTTGAAAAAAATTGTAAGTCGAATCCCATAGGAATTCATTGGGAGAAAAAATTCGTAAGTCGAAGCAACCCTATCTAAAAATTCGTAAGTAGAAAAAATCCTATCTAAACAGCATCCAAGATGGCGGACGGAGCTCCGTTCGTAAGTAGAAACATTCGTAAGTAGAGGTACCAGTGTACTATACTACACTGAATGATTGTCCTCAAATCTTCCTGCTGCCCTTGCCATCTTCTCCTGACATACTAATGTGGCACACCACACCCTTTGAGAAACGCTGGCATAGCATGACATGTGAACATGGTGAGTGGACTGGACACAGATGACATTTGCTTCCTATTGAAATGAATGTGGTATAGATAAAGACTAGCTTGTCCAAATCATTTCAATTGGATGCAAGTTCAGCTTTAGTCTGAAGCCAATCCACTCCACCAAGCATTTTTCCAGGGAATGGTTTGGTGGCATATGATGCTGCCACCATGGGGAAGGTAAGCAGGCCTTTTAAATGTATTTAGATTGTCTTAGTCATTCTTAAGTGTTTAAAATATGTTTTTATTTTATTAGATTACAGTTTTATTACTGTGTTGTTTGCTACCAGGAGCTCCTTTGAGGGGAAGGGCAGAATAGAAATTTAATAAATAAAATAAATATGTAAGGGTCAGTGTCTGTGGGAGACCAGGCTCTAGAAACTCTTTAAGATACAGTATTTATTTATTTATTAAATTTGTTACATCTTCCCCCCTTTTCTCCAAGGAGCTAAATGCATACATGGTTCTTCCTCTCATTTAATATCCACAACAACCCAGTGATGTAGGTTAGTCTGAGAGGCAGTGACTGGCTCAAGGTCTCACAGTGAGTTTCATAGTTGAGTGAGGATTTGAGCCATGGTCCCCCATGTCCTAGTCCTGCACCACACTAGCCTGATATTTCCAGGAAGTAAGGCATTGGTATAAATATGAAAAATGCAAGGAAAACTGAGAAAAAGAAGGGTGGGCAAAGCAGAAAAGGCTATAAGTGGCCATAGGAAGATGAGTCTAAAGTATGTCTCATGGCTCTAGGTCACATGATGATTTTGATATGTAGCTTTAAACCTTAGAAACAGTGACCAGTCCACATAGATATATTATCTTGATGTTTTCTCCTATATAATGTCTCATTAGAATCAAACCATGACACAACAATGCATTTTTAAAAGGTTTGGGGAGGAAATTGATATGGGTATTTTTCCTAAAGTCTTTCATAAAAATAGTTAAATGCTCTATGTGATTAGTTTTTGCTTTTCAGCATAATATAACTTTGAAAGAATGGTTTGTATTTTATTAGCCTGCAATTCCTGTTCCAAATAGTGTAAGTAAGCAGATTTCCCCCTCTTGTATTAACCTACAGAACCGCGGAGATTTTGAAGCATCTCTTAGTGAACTGGTATTAACTTGGAATTACCTGGTACCTGACAAACTGGGCATATTGCAGAAAAATATGGAAGCTCCTGAAAACTATGCTGACATCACAAGTGCATATGCCAGCTTTTTAAAACGCTGCAATATGATGGATCTAATAGATGTCTATCAAAAATGTAGGGCACTAGCACTGGAAAATGAATCTTTATCCTGTGTAAGTATTTTATTTAATTAATTAATTAAAACAGGCTAATGAACAGCCACTTAACTCATAGCCTATGACAAGTAAAACTGGAGTTTAAGGTGACCAAGCAGGGAAATGAACACCTCAAATGTGCTTTATCTCAGGCTGTTGCTGTGCCACAAAAATGGCTAACAAAGTAAATGTGGATTGGTAAGCATTTTTTGTGTGCTAGTAACTTTTGTGGGCTTATTCAAAAGAATGGAATAAAATGTTGCCAAGAAAGTGATGTAGACGAAGCTAAATTAGCTACACAGTAATCCTGCAATCGATGCCAAAGCCACATATTAGCCATATAAGCTACTTCAATTTTTGTGCTAAACTTGGTAAGGATAAAAGCTATGTGGTTATGAAATAAGATAATCCCCTCTTAATGTGTCTGGCACAACTCTATGGAAAGGATGCTCTTTCATGTCAGAGTAACTCAGAATTAAATTCCAGGGATGCAGTCACTTTAATCGGAAACATTATGAAGACAAACTGCTATGGTACTTTAAATTATGAGCATGTGATGAGGAAAGTGCTGCCTGTTGAAATCCTGCTTTAGAAGTTTTGATTTTTATTTTTTTTTGTAATTTTGATTCTTGAATATTTTTTGTCATTTTATTTCCCTATCATCAAATGCCTGCAAATTTCTGATTCACTTAATCACCTTTAAAAAAACACAACAGTACCAGAAACTTGTATCTAAAGGAATTTTAGCCCATTCCAGCCTTACATATGTCCATGTTCAGGTACCCTGCTACTGGGATATAAAGAAAGTTCTCTAGTTATGAGATTTCTTTGTACAATCGTACCTTGGATCCCAAATGCCCTGGAACTCGGACATTTTGGCTCGCAAACACTGCAAACCCGGAAGTGATTGTTCCGGTTTGCAAATGTTGTTTTGGAACCTGAACGTCTGACGGGGATTCTGTGGCTTCTGATTGGCTGCAAGAGCTTCCTGCAGCCAATTAGAAGCTGTGATTTTGTTTTTGAATGTTTTGGAAGTCTAACGGACTTCCAGAACGGATTCTGTTTGACTTCCAAGGTACGACTGTATTGTATTTGAATATCCAGCAAGTATTCTGGGATCAATTTTTAGGTCCCTCCCCATCAAGCCTTTGTTTTACAAATGTGATTGTGGCATGTTATATCCTTAAAAATTATAATAAGAGCCCTGCTGAATCAGTTCAAATGTTTATTCCCGCATCCTGTTCTCACAGTGGTTAACCAGATACCTACTGAAAACCTACAAGCAAGACGTGAGTGCAATAGCATGCTTCTTTCTTAGGATTCCTGGCAACTTGTCTACAGGGACACACTGTTTCTAACAGTGGAGGGAGAACATTGGCTAGTAACCATGGTAGCCCTATTCTCTATGCATTTGTCTAAACCACCCAGGTTGGTAGCCATTGCTACATCATGTGGGAGCCAATCCTCTAGTTAATGCACTGTGTGAAGAAGTAATTCCTATCCACTTTCTCCACAACATGCACCATCTTTGATACTTCTGTCGTATATAAGATTATGGATGGTGTGGAGAATGTGAACAGAGAGAAAAGGAGCACTCTGAGAGATTCTGGCACTAATGGTTAACTCTGCATTCTCAACAAGGACCAGTTTAAAGCTAACCAGTAAATTTTTCTTTTTGAGCACCCATATTCCTCAACCACTTTTCTGCTTTGGGATTTTTGCTATCTACTTGTGCAGCAAACTTTGTTCTGGGTACTCAAGAATCAAAACAGCCTCCACAACCTGTTCCTTGAAAAGAATGGTAGGAGAGTTTCTAGTTACAGTTCTGAAATATCTTATTGCTTCCCAAAGGCACAACTGTTCGAATTTATTGCCGGAACAGCAGATTTAGCCACTGAGAATCATTCAGTTATTCCTACCCCCTCAACACCAACCAGAAGAGTGAACCAGGATCATGAAGAGGTAAAATGTATGGGTATTGTCCTATATCCCAACTATCATAGTGTTTCTTATAACACGTATTTGCTTATGTATAGAAACCACAATTGGACTCTAATATTAAAATTTAGCTGCTTCTCTGCTTTCATTGAAAGAAGAAAACTAGTATTCTATTTTGTGGAAAGACATTTCAGAACATGTAGATAAACATGGTAAAAGATTCCAAGATTCAGAATCCCATCATAATCTCTACCCATGTTTTCTTACCTGTACACCCCTGCTGCTTTTCAGTTACTCAAACCTTGATCTGAAGATAGAATGCCTGACACAATAAAATTTACTTGGAGTCATTAATGAGATAGGAATGATGAACAATCCTATGATGAAATAGTGTCTATTGCCAGGGTGGTCAGTATGGAAAGTCTAGATCTCAGACTGGAAAGAACAAAAGTAATTTAAAATTTTGTCCAGTGTACTTTTATATATTAATTATAATCCATATTTATTTCTTTAATTGCTTACTTGATTTTTCAAAATGTAGATTAGTAAATTGAAAGCTAGTGTAGTATTTTTGCTTTCCTACATATGAGTTTCCTAATATTTTGCTAAATTGTGTTTTCATGAAGCAAACAACTTAGAATAAACTAACAGGATTCTCTTTTATGTAGCTACCATTGATGGTGAAGAAAATTTTGTATGCATATTTAAGTATATTGGTTAACTCCAAGAATGATCTGGCATTTGCTTACATTTTAAACGTTCCCGACAGAGGACTTGGAAGGGAAGCTTTTACTGATCTGAAACATGCTGCACAGCAGAGACAAATGCCCATATTCTTGGTACGTATGACAAATCAAAGCATTTTATTTATTTATTTTGTATTTGAAGGCATTGAGGAGATACCATAGGTTGATTTTTTTTTTGTTTTTTTAAAAGCAAACTGTGTAGGAGCTGGATTGGGATTGTTCATGTAACAGCCAGAAGTCATCCATTTGTACTGCGTTATCCATACTGGCTGGACAAATCCTCCAGTCTGCAATTTTAGACAAGTGAATATAGGCATAGTTTCTGTGAGGATTGTTGCAGTCTGGTACGCTGTGTCAGTACACCAAATACTGAAAAAGTTGACTGAAATCATTCTAATATACTCAGGACAGCTCAGTATAGTTTTGGTGGAGCCAGAGGGGAGCAAATCAAAACTGAAGGGCTTCAGAGCACTAAAGTTGCTTTATGAAGCAGTACAGTAGTTGTGAAAAAAGTGTTTCCTAAATTCTCTGTCAAATGGGCATTACTCAAAGATCTTTCCCTGTTATCAGTGACAGAGCCATAGGAAATCACTCAGGCCAGAGCACTGTACCATGTATTCATAATTTGGGTTTTAAATGTTAATTCCTTTCAAAACATGACTTGGGAACAGGTTTGATGTAGCATCATCAAGTTTTTGGGGTGTTATAATTGAATAAGTATGGAAAAATGCGAAAGATTAATCAGTTCAATTCCTAAAGTTGCATTATTTGGTGTTTTATGAATTATGGGCTTGGACTATGTTCATCAGCCACTCTTTTATGGTTACCAAAGAAAGAAAACTTCTTTGTATAAAAACATGGTTTTCTTTTGGCAGCTTTGTTCTAAAGAAGAGGAATTACGAAATATTTTCCATTGAGTAGTCAAGATTCTATGAAGCCCACACAATCTGCAGTGTATCCATGAGCACTGGCAGAATTATTCTACAAGGTTGGGGGTTCTCTAAATATATAACCCCCATCTTTATTTTAATTATACAGTTTGTAGATAAGAAGAACACACTTGTAGACCCACAAGATTCTGCTGCACTGGTTAACTGGGTTTGTGTATGTTTTTGCCAAAGGATTACTTTATGATGTGGTTGAGGGTCAATGAATGTCCCACGTCCTGTTGAGGCAGACTCACGTGCCTTCCATACAGGCTACCTCTATGTTGGCAGCTATGGGGTCAGAATTTTGACCCAGAAGTCACCTGGTGCTAGTACCTGCTTTAATAGACACAATTTTAATTGAAATGCTGCACAAAACATTTAAATGTAAGGCGGCTAATGGGAAGATCAAATTTGTCTTACTATGCAGGCACAATCCTTCTGGCTTGAAACAGTAGAATGGGTTGAGCAATCAATATACTTAAGTTTTCCAAAGATTTGTAGTTTTGCTTCACAATAGCACACAATTATCATATTTGGAACAGATTTTTCTTTGTTTTACAATCTCATAGAAAGCCATTATGTTAACTTTAATTTTAAGGAATAATTTGGACTTTTCTTTGATACCATGAATCATCCTGATATTTGTGGGAATATTTGTGGTTTACGTGTGGTGTATTGGTTTTCTATGTTTGCACTACTATTTTACTTAGCTAAATTATATGTCTTGTTAGATGGCAACATCTTTTATCCGAACCATAGAACTTGGAGGAAAAGGTTATGCCCCTTCCCCAGCTGATCCTTTAAGAACCCATATGAAGGGACTTTCACACTTGGTTCACTTCATTGATAAACTGGAAGAAATTATTGGTGAAGTCCAGGATCCGAGGTAATAATTTTCCTATGTACGGTATGTGTACATGCTGCACTGTTTAAAATGTTACAGGTAGGCAGCCGTGTTGGTCTGACGTAGTCGAAACAAAATAAAAAATTCCTTCCAGCAGCACCTTAAAGACCAACTAAGTTTTTATTTTGGTATGAGCTTTCGTGTGCATGCACGCTTCTTCAGATACACTGAATTAGAAGTCCCCAGACGCTTATATGTAGAGAAAGGGTGGGGAGGGGTGGTGGAAATGGGTGATAGACTGACTGATAGCTGTTGACGACTGCAAACGACTGCAAATGGACTTGCATGAAAAAGCAAGGGGTGAGGTGGCTGAGGATCGCTTTATCATGTATAATGAGATAAGAATCCAACGTCTCTGTTCAAACCAGGTCATGGTTTTAAGCTTGGTGATAAGTTGCAATTCAGCAACTTCTCTTTCCAGTCTATTTCTGAAATTCTTTTGTAGTAAGACAGCTACTTTGAGATCTTGTATAGAATGTCCTGTGAGATTGAAGTGTTCTCCTACTGGTTTCTCTGTCTTGTAATTCCTGATGTCAGATTTATGTCCATTTATCCTTTGGCGTAGGGTTTGGCCTGTTTGTCCAATATAGAGAGCTGAAGGGCACTGTTGGCATTTGATGGCATACATAATGTTAGAAGATGAGCAATTAAATAGTCCTGAGATGATATGTTGGATGTTGTTGGGGCCAGTAATGGTGTTGTCCGGGTGTATGTGGCAGCAAAGTTGGCATCTGGGTTTATTGCAGGCTCTGGTACCAGTATCCATGTTAAATCTGGTGGTTGTCTTATTGTGGGTGAGGAGTTGTTTAAGATTGGGTAGCTGTCTGTAGGCAATGAAAGCTCTTCCTCCCAGAGCTTGAGAAAGAGAGCTGTCATTGTCTAGGAGAGGCTGTAGATCTCTGATGATGCGTTGTACTGTTTTAACTTGGGAGCTGTATGTGATAACTAGTGGTGTTCTGTTATTTTCTTTTTTGGGTCTGTTTTGCAGCAGGTTCTCTCTAGGTATCAGTCTGGCTCTGTTGATCTGTTGTTTAACTTCATCAGGTGGATATTTTAGTTCTAAAAAGGTTTGCTGTAGATCTCTTAGGTGAGATTCTCTGTCTGTAGAGCTGGAACAGATGTGGTTGTAATGTAGGGCCTGGCTATATACAATGGATTGTTTAGTATGTTTGGGATGGTAGCTAGAGGCATGTAGATATGTTTGTCGGTCAGTTGGTTTTCGGTATAAAGGGCAAGAAAGGTTATTTGAAAAAAAATATTTAAAATAGTTTGACTTGGAGTAAGCCCCATCAAATGCACTGGAAATTACTTCTGAGCAGACACAGAAATCCTATACATGTCTATTCATGAATAAGGCCCATTGAGTTAAAAGATGCCTTCTGTCAGGAAAGTAGGCATAGAATTGCAGCCTTGGTCTCTCTCTTTCTCCTTGCTTTCTGCACTCTTGAGTTGGTTTGCACATCACACTATATGTTGTTTAGCACAGAGGCTAAACAATCTAGCAAGCCAGAGCCTTATATTTCTCTCTTCCCCAACCCCCACTGGCCATACTTGAGCTGTGCAGGGCCACTCACCTGTCAATCACCTGATGTCACAATGACATTGGATGATGTAGCACAGGGACGTCCAACTCCCAATAGTCTGAGATCTACTCACAGTATTAAAAAAACTGGCAGTGATCTACCAAAGTTGTGGAGCTTTTTTAAGGAAGCCAAAGTTGCCCCCCCTTTTTTAGGAGATCACTGAGGGGCCAGAGATCAACCAGGATCTACCAGGAACACCCTGTGATCTACCAGTAGATTGCGATCTACCTGTTGGACATGCCTGAGTAGCATGTTGGAGTACCAGTGATCAGCTGATGGTTGTACTTCTGAAGCCCTGCTGACCAGCCCTTTTGGCTCCCATCTTGTTACTTGCATATACCTGCCATGATGTTGGGACTGGCAGGTAGGTGGATCCCTGACAGCCTAATTAGGCCTCTGTGCCAGAGGTTCCTCACTCCTAGTTTTTCATGACATGCATAAATGGGAAAAAGCCAGAAGTTTACACACAATATTCCTCTTTCCTCCTACAATGTGGCTGGGTGGGGGAGTTCAGAAGCTTTTGCTTATGCTTTAAGTTTGCCACAGTTTGTTGTGTTATCTGGACAAGCGAACTGTGGTTAAAACTCTGGTTAATTTTAAAAGAAGCCAACTTCAAACTGGTTTCTGAAGCTGATGGATAAAGTTTATTATAACTCTGGGTCCAGATGGCATAGCAAGATGAGCTTAACTAAAAGTGAAGGTTAAAACTTCCAAATTCCAGAGGGGAGGAGCGCATGAAACTGGGACTTGTTTGAAATAATTCTAGCTCATAAACATTGCACTGTGCTTTATTGTGATATTGGAATCTTTCTTGATTCTGTTCCATTTTTTTCTTTCTCTAGTTTTTCTTGCTTTCTTGTGTTACCAAAGAATATCAGTAGTAGTAACAGAGGCTAGTGCTGTTACTGCAAACTTGCCTTGTACTACATCCTGTGCACAACCACAGAAGTGACATCTATGTTCAAAGAACTTTGTAGTTCACAGTATCTGAGCAAATCTGGGTGGGTGAAGGACGAATGGGATTGACAAGGAGAAATGCAGGGGAAGAAGCAGTCAGTTTTGGCAAAAGCTCAGGAAATAATTAAAGAAGAGTTCATTGTAGGATAAGAACCTGATACATGAACCTGATAACTGTGAGCTGTATAACAGGAGGTCAACTTTGCAGACAGAGCAAGGATCTGCAAGGGAGAGAGAAGGGAGGTGCTCATGGGATTCAAGTGAAAATGAGTTTATAAATTAAGGATAGGAAACCTGTGACCCTCCAAACATTGTACAACTCTAGCTCCCTTAATTTCTGACCTTCCCTGCTACAGTTACAGAGCTTCTCAGAGAGCCAGTGTGGGAGGAGAGGTGAAGAAGAAGAAGAGTTTGGATTTGATATCCCGCTTTATCACTACCCGAAGGAGTCTCAAAGCGGCTAACAATCTCCTTTCCCCTCCTCCCCCACAACAGACACCCTGTGAGGTGGGTGGGGCTGAGAGACTTCAGAGAAGTGTGACTAGTCCAAGGTCACCCAGCAGCTGCATGTGGAGGAGCGGAGACGCGAACCCGGTTCCCCAGATTACGAGTCTACTGCTCTTAACCACTACACCACACTGGCTCTCGCCAGTGACATGATAATGGAAGGTTCCTTAGGTAAATATATTTCAGTATCACATGGCCAGAAAAAATTCCTGTATCCTAGAGCAGTTTGTGAGCTGAGGATATATAACAAGCCTTTTTGTGCACTCTTTGAACAGCTACATGGGATGTCCTTTAGTTGGCCATGCTTTTTTAGCAGAGAGAAGACAAACAGCCCAGCTACATGTTAAACCATTAACTGGGCAAATATTTCTGGCATTTTTAAATAATGGAAGATGCTTCTAACCTGAAATAGCTATAAATCTGCATGCCCATCACATCATACCAGTCATTACATGAGAAGTTCAAGTATAAAAACCATTGACCCCTTGATGAGGCACCCATAGAGGAACAGTACCTAGTGAGGATGGAGTTTACTAGACTGGTCACTGTATTTATTTTTTTTAAAAAAAAGCTTGGTTGGCCAGCTGAGGAATTTTCCAAAGTCTTTGACCCTGGAGTAAAAAGAGGTTTGTGAAAACTATGAGGGATAATACAAGGCTTTGAATACTGCGAGAGGAAATTCCAGAGAGTTGGCATCAAAATACCTGAACTAGCATTTCAAAGACCTATTCTATAAAAATGTGCATTCTGAAATAAGTAATTGGTAAAATAACATAAGTTCTCATGCTGATTGATGCCCACAATCTATCATGAGCTGTCTTTCTATTGTATAACAACATGGTATAATACATTATATTTGTTATAAATTGCAATGTGTATTTTCTGTAACTGCCATGACCGGGGGGAGGGGAGGGGGAATAAAAATGCTGATACCTCTGTAATAGGATTTTGATATATGGTTTCCTGTTCCTGGAATAGATGTTGGGGAAGCTGTTTTATGTCTTATCAGGTTTTTGAATACTGTCCATATTCTTGACAGTCTGTATTGCTCTCTCCATCCCATAGTTCCCAGAAATAGTACATACTATAAAATCTATATTGAGTAGTAGTATTCTTTTTATGCCGCCAGCAACTTGTTTACTATAGGATCAGACTTGTGAGTATCCAAGGCCAGAGCATGCAAGGGCATCGCGACCACCACTTTAGTACTGGAGGAACATGGCTTCATGATAAATCAACTGAAGAGCTTTCTCATCACAACTGAGAGGATCCAACACCTGGGAGTGAGGAGGGGGTGACACAATCCAGCTCAAAATATTTGTGTCCCAGGAGCAAGAAGACAAGCTTCTGGACAAAACAAGGAAGTCCATCTAATGGGCATGGTGCACCTACAAGGCTTTTTCCCATCCAGGACCCAGTTTTGAGAAAGATAGGCCACCTGGTACCAATGCCACATCCCTGTCAATACTCTGATGGTTTCTCTTCCTATCCAAACTTTTACAGAAGGTCAGAACACTCTGATACAGAGTCCAACTAGTGACTTACCACTGTCTCCACTTTGGCATATCCCAGTGCAACTGAATTTTCTAGCCCATAAGCCCCCATGTTGGCAGCAGCTCTGTGTTTAGACCAGGCATCCCCAAACTGCGGCCCTCCAGATGTTTTGGCCTACAACTCCCATGATCCCTAGCTAACAGGACCAGTGGTCAGGGATGATGGGAATTGTAGGCTAAAACATCTGGAGGGCCGAAGTTTGGGGATGCCTGGTTTAGACCATGAGTGGCTTTATGTCAGGGATGAACCAATGGTTTCCAGTTCTCCGGAGGGGGACCAGAGGGAGGGAGATGATGATGGGAGAGTGGTTGGAGTAAGTCTAGAGGCTAGGGAGCCAGAAAGTTCACAGGAGCAGCAAGGGTTAAGCTTGAGCTCAGAATTGGGGGGGGGGAGTTTGCCCCAGCTATCACGAGATGTGCAGAAAAGAGGAGGGCTGAAAGACGAAGATTCCGTGATTTTACTGCTGCTGGAGGGGCAAGTGCAGGCCTCAGCAGAGATCTGAACTGAGTGACTCTGATGGATGATCATTACATGCTAATTGCCTGTTGTAAATACTGTAAAGAAAGTCCATAAAAATGTCGGGAGAATCTCATGGTGATTGCTGTGAAGAGAGGGAGCCCCGTCAGTCCTGACACTTTAGACAAAGGGTTTTCCCAATAAAGTAAACTGGAAAATCCTAGCTTCCAGATATTTGTCCACCAATTTAATCTGAAATGGCCAGGAAAGCTTTCCATTGCTGGTGGAAATGCCTTTGTGTCCAGGCCACAGCTTCAGGAGTCCGAGAGATCCTTGAGTTTGTGCAAGCTTATCTTGATTTGAAAGCACTTGGTGGCCCTGGAGTGAATGTTACTGGATTGGAGGAAGGTCCCATAGCCACGCCAAGCAGTTCTTACGTGGTTCTGCTCTCCTGTTGCCACCCCTGCTCCTGTTGCCAGCCCCCTGCATTTATTCATAGATTCCCTACATGGGACATATACCTAGTACTTGGGGCACTCACCGACCAGGTTTTTTGAGCCTATTTAGCAGCTCTGCATACCTGAACTTCAATGGAGGACATCTGCAGGGCATTCACATGGGCTCACCCCTCTACATTCACCAGGTACTACAAACTAGACAAATATGTTTTGACAGAAGCAGCCTTTGGGAGGAGGATCCTACAACAAGTGCTGTGATTACTAATTGTCCTTCTGCCTAGTCCATGAGGGTACTGCATTTGTAAATCCCTTTCCTGTATAATCCACTGATGAAGAATGAAAAGTTGGATTTACTGTAAAGCAGAGATTTTTTTTCTTTCTGGTTAGCAGACAATGGTTAGCAGACAGCTCTGTCTTTTGAGTCAAATCAGTGTGGTGGGATTCAATGGTATATGTACGTCACATTTGTGCAGTTCCCTCTGGTAAGCCAAGCAGGGATTCTAAATACACCCCTTCTCCATATTTTTCTAGCTATTTCCTTATACTATTCTGTTAAGGTTTCGTTCCCTGGGTTTTTGTTGTTTTTGTTGTCTGCAGCCATAATGCTATCATCAAGGCCAAGTGAAAGGATAGGAGGGTGGTTCTTTCCTCTTCCAGCTCACTACTGCAAACATTTTTAGAATTGTTTCTTACCGTGCCTTCTGAAGACGAGCTATCCCTTTACTGTATGCTCCACTCTCTGCTGACCAGAAGTGTAACTTTCCAGTTGTTAATATTGCAGGTCAGAGGTAGGACAGAAATCAGTTTAAATTAATTTAATGTGGCACAGGTAACGTAGCAGGAAGTGAAGTAGACCAAATCTTAACTGCTTGGCTTTTTTTGCACAGCTTAAAATCATTCATGCAATGTATCAGGAACAAATTTAATACTTTGGGCAACTTAATAAAATCAGCCTCAAGTACAACCCCTTGCATAGTTATTTAGGAGCAAATCCTGTTTAATTCAGGATTTACTTTTGAGTAAACAAGGATAGAATTGGATTGGAAGACTAATCTGTTTATACTGTACCTTAATGCAAAATGAAGAAAACCATGGCATAATGTCTTTAATTCCCATACACAGTAGATCAGTACTTTGTCTTGGCCTCCTCATATGAAAAATGAATGAAGTTTTCCTTTCATTGCTCCAGCTAGAGTTGTGTATATCTGATGGGGAATGGGAACATTTTTCCTGGAAATGAAGAATGTGGAAAGAAAAATGAGCATTGGGGTATTAGCTGTTGGAGCAGCAATAATAGGTAGAAACAAACACATTGATCTTAGTTTTCCTGAATGTTGTGCTGCCAGAACAAGAATAATAGCTAAATGGCCCTCTTTGTAGAACTATCCAATCAGACTAGGTGTGATCCTCATACACAATTGCCAGACTACTTTTAATGGGAGATTGGTTTGTAAGAATCTTAATAAAAAGACTGTTGTAGGTTGCCTGGCCTGGAAAGAGTCTTTTCTATACCTATGATGAACAGAAGTTTTAATTATGATGGTCCCTTATTGGAAGGCAGGTAGCAGTGTTTGCAGTGCTTTTTTTCTAGGGGGACGCAGGGTACGCATACCCCTAAACATTTTGTGAATCTAAGTTTGGCCTCATTAAGGGGCAATATTTCAATATGAGTAGGAAAATGAGAGTACCGGTACCCCTAAACATTTTTTAAGGGAAAAAAAGCACTGAGTGTTTGTGTATGGGGAGATTCCTGGGTTAAGGTACCATAGGTTTTTACTACTCAGATTTTAGACTTCAGAGCTCTTTGGATCTGAAATTATGCTGGTAAAAATCCATACTAGATAGAAACATAGTAGCTTACCAGAGTCTAGTTACTACACTATCCTATACATCTTCACACTACATACAGCTTGGAGTGTGAGAGTATGAGATCTTCTGAAGTATCACATGACCTAGAAAGCAGAAATGTGGAACACAATAGCTGAAGACTCCCAGATTGCTGTTAAAAATATTAGTCACTTCCTTGACATAGAGTAAATCAAGTACACTTTAAAATAGGAAAGATGCTTCCAAACAGCTGAAAACAGAAATGGTTATATATATGTAGCCTCAATGAATTGCTAATAAATGCTAAAGATGGAATTATTTTACATCTAATGCTCAAAACCCAAAACATGAAATTTCACTTTATAAGAGGCCATATTTGGGACAAAATGCTTGGCTACTGGAGTTTCTTTACCCATTCACACACTAGAATCAGACTTGAAAAGGAGGATTTTCCTGACTATGTAATTGAGCTAACAGAGCAGAAGCTTCATTTCTTACTAAGCTAGCTAAAGGCCTGTCAAGTTTGAATGGTGGGGGTCAGAGAAGGATGGAAAGTTTCCATTCTTTACTCCTACCTATATACCAACAAACACCCAACAATCATGTAAGAATCACCGTGGGGTAGTGATTAAACCTGCTACTATACTTAGTTATTCTGGTGATTAAGAATTGAGCTTATTCTATTTGCATAGTTCTCACTAAATTTCTGTTTTCTTGGTTACACACTAGTATGCATCATGGAATGTTGAGAACTGAATTGTATAAAGTATGCACTGTATTAAAAATACAGAAATCTTGTCTTTCCCTCTGCTACTGGAAGCATACGTCAGACACTTTTATTAAAAATATGTTTGTAAATGTCCTGTTTGTGCTAGCTATTTAATTATTGCTATGCAGTACTCAAAACACTTTTGTTGGCTTATGAGCTTATAAAGTTTGGGAAATGGAAATGTTCTATAACAACAGGCAGATTTCACTTCTTTTCAAACTTTAATCCACTTGTGGCTAATGAGCAGAATTAGATAATGTGAGTGAACAAATGATAGCCTGATGGCATAGCAAGTTTTAATTATTTCCTTTTCTATTTAAAATTGTAAACTAGAGAGGTCTACTGTCCCTGCTCCTTGACTCTTGTAATCTCCCAATTCTAAAAAGTGAAAGATTGCATTAAAGGGCAAGATCTTATTGCATGATGCTGTGCAACTGAATAGATCAAAGCTGTTGGCTGAACAGTTTTGATTAACTGTGAAGACGCTCTGTTTTCAGAACTATTAAGTATATTAAAATAGCGCCAAGATGAATATGGAGATGACCCTAGGTCTGTTTTTAGACTTGCAGGGGGGCAAATTCTATCAACAATCAAGATGCATTTGATAAAAGGAAGAAACAGCAGGGATGCCTTCTGTCAAGCAGCAGAGGAAGTTGTACAATGTTTGGATTTGAGGATTAACAATATTATCAACTTTCAGCATGAGTCTATGACAGCTAGCACCACTGGAATTAGTCCAGCCCGGGTAAGGGGCCTCCTTTTGTTCTTCTAAATTGTTTGATATATAAAAGAAAAGACATTTTTCTTAATGATTTGAATGTAGAAACTCAGTAATACAAGTTTAATACAATAATAGGTAATATATGTAATACAAAGTAAGAACTATCTATGCAATCTAGGTGTCCTGTAATATGGGTTTAACTAGTTGAAATAAAGTATTTGCTTTTCACTGAGGTATTGTGTGTGTGTGTGTGTGTGTGTGTGCGCGCGCACACACACACACACACACACACACACACACAGTGTCTTACTTGACCAATACTTCTAAAGAATTCTGAAAGAAAAGAGTTTTTCTAATAATTTAATACTGATAACATCAGAGTGAAATATTCTAGATTTTGTCTAGTGTCTCAAGACATTGGTACCAGCAACAACAATTTTACTCAAATATTATAAACTTCTACCTTTTTAGATTTTGAAAAAATATGATTTTCCTTTCATTCTTAGTAATGGTTGACATTGTGATTACCCTTACCATTATGTTACTAATGTTTATATGCTGGGTTTCTTCTCCTTGGCTGGATTGGATAATAATGATAATAATAATAATAATAATAATAATAATAATAATAATAATAATAAAAATAAAATTTATTATTTATACCCCGCCCATCTGGCTGGGTTTCCCCAGCCACTCTGGGCAGCTTCCAACAGACATTAAAATACAATAATCTATTAAACATTAAGAGCTTCCCTAAACTCTGGGAGGTCTTTTTGTGTTGTCCCCCCCTTAGCCCTCCCTTGCTTTAATCCCTTGGCATTATCTTTGTGCATGACTACCTTCAGTGGTGCACCTTGTTGGTTCTTGCTGCCTTAAGTTGGGGCACAGTATGGTCTAAGATAAGTAGATGTACGGTAGTATGTGATACAACCTCCACCCATGTATCTGATAATCCCAACCTGTAACTAGTCACTTTTAATTCAGTGATAAAGGTAAAGGGACCCCTGACCATTAGGTCCAGTCGTGACCGACTCTGGGGTTGCGCGCTCATCTCGCATTATTGGCCGAGGGAGCCGGCGTATAGCTTCCAGGTCATGTGGCCAGCATGACAAAGCCGCTTCTGGCAAACCAGAGCAGCACATGGAAACGCTGTTTACCTTCCCGCTGTAGTGGTACCTATTTATCTACTTGCATTTTGATGTGCTTTCGAACTGCTAGGTTGGCAGGAGCTGGGACCGAGCAACGGGAGCTCACCCCGTCGCAGGGATTCGAACCGCCAACCTTCTGATCAGCAAGTCCTAGGCTCAGTGGTTTAACCACAGCGCCACCTGGCCAATTCAGTGATACACATGCACAAACATTTATGTTCAGGTTTTAAGCTTTATAGAGAGGTTTTATATCCTAAATTTGATGCAAACCCCTCCTGCAAAGCTAATAATACTCAATATTTAATTTCAGCCCAAGCTACATGCTATAAACCATGGCACTGCTTATTGTGGCAAAGATACTGTGAAGGCCTTATTAGCACTTTTGGATGAAGCAGCTACCGATCCTCCTCCCAAAAACAAAGCCCAAATGTTGTTTGGTGATGAATTTGGATTCCCTTGTACGTTTATGTTGTTCAGGTAAGTGCTAGGTGCTGAAAACTGGCAAAGCCTCACAGAAGAGGTGAGAGCAAGAATACTTATTCCCATGAAGCTGATGACGTGGGGCCACCTCATATGCAGTTATCTCCTATACTAAGACTATGTAAAGAACAACAAGCATACTGTAACTTAGGAAGTGTTGAATGTGTGTTTCAAACAAGACAATGGGTCAGGAGGTTGATGCATTCAACTGTCCTCGGCTGGAATTACTCTTGGGTGAAAAAGGATGACAATATTGTGTCAATAAAATATCAGTCATGGAATTCTGTGTAACAAGAATAAAGTCATTAACAAAGGGGAAAACAATTGCATAGTAAAAAACTGGAGTGAAACACTTGAGAAGGAGCATACCAAGACTTAAGTACTGCTAAAGATAATTTCTAACTGAGCCAGTTTTATGTTGCCTGGAGTTCGATAAAATACGGCAACTGAGAAGCCTTATAGCTACCCATATTTCCTTAATGAAAAATTCAGTTTCAGCAGAAGGTTTAGTAAACTTATGACTTTACCAGAAATGGTCATTACAGCTACAGTGATAAAATAAAAACAATAGAAAAAGGGTAAAAAACTAAAAGTATGTACAGTCATATCTCAGTTTAAGTACGCCTCAGTTTGAGTATTTTCAGTTTAAATACTCCGCAGACCCGTCTGGAACGGATTAATTCACTTTCCATTACAGTGGTGCCTCGCTTAACGAATGCCCTGCGAAATTTCCGCTTAACGAAAGGGTTTTTCTAGTGGAGATTGCCTCGCTAGACGAATTCGTTTTACAAAAAATTCGTCTAGCGAATCGCGGTTTCCCATAGGAATGCATTGAAATTCAATTAATGCGTTCCTATGGGTTAAAAAATAAAAAAAATCAATGCATTCCTATGGGATTCGCTAGGCGAATTTTTCGTTATAAGAAAAGACCCGTGGAACGAATTAAATTTGTCTAGCGAGGCACCACTGTACTTTCAATTGGAAAGTTCACTTCAGGTTAAGTACGCTTCAGGTTAAGTACGGACTTCCGGAACCAATTACACTCATACCTCGGGTTAAGTATGCTTCAGGTTGAGTACTCCGTGGACCCTTCTGGAACAGATTAATCCACTTTCCATTACTTTCAATTGGAAAGTTCGCTTGAGGTTAAGTACGCTTCAGGTTAAGTACAGACTACTGGAACCAATTGTGTTTGTAAACCGAGGTACCACTGCCCAATGAAAAATAAGTTGTCTCTCCCCCGCCCCCCCAAGATAAGCTTTTCCAATCAAGCTGTCATCAATAGGTACAGAGCTCCTTTGTATGTCTGCAGATTTCTGACCTAAAAAAAGCATTTGTTTCATTGCGGGAACCTATTTACACAAGCATTTTTTGTGTACATATGAATTGGCTCCCTTCTTTAAAATGAATTAAACACCCACACAGCCAAAGGTCTCTGCAGATCAAAATACAGGTTGCATCTCTCAAGTCAGAGCAGCTGCAGTAGGTTTTGTTTTGGGACTGGATTTGCTTTTTGGTCATATGCTAAAAAGTCATTTATTTTGGTATTTTAAAAAAACAGACGCCAAATCTTTATATGCATGTAATAAAAATTCACCGTAATATGTTCTCATATATTGGGCTGGTCACTATTGCTTACAGTCACTGTTATATTAATTTAGATCTCCAGCACAATCTAGTGGATCTTCTCCAAAAGTTTTGAGACAGAGAATTCGGACAGCAGTTGGTGAAAAAAAAATTAAGGTATGATAACTGCAAAATCCTTGCCTTGAGGAGAACTATTATTAATCTAATTGATTACATATCTATATTGTCTGGTGTCTGAGGCCTGATTTGCAATTTCAGGTGGAATAATGTTTTTATTTCACTCTGCTTTCTCCCCACCATCCCTTAAAAAACAACAAAAACTGCCATGAACAAGCACTGGGGTAAACACTGTCTACCCTCATGCACCAGCTCCTACACTTCCTTTCCTAAGCAAGATAATAAACCCATACTGGGGAACTCTCAATACAAGCCAGGCAAGAAGCACTGAAGCTAGTGCATGGGGTGGAGAGTAGGAATATGTGTTTGGCTGAGGTGCTCACCCCAACCTGGCTTTAGCATACTGAAAGTTTTCTAAAGATGGAAAAAGCTGTAAAACAGAGCATTTTGGTCTGTCCTCTGTGAACTGATCACTTCTGCTTATTTGTCTGTAGAAAGTACCTTAACAGCAGGGGTGGATCTGAACATTCTTCAGTTTCCAGAAGCTATTGCTGTAAATGATTGGTTTGCCTCCTGCAGTGGAATAAGCATACTTAGAGTCCTTTGTTGAAAAATATGTATCAAGGTGTTTTTCCCCCCAGTTAATTTGGATTTAAACTTTTAAGCAAATCTTAATGGCTTAGATCTAATCCTGTGGGCCTTTATATCAGTAAAGCAGTAATTGTAATGGTACTCTGTGTTTCATTCTAATTTCACAACCTCTGGTATTGTGATAATGCAATGTGTTAGGTTGGAACTACAGTACATATATTAAACATCACCAAATATAGTATCATACAATGCTGTTACGCTACACTGAAATGGGCTGAACAAGAGAAGACCAGATGATCTTCATATACTGTACTGTATTGGCCCGAATATAAGGCACAGCCGAATATAAGGCGCACCTTTAAAATTAAAGAAAAAGAGAGAGATGACAATACAAAGAGGAGTGGGGGCCGAGGGGGGCCGAGGAGGCAGCACTTTCACTCCGGCAGCAGTGGGCAGCAGCGCTTCCAGAGGGTCAGCACCACCATGGGCCCCCAATGGGACAGGCGGAGAGAGGCGGCAGCTGGTGGGACTCATGCACCCCTCAGCGGGCTAAAGCCAGGCAGCGCCTCAGGCTAGTGCCAGTCCCAGCATACCAGCTGCATCTTCTGTTCCTCCTCCTTGCAGACCTTCTCACTCTCTTGTCCACGCTCCTCTCTTCCTTCCTCCTTGCCGCCTTCTCACTCCCTCTCAGGTACCCCCTCACCGCACCGCCATCTTGGGAGTCGGCCCAGTCGAAACCAGGCAACATCTGGGGACAAGCCTGCTCCAAGCCAGTTTTTGTAAGGTTGCGAATATAAGCCACACTTTAATTTTTCATGGTCAGAATTTGGGGGGAAAGTGCGGCTTATATTCGGGCCAATACGGTATATAATGTAAAATATACAGTTATCTAAATTTCTGGAAGTATTTCCACATCAGATTTCCATATTGGAAACCACGTTCATAGCAACCACCTGCATTTCATAATTTCACTTCTTTCAATTTAGTTGAAGCAACCTTTAATTAGGTCTCAGTTTTCTTGCACCTACAAAGATGACCAAATGACTGAGGCAAAGGGTCAGCATTTCCAGGCAATCCAAGCCCTAACATGTGAACATCCAGCACTGAAAGAAAAGGCTGTTCCAGACTCTAAAGATGAATCAACTGCAGGTAAATGAAACGGCAATCAAACTTCTCAAGACCTCTTTGCTCTCCCTTTCCCCTTTTCAATGACTATATAGTTGCATCTTTCTGATAAGCCAGATGGATTTGTATGTTGCCAAATTCAAATTAACCATTCTAATCACATCTAAAATTGTTTTGTATAAGAAAATCAGAGTTCTATTGAATCACACCAAAGACTCATCTAGCTCATCTATTTCCAACACTGGCCACTCAGGGGCACCTGGGAACTCCACAAACAGGTTATGAAGGCAGTCATGCCTGCTACTGCTCTCTGTCTCCACGTTCTGATATCCAGCAGCTGGTTCTAGTCAGGGGCGTAGGAAGGGGGGTGCGGCTGCCCCAGGTGTCATCCTTGAGGGGGGTGACAAAATGGCCTGCAGCACGACCGAGCCATGCATCTCTCCTGGGAGTGATGCAGTGGCTCGGGGCCCCGCGCTGCCCGAAACAGCAGCGTGGGGCTTGCGTCTGCCAGACGGACGCTGTGGGCAGCTCGCCATGCTGCCCCCCTGGGCAATTCACCACAGCACCCCCATGTGTGGATCACCCCACCCCCATGGGTGGCTCACCCTGCCACTCTGCGTGCCAGAACAGCTAGCTACGCCCCTGGTTCTGGTATCTGCAACTAGTATCCAGATTCTATTTAGCCAGCATGGAACTTATTGTTAGACTAGTTTTATTATGTACATTTTGTTCTTTTAATCATGCGCTTCTTGTATACCTTTTTCTCAGTATTACCTACTTTACAGAGTTGATGTGGGAATAGGCTATGCCTGTCCAATATTTATTAATCCATGGCATGGAATTTGCCTTTTTCATTTGCACCCCACATCCTGAGTTCTCATCAAGTTTCCCATAATGACTCCACAATATCTTTCCTGGTTCATCATTATCAGTTCAGACCCCAGCAGTATATATGTATATGTGAAGTGTATATGTGAAGATAGTATGTTTTGCCCCAAGGTGCATAACTTTATGTGTAAAAGTGAACACATAATTCAAATACCATTTGCCATTTTATTACCCATTTACACAGTTCACAGATATGCCTTTTCAATCTATTTACAGTTCACTTGGAGTTTCACTGTCCAGGATAATTTGGTGTCTTCTGCAAACTTGGCCACTTCACTGATAATTCCTAATATGATCGTTTATGAACTAGTTGAATAGTACTGATATCAATGCAGATCCACAGGAGACACCACTGCTTGCTTTCTCCTGTAATTATTTTACACAAAAGCCCTTTATATAAACGTTGGCCATGAATATTCAGGCCTTCAAAGCAGTGGTGTTGAAAACAGCATTGCTTTTGAGTGTTGTTTTTCATTGCCTTAGGGCTATATTTATTCTATGCTTGCTTCTACAAATAAGTAACTGGAATATCACCGAGTATATATTTGCAAGGGCTATATAATGCAGTCATGGAAACAGCAAATCCTGTTGCTGCAACAGCTAGAATAAGTGTAATGTGATCTTATAAATTTCTGCTACTATATCTGTGGTCACCAGATGCGCCTTTTGCATTTGTCCATCCAGGTGCATAACTGAGTACAGGAATTTCTGATGTGTAAAAGTACGTTGTGTGAATTGACCTCTTTCAAAATTGATACTCTAAATATTCTTGAAAAGTTATTTAAATTTCACATACTTTTTATAGCCTCCTGTCTATTGCTGTGGTAAATAGATGAAGACAAAGGTGTTTAAATAGGGCAAATGGTTGATTTAATTCTCTTACATCCACTAATAGTTGCATTTTGCTGTATATATTTTACTTTTTAAAGATGAACTTTCCTCCTGTTTTCTGGCCTCTGTGTGTCCATTTCCTATTGCAATTGCTGAAATGTTTCTTCTAAATCATTGGTAAAATCCTGTATCATATTTGGCTTGTAGTGGACTAACTCCGCTAATTTGGGTTGTGCTAATTATTTTTATAAGAAAGTAATCTGTGTAAAAGTAATGATGTGGATTTAAGTGACACATCAGAAAAAAATACTCAAATAATATTATCTTATTTTTTTTCTTATAAAAATGTTGTCTTCTCTTAACCAGCAGAATGCCTACATTCACAACTTGAAAGTGCTGCACTTGGAACTAGTTCTGGAAATGTTCATCAGAATGGAAGTAAAAGTAAAGAAATAGGAAAACTAAGTTGCCAGCCAAGAAACAAGAGCTCAAAGAGGAAGCAGGTGGACAGGACTAGTGGAAATGTCATATGCAGTAATGAAAACGAATCACTTCAACACATACACAGTAAGAGACCAAAAACTGCAGTGAAATGCCAGAATAGTTTGGACAGCAAAATAAAGAGGGCTGGAAAATGCAACAAAAATAAACTGATTGTTGGTCAAGCAAAGCTAACTCATTTCTTTAGATTATAAATGCTCTTACTGTGATTCTTATGCAAACAATTGTTGACTCGTTTTAAGGTTTGGAAGAAAAAATGCATACACTACAGTAATACCATCTTCCTTATGATTATAAATATTGATATGTATGCAGTATTTGGACAAATGGATCAACAAGCTTTGCAGAATTCCCAGTTTTAATAATGCACTGTAATCTTTTACATTTTATAATCATGTGGTATTTTGATGTACAAATATTTAGGATCAATACAAACACAAAACAATACTTAAACCACAACTACTTCTTTACTGAATTGTCAAGAACATGGTTTTGTCTCTTCCAAATGATGTACTTCAGCAGTTGTTAGACTTGCCAACAAGGTCGGTAGACTCTTCCCAGCATGCACCTGAGCACTGCATAAAACATCCAATAAATAATGTATTGATATTTTTGTGCAGATAAATAGTTAACAGACATAACATTTATTTAAATTGGGCTTAAGAACATCTTCATCTTACATAACTTCACTAAGCTAATAATCTTAAAATCTCTGAATCAATTTATTTAATAAACTTTTTAAAGGAAATGACTCCAGTCCAAGTGTTTGTCTCAGTAGTTGATACTTAATATGCTGCAATAATCCAGCTGTTTTACTTGCTTGAAATAACCTGAAAGTTATACTTACTGTCAAAATCTCTTCTTCCAATAGGTAATTTAGCTGAGTTCTCATCATCTTCAGTCTCTCTCCTCTGTTGTACAGATTGAATGTTCTGAACATCAGCATCAGCTGAAGTCATAGGTCCCTCCAGTGCAAAATAAGGAATTTGCTTAATATCCAGGTTCATGGGTTGGCCATGACTTATGACATGGTGTTTAGGATTTATATTCTGCATTTTTTAAAAAATGTAATTTAGATGTTAAAGAAAGAATGCAAAGTGTAGTGATCTCAGTCGATCTGATGAGCCATTTCCAGAACATGAAGTGGATTGCAGGTCCTTAAAGAAAGCCTCTTTGGAGGACGCCATTTTTTTCAAGTGGGCGAGCAGTGTGTGTGTATATATTATATATATATATATAATATAAATGAATAAAGAGAATGAGGTTGAGAAGAAAGCTGAATGTTGGAGTTTTAAATAGCATAAAGCAGATATGTTGGGGACTGCCCAGTGATACAGAAATTTTGCAAGTTAATATTAAGGAAAATTGAGGCTACAACTCAAGTAAAGATTTAAGCAGATTGTATTGTAATTTTGCTAGGTTCTGTAAAAGTAATAGAAGTCAGATAACTTATTTATTCTTTGTTGGTGATGCTAAAGTTCTCATTGCTCAGAACTGAATAAAAGAAGAAGCCTCAGCAATACAGAATTGAGAAATTGTTGGAAAATGATTAAATTGCCAAAGTTAAATACAGTACTGGGTTACAAGCAGAGAAAAGCCCAGAAGAATACTTCCAGTATTTTTTTTTATTTTAAAAAGATTTATTCAAAGCAATCTAGTTAATCTAATTGGATTAAACTAATAGAGTTGTAACTGTTTAAGGATTGATTATATTTATCAGTTTTTAACTATTCAGGAATTCTTAAGAGTTTGTAGGTAGAATGATTATATTGTTTCATATAATTTATAATAATGTATTAAAAAACCATATTAGCTCAAAAGATGAAACTCACAGAGAACTTGGAGGCTCCATCTTCCTCTTCATCCAGAAAACTGTTGTCCTCCATTTTATAATGCTCAAGAGAAGATGCGGGCCATGCCTTTTCAGCTTTGCCTCCATTCTGTATTACTTTTCCAAGTGTGAATGTACTGAGCAGCATATCATCTTCTGCTTTTCGCATAGACTTTGAGACAGAAAGAAAGAAACCTTGAGAAAAGAGAGAGAAAATTAGTATTAATGCATAGGATGAGATACACATTCTCTGGTGCCTTAATGTTTGCATGGAAGAGAATCAAGTTCAAATATTATTTGAAAGAGACTACTTTGAAAATAGTGTTGCTTACAGACAAAGCTGTCTTTATATAGCCTACCGAGTGAATAGCAACCACTTCAGTGGCTTATGTGTTCTTCAGATGGCCACTAGTTAAGAGAGTGACCTTTTGTATACTATTACATTTCTTTTATTTTACACCATGGGTGATGAATTTATTTCGTAATATAATCTTGAAATACTTTGGATTATCATATACCAAACATCACAGGACTATATCACTTCTTCCTTTTTCTAAATAGAAACCATTTTTTTAAAGTACTAATTTGCACTTATGTGGAAGAAATGTGTGTGTGTTGCGGGGGGCAGGGGGGAGAGTACTTTTCTTGAGAATGGAGAGAGGAATCTCAATAAGGGAAGTCTAAAGTAATGAACATTTTTGTTTATGAAAAGGCAGCTAAGCATGGATATGGTCATTAGATATTTTTGTTAGAAGATCAGCACTTGCACATTTGAAATTTTTGAGAATGCTTTATTTTATCAGGCCTAGAATTTCATCTCACCACTAGGTACTGATTCTCTCCTACAAATGCCCTCGCCCCCCCCTCCACTTATGTGGGGTAATGGGTAGTTTGCCTATAAGTGCCTAAAGAGAATTCTGATCACACTTCTGTCTTCATTCTGGCCACAGTTTGTGTATTGTAGGACCCGTCCAACCAAAAGGATCTGCAGCAACACCATTGGGGAATGCCAAGTGACTGCCATTTATGAGCCTATCAGTTCAATCACATAATCGGGCAAGGCAAAGCGACAGCTAGGCCCAATGACTGATGGTAACAGTGGTTCAAAAGTCAAGGAGACTACCTCGGAAGGTGGTGGACTCTTCTTCGTTTGAAGTTTTTCAACAGAGGTTGAACGGCCATCTCTCAGGGATTCTTTAGCTGTGATTCCTGCATTGCAGGGGCTTGGACTAACTCTACAATTCTATGATTCTCTGACTAGGACTTGATTGAAAGGGCTGAAGAGGTGGTGGAGGAAGATAAGCACACTAGAAGCCACCAGGAGTAGATTAAGAAAATGGAAACATCAGGTGGAAGGCAGCAGCTATAATGGATTTTTTAAATGTTACTTGTGTTAATACCCCACCTTGCCTCCAAGGAGCTCAATCAAGTTGGTGTACATGATTCCCTTGCCACAGCCTTGTGACATAGAGGTTGAAAGACAGACTGGCCAAGGTTACCCAGTGAACTACATGGCCAAGCTGGGTTTTGTACCTGGGTCTCCCCAGTCCTGTTTGGACAGATTCAGTTTTGATGTTTTTTATCACAAGCAAAGTGGCCACTGCCTGATCACCAGAGCTGTGGGTGAGGTTAGTCAAACAGCTTAGTTCAATGAAACAACAGGGCTTTCAGTTAACACATCACCGTCTGCCTTAGCAGCTCCACTTAACAGTATAATTAACTACAGAAGCTCATGGTTGTAGTTCAAGACCTGCTTCAGGCTGACATTTTATTTGGCCTCAGGAAAACTACTTATATATATGGCCAAAATAGCTGAATTTAAAACTGTCATTATGCAGGGAAAAGAAAATGGGGGGAAATGTCCTGTAACATGAAAAAAATACCAAGAAATGGGGCCAAAATTGAGTTTTATAACAACATAGTACAGGAAAAAAATTCTAAACTAATAGTATTTGCAGATGCAGGGCTGTTCGTAAATGGCTGTGCTGCCAAGCACAGTGAAAGGTATGTGGTAAGAAGGGGGAGAAGATGAAATATTGTTTTAATACCGTAAAGTTGGAAAGACAGATTTCATTGTATTCAGATTTCTAATATATATTCCCACAAGATCAAATAGGTAATAATTGCTCTCTCCCTCTCCCCCTCCCCCCCCCTCTCTCTCTCTGTGTGTGTGTGTGTGATGGGCTCAGAACTATTACTTACTTGTGAACTTTGATATTTTTGCAAATGAAAAAAGCAGCGCTCAGTCACCAAAATTACTAGAGGCCTTTGGCCACCAACTGGCTTTTGTGGCAGGGTTTCTTAATGGTGGATATTTTATTCTCTTATTGCATTCTTAAATGTTTTAAGTTGTTTTAACTCAGTATTGTTTTTTTAATATGGTATCTTGTTTAATTGTTTTTAATATTTATAACTTACTGGTGCTTTAAAAAAGCTGTATCTGTTTTCAAGGTATGTTGTGAACCACCTTGGGTTCTACACTGGGAAGAAGGTGATATATAAAAGAAATAAGGTGGGAAAAAATCAGCATCAGGCAGTAAACATGTTTCTCATTATGATATCTACAGATCTGAGTGTTTGAACCTGGATCTGCCACAATCACAAAAATGGGTGGGGACTCTCTACCCTAGAGTAATGTTGCACTGAGAGCATTATAAAAAAATAAAATGGTGGGTGGCAGCATGGCACAGACTGTAGCACTGCCATCAGCAGGTAAGGTCACCAGGGAAGGAGAGTGCCCACCTGGAGGGCATTTTGTCTGGGCTCATTTCAAACTGGGAGCTGGTTTTGCTTAGCAGACTTCCTTAATGTAAAAGTGATCGAAACAAGCTGAAATCTGATGTCCTGCTTACCATGTGCTTCATTTTTCTACCACATGATGACTTGGTCTCCTATACTCATGCAAATATGCATTCATTTTCCCTTGTGACATATTCGAAAGTGTGGGAAGCAATAGGGACTTTACCAAGTGGTAAGACTTTCTGCCATTTTTCTTGTGTTTGGATGCTTGTCTGGATATGTGGTTAGAGATGTTGAGTGGGAAAGCTACTGTTTGCTCCTTATCATAGTTTTCAGATTGCATAACACAGTACCAAATATGTTTATCTTTGAAAGATTTCACCACTTGCAATTTTTGTGGTATTTTTGTTTTGCTTAAATATACATATATATGCTGGTTGAGTTTTTTCCCCGTTTTAATTGAGAAACTGCTAGGTTTGCACCACAATGAAGAGTGGGTTAAAATATTTCTTTTTTTTTTTAAAGTTCCCTCATTTTTTTGTTGACAGAACATCAAGGCTGTTAACACATATTATAGAAACAATTTCAATACAGCATAAAAAGATTGATCAAATGGTAGCAGAAGCAATAAATCAGCAAAGAGATATAAATATATTGTAGAAAGCCCTAATAAAACTTGTATTTATATAGTATTGTACAGTGGTACCTTGGTTTAAGTATGGTTCCGGAAGTCTGTACTTAACCTGAAGCGTACTTAACCTGAAGTGAACTTTCCCATTGAAAGTAATGGAAAGTGGATTAATACGTTTCAGATGGGTCCGCGGAGTATTTAAACTGAAAGTACTCAAACCAAAGCGTACTTAAACCGAGGTATGGCTGTATATATATGCCGTCTGAAAGCAGAAAGAAGGGGAATCTGGCAAGACTTCTGGAGCAGAAAAGTCCAAAGCTTGGGTGATACCACCACTAAGAAGGACCTGTTCTTTGCACAACCAGCCTCATCTCAGACAGCAGTTGAAAAGAGGACTAAAGCATTTATGTAGGTAAAGGTAAAGGGGCCCCTGACCATTAGGTCCAGTTGTGACCGACTCTGGGGTTGCGCGCTCATCTCGCATTATTGGCCGAGGGAGCCGACGTATAGCTTCCAGGTCATGTGGCCAGCATGACAAAGCCACTTCTGTAGGTAAATGTATATAAGAAGAGGCAGGCATTTAGCTATCTACATCCCAACCTATTCAGGAATACAATGGTGATAACCAGCACTTTGAAGTGGGCGTGGAAACAATTTGTGAACTAATGAAGTTTGTATAATAGTGTTATATGAGCAAACAATTAAGTTCCTACCAGCAACCTAGATGCTGTATTTTTGTACCAACTTTCCTAAACCCTTTTCAAAGCTCTTATGCATCAAGAACCTTTTTTGTGGGAATGTTGTGGGTAACAGGAGAGGATATATTGATTAATATCCTTCCTAACTTGCGCTTTTTGTTTATTAGTCGTTTAGTTGTGTCCGACTCTTAGTGACCCCATGGACCAGAGCACGCCAGGCACTCCTGTCTTCCACTGCCTCCCGCAGTTTGGTCAAACTCATGTTGGTAGCTTCGAGATCACTGTCCAACCATCTCATCCTCTGTAGTCCCCTTCTCCTTGTGCCCTCCATCTTTCCCAACATCAGGGAGTCTTCTCTTCTCATAGGGTGGCCAAAGTATTGGAGCCTCAGCTTCAGGATCTGTCCTTCCAGTGAGCACTCAGGGCTGATTTCCTTAAGAATGGATAGGTTTGATCTTCTTGCATTCCATGGGACTCTCAAGAGTCTCCTCCAGCACCATAATTCAAAAGCATCAATTCTTCGGCGATCAGCCTTCTTTATGGTCCAGCTCTCACTTCCATACATCACTACTGGGAAAACCATAGCTTTAACTATACGGACCTTTGTTGGCAAGGTAATATCTCTGCTTTTTAAGATGCTGTCTAGGTTTGTCATTGCTTTTCTTCCAAGAAGCAGGCATCTTTTAATTTTGTGACTGCTGTCACCATCTGCAGTGATCACGGAACCCAAGAAAGTAAAATTTCTCACTGCCTTCATTTCTTCCCCTTCAATTTGCCAGGAGGTGATGGGACCAGTGGCCATGATCTTGGTTTTTTTTATGTTGCGCTTCAGACTATATTTTGTGCTCTCCTCTTTCACCCTCATTAAATGGTCCTTTAATACCTCCTCACTTTCTGTCATCAAGGTTGTGTCATCAGCATATCTGAGGTTGTTGATATTTCTTCCGGCAATCTTAATTCCGGCTTGGGATTCATCCAGTCCAGCCTTTTGCATGATGAATTCTACATATAAGTTAAATAAGCAGGGAAACAATATACAGCCTTGTTGTACTCCTTTCCCAATTTTGAACCAATCAGTTATTCCACATCCAGTTCTAACTGTAGCTTCTTGTCCCACATAGAGATTTCTCAGGAGACAGATGAGGTGATCAGGCACTCCCATTTCTTTAAGAACTTGCCATAGTTTGCTGTGGTCGACACAGTCAAATTTCTTTATACAGCAGAGTGCACCCCCCCCCTTTTACACAGCAGGAAGCTGGTTGTAGACTTGTGTGAGTCTCTTAAGATAATAAGCAATTCAGTCTGGCTTGCCCAGATTGAGATATGTTCTCTTATTCCTGGTAAGACCCCTTTGATCCCTCCTAAAAGAATAAAGACACAACAGTCTTATTCATAAGTAACAAAAAGAAGTTTTACTCATGATCAGGTAAAGCACAGTGTGATTCCTGAAGGCAGGCTTTAGGCTTAAAGTTGCAAATATGTACAAACAGGTTTACCCCATATGGGAGATAACCTAGGGACTGCTGGGTGACAGCCAGTAGTGCAGTCCAGTTGAATAAGGAAGCAGGCAGGACAAAAAAAAGGGGGGGTACCTATGTGACTTGGCCTATTATCAGATTTGGAGAAGTCACACCCACCTACTAGTCACATGCAAAACGAAGGATGCTCCAGCCAGGTGTAACAGGAAGTTCAACTGGCTGGACCAACATTCCCCATGCATGTTTACTCTAGGCAAACAGGAAATGATGTACTTGACTGCTCCAGAGGATTACATCCCACATTTATATAAAATTCTATTCATACATATATAAAAAGTTTATGGGATTAAATGAAAACATTTATGAAACTATAATATGGCCTTTCCCCCAAAACTGGAGGCCTGTTCTCTCAAGTATGACAAATATATTGAATATATTTTTATTCAGTATGGAGCATCTCTCATCAGCAGTAATACCTGAATATAATTTTTTCAGAATAACTATGTTTGGCAGAAGGTAACAGATTTATCAGATCTCAAATGTTTTGACTTTGAATGTCAGACAGAATGATGAAATTAAATATTAGAATTCAACATCAAATCAATTTAAAGAAATGTTAGCCTGCTAAGGTAATGAGTCATATTATGTCACACTAGAACCTATTCATGTAGTCTGTCTGAAGATTGTTTCCAAATTGTTAATGGCACAGAATTATGTCACTGTAAAAATGGTTGCCTCCAGTGGCATATTTGAATATACCAACTGCAATTAGAATGTATTCTTTTTCAAACAAGGTTTGAGGTTTATTCAAGGTGAGCAGTGATATTTCTTTCAAATTATGAACTAAATACACACACACACACACACACACACACAGCTAACCAAAATGGGTGGAGTTTTCTTTCACGATCCATAAATGACTGTGGAAGAGCCCTCAATAAACCAGGTTTGCAGTACACTATACTTATTTTTCCACTCCAGAACTGTGGTTCATTAAGTTGATTAAAAAGGCCTAAATGATTTAACTTTAAGTAGGTCAGAAGCCTCTCACATAAGGGAAAGGGCTATATTCCCCCCCCCCCCTGTGACTTTGTTTTGCTTGTTTGTATGTTTGACCTGATAGTTTTGAAAGTGAGAGACAACTGATGATGACAAGGAAGGTGTCAAAGCAATGCTATAAATGAGACCTTGAGGATTACTTACAGTTTGTTAAGACGGCTGATTTCTGCAGCAAGGTATCTGAATGTCAGCCTACCTCCCCCTTTTAAATGCTTTCATTTCTATAGGGAAAAAAAGGTTTTCCAACCTATACTGTATATGTTAGTTAGAATAGCTGCAGAAATCCTTTGCATACTGTTACATTGAGGTGACTTTAAACTCTGAACTTAATGGTCACACAGCCCCACCCCCTTAGTTATGCATTACTTCATTTACCTAAATATTTGGCAAGCCAGCCCTGCTGCATTTGTGGGTCCAAGTTTGGTGCGTCCATGTGGTGGAGCTCAGTAACTTTTGGCAGATCCAAGGGCAAAGCCTAGCTCAAAATAAGACCATTCCCTTAGCCACAGGTAGGTAGCCATGTTGGTCTGCCGTAGTCAAAAAAATAAAATAAAAAAATAAAAATAAAAAATTCCTTCCAGTAGCACCTTAGAGACCAACTAAGTTTGTCATTGGTATGAGCTTTCCTGTGCATGGTATCTAAAGAAGTGTGCATGCACACGAAAGCTCATACTAATGACAAACTTAGTTGGTGCTACTGGAATGAATTTTTTAAATTTTATTTTAATTTTGTTTCATTCCTGTCAGGGGGACGCCATACAGAGAGTCGCCCCCTGTCATCCTGACAAGCTCCTCACCCAGCATCAGCCTGAGCAGCGAGTCAGGAGAAAGGAATGAGGAAGTGAGTGGGGATGAGAGACGGCTCTGTCAGGTATCGGAACCCCAGCACCACTATGAGAGAGGGCCAGGGGAGGAGGAGTCTGGAGAGATGTTGGACACAGGGCTGCCAGAAAGGAGACCGTTCCCTCCGACGCCCGAATTGAGGCATGTGCCCACCCGTAGGGCCAGGGGGCGGCGCTTTGGGGTGCTCAGGCTTTTATGCTGGGTGAGAACTTGGAAGAAGCCATTGCGGGGTTCTGACATGGACTAGGCAGTCATGTTTGCTGATATCTTTGCACTGTAAATAATATGCACAATAAAACTCTGAAAGACAAGACGGAGTGGAGCGTCTTTACTCAAGAGTAGCCGCAGGCGCCTCTGACAATTCCCTTAGCCTTCATTCAATCTTGGTGGGTTGGTGGGAATCACAGTAATAATTTTGGGGTGCATTTCATACCCCAATGAGTTTTTCAGTGTGTGTGTGTGTGTGTGTGTGTGTGTGTGTGTGTGTGTGTGTTAGAATGTATAAAAAGGTAAAGTTAAAGGACTCCTGACAGTTAAGTCCAGTGGCAGATGACTCTGGGGTTGTGTTGCTCATCTCACTTTACAGGCCAAGGGAGCTGGCGTTGGTCCGGAGACAGTTTTTCCAGGTCATGTGGCTAGCATGACTAAGCCGCTTCTGGCACAACGGAACACCAAAATCAGAGTAGCACACAGAAATGCCGATTACCTTCCTGCCAGAGTGGTACCTATTTATCTACTTGCACTTTTTGGCGTGCTTTCAAACTGCTAGGTTGGCAGGAGCTGGGACCAAGCAACGGGAGCTCACCCTGTCACGGGGATTTGAACCGCTGACCTTCTGCTCGGCAAGCCCAAGAGGCTCAGTGGTTTAGACCACAGCGCCACCCTCGTCCCTCATTTCCCTTGACCATTGGGTGATGGATCTGCGTGGTTGGCATCACTGCGCCCTGGTGCTGGCCCCTCGGTCGGCACCCCGCGGGCAGGCAGATGAGCGAGGATGAGCGAGAGCTCCCCGTGACTTAGAATGTATACCCCAGGTAATATTTGTTTCTGTGGCATCAAATTAAGTGTGCTTGACAATACTTGAACATTAAGAGCCAGGAAACATTTAGAGAAGGTAAAATCTGTCTGTGTAGTTATTGTTCCCCTATGCCAGTTGCATACTGTACCGAATAAACAACACAATTTCTGAATCTTTAATAAGCTATAGTTTTTATTTTTAATTACAAACAACCAAAACTATTTTTTAAAGTAAAAAATTTATGAAAGTATTGTAAACTGTCAATAAAAATCTGTTTCTACTGAAAACTAACAAACTTTTTGGGAGATGTATTTCTAACTTTAATAAGAAACTCACAAGAAAACAGTCCTTGGTTAGAGAGCAGCCCCCCAAACAACATTACTGTATATGGTTTGTGCTGACCTACTGACACACTCTAGTCTTGACCTTTCCCTGGCCACTTGTCTATTTAAAACTAGGGGCTGCTTTACTATCCCATTCCGCAAACATTGGCTGGGTTAATAAACACACCCGAATGGCAAAATTCACTGCATTTCTGGGTCATTTTATCCTAGAGGGTTTTGTTTTGTTTTGTTTCCAGAAACTGGTAGGTGGTAACTAGCTGAAATTTAGGGAATGTTGTATGGATGACAGTTTGTGACAATTTCCTGTAAAGATATCCTGTAGGTCTAGTTATGTGTAAATTGCACAATGAAAAGTGCTCTAGGGGTAAGTTTCCAGACCCCCATAACTGAATGAAAGTTTTAAAAAGCTAACAGGAAAATGTTATTCTCCTTACTTTTCTGGCAACTTGCAAAATCTATTCCCTACCCCTTGAGTTTTTTTAGATTGTTTGGCAGTCATTTCATTTCTGATACTTACAAAAAGAAACTACTAAGTAGCACCTGGATATGCCATGAAAGCAAAAGTTTGTTTATTCAGCTTATCAAAAGCAAGTTAAAAGTCCATGATGTTTAATGTTCACCTTAATAAAGTTCATTACCTCATCCACAGTCTCATTTCTTCCCTTTTCTGATTAAAGGAAGAGGATGAATTTTATGAGATATTTCAGTAAAATATTCTTTTCCCTCTAGAAGTAGAGTAATTAGGTTGGGGGTTAAAGAGAGGTAGTCTGGTAATGTTAATCTGGCTGCTTGTCAAGACTTGTGTATCAGCCAGAAAAAGACCTGGCAGGAATATTTCATTTTTGTACCAAAAACTCCAAGACTACAGTTGATTTTTTGCAGATGATTTGAAACTGTGTTGTCCATTGAAAACAGCAAAGGGCAGCTGGGAGTAGGTGAATAGTCCAGCTTTCAAACACAATTTATTTGAAAAACCCACACTGCAACAATTCTGAGAGAGATTATGTGCACTGAAGACAGAGTTGTCTTTATTTTTTTTAGGGGTCTTATATAATCTTTATGCTATTTTTTTAAAAAAAACAAATTTTAATTAATTAGAAGAAGAAGAAGACAGAGTTTTGAGGTGCTACAAATACAATTAGCTAGCACCATAAGGGTTAGATTTTGATCTACCAATAGAGAATTGTTTCTTCCATGTCTTGCAGGAAAAAAAGGGCTGAGGTAACTGTATCATCACACTCAAGACTATGTGACTGGCCTGCCTCACAAAGGTGACTATGCAGATCTTTGGATGGTAACTAGTTCCTAAGACTGTTGCACCTTTCAGCATTTTTCAGCAGTTTCATGCATGCCAGTGATAATACTGAGTTCAAATAGTGTTGTTGCAATTTTGCAGCACTTGGATTCAGTAAGATACACTCTGCTTTTAGGTAGTAAGCTATTGTTACACAGAACCACAGAATTGAAAAGTTGGAAAGGACCCTGCTAGTCCAACCCCCTGCAATGCAGGAATCTCAACTAAAGCATCCATGACCGATGACCATCCAACCTCTGCTTAAAAGCCTCCATTGCCTTCCAAGGGAGTCCGTTCCACTATTGAACAGCTCTTAACCATCAGAAAGTTCTTCTAATGCCTAGTAGGAATCTCCTTTCTTGTAACTTGACATTGGTTCAGGTCCAACACCTCTGGAGCAAGTGAAAACAAGCTTGCTCCATGTGACAGCCTTTTGAAGATGGCTATCATAACTCCTCTCAGTCTCCTCTTTACCTGGCTAAACATACCCAGCTCTCATAAGCCGTGGTTTCCAGACCTTGGTCATCTTGATCGCCCTCCTTTGCACATGCTCCAGCTTGCCAACGATCAAGCTAGATTCAAAAGACCTCAGTCCATTTTATTTTGCACTGTATTTTTCTGGCCATTTTTAAACAGACAAAGAAAGTTAAAGGCTAACACATGCCAGATAATTTCTGCTATTTTCACAACTCAGGGCCATATTTGCTACTGATCCAGGGTTCAAAAGCCTGTAATATTGACTTGCATCATGTTTTGATTCTATAAGAGATGGTAGCTTCACTCAGTGACTTTCTACCAGGTGAACAAAGACAGAGGTAGAGGCCTCTTTACCAGTACTTTGTTCTTCACACAGTGATGAGGAGCAGGTGGCTGAAGAGACCATTGCTTCTGTCTGGCTGAGACATTGTGTATAAAGCAGAGAGGGGATTGAGATCAGGTGCTATGATGGGTGGCCCAGAGAGAAAAATATAACAGCTGCACTGGCTGCCTAGTAGCTACTGAGCCACATTTGAGTTTTGTTGGGACCCTACCATTAGTTATTACCAAGTTAATCTTGAAACTATTCCATATATATCCTGATGGTGACATCCAGTGTGGATTATCTTTTGGTGACAAGGGAGACGTGGACCTTCCAGGAGATAGCATTCACCCTCTGGAATTACCTTCCCCAGGTAATTTGTGAGGTGGAGATGGTAATGACCTTTAAATGCCTCTTAAAAGCATACATGTTAAACCAAGCTCTTCCTTTTCCCCTTCTCTGTTTTGTACACTGCCCTGTTCCATCTTATATAGTTTTATTTAAGTGGTACAGGCATTTTATGAACAAACAACAAAGTATTAGGGCAGGCTATGAAAAATAAAAAAGACTGAAGGCAGCCAACAGACTTTTATTGCACAACAACTACACCTAGGATCAACAAAGTAAGTTCGGCTACAACAGGCATCCCCAAATTGCGGCCCTCCAGATGTTTTGGCCTTCATCTCCCATGATCCCTAGCTAATAGGACCAGTGGTTGGGGAAGATGGGAATTGTAGTCCAAAACATCTGGAGGGCCGAAGTTTGGGGATGTCTGGGCTACAGCATATTTTGGGGTGGAGTGTTCCTGTTCAGGTTTCCAGCCTTTCTATTCCATGTCTCCTGATTATCCACTCCCCTCCCCAATAGTCAACCTGAACATGCTTAAAAGGGTTTAACCCACAGGCCAGTCTGGATCGAACTGGGGTTACAATTTGACCCTTAATGCCCACCTGTCAAATCAGCTGACATCATCCTGATGGATGTGATGTCATCTGTTGGGTGGGGTTTAGTTCCACTTCCCAGGGAGCTGTGGGAATTGCAGCCCTGTGAGGGGAACAAGGGCATCCTAACAACTCTCTTTAACAAACTACACTTCCCAGCATGCTTTAGGGAAGCCACGAAGTAATACTGTTTTTACATGTACAGTACAGATGGGGCCCAAACTGTTGGTGGGACCATGATGGTAAAATGGCTCCAATCACCTTCATGTTTCGTGAATACAAACCAGGCATCCCCAAACTTTGACCCTCCAGATGTTTTGGACTACAATTCCCATCTTCCCCGACCACTGGTCCTGTTAGCTAGGGATCATGGGAGTTGTAGGCCAAAACATCTGGAGGGCCGCAGTTTGGGGATGCCTGATACAAACGATAACTATAGCAGAGTTCTCAGTCAGCAGTTTCCTAGCAGCAATGAATTCACAATAAAAACGACAATTTCAAACTATCTCCCCCGCGAGAGGCCTCAAAAAGAGACCATAATGTACTGTTTTTGTGAATCTAATCTACAATATACAAGACGCACTATAAGTGCAAACTGCTAATGACTTTTTGAAGAGCTATATCAGCTTTGAAAACAATATTTCAGTGCATCATTACCAAAGTCTGTCCAGGACTGAAGTGGTTTCCAGAAGTTCCATAAACATCCTCAGACAAGCATCCAAATGACGAGGAGCCAAAATGTTTCCTGTCTGGAGCTAGTGTTGTGGTGAAGAGATCCAATGTAAAATGTTATGGCAAGCTTTAAAATAATCTTTTTAAACCTAAATTTCAAACTCTTTTGCACGATTGCATAAAAAATTATTTCAGAAACTTTTTCATTTTTATTGATTGTAAAGTATATAGGTGTGCAAAACACAATGATGAAATTTAGGTTTTCCTTAGTGTAGATGTAATATTCTAGCCATAGTTAAGAAATTATGCATCCTGCTGAACCAGACCAAAGGGCTGTTTAGTCCAGAATCCATTCTTCTGCAGTGGACAGCCAGATGTCTTGCCTATAAGCAAGATGTGAGTACAATAGTCCTTTCCTGCTTGCTTTGCCCAGCAGCATGTAATATTCAGATGTATGTTGTATTTTCCTGGCGGTGGTGTAGCCATTATGACTAGTAGCCATTTGTAGAATCCTAGAATTGTAGAGTTGGAAGGAACCATGAGGGTCATCTAGTCCAATCTCCTGCAATGGAAGGAATCTTTTGCCCAATGTGGGGCTCAAACTCATGACCCTGAGAGTAAGAGTCTCCTGCTCTACCAACTGAGCTATCCCAGCCAATCCGCTGTGATTTTAATCCCCCTTTAAAGTTGTCTCAGTTGGTGGCCATCACCAGATCACACGGATGCAAATTCTGTAAGTTGAATTAAGCACTGCATGAAGAAGCCCTCTTTTTCTGCCCTGAATCCCCCCATGTTCTAATCTTGTAAGAGGAGAAAAGTTTGTGTCTATCCTACCGGTACATTCTCCAGACCAAACCGTTCTTTTTTATTTTATATTTGACTTATTAAACTTATATATCACTTTGTACTAAAAGAGAAAGTCTTAAAGCTATTTAACTTAATTTTAGCATGCGGTTTTAGCATGTGATATTATTATTATTATTATTATTATTATTATTATTATTATTATGAACTGTTTTTAAATTACTGATTTTAGTTTATATTTTAAAGCTTTTATGTAACCTGTTTTAATGTTTGCTTTTATTGGTACTGTTAAATGACTATTTTAGATTGTTTAATAGGTTTTTATTACTATTTTATTTATTTAACAAAATTTATATACTGCTTATTCACACAAGGACAATGTAGAGTACAGAAACCATGATAAAAACACAACTAAACCCTTGATTGAATAATTGTAAGAACAATATTTTTAAAGCTAGTTTAGGAGCTAATAATGCTGCAGCTTTATATCTCTGCTTAGCTTAAAATACTGTTTGCAAACCCAAAGGAAGAGACACAGACTACATACTATAACTTGTGGTTTATGGGTTGTTGTTTTTAAGTGCCCTTATTGTGACCCTGTTTAGGGTAGACATTGGGGATATCTTATTAAAATTTCGCTAGTAAGAGTACAATTTTTTCTTATATTGACCTTCCAATCAACAGGGTCAGTGGATTGGGGTGGGGAGGAGCAACCCAAATACATATTGGTATTTGAAACAGTAATTTGCAACTCAAAAAGCCCCAAATCCATCTAATCTTAGAACTCAGTTTGGTCCAGTATAAACAGCTGAACAAGTTTCAGCCCCTCTTCATCGGATGCTTTTGTATACTGCACAGGCTTCAATTCATCATTTTCAATGTGTATTCATGAAAAAAACATCTGTATCATCTTCACCTGCAGAAAAAATAGCTGCTCAAATAGCTGTCAAATTAGGCTGTCATTGACCGAAATTGCTGCCAGATTCAAAGCAGAAAAATACAGCAGGTGGGGAATAAGAAGAAGATGGCTGCTCACTTTTGAAGTGTTGGAAGTACTACCTGGGCATGCCAGTGAGGTGAGAGATCCTGTTTTCATTGGTGCATTCAAATATTCCCCTCCCCCCCTAACTGCCATCCTTTCAGACAAACCTTTCCCTGAGACAGGCAGCTTCTGACCAAGGTTGCTCATTGGTTGAGGAAAAAGCATGCTTCCTTAGGTTTATGGCTGCCATTGTTAGATACAGTGCTTTTTTTCCTTTAAAAAAATGTTTAGGGGTACTCTCATTTTGACTCAAGAAAATAACAGTTTTGTAGTTCAAATTGGGGAAAATAAATACAATAAATGGACAAAAGTATAGTAAAGATTCACAAAATGTTCAGGGGTATGTGTACCCCTAAAAAAGCACTGGTTCCTTACCTTCCACAGGTGTGGCTTACAATGGAAGGTTCTGGAAGTGTGACCTCATTGCTCTGGGAAGTGGTGCTTCTGTGTGTGGAGGGGGAGATGAGGAAAGAGGTGAATAGGTGGGAGAGGGAAAGGCTAAAACTAAGTGAGGGCAGGAAGTAGGGGGTGATACTGAGCTAAAAACAGGAAAATAAAAACAGAAAATGCAGATTTGGGTCAAATAAAGCTGTGAAGGGGGGGAGGAATAGCATGGAGATGTGAAGAATGGCAAAGTGGGGAATAAAAGAGTGGTAAGCAGGGCCACTGCCAGACTTTAATGGCCCTTTAGGCTGGTACTGCCAATGGGCCCCTGCCTGGTGTCAACCTGGGTCACATCTTCTACATTTCCAGCAGATGGATTCCCCAAAGAATCCTGAGAATGAAAGATTACCCCTCACAGAGCTACAATTCCCAGCACCCTTAACAAACTGTAGTTCCAAAATTACTTGAGGGAAGCCACGTGCTTTAAATATATGGCATAGATATGACCCTGCCCGCCGCCCCCCCATCTGCTGCTGCTGTTTCCACATCAGAGTCTGCTGCTGTTAAGACAGTTACCTCAGCCCTTTTTTTCCTGCAAGCATATTGCCTGGTGGCGGCGACACTTATTAAGGGAACTGAGCCAGTCCTCAGCTCTGTGCTACAGTGGTTGGCCACCCTGTTAAATTCCCCAAGAGGTAATGTCTGATGTTGGTCACTGCAATCTGGGGGATCTAATATGGTGGGTGAGTCTTCTTATGACCTGGCTCCCATAAAAAATGCCATCAAGTAGCACACACATGGGGTGAGGGGAGATTCTGCCCTGTAGAACTGATAGCAAGTGGGTGGGGATCCTGGTGGCAAGGTCCGAGAGGTTGGCAGTGGGCCCTTCTGGGCTCCCAGACCTTCAGGAAGGGCCTGACTATGCAGACCCCTAATGCTGGCCCAGGTGATGAGGGGAAAAAATTGTGCAGGAAGGGAAAATATGCCTAGAGTAGAAGGGATAGAAATGCTGACAGAGAAACTGAGTGGAAAACCAATGGAGGTTTACTAAAGTGTGAGCTGAAGGAAGTTTAAGGAACGAAAGAAGTTGAGGACAAAAAGAAAAATGAGCAAATTAGAGAGGAAGGAAATTTTGAAAACTTAGTATACTTCGGGGATTGCTGTCTGGCTCTTTTCTCTCGAGGAATTAAAAACAAACAAATCACAATCTGAAACCCTTATTGAAGCTCCACTGTTTTCATTATGTCCAGAGAGAGTCTGAGGGAATGGGTCAGGGAGTGTGTAAAAGCAGAAAATCATAAAGAATATCTATCACTCTATGTATCTGAATGCAAGAGAAGGCAGAAGTCCAACCTTACAAGCAGCAGGACGCATAGGGCAAGGAGAAAGCTGTTTACTGTCTTTTTCAGCAATGCAAACCAGACATGGAAGGGAAACCATGCACATGCTAAATACATGTTTTCCCCCATTTACTTTTCAAAGAGGTAAAAGCAATGAGGTCTCAAACTTGCCCAGAAAAGGGGTCCCTAGCTTTAAGCAGTTTTGCGCAGTAAGGCGGAGTCCCCAAAAAACCCCGGGCAGCCCCCGAGCGGAATAATGACACAAGACCACGTTTGATGGGATTAAAATTGGCCACAACTTTATTAAGAGTTCAGATGTAGGGAGACCTTGGCTCAGGCCTTGGGTGTATATCCCTCCCAGCCCCCAGCCGGGGGTGGGGTAATTTTCAGGGTTGTCCAGCATGTGTGGGGGTTGGGCTAAATCTGGAGAACATATGTTCAAGCAGATAGCCCGCCCCCCTCGATCGCAGCCACTGGAGGGGGAGGGCAATGACGGTCTATGCGTATGGTCAATGCCCCCCTGCCCCATTTACAGGAACCCTGTTATCGCCGCCGCAATGGGGGCGGGGGTCACCGCCCCACGCCCCGCCCATTTATGTAAATGACTAAAGGATTCCGCCCAAGGCCTGCATCCGCCAAGTTGTGACGAATTGCTACGGGAAAGGCGAAACCTGCCAATGCAGGGAAATTCCTTTCCGGCCCTTCAACAGCAGCCTTGTCGTAGCAGCGCCTGTGTGCGTGTATGCCTGTGGAAGGAAATAACCTGTAATGCAAGCATTAATTTAGGGAGTGGAGGGTGGGAAAGCTCTGAATCTGCCGGCTGCTTCCCAGGAATGGCTTAACTTCCACTGTGTGCAAGGTAAGGTTACCTGTTCCTACCTGGCCAATCCCCCTGGCACGCCTCCCTGAGCTGGATTGGACGGCTGACTGAGTGGGTGGAGAACACCAGTATCCAGCCCCAGGTAGGCAGTGCAGCTTCCAAACTTCCAGGGCTGCCTCGGAGATCCCAGGGGGCTGCGCGCGACTGCGCAAAATGCGCCTCCCCTTTATGTGGGGAACGGTCATTCTTCTTGCCTGCTTCCCTTCCCTTCCCTGGGTTTGTCCCCCTCCCCATGGGCTCTTTTTAATGGATATAATAAACCTCCACACCCCTGCTTTATATATTAATGTGAAAAAGAGGAGAAAAGTTTGTGTCTATCCTACCGGTACATTCTCCAGACCAAACCATTCTTTTTTATTTTGTATTTGACTTATTAAACTTATATGTGTTTGACATACACTCATTTTTAGGCACCAGTGACTTACTGGGTATATTGTATTTAGGTGCAGTAGGAATGCATTCAATATACCCAGTAAGTCACTGGTGCATAAAAAATGTTTATGTGAATTTTCCCCCCACATTAATATATAAAGCAGGGGTGTGGAGGTTTATTATATCCATTAAAAAGAGCCCATGGGGAGGGGGACAAAACCAGGGAAGGGAAGCAGGCAAGAAGAAAACTGCTTAAAGCTAGGGACCCCTTTTCTGGGTAAGTTTGAGACCTCATTGTTTTTACCTCTTTTTTTCTTGGGTTCCATGATCACTGCAGATGGTGACAGCAGCCACGAAATTAAAAGACGCCTGCTTCTTGAGAGAAAAGCAATGACAAACCTAGACAGCATCTTAAAAAGCAGAGACATCACCTTGCCGACAAAGGTCTGTATAGTTGAAGCTATGGTTTTCCCAGTAGTGATGTAAGGTAAAGGTAAAGGGACCCCTGACCATTAGGTCCAGTCGTGACTGACTCTGGGGTTGCGCGCTCATCTCGCATTATTGGCCGAGGGAGCCGGCGTATAGCTTCCCGGTCATGTGGCCAGCATGACAAAGCCGCTTCTGGCAAACCAGAGCAGCACATGGAAACGCCGTTTACCTTCCCGCTGTAGCGGTTCCTATTTATCTACTTGCATTTTGATGTGCTTTCGAACTGCTAGGTTGGCAGGAGCTGGGACCAAGCAACGGGAGCTCACCCCGTCACAGGGATTCGAACCGCCGACCTTCTGATCAGCAAGCCCTAGGCTCAGTGGTTTAACCACAGCGCCACCTGGGTCCCAAGTAGTGATATATGGACCATAAAGAAGGCCAAAGAATTGATGCTTTTGAATTATGGTGATGGAGGAGACTCTTGAGAGTCTCATGGACTGCAAGAAGATCAAACCTATCCATTCTTAAGGAAATCAGCCCTGAGTGCTCGCTGGAAGGACAGATCCTGAAGCTGAGGCTCCAATACTTTGACCACCTCATGAGATGAGAAGATTCCTTGGAAAAGACCCTGATGTTGGGAAAGATTGAGGGCACTAGGAGAAGGGGACGACAGAGGACAAGATGGTTGGACAGAGTTCTCGAAACTACCAACATGAGTTTGACCAAACTGTGGGAGGCAGTGGAAGACAGGAGTGCCTGGCGTGCTCTGGTCCATGGGGTCACGAAGAGTTGGACATGACTAAACGACTAAACAACAACAAAAAATGCATTCAGACATGGAGAATATTGTGTAGTTTTCCTAATTATAATGCTAGTGCTTCTGTCCCATTTTCCAATGTTCCTTTCAGATGGCAGTACCTGTTGTGTTACATCAACTCCAGGGGTTGGAGCATCTTCGGCCCCCTCAATATTTGGCGGCAGGGGGCTCAGGAAGGTGCACTGGTGTGCTCCCTGGAATGTATCAAAGGAATGCACCAAAGTGCCTCAGGTGGCCCCGGTGAGGCAGCCTCAGCCTTGTGGCAGCGACAAAAAAACCAGGTATGGTGTTGGACGGTGGTTGGGTGGGGGATGGCAGGCCAAGTTGGGGAGGCAGTGTGCACATGACATCACACACATGCAAACCCCCCCCCCAATGTTGAGCACAAGACGGAGCCTTTGTAAGGAACTGTGCCTTCTTGACTAATATATTGGCATGTTGAGCTAAATTTCATTCACAGCAGTGGGCATGGTACAACACCACAACGAATGGCATCGGACAATATTGCTGCTCGCCCACACTTTCTGCACCTGGATGTTTTTGTTCCCCCACAGTTCCCCCATGGAAATTGCAGGAAAGAAGTGTATGCCAATATACTGCCCCAAATCTCATCATTTTACTCCTATGAGTCTCTGGGTTAAGGTGGCTGCAAAGGTTTGTTTTTCTTCCTGGAATCAGATAACATGGAAATGAGTGCTAAACACATGCTAGAATCCATTAGTTTTCTGGAAGTGGCTTTTACGACACGTGAAAGCTGAAATATAATGCCAAAATTAAAAGGAAGGAAATGGAATAAACTGCTGTGTGAATGTAGATTGTATTAACTACATGTTGTCCCCTTGAACACAATCATGACCTCTTGCATGGACACACTTTTGCAGAGGTTCACTACACACACAATGTGCAGATGTTGGGGGCTGAGGCTGGTGGGGCACACAATGTTGTTGATATAGACCAGCGGGCATAGTCCTATTCTACCTCTATATATCAGTCCTAGACTGCTGAGGGCCCAACCAGATATGATGCTAAATGGGTCATTAGGAAGCAATAATAATAATAATAATAATAATAATAATAATAATAATAATAATAATAATAGCAGCAGGTGCCACAACCTTTGATTTTTATCAAGACCACAGCACTTGGGAGAGGTTTAATCTTTCCCTCCCCAGTTGCAATCTGGACAAATATCCAGGTTACAGGGAGAGGGCAGGACAGATAGCAACCTTGCATGCATTTCGTGCCCAGTTTGGCTGCAAAACTGCTCTGCCTGGGAGTTTTCCTTGGTCTGGTGAGTGGTCATAAAGTGCAGTGACTGAGTCGTGTGTTGCCTCCGTCCTGTAACCTGAGTATTGATCAGGTGAAGGTGGAAAATCTGGATGGATGGTCCAGAGCAGTAGCATGAGGAGACATGCACATGAACTGTGATTTTTCAGGAGACCAATGAGCAGGGGAGCCAACAAACTGATTGTTTGTGAACACAGCACACACTCCTGTGGATAGGACTGAGATTTTATCACTGTGGTTCCTGCACTAGGCTTCCCTGGTGATGCAATGAGGAAGAATATCCCAAGGCAATCCTCTAGGCCAGGCTCTGAAACCAGTAACACCTGGCATTGAGATATAAACTTTCAAAGCCAGTTTCATTTTGCTTAATTATAATTTCCTAATACCATGGGAGGACGCTTGTCCCAGATGCTTAAGAAGCACATCAGTGCTTGTGGCCATGCCATGATTATGCTGACGACAACTGTGTAAACCTCCCTAGTTAACCTGGAAGTGGCCCAAATTGGCTGCAGTCACAGAAAGTAATACTTAGTCTCAGAGCTGTGTGAGAACAGCTCCCCAGAGCTTATAGCCAGGTCAGTTTGACTTGGGCTACAGACCAGACTGCTAAAAGCATACTTATTACAGCGACAACTTCTTATAAACCCCACCCAAATGACAGAAATGGAGGGGTGGCGGGAAGCAAGGTTGCTAAAAATAATCCTACATTTTATAGAAATCTCCTCTTACAGACTGAATAGTTGCTGTTTTGCGTTTATTCTGTATATCCAGTATGCAGGCTATAAGTGCTGTTACGTAAGCCAAAACAGTGCCACCGATGCTAACAAGAGAGGTACCAGTAGGCTTTTGGGAACACCAACATTTGGCAAAAGTAAATTTTTACTCCTGAGCCTAATGAGACCTGAGCATGCTTGATGACCCTGGATTGTTGACTGACTTGGGCCCAGGTAGTGGTGGTGAAATGGAGCACTGTGTAGGAGGCCATGGCTGGCTGGAACAGAAGCACTCAGCTCTGCAGCATTTTGTTGTAGATCCCACTTGTGTACACCAACGGCAGTCCTAATATTCTGGATGCTAGTCTTTGTATAGCTAAAATGGCTCTGCCCACACAGATGACAGAGGTGTCACCAGGCTTGGAGGAACCCCAAGATTTACAGAAGTATACAAAATCTTAAGAAAAAAAAAACCCTAAGGGGAGACCTCTCCAATAGCCTAATGAATATTGAACATGCTCAGTGACCTCTGCTGATGCTGACAGTGGGGTGGGGATAAAATAGAAACTGTGGGTGGGGGCAGGGTAACTGAAACCCTGAAGAGCGAGCACTCCATATGGCATCATTTTGCTGCCCATCTCACTTAATTCTTCTGCCAGGAGATTAAGGCATGATGTCACCTACCCCACTACAGAAAGTCTATTGTTCTTCCGTAGCCGTCTGCCTTTATGATTATAGTCAGAAGATCAGGCACCATGCTAAGATATTAGCACTGTAACTGCCATGCTGGAAGGGAACAACAGGAAGAGTAAAGCACTTGGGCCTCCTTCCGAATAGAAAGGCTCCCTAGTCCAAAAAGCTTTCGACTTCCACATAGGCTGCAAACGCTATCATTACAATCAGTACCAATTGTTTCTGGCTCATTCTGCATCTGTGGAATGACAGCTGGTTGTTTCCCCCGCTCTGCGAATCAGCATCAAAGTCATTTCGAGGACAGCTTGGCTTGAAACTTCTGCCCATGGAATTCAGCTTTCCTGCAAAATGAGAATGTCAGGAGAGAATTTCTTTGAACTGAATCCAAGTTAGACTCAAGGTGCTGGGGAAACAAGACTGCGACTTTTGCAGAGGGTGATCAAGGCTGCTTAAGTGCTGGACCTTCTCACCCCTGAAACTGCCCCCATAACCTAGTTTTGTTGTGCAGGGGTAGCAGCTGCCACGCATTGTCAGAGGACTGCCCTTTGTGCTTGTCCAGAAGCTTCAATTTGACACACAATGGGTGTCTGAATGATGGAAGGATGGCTTTATGGTTACTTATGCACAGGTTTTAATTTCTTTAGGTTGTGATCTACGCATACTTAGGAATAAGTTCCACTGAAGTCAGTGGGGCCTATTTCTGAGCAGGTGTGCATAAGATTGCACGGATCATTACTGGGTTGTGACTAATGGTAGCTTTGCACTAGTGGAAAGTGTGCCTCCTTGTGCAAGGTGTGGCAACCTGTTTTTGTTGAGCCAAAAGCTGGTCGTGAGGATCAGGGACTCTCCAAAACAGTGTAGGGTGGGAAGGGCTTCTGTAGGTAGGGGAGGAGGAATGAAGATCACTGTTCTGTGAGTGGAAAACACTTTTCACTAAATCAGAGAGCCATGTTTCCTTGTGAACAACCTTCTGGGACCACATGCTAGGCAGGGGAAAGGAATGAATGTGATTCTTATCTTTATTACACTAAGCTACATTCCAGTCACACAAAACGATTTACACACACACACACACACACACACACACACACACACACACACCTATCTGCTTACACACTTCTTCATCCAGGCAACCAAGATATATGCCAGGCACAAAGCGCTTCAGTGCCATGATCCAAGGAGAGTCTGAGGGCCCCATGGAGAGGCTTGGAGGGCCACATCTAGGCCCTGGGACTGAGGTTTTCCATCCCTGCAGTAACGCCAAGACACTGTAGAATTTAACCTCCTGGTTTTAGGATTTAGGTAGAACAGCTCTAAGTATTTATCCATGCTTCCTCCCTCAAATAATTGGCTGAGATAAAAATGATGAAGTGGGATACAGATAACCTAACTTTAGAATATGAAGAAATGTGTTTACAAAACTGCAGCTCCCTGGGCCAAAGTTGATGTGATGTTAAATGTATTATTGCATTAAAAATGTAAGTAGCCATGCAGGTGTGTATGGGGGGAAGGAGAGAGATAGGATCGTGGCTGCAGTGAGAGAGGGAAGAGATGTAAGTATTTTGACAGACAAAGAAATTTCATGGAGATGAATTTTTCAGTTGTTTGAAGCTAGAAGCTGGCACCTAGTCCCAAATTGTCGGTACTGAAGAGAATGCAATCTCTTTTAAAAGGTTGATAGAACAGATTGTGGAAACTATCTCTTTATTAGCTGAGGCTAGTAAAATTCTTGTAAGGATTTTAGCAAACTATCTCCCAACTACAGTATATCCAAGGCCACCCTTCTTGAATCCCAAAATGGTTTTTGACCTTCTAGGGGGACAGTGGACATGATTTTCACCGCTCGACAGCTTCAAGAAAAATGCAGAGAGCAAAACCAACCCCTGTATATGGCATTTATTGACCTGAATAAGGCCTTCAACACTGTAAATCGTAATGCTCTGTAGACTGTCCTTCTGAAAATCGGCTGCCTGGATAAACTTGTGAACATTCTTTGGCTCCTCCACAATAATATGACAGCAACAGTTGTGGATAACAATGGCTGTCAAAGTGAGCCATTCACAGTGGGATCAGGTGTTAAACAGGGATTGTATTATCGCTCCAACTCTATTATTTTAATTGCCATGATCCTACACATTGTCAATGTAAACTCCCCACTGGAATAGATATCATATATTGAACAGATGGAAAGCTCTTTAACTTGAGTAGACTGAAAGCAAAGAGTAAGGTTACCATAACTTATGTCATAGAGCTTCAATATGCTGATGACAAAGTAGTATGTGCACATTCAGAGGATGACCTCCAAACCATCCTAAATATATTTGCAGAAATTTATGAAAAGCTTGGCCTATCTCTCAACATCCAAAAAATAAAAGTGCTGTACCAACAAGCACAAAACAACCCCTTTGCGGTGCCACAAATCCAACTTCATGGTGTAACGCTGTAACGTTGGAAAATGCCATTCATTTTTCCTGCCTGTACAGTTACAGTATTTTCCACAAGGGTCGACACTGATGCCAAGATCCAGCATCGCCTGAGCTCTGCGAGTGCAGCTTTCTCTTGATGGAAGTGCAGAGTGTTTAAGGACTGGGACATTCACAGGGAAACCAAAATGCTTGTTTACAAAGCTATTGTACTACAAACCTTACTGTACAGTTGTGAAACATGGACCACTTATAAACGCCATCTCCAACTCCTTGAAAGATTCCATCAATGGTGTTTCTGAAAAAAATTATATATCACTTGGGAAGACAGGTGAACTAATATCAGTGTACTGGAAGAAGCAAAGATCACCAGTGTCGAAGCAATGATTCTTCAATTCAGCCCAGACACTGAGATCCAGTGCCGAGGGCCTTCTGGCGGTTCCCTCATTGCGAGAAGTGAGGTTACAGGGAATCAGACAGAGGGCCTTCTCAGTAGCAGCACCTGCCCCGTGGAATGCCCTTCCATCAGATGTCAAGGAAATAAGCAGCTATCCTAATTTTAAAAGACATCTGAAGGCAGCCCTGTTTAGGAAAGCTTTAAATATTTAATGCTGTATTGTTTTACTATTCAATTGGGAGCCACCCAGAGTGGCTGGGGAGACTCAGCCAGATGGACGGGGTAGAAATAATAAATTATTATTATTATTATTATTATTATTATTATTATTATTATTATTCTTCAACATCAACTTCATTGGACTGGTCATGTTGTGCGGATGCCTCATTATCGTCTTCCAAAGCAACTACTCTATTCCAAACTTTAAAATTGAAAGAATAATGCTGGTGGTCAATAAAAGAGGTTTAAAGACTCTCTCTCAAGCAAATAATAAAAAAGTAGTATAAACACCAATAATTGAGAAACACTGGCCTGCAATTGCTTCAACCGGAGGACAGCCTTTACCAAAGGTGTCATGGACTTTGAAGACACTCAAACTCAGGACGAAAGGGAGAAACAGGCTAAGAGGAAGACATGTTTGGCAAACCCTCACTCCTGCCCGGAAACCTATGTCCCCACTGTGGAAAGACATGTAGATCTAGAATTGAACTCCACAGTTATCTGTGGACACACCACTAAGACCGTGTTCATGGAAGACAATCTTACTCAGTTACATGTGATTGCCAAAGAAGAAGACCAATGGTGGGTAACCGTTTTTGGCCTGAGGGCCTCTTTCAACCTTGGTCAATCCTCCAGTGGCCACATTCCGGCACTGAGTGTGGCCACTCCACTAAGAATGGAAGGATCTGTCAATATCAGTTCACTCAGTTTCTCATTTTCCAAATCTTAAATTCCAAATTTCCGCAGCAGTTTGCAGTTTCAAAGAAAAGAAAAGCCCTGTATTGTTAGTGTAAAATTCTCCTAATAAACACATTTCGGGTGCAGTTTTGACCAATGTACACCTTTTTGCAAGCAATTTCTCTTAATATACGGTACTGCATGTTATTTTCACTAATATATTCATTTTTATGCACACTTTCCCCTAACATTTGTATATTTTGTTAACATTGGTCATGTTTTTGTTTCACTTTAAAGGAGGGGTGAATAATCTTCTTCTTCTTCTGCCTCTGAAGGTTGCATTCCCTTGGTAGTAATATGTCAGATACTGCATACCCACAGTTAGCAGGGCTGGAGCCACTCCATACCCTTTCTTTCACAGCATTGATTTATTTACACAGGATGCGCTCCATTCATTCTCACTCACACAGCCTACAGCCTCCATTCATCTATCATCCATTCATCCCACACTCTTTCTCTCTCTTTCTAAAGGGCATGGGGGGCAAGAGAAAGAAAGAGTGTGGCTGGTGATAACGAGAGAGAGAGAGAGAGAGAGAGAGAGAGAGAGAGAGAGAGAGAGAGAGAGAGAGAGAGAGAGAGAGGGAGTACTGATTATCTTAATTGAAGATCACCAGCCAACACTCTTTCTGTGTTTTTTCTCACAAGTGCAGAGCCTGAGTCTAAAGCAATTGCTTTATAGCCAAAGAAGTCAGAGCTATCCTGGAGCAAGGAAGATGCTTAGCACAGTTATGTTTATTAACCATTATTCTTTATTAGACCTCACAGAGGTATCAACTATACATACAAATACATTAGAAAGATACCCTCTTACAGTAATGTTTCACATTTTGGACTGGATCTCAAGAGGGTGCAAACATTTCAGTACATTCTACCAACCAAAGGTTGCCATAGTCTTTATTTTATTATACAGTGTGACCAAGCCCCCCCCTTTTTTACTGCATCAGTGGAGATTTAGAAAAACAAACAATGAAAACCAGACAAGTAGATCTTGAGATCTTTTGGACCTATCAAGATAAATGCATATAAAGAGCCTTTTAAGAAGCATGAATACACTATTGATTTATGGATCAATGTTTACCGGGTTAGAAAGTTTGCACAGAGTGGGAGACATGGCTAAATGGTTCAGAGGGACCTGTGAACTAGCAATATCAGTTTTTCTTTTCACAAGCACTAAAACCTTCATTACTTGGCATTCCTGTGTATCTTGGAAAGCTTACCAGTGCTAAATGGGGAGAATAATGGGGTGAGTTCTATTGTTGAAGTAGTTGTTTGGGTGGGGTGGGGGGTTCTGCAACACACTGATGTTACATACACAGTATGAAATATTATTTACTTGTCATTAGGTCATGACAGTTTGCATTTTGAATGAGCACAGGGAAAAATAAAAACTGTACAAATCCAAACATTTACAGCCCAATCTACAAAGCATTGTGTTGGTGCATTGCCCTTCTACCTCAGTACGACATATGCCGCCAAAGTGTTTCAAGGATTATGGACTTTTTTGGTGTATGGGAGGAGCTGACAGGGTGAGCAAACGATGTCCGTAATCATGGTTTTTGCTTATATGCTTGGCATCAAGAGCTTTCAGTAGTGAATTTTTAGGAATTCAAGTGCCCACATACAACCATGCTTGTACAGTTTAATCTAAATCCTGAGGTTGCACATACCCTTTCTTAAGATGTAAGTGGGCCAGTTCATGTTCCGATGTTGACCATACTCTTAATTTAAGGTAAGTGGGCCAGCTCATATTTTTGTTTGGAAGAATGGCATTGTGGAAAACAAATGAATATTAATCTCAGCATTTAGCACTTTGGCAGCTAAGTAACTAAAAATACATGAAAGCTAGATGGCTAACTATGACATTCTAGCTTTGCAGAGGGTGCACTCATCCAGGTATCAGTCAGTCCTTGATCCTGTTGCCTTATAGATTAGATTATGCTGGACACATACAGAAAAAATATCTGCTGGAGGCATACTGGAAATTTGCATTTAGTTTTGTTGTTAGCTGTGCCTCTAGGGATGTACTTATAACAAGCATGTGGTACTTCAAAGTCTCCCAGAACTATGTGAAACACTTCACCACATTCTGATTGTTTTTTAAAGCAGCATATGTCCTTTCCCACTAAGGAATCTTGTTTTTGGCTCGCAAAACCTATTCAGAAAAAAAACATGCTGTAACACACCAGCTGGTTGCTTCACTTGCTTCATTACTCTCCTTGGGTCACAATTGATTTTCATCACTGGAATTGGTTAGAAATGCATCAGAGTCACTCTGCCATACCTCAAAGTAAAAGTTGTTCTCATTTACTGTATAGTGTAAGGAAGCTTGCCCTTGTGTAAGTTTGATGCAGGCAAGTTCCTTGCTTAAGGCTCCAGTCCTCAATGGGGCTTGTGCCGGCGGAGCGCTTTGGGGATTGGGCTGCAAGTGGAAATAAACCTAAATTACAAAACAGTTTTGGTAGACTGCTTACAACAGGCATTTAAGCTAATGGATCGATTACAAGAAAGTAGCAACAACAATTAAGGCGTGCAAAATCATGTACATGCATGGAGTCTTTCCCCCCTCCCCAGCACACAACCTTGGCTAGGAAAGACATGTTCAAAGTGCTCTATCCCCATAAATTTCATTCTGCAATAGCAAAGTGCTGGTCATAAATTAAGGGCAATGGAATACTGCATTTTCTCCTTTGCAAGTGAAAAAGAAAGGTCTCATTAGGTAGGATTTGGACATAGGCTGCAACCCACAGGCCAATGAAATAGGACCACCATTGCCATTTGGGGCATATGAAGTTCTGCAAGCTCAAGTAAAGCTTTCTTTGCCACTGCTGATGTTGGGAGCATCCCACTATACACCTGTGTCAGGTTACATCTTGGCCATCAGCAGCTCCATTCCCTTCCATGAATTGAGGAAATGTTCTGCATATGTACTAGTATGGATTCCCACTGATATGCACAGGACATTTGCAGCCATGGAGGAGAATAGAGGCCACTTTGCACATGTGAAGCTCCAGGTTGTGTGAGTCCAGTACCATCAGTGAAATATGTACGAATGTTCTCAAAACTGGGGCATCCATCTCTATCTACAGTCATCGTGCTATGTGTATTGCCACATTAAGCATTGAATTAGTTCCTCAGTGCCATTTAGTACCAATAACAATCCCTATTTATGTAAGTGAGGCAGGGCAATTCAATCAACACTAAAGTTTTCTGGTTTAATGCTGTTGTGGCTTAGTTTGAGGGATTATGTAATTTTTTAAAAAAGAGAGAGAGATAAAGCAAAAAAAATTTAAAAAATGAATGAATGAAAAACATATTTTCAGACAAGGGTACTATACAGTTATACTTCTTAATGGTCCAGGATTAGCTGCGGCTCCTTGTCATGTACCCTTTAGTAAATATATCCTTTAGTAAACCCAAGTCTGCTTCCTTTAATGTGGGAAAATGCTACTTTATATTGAAAGTCACACTTTCAAGGGTCATTGTTATCCTCCCATAATGACAGTACGATGACTCCTCATGCCAAGCGTATGCTGCCAAATTCCGCATGCAAGTTGTACATAACATACAACCTTACTTTTAAGGTTACTTAGCAGCAAAATCACGCCATTTAGTGACCATTATAAAAGGAACAGGCTTTCTTAGCAAAGCAAGACATTATTCAGGAGCGGCCAAAAGAAAAAGAAAAGAAATTTAATGATTTTCAGCAAGAAGTGCATCCACCAACATTTCACACATCAATTCAGTCAGTTTTTCTTTAATGTTTTTCCCCCTTTTATAATGTTTTTGATTGTGCATCAGATAGTCTGCATCCTTGGACTTATGTTTATTGGTGGTCAATTATCAGTAGATCTGTTTGGTAGATCTACTCCATTGGTATCTGTGGAATTTAAACACAGGTAGGGTGTCAACCCCAATATTATGTGCAGTTGTAGCAGCAAATAAGCAACTTAGAAGTAGCCCTGTGAAACATCTGGGCCCGTGTTATTATCTGGTATTAGGATCTAATAAGAATAAACAGTGGGTTGGATCCAGGCAATGTTAATCATGGCGAATATTCCACATTGATTTCAACAGGATCTAATTGTGACTGCATACCAAATTGGCAGGGAGACATTTTGAAAAAGGTTGCTGTATGCAAATCATGGTGGCCACTTGCACAATTTCCCAAAGGCAATTGGATGGGTCACCAGATGTATGAACAGGAGGTAGAGGTGTAACTGTGGTCCAACGGGGCTGCAATTAACAAGCAGCACAAGGTAAATTTTTCCTTATTGTCTGAAACAGGGTGTCCCTGCAGCCAAAAGGCCTTTCCCAAATAGTCCACGTTTTTGTTTTTGTTTTTGTTGTTGTCAGCACAGGATTAACAGTAGTCCCATTCTCCATTATGCCCTCATTTTCTGTGCAATTGGAGTTGGGTTGCCTACCAAAAACATATTGAAAGAGACATGTATTCCACTGCTAGAGAGCAGGAGTGCACAGCAGGTGTGTGTGAGATAAAGTAAACCTATATATAGAGAGAGTTTTCAAAAATGGTGCCAGTGAGCAGAGAAGGAACGTGCATGGCTAGGTGTAGTGATGTCACAGTGACCATTCATTAGATGGCTGTGGTAGTAGCACAGCAAAGTTATCTAAGTAGTCCTAGTGAATGAAACACATGTTTTTGAAGTGTTGGTTATGTTTGGTTTGCAAATGTAAGGCTGTGCTGATGCATTCCAATGAAAACAGCTACAGCGTGACATTTCAGAAAATAAATAATGCAAGTGAGAAGCAGAAAGTTGTGGTTACGTTGCAAGTTATTGAAAAGTGAAAAGAAAAAAAATCAAAACATGCACCCTTCATGCAATCAATATGGAGCTAGGTACAGATACTAGTATATCTCTAAGGTAGCATGATAGAGCTATCATTGTCCAAGGGCACATATGTTAATTTCTCCTGTAGTTATGGATGTGCCATGTAATAAATGGCAAGAGAGACGGCATAGCTCAGTGATTCAGAAGGTACCAGGTTCAATCCCTAGCATCTCCAGGTAAAAAGATAAGGTAGGGAGGAGAAAATCTCTCCCTCTTTGAGAACACGGAGAGCTTCTGCCTGTCAGGCAAAACAATACTGGGCTAGTTGGACCAAGAGTATGATTTGGTATAGTACAACTTCATAAGTATGTTTTAAATTTCACGTTTCACACACCCCTTCAAATATTGTCTTGGAGGGAATTAAGGAGAGACTCCAATAGCCTTGTTTAGAATTTGCAGAAATGAGTTTGCAAAACAGAAGCCACTTGGGAAGGTGGCAAAATCTAATTGTGCTTTAAACACTTGGATGACTAGAGACTGTAGTGACCTGGCCAGCAACTCACTTTCTTGGAGAGCTACTTTGATGAGGGATGGTTGGCCAGCTCAGCATCTCTGGGCTAGGTTTAGCCCAAGTGTCTCCAGTGGCAAAGTGGGACAGAGAAAGTAAAGATGTGCCCTATGGACAGCGTTCATTGAATTATTCTGCCTTCAAGCATGTGAAAAACTATTGGCCCTGATTCAGCAGTTGTGACTAAATCACATTAAAGCAACAGGTCTTCAGCTAGTTTATGGGACTAACTTGTCACAATTAACTTGAAGTCAGCTGGAACCACTATCTGCACCTAGTCTCAATCTTTCAAGGGAAGTGAAAATATTGTCTAGTTTTGTCTTTGTTAGAGTGGTATCTCTATATTGTATTATATGTAGTCAAGTTTCAGATATTCTTATAACCTCCTTCATGTAAAAGTCAAACAGAAAAAAATTGTACACAAGATACTGTGTTTGAGCAATGATAGTCCTTGTAGAATACTGTAATATTGTGATAAGCAAAAATGTCTATTGCAGGATTAAAATGAATATAGGTTTGCACTTAGGATTTGTTTCTCCTTCAAGACAGGAATTTGATTTACATGATTTACCAAATGGTGCTTCTATATAGTTAATGGCTTGTGAGGAAAGTCACCAATGAAGATTTGTGACTTGTTAAATAGAGCAAAAAATCCTAATCCCCCTTTTAAAAATAATCATCAAATGCACAGGCATTTAAATTAGAGAGGCCATTTGAAATCAGAACAATGGAAAGTCTATTTGAATAAACAATAAAATATACGGCATACTTGTTTGAACTGCAATGGTATTTTTAAAAGAGGAATCAGTGGTATATATTGTGTCTTTAATAAATTACTACAATTCATTTCCAGGCTAAAAGTAGTTTTGAAACACATTAAATAGACTGAGTATACTTTCATCAGAACAATTTCCCCCCCTATCTAAACGCAAAGAATCTCCAATCAGATTTAACTTTCATTTGAAAAGAACCATAAAGGTGTCATTTTTGCACATTTTGATGTTTGTGAAAACCATATAAAGCTTTTCTTTTCTTTTTTAAAAAAAATCACACATACAGACTCAATGTATGCACACAATTTCAGTTTCACAGAATGCTAGCCATATATTTTCAACTCTTTCTCAAAAGCACAATTCAAAGTTTTGTGCTGACCTTCAAAGTCCTAAACGGCCTCAGCCCAATATACCTGAAGGAGCACCTCCACCTGAGGTCCAGTGCCGAGGGCCTTCTGGCGGTTCCTTCACTGCGAGAAGTGAGGTTACAGTGAACCAGGCAGGGGGCCTTCTTGGTAGTGGCGCCCTCCCTGTGGAACGCCCTCCGGTCAGATGTCAAGGAAATAAACAACTATCTGACTTTTAGAAGACATCTGAAGGCTGCCCTGTTTAGGGAAGTTTTTAATGTCTGATGTTTTACAATTTTTTATGTGGTGTAAACCGCCCAGAGTGGCTGGGGAAACCCAGCCACATTGGCGAGGGTATTATTATTATTATTATTATTATTATTATTATTATTATTATTATTATTAATATTATTATTACTTGGTAGTTCAGGAATCATGGATAGAAAAAGTATTTTTTTAAAAAATGGCACTCTGTGTTTTATGACTTCATGCATGCGAGCAGAAGGCACAAGTAAGGCTCAAGTGCGTCTTTCTTGTTGTGTGAAAACACTCCAGGGAGCTGTATAGGCAACTCACCCTTTGAATGATAATGTGGACTTCTAGTCCTAACCAAGGCCAGGACGAAAGGTTTTCGTAATTTGGTGTGATAAGACTGGATTATATCCATATGGTGACTTTGCCTTAGTGGAAAGTGCCATATTGTATTCTGCTCCAGAGGAACTCTGGAGGAGGTGGTGGACTTACGTGGGTAGGGGGATCTGAAGAAAATGCCCTGACAAGTGAAAGGTGATTTCCACCAAGGCAATGTAACCATTGCATACAAACAATCCCAATGTAACCCTTGTGCAAGAACGCATGATGCTTTTAATGGGGGGAGGACTGTGCCATGACCCAGAGTGGCTCCATTAAGCACTGTTGTACTGCAACATTCATTCATCCCAGTGGGGTTAGAGCAGTATCCCTGTATATGACCCACCAAAACAAATGGAAATTAAGCTGCAGCACTACACTTCTGTTCTGAGAGTCAATGCGACACCTAACATTATTAATTTTGGCGATTTTATTTTTCTCTCATTTTAAAAATAATGTAAGTACTGTCCCAATTCCTCCCTCCCTTTTTTTTAAAAAAAATGACAAAAAGTTGAAAAATTATGGCTAGGCATGTTCCTATTTTAATAAGCAAAATCTATATATTCGTCAATGTCTTTTCTTTAAAATATGCATATACTTTCTTTTATAGTTTTTTTTTAAAAAGTCAAGTACTTTCTTAAACAAAACAATAGCACCACTTTGGCATAGCTGACCAAATCAGTAAAAGGTAAAGCAAAATTGCTACAGATCCCCCCCCTGCCCCCCCAAATCCTTCATTTGTGTATCTCTTGCTTGTAAAAATGGAGTAGCCTTGAATACAGCAGAAGACTTCATATGTATATACATTCATAGGTTCCAGCCACCACCCAAAGATATGTAAAAATTACTGCTAGGTACGAATAAAATTGATATCCTTTCAGAGGGCCAACACAAGACTGTTGCAACATCTGAGCCTGTTCTGCATTAGATCCGAGCTCATGCAGCCCGATCCTATGCAGAAAGCAAACCTCTCTAGGTCCCATTGAACTTAATGCCTTTGTTGATATGGGCAGGTCAGGATTATAGTGCAATCCCAGCCCCATTGAGTTAAATGAGACATTCTCCCAGGAAGGGGGGCATAGAAAGCAAACGAGGCTTATTTGCACGCAGCTACCATACTTATTGCATGCAAGTGTTTTTAGGACAGTCTAAAATTACATGATGCTATTTTATTTATTGGCTTGTTTCCTCACTGTAATACTTCCTAAAACATTACTGAGTCAAATGTTTTGTGGGTTGCTTGCTTCTCACCTGGGCTCCAGTTAAGAGTTCCTATTCATGTCACAGTTTAAATAAAGTCTTACGGAGCACCAAGGTAGGCATTGCAATCTATTTTTTGTTTGGGGGGGGGAGTTGGAGGGTAGTACCACCTGGGACTCAAGTTACATAATCAGCAGAATCACATGGTGAGGTTCTTGCTGGACAGTATCATTTTGGAAATACTCTGGGCACAGAATACCCCGCAAACAAAAAAGTAGCGTGTCAGGGAGAAAATGAGGTTAAAATCATTTTTCCTAATTGCTATTTTTCTGTATACAGGCATTTTTATATACAGGCAAACATTTCAGACCTGCAGTCTCCCATCTGTAGTCCTAAGTGGTACAGTACAGCAAGAGTCTTCAGATTGCGTTGCTCAGGTCTACTTGATGATGTCCCAGATATTTAGTTTACAGTGATAAGAAAGTAGTGTTATAAACCAGAGCCTAGAAGAACTTAGGGAAATCACCAAGGACCTGGAACACTAGGGAAGCATCAGTTGGGTACACGTGTTCCCATGCTGTTGCCAAGCCATAATTTGTATCTTTTCAATGTCACTCAGAGCTAATTCCCAAATTGCCACTAGCCAAGAACAAGATGCCAGTTTCTTTGGAGTGGCATCATGCATTGGTTTGTATGTTGCCACTCAGTTGGATAAACAGAGTCAGATGAAAATCTCATCAGTTTGGGATAGCAATGTTATTACTTGATAGATATTATTACTTGGTAGTTGATTTTTTATTATTATTTGGAAGCCTTTTTAAAAATTATGCATGTGTTTCCTACAAATTCCTTCCCTTTCACCTTTTACCTTTCTCACCCAGCTCCACTGTTATTTTGCTTTTACCTCTTACCGTTTTTGCCAGACCCTTCCATAAAACAAGCTACAAAATAGCACCATTGTACTATGAAACAGTTTTACATAATGTTGATTATATGTGTGTTATTGATATGCTAAATTTTTACATACTGCACTACATGGAGGAAAAGATGTTTTATTTATAGTGTGGCAAAATAACTCATCACCTGAAAGAATCACCAAGGATTTAAGATAGCCTTTTGTGTGCTCTTAACTGATTCTAAACAACAAAAAACAACACCCCAATTGTCCTTGTTGTATCTATTTGTATCTTCATGTGTTGTGGTGGTGAGCCTTTGTCTTAAAATCTGTTACCCTGACCCAGCAATTTGTTGCAAACAAGGGTTTCTCATGCACACGTGGAGCTCAAGTGTATGCAGCCGGCTCCATTCACTTCAGGGACTGAGAGTGTTTTCATAGGTAAGTAAGGGATGTAATGTGTGTAGCCACTTCATCTATCAAAGTAAATGGTGCTTCCATTCTACACAGGAACTCTGTGTGCATATTGAACCATGTCCCTAACTGGGGTGAATGCATGCAACTCATATGTTGTCAGAATGCTACTCCTGTAACTGATGTGTTACTGTCACTGCTACTGGGAATGTCAAAATGTGCAAATACGGAAAGGGGCAAACAAACAATGTTATCAGACACTGCAAGAAACAGAGTCTGTTGCTTGTATGGAAGTGCAAATATTAAAAACAAAACAAAAAAACATAACCCACTTAGACAAGGCTGGTGAATGACTCCAACAGCAGGGTTCATAAGTTAATTTAGTGCAATTGGATCCATCAAAGGCCTGTACATCTGGTGGCTTTTGAGGGGCACAGGATTTATTGTCTCTCTGTGTGTATGCATGGTGTGTGTGTGTGTGTGTGTGTGTGTGTGTGTAGGACATTTATAGCAGGTGAACAATTAGAACAGCGATCTGCCAGTCTCAGAAACATTTTAGCACTGAGTTGATATCTATTGGAATGTTTACTTGCATTGTTCATTGGGAGAATGCCCATTAGTGGAAATTTCATCAAGCTTATTGAACTTTAGTGTTTTGTCCAATGTTTGACAATTTATTTACAGCAAAGTATCCTGCAGATGGCACATTCATTCTTCACTTTTATGGATGATATTTTCTTACATTCTGTAGTTCCTGTTTCCTGTGTTTCCTCTACTTGTGTTCTTCAAATGCACTTCCTGAAAATGAAAGAAAACATTTACTTATAGAGATCTTTCAGCACACTTCACGATTTTTTTTAAAAAAAATGTTATTCACCCTCATAATAATAATAATAATAATAATAATAATAATAATAATAATATATTATTTATACCCCGCCCATCTGGCCGGGTTCCCCCAGCCACTCTGGGCGGCTTCCAACAAAACAGAAATTCTAAAAATACAGAAATCCATCAAACATTAAAATACAGAAAATAGACTGCTACTATTTCTATTACAAATGGGGAGCAGACAGAAGGGAAATATAGGATATAGGATATATAGGATGCTGTGCTCCATTGGTCCATCTTAGTGTTGTCTACATACTGACTCCAGGATTTGAGTCAGCGACTTTCTCATTCCTACTTGGAGGTGCCAGGGATTGAATCTTGGACTTTAAGCAAACATGTATTTTGCACATGAATATGTCCCTCTCAGGTTTCCCAGTGTCATTTGCTGCATCCACAAATCAGTCGGGATTTGGACCGAAATCAGGTACGGCCAGGTTTACCATACTACCCTCTCACTGTCCTCTCTCAAATGGGTATCTGTGGCAGTTGAGCCACAAGTCTGCATTTTAGCATTAGGGACACCGCATGAAGTTCCAGAAAAACGTCTACTTCTGCTTCATTGACTATGCAAAAGCCTTTGACTGTGTTGACCACAGCAAACTATGGCAAGTGCTTAAAGAAATGGGAGTGCCTGATCACCTCATCTGTCTCCTGAGAAATCTCTATGTGGGACAAGAAGCTACAGTTAGAACTGGATATGGAACAACTGATTGGTTCAAAATTGAGAAAGGAGTACGACAAGGTTGTATATTGTCTCCCTGCTTATTTAACTTATATGCAGAATTCATCATGCGAAAGGCTGGACTAGATGAATCCCAAGCCGGAATTAAGATTGCCGGAAGAAATAACAACAACTTCAGATATGCAGATGATGCAACTTTGATGGCAGAAAGTGAGGAGGAATTAAAGAACCTCTTAATGAGGGTGAAAGAGGAGAGCGCTAAATATGGTCTGAAGTACAACATCAAAAAACCCAAGATCATGGCCACTGGTCCTATCACCTCTTGGCAAATAGAAGGGGAAGAAATGGAGGCAGTGAGAGATTTTACTTTCTTGGGCTCCTTGATCACTGCAGATGGTGACAGCAGTCACGAAATTAAAAGACGCCTGCTTCTTGGGAGAAAAGCAATGACAAACCTAGACAGCATCTTAAAAAGCAGAGACATCACCTTGCCGACAAAGGTCCGTATAGTTAAAGCTATGGTTTTCCCAGTAGTGATGTATGGAAGTGAGAGCTGGACCATAAAGAAGGCTGATCGCCGAAGAATTGATGCTTTTGAATTATGGTGCTGGAGGAGACTCTTGAGAGTCCCATGGACTGCTAGAAGATCAAACCTATCCATTCTTAAGGAAATCAGCCCTGAGTGCTCCCTGGAAGGACAGATCGTGAAGCTGAGACTCCAATACTTTGGCCACCTCATGAGAAGAGAATCCTTGGAAAAGATTGAGGGCACTAGGAGAAGGGGACGTCAGAGGACAAGATGGTTGGACAGTGTTCTCGAAGCTACGAACATGAGTTTGATCAAACTGCGGGAGGCAGTGCAAGACAGGAGTGCCTGGCGTGCTATGGTCCATGGGGTCACGAAGAGTCGGACACGACTAAACGACTAAACAACAACAAATGTGGCTGAGGGCTAGTTGAGAACCTGGTGCAAGGAAGATGACTCTACAAAGACCTGTACTGCTCTCCTTTTGTGTGAGCGGCTGTATTTGCTGGAGAGTGGCTTGTGCCCAGATTTCACAAATACTATATAAAATCTTATACAAAATCTTGTGTTCGTTATGTTTGTCATTATGTAAACCTTTTCATGTTACCTTGAGCATGGTTTTAACAATGGAATGGTGGCATACAAATAACTTGATGACAATGACAATTGATATGCAGAGAAATCATTATTATAGTCCACTTGTGCTTATGTCTCTCTTGAACCCGGCATATATCTTTTGTTGTAAGTTTAATTTATGAAATTATGTACTTTGGTATAATTATGTACTCTGGTATAATTCAGGATGAGTCTAGTAATAAAGCTATATTATATTTAGAAACCTCTCTCTGAACATGAGAGATGATGGTGTGTTAACCTCTAGAAATAACATTCCTTTTCTTTGCACCAGTGCTTTGATTATCACTGGAGTGGCTGCAATGACAGTGCAGTGTACAAATGCTACTTTTGTCTGAGTGACAAACTTTTGTGACTAACTTGAACAGCTGAGATCATTTAAAATCAATGGAAGCATCTGGTTTGTGTTTGAATATCCTCCCAGCCTTAATGAGACTTTTCCATGCAGCCAATGATATCAATGGAACAAAATCACTCTGAGAGCTTGGTCTCATTCCCATAGGATGATTTGTCTCAGTTTGATCACTCTAAGTTTTCTTGACAGGCTGTGGTCTGTTCTTGCAGGAGGCAAACTGGTTTATGGTCCACATCTGGCTCCTGATCAGCCTGGGAAAGATGGTTTAAATAAGCCAATATATTTATCTGACTGATTTGGAATTCTAGGCCACCTTGTTCCTAAGACTTGGCAAAGGCTAGAATATAAAAAAACCACCATTAAACTTTTGTTTAATATTAGTTTTTTACTTAAGACCCACAGATTTCACTTGGATAATTGTGCATTCAGTTGTAGTTTTAGAAAAAGAAAGAATTTTTAAGAGGGGTACATAAAAATGTTTTTAAGAATCAAAGAATAAGTGTATTTTTTCAGTGCTCATCTAAAACTTTTCTGCATAGGCAAGCCTACTCAGACATGTAAAGTTGTTGTGTGTTTTAAACTATAATCTTAGCTTAGAACGTATACAATTACCTGTTGATTTTATTCAATTCACTTTTTATATGTTTTTTTTAAAAAATCATTTTTATTGATTTTCCTATAAAAACAGCCAAATAACATATCCATCAAATCATAATCATAATCCAATTAAAAACAATAAACTAAAATAAAAAACAACCAAATTACAATCCAAATTATTAATTATTAATTTTTCCAGGCTTCCCATAGTCTGGACCTCTGTATATCTCCAATATCTTTGTTCCTGCCTTCTTCTTGTTGTTCTCATATTTTCCACATTCTGATCTTAACGCTTTAAAGTTCTCTGTCCCTATGCGATTCTAAATCATGTCAGAAATCACATATCTTTTCATCCACCGAGTACAGCTTTATTTTATTATATATACACTGGTATATATTTTCAACTGTCTATTTGCCAGCTCAGCTTTTCCTGACTTCATTCCAAACTGGGCTGTTGTCCAAGTCTATCGTTTGAAGTTTAATGACGCAGCAACTCCCAAGTTGTTTAATTATTCCAATCCGAACTGTTGTCCAAGCCTGCCTGTTGAGCATACTGTTTGCAATATTGCAATGTAAATGAACTGTATTCCACAGATACCCCCCTCTGGACCCTAGAAGGGGGGTTGCTAGACATCCATTTAGCCTTCTCTCTTGCTCATAATGAAGAAATTCTGCAGACAGATGCACTGTATGTTATCCCAAATTGTTGTCTCAAATTATTATAAAGTCAGCTAGCAAGTATTTCCCACTTCCCTCGAAAAAGGGAGGAATTCTCATCTTTCCATGCTGCATCATATTAACAAGCACCATCTTGTTTCTTCTTTTATCTTTATCAAGTCTTTCAAGTCTAAGTAAAGCTGCGCAATTGAATACTTAATTATAAATAAAAGTCCATCTGTACTTAAAAAAAAATAGGTTTCTTAATGAGGCTTGGCATAGAAAAACAATTGTAGGTATTGAGAAGAAAAAAAGAATGTACCAATCATCTCTGTAATCCAAACACCATGATGAGAATCTCTTTGAAGTACGAACTTAAACACCAGGGACTGTGCAGTTCTACAGGTTTTTTCTCACTCTTCTTTGGTCCAGACTATGTCTGTTTATTGTCCAAATCTAATTATTTTATCAAACAGATATTTCCAGCCATGAGAGTGACTTCGGAGAGGGCCAGCCGTGTCGTGCTCTGGGACCCAGTGTCCTGCCGCTTGCACCTTGATGCAAGCTGGCAATCTCAGACAGTCTGCGGGTCTAAGAGACAGTCCTCCCCCACCCTGGGGAGTCTGCCAGGGCTAATTACCCCCTTATCAACCCTGAATTACTGGCACAGCTGAGGTCCGATTGTGTGGGAGTCAGCCATTTCTCACCGCCGGAAACAGGAAGCCCCTATATGCTTATTTTTAACACTGATACTTACTGACAGTTCTGTGGCATGTTTTACTGCTTGTAGGTTTTATTTACAGTTAAGCTTTATACAAATTTTCTTAAATGAAAACAAATGATCAGAAATCCACCTTAAAATGCCTGCTGAAATAGGAAAGTCTTTGACAAGCTCCTGACATTAAGCAGGGGGACAACACGACTGGACTGTCTAATCTCAATTGGCAGTGAGTTCTACAGGAGTGTTGTTGCTGTTGATGATAACTAATAATAATAATCTTCCCTGAAAAGCAGCTTGTCCACCACTATTGATCTTCATTTGTCATACATGCACTCTATGAATATACACAGGTCTATGATAGGGCCTGACTGGTATTTTCATGACACTAATATGTGTTCTGCAATACATAGCTGCCAAGTTATCCCTTTTTTAAAGGGATTTTCCCTTATGCTGAATAGGCTTCCTTGCGAGAAAAGGGAAAACTTGGCAGCTATGCTGCAATACTGTTTATTGCCTGAGATAGTCAAGGCCCCAACAAGCTAGCAGGACCTGCTGCTAATGATTTTGTATGTCCCCAGCCTTAAAGTGTTCTGACTCATTCTGGGCCAAGCATTGTTTTGGCCCCTGACAAATTATAAACACACGTGTCTCTGCTATAAAACTGAGTTATTTCACATGGCCTGCTCATGCTGAGGCCTTCTCAGTCTTGAGGCAGACAAGCTGCATTTAGTGAAATTTCATCTATATAACAGTTAAAGGAAAAGGCCTGTCCTCCTTTGTACTTGACCACCTTCTTTTTAAATAAAAAAACCGAGCAAACAAAAGTTAACAACAACAACAAACAACTATGGTTGTGCCGCTGCTGTGAACTACCTTTGGTTGGCATGTGATCCACCAATTAAAATAATCTCTAAAGCAATGCCCCACAATCTTCAATAATATAATAAATGGATTTTGTTATCTGCGCGAGTTCCCAGGAGTATGAATGCATGAAGAACGAATGGTTCTTCATGAACATCCTTCTGCATCAGTGCTGGAAATCCCCAAATGCAACATATTGGGAGGTTACAGTTGATCATATTCTGCCTACCTTTTGTGCTTTAGGCATATCAGTGTGGCGCTGAGCACGTACAGACCTTGCCGATTTAGGTGGTTTGACAGGAGCGCAGTACATCTCCAGCTGTCTCAGGTCACAGCTCTGGAAGCAACATTCATCCACTATTCCTCGGGTGGGAGGTGGACGCCTATTGCCTCCATACCCTGCAGGTTTACCTAAGTATAACAAAACCCAGTCATTGTTAGAGAAGAGTTGCATACCCTCCAACATTTCTCCGATGAAAATAGGGACGTCCCATTCCATAATGATAACTTTACTATTTATACCCCACACATCTTATTGGGTTGCCCCAGCTACTCTGGACAGCTTCCAACATATATAAAAACGTCATAAAACATAAAACATTTTTTTAAAACTTCCCTATTGCCTTTAGATGGCTCGGGGGGGGGGGTTTGGATAACTCCATACCCTCCAACATTTCTCTGATGAAAATAGGGACAATCCTAAGGAAAAGTGGGACATTCCAGGATCAAATCAGAAACCGGGACGGCTTCTTTAAATCAGGGACATCCCTGGAAAATGAGGACATTGGGAGGGTCTGAGATGGCCAAAGCCTGAACATGCTACTAACATTAGAGTATTATTAGCTGAGTGGGCCCACAAGAGCAAGTGCTATAATATTTTTTACTGGATTCAGTAGCTAAAAAATATTGGCTGAACTCCAAAACTTTGCTGGAGTTCATTAGGCACATGGCCGTTCAAGGCATGTCTGTATATTAGGGCTGTATATTAAAATAGTTATGTGTCCTACTTTACATTTCTCTGTTTGAAGGGCTGTCCAGGTGCGGTTTAAAGCTAAAAAACATTAAAGGGAGCAGCAGTGGTCTTGAAGTTGCCCATCAAAAGTTAAGACCTGGACAGCAGAATAAAAAGGGCACACAGCTCGCCTGGGCATAGTCTTGCTCACCACTATGGTGAGAGATGTTGTATTTCTATTTAAGTTGTAGTCATTATTTCTAAATTTGCATCTATGCATATAAATTAGCATATATGTTTTTATGCAAATTTCTGCCTCTTTAGCCTTCTTTTTTGATGCCACGGTTTGTAATTTTTGGTGTTGTGTAAGTGGCCGCCTTAACGTATATAGATTTTATACACGAATGCTTGAGTTTCACTCATTCAGGAATCATTTTTCCCACTGTGTTATAAGCATAATAAAATAATTGTAATAATAAAGCAAGCAGTGCAAAAAAAAAAGAATGCCAAAAAAAGAACATGGGAACATGGTTAATGAAAGAAAAACAACTACAAAGTAACTCCACTAAAAAAAATGTAGAATTAATTATATTGATACCTAGGTTCATTAGCCCCCCCCCCCCGAATATCCTATTTGCCTGGAGCATTCTGGGGTAACCGCACTGCCATTATGCGATGGCATCACACCCAGTTTTGGCCCAATCGCTGCATGAGGTCCAGGCTTGTGTGACAATCTGCTTCCCCACCCTCATACATCCAGTCCCAGCCATTGTATATGGCAAGGCTGTGGAATCTTAAAGAAGGGAGAGCAGGGGCCTTAAAGGTGCACACCCACAATTTATGCAAATCACTGTCCTCTTTTTTGGCAATCAGTAACTGGCCACCCTACGCTTTTCTAACTGACTGGTGGTCAGTGTGCTCTGGAAGCCCGCTGATCAAATGGTCTGAAGGATCAGGAGTACCATGCAAGCTGATCTGATACCCGTGTCATGCAGGTGTTCTTCAGGCTTTGGTGATAAATTACAACACAAAGAGCACATCTCAGGATATTACATCATTAGCCTGTGCCCTAGATTAAGTTGCCATAGATAGGAGCAGTGTGCTCTTTTAAAAACCTTGCGCAAATCACATATTGAAAAGACTTTGGCTGCAAACCTATGCACACTTACTTGGGAGTATGCCCCATTGAACACAATGGGAATCACTTTCAAGTAAACGTGCAGAGAATCGTGCTGTTAGTGACATTTTGCACTCTTTTTTGCCCAAGTAATTACTAATGAAAAGCCCATAGGACTTGTAATAGCCAGCAGGGCTCTCTACTCTCCGGTGCCAGCTTGCAAAAATAAATGAATAAACAATTCCGATAATGTGCCTTCAGAAGCCACAGAAAATGCATTTTCTTGAATTGATCGTTCCATTTAATTAGAACATAACTAACATAGTGGCAGAGGAAAACAGACCATTTGCAGGGAGCAGGATAGATACAGTCACCAAACAGCCAACACTGCTGGATCCATGTTGTGCAGTATACAGTATGTTTCCATGCATTGTTCGTTGTTGACCCCATGGACCAGAGCACGCCAGGCACTCCTGTCTTCAACTGCCTCCCACAGTTTGGGCAGACTTATGTTGGTAGCTTCGAGAACACTGTCCAACCATCTTGTCCTCTGTCATCCCCTTCTCCTTGTGCCCTCAATCTTTCCCAACATCAGGGTCTTTTCCAGGGAGTCTTCTCTTCTCATGAGGTGGCCAAAGTATTGGAGCCTCAGATTTACGATCTGTCCTTCCAGTGAGCACTCAGGGCTGATTTCCTTCAGAATGGATAGGTTTGATCTTCTCACAGTCCATGGGACTCTCAAGAGTCCCCTCCACCACCATAATTCAAAAGCATCAATTCTTCGGCGATCAGCCTTCTTTATGCTCCAGCTCTCACTTCCATACATCACTACTGGGAAAACCATTGCTTTAACTATACTGTACGGACCTTTGTCGGGAAGGTGATGTCTCTGCTTTTTAAGATGCTTTCTAGGTTTGTCATCGCTTTTCTCCCAAGAAGCAGGCGTCTTTTAATTTCGGGACTGCTGTCACCATCTGCAGTGATCATGGAACCCAGGAAAGTAAAATCTCTCACTGCCTCCATTTCTTCCCCTTCAATTTGCCAGGAGGTGATGGGACCAGTGGCCATGATCTTGGTTTTTTTGATGTTGAGCTTCAGACCATATTTTGCGCTCTCCTCTTTCACCCTCATTAAAAGGTTCTTTAATTACTCCTCACTTTCCATGCATAAGACAATATTATTTCCTTAGAAATAATAGGCAAAAATTGTGGGTCGTCTTATACATGGATAGAAGAGGTGGGATGGCAATTGGTGGCTGTAGGCTGTGGAGCTATTGGTGGTGGTACCCCCCCCCCCAAGCTCTATAACTCTGGGCAATCTCCCCCCCAAAAAACTCAACAACTTGGGCAATCCCGCCCCCCAATTTTTTTTGTTGCGGTTGTTGTTATACATGGAAAAATACGGTACTTAGGATAATGACTAATCCAGCCTTGATTGCACTACTTAAAATGGAGAATCAGTATTCATCAAAGAATATGCATTTACACCTGAGTGGGCAGAAGAAGCCCAACAGTTGCTGATTATTAATGCGGATATTAATAACACACAGGGATGGTGGTTCTAGCACACTGAGTCCTTGAAGTGGTGGTCCATTCCCCACAACCAGTATGTGTGCTAGTACAAAGAGCAGAATTACAGAGGTCCCAGGACATTGCTTTTCCAGTATCCATGCTAACTGCTGGTGAAACAAATGACTGCTTGGCCATTGCCTTTGTGTGTCTTGCAGCATGGTGACTAGCCAGTGTTTTGATAAAGTTTGCAACATGCTGTACAGTATTTCCTTCTGCAGACTATGTTTCCTGCTGTTCAGATTTATAGTTGAAATTCAAGGCATTAACAGCAGAAATGGAAACTCCTGCACTGCATCTCTGATGGAGCATCAGTAAACCAAGATGTTCAGAATCTTTGCAGACACGTGCTTTGTAGTTTTACTCAGAAGCAAACCCCACAGAGTACCCATAGGCTATTAGTAAGTGTGATTCAGCTACCTTTGAAACAATATAGTCATTTTGCTCAAATTGTTCGCTGGAGCATACTAGTCAAATTTAAGAGAATTGTCAGAGTGCCAGAAATAATTAATGTCTTTTTGTGTCACAGTTCTGACCGTGGTTTCTTCTAAACCAGGGTCTCCAAACTAAGGCCCAGGGGCCGGATGTGGCCCAATCACCTTCTAAATCCGGCCCGCACACGGTCTGGGAATCAGCATGTTTTTACATGAGTAGAATGTGTCCTTTTATTTTAAATGCATCTCTGGGTTATTTGTGGGGCATAGGAATTCGTTCATATTTTCCCCCAAAATATAGTCCGGCCCCCCACAAGGTCTGAGGGACAGTGGACCGGCCCCCTGCTGAAAAAGTTAGCTGACCCCTGTTCTAAACCATCTCTTCTGAGACAGGGCCGGCCCAAGATATGTTGCTGGCTAAGCTAAAGGACAGGATACTCCCACACTCTGACAAGAGGCAGAGTTCTCCACTGCAGCTGAGGGCAACAGGCTAGTTTTGCAGGTGTGAGCTAGGGCCGTGTGGCTCTCATAGCTCTGTTCCTGTTGCTTCCTACCCTCCAGCACCCACCACCTAAAGTGGGTGACTCACACTGTCTAATAGTAGGGCCAGCTGGGATCAGCTACATGCTGGAGTTTCCAGTTGCGAACTCTGGAATAGAGATCAGTCAAGCAGAACTGGAAGTTGCTGCCGCTCAGCTGATCCAGCCCCACTTGGATCTGCTAGGATCTTCCCTTGCAGCCACAGTATAAAATAAAAAATGGGCCACCCAATGATATGGTGTAGTCAGGTGCCTTCTAAAGTAACTGGCTGGGGGCGGAGGAGTTCAGGATTCAGCCCAGCAGGCAACATAGTTCCTTCTTTCCTGGGACATAGGTTGTAGTATCCTGGAAAGAGGAACGCTTTGCCCGACAACATTTTGTTGCAAGCTGTGCTTGTCTACTTTATATTCTTGCTTTTTTAAAAAAATCCCTACTTGTCATGTCACCAAGAAAGATGCAAACTCTTGATCAGGCATCCCGAAACTGCGGCCCTCCAGATGTTTTGGCCTACAACTCCCATGATCCCTAGCTAACAGGACCAGTGGTCAGGGATGATGGGAATTGTAGTCCAAAACATCTGGAGGGCCGAAGTTTGGGGATGCCTACTCTTGATGAAGCACTTCAGTCTCATTTATTTATTTATTTATTTATTTTAAAAGCCTACTCTGGATTTTACCTCCTGAGGGCTTTGTTTTAAACTAGGGTTGCCAGACTCAATAGAGGACAGGACTTCTGTGCCTTTAATTGCCCTGCTCTTTTTTGAGTCTGGAAACCTTAAAGAGAAACCAGCAGACCCTTTGCTTGGAAATTTAACAAAGGGTCTGCTGGTTTCTCTTTAAGGTTTCCAGACTCAAAAGAGAGCAGGGCAATTAAAGGCACAGAAGTCCTGTCCTCTATTGAGTCTGGCAACCCTATTTTAAACTTGCATTTAAATTTTAGCAGTAACAGTTGTAAAACAAGTGTGTTTGCAACAGTTTCTCTTTGCCAAATGTAGCATATGTTTACATGTTGAATGAACTTATTTGCATTAAACACATTTTTTTTGTAAAGAAGACTTATTGTGAAACATTTTGTTCTCATAAATCACAAGAGAGCATGTATGCTGAGTTTGCAAGGAGAATACATATAAAATATCTATCAGAATGCTAAGGCTGCAATTCTTTACCCCACAGACCTGGGAGTAAGCCCTACTGAACTCAGTGGAATGTATAGGCTTGCACTGTCAAATACTCTTTTGGGGCAAGCTTTCAGAAGTCACCTGACTGGGTTCCCTTATCGCTGCCTTTTCTGATAAGGGCTCTGTTTTGGTTTACTATTACAGTTGTACCTTGGTTGTTGAACCAAGGCGCAGCTTCTGATTGGCTGCAGGAGCTTCCTGCACGCAACTGGAAGCCATAGAAGCCACATAGGACGTTCGGGTTCCAAAGAACGTTCGCAAACTGGAACACTCACTTCTGGGTTTGCGGCCTTCGGGAGCCAAAACGTTCAAGTGCAAGACGTTCAGGATCCAAGGTACAACTGTACAGTACAGTATTGGATTTAGTGGTGGCTGATGCCAACTGTGACTGGAAGGGTGGAAGGCAGGGAGACCAACAGTAGGTGGCGTCAGAGAGTCAATGATAAGTGAAGCCAGAGCCAATGACCAGCAGAGCAAAACCCCATTCTAGTTTTGTCTCCATCCTCTTCCTTGCTGAATACTGCAAGGACACTGAGCAGTGCCACAACTGGAGTAGATGTAATAAGAAGGCAGGCAGGTGAGGGCTGGATGAAGGCAGAATGAGGTTGGTGAGTTCCCAATTGATGGTCTGCAGATCCCAGGCTTCCGTATAGCCCACCCAGGGGATGTGTGGCACCATTCACATAGAAACTTCCATAGAGGTATAAACTTTTTCAAAAGTAGGGGATCCATGACTTGTCTGCAGTACTCCCTGCCTCCTTTGGATAATTGTTGATTTGTTTTCTTGACATTGCTGCATTGTATTCTCAGTTGCTGCTGTACCTGCTGCTTATTCATACGCCACAATTTTGACGTTTGTGGTGGTAGTTTTTAGTTGCCTCTTATTTAGCAGCTTTGACTCCCCCCACCCCCAGAATGAAATGTGGGATACACATTTTAAAGTTGTTTACAGCACAATCCTATACACTACTCAGAGATAAGTCCCATTAACTTTGGTGGGGCTTACTCCCAAATAAGCGAGTTTTGAATTACAGCCTTGATTAGTTAATTCTCTTTCAGAATGCCAGGGAATATCAAGCATAATCACCAAGTCCTCTACTAATTACAATTAACAATGTGAATGAAATCATCTCTGGCCCATGTGTTTCCTAGCATTTCTAGGAGGACATGGAATGAAGCTCCAGGTAGTGGCAAGCATAATTCTCAATAATTGTTCATCGGTGGTCCTCTGGGATCACCACATCCCCATGGTTGGCCCATCCTAACCCAAGGTCCTCCAGATGCTTTGAACCACAACTGCCTTCTACACAGGCAGCAGATTCAATAGTCAGGGTTGATGCGAGCTGTTCTCCAATAACATGAAGCTCACCAGGTTGGAGATGGCTGATTGGTGATTTGCAGTAATGGGAGAATCTTGACGCTTCCTGACAGTGAAGTGTGGGAGCTTTGGGAAGCAGGGCATAAATCTCATGAATGAATATAGGGGGCTCTTCTAATATTTGTTCGAGGTTGGGCCCATATTGGAGCATCTGGATGACCCTGGTCTTTCACAGAAAGCCTTGCCAACATCTTTGCATGCATTACAGAAAAATAGGTTATAAAATCAACAGGTTGTGTTAATTTTTAATTTGGTTGCTAGACATGTCTCACAATCAAATAGGGCAATAGACTTTCCTCTTGGAGGAATCTGCTTCCAGTAGCCGTTCCCCCCCCCCCTTTCCAAATTGCTTAATCTTTGTTTTATTTATTTTTATCTCTCATTCTCTCAATCTTGCTGTAAACTCTGTACTTTGGAAAGTGTTTACTCTCACACATAGCTGCACTGCACTATGCCCTCTTTCTAAGGCTGCTGCCATTGGGAAGCTATTAAGTCTACATAGCTCATGATACGGCCTCTATCCTCAACACAGTAGTTTCTGGAGCCAGCTGCGCTGGTGTGAAGAGCAGAACCTATAGGCAGTATTGATCTGGGATCTGAGGTGGAAATTTTTTATAGTGTTCAGGATTCTTTGGAGATGAAGGCCAGCAAGAGAGTGGGAGCTGATATCATGTATTGCTTTAGACCAATATAATGCTCTAGAGGGCGAGTGTGTCGCCAGCTCGTCAGAGTTTACAAGCCTAGGTCAGATTCCATGGCTGGAAAGCTGAAGGTTGCCAGAAAACAAATATGATACTTTGGCAAGAAAAATGCTGTGTTGGACACAAAAAGGGAATTGCCAGATTTATTAAGGACTGTGATAAGATAATTAGAAGCTGGTGAAGCCGGTCGTTGTGATTTTGGTTCAGAAATGAACAGTAAGGAGCAACAGATGCCAAATATTTTATGGCATTTGCTGTATTCTTCTTTTTCTGTTTCCTATCACTCTCTCACACCTCTCCTCAATCTGCCTCCTGACAACTGGAGCCTTTTGTGACCACTCGCTCAAAGCACCATAGGGCTCTGATACATACAAATGAGTCATTTAAAGTCACCCCAAAACCAAATCAGGACGGCAAGGACACATAGCTGTCAAGTTTTCCCCTTTCTCATGAGGAAGCCTATTCAGCATAAGGGAATTTCCCTTTAAAAAGGGAGAACTTGACAGCTAAAAAAACAGAAAAAAGAGGCTGTATACACCTCTACTTTGGAGTAGGGACAGACTGATCTATTTCTGGTCTGTGTCACTTTTGCATCTGGCCACTTTTAGTATACACTGTATTTGTCTTGTTTTAATTGATTGGTTTGGCTTTCATTTGAGAATTGTATTTCTTATGGATTTTTTTTTAAAGCTGAGTACTTTAGTATATTTCATTGTACTAATTCACAAATTTCAAGTATATTTCAATGTACTAATTCACAAATTTCAAGGATAATTGCATTCTGATCCACACATTATTCTGGGATATGCAGATCAGACCAGCTGCTATGAGAATTCACAGAAAACGAATTCCTCAAGCATCCCATTGAATTCAGTAAGAATTCTGCATAGGATTGAACTGTTGGGCATTCTTGATATCTTCCTCTCAACAGACTTGGAATTCCCTTCCCCTGGAGATGCAGCAAAGTTCAACATTAGCAGAAATCAGCATACAATGCTTTTATTTAGCAAGTTTTGTTCAACCCTTCAGTGGGCTATAAATCCACATTAGCAGTAAATAAATTTATTTCCCATCTCAACAATGACACTGAAGCCATTGTTGATGCTAGTGCCTGAATATTTTTTCAATACACCTTAATCACCATCCTGTATAAAGAACTGCATTTTTAAATATCAAAGGCTGATCTTTTCCCAGTATCTAAATTCTATGCCAAATACCACAGTCAAAAAAGAATTCAGCACATTCTGAACATCTCTAATCATTACTTGACAAATATTTTTGTGTCACTGACACCTCTATAATTCCACTGACTGCATTAATTTCAGAGAAATACTATCAAATGCACTGCAGACCTTTGTTGCATTTTGAAATGAGTGGTAAAGAAGAAAACATTTTTTCTTCCACTTCCTAATAGTGAGACACAAGAGCAAGTCTAGAAAAAAGTTTGTCGTGGAAAATGAAGGTGTTGTGAAGAACATTATTAATGGAGCAAGAATTTAATTCAGGCTATATGGGAACATAATATACTGTCACAGTGGTACCTCTGGTTGAGAATGGGATACGTTCTGGAGGCCTGTTCACAACATGAAAAGGCTGCACCCTGAAGCGCCGCGTCAGCGCAGGTGCATGACGCAATTTGGTGCTTCTGCGCATGTGCAAAGTGCAATTTAGTGCTTCTGCACACGCATGCATGTGCGCCAAACCCAGAAGTAACCCGTTCCAGGACTTCTGGGTTTGGTGCGTCTGTAACTTGAAAAGACACAACCCGCAGCGGACGTCTCATAAGGTATGACTGTACTGAAAACTGAGGAGGAAAGGGGGTAATGGGCAATATTTTGGGATAACAGGAAGTAGTTTGTGGGGGTGTCTGCTACCCCTCACTATCCCTTGTAGATATCCCTGCTCAGGCAAGAAAAGTACAAACAGTGCACTCCACCATGGTGGTTAAATTTTTTTATAATGAACTAATTGACAATGCCCCAGACAATCATTTTTTTGAGATAGGCTGTCCCACCTTGCCTAATATTAGGGCTGGCCCAGTTTTCTTTAGTATTATTAATTAATTAATTTCTATACTGCTCATCGTCAGAAGATCAAAGGGCGGTTCACACTTTGGACAATTCCCACGGGGTAAATCCATTTCTTATATGTTACAGTGCAGTGCAATAAAAGAGCCATCAATCTATGCTTCCTTTATTTCATTTCATTGTGTGCGTGTGTGAGACCCATAGGCTGCTTTTTGCATGAGGACAATCTATGCAATCCAGAGAAAACAATTTGCCTAATTTAATCCGCCCTGTTGTTGCATCCATTATGATTTATGCTCATCAGACAGTCACATGCGAACCTTTATTCAATACTGTTTGCACCTCAACAGTTTTTGGGAAGTCGCACTGCTTCATTTCTAAGCAGTACACATGCTGTAACTTCCTACTGAAATCCTGTAACTTTTTATATTACAAAAGTTCTGGTTTCTTTTTGTCCTAATTTTGTGGTGCTATAGCTGTCCAGACACCAATGGTGTAGTAGCATTGCAAAAACATCAGGCTATCAACTCTCAAGATTGAGATGCTGACTGGGTAGTATTTCAGGGCAACCCACACTGATTTCTCTACTGATGGAAACAATTTAGAACTCTCTCTCTCTCTCTCTCTCTCTCTCTCTCTCTCTCTCTCTCTCTCTCTCTCTCTCTCTGAGAGAGAGAAATCCAAAAGGGAAACATATCCAAACTTCAGCATTAGGCACACCAGGGGCTTGGGTATGCTCAGTTGAATTTTGATATTTTTTAGAAAGTTCTTTCTGTTTCCAAAGTGATTTACCATGTGGCATAGTGGGATGTTGTTTGAAGAACACAGCCCCCAAGTCCCACCGAGTGCATGGAACTAGTGGCCACAGTATTCTCATACATTCTCTAATAAGTTAAGAAGCTTTTAATTGGAAAAGAAAAAGAATTTCCCCCCTTCTTCCTCCACTTCTTACAGGGGAAAACTCTTGAGACTTTTCCACATTCGTATTTGTGGGTCTTTCAGTTGTTAGTCTTTTAAATGTTCAATAAATTCAGTTTCCCCTTACAGTTAGGCTTCTAAAGTAATCATAGTAATTCCTTTCTTGCACTATTTCCAGTCCAAGTTTTCTGAGAGTTTGACATGAATCCTAAGAACATTTAAAGATGTTTCTCAGCAATACTTTATTATTTTTTAATTGGCAACTGTTCTTTCCTTTGTTTCATTGGATTCAAGCTCTGGATTAAACAAACACCATAAATTATAGAAAAGCTGGATCATGCTGAAACTAGATCTAGAAAAGAATAATGTTTCCACGCAAAATTTTCTTTGCCTGGTCAAAACATCCCTATATTTATTTGAAATTGCAAAACCTTTGTTTTAGAATTTACCTACACAGTGAATATACTTTGTGTTCCCCACTGGGGCGGGGGTGAAGTCTGATTGTGTGAGTTTTCCCCAAAGTTTTTCAGTCTTCAGGTGAGGGACTGTGACTCAGTGGTAGATCAACTGCGTGGCATGCAGAAGGTCTCAACATTCCTTCCTGGAATCCCCAGGAAGGTATTTAATTGAAATCCTAAAGTGCACAGCCACTCAGTGTAGTTGGCAAGATGGACCAATGGTCTGACGCGGGTTGCACACACATAACATTTTACTCAATGGAGACTGAGTTCTTATTTGGTTCTACATAGTCTACATACAATCTAGACATATTGCATATTTTTTGCTCTGGAAAAGGGCTTCGTGGGAAGCTGGATTCATGCCAAAAATAAAAGCTCATTGCAGTGTGTCCATTTCGAAACAGATGTAGGTGGTCCCAGCAGTGGGGTAGCTGCATCTATACCCGGCCAAAGACATTATAGGTGGGTTACTATGTAAGGAGCCTCAATATAAGGCGGCAGCTCCTTATAATTTCTAACTCTAAAGGATTTGCATAGAAGAAGAAGAGTTTGGATTTGATATCCCGCTTCATCACTACCCGAAGGAGTCTCAAAGCGGCTAACATTCTCCTTTCCCTTCCTCCACCACAACAAGCACTCAGTGAGGTGAGTGAGGCTGAGAGACTTCAGAGAAGTGTGACTAGCCCAAGGTCACCCAGCAGCAGCTGCATGTGGAGGAGCGGAGACGCGAACCCGGTTCCCCAGATTACGAGTCTACCGCTCTTAACCACTACACCACACTGGTGTAGTGACTCAGTAAGGACTGACTTGCACTGTGGTTACCATGACTAATGGAGTGGAGCATCCACCTTACTGTACTGCCTGTAAGTTGTTGTTATATTTCAACTACATTGTGTAGGTCTGCACAGACATAGCCGTGTCCCTATTGGTTAAAAACCAATTTGTAAAATGGATAGGTGAACAATGCCTTCTTCCATCCCCATTTTACTCCTGGTATGCCCTATGTCACTACTGTGTCAGGAGTGGGGAACCTATGGCCCTCCAGGTATTGTTGGGCTACATTCTTATGATTGTAAGTTGTTTTAATATTGTGTTTTAATGCTGTAACTCACTGTGGGACCTTAGGGTGGAGGGCAGGTAATACATAGATAATGATAATAAGAATACATACGTACAAACTAACACCCACCACCTGTGACCATTAGCTGACTGAGGATGATGGGAGCTGTTGCCCAGCCACCCCTGGAGGTTCATAGGTTCTCCATCCCTGATGTACATGTATGATCATGTAACAGTATTGTTTGCTACATGTAATATATCGGCATGGAAATGCCCTTTAATGGCTTGCAATATTGCTACAAGCTGTGACAGTGTGCTGAGGGAGCAGTTATTGCTCCCCAGTCTAGTAACTGATTTGATCAGTATGGATCCATGGATCAGAAAACTGAGAGGTGTGAAAGATGGGGAGATGCCGTCTAGTTAAGTGTTGCCCATCCCAGGGGTTGTTATCCTGTGGTCCATCAGATGTTGTTAGACTCCCATCATTCCAGCTCCCATCTCCCTGGGCCATGTAAGCTGGGCCACGTGGGCTGCTGGAAGTCCAACAAGCCCTTGAGGGTCACAGGCTTTCCACCTCTGGTTTATGGTGACAACAGCTCTACAAGATTCCAGAAAGGGGTCCTTCACCATCCTATCTGGAGATGCTTGGGAATTGAACCTGGGACCTTTTGCATGCAAGACCTGTGCTCTACCACTGAGCTATGGCCCTTCACATAACTGAGGAAGACCACTTCTCAAATGTTGCAAAGTGCATGTTGTTCAAACACTTGAGGTTCTAATAAGAAGCAAAGTAGATTTAACAAGATTGAAGTCTGTCTGCCCTGTCTACCCAGCCTAAGCTGCTGAAAGGAAAAATGGGGCTAAAATAATAATAAATGCAGTAATAACACTGTTCAAGACATTTGGTCTACAATAGAATAGACTGTATTTGAATCCTACCATGCAGTATATGAAGAAGAGTCTTCATCTCCTTTCCCTTCAAATTAAACCCTAAGTAAGTGAAAAGTGACTGCTGTAAAAGTATTGCAGAATGAAGAAAGGGAATAAAGTTCGTGCATGTATAATGATAGGATTGTTGTGTAATCAGTCTAGGCACCTTCCTGGCTGTGCACACATTGTTCTGTCACAGCTTTTCACTGCACTGTTTAGAGAAGAGGTCACTAGCCGTGTTGCTCTTGACTGTTTGGAGTCATTTTTTTGGCCCAGTAACCCTGTCATCCTTAAAGTGGAAGGATTCGATCTGTGGAAGTGAGGAGCACCTGACATTCCTGTGAGTTAAGACAGTTTGGGGTTTCAATGGCATCCTTCAAATACAAGCACACAAAGGGTTTTTGGGGACAGTTGAATAGGTTACAGTATTTAGAAATGCACCACTTCCTTAACTGTCAGCCTTCACCAGCCTAAATGTTTTGCACAAAAGTATGGAAATACTGTCTGCGGCTGATGGGAGTTGTTGCTGGGGACTGAGAGAGGAGTACCAGGATGCTGGGATGTAGAGCTTGCATGCATACCTCTGTCCCCCATCCCCAGTTTTAGCTCACACATGTTCAGATGAACACCCGAACACATATTTTATCTTTTGGGCATCTCTCAGGAGGATACCATGACAGATGTCACAGTCAGGGCCACTTCCCGTATTAGATTTTGTGATGCTAATACAGATTGAGGGGGTGAACTACACGTTATTCTAACAGCACCTTTGGAAGAAATAACAAGTGGTGGGGATTTTCAGTGGGTAAAACTGAGTACAGGAAAGAGTTAAGCCAACCTCCCTGTGATCCCAGTCCTGATTGGTGCCCCGTGTACATCCTTTTTCTGAAAGATGAAACTGGCCAGTGACTTTCCAGGATTTCAGTCAGGAGTCTTTCTCAACTCTACCCAGAAAAGCCGGCGATTGAACCTTGAACATATTGCATCTGTGTTTAGCATGACACACAGAAGGACTCTGAAACTTTAGCTAAGTCGGAAACAAAGGAGAGGCCTCCTGAGAATAAGTAGATGTAACATCCATACTCATGATAAATTATAACTTCTAATGAAGTCATGAACCAAATCCTGGAGGGCTCTGATGTGCTCTTAGAACTTCTGCCCTGGAATAATCCACTTATTTAATTGTGAACCACCATGGCATCCATGGAACATTCCCAGGCTCATGGAAGAGAATGAGGAAAAGATCAGGGGTGGAGAACCTGTGGCACCGCAGAAGTTGGTGAACTCCAACTCCCATTGGCTCAAGCCAGCATGATCCAACAGTAAGGGATGATGGGAGATGTAGTCCAACAATATCTGGAGGGTTACATGTTCCCCACTCTCAGAGGTGTACCTAGGCTCCCCTGTACTCTTGGCAAGGAGACATATCGGCCCCTCCAAAGCTGGGACAGACTATGGACCAAAAACGGAAAAAAGTTTGCTTTTTGTCACCTTTCGTCCTCCTCCAGTGACTTCCTCCATGGTCATCAGGGTCTGCTCCACTCTGCCCCGCTCCTCTTCCATCTGCCTGCCTGCCTGCCTCCACTCACTGCCTTCCTTTCTGCCCCCTCCCCCTTCCTTCTTCCTTCTTCCTGCAACTCTTGCCTGCTCTCTCATCTTTCTTCCCTGAGCACTCTGCTCACATTTCTAACAGTGCTGCCAGCCAACTGGGGAGGGGGCCCTGCGGGGCTGCTGTGTTGGCCCAAACCAGTGACCAGATTCCTCTGCCAAGGTGCCCAGAGGAGCGTAGGTGCCCAGAGCAGTGTAGGAGCGCCCTGGGGAGCATGCAGATGGGCAGACGAGTAACCTACTAGCTACTCTGAGCCAGAGGCACAATTTTTGTGCCTCCCTGGGCCTGCGCCCTTGGTGGGGGCCAAGCTAACCATCCTCTTAGAATGTCCCTGCCCAGAATGCAGCAGCTAGACTGGTGACTGGGAGCAGCCGCCGAGACCACATAACACCGGCCTTGAAAGACTTACATTGGTTCCCAGTACGTTTCCGAGCACAATTCAAAGTGTTGGTGCTGACCTTTAAAGCCCTAAACAGCCTCAGTCCAGTATACCTGAAGGAGCGTCTCCACCTCCATCGTTCTGCCCAGACACTGAGGTCCAGCACCGAGGGCCTTCTGGCGGTTCCCTCGCTGCGAGAAGCCAAGTTACAGGGAGCCAGGCAGAAAGCCTTCTCAGTAGTGGCACCCGCCCTGTAAAACGCCCTCCCACCAGATGTCAAAGAGAAAAACAACTACCAGACTTTCAGAAGACATCTGAAGGCAGCCCTGTTTAGGGAAGTTTTTAATGTTTAATAGATTATTGCATTTTAATGTTCTGTTGGAAGCCGCCCAGAGTGGCTGGGGAAACTCAGCCAGATGGGCGGAGTATGTATAAATAAATAAATAAATAATAAATAATAATCATTGACATAGATTAATACACATAAACATGGAAAACTCCAAAAACACACTAGAGCTGCTAGACAAGAGAAGTTTGATGCTACCCAGATAAAATAAAATTTTATCCAGTTCGCACCTTGTGCCCTTGACCTGGGTTTCCATTGGTACCCCTAGTAGCTGAAAGGGAGCCTTGCACTCAGATGACAGCCCTATGAGCCATAGGGCACATGCCTGTTTCAGTATTGTGGCTAATGCATCTATAATTCTTGAATTAGTAAACAACTACTTTTTCCTGCATTTCCCAACCTGCAAGTAGATGTAGAGAGATGAGCACTTTTGCCAAAACAAAGGAAAGGTTTTAAGCATTTGCCATCACCGCTATTTCTACCCCCCCCAATGCCAACTGTCTGAGCCTAGTTTCTTCTGCACCTCATGGGATCTCTTCACAATTATTAATAACTTTCTGGAAATGGAGCTGTTGGCTGCCGCATTCTGTGTAATGTTGTTTATCCCTCTAGCAGTCAGACAGCAGGCCATTAAAAATAAATTGCAATCTTTGGAAGGCTTTCCCACCACCTTTTCATCTTTTTAAAGAATTTCCAGCAATTAAAGGTTGACTAAGGAATGATGATAAGGAGCAAACAAAATGTTGTGGTTGGCATGCAATCAGGAAGTGTCGTGCAATCTGGAATCCCATCTGCACTTTGAATATGCAGGTGTAACAAACCACAATACAGCTTATTAGTATATATTTAATTACAACAAATAAATAAATGTGACACTAGGAATCAGCATATTCTTACTTTGCACTGACAGTGTAAACCTGCGCACATTTGCTTGGAAGTAATTCCCCCATGCAATTTAGTGGAGCTTCTCGTTAGCAAGTGTGATTAGGATTGCAGTCTCGGATCTGTGCCTCTTTCCCTCCATTCCTCTCCCCACCCTTTCCCGTCAACTTTATACTGCAGAAAGTTGCAAAGCCGACATCTGGTTCTGGAGGAAATCACCATTGGAGACTTGTTAAATATTCAAAAATGCTTGGAAAGTGTTGCAGTACAGTAGGAAGACAAGACACTTAACCACACTGAAAACCAGAGACATTGCCGCTTATACAATCCGTAACTTGTTCCATCTGTGCACCGTGCAGTGTTCCAAGTCAATCCTAATTAAGCATATGTATGAGCCGAGAGGTGTATTCATCAGAAATACTCACAGTTCCTCACTAATGTGGCAATGAGCAGGAGATTATCCTTGCCTTCTTTCCAAGGTGACGTCACTACATTAGGTCTTTTGTGCTGATAATCGGGACTTAGGAAAGGTTTTATGTTCTTAGCGCCAGCATTTTAAAATCTACTCATACTGATTTTAATGTAATAAGGGTCAGCGGAGCTTTAAAAATTAATGTTTATCTTGAAAGATCAGAATTCAAATCTTTCTCTTTCCCCACTTTGGGGGGGGGGTGTGAGAGAGGGAAAAGAGTGAAAGGGGTGATTTAAGGATAAGCAAGCTTTGGGCTTCAGTGTTCCTTTGTCACATCTGGCAAAGATCTAGAATATCATCCAAACTGATTTGCTGTAAAAAACAAAACACCATGCAGCATTTCAGGCATACAAACCTATTGCTAACATTTTAGTGTTGAAGCTGGCAATAATTATATAAGTCATTTAATAGAGTAGACATTCTTAATTCATGAGTTCAGATTGTAAGCTTCCATGTCAGACATTGTACTGGCTGAAGATTTAGTAGCAGTGATATGGCACTTTCATTCGAATACAGGAGAAGCAACTGAGGTCACACCATCATGTTAAGATCTATTTGGAGCACATCCCGTATTTTTCTGAAGGATCCCTCATGTGCTTTCTAGTCCCCCACAGTCCCTTCCTTAGTTACCACTACTAGCCACCTCTATACAATACTTTTGAACTATTCTGTTCATCACTTGCTTAGTCACTTAAGGCCTGTGCCTCAGTCAAACTCTCAGGACCACCTGGCAACATTGTGCCACACAAATTTGGCTGAGGTAATGAGCTGTGCCATTCAGCTCATTCAGCTCATTCAGAAAGCACTCTAATTTGGAAGTCAGAAATTTAATTTTATAACAGGAGTGAAAAATGTCTCTGTCTTTGTATCTTGCTGCTTGCAACTCGCCATAGAAAATTGTCTCTAGGTTTGAGTTTGACCCAAAAAACATTATTTTGGGAGCTCTCTCAAATCACTTGTGTGGTAATTAGGGATGGATGAATCTTTCAGTTTTGATTTCTAATTTTTCCAGATTTATGTTCACTTCTCCACATTTGTACATCACTTTGTTATATGTGTGTGTGTGTGTGTGTGTGTGTGTAGTTAGTTAATTAGTTAGTTAGTTAGAGTTTTATATATAAATAAAATTTCATAAGGATTTTAGTGTGAATTTTTCCTAACATATACAGTGGTACCTCGGTTTAAGTACACAATTGGTTCCGGAAGTCTGTCCATAACCTGAAGTGTACTTAACCTGAAGCGTACTTAACCTGAAGCGAACTTTCCCATTGAAAGTAATGGAAAGTGGATTAATCCGTTCCAGACGGGTCCGCGGAGTACTTAAACTGAAAGTACTCAAACCGAAGTGTACTTAAACCGAGGTATGACTGTATGCTTGTGTGCAATTGTGCCTAACATACACTTTTTGCAAAGCAATATTCTTATACATAGCACATTTTTGTATGTTATTTCCACTAATACATGTGCTTTTATGTGCAAGTTACCCTAATATGTGCAGTTTTGTACACATTACTTTACTAGAGAGCTGCTTTGCAAAATTCAGAGAAGTGCAGATTTTGAAGGATGGATGTGCTTCTGTTTGTGTATTTTTTTTCCAGAAAGTGTGAATGGATTTCTCCTCCATCCCTAGTGGTTATAGAGAATCACAGGGAAGAACCCGACTTACGGGGATTTTCATGTTGCGGTTGCAAGGAAAGTGAGGTTGAATATGATGCACATGCACCCATTGCGTCATACACTATGTGAGGAAGTGACTATGGGAGGAGAGGGGCATATTCTTACTCCTTCACCATGGGAGAGATTGGGCAGTCAGGTTATGTATGAAGTGCATCTAAGTAACAAAGTAAGTGGCAGAGATGAGCAGAATACAAAACACATGCCAGTTGCTGAAATACTATGCTATCACAAGTACAATGTATAATCAAATTGGATGCAACAACTTTTAGCCATGATGCACTCCAGGGAAAGAGACTTGGAATCCTGGGTATTGTTGGAAAAGCCACTCATCTGTTCCATTAGCACCTACTATGGAACTCTGCCTGCTATACTGATGCACCTGCAAGAAATGAAATTGTTCCTTTGAGCAAAAAAAAAAAGTCTGCTTGCCACAAATATAACAGGATGGTTTCTGAGTTCCCAGAAGCAGAGTTCCACTCACAGAACCTTTTACTCGTGGAAAAAGGAAAGTGATTGCCATTGATTTCTTTTCCCACTGCAGCCTGCTATCATTTATCTTGGGAGAGTGGAAGACTCTTGCGGAATGGCATGGGAAGCAGAAGGAGGAATTGGAGAGCAATCTCCTCCCCTTCCAGGAGCATCAGCCTCCCCTGGATTGCCAGCCCTTCTGCAAACAGATGGGACCCCTTTTGTGGAAGCTCTATTGCCCCTGACTATGTTCTTTATATTGGCTATTTTCTTTGAATAAAGAGGAAGCAACTCTGCACACAAATGAGTTCATACTTCGGAAAACTACCTTGAACTATATATAACACGTTGGTGAGATTTTAAAATTACAGAATGTGTTTGCAAAACTGGCATTGCTGTGCTCACGGGTTACACAAGAGTCTGATGTCAGCCTCCTCGACTGGAGTCATACTATTGAGCAACTTGGATGTGAGAGTTTACATGCAAGAGTCTTTCCAACAGTTCTAGGAATTTTATATCTTTTAAAGCATTCAATATATTTCTTTTTAGGCTCAAGCATGGCCCTTCCAAACCTCCGTTGTTGTTTTCCAGAAATGTCAGTGAACTGGGGTCATTGAGTAGATTTCTCACTGTCTACATGGAAGCTGGGCAATCACCTGCTCCCTCAGTAGATTCTATTACAGAATTCTAAGGTGAGCTGGTATAATAAGTTTCATATAATATATTCCTTACACATAGTGCTGGCCTGGATAGCACACCAATGGATAATTTTTTTTTCTGGCAAAGCTGTCATTTGACACTGTTTCATCTATTGATTCAGGAAAAGCCATGATCAAAAATGTAATTTCAGTGGGAATGTTAGTAGTTATTTTCATGATTTAGTATTATGTGACTCCAACTCTCTGCCCACACATTTTTCTTCCTAATTGCCTCTTGTATACTGGAATTGTGTTTCAGTTTTCAAACCACTGACACACTGGCTTAAGGGCATATGCTTATAAGGAATATAATTTTACATCTTTTTAATCCCCCAGGACAAATTGAAAGGCTACATTTTACAGTTGGGACAAATTTTTAAAAATGATTATTGCGTCTGAATATCATTTAAAACAAAAGGTGCATAACTTGCTTTCCCACAAACTGTTTCCTTTTCTTGTTAAATCTAAAGCCCCTGAATATCAGTCGCTGGGGGACAACAGTGGGAGAGTCTGGGGCAATTTCACAGTCTTCCTAGAGGCATCTGGTTGGCCTCTGTGAGGAACAGGATATTGCACTAGGTAAGCCTTTGGTCTGATCCATTTGGGCTTGTCTTATGTTTCTATGTTCTTATGTTCTTAGTATATGCTCGTAAGACAAGCAAGTTACATTACTGAGACATATGTATTCAATTCCAGGGGTGCATTCTGGACATGCCAAAAGTGAAAAGGGCAGGTAGCAGCACATGACACACCCTTCTTTGGCAGCATCTCCAAGTGTGAGTGCAAGAAATTTCTTACTTCTAGAAATTCAGTATGCATTTTCATTCCCCATAGGAAACTGTGGATATGCACACAACTCAATTATGCTGGACTTCCTCTTATGTTCTCCAGGCATGCAAGCCTGCAAATCACTTATCAGAGTGATCTTGTGCTTGCAAAATGGTATGTCTGCATTTAACTTTGCTCTCTGGCACTAAAATAGCACCTGTTGCTGGCCTCAGCCAATCAAATTATACCTACGCTTGCTTCTCCAAGTCACGAGGACAAAAGACAATTTACCACATTGGCAGAGCTCCTTACCTGGTATTTTTAATGTTCAATGAAGAAGATGTTAATCACCTTATAAAACATGCATTATGCCAGAAGACTTGCATTAAGTGTAGTTGAATGGGTTTTGATTGTTCTTACAGTTTCCTGTTGTTTGTGTGCTTTGAATCCCAAATTGTGGTTGTTGTTGTTTTTTTAAAAAAAGGCTTATCTAAATTTCTAGGAAAAGCCAGTACTTGGAACCCCGAGTAACCTTTGTTAATTTTTAAAATGCAAACGCAGACTATATTTCCCTTCAGTTTCAGCCATCATTATTTTTAACTCATGAATTATTAGTTTTCATTGAATGCTTCGCATATTCTTGTCAGAAGATTCATTCTAAGTGTGTTAGGATGTTCTGTGTGACAGGAAGTCAAATCTTTAGGTCAGCCCTTATTCTCTCTCTCTCTCTCTCTCTCTCTCTCTCTCTCTCTCTCTCTCTCTCTCTTAATTGACTGGTGTATCTTAAAATTCAAGTAGGACAATTGCTGATGATTCAGTAACTAGCAATAAAGCTATCTACTTTAAACAGCTAGCCTGGATAATACTGAGGAACAGTCAAATTTTGAAAAGCTAAGGTTGCATGCAGGGAAGTAATCAAAAGGGTGCAATACATATTTGGATTCTGGGCCTCAAAAAGGGTTGAAAGATCTGGGGGAACGTCAATCTCTGGTGGCAGAAAAACAGAAATGTGAACTAACTTGATAATAACCTACAATTGCCTTCAGAAATCTGACCAAGTGAGAGAACTGCCAGTTCTAGACAAATCATAAAGCAGCCTTAAGCTATCCTAGCTCATTTGAGGTACAGTCGTACCTCAGCTCCTGAACGCCTTGGGAGTTGAACATTCCTGCTCCTGAACGATCAAAAACAGGAAGTGACTGTTCCTGTTTTCAAATGTTCTTTGGGAAGCCGCATGTCCAACAGGGCTTCCGCAGCTTCCGATTGACTGCAGAAGTTGCACTTTGGAAGTCGAATGTTTTGGAAGTCGAACGGACTTCCGGAAAAAAGATTCTGTTTGACTTCCGAGTACGACTGTACTAATGTTTGGAGAATATACACTTCAACTAATGTTGCATCCAATGAAAGCTTTTATTGGACGAGGCCAGTGGCATCATATTGGCTCAGTAGGGTGACACTCATAAGCTTTCAGTTTCCTTGGAAGTTTTGTATAGAACAGTTGAATGGGTTATCCTCCTTTTCAGCCCATTTTCTTTTCTCTTGACCATGGCACACATGCCGTGCACTGATCCCAATTTGGTAGCTGTGTAGATACTGACTTTGTGTAGATCTTTTCTTGCTCTCATCATTAACATTGTCAGACCTTTTAGCTGTCCACTGGAAGTTTCTGACTTTTAATTTCTACTTGTATATAGGGATGGGTCGAGAATCAACTTTGATCCTGTCCGTTTCCCATTTTTCTAATCTAAGATCTGGTTCTCCACATTTTTCTGCAGTAATTTGTGGGATGGGGAAAAAATTAAATCATGAAAATTTGTCAATATATTAGTGTGAATTTTTGCTAATAAATACCTTTTTGTATGCAGTTTTCAAACACACACACACACACACACACACACACGTATGAAAGCAATTCACCTAATATAGTGCATTTTAAGTTGGTCTCTAAGGTACTGCTGGAAGGAATTTTTTATAGTGCATTTTTGTATGCTATATGCATCTTATTCTCCACAACCTATGCATTTTTATTTTTATTTTGGTTGGAGAACTTTGGTTGGAGAACTGCATCACAAAATTCAGAGCAGTGCAAAGTTCAAAGGATGTCTGTGTTTTGGTTCTCATATTGTTACAGAAAGTGTGAATAAAGTAGTTTTTCCTATAAATGTAAACTGAATTGAATTTCTCCCCCATTGCTACCTGTATAGAATGAGTCATACAGTTTCAAAGTTTGACTGTGGCCTGCATAATATGAAGCTCAATATAAGTTTTTAAAAAATTGTCAAATGTTTATTTACCTCTACAAGACTAACAGTATAGAATAGTATGATTATTATTATTTGCTCCTAATTTGCTAATCTCCTATTGTCCAGTAACCCTGCCTCTCTAATGTCTTTGAGACATCTGTCCTGAGCAACTATAGTTGCATTTTTGGGAATTACACCCCCTGTTTTTATTTAAACTGGGTGGCCTCTGCTTGTGTCATAATCTACAAAAAGAACGATTTGAAATAAAAATCTGTTGTCTATTACTTGATTGCTAATAGTGCCATCAAATTGGATTCATTTTAAAATTTAAATATGTTTTGACATCTTTAAGATTCATCTGTTTTGAATCATAGATGAGCTTTGGGAAGACATGCATTTGAATCAAACACATAAAACTCTCCGGTATCGCCCTTGTTTGTTCACCAGGACTTTAGCAACAGGAGAAATGTACAGTCATACCTCGGATTAAGTACGCTTTGGTTTGAGTACTTTCAGTTTAAGTACTCCGTGGACCCGTCTGGAACGGATTAATCCACTTTCCATTACTGTCAATGGGAAAGTTCGCTTCAGGTTAAGTACACTTCAGGTTAAGTACAGACTTCTGGAACCAATTGTGTACTTAAACCGAGGTACCACTGTACAACCTCGGAAAGCAATAATCAGAGCTTTCGGAGATCAAAGAAAAGCCACATAGTAGAAGATGGCACTATAATTTTCACCAAAATATTATTTGAACCAGTTATTTACAATCGTTTGGTATACAGAAACTGCCTTGGTCACCCTGTATAATGACCTCTTTTGGGAGAGAAAATGTTTCCCTGTTAATTCTCCTCAACCTCTTAGCAGCTTTTGATACCATGAACCATAGTATCCTTCTGGAGCTGCAATCTTTGTGGTGGTTCCAATCCTACTTGGGTGGACTTTCCCCAGGGGTGTTGCTGGGGAGTGTTTTCAGCCCCATGGAGTTCTCAGGGTTTGATTTTATCCCCCACGCTGTTTAACATCTACATGACACTGCTGAGTGGGGTTATCCAGAGGTTTGGAGTATGTTGTCAGCAATATGCTGATGACACACAGCTCTACTTCTTTCTGCTGCATGGGCAGCAGTGGATGTTCTGGACCGTCATCTTGCTTCAATAATGGACTGGATGAGAGTCAACAAACGCCTCAGTGGCGTGGAGTGCCTTCCCTCAACTTCAACTGGTGGCCCAGCTGTGCCCGTATCTGGAAAGGGGAAGCCTAACTACTGATGTCTATGCTCTGGTAACCTCTAAATTAGATTACTGCAACATATTATATGTTCTGAACCACCCTGAGATCTACGGGTATAGAGCGGTATACAAATATAATGTAGAGTAATAAATAATAATACAACAACAGTAAAATAATGCCACGCTGCATAGCTGAAGACTAAAAGAACATTTATTTTGTACAGTTATGTACAAAACCCCCCACAAAATTAGCAGGACCTGGCACAGGATATCAATCTATGATAGAATTGCTCCTAAACTTCCTTGCAGCAGCAGTTTCCCTATGGGGAAAAATGCACCAGTGCCGTGAGCCCTTTGCAGTGAGGGCTAACACTTGTGCAAACTATGACAGTGGGTGTCCTGCAGTAGAAGGATAAAAATTTAGCAGAGCTGAGTGCCTTTGAAGGGGTGGAATGGGTGTTGTTCTCAACACAGGAGTTCATGCTTGCTTAGTAGTTGGTTCTATCCCTGACGGTGGTATAACATTATACCTGTAACAAAGGTGGTTTAAGTTAAAAGTCTCTTGTGGAAAATGGAGCTTCTCAGGAGATAACATAAGAGGCTTGCTGAATCAGACCAAAGACCTACCTACGGTAGTTCAGCTTCCTGTTCCCCATAGCTGCCAACTAGGTGCTGGATATAACATATAGACATCATAACTAGTATCTACTGATAGCTTTATCCTATGTTATTTTTTTTAATCCCCCATTTAAGCCATCTAAGTTGGTGGCCCATCATTGCATATTGTGGCAGCAAATTCCTTAGTTTAACTATGCACTGTGATAATAAGTCTTTTGTCTGGTCTTCATTGGATGACTCCACAGTCTAGCACAGGCATCCCCAAACTTGGCCCTCCAGATGTTTTGGGACTACAATTCCCATCATCCCTGACCACTGGTCCTGTTAGCTAGGGATGATGGGAGTTGTAGTCCCAAAACATCTGGAGGGCCGAGTTTGGGGATGCCTGGTCTAGCATTATGAGAGACAGAGATAAATTATCTGTCCAGTTTCTCCACACTGGGTATCTCTGTCATGCCCTGCTTACCCACCGGGAGGCCATCTTTTATAACCTTTCCTCACAAAAGTGAGCCTCTCCCCCTATTTACTTCTTCTCTGACCCTACACCACAAAGGAGCATAGGATTACAATTAACTCAGTGGCCAATCACAGCACTTCATCAAGGTATATAAGACCCAGCCAGGGAACACAGATACTGTAATATATATCAATACATGCGGCATGAGATTTCATTACTCTAACTGAAAGTCTAGGGCAGGCATCCCCAAACTGCGGCCCTCCAGATGTTTTGGCCTACAGCTCCCATGGTCCCTAGCTAAGAGGACCAGTAGTCAGGGATTATGGGAATTGTAGCCCAAAACATCTGGAGGGCCAAAGTTTGGGGGTGCCTGGTCTAGGGTACCAGTGAGGACTTTAGTGATAAGATACTTTAGTGATAAGAGAACACACTAGGTCCAAAATGGCCCCAATGAGATATGAATTGCAAAGGGACTTGCGTACTTATTTACTCATTGCTGACACAAATCTCTCTCATTTTCTCCCTTTCTGTCATTTTTGAAGAACATAACTATTACAAAATGGCAAGATGGGACTAAATAAGTACAGTTTGTGGCCCACACCACTGGCTTGGAAATTGCAACCACAGCAATTAGCATTTCCAGTTTCCAGTTCAGAGGAGGTCAGGCAGTGGGGTTATCCTTGGAGCAGTTGTATATTACCTCAAAGGAAAAAGTAAAATGGAAAGGAAGCAGTTTGAGAGACTTTGCACTCTTGACTTGGCTTAAGCTTCAACGAAACATTATCCTCAACCAGCTTTTTGTTTACTTCAGTCAGCTGTCTGTCTTCCACATAGTGATGAACTCACTGGCTTTCATTCAAGAAGAGCCCTGAATCCTATTCTCACAGTGGCCTGTGGGAAGCCTTCGAGTAGGACATGACCACAACAGCACTCTTTATGTAAGGCCTATTATTGTTACTGGTACTTGGATCACATCTACATTACTATCCTAAACCAAGTTTGAACAAGTTTAGGTTTCCCAAAGGAATCTTAAGAAACTGTAGTTGTGTGAAGGTGCTGTAACCATTTTGTGTTGTAGATAGGTTGTTGTGCTGAAGAGCATTGGGGTTGGGAGAAGAGCCATATAATATGACAATAAAATGACTTTTGGTCTATACTAGGATTGCCACATAAGTGAATATAAAATATTTTCAATACGACATTACACCAGGGAAGGGGACCATGGAGCCTCCAGATGTTGCCAGATTCCCATTCTCCCTAATCATTGGACATGCTGGTAGAAACTATTGGGGTGCAGGGGTCCAACAACATATGGGACCATTATGGGGTTTTCCACCTCTGCATTAGACAAGACAGCAATCTGACAAAACATGTTTCTGATGTTTTAAATTTCTATTTTTCATAAAAATGTTTCCTGAAAGGCAGCTTAGAAAAAGGCATAAATAAGTAAATATCAATCCACTGATGAAAACTGAACTAAGAAAACATGTTTACAGCTGAATCCTGAGTAGTAGTAGTAAATAATAATAATAATAATAATAATAATAATAATAATAATAATAATAATAATTTTATTATTTATACCCTGCCCAGCTGGCTGGGTTTCCCCAGCCACTCAGAGCTGCTTTCAAACTTTAAAAACTTCACAATACAGGGCTGCCTTCAGATGTTTTCTAAAAGTTGTGTACTTCTTTATCTCCTTGACATCTGACGGGAGGGCGTTCCACGAGGAGGGTGCCCCTGTCGAGAAGACCCTCTGCCTGGTTCCCTGTAACTTCACTTCTCACAGCGAGAGAACCCAGTGAGTGTTGTAGGAAGAGGCATTAAGGGCCAATTGGCAGACAAGCAACAGACAATGGACAAGCCTGAGGCTCCTTTCCCCTCATTTTTTCTTTAAATGAGGTGAATAGTCAGTGATTGCACCCTAGAACTGCCAAAAATTGTTGGGCTTACAGCCCTGAATCCACAAAAGAGTTGAGCTCCATTTCTGGGCACCCCAAAATACATTGGACTGGACTGAGGAATTCTGCAGAGGTTCTGTCATTCTGATTGCAAGAGATAGAAGCCTCTTTACTATGTTTACTCAGAAGGGAATCCCACTGATTTCCAAAGTGTGCTTAGGACTGACACTGTGCAGCCCCATGCTATGCATGTATACTCAGAAGAAAGCCTCTCTGAACACAGTGGGATCTGCTCCAAGCATGGCACTGATGTAACACTGAACTGCAGAGTTCGAGATTCAGCTTAAGCAGTGGCAACATCACCCCTATCAAAAACAAGATAATTTAATCTCTTGGTGTTTAAAGAACATACACGCGCTATCTAATTTAGTGAAAATGAAGCACTAGCCTAGAGATTTTTGAAAGGCTACATTTGGGCCATCAAATTTAAGTAGGGTTGAAGACCGAAAAGCACGCAACAACCACTTGTTACTTTGTGATTCTACCCACTTATCCATTGCCTGCTCCTAAATTACACAAAGAGAAATTAGATACATTTTCAGTAGCTCATTCTCAAATCTTTTCCATGACTCACCATTACTCCTTTTGCCAAACTAAATACGCCTGAGAAAGGTTGGAAACTTTAATGGAAAGAAACATAAAACTTGAAATATGTAAAGGGGGTGGGGAGGGAGGAATCAGGCTCTTCTATGAAGCCTGTTGAATCATAATTCAGCAATTTAAGGGATGCAGAAGTGAGATGTTATAACTCGATTTAAAGGGCTTTTGAGATGGTAATAATTTTGACCATGCTAAATTGAAAATAAAATAGATGCAACAATTAGCTTTCCATTAACCTCCAGGGGCTGAAGCAGTGGATACAGTTGCCCAATCACACAAACAAACAAACAAACAAACAAACAAACAAGGAAGCCTTTATGTGAAAAGAATAAATGTCAGGATAATGAATAACAGTAAACCTCATTGGCATGATGCACATGTGAGAAAATGCCCTCAAAATAATGTTTGAAGCCAGTCCAGCAGAGATGTGACGAAAGAGCTAAGGGGTGAGGGGAAAATTGATGCCTCCTCAATTAGGGTGAAGTGAGTTATGGTAGCTTCTACAAAATAGCTTGCAGCTGAGGGTGGGGAGTGGGTTGGACCCTGCTGAGTATGAGATGCTTGTGGGCCTGCTGAAAGCCAGATAAGCAAGGGGAAGCTTCCTGGGACATAATTAGGACATAACAAAAGCCTTTGTGAATCAGACCAACAGTATGGCTAGTTCAGCATCCTGATTCCTGCAGTGGCCAATCAAATGCCTCTGGGAAGGCCATAAGCAAGGCTGCCAGCAGCTGATATTTTGGTGCAAACGGTCTATGAACCTCAAGGCTACATATAGCCATTGTGACCAGTAATCACTAACAGCCTTATTCTCCATGTTATCGGACCAATCCCATTTTACAGCCATCAGGATATTGTCCATCACCAAATCTTGTGGCAGTGAGTTTCATAAAACAATTGCTTGATGGATGAAGAAGTATTTCCTTTTGTCTGTCTTGAATCCCCTGCTTCATTGAATGAGCACAACTTTCGTATTAACACGAAAGGGAGGAAAACATCTGTCCACTTTCTCCTAACCATGCACTTCTGTCATGTCCCTCCTTACTTGCCTTTATTCTAAATGAGAAATCTCCAAAGTTTGTATACATAGGGTAATTGGTCCATCCCCTTGATCATTTTGGTTGCCCTTTTCCTGAACCTTTTCCAACTCTACAATACCCTTTCCATAGCTGCCAAGTTATCCCTTTTTTAAAGGGATTTTCCCTTATGCTGAATAGGCTTCCTCGCGAGAAAAGGGAAAACTTGGCAGCTATGACCCTTTCTGAGGAGATGTGAGGTAGCCAGAAATGAACACAGTATTCCAAGTGCAGCTGCACCATAGAGTTGTATAAAGGCATTATGATACTGGCAGTTTTATTTTCAATTTCTTTCCTAATGGCCCCTAGCATAGAATTCACTTTTTCCACGGCTGACGCACACTCGGTCAATGTCTTAACTGAGTTACCCAGCATGGCCATAGGGTCTTGTTCCCGGCAAGACACTGTCAGTTCAGACTCCATTAGTGTACATGTGAAATTAGGGCTTTGGGCCTGATGAGCATCACTTTACACCTGCATACAGGGAATTGCACTTGCCATTTTACTGTCCATCCACCCAGTACGGAGAGATCTTTTTGCAGCTCCTTGCAATCTCATTTTGCTTTAACCATCCTGAACAATTTGGTATCATCAGCAAACTTGGCTATATCACTGCTCAGCCCTAAGTTTTTGAACAAGTTAAAAAGCACAGGTCCCAATAGCAGTCCTTGGGTGACTCCACTTTTTTCACCCCTCTGTCAGGAGAATTATCCAATTATTCCCACTCTCTGCTTCCTGTTACTTAACCAGTCCCTGATCCATAGCTGCCAAGTTATCCCTTTTTTTAAGGGATTTTCCCTTATGCTGAATAGGCTTCCTCACGAGAAAAGGGAAAACTTGGCAGCTATGCCCTGATCCACAAAAGGACCTCACCTCTTTTCCCATGACTGCTAAGCTTTCTCAGAAGTCTTTGGTGAGGTACTTTGTCAAAGTATCATTGAAAGTCTACAGGACCACCTCTATCAATATGCTTGTTGACACTCTCAAAGAACTCTTAATAGGTTAGTGAGACAGGACTTGACCTTGCAAGAAACCATGCTGGTTCTGCTTCAGTTACAATTCCCAGAGTGGCTTAACAACAAATTCCAATTCCCAGGGAGCTCTGGGAATTGTGTCTCTGTGAAAGGAATAGGGTCTCCTCAGCACCCTTAACAAACTACAGCTCTCAGGATTCCTTGGAGGAAGTCATGATTGTTTAAGGTGATGATACTGATTTAGAAGTATAGTGCAGATGGGACCTTTGTTAGATTACTTAAACTAAATGCAGAAAATTCTAAATCATACCACAAACACTTAATCCCTGTTCCTTTATATCTCTTCAGTAAACCCTCACAGAGGAGCCACTGTCCAACTCTTTTAAGACAGTGAAGTACCAGCAGACACAGGTGTGTTGTAAAGCCTGGTAGCCAGGCAGGCCATTTCACACACAACATGGCAATAAAATCAGATTTCCTACCATGTGACTACTCAAAGAACTTTGGATAATCTCTTTAATGGATGTCTCCAAACAAAACATACATTTTCAAATGTTCACAGTTCATGATATTACATCTTAGCATGTAATATAAAATTTATATTGAAAATTATAAGGTGTGAAAAAGGCCCAGAGGCAAGACACAATCCACTGTATATTATACATTTCACAGCGCGTGAAGCCCATGTTAACAAGTCTCTGGATTGCAGTTGCTATGTAAGTTGCCTTATATGCTTCAACATGTTGAGCAAAAGGTTTTAATTAAGAGACTGTGTGGTCTTGGTTGACTGTATGATATGTCTGAATGACTCTTGCTACCCCTGGTCAAATATTGCAAAGCCATTAATAATATCAGGGCAAATAGAGGAGATCATGTGCAAAGGTTTTGGCTGATTACATAATAGAATATGCCAGAAAGTAAAGCAAGTCAAGGCTGTCTTGGTATTTAAGGTCCTGTGAAAAAAGTGAAGGGGGGTAGTCATGCCAGGAACCGGGGCTGAGCTTGCCAAGTGCTTCTTTAAGTAACTTTTGCCAACATGACACTATCAATCAATCAAATGTTTATTACGGCTGACCGACCATTAAACAAAGTACAAAATATGAACCAGTACAAAAATCACAGCCTCAGTGGAACCCGTTATTATTTAGGGCGACAAAACTAGGAGCTAACCATCATAGCAGGTCTATGAAATACCACAGCATTCGGAGACATTGCCACCTGTTCAGTAACAAATTTATTGGATTCTTCAAGGAAGGTGCTCAAAAGAGTCTCTAAGGCCGCCTTATGTGTTCTCTAACCCTTTGATAACATCTACAGTAGGTGAACATGAGAGATTGTTTCAAGCTCCAAGTGGCTGCAAGGACAGCACTGATCAATGACACCAAAAAAGGCATGGGTGACACACTCAGCACAACAAACTATGGTTGATTCTAACCTTAAATAGCTCAATCCCCCTCTCGTACCTTTTAACTATTTTCACCTGACACACAGTCTTTAAATCTTGTCGCTCAGCAGCTAACCCTCACAGGGAATTGCCATTATAATTTATATATTTCTGCCAGACTTCATGATCTGCACACATGTACACACCCCAAGTACATGTACTGAGGTCCCTACTACATCTATTACTCCACCTTACTTTCAGATTCGAAAAGTAACCACCAACACTACCTCAAGAAGACTATTTGAACAAGTTAAATGAGAAATGGTTGAGAAACAGCAGCGATTAATGCAAGTCTACATGACCACAACGTTGCCTCTTGCTGGTCTTTTTTGTTTTTTCTTCTCTGCAAGGTTAAAATTCCTCCATGTAAACTTTCTTCCTGGATACTACTGGAAAAGTGTAACGGTGGCTCTCATTACCGTAATTCTTGCTCAGTCAGGCTTTGGGACATGCTGACAAACTCAAGAGTCCTACTGATTCAGTATTCTTAAAGGGTCATCAGTTCCAGCATAAACAAGATCCACTTTTCTTTCTTTTCTGAAATTTTGTATGGTCAAAAGCAAAACCAACCAACCAACCAACCTACAAACATACCCTGCATCATTTCAAGCAGCATACATGTAGATAAACTTTAGACGAAGGAGGGGTTCAGGTACCTATGAAAGCAACTGTAAGCATGAATATTTCCATGTACTTCAGCAGATGCTGGAGGGTAGCAGGGGCAGCCCTCTGGCTGCTACTTCTAAGTCCTCTGGCCATTCCCATTTGTTAGAGGGCAGAGCTGTGTATGCTGCACGACATGCCATTGCCTCCTTAAACTAACCCATGGCCTAGGGTATAGTGGAGGATGCCATCCCATTACAAGTACTGAAGTAAGATTCAACTGGCAATAGAGTTAGCTTCTGTATGTGGAATGGGGTGGTGAGCCCCATTTTGTCCTTTGCTTTAGGCAATAAAATATCTCATACAAGACACAATGGATCCCTCTGTTCCTCAAATACTGATGTCTATTGCATCATGAGTATAGAGGAGGCACCTTGATGCTGGGAACGGGGACCAACCCAATGAGGAGTTTCAAGGAAGTGTGTCATAAAACTGGTGTCATTATTTTAGCCACTTTCATTGGATTTGAACAGAGAATCAAAATACCTAAGTTTGGAGGAGGTCAGTCATAATTGTTAGGGATTTTTATGGCCTTGTTGACAAGAAAGCCAGCAGTCAAATGACGTCATGGATGGATTCAGGCAGTGCCGAGTGCTGAATATCAGAGAAACCAAAATCTGCCCAGTTCTTTTATGAAATTCCTTTTTCTGTTCAAGGAAGCATGTGTTAGATCATTCTTCCTGCTCAGTGCCAAGTCTTTAACTCCAACTTGTGATTTTCATTTTTAAAGCCAGCAATGCCTCAGAAGATTTGCTTTAAGCACACAGATGACTTTTGTAACTGGAAAAATGCATTTCATTTTGTAGAAATGAAAACTTCTATGGTTGCTTTTAGATTTACGCTAGGTCTGTTGAATGAATGAATCAATCAAGTATTCATTAATATGCTTCTGACCCACTTTCCAAAGGACTATTGTCCCCTTTCTTACAAGTAACTACATATTATGTTGCTGACTTTCCACCGTTCCCCCAGATTGGTCAATAGGATTCATCATGGGTGGAGCAAGAGATGTTATTTTATGTGGAAATGGTAACAAGACCTTGAAAAAACAAATTAATGATAAAAATGTGTTATTTCCTTTATAGATTTGTGAGAAAATTATTATCTTCCTCTAGAAATGGAAGACGTCATCTTTAGAAAGCAATGTTTCTAACCTGGCAGGCACCTTTCTTAGTGGAATGAATTTTCCCTAGCTAAACTGCTACATCTGGGTGATCAGTGGGAAGGCAGAGGCTCTGGTCTGTGAATAACTTGGCTGGGATCATCTCTCCCCACACCTCTTGATGAAGTTAGTATTTCCTGATAGAGTGGAGAGAATGTTGAGCATAGACCTGGGCTCAAATTCCCTCTGAACCTTCAAGTTCACTGTTCTTGAAGTTCTTGAACCATTCAATGTTCTTGAACCATTTCTCTGCCTAGTGTACCTCCCATGGTTGTTCTGAGGACAACATACCGTAAAAGCTGAGTATGTTGCTTGAGTTCTTGCGATAAGAGGCAGAAAACAAAAGCAAAACACATGAAGGCCCCTTCCTACAACGGGTTTTTTTATAAGTGTGCTATTTATCTTGATCACATGCAAAATACTAGGAAAAGAGAACCAGCTATTATAATTTGTCAAAGTCAGGTGAAATCTACAGAGCTGCTCGCAAAGTTCTCCTGAACCAGGCTCCATTAAAAACCTGGAGTTTGTAAAAACCAGCCTCAAATGCGAGGTGAGCTTTTAATTCTTGCTTCCCCAGCTAGGATCAAAATCTGAGCTAGAGAAGAATTCCCAATTTCCCTTCCACACCAGCCTTTCACTGTCTCCCAAAGCCCTCCTTGTTTCTCATACATGACAATTCATAGCGGAAGCACATAGGGACAGGCAGAGAGAAAGGGTTGCTCCTTATTGCTCAGCTTCTTTGTCATGGCGCAAATGTCTGCAGGCTTCTGAAATTGTGCTATTGCCAAAACATCACATGAGAAGAAAAGAGGCCAAATCTTCTTCCAGTGTGGTGTAGTGGTTAAGAGCGGTAGACTCGTAATCTGGGGAACCGGAATTTCTGAGTTAAATTCAATGACTATTTCAGAGTTAAATTTGAGGAGAGCAAGAGACAGCTATTCTGAACAGATTAGTTGAGCATTCCCTCTTATCCTACTTTGGATCCCAGGATCCATTTTATATACCAGCTTTATATTTAATTCCTTTTTTTTTAACCCAGACTTGTTAATTATTTGCATGCTTGCTAGCCATGCACCCCTGCTGGGTCAAATCTAGTGCATCAGTTATAGATCTGTAGCATGATTATAAGAGAGGAAAGAATAAAAAGTGCAAATGTCAAAATCCTGTCTTGAATACCTGTGGTTCCTTCTGAAAAAGACATAAGATTTCAGGTAATTTTCCAGCTGTTTGGGCCCCAGGGGCCAACAGGCTCAGACACAAAGCTTTATACTGGTTGTCAGGCATCTTATTGTGAGCTTGGAAAGCCACAATTTCACCATGCCATGGAATTTGGGCGACCAAACAGCTTGCTTTAGCAGCAAAATGGAATGCTGTTCAAAGAGAGAAGAGAGAGACAACTTGGAAACATCTGGTGCTACTTGGCAACCAGTTTGAGATTGCTTTACTCAGTGAAATATGACTTGTCCTTTATCACCTAGCTGCTCATGGCCAAGTTTTCCTTCTGCATTTTACATCTTTCTTTGGTTCACCCTGCCTGTTGTATCTTTGGACAATTTTCTCAACACACACACACACACTCTCTCTCTCTGTGTGTGTGTAAATAATATTCCTCTCTCTTTAGTTGTGTATAGGTTTACATATAAATCAAGCCTTTCAGTGCCATAGAGGCTAAGAGGCTGAACCATGGAATAGGTAGACTCTGCTTGAACTCTTGCGTCTTACCAGGTAGCCTTAAACAAGCTACTACTGTCTTAGCCATTCTCGAAGCTACCAACATGAGTTTGACCAAACTGCAGGAGGCAGTGGAAGACAGGAGTGCATGACTAAACGACTCAACAACAACAACAACAACAACAACAACAACAACAACAACTGTCTTAGCCATAGTCTCTAGTATGAGAATCATATGGGGACATAGGAAACTGTCTTAGATCTGGCATGACCATTATATTTAGCATTATATTGCCTATACCACAGGTAGCCAATGAGCCCTCTGGATGTATTGAACTACAACTCCAATCAGCCCTAGCCAGCATGACCAGTGAACAAAAAGGGTAGAATTTGCAGTCCAGCAACATCCATCCCTTCAGGATCTAAGCATGCAGTGAAGTAATCAAAGGTGTTAACTCCACCCAGATTCCTAGGGTCCACGGTTCAGTCTACTGCTGGGGTATCTAGTGTTGAGATGATCTTTCTCCCCCTTTAATGGGGCCCTTCACTCCAGTGGCGGAGCATATGTCTGCACTGCCCAGGGCGGGTGCACTCCCGAGGGGGGCAGGGCAAGGAGGGTGCCCTCCCACACGCCACAGTTCAGGGTAGGAGAGGGGCAGGAAAGCAGCTGCTCACTCTCCTCCTGCTCTCCGCAGCTGGGTCAGACATGACCCGGCAACGGAGCTGCTGCGGCTGGGTGCCCCTCACCACGGCTGAGGAGGGCTGCTCTCTGCTGCCAGGTCAGAAGAACTGCTGCCGCCGAGCGCAAGGTGTGCCGCCCACTCACCTGCCATTTTGTCACCCCCCTCAGTCATGACACCCGGGGCAGACCACAGCCACCGCATCCCTTCCTACGCCTCTGCTTCACTCCCCATGAAGGGGGGGGGGGTGCTCAGGAGCTTTGAGGGAGCAGGTGAATTTCTCAGATTTTTAAAAAGGACTTTACACCAGAGATTGGAAATCCGTTGCCCTCTAGATATTGTGGGATGCTAACTGTCATCATTCTGCACCAGAATGCCCAATGGGCAGGGTTGATGGTAGCTGGAGTACAACAATATCTAGAGAGCCACAGGCTCCCCAGCCGTGGTTACAGCAAAGCGATTGGTTTGTTTTTTATTTAATATATGCTGGCCACATGACCTGGAAGCTGTACGGCGGCTCCCTCAGCCAATAAAGCGAGATGAGCGCCGCAACCCCAGAGTTGGTCACGACTGGACCTAATGGTCAGGGGTCCCTTTACCTTTACCTAAGAAGGAGGAAAGGATGGGCAGTGGTGCCATTGTTGCAGTACTTGTCATTCCACACACATTGGGGACTGAACTCTTGCACCAGGGAGCCATCCTTACTCATATAGACTCAAAATGCAATCTAGAACTCTGGCCAGGGAGAATGCCCCTGCTCTTTGAAACACAGCCCTTTCAAAGTAGAAGAAAATAAATGGCTCAAAAGCAGCAGCAGTTCCGGGGGAGCAATGGATGTGAGTGGAAAATATTGTGAAATAGTGGGAATCAGGATTTTTTTCTTTTCTTTTTTGCATAAAAAAAATACGGAGCATTATAAAATTTGCTGCAGTGCCACCTGAGATCTGATTGCAAGAGCCCTCTAACAGAAGATCATTTTTTTATTTCTAGCCCACCTTGTCCCAAGACCTCTGAGTGGGTAATGATTCAGAAGCTATATATTAACAACCAATGGTGCCTGGCAAAAAGAAATGTGTGCTGAAACCCTCACACCCTCAAGGGCTTAGTGCCATCTCATATTCTCAGTGTTATCAGAATGTGGTTCCTGCCAAGACCAGCTTTATCAGTCGAATGGGAGCAGATTGTCCAGTGTGCTTAATTAGTAGGTAGAATTCCGTCTCTCTTCGTTTTGACACCAGATACAATCATTTTCAGGATCTCTGTCTACCCTAGCAAAAATTTTATATTTGGGAGCTGAATTTTATGACACGGGACGGGGAGGGGGGGAGAGTGCAGATCGGTGATGTTTCCATGGATGTTTTTATAAGTGGTGTGGGGCAGGAAATGGGGAGGGAAAGGCTATGATAAAGGAAACAGAAAAAAGAGTACCATATCCCATTTGCAAAGTCAGGCACGCAGAGGGAAAAGATAAAATTCAGCTTTCCTAAAGGTGGCCTTACTTGTACACTTGAAAAACCACAGTACTGGATTTCTCTCTCTCCAGTGGCTAGGATGTCTCTTTGTCAGCCAAATGGTGGCCTCTCTCTAACCCTGAGCATGGACTGACTCAGATGGCAAAGTAAGGTCAACTGAATAAGCATTTCCTGAGCAGCTTGTTTTCCTTGGAGAACTTCCACCCAAGCAGTAACTTCTGGACCTGACCTTACATGGAACATTAATTTTATAGCTGGCAGCCATAAGGTGATACACCCCCAACTGCAGGATTCCGTCTAGTGGACAATGGACCTATGTCAACGTTGCAGCCCTTTCCCCTCCAAAACCCCCCAACCCCCTACCAACAAAATAAGCACTCATTAATTGGTACACTTGTTGGCATTGTTGGCAGAGAAGTTAAAGGAAAAAATCAGCATGTAGAATGAAGTGCTATCTTGCCCCTAGAGATTGCCCCTCTGTGTCAGGGTTAAGGCCCATTGGTGGAAGGGTGGGTGGAAGCTTGCACTGGCATTGCCCACATCCCATGCAGCTAGACTTGCTCTGTGAACAAACAGAGAACTTCAGTCTCCTGGACATTCAGTCCAGAAACTGTTATGTCCATTGCAATGTCTCAAAGTTCCAAAGCACTTAATGCTTGAACACTGGCAAAAAGTTTGTATATCATGGCCATCTATAGAGATAGAACACATATAGGTTTCATTCATATGTCAGTGGCTTGGTGCAGGTAAATCTGTGCTCTTCCCAATGTTCCTGGAATGCAACTCCCATCAAGGGAGGGAGAGAAATTTGATTGTGTTTGCATTTATAGGCAGGTCTATCAAATTTGCATGTGGCCCTGGAGGGTTGGCCTAGGATGAATGTGGCACTCATGTGATTAATAATGAAATAAATTGTTAATATTTTAATCCCCAAAATGTGTGGAGTTTCAAAACAGGTGGTGTGGGGATGTATGTATGCCTGAGTTATAATAGCATAGCAATATCCAGTGCTTTTATTTTTTCATATAATACAGTCATACCTCGGTTTAAGTATGCTTTGGTTTGAGTACTTTCAGTTTAAGTACTTCGCGGACCCGTCTGGAATGAATTAATCCACTTTCCATTACTTTCAATGGGAAAGTTCACTTCAGGTTAAGTACGCTTCAGGTTAAGTACGGACTTCCAGAACCAATTACACTCATACTTTGGATTAAGTACGCTTCAGGTTGAGTACTCCATGGACTCATCTGGAACGGATTAATCCACTTTCCATTACTTTCAATAGGAAAGTTCACTTCAGGTTAAGTACGCTTCAGGTTAAGTACAGACTTCCGGAACCAATTGTGTACTTAAACCGAGGTACCACTGTATACACTTCAAAAGAGTACACAAGGGGAGTTGTAACTGTACAGTGGTACTTCTGGTTACAAACTTAATTCATTCCGGAGGTCCGTTCTTAAGCTGAAACCGTTCTTATCCTGAGGCTCGCTTTCGCTAATGGGGTCTCCCGCTGCATACACGCCTCTGGTGCACAATTTCCGTTCTCATCCTGGGGCAAAGTTCACAACCAGGAGCAGCTACTTCCGGGTTAGTGGAGTTCGTAACTTGAAGCATTTGTAACCAGAGATACCACTGTATATCACACATAGGAATGAGGCTGCCATTGCTCTCTCTTTCTCTATTTGGGTACATTTACAGAAAGATTTCAGCACCCCAGGAGCACAAACCAAGTAACTTTTTTTGCCTATTATCCCATAGCTAAGATTCCAAACCTTGTCACATTACTCATTCAGTAGTTCAACACTTAGTTTTGACTTACTCATACTTAGCATACCAGTGATGTGGAATTTCAGCCTCAGGAACACACCTTCTACCTTTTCAGTTATCACATTGATTCCTGTGGTGGCAACTGAGGCAGACCTCAGAAGTGAGGCAAAGCATTATAAAGAACCCCCTAACATTAGACAAGAGTTTTCCACTTGGGCATTCTCCTGAACAACAAAATATCCATTGTTTGGGCTTCAGTTTTAACCTCCCGCAAAGAGTGATGCTTTTTTTTATATATTTCTAATGCAGTGGTGTGTGTGTGTGTGTGTGTGTGTGTGTGTGTGTGTGTGTGTATGAGTCACAACCCACACCATACATCTAAAGCACTCTTAAACCACTTTAACAGTCATAAGAAACCTGAAAAGTGCAGTTTGTGAAGTGTATCAACATCACAGAGCTAATAAGTCCCAGCACCCTTAAAAGCTACAGTTCTCAGGATTCTTCATGACTGTTAAAGAGTATAAGAGTGCTTTAAATGCACGGCATGGATGTGACCCTTGTCCAACTCCCTGCTCAATGCCATATCCGCAATGCAGGATGCAACTACAATGCTTGTCTAGCCTCAGCTTAAACATTTCCAGCAAAGGAGAGCCCTTCACCTCCCAAGGCAGTCGGCTGTTCCACTGTCAAATAACCCTTATCACTAGGAAGTCTCTTCTAATGTTTAATCCAAATCCGTTTCCTTGCCATTTCCACCCATGGGTTCAAGCCCAGGCCCCTGGAGCAACAGAGAACAAATGAACAAAGAAATTGAGGAATCAGTGGAGAGACAGGGAGGGCCTTTGCATGGGGGTGTCTCCACCCCCCACCAACCAGCAGCATTCGGCTATACAAGACTTTGCTTATACACATGTGCCTCTGGAATGGAAGCCTTGTGTGTGCTTCATTTACACTGTACCCTGGCATATGTTGTAGCTTCCTAGCTGCTAAATATCACTACTCTGCAACTGATCCACTATTGATAACCAAGGGCAAATCCTTTTAATAAAAGACCGAAACTCTTATAGATATTAGCTGAATTCACCTTAAGGATCGGAGAGGAGAAGCCGCTTAGCTACACTAGTGCTCTTCTCCGGCCAAGTAATGGCCTTTATCCATGGCAGTCACATGATCACCTAGCTTTCTAGATGCCAATGCAGATGTTTTCTTATCCCTGCTACCCAATCTTATTGAAGCCAAGGCAATAGCAGCAAGGACTGATCAATGCAAAACACTCATCCCCTAGCAGTTGCTTTATGCAGTCATTTCTTGTCCCCCACACTTCCCACTTCAATAAACATTAATTCATACAACCGCTCAGACCAGATGCTGTAGTAAAGCGCGTTTGGCAACGTGATGTGGAACCCTCTTTGTCACTTGCTTAAAAGTGCTGTACTGCACTTCTCAAGAGTTGCCAGATGCAACATGTTCTACCTTTCCATGAAAAAAGAACCGGGGGTGGGGGTGGGAATCCTAGCAAATACAACAGGAGGATGAGGGAAATAACTGTGTTAAAGGTTTCTGGGCAGTGCCATATTTATGTATAAGCTAAACAAGCTATAGCTTAGAGCCCTACCCCCCCCCCCAAAAAAATGTAAAGGAAAAAAACCTGTATTAATTACTACTGTATTTCAGTTCAACAATTACTTTGATAAAATACATATTTTGTTATGTGCAAATGGCTTTTGATACCTATTAGGCCCATAAATTACCACATAGCATATATTCAACACAAAAAAGCAACCATTTGTTGTTGACGAAGGACAGCTGGACATATAAAGGGCCCCATTACCTTCAGTAGTTTAGGGCCTCACCAAACCTAAATCCAGCCCTGTTACTGGGAGTGGGGGGCAGAGGGAAGATGCTGAACTTAGACCAAATATTGTGCTTTCCTTGACCTTTGGATTTTGAAGAGCTCTGGGGTTCAGTAGAGTAAGCCACATTTTTGTGTGTGGTTTGCTAGAACTATGCACACGCAAGCCTCAAATAACTGTATCCCCATGAAAAACGAGGGGAGAGGGGATTAGAACCGATCGTACGAGGGAAATGGTAGCAAATGTTCAAACTTACTGAAATAAAATCCTCTTTCTCCACAGACAAATTGAAGAGCATCAACCAGCTCAGCACCACAAAGTGTCTCCGGAGCAGCAGCAGAAGAGGAGCTGGTTAATGTAAGCAAACACAGGCCAAAGTAGAAGAGATGAATGTAGGACACAGTGTGCATCTTCACCTGCCAAAGAAGTAAAAGAGAGAGAGAGACTGCATCAGAGTTTCCCAGTAGAATCCTGAAGCATGGCCTGCTTTGGGAAATTTCCCATTCTGCACTCTTTCCTTGCTTCACCCACCAGGTCCACACTGTTCCTCTCCCACCTCCCATTTACTGTGAGAGTTGGTTGCCATGTGCCATGTGTTAGGAGGACCCCTGGTGCTCTTGACAACAGTGAACTTTAAAGCAAATTTGGCAAAGGGAAAACTTGGAGATTCGATAAGAGCGTTAGCATTAGAGAGCCAGTGTTACGGTTAGAGCATTAGAGACCAGGGTTCAAATCCCCACTTGACCATGAAGCTTACAGGGTGACCTCGGGCCAGTCACTGGCACTCAGCCTGATCTACGTCACAGGGTTGTGGTGGGGATTGCATGAGGAAAGGGACAACCACGTACGCCACCTTGAACTCCTTGGAGAAAAAGTGGGATATAAATGCAACAAATCCATAAAATAAATTCAAAAACGGGTCTCACACAATCTGGAACACCACTAGATTTCACCTGAAGTGACATGAAAAGTGAATTCAGAAGCATTTGGCCGCAGATGATAGCATCTGGGGAATTTCAAGGGCCCAAAGAGTTTTGGTGAGGCTAGACCACTGGTGGAGAACCTCTGACCTGGGGGTTGAATGTGGCCCTCAAGGCATCTCTATCCGGCCCGCAGGAGTGTCACCAGGCCACATCCCTTAGCTGTCCTGCTCCATGCTCTGAATGCTTTTGCCTGGGTAGGATGTATCCTTGAACCGTAATAACACATCTTAATTTTCTTGAAAGATGTATGTAAATGTGTGGCTGGAATGCAGCCTGCTGACGAAAGGAAGGAGTCACATGCATTGCCTCACCCACTTTTTGCCTTGGACCACACCCACCATTGGCACACGGTCCCTCAGAAGGTTGCCCAGGAGGAAATGCAGCCCTTCGGCTGAAAAAGGTCCCTGCTGACCTGATAGTAGAGGGATTTCTTTGTATGTGCAGGGTGCATTTTTACCAAGCGCATATGTTGTTTCCATAATCACAGAGTACACCCCCAATAATCTCTGCTTGGTAGGCAATTTCTGCTGGGGTGATTCTTTCCCCAATGCAACAGCTAGTTGGAACCCCCAGTCTAGTCTACTGTGGCTGATAATGAGAACCCACTATGCACTTGGTGTCCTGGACGAATTTCTGTGTTGTTGGATACACAAGCCTGGTTCCATAGACAAGACAGCACACAACAGGGGCTACAAGCTTTAGTTTAGTAGATTAAAATCCTTCCTTACGTCTCACCTCATTAATTGATGGGGCTAAGAATAAGACTTAGGATCCATGCAGAGGGAATATCAAGATGCTGGTCTGAGTAAAGAGATGAATTTTCTTTTCATCTTGTACCACAGCAAGAAGCTGGTTCAGCTTTCAGGGCATCACCACCATGACAGGAGCAATGGAAAGTGACATTGCTGGTTTCCTGGGCAAGAACACCTGCATATCATGCTTGCAATTATGTTCTGCGCAGTCATGTTTTATGTTCTGGGTGAACCCTTAAAACATATTGTATGGGAATGCAGATGCTGGCAGGCCAAAGGTGTAACGAAGGTGGGAGAAGGACTTAGGCTTCCAGGCCTAATCTTTCCTTCAGTGGCCCATTTATGACTAATAGCTGGGAAAGCCTGAGGATTTATTGCATTCAATCCAGCACCACAGAATATAGGAACATAGAATATAGGAACATAGGAAACTGCCTTACACAGTCAGACAATTGGACCATCTAGCTCAGTATTGTTTACGCCAGTCTTCTCCAACCTTGGGTCCCCAGATGTTGATTCAGACTTGTAGGAGTTGCATCCAAGATAGCTCACATTATATTGAAACAGAGACTATGCTTCATTCACATGGCGGTTCATTCCATTTTCATGACTTTTCCCTAAGTGTTAAGTTCCTCATCATAGTTCAGATTTCACACAATGTAAAAGCCACTTCTGGGACTATAGTGTAATATAGTACAAGTTCAATGTTCTTTTCCTTATTATTTGCTTGCAGAAAAAATAAATAAATCCCTTTATAACTAGTATGGAAATGAGTGCTAAACTTGCACCATATTCCACTGGAAGTGGTTTTTACAGCATGTGAAAGCTCAAATGTAATGTGGAAACTAACAGGGAAAATTCATGTAAATGGAATAAACTGCAATGTGAATGCAGCATAAATGTGACAATGTTAAGTTATACGCAAACCCTTGCTTTCCTTCACGATAATTAAATATCTTATAAGGTCCTAGGATAAGTAATGTTTGGGGCAATGAGTCTTCCCGCCTGCCTGGTCAGCTTTTTAGCACTGCCCAGTTGTGTGGCTTGCGCAGAATTAGAAAACCTAATTCTGCACCACCAGGGTTTAACTTGAGCTAAACCTCGTTTGCGGGTTCAGTCACAGAAGCTACCACTTTCAAATATAGGGCGCATCCCTGGAACATGTGAAGTCATTAACAGGGCACCACTGAACATGTGTTGGGTGCATTTCATTCTTCCCTGAGCAACTGCGTTTTGCCCACACATATCTGGGACTGGTGGGGGAAAGGCACAGAGAGCTGCCCTAGGGCTTCCAGACAGAGGCCTGGACTCAAGCCTCCCTTGGTTGAAAATGGACATTCTCCCACCATATGTGAGGCAACCAGGGCAGGGATCAAGCCAAGCCACACCCCATGCAGTCAAAGGTCATGCAAATCAGTCCTCTGAGGGAAGTTGTAGGGTGGGGAGGGGTAGAAAAAACACGGAAAATGTCCAAAGTCTCTAAAGGCTTTCCAGTCCCTTTGTTATGAAGACAATTCCTGAAAGTGTAGGGAAAAGGGAGTTGCCAGATTCAACAGAAGACAAACTCCCGTGCCATTGCAAAGCTTCTCTAACCACTTTAACTCACAGAGTTGCTCCTGCCTCCCCCAAAATGCTCTCTTTTGCATAACAGTTAAAAGCACAGGAGCCCTACCCTGAGTATCTTATTGATCCTGGCAGCTAATAGGTAAACCCAGGCAGTGTTACAGTTGTCAGTTTGCAGAGGGTTTAAATCAACAGATATAGTATGGTTCAACTGCAAAGGGCAAGGCCAAATGGATTGGGTGTGGTCCAGCTACCAAAGCAGCTCTAAACCCTTCTATAAATGCTGTTTAAATTAGGATTAGCAGCTGCTTTGTGTTACTGGAGCAGCACAAAGCAGCTGCAGTGTACTGATCTCTCCTGGACATCAGTGACAATTTAATCAAATTCTTCCCCAGAACGTTTGAAGGACCAGGCGGAAATGGCAAACACAAGCACCATCAAAGCACAAAAGCACTTCTTATGGTTGTTTTTTTAGATTCAGAAGCAATTGGGAACACCTAAACACCTGCTAGATAGGAATTCTGAAATATAGCTGGGACCTGTTCCAGTGAGCTGCTAATGACTTCTTCCAGGACACTCCATTCTGAATCTCCTTGGTTTTCTCCACCTCCCTGCAAGAGATGCTCAACATTTTCTGCCTACTGAGAATGGAGAGGAGATATGATAATCATCTTCAAATATCTAAAGGGCTGTCACATGGAGGGTGGGGCAAGCTTGTTTTCTCCTGGTCTGCAGGTTAGGACCCAAACCAATGGATTCAAGTTGCAAGAAAGGATATTGCAACTAAACTTCAGGAAGAACTTTCTGACAGTAAGAGCTGTTTGACAGTGGAACAGACTCCCATGAAAGGTGGTGGTCACTCCTTCCTTGGAAGTTTTAAAGCTGAGGTTGGATGGCCACCTGTCATGTATGATCTAGTTGAAATTGCTGCATTGCAGGGGGTTGGACTAGATGATTCCAAGTCAACAATTCTGTGATTCTACACCCCCACCCCACTCACGCCGATACCTCCATCTTGTTTCTCAGCTCTGTTTTGGCTACATAAACATCATGATCCTACACCTTACTTTGTTATATTGAGTAATCCTTCATATATAAGACATTTCTCAACTTTTCCCCTAGCACTGCATCGTACCCCAACATGGCCAAAACCCCAGATCCAGAAGAGCCTATGCAGATAGGAAAAGGAGATATTCTCGATGGCTGGGTTCACCATGGCTGTAAAGCAGGTTTGGTCTCGGTACTGTCCCCTTTCAGTTTGCCCCATATGGCTGCCATTCACTCTCATTGGGAAAGTACATTGTAACCTTATTTTGTAAGGCACAACTGGAGAACCTGTTGTGGTCCTCCAGTTGTTCGTCAGCCCCACCAAGCATGGCCAACAGACAGGGATGATAGGAGCTGGATCCCAGCAACATCTGGAACATGGTTCCCCACTGCTAGTATAAGGGCAGAATCTACCTTTGGCGACACCTGGACTGGTCCTACCATTTAGGGAGCTCATAGTTAATACAGAGTGAGTGAAGATGTATTGCCCGTCCACAGGTCCTTGCTCTTTGCAAGCCAACCCTCTATGCCCACCTATGACTGGTGGGTTAATTGCTAGTTTGTATTAAAACAACTAGTATAGAAGCTGGAATCATCACTTTCATTTATCATAATGACATTGATACAATGAAAACATCCAACACAAAGACCAAAATGAGATGCACCAAGGAGTGATTGGAAAATACCCCTTCTTCGCATTTGCAACATGAATCCTCCCTCAAATTTGTAATGTTAAAAAATAAATTGGCAAAAGAAAAGAAAAAGCCTGAATGCACGAACATGACAGTAAAGCCCCTCTGTGTTTCATTCTTAAAGCTCTGAAGAGGCTATGTTTTAATAATATCACTTCCTTTGTTCAATGACATCTTAAAAGCTGTTGCGTGCAGAGGTAAATCACCTGCTGACTTCATGCTCTTGCTTCCAAGGATGGAATTCAAAGAGCTCTTCCATCTTGGTCTCAACGGAATGGCATTGTGTATCTGTCTAAGAACACTGTGTGTTTAGCAGGGTGTTCTTAATTCACATCTGGCCTTGCCTCAAACATAAGCCTCATTCAGCAATGTTATATTTTTAAAAGACTTTTCAGGAGAGTTACGTTGTAAATGAAATATCAGTTCTGGGACAAGATACAGAGTCTCCATGTCCCCCCCCCCCTTCTTTAGTGCAAGCCAAGAATATGACACAATGCAATTGCCAAGAGTTTCAACACTCCCCCACCCCGACAAATTATAAAACAATCAATGACTTGGAGGAAAGGGATGGATTCATATGCTCCTAGGCCAAATGGACCTATGGACCTAGCTCTGCAAAACATAAAATTGTCCCTTAAAAGATTATTCAGGAATCTGACAGAAATAATACTCTCTTCTGTACCTTTCCCGTTCTTTTTCATTTAGATGGGGATGGCGGGATTCATAAGAAAATACTTACGATGATCTAACAATTTGGCTGCTGGTCTTTTCAATTGGTCGGGGTGTGTCCAATTTATTGTATGTCCAAATTGAATGGGAAACAGAGGCCTTTAAAAGCATGCACTGCCATGTGGGTGGAGTTTTATCGAAGCATCTGATTACATTTGGACTCTGAGTCTGACTCAGGACAGTGCAAGGAAGGCTAAACACCCCTATAATGAATGACCAATTGTGTTTACAGCTGGGATTTTCACGAATCTCTCCTTCAGGAGAAGATCCAGTGTCTACTACAGTTGGAAAGCGGCAGTCCAAAACAGTGGCACTTAAGGAAGCCAACAGATGGCTTGCTCCATGGCTTTTACACCTTCTTTGCCCTTCTGCAACTCCTCCCATTCAACAAGCTTTAAATCAAGCAGCACATATGAATGTTCCAGCGAAATTTGGGTGAGCGCTGATTCGTCTAAACAGATGACGCTTTCAATTGACTGAAAACATTTCTCAGAGACACAGTGGTGGCAGCAGGGATGCCACAGATTAAAATGCATTCATTTGCCTGGCTGCCCCCAAGAACCCCAAGAACCAAGTATCAGCCTATGCTAAGTAAATACACACGCAAGCTGCCCTGCTTTCAAAGACAGCACCACAAATCATCAATCTGTTATTAGACACATCGTGTGATATAGAAATAACCTAACACAGTGGATGCAATCAAAGTAATGCAGTGGAAGATTTAAACAAGAGGTCTATATGGATGGTTTTCCCAACCGAAAATCACAAGTCACACGGCCTCTAGTTCCCATGGAAGGGGATTAGCAAAATCAATGCAGGCAGCAGAATGGAAAGGAAAGTTGGGGGTAGAATCCACGCAGGTGGCAAAATGTGAAAGAATGTTGGGGAAAGCACCCATACAATATATTGCTTATCTCTTTCTGCCTTTTACCCTTCTTAGAACTTCTGGACTAAAACTGCAGTCCTTCTTAGACTCACTAGGGAGTAAGTCCCTTAAAACTTAGTCAGATGTGATTCTCAGTTACCATTTTTAGGTCATGCACACAAAACTGACAGAAGCTGTCTTCACTTATAAATTGGGATAGCTCAGTTGATTTCAGTAGACCATGGCTAAATGACAGCAATTTGGAATCTGTAGTATATTGGAATGAGACACACACACACACACACACACACACACACACACACACACTTCAGTAGTTTAATTCTAACTCTCCAGTAAACTGAGCAAAGGATGCACTGACTCTCCAATGGCTACTGAATTCAGCAAGATTTGCATTGCATTCTGTTTGCTTCTTCTGTTACAAAATTTCCCCATCTTAAAATGAAATGGATAAATCCTACGTAGATAATAAAAAAAGCAAAACTAAATTGGCACCTACTGCTTTAGAGACTGTGTCAGCTGTACAAAATCCTGCTACAAATGGAAAAACAAAACAAATAAAAAAATTGTTCTTGAAGGATATAATCTTGCTGAGAATGGAAACTTGAGTGAAGGCCAGCTGAGAGAAACAGAGGTCAGTGCATCTACTGAAGCCAAAATTAACCTAAAAAGCTTTTTATGTTCTTAAGGAGCAATGACTAGTAATATGGTATAAAAATTCCATCTCCAACTTTGTCTGACAAAAGCCTCTTTGCAGAGTGCAAAATAAAGCTTGACATGAAGACATCTCTACTTTCCTTAATGCAGAATAACTTAATCTTATCATCAATCTGCATAGCCAGCAAAAGCTGTACATGGTTTCTGTTTTAGAAAAGGAAAAACAAACTTAATGTTGACTTAACAGGAAAGCATTAAAAAGAAGTAAATGTACAACACTGTCAGAAAACAGCTGTACGTTCAATGTTAATTCTGTGCATATGCTGGTAGCAGTCTTACAGAAGTGAACCAGCTACATGCTGTCAAATGGCTATCACAGTGTCAGCATTTGCACCTGCAGAGAAACTTTAAAATTTCTTGCTCCATGCTAGCAGCACTAGGTACAGAAAATGACGTTAGTAGAAATTTCAGGTATGACAACCTAGCCAGAATTTTTGCAAAAAAAGTTTCCCCAATACAAGCTGAATTCCTAAGTACCTGCAATAGCTTTACCTCATCAGTTACCTAGCTGTGTTCAGAACAACCATCACATGCAGTCATTCTTCACATCTGCTAAAACTGTCTGTTCAGCAGTTTAGAAATAAAATTCCTAGTACAGAAATAATGACACTGGGAAAAAGTGCATATAACAGCCTTCTAAGCAGAATCAGATTACACACAATATAATCATAATATTTTCTTCAAAAAGAAAAATCAAATAGGAAGAAAGATTTACCTTCAAGAAATCACAAAAGCAGCACTTAAATAATTGTGTTGAAAGACTGTTGATTTTTTCCATTGCTTCTTAAGTGCAAACTCTGGAAATGAATTGGTTAGCAGTAATAATGAGGTGGGGGAGGGAAGAAAAAAAAGGGAAGAAAAGAAATCCAGAGAGAGGTGAGATGTTGAGAGCAATGTCACATTTCAATATTGAGGACTTTTATTCCATTGCGCAGGCTCTATCTGCACTGATTTTAGCAGTGACAGTGAGATTTAGCAAACAGAAGAGGGATTTAGAGAAAATCCTCACATTTATCTACATTACACAGACACTGTAGACAGGAAACAGCTGGGGGAACATTTGCCTTCTCTCTCTCTCCCTCTCCCTCTTCTGGCAAAGTTACTGAGTAAGGACTTTTTTGGGCACGGTGACAAATAACAGCATACCTTTGCATTCTGAAACTGGAGCACTAGAGCATGTTCTCTCCCCCCCCCCCCGGCCCCTCCTTAGAAGAATGTACATTAGCAAAGGGCAGGGGGAGGAGGAAAAACAGTTTCAGAAGTCAAAGAAACTGAGGCTGCAATGGAAAATGAAATGTATGAATGGTCACGTTTCAGCCGGCTTCACACACAGCCAGAGATCAGCTGTCGTTTACCTTTTAGCTGTACGAAATGAGAAGCTGGATGCGTCTACGCACACTTGAGCCCACCATCAAAACAAGCTCCTGCTAACGTTAACTCTGAAATCACAAGTTTGCAGACTGATCTGTTATAGAATGCTTGATTGGAGGCTTTCTAACATTTATTAAATCACATGAAATCACATTGCAATCTGCCCTACCTTACAGGCTAATGTGATTTCCTATCCTCTCTGACTATAGCAAAGAGCACTTCCATTTCTTTTAGTGGCTGCCTCGTGGTATTTTGTTTATTCTGTTTGTAAAAAAAAAAAGTAATAGAGGGATGAAGGGGTGCTTGGGGAAAAAGGTGGAAGTGGGCAGTGCAACTCAGTCAAGTACATGATCTGCAGGTAGAAGGTCCCTGGTTCAGACCTGGCATCTTCAGGTAAAAAGTTCAGATATTAGTTGGTAAAGGTGGGAGGAAATGTTAATTTTATCCTCCCAGCTTCTCATTTTCCCAATCCAAATCCTGTCCTGTCCTCCACGTTTTGCACCAAATATATATATATATATTCGTGAAAATTCTTCAGCATTTTAGTGTGAATTTCTCCTAATAAACACATTTTTATACAGAGTTTTGACTAACATACAATTTTTTCCAAGCTATTTCCCCATATACAATGCATTTCTGTATATTAATTTCATTAAGGTCTTCATTTTATGCACACTTTCTCCTAATATAAGTATTTTTGTAAGCTTTTTTTGTTTGTTTGAGAACTGCATCACAAAATTTGGATGTGTGAATTTTGAAGTGTTGTGAATTTGATAGATTCTGCTTAAAATGCAAACTGAATCAAATTTCTCTCCCATCCCTGGCCAAGAACTCTGCCTATGGTTTTGCTAGAGGTGCTGTCAAGGCGGGAGTTGGGAGCAAGCCAGTAATAACTCGCAAGATGTCAGTGATGTTAACTCTTTATTCAAATAAACCAAACAGCTCACGGCTAGTGATCACAGCAACTCTTCCCAGTAGGTCTTGCCCCAATGAGGCAGTTGTGAGGAATGAATGACTCCACCTTCCCACCATTCTCTAAGGCTCCCCTCCCCTAGGTCCTTCCCCAGCAACCTGGGGCTCCTTCTTCTTGTCTCTCTTTGCTCCACCCTTTTCATTCCTCTTTGTGTTCTGGGAGACCAGGTTTGGAGGGCAGTTGGATGCAGCAGGAGGGGGAGACTCCCTGGCTTCTTCAGCAGTCTGCTTGATCTCTGCCTCTTAACCCTACTCCTCTCCAGCCACCACTTCTGCCTCTGATTCTGGACTGCCTTCTGCCACAGCTTCTTCCTGCCCACTAAATCCTGTTGCCTCTACAGCTTGCGACACCTCCCCCTGCCCCCCAGTCTGCTCCTTCTTCTCCCTCTGAGCAGGCAGTGCTACTCTCAGTATCCAATGGCGCAGGAGTGGGTTTATCAGTGAGAGGCTCCACCATGCTTGGAGAGGGAGGTAGGGACAGAGAAGGTGCTGGAACACCCAGGGATGGAGGAGACAAGAGAGCAAGTTGAATGATAAGCTGTAGAGTTGGAAGGGATTCTGAGGGTCTTCTAGTCCAACTCCTTGCTACAAAGGAATTTCAACTTAAGCATACATGACAGATGGCTATCCAACCTCCAATGAAGGAGGTCCACCACCTTCTGAGGAAGCCTGTTGCACTATTGAATAGCTCTTGAGGAAGCCCCCATCCAGGATCCTCACTAGCCAATTCCCCCACTCCCAGCAGAGGCCACCACATCCCACTGGAGCTATCCTCTGGGTCCTTGCCCAATTCTCCACCTGCATTGTCACGACTTGGCCACCCCACGATACATTTTACAGGAGATGAATGCATCTTACATTTTTACTCCATTGTGCTACAGACCTTCCCCAATGAGCTAGGCTGAAGGAAAGGGCATACATTTAGCAAGGACTCTACACCTTGACTTGTTCTGCAGCCAGATTACACATTTCCACAGAGGCGGCATTGGGCTTTGGCAAGATATCCACTTTTTATCTTATCGTGGTCTGAAAGGATCTTGTGTGAGATTTGATAAGCAATTTATTGACTCATGTTTGAAGGTCTACACATTTCCTAGAAACCACTGTCAGTATGAAAGGCAGGGGGGAAGAGAAAGATGACTCAGTAGAAGAGAGGCCAAGAAGTCCCTTGTCTGCTTCCCACAGATAAATTGTATTTCTCTTTCTGACTTACGCCAGGAATGCAACTTTCATCAGTCGAACAGATTCCTTAAAACTGTTGGAAATGCTATCTTTGGACTTTATAACTCATACGATATAGAGAGCGAAATGTAGGAACCAGGCTCACAGGGGCACCTTTTTCTCAAGTTGATTGAGGGGGCCCAATGTGACATCCTGACTTTGCACATGTGACATTGCAAGGAGAAGGAGCCAGGGGGTGGAACCAAACACCCTATGCAGCCTCATAATTGGAATTGGACTAATAATAATTAGGGCTGCTTTGCAACAATCAATGCAGGTCTCCATGAACTGCCTTTCGGCTTGATCTACAATTTTCTCTGCACATACATGACAAATGATTTGGGGTGTTATGAAATTTTAATTCAGTGTGACTTAAATGGTGTTTTCTGAGAAGTTCCATTGTGCATAACAGAACTTGCGCACCATTCCCTTGAAGCTGAAGCACCTTGTCTTTTTAGTGCTCCTAAATGCTTAGCTTTGGAGCAGGGGCACCAGCTCCAGGGGGACAAGCCCTTTTGAGCCCCAAATATTTTTGGGGTGGGGGCCATGTTTCATTGGAGTCATGTCATGTGCTTTAAACATTCTTTAAATTCTTCAAAAGCACACAGTGCAAGTAAATAAATAGGTACCGCTCCGGCGGGAAGTAAACGGCATTCTGTGCACTGCTCTGGTTCGCCAGAAGTGACTTAGTCATGCTGTACGCCGGATCCCTCGGCCAATAAAGCGAGATGAGTGCCACAACCCCAGAGTCGTCCATGACTGGACCTAATGGTCAGGGGTCCCTTTACCTTTACCTATGCAACCTTAGAGGGCTTTAAACGGGAATTAAGGAGGGCACATCTATCAGTGACTATTTGTTATGTTATCTAATGGAGTCCTTCAAATTAAGAAAGAGCTTTCATGTGCATGCACACTTCTTCAGATACACTGAAACAGAAGTCACCAGACCCTTATGTATAGTCAGGGGGTGGGGAGGGGTATTACTCGGAAGGGTGGTGGGAATGGGTGATTGGCTGATAGGAGTGGTAAACCTGTTGATGACTGTTAACGACTGTTAATGACTGCAATTGGTCTTGCAGGAAAAAGCAAGGGCTGAGGTGCTAAAGAAAGCTTTATCATGTATAATGAGATAAGAATCCAGTGTCCTTATTCAGACCAGGTCTCTCCATGGTTTTAAGCTTGGTAATGAGTTGCAATTCAGCAACTTCTCTTTCCAGTCTGTTTCTGAATTTTTTCTGTAATAAAACAGCTACTTTGAGATCTTGTATAGAATGTCCTGGGAGATTGAAGTGTTCTCCTACTGGTTTCTCTGTCTTGCAATTCCTGATGTCAGATTTATGTCCATTTATCCTTTGGCGTAGGGTTTGTCCTGTCTGTCCAATATAGAGAGCGGAAGAAGATGTCAGTCTGTACCTGTGCAAGTTTCTTAGAAAGAAGATGTCAGTCTGTACCTGTGCAAGTACAGACCAATTGCAAGACCATACATAAGACTATACATAAGGGTCTGGTGACTTCTGTTTCAGTGTATCTGAAGAAGTGTGCATGCACACGAAAGCTCATACCTATGACAAACTTACTTGGTCTCTAAGGGACTCTAAGGGATTGGAAGGACTTGTTAAAGGTAACATCCAACTCAGAAATGTGAGAACCTTCCCCAACTCACCTCATTTCTTGTAGTTTGGAGTACCGTACATGCAGAGTCTATACAAACCCGTATTATATACAGTGGTACCTCAGGATATAAATGCTTCAGGTTACAAACACTTCAGGTTACAAACTCCGCTAACCCAGAAATAGTACCTCAGGTTAAGAACTTTGCTTCAGGATGAGAACAGAAATCGTGCTCCGGTGGCACGGCGGCAGCAGGAGGCCCCATTAGCTAAAGTGGTGCTTCAGGTTAAGAACAGTTTCAGGTTAAGAACGGACCTCCGGAACGAATTAAGTTCTTAACCAGAGGTACCACTGTCCTAATAGCAAACACATTTGCAAGTGCCGATCTTTATCCAGCCATCATGGTGCTATGCAAGCAGATCAGCAGGCTCAGGAGAACCCCAAGGTTTGCAGAAGTACAGAAAATCTTTAGAAGAGAAACCACAAGTGGGGAGGACTCCCCTCCCCAAAAGGTCAAATAATGCATGCTCATAGTGCATGGAATACTGGCTGTCTCTTAAAGGAGGATTATGGAATGGAGCATCCTGGAAGGGTTGGCTGGCTGGCTTGCAAGCTGAACAGGAGCAGCCCACACAGCAACCTTGTATTGCAGGCCTCACATACCTTGTCTTTTTTTACATTTCTAGGATTTGGTACTCGTACAAATAAATACTAGTATCTTCCATTATGAACTGTAGTAATAAGCTCTAGTTAGAATCCTGTATTTGAAGAAGAACAAGGTCTGCCTAGAAAAGCATTTTATCTCGCTATAGCCCTCTGGTTCCCTGTGGCTTACAGCCCAATACTACAAAACCACTATAATTCAGCATAGTTTGGCAAGGCTGGTAGCCCTAGTGGTCTCCCATTGTCAAGCCATAACCTCTTACAGTAAATTTTTAGAAACTATGAAAATTGGCTAAAGCCGAAGGTAGAAACCACACACAGACCCAATCATCCCATTAAATAACAGATTTTTGATAAACCATAAAGTTAAATGGCCTATAGTAACTGGGGGCGAAATTGCATTTATTTATCCCTTGCTTAAATTTCACAACTTCTTCCAAAGGAAACTTGACATTCAAAGCCTAATCAACAGTAACTCTTTTATTAGATGTACTGAAGACAGACACATACCAACCTGATGCTACCAAGGTGACTAGAACTCTGGGAAATGAGGCATGTAGGTGATCATATTGGACTAAAGAGAACCAGATTTAAATTCCAGCTTTGCTGTACTGAATAGCCTTGAGCAAACCATGGTATTTAACTTTCATTGAAAATGTGCATAGCAAAGACCTAACTTACAGGTTTTGTTATGACAGAAGGACTGCAAAGTTATTTGCACCCAAAATGCACATTATAGATTGTGGCACTGTATTTCAAGCCACATATCAGGAGTGGCAATTGCAATAAACAATGTTGTTTCAGGATTCAGTTTCTTCCACACTGATTTATCTAGCTCTGTCTGTCTTGCATCTGAATCATACGGACAGGGGATTGATGAAGCCAGTGGGCTGCTGATTCAGCCATTTGCATTGTTCTGAGCGATATATCTTCATGTCAGCTCCTATTTTCGTGCATACTACTGGTCAGGTTCTATGTATTGCTTGAAATGCGTTAGCTTAGAACGTATAGGAGGAGTTGCCTTCATGCCATGGGGCTTCATCAGCTCGTCCTTCTCACTACTACCCTCTGAAAAGCCACTCCTGAGGTTGGAGGACCTATCAGTGTGGCATTGGATGGGGCTTGGGTGGGCTGCAGTGGGGAACCTGAAAAATCAGGAGTCGTTCCCATTGCCCCTGGAAGTGCCTTGCATAAATGGAAGGACTCCACTGTTCTAAGCCTCTGCATTTCTAGATATTCTTTTTTTTTTGTAATATCCAGAATCGTGAAGGGAAGTGGACAATTGAGGCCAGAGGCAAGCAGGTTCAAATATGAAAATCTGCAGCTTCAGTGGCAAATAAAACACTCTCTTTTTCAATGCACATCATTCTGATCCCCACCCCCCACTCCAGTCTTAATTTATACTTTACTACTTGAGTGTCCCTGGGATGTTTTCTTCTGTGCTCCTTATTCTCCTATCTCAGATTTACTACAACCCGAAAATGTTGCAGTGGCTGGCTGTTTGTAAAATAAACAGAAGAAACTGTGACATAGCAGTGGGCCAGATGTTCCTGATAGCACGCTGCCAGCAGAAGAATTCTCATCCTTGAAGAAAGTTTTCTAAGTGGTCATGACACTCTTGGTCATGGTAGGGGTTTTTTTTGGTGGTTTTTTTTGCTCCCCACCCCCACTTTTTTTTGGCAAAGCACTCAGTGCCCTAAGACGACTTCTTCAGACTTGGCTCCAGAACTGCCTGAAAAGACCTCCATGCACAATACAAGTCTTAATGAACATGCTGATTATCCATGTGCAGGAATTTAGGCTTGATATATATATATTTTCTAGCAGGCTAGCTTGAAAAGCTGGTTCTGTTGAGCTCACTCTTTCCGGCCCCAGTTGAATTAAAGTTAAGAGAAGGGCCAGGGCTTGAGTGCCAATGCAATTCTGGGCTGCATCAATAGGAGCATAGCATCTAGATCAAGGGAAGTAATAGTACCACTGTATTCTGCTCTGGTCAGACCTCACCTGGAGTACTGTGTCCAGTTCTGGGCACCACAGTTCAAGAAGGATACTGACAAGCTGGAACGTGTCCAGAGGAAGGCACCAAAAATGGTCAAAGGCCTGGAAACGATGCCTTATGAGGAACGGCTTAGGGATCTGGGCATGTTTAGCCTGGAGAAGAGGAGGTTAAGGGGTGATATGATAGCCATGTTCAAATATATAAAAGGATGCCATATAGAGGAGGGAGAAAGGTTGTTTTCTGCTGCTCCAGAGAAGTGGACACGGAGCAATGGATTCAAGCTACAAGAAAGAAGATTCCACCTAAACATTAGGAAGAACCTCCTGACAGTAAGAGCTGTTCGACAGTGGAATTTGCTGCCAAGGAGTGTGGTGGAGTCTCCTTCTTTGGAGGTCTTTAAGCAGAGGCTTGACAGGCATATGTCAAGAATGCTTTGAATGTGTTTCCTGCTTGGCAGGGGGTTGGACTGGATGGCCCTTGTGGTCTCTTCCAACTCTATGATTCTATGATTCTATGACTTTGCATGTGCTACAACCCTGGTTCTAACTCTGACATCTCCAGCTGGGACTGGCAAGGTAAGGAGATGTCCTTACCTGAAACCTTGGAGAGATGCGGCCAGTCAGTTTAAACAATGCTGAGGTTCAATGACCTGACTTAGAATAAAGGCAGCTGCCTATGTTTCTTTGTACAGTGGAACCTAGGTTTAAGAACAGCTTAGTTTATGAACAACTTGGATTAAGAACGCTGCAAACCCAGAAGTAGGTGTTTTGGTTTGTGAACTTTGCCTTGGAATAAGAACATGTTTCGCTTTCTGTTGAGTGTGTTCCATTTGTAAATTGAGTCCCCTGCTGCTATGGGAAAGCACGCCTTGGTTTAAGAATGCTTTGGTTTAAGAACGGACTTCCGGAACAGATTAAGTTCGTAAACCAAGGTACCACTGTATAGAAGAAGCATTTCTCACGAGACAGCAGAGACCACTGGAAACTCTCTCTTTGCGCATCAGACCAGTGGCATGGGGGGGGGGGGTTTGTGGTCCCAGGTGCAGAATTCTGAGGGGGCACAACCCAGTGTGCCCACAATAGGCCCCCACGCCAAGGCTGTGGGGCTGCCACTTTCTGGAGCCACAGGTAGGCAAGCCGGGCCCAGGCTAGGTCTTCAGGCTAGGTCTTCAGGCACCTCCTTCTTGCGGCTGGTGAAGAGAAGCCTGTCCTGGGTGGAATTCCCACCAGCCAGATACTGGACATTTCCTGGCCCACACCAGTCCTTCCCCGGTGCCTCCCTCCCAGCATGTGTCATTGGGCAAAGCACGTGCCCCGCAGTGGGAACATGGAGAGGAAAGCTGCCCGCTCACCCAGAGCCTGTTGGTGCCCACCCTTGTGCTGCACGGCCAAAGAGGGGTGGGCAGGGAAGGGCTGCACTTGGTGCCTCAGCCTGTTCGCTGCTACCATCCTCCTAGACCTGCTGCAGCTCTAGCACTTCTGGGACGCCACCCAGCCCACCAAGGAGCACCAGCCGCTGCTTCTCTGGGAGTTCGCTAAGCTGAGAGGGCGAATGCGGTGACTGGCAGGCAACCTCCATGAGGAGCAGGTACAGCAGGGGTGCAGGGAAGTCCACTTGTTGCCTCCTACACAATGTCTGCAAGGAGGTTAGGAGGTGCAACCCTTGCCTTGCCCCGGGTGCTGCCAATGCATGCTATGCCACTGCATCTGGCACATGCCTTGTTCATGAAAATGTATTTGAATTCTCACAGATCTCTCTCCCTGCTGCTGCTGTTCCGCAGGAGGCTAAAATGATGGCAGGCTATTGTGGCATCTGCTGTTGCAGAGACAAGTTGGGTTGCCTTAGCTCTGGATTTCCTCCACTGGACCAGACGGCCTATAAAACCTATTCCAGGTCTGTGATTTGTTTCTCAGAAGAAGAAAATTGGTTGGGCCACAGCTTAGACTGCAGAGTTGCTTAGACGATAAGATTCTGTATTTGCAGATCAGACAGGTGGGAAATTAGTGCACGGACAGCATGTGGCCTACACTGGCAGGTCCAGCACCAACATCCAGGGCCGTCTCAACCATGTCGGGCACCCTGGGGCCGTGGTGCGGAGATCGCTCCGGCGCCTCCGCCCTGCCCCGTTTCTTGTCGCGGCTGGTGGGCGGGCGCAGGGCGCAGCACGGCTTCCACGCGGCTCTGCCGCACGATGCCCCCCCTGCCGGGCCGGCGCCCTGGCACCCCGCGCCACCCAGCCTACCCCTAGAGCCGGCCCTGCCAACATCTGGCACCTGGGGGCTGCTACCAGAGCCCTAACAGCTTCCAGGAGTCACCAACAGAGGAGAGGGCCTATCAGAGCCAGAGGACATTTTGCCCCCAGCACCATCTCCACCCTAGAATCATTTCTGCCCATAGGGATCAGATGGACACATATTAATTGAGTAGTATAGTGAGCGTACTTTGAAGTAAATATTTCTCTAATTTTTTTATGTCCTTTAAACTGAGAGTTTTATTACATCCAGAGGTGCATTGAGATACCCACCTTGTCTCAATGCAGCACTAGTGAAGAAAATACTGTGCATCACTGCTGCTTCTCTCCACGTCAGTGGAATGATTGATGGCTGTTGAAATGGCCAGATAATGAACAGATGTACATAACATACAATATGAATATGCAAGAGGTGGAGGTCAGGGACGCTAGAAATATTACTCTTAATATTTAAGCAAATAATAGTAATAATATCCTGGCTCTCATTATAGCCTATATACCTTTGAGATGGCTTTGGTTTGCCAAGTAACAAAGATCTGGCCAGCTTCTCAAAGGTTGCTAATTGGTAAGGATTTGTGCCAAAGAATAACAATATTGTTTTGGTCAGGAATAACTGACACGTAGATATTTTAGAGTGTACAGGAGGGTTGCCTTATTGATGCCATATGGCAGGACAGATTAATGGCCAACGTTGGGATAATGAGTATCACAGACTTGTGCATGGTGACTCTTTCCAACCGCAGCTCTTTAAGAGCTACATAAAAATGGAAGGGTTGCTAACATGCTACTTGGTAATCTACATTAGACCTCATCATGTTTAACTTTGGGAGCCAAGGCAGCATTAACATATTTTGCTTTTAAAATATATGGCCACTTTTTCTAGCCTGGTCCTATTAACACCGATGACTCATCTTTGTCACAAAGACCGCAGAAAAGCATGGCAAGGAGGCAAATATGTACTTAAATAGTCCACAGTCCATGGACATTTGTTTGACCGCAGGAAAACTGAAATGGTCCTGCGTGTACTTACGGACAAACCGGTTTGGAATTAGTCATAACTGGATTTGCAACAAGATATTGCAGTATGGACTGCTCCTGTTCATTATTCCAGTCTGCCAGCCATGCCTCCTTCCATAAGATGCCTTTCCACCCCCCTCCAAAAATTTAGTCAACTTTCCATGGCCAATGAACAGTGGGACCAGTTTGGAGATCTCCCCCCCCCCAACCTTTTTGTCCTTCAGCAAACCTTGGGGTTCTCCAGTCTTCTTGATACCTTCCTCCGGTGGATAGTGCCATTTTTGCTACATAAGCAACAAAACATGCATGGACGTTGGAAATAAAGGGAATCATGTAAATTTTCCAGAAACAATCCTCTGAACAGTCTACAAATGTCCCATGGGATTTATTAATGAGAAAGTTTTAGTATTTATCTCTGTGTGTTCACAGAAGTTTTCCCACCTATTTTAACTTCACAACACCACTGTGAGGTAGCTTAGGCAACTGGCATAGTGCCTGGCGTGCTATGGTCCATGGGGTCACGAAGAGTTGGACACGACTAAACGACTAAACAACAATAAGTTCACCTCGTGAGCTTTACTGAGGATTTGAATCTGGATCTCCTCATTCCTGGTTTAGAACTTTAACCACTGCACCACACTGACTCTCTGATATACTGTACTAGCAAAAACAGCTGATTTCCCAAGAATAGCAAGAGACTAGGATGAGAAGTGATGAGAAAAGGCCTGGAGAAAAACGACATTGGGGAATTGTCAGGGCTGTGTGGGAGATTTGTCAGAAGAATAAAAGCTGTTTCAGTGAATCTGAAGGGAGATGTAATGTCAGGGAGATGTGATGAGGGAAAGCAAGAACATTTGAACTCATGCTTTGTAAAGCTGAAAGAGATGAACTTGGCAGAAGGACCAAGAAGTCTTGAGGGTTTTGAACTATGGATGGCTAAGGCTGCTTCTTCTTCTTCTTCTTCTTCTTCTTCTTCTTCTTCTTCTTCTTCTTCTTCTTCTTCTTCTTCTTCTTCTTCTTCTTCTTCTTCTTCTTCTTCTTCGTTTCTTTTTCTTTTTTAGTCTTCTCCATAAAGCAGAAAACAAATGAAAACAGCTCTGCCATTAGGTTGAGTGAGATAATTGCCTCAGGTGGTGGATGCTGTTTGTGTGGCATAATAATTGTGGTAGCCACATCATCTGTTACTGTCTGTTGGAAGACAGAGCTGTGTGGACCACATAGTCTGCTCTACATCCAGCCAACTAACCTGTTGCCCTCAGGTGTGACAGAAGACACTGACTCATTTCCATTGAAGAAGTTCATATTCAGTTGCCAGTCCAGCTCCTGTATGTGGAATGGGAGCAGGGCGCCATCTTGTCTTCCTCCTCAGGTAGCAAAATGTTTTGAGTTACAGGCTGGCTGTGCCTATATCCATGAAAATCCAACGCGCCCCCCCCCCCAATTCCTTGAGTAGTCAATAATAGCCTTTATCATAACTTTATCGTAATTTTCCAGGTATGTCCCTGATTTAGAGAAGCCACCCCGGTTTCTGATTTGATCCCGGAATGTCCCACTTTTCCTTAGGACGTCCCTATTTTCACTGGAGTATTGTTGAAGGGTATCGAGTTTTCTGACCCCCGAGTCAGGTTTTTTTAAAATGTTTAATGTTTTACTATGTTTTTATATATGTTTGAAACTGCCCAGAGTGGCTGGGGCAACCCAGTAAGATGTCTGGGGTATAAGTAGTAAAATTATCATTATGGAGTAGGGTGTCCCTGTTTTCATCGGGGAAATGTTGGAGGGAATGTAAAATGAAGGGGCAGTTTCTCATTTATTAGGCTATACCAGAGTTGTTGTTCATCCATGGGGCAAAACTGGATACTGTATAGCGGAGGCTGAAAAAATTGTTTAAATTGTGAGTTTGCTGCAGTCTTATATGAAGCTGGGACTGAGGAATCTGATTTAGACATGGGATGGGGAATTTGTGATCCTCCAGTTACTGTTAGATTCCGGCTCCCATCAGCCTCAGCCAGCATTGCCAATGGTCAGGGATGATGGGAGTTGTAGTCACACAACTGCCAAAGGGCTATGGATCCCCTATTCCTGGCCCAGATCTTTGTTTTGTTCTGCAGTCCTGATCACTTTACAGAATATAGGAAGAAGAGAAGGTAGATGGGGAGGAGGAGGAGGAGGAAAAGAATGTGAATTAATAATTATTTATCATGTTGAAAACAACAAAGGGGAAAAAACTATTTTCATGATTGGTTTAGTTGGTATTTGCATATGCACAATGACTTCGGGAAAGATGTCTGTTTTTTTCACACTGTCATCTTGACACATGAAAATCAAGTGGAGAATAGCAAGAAAGCAAAACAGGAAAAAGTTGTGTTTCCCCCCACAGTTCTGCAAATCTTGTGTAATGTAGTAGAAGATCACATGCAACTGAAGTTTTAAAAGGTGCTTCTTCTTCCTCTATCCCTCCCTGAGTAGGTTAAAGAATACTACAGGTACTACAGAATCACAAGGATTGCCAGGGTAACAGAGATGAGCCAGCTGTCATGAATTGAATAATTCCCTATCATACTGTAAGAGAGAGGAGGCAGGAAAGGGCTGATGGAGGCTAGGGCTGGTGACCAAATCTGCTCTTCAGGAGAGGCGGAGAGAGCGAGAGTTTGGCTGCAGAAAACCTTGTTGAACTCAGTTTAAACATTTTGACTGCTGGAAATCATGTTTGTTTATCCACAATAGGGAACTGAAACTGAACTCAAGGCAACTTTTTTTCTTTCTTAAAAAAACCCCCTCTTCATTTAAATCCTGACCGTCGAGAATCTTGGAGAGGGGATGTTTGAAGATATTGTGACTATGCTCTGTAAAGCTGGACAAAGCTTTCTTGATTTTTTTTAACACCCTGGGACCCAAAACTAGTCATTCTACACAGCAGGAAACAAGTAGATCACAGATGCAGACAAGGGGTGCATCCCATTTTATCTCTTTCGTGGTGACCCACTGTCCTCAGTTTCCCAAAGGGATGGTGGTTGCTATATTCTCAACAACCATAGGCAGCCTGCAAGCAGTTTACATTCAAAGTAGGAATTCTCAAACCCTTTCTTACATGGAGGAGGGAAGGGAGTCTTAAAAAAAATAAAAATAAGATTTATGACTCAGTTTCATAATCTCTTATTTGACAGCAGCTGGTGATACAAAGTGTGGAGTCTATTGGATTAGTTTATATAACAGATGGCTCTGTTTTCAAATTTACTCCAAATGTTCGGATGCTTCACTAAATTAATATTTCCCATCTGATGATGGGCTAAGCTTGAATCACTTACTTTCCAAAAACCAGAACAAAAAACCAACAAAAGAGTTCAGAAAGAGCATCTGGGATATTCACGCTTTATTTTAAAATGATAGGCTGGAGACATTTGGACAGGATGCAAAGTTAGGTTGAAGTCAAGGTGTGGAATGTAATAAATGATCATGTGCTACTCTTGGTTTCATGAATCACCTCTATGTGGAGTATGAATGGTTCTTGTAGAGGGGATGCAAAGGGAGCAAGGATGGTGAACCTCTCCTAGGGCCACATGCTATTCTCCTGAGGCTGCTGAGAACGCACGGTTTTGCTGGAGGTATAGCCCCTCAAACACATGGACACAACCATGTTGAAATGGCTTGAGCAAGGGCTTTGGGAGATCACATGACTGGCAAACTATGGCTGGGCAAAATAAAAAAATTCCTTCAGTAGCACCTTAAAGACCAACTAAGTTTATATTTTGGTATGAGCTTTCGTGTGCATGCACACTTCTTCAGATGCCATGCACACGAAAGCTCATACCAAAATATAAACTTAGTTGGTCTTTAAGGTGCTACTGAAGGAATTTTTTTATTTTGCTTCGACTCAGACCAACACGGCTACCTACCTGTAACTAGAACTATGGCTGGGCAGTGACGGAAAGATGACTGTCCATAGCCACAACCATATCTGCAGCAGCCCTGCTGTTCGTGCTGTCCAGGGCAGAAGGTGGGAGACAGGAAAAAGCCTATGCTAGGTTACACCAGCATAGTGTGCTGCAAGGTGATGGCAGTGAGGCTGGATCAGGATCCAATAGCACTCAGCATCACTCCACGGGTGGACAGGCAGGGCTGTTATGGGCTGGCCAGAGGGAGACCTCCTCCTCATTTGTGTGGGAAATGGATCGAGGAGTAAATCTGTAGATTTAGATCTAAACCTCCTATCCCACATGTGTGGGAGAAACACAGAAGTAATATGGATGTGAAGCCTTTTTTTAGCAGAGTAAAACACTTAGAAGTTTTGCAGCTTATTAAAGCTTAGGAATTAGGCAGTTATATCTTTTTATCCCTTCTATTTGTGGTCTGTTGACCTCCTCTTTTCCACCCCGTTGCAGAGAATGAACCACATGTTTTCAGTAAGAGGAACAGGAAAAAAGGGGTTACTTACATTTCAATGCAGGCAGCAAATACAACAAAGTAGTGTGCAGAAAATTGCTCTTAAGTTACAGTAAAATAAAAGCTGGCAATCTTAGCTAAAATTGCTGAAAGCAGGAGGTTTAGTCATGCATGTCTGGTCAGCTTGGAGGCATGGTGGAAAAAGAGAGTCTCCTCCTCACAGGCAGAAGGAAATATAAAGTCATAGCTGCCAAGTCTCCCGCTGAAAAATGCAGGATCAGCAGCGGCACGGCACCGGAAGTCGCTTCTACGCATGTCCGGACATGCGTGGAAGCAACTTCCGGTGCCGCTCTGCCCGATTTTTGGTGCCCCAGAGCGGCACCGGAAGTCGCTTCTACGCATGTCTGGACATGTGTAGAAGTGGCTTCCGGTGCCATGCTACCCATGTATGGGCACCAGAAATCGGGCTGCGCCAGGACCAAAATGGAGCCTCCCTGGCAGGTAGGAAATCCGGGGGATTTACGGGATTTTTTCCAATCCGGGCTGCCAGCGGGAAACGGTTTAAAATATGGGGGTTTCCCGCGAAAAATGGGAGACTTGGCAGCTATGTATAAAGTATTGTCTTCTTTGTTACAGAGTTCTTGCCTAGATAAGGCAAAGGAAGTGATCACACACAGAGGGTGCCCTCTGGGAAGTTCAAGAACTCTGTGTACTAGCCCTGTGCCTGTCTAGCACAAACACCACAATTCATACATACCCCAGTGTGGCAGAATCAGGGGGTTGCATTGTGTCATAAAGCATGTACCGTGTTTCTCCAAAAATAAGACACCGTCTTATATTTATTTTTCCTCAAAAAAACACATGGTGGCTTATTTTCAGGGGATGTCTTATTTTTTACTAAGTATGCCTATCACTATGGCTTATTTTCGGGGTATGGCTTATTTTCGGGGTATGGCTTATTTTCGGAGAAACACAGTAAGTGCCTTGACCCTTTACTCTAATGGGGGAAAGTTTAAGATATCTTATTTCCAATTCTGTGGATTCAATGTCTTAACACTAAAATTGTTTTTATCTATTGCTTAAATGAGCCTATGGGTTTGGACTTCTGAGTCAACCTTCATGCTGGTCAGACCAATCCTATGCTGTACAGCAGATGGAAAATTAGTGGTAGAGGAACTACCATACCCAAAGCCCTCTCTCATACTAGCAGGCCAAAAGGTAATGGGGGCAATTTCTCACCTTTTCTTCATGCTGGTTCTCTCTCTCTCCTTCCCTCCCTCCCTCCCATTGGTTCCAGTGAGAAGGAAAATTGGTATGTCAACTCCACAGCTCTTCCACATTTCCTATCATTACAGAGACACAGCCTGGGAAGGACGGGGGGCGGGGCGCTTAGGATCCAGTGGATCCTAAGTCTCCCCCAATGTTGGCCCTGGGACATACCAAAGGGTTGTGCTACATGCTGCTGGTTAATAGTATTGTGTATGAGGAATTGATTCACCCCCAAATGTCTAGAACGGGGAAAGAAAAATATCAATTAATAAGTATTATTCATCATTAAGGCACCCATTTTGGGTGCCTGGGAGCACATGATTGTTATTACAATGTGGTAGTTGCTTGAACACTGAGCAGTAGGCAAAAGGTGAGATGCCAACTCTTATTCATTGCTACGCACACAAAAACAAAGCGAACGTTGGGTTGAGCATCTCAAAAGCAGGAATTGTAGAAACGAGGGATGGAAAGCCAATGTTAGATCATCTACACAAGATTATTTCTCCTGCTAAGGCAAGCATTTTACTGCCGAACAATTGTTTCTTGCCCAAAGCCACAGAAGGAATTGGAGCGAGTGCCAGGATTAGAACCTGGCTCCTTGTGTTCTACTCAGGCAACCAGAGCGTGCTGCAGTAAAACAGTGTGCTCCAAACATTAATGAAAACCAGTTGCAATGACATGACCAGTTTGCTGTTGGTTGTTAAAATACCTCCTGTGGTTTGGACCCAACCGTGTGGACCTGCAAGGACTCGTGAGGAAACAGCCACCCCCACCCCGGTTTTCCCTCTTTGTCCTCAGGGTCTGAACATGATTTTTGTTGAAGGCCACAGCACTGCCTTGCTCAGCTCATCTATCACATCCAGGGATCCCAGAGCCATTTAGAAACAATAAATCTGGTGCCATGGTGTAGCCAAAATGCACAGAGCAGGCTCCAGGAGCCGGCTGGTCGCATACGCAGCAAAATGATTGAGCTTGGTCATATTCGCAGCCAAAATGGATTACCAGGATTACTGTTGCAGGAAAATTGTTTCACTGATGGTATCAGGAGTTGTCAACCTTTTCAGGTCTGTGGGGGCACATTTGGAATTTGGAGCGAATACTATGGGTGCCACTCCATCTGATCATTTTTCTCTTCCGTCACCCAGATCACACACACTCACCTTGCGAAAGACTGAGAGGAAGTGTGCACCCACACACCAATACCATATCTGCACCTTACACTTTGAGCACTATTATACCGCTATAAGAGCCATGGCTTCCCCCAAAGCATCCTGGGAATGTTATCTCCCCTCCAGTACTGGAGTTGTTACGTTTCCGAGTACAATTCAAAGTGTTGCTGCTGACCTTTAAAGCCCTAAACGGCCTCGGTCCAATATACCTGGAGCGTCTCCACCCCATTGTTCTGCCCTGACACTGAGGCCCAGCTCCAAGGGCCTTCTGGCAGTTCCCTCACTGTGAGAAGCGAAGTTACAGGGAACCAGGCAGAGGGCCTTCTTGGTAGTGGCACCAGCCCTGTGGAACGCCCTCCCACCAGATGTCAAAGAGAAAAACAACTACCAGACTTTTAGAAGACATCTGAAGGCAGCCCTGTTTAGGGAAGTTTTAAATGTTTGATGGACTACTGTATTTTAATATTTTGTTGGAAGCTGCCCAGAGTGGCTGGGGAAACCCAGCCAGATGGGCGGGGTATAAATAATAATAATAATAATAATAATAATAATAATAATAATAATATATATATTATTATTATTATATCACAGGGGTACATTTCCCAGAGTGGGAATTCTGGGAATTCTGGGAAATGTGGTTCTGTGAGGGGAATAGTGGATCTTCTCATTACCCTTAACAAACTACAGTTCCAGGATGCTCTGGGGGAAGCCATGACTATTAAAGGGGTATAATAGTGCTTCAAATGTAATGTGCAGGTGGGACCTTCATTTTTCTATGGGATCTAGTAAAGGTTTGATCCAGGCCTTGACAAGCACATAGAACTATGAGCAAGGTATTATCACTTAAACTCAAAATCCTCTTTTTTAAAAACAACAACAACTGTGTGCATCAAACCTCTGGAACATTCAGTGCTACAAACGAACACATTTTGTTATAGTAGGAGCTGATCATTATTTTTTTTGGCCCAAATTCTAAAAGTTGTTAATTAAGTAAAACTCCCTCCGGTTTCTATGGGAATTTTGCTGGTATGACCACAGAATTTGGCTAAGTTTTTATTGTTCGCGATTGACATTATATTTGATGCTGTGCAGAACCCAAAAAATAGGCTACACTTGTCCTGAGAAACCTGCAGTTTAAACAAATGGACAACGACCCCATATGCATTGAGAAACGCCTTATGAGTAAGTTATGAACTAATGGTTTGGGCTGGGATCCGAGGAAGAGAGGCGCAGGCTCATAAGCAAACTGCATACATAGCTGGAGCATTGCTTGCTGTTTTCGCCATTGCATTTCCTGTCGTGAAGAGGTAAGGAAGACTAGTTGACATTTTAGGCATAGCTGCCAAGTTTTCCCTTTTCTCGCGAGGAAGCCTATTCAGCATAAGGGAAAATCCCTTAAAAAAAGGGATAACTTGGCAGCTATGATTTTAGGGTAGAACTAGGCACATACTTCTCTCTCCCTACCACGTGTTCTCTGAAAGCCAGGAATAACCAGAAAACTAATCATTCACTAGTGGGACACGGGTGGTGCTGTGGGTTAAACCACAGAGCCTAGGGCTTGCCGATCAGAAGGTCAGTGGTTCGATCCCCGCGATGGGGTGAGCTCCTGTTGCTCGGTCCCTGCCAACCTAGCAGTTCGAAAGCATGTCAAAGTGCAAGTAGATAAATAGGTACCACTACAGCAGGAAGGTAAACAGTGTTTCCGTGTGCTGCTCTGGTTCACCAGAAGCAGCTTTGTCATGCTGGCCACATGACCTGGGTTGAACAAACTAATAGGTCACTTTATTAATTACAAAACAGACAGACAGGCAGTGGGAAACTATTGGGGTTTATTTATCTGTTTTATATTTCTATGTATTTTTTAAATGTAGCTTAGAGATTTTTAAATATTAAGCAATATAGAAAGGCTTTCAAATAAATAAACAAACAAACAAACAAACAAACAAATAAATAAATAATATTATCACATGATGCTGATGTTTCGGACATCTAGAAGTTGTTTTAGAAGCTCCTCCTTAAGCTGGAGCTGATTCTCTGTTATCCTATCTTGAGCACTGGATATTTTAAAAATTCATATACCAATAAAATTTTAATTAATAAATTGTAGGATGTTTCGCAAATACAGAGGGTGATATCCACTGTTAGTCATATTCAGACCTATTACAACCAAAGGGCTCAGCCTACACTGAGTAGTATGACTCAGTTGGATATCATCCAATACCTGTCTTATTTTACCCACATCACCAGTCCTTCTTCTGTTCATCATTATAAATGAGAAGGGAAATAAACTTTATCTTAAACAAGATATTTTTTTGTAATTCTTATTTTTTGTAATTTGTATATTTGAAAGCAGGGCATTGGAAACCAAATCTGTATTATTCTAGTCAGACCTGCCTGAATTGTTGCTAAGAAATCTTAGCCTCATTCAGAATTCTCACCTTAGTTTAGGTATCCTTAGAATTAAAAATAAATAAATAGTGTAGCTGGTACCCTACTTGTAATTTTTAACACACACACACACACACACACACACACACACACACACACACACACACCCCTTTGTAACCTTTCCTCATAGAGGAATTGCTCTGGTCCCATAGTTAGTTTGCCATTTTCAGCATCTTTCCTAACTCTACGATATCCTTTACCTGGTACCCTAGAAACCTCTGCAACACACAGCGGGTTCTGGGACAGACTTGCAGGCAAGAGTGTTTTCCAAAGCTGGAAAGCTCGAGAACCACTGAACTAGACCAAGTAATCCCTTCCCAATTGAGCAGAAGGACTCCAAAGGAGTGACTACTGAACTTAATAAGCAGCATCCTCAAATCTTGACTGAAATAAATCCTGTTTCTGATTACGAATTCCAGAAGGGCTTGTGCAGGCAAAGGTAGCTGTGGGAAACTAGCCGGTATCAACGCCTCCCCCCACCCTTCTCCTTCAGCTCCACTCAGAGCAGGTTTAGGAATAAGCTGTGCAATCCTAACAGTCTTATTTCACACACTGAGGGTGAGTTAAGGACAGCTTTTCCAACCCCAGTGATAAATTTCCTGGCTTTTGTGGCCTTCAGTTATATCCTTAATGTTGCTTGGACATTTTTCAGTGTGGTTGAATGTATACTAGAACTTGTTCTTTTGTGACAACAGGATTTATCCTGGCTTCTGTTCCAATACCACTGGAAACTGGAAGCAGGCTCAGGAGTGTGAGCTTGTTCTCTAAACATTTTAGAGACTCCGCCACCATTTCTGTGCAGGTTTTGGGTAGCAGCGCTGAAATCCTTCAATAATAATAACAACAAAAAGCCTGTGTTAATCTAATGTCAACAGGGCATGCAATCTTACTGCCTAATTGGCCAGTTTAGCATTAGGAAAGCAGGGGAAAGAAAAGAACATGAGTGCCTGCATATGTTCTTCCTTTATGTGCACCAATGTATGCAGAAATTGACCACACAGCTCAAGACATTTCACTGCTGCATTTGGCCAGTGGTTTAGCAAAGTCAGGTGGTACCCTGGACTGCAATCTACTCATAGTGAAAAAAAGACTGGCTGTGATCTACCCATTGTCATTGCCAGTTGTTGTTCAGCATTTTTTAGGGGCGGGTTGGCCAAAGTTGTTGAGTTTTTTGGGGGAGGTTACAGGGTTTGGGTCTTGAGTTGAGGGAACTTCTGCTTCTATCCTTCCCTCCACCCTCCACTTGTTTGCTCGCCTGCCTCCTTCCCGTCCTCTCCCTGTCTGCATGCCTCCTCCAGCGTGGTGTAGTGGTTAAGAGCGGTGGACTCGTAATCTGGTGAACCGGGTTCGATTCCCCGCTCCTCCACATGCGGCTGCTGGGTGACCTTGGGCTAGTCACACTTCTCTGAAGTCTCTCAGCCTCACTCACCTCGCAGAGTGTTTGTTGTGGGGAAGGAAGGGAAAGGAGAATGTTAGCCACTTTGAGACTCCTTCGGGTAGTGATAAAGCGGGATATCAAATCCAAACTCTTCTTCTTCTTCTTCTTCTTCTTCTCTGGCAGCCTGGGAGTGTGGGGCTGTCAAAATGGCAAAGTGATGCAACTCCCCCCTTCCCCCGACGGCTCACAGTAGGCGGGAGTCACGGGCAGGCAACATGCCGAATGTCACCCTCCTCGGTGATGACACCCGAGGTGGTCCTCCCCCACTGCCCCCACCTTGATCCGCCCCTGCATTTGGCTACACTGTGCAATCCAACAACGGGGTCAAGTGTACCCCCTCCCCAGATTTCTCTCTCTGGCCCTCAGAATGATTTCCTGGCCACATCCCCTTCTTAGTCACATACACTCCCCCCAGGGCCACACTTCTTTTATACTCCTTGTGACTGTTGTTGCCTGGCTGGAATGTATCCTTGAATTCTGATTAAGCTTCTCGGTGGCTTGGGTGATTGATAGAGAAGGGTGAGTAAGTGTCTGTAGAAATTAGCCTATTGTCCAAAGGTTAAAAAAAATAAAATCATTTGCTCCTTTGCCCACTTCAACTCTGGCTCAAGGCTGCCCAAATGTCAACTTTTGATCTTAGCAGCTGGCTATAGATTATAGCATAGACACTATGGGGGTCTGCCATCCTCCTCGCCCTTCCCCCAATTAACTTCTGTCTCCAGGGCCCATCAAGGGCCTTCCCTAGGTCTCAGGTTTTGCCCGCAAAATCTCAGGATCTGGAATGGTCCTGAGTTGGCATCCCTATTATTATTTTGTAATAAAAATCAGCATTGATGACTAAGGAAAGACTAATGGCATAATGGGAAATTGCTATCGGCCTCCTTTGGTGTGTAAGTGGCTGGTGGTAGTCCATTGCCATATGGATTGGCAGAAACTACCACAGTGACAGAACCCAGGTTAATCCAGATGTTTCATTGTTCTTTGATTTACACATACAGTATTGGCATTCTTTGGTGAGGTTCTTCTCTCACCTTGCAAAGGAGTAGGGAATTGGCATTTAGAAAGAAACATATGTATACATGACCCAGTGACCATAGCTGCCAAGTTTTCCCTTTTCTCGCGAGGAAGCCTATTCAGCATAAGGGAAAATCCCTTTAAAAAAGGGATAACTTGGCAGCTATGCCAGTGACTAAAGTATTAACACAAGGTTGCCTCAGATTATCTCTGAGTATTGTGGAAACAGCTGTTGTCTAACTTAGTATATTGCTCTTTCAGATGCGATAAACCTACAGAAAAATATTCTGACAGAGCAACTTTGTGTCTTTGTCTACTGCACCGAGCAATCAATGTGTGTTCAGATAGATTTCTCCTTCTAGATCACTTCTGTCTTTCTAAATCTTCAGTGTACAGTGGTGCCTCGCAAGATGAATTTAATTCATTCTGCGAGTCAATTCGTTTTGCGAAAAATTCATCCCATAGGAATGCATTGAAATTTCTTTTTTTGCCCATAGGAACGCATTCATTAAATTTCAATGCATTCCTATGGGAAACCGCGATTTGCAAAACAAATTTGTCTTGCGAGTCACCATCAGATCGCAAGACACATTCGTCTTGCGAAAAATTCGTCTTGCAGGGCATTCGTCATGCAAGGTACCACTGTAATACAAACAAACCATGTTAAACTAACATAATGAGATGGCTGAATAGCAAGTTCCTTAGAACACAGTAAATTTTAATCTGCTGCAATCATTCTCAGTAGTTACACTCCAGTCCTTTCTGGTTCTGTGCGTTGTTGGAGTTTTTCCTTATTGACTGTCCTAAATATTTGGTTCATCTGTTTTCACACGCTATTTGGTATCTTCCTGAAAACAGGTCTAGTTGCTCTTTTTTTGTTATTACAGCATCCAGCTTGGCAAGTAGTAGAGATGCATTTCGAACTCACTGCTTTGCACATCTAATGCCAGCTTGGTTTTTTTTGTTTTTGTTTTTTTGACATTGCCATATTTGTAACAATGATTTCAAACGTGATATGATTGGATAATTTACTCTAGCTCTTGATGTCCACTATCCATACTTTTTTCTAGACGTTTGAAGATGAAAAGAAAGCTTTTGCCTCAGGCATGCAAGCATGAAGGCAACCCAGAGATCACAGTGGAACAGTGGGCATGGTTTGGTGGCAATGACCTTGTAGGCCAAATTAGACTGCTCAGTGTGTCCTATATGGCCTTGGGCTGGAATTTCCCCACTCTTTGTTTAGGCTGTATGATACACTCTAATTTACCTATTCCAAACCTTTCTGAGTTCCTGGACTACCTTTCAAACAACAGTTATGGATTTAGCTTTCTGTAAGGAGCCAAAATCTCCCTCCAACAATTTAGGAGATGCTGAAGTGCTCAAAGCAGATGGCCCATAAATAGACACCAACAAATGTTGTAGTGGAAGACACCACCATTCAGCACTTGCTGGTAATTGATGTTTAAACTGCAAACAGGGAATGACATTTCCCCACCCCACCCCCCAGGTAAAAATTGTCTCTTAAATTGCTAACACTGAAGGTAGTATAGATCCTTTCTTTTCATTATACTAGCCAGCCAAAGATGAGTGTTACATAAGCTATGTCTAAAATTACCCAAGCTGGGGTATTCGTAGAAGAATAAATTTGCCAATCATTTGTATGTGCTAACCTATAAGCTTTTAACATCTAAAAACCTCCTTCCGATATTGGCTGCTATTGATAAATTGATAAATGGAGAGCTGTAGAAGCCTTTGAAACATCCACACGGATAGCTCACACCTGAGCCATTGGTTCTTTCACTGGTGGATTGAAGGCAGATGTATTCTCGACCTTTCACTATTCAGCTGGGAGTCCTCATGTTGATTCTTGCCTAAATATTCTGCAGGGTAAAAACACTCTATTTCTTCCTTGGAACAGGGATCAGTTTAAGTGCAATGTTATTTGAGGGGAGGATAGTGAGTCCTATTACATTTGCAATCTGGCAAGAAATTATTTCTTGTCATGCATATGGGACCTAACAGAACGTTCAGTCTCTGCCTCCCGCCCCTCTGGAATCGGGGCGATGTTTATGCATATTATTAAAATTAGCAATGTCTAAAAACCTAGCAGCATCTCAGAGTGAAAATGTAGTTGGTTCTGGATTTCTAATGGCTCTGAGTGTTGGGGTTATTGCAATCTATCCAGCTCTCTAGTGCTAGGCAATGAGCAATCGCCTGACCTGCTTTCATGTGTGGGGAACCTTTGGCCCTCCAGATGTTCAGTGAACTACAACTCCCATCAACCTCAGCAAGCATGACCAATGATTTTTAGTTCAGCAACATTTGGAGGGCCAAAAGTTCTCCACCATGTGTGATGGCATTGGTGGTACCGTGTGAGAGTTGCTTCCATCAGGCTAGATCAAGCATCCCCAAACTTCGGCTCTCCAGATGTTTTGGACTACGATTTCCATCTTCCCTGACCACTGGTCCTGTTAACTAGGGATCATGGGAGTTGTAGGCCAAAACATCTGGAAGGCCGCAATTTGGGAGTGCCTGGGCTAGATCCATACCTCTCAGGTAACGTTTCAGTAACTGAATCATGTGAGCTGTGTAGACCATGTTCTGGGAAGTTCCCACATTAGCACAGCTGCCCATTTCCTGTAGAGAACTCACAAGGGAATTTCCAGTGCGAGTCACCTGTTTTACACACAATGCAGCTATCCAAATATTATCTTAGATGTGAGATCACAGCACACTAGTCAAATAAGCCCTGGTGGCCATAGCTGCCAAGTTATCCCTTTTTTAAAGGGATTTTCCCTTATGCTGAATAGGCTTCCTCGCGAGAAAAGGGAAAACTTGGCAGCTATGCTGGTGGCGACTGATAGAGTCAAAGAGAGAAGTAGGGCAGTGAGAAAGCGAGAATGGATGAGCTGGTCTAGTTGCTTTTGTCAGTCACAAAAGGGGAAGCTATTCTGTTCAAGACAAATAGCCATTTTGAATATTTAATTAATTTGGTAAGTGGCCACAGTGTCCTTTTTGTTCAGGCACAACCTGTGGCAGACAAAGCTAAAATGCTGGACATAAAGGATATTCCTTTTTTTTAAAGAATTTGTATACACACACGCGTGTGCATGTACTTGTGTTCATGTATGTTCATGTACAGTCATATGCATGTGGATTGCTGCATTTCAGGGTTCGACCTGAAGTTTCAAGATCTTGGCCATTGTCTCAGCATCTCCTTGGGAGACGATTTGCCTGGAAGACTAATTTGAATACTTAAGTATAACTGTATGAGCTTTCTGGTGTTCTATTACAGTGGTACCTCTACTTACAAATAACTCTACTTACGAATTTTTCTACTTACAAATGGAGCTCCATCCGCCATCTTGGATGCGGTTTAGATAGGATTTTTTCTACTTACGAATTTTTAGATAGGGTTGCTTCGACTTACGAATTTTTTCTCCCAATGCATTCCTATGGGATTCGACTTACAAATTTTTCGACTTACAAATGTGTGTTCGGAACGCATTAAATTTGTAAGTAGAGGTACCACTGTAATTTGGTTTATCAGAATAGTCACTCTCCTGCCTCTCTTTTTCCGACTACACACGTTGATAGTCCTTCAACATTTGGAATCCATTTTGCAGTTCAGGTTAGTTAGTTGCCTTTCCCCTCTAAAATGATATCATAGAGTTGGAGAAGTGTCAGAAAAAGACAACCAAAAAATGATCTATGATATAGAACATCTTTCTTTATGGCAAAAGAGAATGGGATGATGATGATGATGGCTGAATTGCAACTCATTACCAAGCTTAAAACCATGGAGAGACCTGGTCCGAATAAAGACATTGGATTCTTATCTCATTATACATGATAAAGCTTTCTTTAGCCATCTCACCCCTTGCTTTTTCCTGCAAGACCAATTACAGTCGTTAACAGTTGTCAACAGGTTTACCACTCCTATCAGCCAATCACCCATTCCCACTACCCTTCTGAGTAATACCCCTCTCCACCCTCTGACTATACATAAGAGGTTTGCTTATGCAGACAATTAAAGAAGAAACCCCTCTTTTTTACAGTTAGCTGGTGATTTGTGATTCTGCTTGTTTTTATTACATATGTGTTGTTGCTGCTGTATACAACTTTGATATGTTTTATGTAATTGGCTGCTATTGTGATGATATAACAATGTGCAAGTGTCTTGGGGGTAGCCATGATCACTACCAACGGAAACTCCATCTTTGGCAGCAGCGTACCTTTGAACTTCCAAAGGAAAAGCTAGAGGGAAATATTATCTCCATCATGCACTGCTTACAAAGTTCAAGGCAGTCTTTGCCAACCTACAGTTGGTCTCTCCATCATAGCTGCCAAGTCTCCCGTATTCCCTGGGAAACCCCTGTTTTTCCAGCTGTTCCCAGCCGAAAAAACGATTCCCCCCCCCCCCGATTTATTCTGGTGCAACGGCCATTTTGGAACTGGGCGGAGCATGCTCAGAAGCGACTTTAGATGCTGCTTTGCCCAGTTCCAAAATGGCTGCAGCGTGACTTCTGGTGCGGCAGCCATTTTGGAACAGGGCAGAGCAGCATCAAAAGTAGCTTCTGAGCATGCTCCGCCCAGTTCCAAAATGGTGACAGCGCTACTTCTGGTCTGCTACTTTCGGTCCAGTACCTTATTTCTCAGGCCGGAACTTGGCAGCTATGCTCTCCATTTCCCACCTTACCAGTCTCAATGGACACCAGCCGCCACTGACTCCAGCTCCCATCAGCCCCAGCCAGTACGGCCAAGAATCAGCAATGACGTGAGTCGGAGTCTAGCACATCTGGAGGGGCACAGGTTTCCCCATCCCTGATGTGGAGTATCATTATAGGCTGTGCTATTTTTGCCAAGTGCTGATATAACACAGAGATGTGTTGTAATCCTAGGATTTTAAATGTATGGCATTTTTTACCCTGAAGCTGTGGACAATCAATCATCAACTTCCCTGACACACACACACGAAAAACAATGGCAGCGCTCCCATTTAAACTTAAGTTTTGTTGACCCAAAATGACTCCAGTTTAATGCTGCTCTCCTTCGGAAAAAAATCTTTAAAGAAGCAAAATGGTTATTCGGGCAATATTCTTAAAAAACAACAACAGTTGCACATGGATCCAAGATGGTAGTAGTAAGTAGTGGTTGTTGTTATTTGGGAAGGCCATAGCTCAGTGGTAAAGCATCTACTTTGCAAGCAGAAGGTCCCTGGTTCAATCCCTGATGGCGTCATCAGGCAGCATTGGGAGAGACTTCTGCCTGAAAACCCCTATACGGTTAAGTCCAGTCAAAGGTGACTATGGGCTTGCGGCACTCATCTCGCTTTCAGGCCGAGGAAGCCGGCGTTTGTCCACAGACAGCTTTACGGGTCATGTGGACAGCATGACCAAGCCGCTACTGGTGCAATGGAACATCATGTTGGAAACCAGAGCGCACAGAAACGCTGTTTACCTTCCCACCACAGCGGTACCTATTTATCTACTTGCACTGGCTTGCTTTCAAACTGCTAGGTTGGCAGGAGCTGGGACAGAGCAACAGGAGCTCACCCCCGTTGCGGGGATTCGAACTGCCGACCTTCTGATCGGCAAGACCAAGAGGCTCAGTGGTTGAGACCACAGCGCCACCTTCCCAGCCACTGTCTGTCAGTGTATACAGTACTGAGTTAGATGGACCAGTGGTCTGACTCGGTATAAGGCAGCTTCCTATGTTCCTGTTCCTGTTCCTGTTATTATTATTATTATTATTTCTTACCCACCTTTCACAATAAGGTCCCAGGGTGAATTGCAATGAAATAAAATATCAAAACACTTTAAAACAAATTACAGCATCAAATGTTACTGTCAGGCTAAAGAGGTGTGCCTTCAGCATACAGTCTTTAGCAGTATAATGAAGGTGCCTGATGCATTTCTATGGGAAGGAAATTCCATAGGCTGCCACGGTGAATCTCAGACTATCGCACCCCAAACTTCTGAGAGCAGTGGAAGCACCAAGAGTGTCCCCTCTGCTGATCTTACCTCTTGAGAGTTTGTAGGAAAGGAGGTAGGTAGTCTTTCTGATACTTGGGACCTAAGTCTGCTAGGGCTTTAAGCACTAACGTGAGCACCTTAACTCGGACCTGGAAATGAAATGGAAACAAGTGCAGCTGTTTTTAAAGAGGGGTTCTATATGATGTTTCTGAGTCATTTCCAAGAGCAGCACCAAGCTAAGTGCATTGCAACAATCCCTTTTGGTTGTTTACCAAAGTTTGGCATACCATAGCCAAGTCATCATTTAAAGCCCTAAACGGCCTTGGTCCTGTATACCTGAAGGAGCGTCTCCACTCCCACCATTCAGCCCGGACACTGAGATTCAGCACCGAGGGCCTTCTGGCGGTTCCCTCATTGCGAGAAGTGAGGTTACAGGGAACCAGACAGAGGGCCTTCTCGGTAGTGGCACCCGCCCTATGGAACGCCCTCCCAGCAGATGTCAAGGCAATAAGTAACTATTTTACTTTTAAAAGACAACTGAAGGCAGCCTTGTTTAGGGAAGTTTTTAATGTTTGACGCTGTATTGTTTTTAATATTCAGTTGGAAGCCGTCCAGAGTGGCTGGGGAAACCAGATGGGCGGGGTATAAATAATAAATTGTTGTTGTTGTTGTTGTTGTTGTTGTTGTTGTTGTTGTTGTTGTTATCTCTGTCCAAGAGTGCTGTAGCTGGCAAACCACCCAGACATGGAAATAGGCATTCTCCTAGTCAGTGAGGTCACCTGGACCTCCAGTGACATTGTTGGGTTCAGGAACACCCCCAAGCTGCCGATCTGCTCCTTCCAGAGGGGTTTGGGACTGTCCAGAACAGGCTATCATCCCACCTCCTGGACTCAAGAACTTGGAGCACACTTTCAGGATTTAGCTTCAGTGTATTGGTTGTAGTGGTATTATGTGAATTGAACAAATACAGGAAACCCAGATGAAATTTTTACAGAAGTACTCCTCATTTGGATAACAGTGAACTTTTATCAGTGCCTCTTTCTTGAAGTTTCCAACAGCAATGTAGTGGAGAACACAGCACCCACGTCATCTTATTTGGCAGAGGAGGGGAGAAGTCAAGTTCTTTGTACTGTACAAGAACTACTTCCAAGTGTGTGTGTTTTTTTCACCTGTAAGTGACTACTTCTAGACAGGCGGCACCTAGTGCTATCCAGTCATTGCTCTTCTGTTGTATGCAACAAACAATATTTGAAAATGACTTTCCGCATGTGTATTTTCCATGTGTACATCCCATATGTTCCATTCACACCAGTGGTAAACCTTCACGATCCTCTCTGAACACAGCATTTTCATCAACTAAAAAGACGCATACGTGAAGACTATCTGATGTAACATGTTACATCTCACATGGTGTCACAATGTAGGTGTAGGTTTCTGTCAAAAGACCCTAAACACAAAATTTGGTTGAATAGGGCTTTCTAAGTAAAACTGTCGCAATGAAACTGGGCTTAGGGTGAAGGACAGGGTAAAACACCCACACCCACACCACAGATGAAGGCATGAGGACACACACACCTTTTATTATTTGGTGTTCTTCACTGTGACATGGGTGTAGAATGTTGTCCCGTAAGTGAACCTCTTCTGCAAACAAATCAAAATTAAGGAGGTTTGAAATATGCGCCTACTGACCGACTGTAGTGTGTTAAGAGTGCCGGGAGTAGTAGCTCTGCGAGGCAGTAAACTACAATTTCCCAGATTCTTTGAGGAAAGCTGTGTCCTTTCAATGTATGGTATGAATGCAACCCTAAAGTCAGCATCTCCCTGGGAAAGCAAACCTCAGCCGTGCTGCTTTTGTAACTCTGTGGCTGAGTGGCAGTCATCAACAACAGCTGGTTCCATTCACTTGCATGTACTTACATGTGCACAATGTTTGGTTCCAAACTGGGAATGAGAGGATAGGGGTCTGGAGGACAAAAGACGGAAGAGAGGGCTGTTGCTGTTGCTGCTGTTCTCTCTACCCCTTGTATGATGGCACAGGTTGATAATTCAGGAGCCCAACACCCTCTGGATGGGGTCCTTATTGCATCTATTGTTTCAGAGTTTCATCAACTGGTTTAAGGTTTTTTTTGTGTGTGTGAATTAGTAAATGAGGAAATCGCAAATCAATGTAATGTGTGTAACCACAATGACTCAATCATGTATCTTGTGCCAAATGGCAAAAACGAAGATTTCTGAAATACCTTTTAGCAATTCCATTAGCTGGAAGATGTTTGCATGCAAGAGGAAATCTGTTACTAACTCGCTCTTTGTTTCCCGTTTAAATTCACCTTATGGATTTTGTTGAATCTTTTATAGAACCACTCATCTGAGCTTAATACAATTTGGGTGTGCTCTCTTGACATTGCTGCAGGACAGCAACCCACAAATGGATATAATTAAAGGACAATATGAGGGGAAACAAACGAGGGCTTTGCTTAGAATAGATTGAGATAATTTTCTAGCATGCCTTCAAAGGAAGCATTGAAAATCAATCTGAATATTTAAATGTTAACTTTTTTTTAAATGTTAATAAGATTGGGGCAGACTGGCTTAATAAATTGCAGCACAATCCTATTCCATAGGAAAATAAAAAGAGCCTGCTGGATCAGGCCAATGACCAATCTAGTCCAGCATCCTGTTCTCACAGTGGCCAAGCAGGTGCCTATGGGAAGCCCAGAACCTGAATCTGCAGCAGCCACCCCACTTGTCATTCCCAGTGATTTGGAGGCAGACTGATGCAGCCGATGGGGCACCCCAGATGTTGTTAGGTTCTCCCTGGGAACTTAATGGGGTGGCAAGATCTGCTGAAATGTTTAGGTTGTGCCCTGGCACCCCCTAGGCTCGGGTTGCATCTACATGCTGATAAAACCATATACAGTGGTGCCTCGCTAGACGAATTTAATTCGTTCCACGGGTCTATTCTTATAACAAAAAACTTGTCTAGCGAATCCCATAGGAATGCATTGATTTTTTTTAAAAAAAATCTGCCCATAGGAACGCATTAATTGAATTTCAATGCATTCCTATGGGAAACCGCGATTCGCTAGACGAATTTTTCGTAAAACGAATTCGTCTAGCGAGGCAACCTCTGCTAGAAAAATCCTTCCTTTAAGCGAAAATTTCGTCTTACAGGGCGTTCGTTAAGCGAGGCACCACTGTATTCTAAAGATACCACAGCCTCCAATGACCTTCACTGCAAGGAAACCGAACCCTGAAAAAGGGCAGCACCCCCCTGGAGTCTCTTGCTGCTGAGGGATTGGGGTGTGCATAACAATATTGACATTTCTATTTTCATTTTGCTACTGCATGCTTCACTTGTTAATGGCACATCCAGGATTTTATCAGCAACCCCCTACAACGTACAAAAGAGGCCAGGGGGGAGGCAAGATGGTTATTATTCTTTTGTGTGTGTGTGTGTGTGTGTGTGTGACCCAGAACGTTTACGTGTGAGAAACGACCTGCGAGCAAGCTAGAACTGTCCGCCGAGGATAAGCGGGTGATGAAGCTGGGATGCTGGCAGAAGTCGGAAAATACTTTGGAACCGGCACTGCTGACACTCTGCTGAACACGAGCTTAAACAAAAGCAGTGGGAGTGAGGGACTAGGTCACCAAGGGGGAAGCGCAGGCTTCAGAAGAAAGGCCCCGATGAAACATCTGCAGGCTGCACCAGTGATGAGGAGCAGGGAAGCAGGAGACACCCACCCACCCACCCAGGTGCTCTGCTGCCAAACGGTCCGCAGTGCAAGCCAGCCTGATTTGTGTGTGGGATTTTCCTCTCCCCCCTGTTCTCTCCCCCCTCCCCTCCCCTCCAGATCAAAAGGACAGCAGCAAAGCAATCTGCTCTTTTTCGTGGTGGTTGTTGTTTGTCGAACAGAGCGCTTTAAGCCAAGGCAAGGATACTGGAGCATCTGTTCTAAGAAGCCACTTTAAAAATAATCTTATGATAGCATGGGGAAAACATCTGGTGAGCACGCAATAGACCACCAGTAACACCGTTGCGGAAGAAGGGAAAGTGGCGCGAGGAAGCTAGGGAAGAGGGCAGGAGTGGGGCCAGGCGGGAGGGCAAGTGTGCCCTGCAGGGTGGCAGGACCTATAAGCAAAAGTTCCCTTTTAATCATCCGCAGGAGGCAGGCAAATTTTGCCCCCATTGAGCTGTGTATATGGGAAGATATTACCCAATGTATGTGGCTTTGAAAAATCCCCAAAGAGAAGCATTGTGTGTTTGAAATGATGCAGCTAAACCTCGTACTCCTTGCACCCATCCACTTTCCACATCCTTTGCAAACATAAGAAGAGTCAGCCGGATCAGGCCAATGGCCCGTCTAGTCCAGCATCCTGTTCTCGCAGTCGCAAGCCAGGGGCCTTTGGGACACCTGCAAGCAAAACCTGAGGTTAAGAGCATTTCTCCTTCCCGCAGTCTCCAGTAACTCGGGTTCAGAAGCATTACTGCCTCCGACTGGTCCAAACACAGCTAAAACACAGGCAGTGCTTGCAGCTGCTGCCATTGTCACTGGCTTCACTGTTTTTAATTTCATTCATTAGTTAGGATGACAATGACTAGTGAAAATCGAGTGGTTGTTTTGTTTATCCAGTGATTCTATGCCGGAAGTTCTGTAGCCTGAAGGTTAAATACCAATAATACTAATACGACAAAAAAATATAAAACACCTCACCCATAAAATAAATCTTAACAGATTAACCATATGTGTTTCAGCAATTTATTAACAGAATTTGCTTATATTTTGCAAATTTAGAGAAGAAAAATGTATGTGTACTTGTTTTCAGATGATGCACGTACATGTTTTGGCAAACATCATAGTAGAAGAAGCACTCTCTCCTATGTAGGAGAGTTTCAGTCAATTAAATTTGCATGCATTCATATGTAAATCGACAATATTGCTGGGCGGAGAATCTTTGTGGATGATGCGTTGCAAATGAGTCAGCAACCACTATATTAGAAGGAAAAACGCATTTCATTAATTTCTGGTAGACTGTTCTCTTCTAAATACTTTTGGATTTCCTTTTCGTCTTTCTGTTCCTCTTTATACAATTTTTTATAATATTTTATAAATCTATCTTTAATCTGCTCTGGTTCAATAATTTCTTTTTCCTCATCTATAATTTTATTTATTACTCTTTCAATTTGTATTTCTTTACTAAGCCATGCTAGCATTCTGCCTGGTTTGTTTGCCTGTTCAAAATATCTTTGTTTTGCCCAAATATTTTTTTTTCAACTTCTCTACAGTATTTATTAAATTAAATGGATGGGATTGTAGATTTTTTTTATATGTTGAAGTGTTTCTTCATTTCTTGGTTTTTAAAAAAACTAATTCTTTTTCTTTCTCCCTTACTTGTTTATTTATTTCCATAATATTAATTTTTTTATTTCTCTTTATCCTCCCCATTTGTTGTATTCCATATCTTCTCATATAGGCCTTACTCGTCTGCCAAATTATTTTCCTATCTGTACCTTGACTTTCATTTATTTCAAAGAATTCTTTCAATGTTTCTTTCACTCTTATTACCCTTTGTTCATTTCTCCACACCTCATCATTCATTCTCCGCCTCCCCTTAGTGCTGTTTTTAAATTTCATATGCACCATTACTGGATTGTGGTCTGAAATAGATCTATTCAGTATTTCTGCTTTATCTAAATTTAACATCAATTTCTTTGATAACCAGATTGCATCAGTTCGTCCCCCTGATTTTTTCGCATCTGAGTAATAGGTAATATCCTTCACACTGGGGTTTTTTGTTCTCCAGGCATCATACAAATTAAAATTTTCAATTAGATGGAAAAAGGAGAGTGGTAGTCTACCTGAATTAGTTATTCTATCTCTTTGTGTTCTATCCATTTCTATAGATGTCACCCCATTTAAACCCCCTATAATTACTATATTTCTATAGATGTCACCCCATTTAACCCCCCCCCATAATTACTCTATTTCCACCCACATAATCCCATAATCTCTCTTCTAGGTTCCTGAAAAATTCATGCTTTCTATTATTACCGTAATCTTTACTGCCAAAACAATAGTTGCTGGAACTAGAAAAATGAAATAGAAAGTTTCAAGAGAATGGCAGCAAATGGAACAGCAGACAGTGGATAGCAATGGCTGCCTCTGAAGCTCTTGTGCTGGAAATAGCCAATAACCTTTTCAGTAGTGCCATGCTGATAATTCCTCCTGGTTATTCTCCATGAATTAACAAGAAAAGAATAAATTCATTAGGAAAGAAATAGCACCAGAAATTACAAAAAAGATGAGCAAACTTTCATGAAATATGGGCAGGTGCAGGGCTTTGGTCATGTCGATATTATTTTTTCAGGTGGGGCTTTGTGAGTGTCCTCTCTTTCATCTCACAAAACATCTCACCACTGCAGCCTTTCTAGGTGCCCATCCTTCAACAAAACCCAAGGTGAAGACTTCATGATGTAACACTTCCAGTGGACTTGGGTACTATGGTGCAAGGCCAAAACTTGGTACCACCCCAGCCCTCGCGCTGCTTCCCACATGCTTTAGCACACACATGCTAAAGCCAGAACTGGGACCTAGTACTAGGAATCCTATGCTTTAGTTTTTTGTGTGATTTCCAGCTCTTAGAAACACAGCCTCTGCTGTGCAGCAGCCTTGAGTTAGGATGATCACAATGAGGCAATAGAATCATTTACCTAGAGGCTTCTTGATCCGATGTTCCTCCAAAGAGGGTCTGTGTGTAGAATCCAGCATGCAGGAGAAGAAGGTACATTGGTGTGAGTGGGGAGCCAAAATCTACCCTTTCCCTGGGAGTTTAGTCTCATAGGCATTCATGGGAGGAAGGGGTAAGGTGAGGCAGGAAAGTGGTAGGGATGGACTGACTGCTTGTCAGGTGAACCTGAGGATATGATTGTGCCTACATGCTTTTAAATACTAGTTCCTGATTTATCAGGAAGTCTGGCAACCAGGCTGAAATATACTCGGGGTCGAGAGTGAATTTCATGCTCTTTATTCAGCTTGTAGTAGCAAAGGAGAAGAGAAGAATGGCACTTTCCCCAAAACGTCTGCTTATATACATTATTTACACAATGGGCCTTGCGTGATTGGCTACTTCAGGGCTGCACCTGTAGGCCAATCAGGTTGCAGATTCACTTCTGCCAGCAGCCTGATTGGCTGCTCCTGCAGGCCAATCAGGTTGCGGATTTACTTCCACCTGGAGCTGGATTGGGTGGCTCCTGCGAACCGATCAGACTGCTGCATTTTGGATCCTATTGTTCTAGGATTCAGCTCAGTACATAACACAGGTATTGCCTTATTGACTCAGGTTTGTCATTAATTTACATCGTATCATGTATTTGGCAAGAAAACAAACTGTTTCCTGAGTTGAGGGGACTACTTGGTGAAAGGAATTAACCTAACAAACCTTTGTTTCTGCCAATTTTTATCAGTTCCCCCTTTATTGCCACACATTAGGGCAAGGAGTCAGATAGTCTGGTCACGAGGGAATGGGGGAAAGGGTGAAGGAGAGGTGATTTCCCAGCATGCTCCAGAGGTCTTGTCAACTTTTCAGTCCAGCACATTGGACCAAAGAACAGGCCAATGTAGGCTGTCATGTTACAATCATAAGGTAGTGATGGGGAGGGGAACAGATGCTAAATATCACTCCTGTTGAATAGTTGCATAGTTTTTCGTACAGTTGCTTCTGTTAACTTTCTTCAGCAGTGGTTGAGAAAGGTTGCAAGGGAACACGGGCTTTTTTTGATCTGGAGATCATGCTTTAAGGCAGGCATCCCCAAACCCGGCCCTCCAGCTAATTTGGGACTACAACTCCCATCATCCCTAGCTAACAGGACCAGTGGTCAGGGATGATGGGAACTGTAGTCCCAAAACAGCTGGAGGGCCGAGTTTGGGGGTGCCTGCTTTAAGGAATACTTCATCATTTTACAACAGCCATTAGTAACTGACTCTGGTCCATGGCAGCATCTAATTTGCTTAGGCCATCTGTCCAAAGTCACCGAGAAAGATGATGATGATGATGATGATGATAATAATAATTTTATTTATACCCTTTCCATCATTAAAAAGTTCCCTAAACTTCCCTCTTTATAATTGCTACCGGTAAGTAAATCTTCCAACAACGCAGTGTTTCTGTCACTTTGGTGTGTAATTGATTTTCATGGGAATTTCCAATGGCATAGCTGACAACTTCCTTTAATTGTGCTGGCCAGAACAGCGCTGGGTAACTTGCCAACTCCTCCTTGTCGTACATCTGCCCTGCAAGTATTGCTAGGTCGGCTTCACAATGCGTTTCAATGGCAACTGTTGCAGCTGTTCTTAATTAAGACAAAGCCAATGATTAGAGCAGTCAACAAAAGGAAATATCAGCTCCCAAAGGAGATGCAACATTGTTGTTGTTGTTGTTGTTGTTGTTGTTGTTGTTGTTGTTGTTGTTGTTGTTGTTGTTATACAAGGGACTATCACCCTTGCTCACTCCACTTGCCAACTCCACCTGCCCCATTGCAATTCCCCACTCACCCACCCCCTCACCTATCCCCTCACAGCTTGCTTCAAATCCCTTCCCTCTTGCTTCAAGCTCCTCACACTCCAAACCCCACACCAGGCATAGGCAAACTCGGCCCTCCAGATGTTTTGGGACTACAACTCCCATCATCCCTAGCTAACAGGACCAATGGTCAGGGGTGAAGGGAGTTGTAGTCCCAAAGCACCTGGAGGGCCGAGTTTGCCTGTGCTTGCCCCACACCTTTTTAAAGGAGGGGGCAGTGCTTCATAAAGCGGCTTGCTAAACTGTTGTGTGAAGAGCCTTCCTTTGGTGGCAACATAAACTGCAGAAGCAAATTTTGGGCATCTTAAAAGGGCAGCAAATTCCTAGACATTTAATTGGTTGTTGTTGTTGTTGATGATGATGATGATATTTATATTATTTTACTCCAAGGGAGAGGCACTTGTGGGATTTTCTGTTTCTGGCACCCAAATATCTGGGTTGGCCTTGGGTTCTATGCACTATGACTGGTTGTGGCAGGGTGTCTTTTGTTTTTCCACTGCAGGAAGAAAAGAGTCTTGGGCCAGTGCTGCTAATTCTAGTTCTCTAGTGAGCACAGTATCTTTTGGAACACTGTATTAGTGTGTCCTGTGTACACTCCTTGTTATGGAACGCCCTCCCATCAGATTTCAAAGAGATAACTACCCGACATTTAGAAGACACCTGAAGGCAACCCTGTTCAATGAAGTTTTTAATGTGTGATATTTTAATGTATTTTTAATCTTTGCTGGAAGCAGCCATCTGGCTGGGGAATTCAGCCAGATGGGCGGGTTACAATTATTAAATATAATAATAATTATTATTAGTGCAGATAAAAGTTTGGGAGGCTGTTGCAGCTTATTAGCAATTGATAACAATGATGAAACGAAGAGGTGCCATTCCAGCCATTTTGAAAATGCCACTTGACATCTAAAACCAAGCTGGAACCTTGTAACTTTAATAATACCTGCATCAGAGAAGGATTACAGTCTTTTCAACATTCATTTTAGCTATAATTTACTGTGATTCTGGCAGAAAAACAATTAGGTTGGGTAAATTGGTAAAATTTTCTGGGAGAGACACATCACATTATTCTGTCTATAAGACGCCCCCATGTATAAGACACCCCCCTATTTTTAGCGACTCAATTTTTTTAAAAATGAGGGGAGATGGCCCAAAGTTGTTGAGCTTCTCCCCCATGCAGCTGCGGGCAGGAAACAATCCCTAGATCATTTCCTGCTCTCTTGCTGCAGGTTGCGTACTTTCAGGTTAAGTACTCAGTGGACCCGGAAGTATTTACTTCTGGGTTCCGCCGCACGCACATGCGTAGAAGCTCTCTATCGGCACTTCACGCATGCGCTAAAGCACCACTCGGGTTGAGTACTTTTCGGGGTGTGAACGGCCACCCTGGAACGGATTGTGTACTCAACCCAAGGTACTACTGTATACAAAAGAATGCACAAGCCCACTTGGTTTAGAAATGGATTGACATCATGGATGCCAGCAATGCTTTCAGTAAATGGAAGATGGTGTTTTTTTAAAGCCTCTTTTAGCACGAGGTCACAGAGGAGGTGTTGGCTGCTTCAAAGGAGCTGTAAAATGTTACAGAAGGAGAAAAGTAGTTCTTAGACCACCTTGTAAGTACAGTATAGATCCATGTCCTCTTTGGACCCTCAACTTTGTGACTTGATCCACAGATTAATGTTCCAATCCATGCATGGATCTGAGAGGGGCGGAATGGGTAGGTTTACTCCACAACACGGAACAAATGTGCATCCTCCCCATCGCTAGTTTTAACATAGCCTTACGGTGTTAGGGAGCCAGCAGAACCTTGCTCTCATGCGTAGGGCTCCCCAGACAAGGAAGAGAGGAATTTTGTGCTGGGGCATTGAACGTCCTTGACATCTTTCTATAGATGGCATGAAAATGAGATGGCACTGGAAATGAGAGGCAAACAAACTGGTATGCAAACACGAAAGAACAGGAAGATAAGGTTGATTTACACTGCTCTCCAGCAATGATAGGAATAGCATTTTACAGGGGGGAGCCAGGGTTGTAGTTTACATAAGGAGCATAATTTGGATGCACCCCCATGTCTATGTGGCCACGTATTCATTGTTTTGTTTTGTTTTGTTTTAAAAAGGAAAAGCAACCCATAGAAAGATATGAATGGGAGCTGATCTTGGCTCCCTTTCATATTTTTAATTGTTATATCTTATTGTTGTGTTTTGGAGCAATTTGCTTTGAAGTAAACTGCTTTGAAGTCCTTCAGACAGAAAACCAACCAATGAATATATAAATTTATATTTTATATATACTGTATGGGCTGTATTCAGTGGAGCACTAAGCAAAACGATCCATCAGAGCAAGGCTTTCTCCTTGCAAATGTAGCATTCTCCCCCTCTCCTTCCTACGTGTTCCCCCCAACACTCTGTAGCAGATTTGGCATGGGGCACAAGGGGGGAATTCCATTGCACTGATTTTTAAATTTATTTTTATTTATTTATTGAATTTATATACCGCCCGATACCCGGAGGTCTTGGGACGGTTCACAGAATACACAATCAAAATAAAAACAACAACCCAATAACCCCCCCCCCAAAAAAAACCCACCATATTTTAAAAGAGCATAGTATGCAAATCAAGTCAGCCAAAGACCTGGTTGAAAAGGAAAGTTTTTGCCTGGCACCTAAAGGTGTATAATGAAGGCGCCAGGTGAACTTCCCTGGGGAGAGCATTCCACAGTTGGGGAGCCACTGCAGAAAAGGCCTATTCTCATGTTGCCACCCTCAGGACCTCTTGATGAGGAGGCACACAAAGAAGGGCCTCAGAAGATGATCTCAGGGTCCAGGTAGGTTCATATGGAAAGAAGCAGCCCTGGAGATATTGCGGGTCCTGAGCCGTTTAAGGCTTTATAGGTCAAAACCAGCTCTTTGGATTGGGCCTGGAAACTAATTGGTAGCCAATGCAGTCAGACCTTGCACTATGGCAACTATTTAGTTGAATATTGCCCTATGTATATACTTAACATGTTTGTGTCCTGCCCACACCCACAGCTCTCACATCAGTTAACAAAACGCAACAAAACCCAACATTTAAAAATCACAGTAGGTAACAAAATGAGGGGCAAAAGCAGGAGAGACAAGTTTGCAGATACATAGAGCCATTCCTTGCATTATGTGGCTGATCAGAGAGGTATAATACAAAAACATCTCTTCTCTAGAAAATATTTTGGTTAGATTTAATACTGACACAGAGCCATGCTTAAGCTTCCCCCAGTTGTTGTTGCTAAGTAAATGTATTTAATGTGTTTGCAAATTCTCTTTCGGCATGAAGTAAATTGTTGTGAATTGTATTATTATTGTTATGGTTATGTTAAAGTTCCTTTGTATAATTACATATTGTATGATGTTGCAACATCACGGATTTATAAATTAAAAGAATTAAAATCATGATACTGTAAAATACAACATTATGTACTATGGCACTTTATACTTTGTTAAGTGTAATGTGATTTTTTAAGTCTCACTTAGAAACCACAATACAGTTTTGTCTAAGATGTACAAATGTGTGGCATCAAGCTAAGATTAATGCGAAACTTCATTCAAACAATGTGACAATCTTTGGTCCCACTTTTTGTTGCTTCTATGAGACAGCAAGCCAGTTTTTCAGAAGTGAATTGGAAACCACTGCGTGTAAAACACAACAGGGGATTTACAGCCTTCAGTCTGCATTGTCGGGGGCATTTACTGAGTATTGACAAGCAAAAACCATTCTGATCCACAACACAAATGAAGTTAGAATATCAGGATTTGAGAGCTCTCCTTTGTTGTGTTGCGAGGGTGTTCCTGACAACCTTGAATGCAGCAGTTGCTTATGGATTAGGAGAACTAGAGCTGTTGCACAAATAACCTCAGATGTGCTACTTTTTTGGAGCAGAAAAACTGGGGGAACAATTTCACCACCTTTCTCTAGAAGAAATTCTTTAACAATTTATTGGGTGGAGGATGCCGGGCACTGTAGTGTACCCTTCACAGAGTTCCAGTAACCCTTAACAAACTACAGTGCCCAGAATTCTTCAAGGGGTGGAATGTGCTTTGAAGATGCTTCAAAGGTAGAGTGTGTAAACAGACTTGGAACACACTAAGAGCCCAGCTGGATCAGGCCAATGGCCAACCTAGTCTTGCATCCTGTTATTACAGGGACCAACCAGATACCTGTGGGAAGCCTCCAAGCTGGACCCGAGTATAGCTATGGTCTGCCCCACCTGCAATTCCCAGAAAGTGGTATTCTGAGGCATAGCAAAAAGAAGCCATTTTGTTTGCACTGTGATCTGACAGAAAAGGCCTCAAAATGCCTCTTTCTAGAGAAGCATTTTCTTAAATAATGGCACAGAGGGAAGTAACATGAGCTTAATCATTTCCAAATGGATCTTGGAAAATGTTTGGAAATTTACCATTTTACAAAATCACTGCAACGCTACTAGAAAGTTACAACAGTTTCCAGTAAACTTGCACTTTTAAGTTTCATCCATGTGGTCAGTTTCAGGACGTCCAGTTCCCCTTTTTATTGTATGTAAACCCTTGATACTTGTTTTAAAGACTTTTTCAAATGTTGGTATTTACCAAAATGTTGGTGTTCCAAGAAAGATTGTGTACGATTGTTCCACTGAAACTCTTAGGCTAGATGTGGGATAGTTTATGTACCTGCAAAATGGCTTTAGCTGTTTCTTCCCAGGAAAGTGAATCTGATCAGGTCATGACCCAGTCAAAAGAGCTCATGCAGAATCCCTTATTTTCTTTAGGAAAGCAGAAATATCAGCAAAAAATCCAGTTGTGAAGCTGAAAGATTTAGTAGCCTTTCATGAAAACCATCTGCTCCCCATCAGCTGACCGTTTTGACATCTCATCAGCAGTGGAGACTGCTGGTATAAAACTGCAGCTACCGTCTTACTGTGCCAACAGCACTGTGTATGTATAGATATCAGAGTAGGTTTCAAGCTAGCGCTGTGCCAAAAACTTTGTTCCAATTCCCTAAAAGTCTTCTTACCCTTGCAAAACAAGTTTCCATTTCTCAGCCTCGTTTGTCAGTAGATCCAAAACTGAGCTTGCCTTCTGTTGTGAGGCGGCTGTGAGTGTGTTCTTCATCTTTCCATTAAACATTTCTCCAGTGCCTTGCAGCCTCCCTGGCTGCCTGTCCTTCCTAAGAAAAAAAAACCCATAAGAAGAGTTCCAACATGACATCTACCCCTGAACTTTGTGGGAAGATGTGGGAACTGCCTGCTGAGGGCCTGAGATGGGTGCGCTCACAGGTTTTGTTTTTAAGGGAAGTTGTTCCTTTTACCTTAAAAAGAAGACATGCGCTGATCAGAAGTTTAAAGACTTTAGAAATAATAGCAATAATAACAACACTTTAACACTGGTGCCCTAAACGGATGTGGATGTGGCCTCAGAAGAGGGCAGCTTCCCAGGCTACCAGTGTTCCTATGAGCCAAAGCAAATTTAAGTTAAGGGAAAGAATTTTGATATCCCCTCACACACAATCATTTCAGTCCTAGTAAAGAACACAAATTTGTTGCCGCTGATGAACACTGCAATGAACAGAAACAAGATAATTGCCGGGAAGCCTTGTCCTTGCGTTGAACTCTTGCCCGAAGGCTATGACCGGCAACACCTTCAGGAAGGATAATGTTTTAAGCTGAAATTAATGTGAAATGTTAAAAATTCTATACATATGTGGCTGATTTGTGTGACATTTAATACGGGCTCCTTTTCCCGGCCTTTTGGGCAGCTATCCACAAAAAACGTTGTTACAGGAAAGGTTAGGTTTGTAATTCGGTCCTGGTGGGTGAAGTTTCTGGCCCTCTCTTGCTGACGACACTGCCTTAAATTATAGTGTGCGTTGCACTGGGGAGAACAGCACTGCATCTCTAAAGAAGCTCTGGTTCTTTCTGGAGGGCTTCCCCCCCTGTCTTTAAAGGAATTGGCAATGTAGCTGAAACATTTGGCAGTTACTCTTTGCAGACTATAAAGTATGCAGGGGATTCAATCTACATAACCTTGAGAATGCTTTCTTCACCAGCTGTTGCTGCAGCAGCAACAATAGGCAGGGTAGATGGTGGTCAGGTTTCTGTTCTGTGGATTGTATTTAACCGATCTTTACTCAGAGTAGACCCATTGATATTAATGGCCATGACAAACTTAGGTCCATTAAAGTCAATGGGTCTACTCTGAGTAAATGTTAGTGGACTCACCCCTATACACATAGGCTGCTAATTATGGAACCATAGAATTGTAGAGTTGGAAGGGATCGCAAGGGTCATCTACTCTAACCCCCTACAATGCAGGGATCTTTTGCCCAACATAGGGCTCAAACCGACAACCTTGAGATTAAGCGTCTCGTGCTCCACTGACTGAGCTATATCATATATAGGATGTTTGGTGAGGGATAAGACTCCTTCAGCATATACCATTCTGAAAACTCAGTCAGTGCCAATGTGGTTTTTACCAGAATTTAAATGTCGTCAGACAAAGTACAGCATCCTTACAGCTGTCTCTGTTTATGTGGTTTGGTGTCAATGTGGGATTCGAACCCACGGCTCTGAGATTAAGAGTCTCATGTTCTACCAACTGAGCTATGCCAGGGTGTATATGCCAGGCCCTGTTTCCTTTGCGAAGTGCATTGGGATAGAGGAAGACTTTTGCATTGAGATTGGATACTTTCCTCAATTTTTGTTGATGAGGTTGCTTGATAGGATTCCTACTTTAAATGGCAACAATTCTCTGTGACGCTATCTGCATTTTTAATTATAAGGTTGCATTTCAGCTGGCTGAAGAACTTTGGTGATAGCTTAAGGTGTTTTGCAGCCTTCCTGACTGAGTGGGGCTGCCTTCCACCGAGACTTTTAAAAAATTAATGGAAAACTAATAATTTACTCCCATTCAAGATAAACTTAGAACCCTGTGCTCAAGCCCCTATTTATGTGTATTTCAGTGCTTTTGAACTGCTAGCTCAGAAACATGCAAGTTGAGCAAAGAAATGTGATTTAAGTGCAAAAGCTTATTATCTACTTAGACTCAACACCTTTCTTAAATAAAAACTTCTCCTTAAGCTTCCATTGATGTCTTTAAATAACTCTTTCATGTTTACAACAAAAGTAAGTACAAGAGGATTTATTAAAGATCATGTAAGATCGATGGTAGGGAAGGGGAGATCTTGAATGGGGAGACTTGTGCAGATCAAGAGTTTGGAGTGATATAAACTGAACTGCCAGGCAGTTTGTATACAGAAAGCTGTCAGATTATCCATCCATCTAGTCCATAATGTTTACTTTGACTAGAAGCAGCTATCCAAGGTCTTAGGCTCCAGAGCTTTTCCCCATCAACTGCTACCTGATCTTTCTAACTTGAGACACCGGGGATTGAAGCTGGGGGCCTCTGCATGCAGAGCATGGTCTCAGCTACTTAGGTATGACTTGGAGGATATCATTTTAAACAGAATTCTACCTGTTTAAAAATGGATCTTCATTCTCCATATAGAAGCTATCATGTGTCACAAACTGAAGGGCCTGAATTTAGGGTGGGGTAGGTAGGGTGATTCGGTACTTCAGGTGAGCCCCACAATGGCTACAGCCTTGGTGCCACCTGAAGGCTTTGGTTCATAAGAAAGTAAGAGCCTTGCTAGATCAGACCAAAGGCTGATCTAGTAGTCTAACATCCTGCTTTCACACTGGTCACCAAACAGGCCTTGAGTTGGCATCTCTCTCCCCATCTACGATTCCCATTCAGGGGCAGAGCATAGTCAACATGGCTAGCTTTTAAGGCAGCTTGAGTTTGTGGCCATATCTTCGTCTTGTGGGGGCAAATGCCATAGCTTATGTACACATAGAAATACTTTCTCTTCTCTGCCCTGAATCTTCCAACATTCATCATCATTAGACGTCCCCAGATTCTAATGTTCTGAGAGGCGGAGAATAACTTTTTGTACATTTCTAGCATGTCTCCAATTACTTGACTAAACAAAAAACAAAAACCCTACAAATAGATTTCCTCATAGGTGAGTTGTCCCCATAGCTGCCAAGTTCTCCCCTTTTTTAAGGGAAATTCCTTTATGCTGAATAGGCTTCCTTGCGAGAAAGGGGAAAACTTGGCAGCTATGGTTGTCCCAGTCCCTTGATCATTTTGGTTCCCACAGTCTCTCCATCCATTGGGACCTCCACCTGTGTCCAGAGCCCCACCTGCACCCTCATTTCAGACCCCTGTCTTCTTCCCCACTTCCTACCATTCCTATTCATCTGCAGCCTATGATCTGTATGAGCATAATGTGACATGTATGACCACCATATAAACTTTGGCCATTTCTCAATCATATGCTCCTCGCAGCTTCTGGATTTCTTTAAATTAAAACCTGCGCAACAACAACACCGGCATTGCTGAGGTTGAAAAATCAAAGCACACAAGATTCCCACCACAAATAGGTTATGAAAATTAAATTAAGCTGCTTCAGATGATGTAAGGTCATCTCCAGACGATGTAAAGTTAAAACTTATGGTTAGATGCAGACATTAATGTCCAAGGGAGTTTCAATAACAAAGGGGGCATTTAAGAGTGCCAATGTGGCTTTCACCAGAATTTAAATGCCGTCGGATAAAGTACATTTCAATATACTTACAGCAGTCTCTGTTTACGTGGTTTTGTGCCAATGTTTGGATTTATAATTAGTTGCTATTGCAAATACTTTGGAAAGCCTCTGCTAAAGTCATCTTTCTCCACCATCAAATCACTCCTCCTCCTTATGTCTGTTCACCAACCCATTATCACTTCCCACATTGACTTAAAGATAAGCAAGGCAAAGAATATAGGGATAAGAGATGTGATTGTTTGGATGTGCTTTTTTTTAAAGGACTGATTTAGACAGCTTCTGGGATTCTCTTTCTCTTCTAAAATAGCATAGATGCCCGAATGACGTGTACAATGAGTTTAACAGATTCTTCTGAATTGACTGAAGTGGGAAGATGCAGTAGGAAGAAAAGGCTTGCAATGAAAAGTCTATAAATGAGAAATCAGTGGAGGCTGGTCCTTTATGGTGAATAGGCCTCTGCCCCACCAACTTAAGGCCGCCTTTAGCCAGCCCCCACCAGCCTGCAATGGATGGCCTTGCCCTTCATCTTCCTCCTCTTTAGTGCTGCCCTTCCAGAACTCACCAGGGAGGAGAAGGATAGGGGCAAAATGAGAATCAGTTGGCTCTGCCATTCATCGGCTTTGGCTGGGAAACACTGGCCTGCGAGCGCTCCAGTTGGAGAACAGCCTTTACCAAAGGTGTCATGGGCTTTGAGGACACTTGAACTCAAGACGCAAGGGAGAAACATGCTAAGAGGAAGGCTTGACAAATCCACCATGATCAACTCCCGCCCGGAAACCAATGTCCCCACTGGAAGGATGTGTGGATCCAGAATTGGCCTCCACAGTCACTTATGGACTCATTGTTAAAACAGTGTTTATGGAAGACAATCTTACTCGACTACGAGTGATTGCCAGAGAAGGAGAAGGAGACTGCTTTGTGCATCCATGCCTAATCTTGCCCCTTTCTGAAATTCATTCATTGGTGTGTGTTTTCCTTTTTGTAAATCTACCAAAGAATAAAGTAAAATAAAGTTGGGATTAAGGGTTTTTCTCAGGGTAGGGGAGGGTGTGAGTGCTGCATCCCTGTGGTGGAGGAAATGGTCTGCGGTGGGGAGGACAAAAAATAGGGGTGTCAAGGAGGGTCAGGTGGGGGGAAGAGGAGTGAGAAATGCCCCTATTTTCACCTGAGGGATGTTGGAGTGCATGCATTTTCTGTTTTGTTGGAAAGTAGGCTTCCTCCATTCTAGGAAGGATACCTTCTTGCAGGGATAACTTTCACCTCTCCCATCTCCATAGCTGTAGGATCAGGACTGGTGTGTCGGTTGTACTAACAGGAAAGAAGCTGCTGTCATATCTAAGTTGTTCCTTTTAAGGAATGACTCCGTGGTAGAGCATTTGCATGCAAAAGGACCGTCCCAGGTTCATTCCCTGGCATCTCCAGGCAAGGTAGGCTAGGAGAGACTCCTGTCTGAAACTCTGGAGAGCTTCTGCTAGTCAGTGCGGGCAATACTGAGGTCAATAGTCTAGCTCAGTACAAAGCAGTTTCCTCCGTTCCTATGTTTCTAACTCCTGGTCTGTGTTTAGCCTCCGCATAGGGTCAACCCAACCCAACTGACTTGTTTCGGAGAGCATATCCTATGTCCGAGAACAAGCATGGTAGCTTTCCCGCCATCTGCACACTGCTGTTAAGATACACCCACCTAAACAAAATCCTGCTGCGGCCCTTTCAGCTAAATCAGCTTTTGTGCCACTGGGGTGGTTCAATATGATTATGAGCAGGTCCAAAAGCTGGCTCTGGCTTTAAGTGTAACAGAAACTCAGGAGCCTCTTCTGTATGTGCTGGCCACAATCTCTGCCTTTCCTGCCAGGAAGCTTATGCTTTGGCATCTGCAGACACATCACAGCTGTCCGGCTGATAAACTGACGCACTCTGGGTGGCCCCATCCTCCTCCTGAGATTTCACAACTGCTGCCGCTGCCGCTGAGAAGCAAAGTGAGAGATTTCCAAATTCTCCTACAGAGAGAGAGAGAGAGAGAGGGCTGAGATTGCAGCGCCAGTCCAGGGCTGACTTCTCAGCGGTGCTGATGTTCTCTGCCATACAATGCTGTGTTTTCCTTTAGCTGTGGCAAAACGTAAAGCTGCGGGTCATAGCTTTATGGCAGGGTGCCTGCTTTCTATGCCGAAGGTCAATCTGCTGTCTCTACCTAAAAGATCTTCAGATAGTATCTGTTGCCAGACAATGGTAGGCTAGGGATGGAGCCATAGTCTGATTTGTTGATGAGGTAGCTCAGTCAGTAGAGCAAGAGACTCTTAATCCTAGGGTTGTGGGTTCGAGCCCCACGTTGGTCAAAAGATTCCTGCTTTGCAGGAGGGTTGGACTAGATGACCTTTGTGGTCCCTTCCAACTCTATGATTCTATGACTGTGTATGCAAGAAACATCTCTCACGTGAGCTTAATTACTTGCAAAAGTCTTCAGCACAAACCCCAATTCATGTCTTCATGTTCAACATCTCCTGGTGAGGTCATGGTTGGTATTCCTCTCTCTCAGGGTCTCCCACCTTCAGAGAAATATCCATGATATTGTCACCTAGACACTTACTTTATGAGGTGACCAATAAATGTAATTAATAAAATAATTTAAAAAGCAAGCAAGCAACCTTTTAGGCATCAGGTTAAGGTGTTTCTGTTTCTTAAGGCATTTTAATGGTTTGTATTCTAGGTGTTGAAAGGCTGCTGTGCTTTAAACAGTGGAATTGAAGCTTTCACAGATGTTGTAATTTGCATTTAATTGCATTATTCATTTATTTGTTTTCATTCTTTTATTGGACCTATTATTGCCACTCCTTTTTTTTTATTTGCACCGTAAACCACACTGGGGTGAATATTATGAAGGTGTGGTATATAAAATTCCTTCAGCAAACTGATCAGCGCATCTGGAGTACTCTTTCTAATTCTGGGTGCTGTCATACCTCCCCACCTATAGGAGTCCATCAGAAGAGGACCTGTCACTCCCTGAAGGATACCAGATGAAGGAACAGGTGGAGTCAGACAGCAGGGAGGTTGAACCGGGACAGTCAGGCCTTACAGCATCTCAGCCATTGCCACTTCAGCTGCCACCACCTTGGTTGTAAGTCACAAAGTGACTAACATTTGGATAAAGTAGAAGCTGAGCCAGCTCTAAGCCCAAGAGTGTGCCAAGGCATGGAGGTGAAGAACCAGGTGAGGCAAAATGAACCCAAAAGTAATGGGCTACTTGCCAGGAACTGCTTCCTCACAAGTTGTCCTGACTTCTCAGGAAGCTGTGATGACTACCAGCTGTGCCTTGTTGTTGTTTTTATTATTGTTTAGTCGTTTAGTCGTGTTCGACTCTTCGTGGCCCCATGGACCATAGCACGCCAGGCACTCCTGTCTTCCACTGCCTCCCACAGTTTGGTCAAACTCATGTTCGTAGCTTCGAGAACACTGTCCAACCATCTCGTCCTCTGTCGTCCCCTTCTCCTAGGGCCCTCAATCTTTCCCAACACCAGGGTCTTTTCCAGGGAGTCTTCTCATGAGGTGGCCAAAGTATTGGAGCCTCAGCTTCAGGATCTGTCCTTCCAGTGAGCACTCAGGGCTGATTTCCTTCAGAATGGATAGGTTTGATCTTCTTGCTGTCCATGGGACTCTCAAGAGTCTCCTCCAGCACCATAATTCAAAAGCATCAATTCTTCGGCAACCAGCCTTCTTTATAGTCCAGCTCTCACTTCCATACATCACTACTGGGAAAACCATCGCTTTAACTATACGGACCTTTGTCGGGAAGGTGATGTCTCTGCTTTTTAAGATGCTGTCTAGGTTTGTCATCGCTTTTCTCCCAAGAAGCAGGCGTCTTTTAATTTCGGGACTGCTGTCACCATCTGCAGTGATCAAGGAGCCCAAGAAAGTAAAATCTCTCACTGCCTCCATTTCTTCCCCTTCTATTTGCCAGGAGGTGATGGGACCAGTGGCCATGATCTTGGGTTTTTTGATGTTGAGCTTCAGACCATATTTTGCGCTCTCCTCTTTCACCCTCATTAAAAGGTTCTTTAATTCCTCCTCACTTTCTGCCATCAAGGTTGTGTCATCTGCATATCTGAGGTTGTTGATATTTCTTCCGGCAATCTTAATTCCGGCTTGGGATTCATCTAGTCCAGCCTTTCGCATGATGAATTCTGCATATAAGTTAAATAAGCAGGGAGACAATATACAACCTTGTCGTACTCCTTTCCCAATTTTGAACCACTCAGTTGTTCCATATCCAGTTCTAACTGTAGCTTCTTGTCCCACATAGAGATTTCTCAGGAGACAGATGTGCCTAGAGAGGGGCTTATCAGTCTTCTGGATAAAAGCTTTCAGTCCCTTGGGAAAGTTGATCAAACAGAGTCTGTATTCCAGCTTCTTGACTGGCTGAGGTCCTGTGTGGCATGTCTAACTTCCCTGTATGTTTGGCCCTGGCCTGTGACTGTATTTTGCCTCTCCTGTTGACTCTGCTAAGCCCGATCTGAACCGTGACCTGGTCTTGGTTTGGGAACCATCCTGTACGTGGAATCTTGGCTCCTGGCATCCTTGTTCCATGAAGCAGAAGAGGGGTAACATGTTAAGAAGGACAGTGGCCAACTGCACCTGACCCAGAGGTGGGCAACTGGGATACGGATAGGGGTGTGTGCCAATTTTGGTTTCCAACTTTTTCCAACTTTTAACTTCAGTTCTCCATGTTTTCACATCAGTTTGCCATAATAATAAAAATCCTCATGAGATCTCATCTGAATTTTAGTGTTACTTTCTCCTCATATACACATTTTTCTGAAGCAATTCACCACTACTGTAATGTGTGTGCTGTCTTCACTCTTACATCCACCCTCATCGTTCAGCCTGGACACTGAGGTCCATCTCCGAGGGCCTTCTGGTGGCTCCCTCACTGCGAGAAGTGAAGTTACAGGGAACCAGGCAGAGGGCCTTCTCGGTAGTGGCACCCACCCTGTGGAACGCCCTCCCATCAGATGTCAGGGAGATAAATAATGATGCAACTTTTAGAAGACATCTGAAGGCAGCCCTGTATAGAGATGTTTTTTTAATGTTTGATGTTTTATTGTGTTCTTTTATCTATTGAAAGTCGCCCAGAGTGGCTGGGGCAACCCAGTCAGGTGGGTAGGGTAATAATTTTTGCATAAATTACTTGGCTGAAGAGCTTCATTTCAAAATTCTGAGAAGTGTGCATTTCAAAAGATAGCCATGTTTCTGTTCACATATTGTTTTGAGATGTGCAAATTAGGTAACTGATTCTTATCTGCCATGTCATTTCTTTTTAACGTCTTTTTAAAAAAATTTTTAAAAAGCTACGTTGGGGTCCCCATGTCTTGACAGGAATATGTAGTATACATGTGTGTGTGTGTGTGTGTGTGTGTGTATATATATATATATATATATATATATATATATATATATATATATACATACATACATACACACACACACACACACACATATATATACATACATACACATATAATATGATCAGTCATCTCCAATTCCAGCATACAGTAAAGCATCGCCAAATGCTCTTTCATGTACAGGTGGTAACAGGAGGTCTTGGGACCAGGCTTCCTCCAGCACAGCCCTGGTGCCATGAATTCCACCACATATTAATGACCCATGAAATTTCCTTCCATGTTAAAAACAACTCGGTCTTAATTCTGTAGTACAACTTGTGCCAACCTATAACCCCCTACTTCCCCCGTATGGGTATTTATGGTGCAAAGCGGGCTCTCCATTCATGGAAAGCACATGTTGCGGAAGGCATAGCAGGACATCCCCTGGGTTGCTGGGCAGATTATTCTAAAGGGCCTCAGGGGATTGGCCAGTTTGTGGTTGGGGGGGGGGAGTTATGTTGCCAGTTAATGATTGATAGCTTTAGCCATTATAAATTCCTGCACATGGAATTTGGTTTCACTTTTGCCAAATGCAACGGATCTCCCGCCCGCCCACCCTCTTTTAAGGGCCTTTTGCAATTGACATTGTGTCACAGTGTCCCTCACACATTGCTATGCCTGTCATGGGGTCGCCTGCTTTAGGGCAGGGGCCCGGTAGGAATTTTTGTCCATTTGGATGATTGGCTGTAGCCATTTGGTTTTTGCCTACTGTGTAGCAAATCGTCACAACTTGTAAGGTTGGCGGTTAGGCATTGGTTAAAATTGGTAGGGGGGGTATGGAAAGGCTGTGCCTACCCCTCAAAAACTGCTGCTGCTTATAGGGGTATTCCGTTAAAGGAATCCTGGGGCTCGACGGGCTCTCGTCTGTCTCCCCGGATGGGGCTAGGGCCATGCAAGAGCAAGAGCCTCGGGGAACATTCAGGGAGAGGGGAAGGGCCTGATACACAGCTCCAACCTCTCTCAGGGGGTGTTTACCTATTTACTTCCCTAGATGGCTAGGGATGACAGATCTGTCCCAGGGCGGGGGACAGATGGATGAACCAATGCCTAACCAACCACTCGCAATTGGTTGCATTTTAAATAAAGTTGTGTCCAAAATAATGCCAAAAACCTTAAACTTAAATTGATGTGTGATGTGTGAATTATTAGGGGGGATGGCCTGTGACCTCGACATGCAAAACACCAAGCAGCACATTGGGATTTAGAAACAATAATACCAAAGCCATGCTTTGGAGCAAGTTTCCTGAGCAATTCCATTACTTGGAGCATGTTTCCTGAGCAAGTTTGCAGATGACACCAAATTGGGAGGGGTGGCTAATACCCCAGAGGACAGGATCACACTTCAAAATGACCTTAACAGATTAGACAACTGGGCCAAAGCAAACAAGATGAATTTTAACAAGGAGAAATGTAAAGTACTACACTTGGGCAAAAAAATTGAAAGGCACAAATACAGGATGGGTGACACCTGGCTTGAGAGCAGTACATGTGAAAAGGATCTAGGAGTCTTGGTAGACCACAAACTTGACATGAGTCAGCAGTGTGATGCAGCAGCTAAAAAAGCCAATGCAATTCTGGGCTGCATCAATAGGAGTATAGCATCTAGATCAAGGGAAGTAATAGTACCACTGTATTCTGCTCTGGTCTAACCTCACCTGGAGTACTGTGTCCAGTTCTGGGCACCACAGTTCAAGAAGGATACTGACAAGCTGGAACGTGTCCAGAAGAGGGCAATGAAAATGGTCAAAGGCCTGGAAACGATGCCTTATGAGGAACGGCTTAGGGAGCTGGGTATGTTTAGCCTGGAGAAGAGAAGGTTAAAGGGTGATATGATAGCCATGTTCAAATATATAAAAGGATGTCATATAGAGGAGGGAGAAAGGTTGTTTTCTGCTGTTCCAGAGAAGCGGACACGGAGCAATGGATTCAAACTACAAGAAAGAAGATTCCACCTAAACATTAGGAAGAACATCCTGACAGTAAGAGCTGTTCGGCAGTGGAATTTGCTATCAGGGAGTGTGGTGGAGTCTCCTTCTTTGGAGGTCTTTAAGCAGAGGCTTGACAGGCATATGTCAAGAATGCTTTGATGGTGTTTCCTGCTCGGCAGGGGGTTGGACTGGATGGCCCTTGTGGTCTCTTCCAACTCTACGATTCTATGATTCTATGGATGTGCCATCTGTAAATCACCCTCTCACTCTATATTTTACCTTTTGGGGGTGTCTTTGGAGGGGACGGGACAAACATTGACACGAACTGGTAAAGTTGTCATTCTTCAGGTTCCATTCCCCTGTCCTGGGGGTTTAATGCAGTGCTCCATGTGTGTGGTTCTGCAGGTGTAACAGGACTTCTGTTCCCTTCCCTTACTCCACGTACCCTCAGAAACTGGACCAAAGTGGGGCTGGAGGACAGGAGACTAAGAAGAAGCTCCATGGCATGCAAGGAAGTCTGTTGCATCAGCAGAGCTGCAGCATTAGATGCAGCCGTGAGTGGAAACAGCTGCAACTTTTCCATTTTTCCAACCCTAAGTTCATTTACCGACATTTCCACATCAGTTTTGGATTTGCTCATTTTCAAGTCCTTACAAACACTCATCAGCATTCTAAGTGCAAATTTCTCCCAATATCCACATTTTGCCTAGCATAGACATTTTTGCAAAGCAGATTTCCCCAGCACTGTCTTTTGTTCTTTTCACCAATATATGCATTTTATGCACGCTTTGCACTATTGTATTAATTTTTGTGCCCATCAGTAGGCTGGAGAACCGCATTGTAAAAATTGGAGCCGTGTGAATTTTGAAGGACGGCTTTGGTTCAGACATTGCTTTCGAAAGTGAATTAGGCAGCTTCGATGACAGCTGAACAGAAATCCTCCCATTCTGTAAGTGCTCAGGACATATTGAAGAATATGCAAAAGAGAAGGTTTATTGTGGCATTGGCTTCCCCCCCTTTTTGTTGTTGTTGTGTGGCCCACCATTGCCTCCTTCATCTGATACATGAAATGGATGTCATTGCTTATGAAACCTCAAGAAGCTAGGATCCCAGCTGGCTTTCAGGTGATACAGAACATTTTCCTGTCTTCCTCGAAATCAACTGAGTGTCATGACAAAATGTTGACTTGGTTCCTTATCGGTGTGTCTGGTATCGCATGCTTTCCAAGGACCAACCTTCCATTTAGTTCACTTTCCAGGAAAGTTGGTGTCTAGGGGCCAAATCACACACAATGTGGAGCTTGTCCTTTGCATGTTGAAGGTTGTTTGTTTATTTGCTCTACAAAATCCGGCAATGAACGCTGCAATCTGAAGTGTAAGAGGCCAGTGAGGTTCTTACATTTCATGGGGCAAAGATCAGCTTCTAGGGAATTTTTAGTGGGGGAAATAACACCTTCCCCTCTACATTGACCTTCTGTTTTAAATTCTAGCATCTGCGGCTGCTTTGGGTAGAGAGGAAGAGTTTAGAAGCTAGCGACATGAAACTCACTTTCATATACTGTGTATCCCTAGAAGTGACAACACCTCTAGCAGAATTGTCTTGAAAAATAAAGATAATATTTTTTGCAAAGTTCTTGGTTACCTGTTATCATGTGTATAACAAACAGTAGGGCATGGTCCAACAAAAATGAGTTCTAATCCCACTGAAATAAAGGAAGAAGCAAGCAAGTATTCAACTTTTATTCGCACAGAACTGAATGGAAATTTTACAGGTACTTAAGGCTACAAACTCACTCACGTATTCTAATTAAATGTATAGGTGCAGATTTAGGGGAGCCAGTGTGGTACAGCGGTTAGTGTGTTGGACTAGGGCCTGGGAGACCAGGCTTCAAGCCCCTTCTCAGCATGAAGGGAGCCAGTCACTGCCTTTCAACCCAACCGGCCTTATATGGAGCAAAGCTTTGATAACAAAGTGAATTTGAACTTATCTTTTAATTTAGCTTTTAATAGGAGAAGCAGATTGCACCAAAAGCATAGCTCTGTCCAGTTCACCTTGTTGGCTTGCTTTCCTTTAGTTTGACAGCAAGGGCACTCAGTGTGAAAACATGATCAATGCCCTGAGTTCATATGAAGGGAGATTAACTTTCTGGCGCTTTCCCCCTTAGTAGGAACAATAACTGCCTTGGGGTTAACTTTCTGGCTATAATCCAAGGCCATAATCCAAAGCGTAAACAAGCAAGTTTATTTAGCAGGTTCTCTCTCTCTCTCTCTCTCTCTCTCTCTCTCTCTCTCTCTCTCTCTCTCTCTCTGGGTTGTTACTCAAAACTCTTTGCCAGGCTATTCTTTATAACGCTAGGAATGCTTCTGCAAAAAGGGTAAAATCCAGTGCTGGCAATAGTTCTAGGGTGCAGTACTGGCATACCCTCCAACATTCCTCAGGTGAAAATAGGGACATTTCACACTCCCCCAACTGACCCTCCTCAACCCCTCATTTTGGGGTTCTCCCTCCCCCCTCCCCTTCCTATCAGAAGAATGGTGAGCGCCATTACCACACCAACGGGGCACAGCGCACATGCTCTCCACCGTCCTGAGAAAACCCTTCAATCCTAATTTTATTTATTCTTTGGTAAATTTACAAAAAGGGGGGAGGGACCACCAATAAAAAAAATTCAGAAAAGGGCAAGATTAGAAACAAAGCATTTTTAATTTTTTTTATCAAGACTCCTTTTGTTCTGCTCTGCTCCCCTCCCCCTTCTTCCCACCCAGGGTGGCCCTCAGAGCTGGTGTGTCAAGCAAGGCTGGCCCTCAGCTGCTACAGCCTCTCCTCCTCCTCACCTGCTCTCCAGCAGCCACTACAAGCTGCCCAAGGGAGGAGGCTGGCACTGGAGGCCAGGGAGAGGCAGCAGGGTGCTCCCTCACAGCAGTCGGCTCATCCCAGGCTCTCCAGGTGTCCCTATTTTCCAGGGGCAGTCCCAGATTTACAGAAGCTGTCCCAGTTTCTGATCTGATCCTGTAATGTCTCATTTTTCCTTAGAACATCCCTATTTTCATTGGAGGGTGTGGAGTTATGTGACCCCCTGAGCCAAGGCAATACAACAGGCATTCCCAAACTTCGGCCCTCCAGATGTTTTGGCCTATAATTCCCATGATCCCTAGCTAACAGGATGAATGGTCGGGGAAGATGGGAATTGTAGTCCAAAACATCTGGAGGGCCGAAGTTTGGGAATGCCTGCTATACAACCTTTAGAAGACACCTGAAGGCAGTGCTGTATAAGGAAGTTTTTTTAATGGTTAATTTTTAATTATGTTTTTGTATATGTTGGAAGCCACCCAGAGTGGCTGGGGCAACCCAGTCAGATGCATGGAGTATAAATAAAATAGTAGTAGTAGTAGTAGTAGTAGTAGTAGTAGTAGTAGTAGTGATGGACATTCCTATTTATGGGAATGTTAGGGATGTGGATTAGGATATATTATTAGATAGATCCTATCCAAGCTTGTGTTAGCAAGCTTCCAATATCAGCAGAGTGACATTCCCCTTTTGTGCGCAGCAAAGCATGTGCGTTAGATTCGCTAGAATCTCTATAACAATATTACACTTTATAGTTCAATATTACACTTCCTGGCAAAGGTCCCCTTTGTCCCTCTTAAAAGAAATACACAACACAGTGTTTATAAAATAAGATAGAGTTTACTTACAGTTTCATCCTGAGTTACAGCATAATCTCAGAAAGGCAGGCTTGCTTAGAAAAGTTACAAGTATATATACATCTAGAGACTACTTAGTAAAGTAAGACTCCATTTGGTCTCACTCTTGGCTGCAGGCCTAGAGTGAGAACCATGCTAACTGGAGATTCTCTGGAGATGTGTCCCCATCGAAGGAGGAAGTAGCTAAGAGAGAGAGTGATTGCAGGCTAGGGCTTTTGTCTAATCCAACTCATTTGCATGTCTGAGGGAATAGGAACTGACCTGTAGTCAGGTGTCCCTCCAGGTGAGTTCCTGTTAGTGGACACTCTAGGAACTGTTGTGACTTGTCTGCCCCAGTGTTCCATCCCACAAACCCCTTCTCAGGCAATTCACAACATTCATTACATACAAAACAAAACATAAGCAACTTTATTCAACCACCCAAGAGTCCCAGCTTGACACGCAGGTTCTGGAAACTCTGTCTTGGCAGGGGTTTCGTCAGGATGTCTGCTGTCATCTCCGATGTGCAGCAGTACGACAGTTCGACAAGTCCATCTTGTATCATCTGGCGAACGTAGTGGTACCTGACCCCAATGTGTTTTGAGCGTGCTAGGAACTTCTCATTCTGCGCCAGCTTTAGACAGCTTTGGTTGTCCTCCAGCAGGCTTATAGGTTCCTTTCTCTCCACGCCAAAGTCTGTTAGGAGTTGGTCCAGCCAGGAAATCTCTCTGCACGCTTCTGTAGCCGCAACATATTCCGATTCTGTAGACGATAAAGCTATACATTTCTGTTTATAACTGCCCCATGTGATAGCTCCGCCCCCATACATAAAGACATGCCCGCTTGTGGATTTATAATCAGAATTATCACCCGCCCAGTCAGCATCAGTGTACCCAATGAGCTTAGGGTCACTGACAGCTGGTAACTTTAATTTACAATCCATTGTACCCTTAAGATATCGAACCACCCTCTTCACACCAACCCAATCATGCTCTGTGGGACTACTCACTTTCCTGCTGAGAATCCCTACTGCATTGGCTAAATCAGGTCTGCACGTGGTAACTAAATACAAAAGTTTACCAATTGCTGAACGATACTCTGTGTTGTTTGGCAGCAGCTTCGAATCCTCTTGGTTCTTTAAGAAGTCTGTAGCCATCGGGGTGTCGACGGGTTTTGCATCCTGCAATTGCATACTCTCCAACAGTTCAATTATCTTTTGCTTCTGATTGAGTAGAAATGAACCATCCTGTTCTCTTTCCACTTGAATCCCGAGGTAATACTCAACTGGTCCTAATTCCTTCACTTGCACTTCCTTGTTGAGGTGCTGGACTACATTTTTATAATCCCTGTCATTTGACGTTGCGATTAAAAGGTCGTCAACGAAGGCAAGAATATAAGAAAATTGTCCATTACTCTGCTTAGTGTACAAACACTTGTCAGCTTCACCTTGCTTGTACCCAAGTTTCACCAGCATTCCATGCAATTTCAAGTTCCAGGCTCTGGCTGCTTGTTTTAAACCATACAGTCCCTTTTGAAGCTTGCAAACCAAATGTGCCTCATTTGGCTTTATAAAACCTTTAGGCTGCTTCATGTAAATTTCTTCAGAAATTTCCCCATGCAAAAACGCAGTAGCTATATCGATGTGTTTCACCTCCATCCCTTTAGATGCTGCGATGCTTAAAAGTAATCTTACGCTACTGTATCTCACTGTCGGTGCAAAGACTTGGTCATAGTCGTGGCCATATTGCTGTGAAAAACCTTGTGCCACTAGTCTTGCTTTGTAACGTTGCACCTCCCCTTCTGAACCCCTTTTAACCTTGAACACCCATTTGCTCCCAATTGCTTTCTTACCAGCAGGTAATTCTGTGAGTGTCCAGGTCTTGTTCTTGTGCAGTGCGTCAATCTCCTCCTGCGCGGCTTTCCTCCAGAGACTGGCTTCGGTGGCTGGCATCTGCTCTACCTCTTCCCAAGTGGAAGGTTCTGGTGGAGACGCCGACCCTGCAAAGTAGGACAGTCGTAGTGGCGGAACGCCCTTGTTGGTTCTGGATGAGCATCTGACCTCTGGTTGTGCAACCGCATCAGCATCCTCATCCTCCTCCAACGCTGGCATGTCCACGTACAGCTCCTCCTCTTCGTCTCTGGTGCCGCCAGGGGTCTGGACCTCTGCGTCTTCTGGGGTGTCGCCTGTAGGGGGTGTTGTGACACTAGAAGGTATATTAGTTCCTTGTGCTAAAGGAAAACTTATAAACTCTTCATCTGGTGACTCTCTAGAACAGTCAATAACAGTGTTCTTTGTATCAAACTTTCCTAGTTCATCAAAATGAACCACATGGTATGGGTCTACTCTGCCACTCTTTGGATCTAGAACTCTATATCCCTTTCCTCCAGGAGCATATCCAACCAGGATACCTGCTTTTGCTCTGGAGTCAAGCTTGTGTCTGCGCTCTTTGGGCACGTGGTAATAACAGACACTTCCAAACACACGTATGTGCTGCAGACTTGGGACTCTCCCGTGCCAAAGTTCAAATGGTGTGCGTTCTGCACCCTTTGTAGGCAATCTGTTTTGCAAATAAATCGCCGTATTCGCCGCTTCACCCCATAGCTTCTGTGACAAGTTGGCCTCTTTTAACATGCACCTTGTCATCTCCATAATAGACCTAAACTTTCTCTCAGCAATGGAGTTCTGTTGAGGCGTGTAAGCAACTGTAGTTACATGTGCTATGCCTTCTTGTGCCATGATGGCCTTCATCTGCCGTGAGCAAAACTCTCCACCATTATCCGAAATTAAGGTGGAAGGAGCTCTCTGGAATTTGTTCTTCACCATGTTTAAGTACAGTTTGAACAATTCCGGTGTCTGACTCTTTTCTTCTAGAAAATATCCAACACAATATCTTGAGAAGTCATCTATAAATATCAGAATGTACTTATTGTTTCCTAGGGAAGGTACATTCAGCGGACCACATAGGTCAGTATGAACAGTGTCCATGACTTTTGTGCTTCTCTTCTCTGTACAACGTGGGAAGGAAGGCTTGACTGCCTTTTCAGTTATGCAAGTTGTACAGTTTGGCATTGGTGTACTGCAATTCTTTACCTGTAGACCTTTTACCAGATTTTCCTTCTGCATTTTCAGGATAAGGTTGGTATCCCTGTGTCCAAGCCTTTTGTGCCAGAGTTCCAGATCTGGTTGATCCTTTTTGCTGGGTTGTGCAACCCTTGCAGACTCATTCTCTGAAATATCAATCTCATACACATCATTGATTAGTTTGGCTTGAATAAACACTTCACCATCTTTTATCACATTGCATTGTCCATTTTTAAATATAATTTCAAAACCTTTCTTGTCCAAGCTAGACACACTTATTAGATTACAGTTCAGCTTTGGTGCATACTTAACATTACTCACTGTAGTATCAAAAGACTCATTGTTCACTTTGAAATTCAAGTTCAAAGATCCTGCACCTATTGACTTTATAACATTTCCATCAGCAATTTCAATCTCAGACTGTTTATTATTGTCTATTTCATTGAAATATTCCCTTTTATAACAGAAATGGCTGCTTGCTGCACTGTCCAGAAGCCACTTATTGCGCTTTCCTTCACAGCTTTGGAAAGCTACATTTCTTTCTTGCAATATCATTGCACGCCCATGACCCCCCTTCTTTTCGCCTTTTGGTGGAAAGGGGCGGGATTTATTCCTAGGTGCCCGGCATTCCTTTGCCATGTGCCCTTTTAAATTGCAGTTAAAGCAAATTATTTCCTTTGGCGTTTGTCTGGACCTTTGGAAATGCTTGGAAGCATAATTAGTGTCCTTTCTCCCTGTATTCCTTTCTAAAGAATCAAGGTAATCTCTGCATTCCTCTCTCAAATGATCAATCAGTTCTTCAAAAGTCAGGTCCTTTTTGTGATCCATGCAACTCTTGAATGAACTGAAGCTTGGTCCTAGAGATGCTATCAAAAATGAAACCTTTGTTTCTTCATCAAGGGCTTTAGGAGTAAGATCAATCCTCTGAACAATTTCACTAAATTTGCTGATATGGTCAGTGAATTCTTCTCTTGAATTCATCCTCAGCGCAGTTAATTTGCTCATCAAATTTCTGTAGGAGTTCTTAGTAGATGCTCCATACCTGCGCTCAATATCTTTTAAGATTTTAGCTGCATCATCTTTGCTATTAACTGATGTTAGATGCCTGTTGCGAAGTCCACTCAAAATTATGTATCTGGCCTCGCTGTTCATGCGTTTCCAAGTTGCTATCTTGGCTAAACCCTCTGCTGTTGTGCCAGTAGGCATAGGTTTTTCAATGGCATCCAAAACATTCCTTGCATCTAAAAATGCTATCAGGCGTTGTTTCCAAAATACATAATTGTCATCATCTAGAGCCATGAATCCTGGCTTAACTCCACTATCAAAATCTGCAAAAGCCATCTTGGAATCTCAAAATTCTAAAATTTTGCCAAAATTCAAAAATCAAAATCTCTAAAAATATCTCAAAATGCAAAATAATCTTCACTGCCTCTGAGTTCTCAGTGCTGTAAACTCTGAGGGAGGGGAGGGGTAGCTAATCCCCTAGGCACACTGGAGAACAATAGACCATGTGCTCACCAGGAAGTTCTAACTGAAAAAATCCTACTCAGTTCAAAATCACAATCCAAAGCAATCCTTCAAAAATACACAAAAATACGCAGTCCTGGGCCGTAATAACCCTTTATGGGAATGTTAGGGATGTGGATTAGGATATATTATTAGATAGATCCTATCCAAGCTTGTGTTAGCAAGCTTCCAATATCAGCAGAGTGACATTCCCCTTTTGTGCGCAGCAAAGCATGTGCGTTAGATTCGCTAGAATCTCTATAACAATATTACACTTTATAGTTCAATATTACACTTCCTGGCAAAGGTCCCCTTTGTCCCTCTTAAAAGAAATACACAACACAGTGTTTATAAAATAAGATAAGAGTTTACTTACAGTTTCATCCTGAGTTACAGCATAATCTCAGAAAGGCAGGCTTGCTTAGAAAAGTTACAAGTATATATACATTTAGAGACTACTTAGTAAAGTAAGACTCCATTTGGTCTCACTCTTGGCTGCAGGCCTAGAGTGAGAACCATGCTAACTGGAGATTCTCTGGAGATGTGTCCCCATCGAAGGAGGAAGTAGCTAAGAGAGAGAGTGATTGCAGGCTAGGGCTTTTGTCTAATCCAACTCATTTGCATGTCTGAGGGAATAGGAACTGACCTGTAGTCAGGTGTCCCTCCAGGTGAGTTCCTGTTAGTGGACACTCTAGGAACTGTTGTGACTTGTCTGCCCCAGTGTTCCATCCCACACTATTTTCATTGGAGCAATGTCGGAGGATATGTCATCCTCCTCCCTGAGAGTTTGGCAACAGTAGTACTAGCAGGGGAAACAGGGACATTCCGGGAACAAACCAGAAGCCGGAATGGCTTTTTGTAATTCCAGGACTGTCCCTGGAAAATAGGGACACTTGGAGGGTATGTACCGGCCCTTGGACATTTTCTCTCATTGACTGTTTCCTGGTGTTCAAAATCCAGTATGTGCAATAAATATATGGGGGTGGGGGCAGTGGGAGCAAGTCCCGCTACTCCCCTTGCTTGCAATGATTCTTTGTTTGTTTAGTAAATTTCTACCCCAACCCAGTTCTCAATGGAGACCCCATGCATGAGCTAGTTCAGGGCTGGGGAAACTGTTCTAGCCTGACTGGCTACATTTCCTCATGGGCAAGGAAGGACTTTCCAGGGGCGGGCAGGGGCATAGACAAAAGAGCCATGGGTGTACCGGTAGTCTCTCACTTGGACTCTCCTGTTTCTTTCTCCCATCAAGCGTGGGGGCCGCAAACCCGTGGGATTTGTAACCGCACCCTTCTGCAGACCCCTTTTTATTGAGATTGCTGCAACTCTCTTTCAGGAGCACTAACTGTTCGTTTTGGTCTGTTCTCGTTAAACGAGGGAAGTTGTCCCCTGCCAAAGCATTGAAGGTTCCTGATCTTTGCTGCTTGGACCCCGAATTTGTCGAAAGCCACCCAAACAGAACTGGCATAAACACAACCCAGCTAATTTGCCACGGGACAGAAGCCAGATTTCGGCGTTCCGTAGGTCAGTGAGTCCCTAATCTTTCCCTGGCAACAGAATCGCAGGCACTAATAATTCCCATCTTCGGGGGGGGGGGGAGAGAGTTCCGTGGCTTATGGGCCAAAATGGCACCACCCAGCTAGACAAGAGGGAGCTATCAGCAGACTCAGGGGAAGCCAAAAGGCTTGCAGAAGGATAAGGACACTTTAGAGAGGGGAAATCTTTAAAGCAGTGGTGGTGGTGGTGGGGGAGTGAGACCTCTTTACCTTGGCTTCTGAAACCTGAAATGTGTATCCTTATTTCTGTGTTTGTGAGTTGTTTTAAACTGCTCTTAATGTTGTGTTTTGAAACATTATTGTGTGCCTCGGTGCATAGATCCTATGCCTGTGGCCTAGTTTTGTACAAGGGTCAAGAAGAGGAGAAATTCAGGAAAAGGAGAGAGAGAGAGAGAGAGAGAGAGAGAGAGAGAGAGAGAGAGAGAGAGAGGGAGAGAGAGGGAGAGAGAGAGAGAAGGGAGAGTCCCATTAGGCAGCTGACTTATACCAAATCAAGCCACTGTTCCATCTAGCTCAATGCTGTATCTGCACTGTATGGCAGCAGTTTTCGGGGGTTTCAGATGGGGTGTCTCCCAGCCCCACCAGATGATGCCAGGGAGCTTCTGCATGAAAAGCAGGTGTTCTGCTGCTGAGTTCTGGCCCTTCCCCCTTTGGTTCCAATCCCGCTCACTTTTAGCTCTGGCCCTGCCTACCAATGGCTCCAGCCCTGCTCATTGTTGGTGTGCCCCCCTCCAACACATCACTCATCAGGTAATGTGGCCCCCAATAGAAAAATAATTCCCCCACTCCTAATTTAAATGGTGTAAGACTTAGAAATGGGAAATTATTATGAACATTCTTATTTTGCAATTTCAAACCACCACTAAAACCAGGCTTTTGGAATTTCATTTGCCTAGTAGTAGTATCCTGCCCATCTGACTGCGTTGCCCCAGCCACTCTGGGTGACTTCTAGCATATTAAAAAAGATAATGAAACATTAAACGTTTAAAACAGGGCTGCCTTCAGATGTCTCCTAAAGGTTGTATCTCCTTGACATCGGATGGGAGGGTGTTCCACAGGGTGGGCGAGATTACTGAGAAGGCCGTCGCTGATTTTAAGATGTTTGCATTTGAACTGCCATGTCTTCTGTAGTGTCGGGTTGTTTTGCAGAGCAGTGATCACATCAGCATAGAGATTTTGTGTTTTCCATAGTGCCCTAGCTGCGTGTTGTGCTTCTGGCATGAGTTGTTTCAGTGTAGTGTAGATTGCCACAAAACGTCATCACCATCACGCACACAATGCTAGGTTTCACATGGCAAAGTCAAAATGTCCAGGTAGATCAGAGATGGTTAACCTAGGTCCCTCCAAATGTTTCTTGACTCCAACTTCCATCACCCCAGACCATTAACTATGCTGGCTGGAACTGATGAACTACAGCATCTGGAGGTCCGGGGGTTAGCCACTCCTGATTTATGGGATTTCTAGCTTGATCCATCAAAAGCCTGCCTGATTTCAGAATGGCCACTTGATGTAACCAGCACATTCCATCTTTCTCTCCTTTTTAAAGGCAATCCCAATTTATATTACATGGTTGTGTTTCTGTGTATTTCTCCCATTTACACTCATTTGCCCCATGTCATTCTTACCCCGCCCTTTTAAACAAAGCAATCACCCCAAATGTATCCATTCCCTTTTATGGTGGTGTGGATGTGTGTACCGTGCAGCAGACAAAACACTCTGCAATATATTTACCATGTTTTGACGTTTATTCCTGTTTTAATTAGCATGGAACTTCTCCCACATGGATTTGCTCCAGAATACGTTCCTCTAACTGGATAATAGGCTGTCACAATTAACAAATCATGTCTTAGAGCCAGCCTACTCCTGGTTTGTCTGTTCCCAATAAAATTCTTTTTAGTTCTAATCCAAGGAGTCAAGAAAAGCCAGTAGTAACTGAGACATACTGCCCTTTCAGGACGCAGGTAAGGGAAGAATGCGATAAATTTATTTTACTGCTCTTTTTTGTTGTTATTCTCCTGGGGGCTGCACATGCTCCTTCCCCATGTCAGAAATGCTCTGCCTGGGAAAAGATGGCACATCAAGAAGGACTGCTCTAGCATCATGTCCCTGATAGGTGGTATCTGTGTGGGATAGTATTTTTTTATGTGGAAGAGCATTCAAATGTGCATTCTGATGCAAAAACCAGTTCCTTCCTTTCCTTCACTCAAATAAACAGCAGAAGGTATACCAGTGGTACTTTTAGACCTGGGTAGGAAACCTCAAGCCTAAAGGCCAAACGTGGCCCTCTGCACCCCTCCATCTGGCCCCTAGGACTCTTCCCCAGGCCACACCCCTCACAGATCCTAGTTTGCACTCCCTCTTTCCCTCTGATTATGCCCTTTGCTTGTCCACATTGTGGACAGAGGTGTTTGCAGGAACTAGTGTACTGTAGAAAGATACATTTCACATCTGTTGCTGCTCCCATTCCTGCCTTTGGCTCTGCCCACCACTGCCATGCAGCTCCCAGAAAGTTGTCAAGCAGGGAATGTAGACCCTGGACTGAGAAAGGTTCCCCATCTGTTTTAGACCCTGGACCTATTGGTCTTACAGCCAGCCAGCCTGCCTGCCTTTAGATGGTCATGTGTATTGCTTCATTTGTGAAGCCCAGGAGTGGGCGCTCTGTTCCAGTAATGCAAAAAAAGACACATTCCTGGGGTGATCATAGAATCATAGAGTTGGAAGAGACCACAAGGGCCATCCAATCCAACCCCCTGCCAAGCAGGAAACACCATCAAAGCATTTCTGACATATGGCTATCAAGACATGTGGTCTTTTCCAACTCTATGATTCTATGGTGATCTTTGTTTTGCATCCTGTGCCACTGTATTGCACCTGATTGATGAACCTCTAGGTTCTAATAAAAAGCCCAGTGGATGTACAAACCTGAAGTCTGCTCCCGCCTGGTCTAACAGATCACTCATATGTGGTCTCTCATGCACTTCTTTCAATATCAAGTTTTCAGATCAGTTGGTATATTGCTAAGACAGGGTAGAATGATCAGTTGTTTTGTTGTAACACAATGGAGACATGTGGTATAAAGTTCCCACCAATCAACTATCCATAGCTCACTAAGCTGATGCGTCTAGGATTCAATTTTCCTCTCCCTGTGCAGCTTTCTTTCTCTTTTTCTTCCAGGATGCAAACAGTTAGGAGGGTCCAGAGGGACAGCTTAATGGGGCCAGCCTTAAGGAGAACCGGACTCTTATTTTTCATGCAGAAAAGTGGGGGACAGGAAGCAAATACTAGCCCACTTCCCTTTCACTCAGTAATCCAAGTTGAACTTCTCCTATTCATAACTGGAAAATGACACAGGAGGAGCGAAAGAATGTCTTCTTTCCCGTTTGGGAGGAGGTAGAGAGGGTGAATGTTGATGTTACAGTTCCATCTTGTGGACAAAGCAGAATTATCGCCGGGATGCCAAAATAGAATACAGTGGAACCTCGGGTTACAGACGCTTCAGGTTACAGATGCTTCAGGTTACAGACTCCATTAACCCAGAAATAGTACCTTGGGTTAAGAACTTTGCTTCAGGATGAGAACAGAAATTGTGCGGCCCCATTAGCTAAAGTGGTGCTTCAGGTTAAATAAGCAGGGTTTCAGGTTAAGAACGGACCTTCAGAATGAATTAAATTCTTAACCCGATGTACCACTGTATGCACAATTGTGGAACATGCTGCCTAATCAAAGAGGCGTCTTTGTCTACATAAGTGCAGTCTCACACGAGGCTGTGGTTGCAGACATACTATATATTTAAAGCACATTCAAATCACACACACACACCTCAAAGATTTCTGGGTGCTGTAGTTTATCCCTCACAGAGTTACAATTCCCAACAAAAACTTAACTACGACACCCAGGATTCCATGAGGGGAGGAGATGTGTTTTGAACACGTTTCAAAGGTATAGTGTGTGTGCAGCCTGTGTTTTGAGCCAGGAATTCTATGAACGGAATGATCATTGTCCATAGAATCATAGAATCATAGAGTTGGAAGAGACCACAAGGGCCATCCAGTCCAACCCGCTGCCAAGCAGGAAACACCATCAAAGCATTCCTGACAGATGGCTGTCAAGCCTCCGCTTAAAGACCTCCAAAGAAGGAGACTCCACCACACTCCTTGGCAGCAAATTCCACTGTCGGCAGGTGCCAGAATGGATTATCCCTTGGTGTGATACAGCAGGGTTACACCAAAGAAGCCACAAGCAGAATGGAGTACAAGTGGCTTGTCTGTAGCCACTGCAGAGCATCTAATGTGCCTACAAAAGGTCCTCTGCTCAATCTCCAACAACTTCTGGCTGAGACCTTGGTGATCTGCTGCCAGTCAATGACAACTTTGAGCTAGATGGACCAATGGTTTGACTTGGTATAAACCAACTCTATCTGTTGTTGTTGTTGTTGTTGTTGTTGTTGTTGTTGTTGTTGTTGTTTACATTTTCTTCTAAGGAGCCCAAGGTGATGTACGTGGTCCTCCCTTCCCCCATTTTATCGTCATAGCAACCTTCTGAGGTAGGTTAGGTGGAGAGGCAGGGACCAGCCCAAGTACTTATGCTTCTGTATTGCTTTTATATTTTTTAGCGGGTGCATCTAAAATATGAATGAGTCCAAGCTGTGTTTGGAAACAAATGTATTGATACAAGCACACACTCTCTAGGATGGAACTGGCAATCTTAACACTCAGGGGACTCTTCCCCCCCCCCCTGATTATCATTTTCACAAGCCATGATTAATTACAGATTGACTACTAAGCAGGCCCGGCTCTAGGGGTAGTCTCGGTGGCGCGGGGTGCCAGGGTGCCAGGCCGACAGGAGGGCGCTGCGCAGCAAAGCTGCATGGAAGCCGTGCTGCGCGCTGCGCCCGCCCACTAGGGCGGGGGCACCGGAGCGATCTCCGCGCCAGGGCGCCCAACCAGCTTGAGACGGCCCTGCTACTAAGAATACTAACTAAAACATTTTCTCTTTGACCGAGGAAACATCAACGACTACAAATGCACTGTAAATCACATTTCTCTAAATAGTATCTTATAACTGCGATAGCTTAGGCCAACTGTTTTACGAAAGCTTTTCAAAGGCATGGCAGAGAGTTTTCAGTTCTTCTTTCAAGTGGGTAACAATTTCCTTCACTTTCTGTGGTGAGTCAAGAACCTCGACATTGCAGGTAAAGGGGTTATAACGAAGAGTAAAAGGTTTCTTGATCTTAACAGTGTATTTTCTGTATAGGGAAAAAAATGATCAAAAGAGGAGTTTTTACAAGTGAAAGCAATTTATAGGATCTGGAGAAAAGTGTGTTCTTTTCCAGTTTTATGATTGGCACCACTGGAAAATTAAATAAGCAGGGTTTCATAAATAAACTGTGGCCTTAATGTTTACCAAGTAAAAGTTTTGTATGGGGATGATCCTTCCAACAGTTGGTGCATCCCCTGTGCCAGGAGAGATCCCCATATAACACAACTCAAGACCTCAAGACCTTAAGGACCATCTCTTGTCATCTGAGCCCCTTTTCTATGTCCTCCCTCCACAAGAAGTCTGAAGGGTGGCAACATGAGAATGGGCCCTTTCTGCAGTAGCTTCTCATTTGTGAAATGCTCTCTCCAGCTGGCTTATTTATTGGTTTCTTCCCAGAGGAAAAAGAATTTACTTATTTGGCATGCAGAAAACTGGGAAATAAGACCCCCAAGAGATGGCATAGTTGTCAGTGCTGTGAAATAAGGGGTGATGCTTTGTCCCTGTGTGCCCCCACTCCACAACACCACTGCCATGACGCACACACCAAGTTAAGAACTCTGAAAGGATAACAACACCTTCTGAGATCTGTGCATGACTCCATGCTCCCATCAAAGGTGTTCTGAAGGTCAAATCATCCTCATTTGGTGATGGGCTATATCTGCTTTGAATGAGTGCCATTGCCATACTTACTGGAGCTGAGACTTCATGTCTTCAAAGTGTTCTGCTACAAAGTAGACGGGCTGGAAGGAATGGTCCTGGTAAGGCTGGACGGCCATTGCGTCTGTGTCAAAGGGTTTGTACTGTGGCTTCTTTGACAAAGCATACTATTAGTAAAGAAAAGCGACAGTGTTCATGTTCGGAAATGGCAAAAATGTAGGCTTAGAATGCAAGGAGGGGGTAGCAACCAAAGCGAAAAATTAAATGGTTGTGGGGAGGAAGAAAGGAATCTATGGGGCTTCAAAGGGGTGTGTGTGACAATGTTTAACTTTAGTAAAGAGGGGAGAGTTGTCCCTTCCCATCAAATATCAGTGTTTCCCTCACCTTCAATCACATGACCTGTTCACCTGGATTATTTAACCTTTGGAGACAATCTCGTATCTACACTTCAAGTCTGTATATTTCTAATGATGATGAACTCCTCATTGTGTGGCTTGGGACTGGGGTGAGCAAAACGTTTTCTCCCTAAAGTGGAAAGAATTGCTGCTTTTCCTTTTCCTTTTCTTTACAAAAAAAAGCTCAGTTCTGAAATTGGATTAGTAGTGCTGTCAATGAATTAGTTGTGCTACCAATGTTGTCATCATGGGTGCAGAGGGATCTGACCAACTCCCTTCCCCAAGCCCCCCTATTCCTGTCAAGAACTGCTTAACTCTGCTTCTCGTTCCCTTCCTCTTAACTAAGCCGATGGCAGTAGGACACTCGACAAACACACAATGACTTTGATATACTACATAGGAACATGTATCACTGATGAAGCCCATGAGAGCGAAACAAGGCATTATTCCGGAAATCCTTGTCAATGAACTGATCTATTGGGACTTCCGTCTATATTATTGCACTTTATGTGTTGTTTATGTGCAAGATAAACATTTGATATTGTGATAAGAATATGCAGAAGAGTATTGTTTATGCGAATGCACAGCCGGTCACGTCTTGTGTGTTGGTCAAATGTATTTCACATAACACAAGGTTTGATGTTGTTTGGCAGTAGGACACTAGCAGCAGGTCTCGGGAGCTCTGGGGAACTGCATTTCCCAGGGTCCCCGGTGCCTGGGATACTGTGGCTTCCATGTCCTTAGAAGCCAGGGAAGCCTCATGCAGAAGCCTCCAGAGAACCCTTGCATTGCTACTGCCCTGCCACTACCCTATGGGTTTGGAGGAAAGAAAAGAAAGGGGGTTTGTGATAGCTAGGTAGTGATAAGGGGAGATCCCAACATGATCTTGCATTTGGGTACAACTCTGCTGTTCGTATTCCAAATCCCCCAAGCTCTTTATTTGCCTTTGCTGCTACTTGCCATTTCTTCCAAAGATGGTGTAAGAACTAAAGGAGAAAAAACTGCTTTGACCCAAAGGACACAATTTTTTTAAAGGGGACCCAAGACTCTAGTTGCTTGATTAGCAGTGCACTCTATGTGGGAGATCCCTGTGTGAATCCTCATTGAATCTAAACCAGATGCATCAGTAAAAACATGCAGATATATTGTGTTTCAGGCCTTGGGAAAGCCAGCTGAAAGGTTTCAGAACCTCAGGCGTGAGTTTTCAGGCAGAACCCTTCATTCTTTGCTGTGGGAAGTTCTGCTTGAAAATAATCAGATGACCCGATGTGACCTGTAGGGAGCTAAGGGAGCCCTGCTTTTCTGCAAGCGAAGCATGCCAAGGGGTGAGCTCTGCCAATTGTGAAGTATGGGCCATTACATTTTACTGTACGTAGGCTAGACTCCAGCCGGGGTGTTAACATGAAATTCATTTGATTTAATGCAGAACAGCTGACAATACAGTAAAATTACAGTGCAAAACTCAGGGTCTCGGGTGCATTCTATAGCTCAGAAAGCATAAGGTTGGCCAGCAGGCAAACTCTTTCATGCTAGTTGGGGATTTGAATATCGTCGTATAGATCTCACCTCCTATTCTGAAAGGCAAAGCTAGGTTTCTAGGCCAAGTGATGGTTGAAAAATAGGATTGAAGTTTGCCTTAAGGATTCGGCTAAAAAACCAAAACAAGAGCTGTCAATTAAAAGCACATGGTATCCATTGCTTAAAACAAATACATATTTTGAAAGCCATCTTTTGAAAGCTTTGCAGAGAGACAGAATTACATACCAGGTAGTGGATAGATTGCTGGACCGGAAAGGTGCTCTGACTTCCAAAGGGTGAGTCCAAATTAGAAGAGGGTGTTAGCCGGGCGCACTGTGGTGGACCCCCATATTACTGCCCCCCTCTGCATATTTCAGCAGGTGGCTGTTCTTTACACTGCACAGGGAGTTGGGTGGGTTGGCTTACCAAGTGAGTGCCAGACTCTTCCATTATAATTGCCCACAATGCCCCAGAGCAATTGCAGTAGCAGCTGCCTGGCATTTTTATGAGATGATGTTGGACCCTGGAAGCCAAGGTCCAGCTTCAGGGCAAGCAAACCAAGCAGCAAATAAAAGTGTGGAAATAGAGGTTGTAAAACCTTTTAAATGTGCCTTTCCACTGAATCCCAAAATGCCCCAGTGTTGCCCTTGCAGTACTCAGCAGGAGGATGAAGACAAAACTAGAATTAGTTGGCTCTGCCTTCCATTGGTTCTGAGTCTGCTTATCATTGACTCTGACTCCACCTCCTGTTGGCTTGCCTTTCTGCTCTATCAGTTCCAATGGTCACCGGTCACCACTGTGCATTTCCGTCTACAGTGGTGGGCCCTGGTGCAGGAAAGCAGCACTGCAACCAGCAATGATTGGGGCACCTTAATCAGTATTGGCATTCCACCGGCTTTTGAAGACACACCTGCTTGGATCAGCATTCCCCTGGAACATCACCTTCTGATCTTATTGTTTTAATTGTTTTTAACTATTTTATGGTTATGGTTTTTAGAATCAGGGATGTTTTGATGCAGTGGTGGAACTGTTTTATTGTGCTTTTTAAAGAATGTATAGGTTTTATAATCGATTTTATAGTTGTGAACTGTTTAGAAGCCATTTTGGCATGTAAGCAGTATATAAATTTAATAGAAACAGCAACAGTTGAGTGGGAGGGGAACACACACACCACAGCAATGTTTTCAATATCCTGACCTCATCATTTTATTACACTCTGTTGGTGACTTGGTAGCTTCACCATTAATTAGAAACATGAGGGACAGATTCATTTTAAAATGAAGCACATGAACATTAGGCATAATGCTGCCCTCTAGCGATCTCAGCTTGTAAGTTTATCTAATGTTAAAATAATACTTGGGGAGAGGGGGAAACAAACTTACCATCAGCTCCCCATAGGAGGACAGGAGACCTGCTCCATAGGCTTTAATAGTTCCATTTTGTTTGCAGAGTCCAAACTCAACAGTAAACCAATAGAGCTGGTAAATACAAAGAGGAATGGGGTGGACTATGAAAACTCCTCTGAGAAGCCCCATCCCCACCAGGTTATCCTGTGATTGTATGTAGTCACTATGTCCCTGGAAATACACAGCATAAGGTGGCAAATTTTATTTATTTATCTGCATTGATGTTGCTCCTCAGAGGCAGCTGCCTGCTGGCGGCCATTTTGATTCCCCACAATGTCAAACAAATGTCAAACAAAATGGTGGTTCTTGAGGCCAACAAAACCTAGTCCTCTGGGGTGGGGAAGTTGAGGGCAAGCATCTGCTAGGCCTACCTTGGGTTCTGTTTCTTATGCTAGAAGACAGGTAGCCAATGCCGTGCCCTCCATATGTTGTTGGACTACAATTCCCATCATCCCTGACCATTGGCCGGGCTGGCTGGGGCTGATGGGAGATGGAATCCAATAATATTCAGAGGGCAACATCTTGGCTACCCCTGTGTTGAAATGTGATTATATCACATTGCAAGAATCACACAAACTTTGGGCAAACAAATCAGGATGAATGCTCCATGCATAAGTCATTGGGATGCCATCTGGGTTTGTTTGGGAATAATTGTGTATGTGTGATGTGTGTGTGTGTGTGTGTGTGTGTGTGTGTGTGTGTGTGTGTATCCATGAGGAGGGTGCAATTTGCATTTTCTACCTCAAGACACCCAAATGTCCTGACATTAAAAAATAAAATAAAAATAAAAACCAACCACTGAGCATTTTCTAGGGGAGCTTGAAATAGCTTGTATTTTGAGCCTTTGGTATTATACCTGCATTATGAAAATACTGTACATAAATATATATACTCACTGTTGACAGTTTTTCTATATCAGCATCAGATGCTCCAAGAGAGGCTAATCCAATATCCTAGATCAAGGATCAATATATTTATTGAAAGGCTGGTTTATGAGAACATACAGTCCTTTTCTGTGAATTACTATTACACTGAAGGTATGATCCTTAGCTTAAGGACAAACATCTGTGTAGTTTTGTATGCCTGTAATTTCCCCCAGTTTAATCTTAGTATATCATGTAGGTTAATAATAACAACAATGAATTCAGAGCTGAGGCTGCATATTTGGATTATGGTTTAGCCAAGTGTGCAGGATATAGGGAAGCATAACACATAAATTTCTAGTATGAAATAGTCTTTCCTGGTCCACACCCATGTGATTTGAGACACATCTGGCAACATCAGCGCAGAACTAGGAACCAGATCGCTTGCACTTAAAAAGTGATGTAATCCAACCATGCTCAGCTGAACATAGAATAGGAAAAAACTTGACCCATTTCCACCTTAATGAAACCTAGCAAAACTATGTCATGTTGAGTGCCATCATTACCATTTGTCCATTCTCAAGGAGGAAGTAATGCTCCCTTTTAGTGCAACTCTGACACTGCTTGAAGCAAAGGTTTTTGGGGGTTTTTTAAGGTAAAATAAAGGCCATCTATAACCATAGCTGCCAAGTTATCCCTTATTTTAAGGGATTTTCCCTTATGCTGAATAGGCTTCCTCGCGAGAAAAGGGAAAACTTGGCAGCTATGTCTATAACCCTCTGCCACATATCTATCAGATAAATCCCCAACTTATTTTTTTCCTCTTTAAATTGCCATGCCCCTAAAGAGCACAGGCAATTCCAGGATGCCTTTTCTGTCTCATCCAACCCCTGAAACCTTTGAAAATGGTTGGATCAAATAATTCAGCACCCCTACAATCTGGCATAAATAATTTGGAGTTGAACTGAACACTCAGGGTTGAACTGAGCTTTTCGACCAGACCAAGTAACTGTGCAACCTCCTCACACTTGCTGTTTAGAGCTCTCCAGACCCTGGTCCCATAAAAATAGGTCTAATATCTGCATTGTTCCCTTCTTTTAGAGTCCTGGAGGCTACTGCATGCCACCCCTCCTATATAATACATCCCACCTGAGTGAATCCTGTAACTCATTCTGCTTTGGGTGGGTGGAATTAGGTAGCAAGTCCAGTGGTTTCCTATCTGGCATAAATGATTCTACAGAACAGGAGTCATTCCTGACCATTGACCATGTTGGCAAGCACTGAAAGGATCTGGGGTGCACCTACATTTGGGGGACCACAAGTTCCCCACCCTCTAGATTGAGGACAATCTTTTATAGGAGACTCCTGTATATCAGACTATTTGTCCACCTGGCCCATAGTTATCTACTCTGACTTGCTGATGCTCTGCAAGGTCTCAGACTTTCCTTGTTGTTTGCTTCCTGTTCCTTTTGACTGGAGATACCTGGGACAGGTGACTTCCTGCATATAAAACAAGTGTCCTTCCACCAAGACACCTTTCCCTGTCAGAACAACAGAAACGTTACCTGAGAGAACTGGGCAAATTCTTTGTCAGCTAACATGGGAACGTGGCCCAGCAGTTCGTGGCAGCAATCACTGTGAAAACGAAAACATGTGCTGTTGTTTTTTAAGAGTCATAAGATGTGTCCCTTGCGTCTACCTGACAATCCTTGGATTGCCACATCTCAATCCAGAGAATGTACCTAAGAATGTACCTCCACAACACAGCAGGAGATAGTGACAGTAGCTTTAGTGGACTGTTCCTTTCTTAGTCCTCTTGACGAAAGAAAGAAAGAAAGAAAGAAAGAAAGAAAGAAAGAAAGAAAGAAAGAAAGAAAGAAATCAGGGGAGGGGACTGCATGTGATCAATGCCAAGTGAAGTTTGAACCTCAGACACTTTCATACAACTTCTAACGAAACAGGAATTTGGCATCTCAAATGCTGATGTTGGATCCTGATCTCAAGATTTGAAAGCCAGTGGAACGTAATAAAATACGGGCGGTGGGCGGGGTGGGGGGTGGGGAGAGATGGATAATACTGTGTGGCCAGAGAAGGGTGTTGCGTGTGAACATATCATAATAGATTGATGCTGACAGTCAAAACTATGCTCATGCCAAATGGAGTGAGAATCTTGAAGACTTCCTATAACCTTTTCCTGCTCCCATTAGCTCTCTGAGAAATAGAGTCCTCACGTCCCCGTCCCCCCCAATCCTAGCAGAACAGAAATATTGTGCCGCAGTATATGGAAGCACTGGACCAGCTTATACAGAGCCACTGCTGGCCTCCCTGGCCGCGACCTGAGAATGATTACATGATCGCCCGACTCCTACTCACGGTTCTGGGGAATGCATTGGCGAAGACGAGTGCCTTATGTATTGGGTTGTCTGAAAGACACGGAATGCCAGGCTAGCAAGGAAATCCCGAGCCGACAGAAGCCCTGCAGCTGGTCTCAGCTTGAAGCCACTTCTTTCTGCAAGGAAAATTAAAGGAGGAGTAAAATTCGGAATAGGGTTGTGGTGGAAATAAGCATTTATTTATTTATTGCATCCAAATTACTTAGGGCAACCTGCCATGCACTACTCGGTTTTCATGAATGCCATCATGCCATGGAAACATGTCTTTACCTTTCTCTGCCAGGGCTCTCCACTCTAGCTCCACTCTAGCTCATGTGTTCTTCTCACTAAATGATTCTGTAACCTTCTCGGGTTAATAATTCATTGCAAGCAACTTGCAAAATTGTGTAATATAAAATTGTAATTACAACAACACTGTTGTGTTACACTGTTGAAACAACACTGTTACAACAACATACACACGACACACAGTCGCGTTCTTAAACATGGATATCTCAAGACTTGATGGGGTGGGGTAGAGGAAGGGAGAAGGATTTAGTAAGAAGAGTAACTTGTAAAAACTTTTACTTGTGATTTATGCCTCTCCAATAAAAGTTGGGCTGCAATAAAGAATAAGGGAGGTGGGCAAAGGGCTCACTTGGACTGAATGCTTAACATCTCCTGGAAACCCAAAGAGAGTTGAAAGGAAATTCATGACCAGTTGCCCTAGAGGAACTTACAGGAACAAATTTCTACTCATAGCCTCCAAATACAGCTAAATAAAATTGTTTTCCCTTTTTGGCTATAGGTTTTGGTTCCTTGGAATAAAATCATGTCTAGTATCTGGATAGATGCATTCCAGGAACACAATATTCTCTCTCTCTCTCTCTCTCTCTCTCTCTCTCTCTCTCTCTCTCTCTCTCTCTCTCTCTCTCTCTCTCTCTTATGACTTGGAAAGCCATTCTTCAGTTTTGTACCAAGGTAGTACAAAACCAGTTGCCGTATTGTCTATCGCGGCCCCGTGACCACCCTGCTCCCTAAGGTATAAATAACTAGACACCACACAGCATATTGGTTTGGGATCAAATAAGGCCACAACTTTATTGGGTACACATGTGAGGTTTGGCCATAGACATTGTGGTAAGCAACTGCACATGTCACCCACGTTCATCCGCTGGGAGTGTTTCTAAGGGTGAAGCTGGGGGCGTCCCCCAAGCGGTCCCTGTTGAAGGAGTGGTATGGCCCTAGCCTCCATCTGGACATTGGGCAGGATCCATTTAACAGGATACCCTTACCCGTGGAGGGGCAAGCGGAGGCTACAACCTCCCCTCCAACCAAGATTATGCTTAAAGGTAAAGATAAAGGGACCCCTGACCATTAGGTCCAGTCGTGACCAACTCTGGGGTTGCAGCGCTCATATCGCTTTATTGGCCGAGGGAGCCGGCGTACAGCTTCCGGGTCATGTGGCCAGCATGACAAAGCTGCTTCTGGCGAGCCACAGCAGCGCACGGAAACACCGTTTACCTTCCCGCCAGAGTGGTACCTATTTATCTACTTGCACTTTGACGTACTTTCGAACTGCTAGGTTGGCAGGAGCTGGGACTGAGCAATGGGAGCTCACCCCATCGCGGGGATTTGAACCTCTGACCTTCTGATCGGCAAGCCCTAGGCTCTGTGGTTTAACCCACAGCGCCACCCAATGCCCATCTTCCATACAAAGTTGTTATGATTGCGATGAGGTAGGCAAAAACCCAAATAGCGGTGCCAATTAGCCAAGTGGGGGAAATTCCTGCCTGACCCCTGAAAGATTAGGTGACCCACATTGTCCATAGCGAGGTCGAACCATCCATGAAAAGCCGTAATCTGAGGGATGGAGTGTGGGAGAACTGGCACAGCAAGAGAAAGGCCAAAAGGCCATGCTGGCCAGGCATTTAAACTTCCCCTGGGCGCAACACCAAGGGCTGCAATTGGTCAGTTGGTCCTGTGCCCAAGGGAACACTCCTGCCGCCATTGGCCCATTTGGCAGCAGGAATACGATCTGGCCGGTGATAGGTCAGTTTGCTAGGAAGGCCTGGGGCCCACCCACAAAGCCACCCGCCTGAAAAGGGGGCAAATGGACTTTTAGGGTGATGCATGGAAACCAGTTGCCATATTTTAGGAGGTGGAGGATGTGATAGGTGAACTCATCCTACCTCAGTTTTGGATTTGGCTCTGAAATGGGCTTGAGCCAATTCTGAACTATTGCTGGGTGTGCCCCATTACAAACCTCCCATTTCCGGACTTCACTTCTGCCACTCATAAGAACACCCTTACTTGGCAGCAGTCCTTGTGCCTTACTGCCTTACCTGTTAGAAATGCAGAGACATCTTGCAGCTGAGGGATATGGTCTGCTTGATACCCGCAGTATTTTTCCAGCTGATGAAAGGCCTCCAGATATTGGTGGCAGGCATGACTGGGATAAAGACTGCTTAGCTTTTGGTAGACTTCTCTCCTGAAAACAATAGCAGGGTTAGCTTACAATGGACCTCTTTGCAAACAGCATATTTTAAACGATACACCACACACATAAGACACGCTGTTCTCATAACAGCGACCGGGCTGCAGGGCATGTTGACATCATGTGCACATGTTGCGGGGCATGCACAAACGGTGTGGTGACATTGTGTGGTCCTGGGCCCCCTCAGCTCCAGAGGCAATGCTCCAGTGTGCCTGCCCCTTGAATGCAGGAATCTCAACTAAAGCATCCATGACAGATGGCCATCCAACCTCTGCTTAAAAAACTCCAAGGAAGGAGAGTCCACCACCTCCTGAGGGAGTCCATTCTTACTGTGAAAAAGTTCTTACTGATGTTTAGTTGGAGTCTCCTTTCTTGTACAGTGGTACCTCGGGTTACAAACGCTTCAGGTTACAAACTCCACTAACCCAGAAATAGTACCTCGGGCTAAGAACTTTGCTTCAGGATGAGAACAGAAATTGTGCTCCGGCGGCAGCAGGAGGCCCCATTAGCTAAAGTGGCGCTTCAAGTTAAGAACAGTTTCAGGTTAAGAACGGACCTCTGGAACAAATTAAGTTCTTAACCAGAGGTACCACTGTAATTTGAAGCCATTGGTTTGGGTCTTACCCTCCAGAGCAGGAGAAAACAAGATTACTCCATCTTCCTTGTGACAGCCCTTAAGATATTTGAAGATGGCTATCAAATCTCCTTTCATTCCTCTTTTCCAGGGTAAACATACCCAGCTCCCTCAACCATTCCTCATAAGGCTTGGTTTCCAGACCCTTGATCATCCTGATTGCCCTTCCTGGATCCATGGGGGCACCAAATGGACATGTACTGGACACCTGCCACTGGTATTTCACTGTGGTGAACACCAATATGTACATGGAAAATGATTTGCCATGTAAAGCAGATATGAGGAACCTGTTGCACTCCAGATATTGTTGGACTCCAACTCTAGCAGCCCCAGCGAGCAGGGCCAGCAGTCAGGGATGATTAAAGTAACTTTCTTTAAAGGGAAGAAACATGTTTAGTTGTTGGAAAGAGAACATGTAATTATCATGCAATGGCATGGAGCCTTATGGAAGTAGGTTTTTATTCAGCTCTGGGGCTCTCACACATTTGTAAACATTGTTTTATGAAAATTGAGATCATTCTTGGAAATGCTGACTAAGCCAATAACCTTTCCTGTTTGAGTATTGTATTTCTCTCTCTCTCTCTCTCTCTCTCTCTCTCTCTCTCTCTCCTGCTCGAGTGTTGCTATGAAGGGTGAAATTCAGCATCACATAATGTTTGTCTCTATTTTCAATAAATATCAAGACTAGGGTGCAGTTTACGTTAAAGAATGAGAAACAAAAGACATCTGCTTCCAATGGTGGCTATTGTTGGTACTGTTTTTTTTTAAAAAAAACCCAAAACGCTTTATGAGCATTAGACCATTTCCACAATCAGTCAGGAAAAGTTCAGGAGAGCAAGAAACCAGACTTGTGCTTCCCACGCAGCATGGTTGAATATATTTGGTCCATTATTCTGTCCTATTCCTTCTTATCCAAAGCAGGGGTGAATAATCTGTTTCAATTCAAGAGGTGCATTCGCTTGTGGGCAACCATACCAGTGGTGAGGAGAGCCAGAGGCAAAAATGGGGAAATGCCGTGCAGGGTGTAGGGTAACACAACATCATCTAATCCTCCCTGTGAGGAAATCAGAATGATTTCTGATTTTGACACATCATCAATGGTCCCTGGAGGCATCCTGTCATGGCTAGTGGTCATGAATTTCTCTAAACCAGGCATCCCCAAACTGTGGCCCGCCAGATGTTTTGGACTACAATTCCCATCTTCCCCAACTACTGGTCCTGTTAGCTAGGGATCATGGGAGTTGTAGGCCAAAAAACTGGAGGGCCCGCAGTTTGGGGATGCCTGTTAAACCTCTTTCAAAGCCATCCATGTTGGTGGCCTCATGCAAGTATTCCTGAGAGTAGTGCAGTTACATACTGCAGTAATTAGACTCCAGACTAACTGTGGTGCCTTCCTGGTGTTTTGGTGTCCTCCAGATCCTTAGACTACAGCTCTCAACAGCTCCAGCTAGCATGGCAATGGTTAGGGATGATGGGCATTGTAGTTCAAAACATCTGGAAGGCATTATATTGTCTGCAACCAGCTCTAGACTGAGGGCTCATCCTTTTGTGCTGTGTCTTTAGGCACAGGTCTGGGATTTCTGGGTGTGACCCAGGTTTTTTTCTCTGTTGCTGCTGCTGCTTTCCACAGGGGAAACTGTGTTTTACTGCCGAATCAAAGCAAACAGCAATCGGGTTTTCATTTGCTCTGATTCAGCAATAAAAAATGAGCTTTCCCAGGGAAGGCAGCAGGACAAAACAAAAACAAAAAACCCAAAAAAAGTGGACCTGGAAATTCCAGACCTGTGCAGAAAAGCAAGTGTGGATGCCTCAGCCCTGCTGCTCATTCTGTTATGCCAGGCTTCTGCCCTAAAGACCTGCTCTGATGTCTCCATTGTATGAAAGTGGTCCCTTTGAAGTGTGTAGCTAGAACAGAGACCTATTGAATTGTTTGGAAAAAAATATCAGCCACTTTGCTGAGCTACTGAGCCGGCCAAAGAGTGTGATGTCCTGGAATCTGGAATAATAATTTGTGGTTTGTTGGAATATGGGGTGAGGGTCAGTATACCCATCTCTTCTTCAAACTGTACCCAGGCACAGACTGTAAACTTGTTTTGCATTTTGGCCACCAGCCACCTAACTGCGTCAACAGTCTACAGCTGCTTAATGCACTTTGTAAATCCCACTGGTTGGTTTTACGCTAGATGTGTACATTGCACAACCAACGTCTTTTTTATTTGTCACCTAATACAGTAATACGAAATGTCTCTAGATGACTTACAGGGGTGCCAATTTGAATAAAATATTGTGGTTGGGCCCAGGTAAGCCCCACCCCACATAATCAATCAGATGTTGCATTGCGCACACACCATTTTAATGGGAATGCCCATCAACTTTGTGGAAGCCTGGCCCCCTCTAATATTTTATTGTGGGGGCTGAAGCCCCCACAGCCCCTAGGAGTTGGCTCTTTTGATGACTTACTACAATACCACCCTCCACCGAGAAATGGCAATAAGCAGGATCATCAGTGTTCTCAAAGCCACCAACATGAGTCTGACCAAACTGCGGGAGGCAGTGGAAGACAAGAGTGCCCGGTGTGTTCTGGTCCATGGGGGTCACAAAGAGTCGGACACGACTAAATGACTAAACAACAACAACAACAACAGGATCATCATATTACCTCAAAACCTTGGAATAAGAGGCATGTCCTAACCTGGGACCCAAAGGATGTTCCTGTCAGTATCGAGCAGGCAGCCTCACTGGGATAGGCATTCTATAAAAAGGGGCCACCACTCAAAAGGCCCTCTCCCTTGTATGAATCTCTCTTTGAGAGGGGCCTCCACTTCCGATGTTGGAATCAGATGTGCAGTGTTGATATGGTTCCAGGTACCACTATTATTTTCCATGCTGGAGAATGGAAAGGTGGGAAGGAGCCATTTTACATTCTCACCTTCCTCCACATGTTATACAGTTTTTGTGGGCCATTGTGACACCAGGCACTTACCATGTAGCTGTTTCCTGGGCTGTGTACTCAACTCTTGGCAATGGGTCACCCCTGTAAAAGAGCACATGTGATTAGAAGTCCCTTACATGCTACAGGTATAGGAGATACTAAGGATCTTCTAGAAAGTGTCCCTGAGGCCTATTGTGTGTTGATCAGGGACAGAGCTACCAACTTGAATACAATAGTTTAATATATGTTATTATTAATAATAATAAAATAAGCCAAAATATTCCTAAAAATAACTACAGACGTTCACTATCTTTTAAAAGTTCTCCTTTTTCTTCCTGTTTTCCAACAGAGGAGGCCACAGATGTCTGCAGAAAACTATACTACAACTGCATGAATGTGTGAGCGGTGAAGAAAAATGAAAGAATGGTTATTGCTTTTGTTTGTTTTATTGTGCACTTACTGTCTGAAATTGAAGGCCAGGTCAGCAATAAAAGCCCTTCGCTTCCTGTATTCAGCATCGCTGAATCCCTAAAAAGGGATACCCTGTTTCTCATATTTTAAGACATACCCATAAAATAAGCCATAGCAGGATTTTTAAGCATTCAAGGAATATAAGCCATACCCCGAAAATAAGACATAGTGATAGGCGCAGCAGCAATGCCGGCCGTGGCAGGAGGAGGAGGAAAAAAATAAGACATCCCTTGAAAATAAGCCTTAGTGTGTTTTTTTGAGGAAAAAATAAATATAAGACATGTCTTATAATATGAGAAACACGGTAAGAGACAACACTTCACTGCAGTAAGCAGAATAGCCAAAATATATAATATAACAAGATCCAAATTCTTAGCGTATGAATGTAGTTCTGATAATGAGAGCCTGTCTAAATTCAATTTACTTGGCCTAGGAGGGCAAGGATCTAGCAAGACTCTGACAAACCCCAGCTACAAAGGTTGCAGTCAAACACACCACCCAGGGAATAAGCTCCAGTGAACACTGTGGAACTTCCCTCCAACTAAACATTATAGGATAGCACTGAAAGACTGCTAAGGCACCTACAATATTTTTTCACATGTTTTGATGGACATTGCTAATTGTATTTTTGTTAGCTTGCTAATGCAGATATAAAAATGTTTCTGAAATGTGTTTGATATTTTATTTATGTTTAGGACTCTGTTCATGTTGTATCTATGCTGACCATATATTTACAGTTCTGGCAAGTGCTTTGGAACACAAAGCATATAATTAAATTGGAGGAGGAGGAGGAGGAAGTGAATGTTGAAATGCAAACCTGTAGTGCAAAAATTCTGATTTAAAATTTAGGGTGGTGGCTCTCGAGCATCCTTGCAAAATGGAGTTTAATGGAGACGTGGTGAATAATCATCACAGTTCCTGGTCATATGACAAGCTGAAAATGCCCAGAGGATTGAGCAAGCGAAGTAGTTTCAATTTCAAGTTTTTGCTATATTCCTATTCCTGATTAATTAACACATGCAGACAGCATCTTCAATGTGCAGGGTGCTTTATAGAGTTGTCCTTCCTCTCAAAGTAGCTCAGGGTAATGTATAATGTATCGGGGGGGGGGGGGAATCAATGATTAAATCAGTGATTTAAAATGATTGTATATATACATATACCTAAGTCCTTCTGTTTCCATAATACAATATCACATCTACAGTAACCATTAAGTACCCATTCCCTTTTATTCCCCAAAGCCTAAGTGTATATTCAACTGGTGCTCATATGTCAACACTGAGGGGGGGGCAATGTCAATCCATAGAATTGTAGAGTTGGAAGGGACCCCAAGAGTTATCTAGACCAACCCTCTTCAATGCAGGAATCACAGCAAAAGAAATCCCGGCAGGTCCAAGTGGAGCAAATTCCACAAATGCAATTACTTTGCTGGAAGGAACTTACAGTCTACATTTCAGCAATGGTTGAGATAATAAAGAAAGGCTTCGCAGAAGAGGACAAATGAAGTTAGCAACTGTCTTCAGTTAGATCTGCAAATCATAGCGTTTATTAACTGGGCAGCACTCAGTTACCACCAGGTCTAAATAACTCACCGGATGGTCATGATCCAGATCAGGGTCAAATTTGGTGATCAGATGATGGCAGTTGTCAAGGTCTCGTATTTTCTTTGGGAACCACAGTGCTGCAGCCGAGGGTATAAACCACAGATTGTGAGTACATGATACCTCCATCATGTGGGGGTTGAACAAGAGCTGGAGTCGCTGCAGCTCATATAATTTAGATGGAACACACCAGATACACCTGTGGAACACCCCAGATTTGCTGGCCAGGGGTGATCACTCCTGGAGGGGTGAAGGATTCCCATACCCAAGACTTCTGCAATCATAAAACAGTATTTTTGGTATTACAGCTTAGTAAATATTGCACTACTGATTTTAAAAATGTTTATATGGAAAAGTGCCTGTTGTCTTTGTCCATGGAGTTTTCTTGGCAGGGATACTGGGGTGGCTTGCCAGTTCCTTCTCCAGGTAGATCACGTTTAGTCAAAACTCTCCACTATGACCTGTCCATCTTGGGTGGCCCTGCATGGCATAGCTCATAGCTTCTCTGAGTTATTCAAGCCCCTTCGCCACGACAAGGCATTGATCCATGAAGGGGTCTGGAGGAGACTCTTGAGAGTCCCATGGACTGCAAGAAGATAAAACCTATCCATTCTGATGGAAATCAGCCCTGAGTGCTCACTGGAAGGACAGATCCTGAAGCTAAGGCTCCAATACTTTGGCCACCTCATGAGAAGAGAAGACTCCCTGGAAAAGACCCTGATGTTGGGAAAGATGGAGGGAACAAGGAGAAGGGGGCGACAGAGGACGAGATGGTTGGACAGTGTTCTCGAAGCTACCAACATGAGTTTGACCAACTTGTGGGAGGCAGTGGAAGACAGGAGTGCCTGGCATGCTCTGATCCATGGGGGTCACGAAGAGTCGGACACGACTAAACGACTAAACAACAACAATGGAAAAGTGAGGCAGAAGCCCAACAGATTGCTTACCTCTCTCTTCTTGGTTGGCTTTCACATCCTCTGCCACCTTCTTTAAGGAATTAGTGAGGCTGCTGACCTCACAGTTAGGAACTTCACATCTCACGAAAAATTCAAGGTCATCTGCAGTGTTTCTAGATACTTTAGCTGGTCTGCTTTCAAGGTGATAGATTTTAGTATCAAACACCTGTAAAAGGCAGTCCTACATAAGCATGTATTTTGTGTGTGTGTGTCCAATTGCAATGCACAGGGTTGTTCACAAAAGGAACAAGCAAATCAACAAAAGTTGCAAGCAGGTAAAAGTAATAAACTACGAATTCGACTTCCCCTCCTTCCCAGCTCAATTGACTGCCGTGAGCAATCTGGAACCAAACCTCTTGTTTAACCGGAAACTGGGCTACACAATCTTATACATCTCTACTTGGGAAGTTAAGTCACATTGTATTTGAATCAGATGGGTGCACATGGGGATTGCAGCTCTAACAAAAGCACCATTAAAAGTATGGCCACTAGCCCTAATGGCCATGTTCAGAGGCAGTAAGCCTCAGAGTACCAGTTGCAGGGACCCACCAGTGGGGCGAGGGCTGTAGCTCTCGGCTCCTGTTAGTGGGCTTCCTATAGGAACCTGGCTGGCCACTGTGTGGGTACTGGAAAAGATGGGTCCTCCTTGGCCTGATCCAGCAGGAATCTTCTTCTGATAATGAGGCTCATATGTAAATATTCCTCTACCACAATCATTGGTAAGGGTGTGTTGTTAATTATCTCCACATCTCTTCATCACCCTGCTCCAAATTAACATTTGATGCACAGTTTTGGGCAAAAATGCTGGGAGTTTACTCATAAAAAAATTAATTATGTTGGTAATGATCATTGAAAACTATTATGCTGCCCCCTACAGACATTTATTATTTTTCCATTGCTAAGATCTTAAAAACATTTTCATTGCTTTCTTTTTTTAAAAAAAAAGGAAATCACTATCAAAATAAGCCTCACAAACCTGTATATAAAGCACTTTTTTAAAAGAAAGGGGGGAATCAGAGTCTTGTAGGATGAAAAGAGGCAAGGGTTCAAATCCCCACTCAGCTATAATGGCCACCTCCTGACTTTGAGCCAATCTCAGCTTAACAGGGCAGGCTAAAAATGGGGACGAATAAAACTCTCAAGCTCCTTGGAGGAAAGGTGGCATATCAATGTGATAAAGAGATGTACCTCGAACACTTTGGCCGCCCTAGAAATGCCAGCTTTTCTCCCGTTGCGGAGGGCGAAGGTTAGGGTCAGCGTGGCTATTTTCCCAGCCTCTCTTTCCCCCGCAGAAGGTTCTTTCTTGGTCGACGGCTCCATCCTCGAGGGCAACTCCTCGTCTAGGTTCGTGCGGGTCTGCCGGAGAATATGTCCTGCGTCAGCCTTTCAGTCGAGGCAAAGCAGTTGGCTCTTCCTGAGAGGAGGCGGAGAGCACCCACCTGCGAGATGCGCCCTGCGCCTTTCAGGAATGGCAGCGGCAGCGCCTTTACGCACCTGGTTCAGCTGTTCGTGGGGAGAGGGAAATCTGCCCACGACGGCTGGGGACTTGTCCTCCAGCGCTTGGGACGTGGGCTCGGGTAACCCAGAGGGGCGAGAGATGGCGGAGTCTCTGCTCACGCGTGGCCAGTCAGTCCCACCAGGAGAATTGTAGGGGGGACCAACTTGGGAAGGTACTCCAAGCAGTGCCTTAATAATAATTATCATTCAAAGCAGGGCGAGTTCCCCCCTCGACTGGATATTTTGACCTTGCCGATGGGTGAACTTTATGCTCGCTTTAATGTTGACGGGTGTTAAATTGCTAAAATGTCTGCTAAATTGTGCATTGTTGGGGGTTCTGTTTAGTTATTGGTTCTAGATTTGTATTAGGTCTCCTTGTTGTACAACTGTTTGGGGGTTTTTTCGGTTTTAAAAAACGCCCAGAGCACAGATATATTTCCTGGGAAATGGGGGATATAAATAAATGGATTATTGACTAGTATGTATGTGTTATTAGGTATAGATTACCTATTCAGAACATAAGGACGACCAGTCGAATTATTCTTTTTTTAAAAACGACAAAGAGCCAGAAGTACCGTAGCTTGGTTATAGACTCTGGCTAGGATTTGGGTTCAAATCACAACTCATCTATGAAGCTCATTGGGTGGCCACTGGCCAGTTTGTGTCTCTCCTCCTAGTCTACTTCATAGGGCTGTTGTGAGGATTAAATGAGGAAGGAGAACCACGTGCGTCTCTTGGAGCTCCTTGAGGAAAGGTTGGCTATAGATGTAACTATATGGATTTAGGTAGTGTTTTATTGCAGTGTGTTCCGCTGATTTTATGTCATGCTTTATGTTCAAGGGACTGATAAACTGAATAGAAATTAATTAATTAATTGGTCGTTTCATGTATAAAGCAGGCGTCTGAAAACAACGGAGTCCGTTTAGCTATGATAAACTTCTGCACCTTCAAATACCTGGGCTGTCTGGCGTGGTCCACACACGCACCCTACCCTTGGTATGGATCTGTGCAATTGTGTGTTGCCTTGTGAGGAAGAAAGTCCTGCTTGGATGCCAGCTGTGTATTTGTGAAATGTTTTGCGCTGCATTGGTCGCTCACCTTGACATAGGAGAGAAGGTAAGCCGCCTTGAGCCCCTGTCAGGGAAAAAGGCGGGGTATAAATAAATATAATCAGTTCGCATCCGTCTCGGGAGACGAAGAAGAAAGATTCCCCGGCCATTGAAAAATAAAGATCTGCTCTCCAAGGTACCTCCAGGAAGGCAGAGAGTGCTTCACCTAGCGCCAAGTGCCCCCAAACAAACACCATACGTATTTAGGGAAACTGTAAATGACTTCTTCTTCTGCTGCTGCTGCTGCTGCTGCTATCGGACTTTTTAATCCTGATTTTTGGAAAATCAGTGGTTGGAACGATAAAGCTGGCTGTAAGAGAAGGAGGCTGATAGCTAAAGATGGGAGGGTTAAAAAAAATAAAAACCCGTCCTTTATTTTAAATATTCTCACTTGAAAGCCAACCACAAAGGTATCTGAAGAAGTGTGCATGCACACGAAAGCTCATACCAATGACAAACTTAGTTGGTCTCTAAGGTGCTACTGGAAGGATTTTTGTTTGTTTGTTTCCACAAAGGAAAGGTTTGCAGTGTAAAAACGGACTGAGATATATTACCTCCGTTTAACTCAATGCGTTTGGATAGAGAGCGGGGCAGCTTGTTTTGTTCTGTTTAAAAGCTGTTCATTCTGCCCTCCCAATTTCGTTCTTTCTTAACTTTGTGAAGAGATGGGCAATGCAATCTCGTGTGTGTGTGTGTGTGTGTGTGTGTGTGTGTGTGTATGTGAGAGAGAGAGAGAGAGAGAGAGAGAGAGAGAGAGAGAGAGAGAGAGAGAGAGAGAGAGAGAGAGAGAGAGAGAGAGAGAGAGAATCATAGAGTTGGAAGGGATGCCGAGGGTCGCCTAGCCCAACCCCCTGAAATGCAAGCATAGATATAGATAGCAATAAATGTGGATGCTTCTTCCTTAGACAATTCTTGTCCGAGGTCCTGAAACTGGCTCCTAAAAACCCAGTACAGATTCATGCCAAGCTGGTATATTCCAGCTACCCCGATGTGAGGTGATGCTAGTTTTCCTCTCATGACCGGTTGTTAACCTCCGATATCAACCAGGATGGAGTCATTCTAAAAAATATTTTTTTAAAAAATCTATTTATCTTATTTTAAAACTATATAGGCACCTACAATTAAGCTAGGGATGGGCAAATATATCACCTGCGGGATATACCGTAAATGCCTCTAACTGGGGCTGACTCAAGACAGAATGAAAGTATTGGGTTTTTTTGGTTTTTTTTAATCTGTCCTACTACTAAAAAGACAAAGAAAGAAAGGTAAATGGCGTGGGGGGGGCGTGTTAGAGGGCTGGGCTAGGATCTGAGTGACCAGGGTTCGAATTCCCACGCAGCCATGAAGCGCATAGGACGGTGATAGTCTTCAGCCTAACCTACCTTACGGCGTTGTTGTGAGGGTAAAATGGAGAGGGGGAGAAACGTGAATGCCGCATTGAGCTTCTTCGAGGAAAGGGGGGGTATAAATGTAGTGCATATATAAGAGTTAGCGGCGAGACTCCTTTAGCTGAAATGTAAGAGGGGTTTTTTAAAAAATGTTAGTTCAGCCCTACTGCTTTGATGGTGATAAAATCAGCCACTTTTAATTTAGAACTCAGGCACGATGTAGCTGGTCATTTTTAGCATAAAAGCTATGGAAAGAATCGGTGATATTTTGTTGTTGATGTTGTTTTAAAAAAGTAAGCTGAGTGTATTTTGAAAGCTAGATAGTGGGGGGAGAGACGGAGACAAAGCGAGATGCTGTTTTTAGAAGACGTCAGTTCTAAATTAAACAAGCAAACAAAAACCCCGATGGTATATTTTTATTTCTTGCAGTGGTGTGTATTATTTTATTCCTATCAAGATCTGATTCGGTGATCCTTGAGTCTGACAGTGAGGTTTTATAAGAATAAAATACAATAAAGACAGCTATCACTTTCTTCTTCTCAGTCTCATCTTCAGAGTGGGCCACTAAAATGCCTAATAGTAATTGTGGAATACAGCCATCATGGATAATGTTAGATGTTATAGCATGTGCGCCTCCGATATTTTTTTTAACGAAAGCTCATAAGGCTTAGACGTGGGGTGGGGTTAATGACATTTTTACTGTTGATTTTATTGCTTGTTGACTTTTACTTGGATATTGTCTATCTTTTTTATTATGGTGTGAACTGCTTTGGTATTCCTTTTGTAAGCGAAAAGTGATATAAAAATCGTTTAAACTAAATGGATGAAATAAGAGGCATCCAGGAAAAGCCCAGCATTGGGAAGGTGATCTCCGCAATGAAATCGGTACGCATGTCATCGATCAAAAGACCGAGGAAGGATCTTCTATCACAGAATCTTAAATTCCATGCCTGTCCTAGCGGAACTCCAGACCCTGCGGTTTGGGGGAAAGTGGCCATTTCCACCAGAGACGAGAGTTGGTCCAGGAAATCAAGTAAACTGTAGTCCGGAGGTGCGAATTATCGCGTCTCCCAAACCATCTAATGAACTAAGCGTTTCTTTGAATCCGAGGTCCTCCCAGACTTCTACTGTACTTTAATTTTGCTGCAATAGCATTGCCCACCGAGATATAATATAGCTGATCTTTTCGGATATCCCCAAGCTTTCGCTCAAATCAAGACTTCCTCAATGTCTTTTTTGTCTTCCGCACTACAGCTTTGCACACCAGGGGCGCGGATCAGCCCAAGTTCAGCACCACCATGTTCCAGGAATTTCCGTGGATCTTAGTAAGTGGGCTGCAGCTCAACAGGACCCTGTCTACTTAGAGGTCAGCCCCATTGAGTTCAGTAGGGCTTACTCCCAGGCAGGCACCCATAGGCTGCTCTCCTTCTCTTTAAAGCCTTTGATTTAGATTGGATCCTGCCCAGTGAAATCTGTTCCATTTCCACGCGCGCGCGCACACACCCCTTGGCTTTTAGTCCCCTCGATAGCTACGATTACTCACTGCAAATGTATTATGCAAATAGGGGAAAATATTTTCCAGCAGCATCCAGACTTCAAAGCGTTGCCTTCCCCTCAGTTGTGGAATCGTCATAATACTCCCCTATGCTCAGTTTTTAGCTCCCAAGAGGCCGTTTAAAAGAACTACAGTACTGGAAACTGGTTTTAGGCGCAGAGGCTCTTCCTCTGCCCTCCTGAACGTTGGTGGCTGTTCAGGACAGACCTGCTCTCCCCACTAGGCTCAGATCTCTTTGGCTTCCACTGTGATTTCCTGTCTAGGGAGAATCCAAGGGAAGCAGCTGCCCCAGGGAGTGATATGTGCAGGGTTATACAGAATCATAGAATTGTAGACCTGGAAGGGACCACGAAGGTCATCTAGTCCAACCCCCTGTAAGATAAGATAAGATATCTTTATTGTCATTGTCCCCTTGAGGGAACAGCGAAATTACTTGGTTGCTACAACCACTCAGATAAAGCATTCTGCATAATCCAAAATTACAAAACCTAATTAAAAACAGTAAATATAATACAAAATAAGCCATGAGACTAACACAGGAATCTTGGATGCAGGGGTGCAGCCAGGATTTATGTTGGGGGGCAGGCTTCATGTTGGGGGGGGGCAGAACCTCAGTTGTTGTTGTTGTTTAGTCGTGTCCGACTCTTCGTGACCCCATGGACCATAGCACGCCAGGCACTCCTGTCTTCCAGTTAAGTATTTTTCTTGATTTACTTGATTTATGGCATCTGCGCTATGCCCAGGCTTTGATGCTTCTTCATCTCCAACAACTCATTCATGGAGAGAAACTATTTGCACCGCTCCTCTGGGAGGATCCTGGCATTCAATGAAATGCTGGCATGTGGGGTGGGGGCGGGGTGGGAGTGTTAATGTAGGAAGGTCCGAGACAGCACTAACAGGAACTTAACAGGAAGAGCAAACCATCTCTAATGCTTCATGGGTTTTTAAAAATTGTAATTTATTGATTGTTCAAAACCATATAATCAGCTTTAGCATATCATTGCAAACAGCTTTAAACGACGATATAAACAAACAAACAAGAACGCAAAGTAATTTAAAAAAGTAAAAGCTGAGAGAAATAAAAGTTGCAGGTGAGGCTATAGCTGTGTATTACCTAGCAATTTATTGATTGTCATTTCGAAGAAGAAAAATAAACTGTATGAAGCTGCAAACAGGTTAAGGACCCAAGAAGAGCCTGCTGGATCAGGACAGGAGCCCATTTAGTCCAGCATTCTGCTCTCACTGTGGTTGAGCAGATGCCCTTAGAAAGCCCACAGACAGGGCATGAGCACAACAGTGCTCTGCCCACATGCCATTCCCAGTCACTGGCCTTCACAGGCATCCTGGCTCTGAAAGTGGATGGCGGAAAATAAATTAGGAGAACACCCCCTGCCATGCTTTGTGTGTGAACTCCTGGATGGAGGTGGGCGGCACCTTAAACAACAAAACAAAGGACTTTGGGCAGGATATGTCTGGGCCTTCACTGCCAAAAGATCCACTTGCATTCCCAGCTGTGTTTCTTCCCAAGACTTTAATGTATAAATCAGATCGGTTCACAGGGAAGGCACAAGTTATAAGATGCAGTAGGTACATAAGAGGTATAGCATGACTAAGTGCATGCTAAGATGGCTGATCCAACAAGCAACATGCCCTCTGCAACTTCCTTTTGAAGAGCAGAGTGGATTCAGCTCTGAGTGTGGCAAGTGGCCAGAGTCCTGGGAATAGGGAAGCAAACAGGCTTTCCTTCCAATTGGTTGGGTCTGCAAAGTTTGTCCGTGCCACCTCAACATCTGATCTACTCTCAGTTGCCTCCCCAGGTGCAGGGGGATCCTCACTCCTAGGAGGAGGCACCTGGGGGTGGCCCCACAGCAGAAGATACCACTCTTGGAGGCAGCAATCCTTCTGAAAACCAGTCACTGGAGACCACAGGAGGGGAGAGTGCTCTTTTCCTTGAATTCTAGTTCCAGGCTTCCCAAAGGCATCTGGTTGGTTACTGTGAGAACAGGATGCTCTTATATTCTTATGTACTAGGGGTGTCCAATAGCACAGGGTGGAAGATTCTTCTGTTAACCCACTCGGCCCCTGGAGCCAGCTCTCCATTCCCTAGGCCACTGGCCCCCTTCCCAGGCTCAGACACTTCTTAGGGTCCCAGTTTCACCTCCCCCATCCTGCTAGGATCCTCTCCTAGGTTGTCCCACTCTATCTCGGAGCTCTTCCCATTTCTCTTCAGGAGCCAACCCCTCCCCCCCCCATGAAACCTCCCATGAGATTCATGGATGTGGATTTTTGTGGGGGAACTTGCTGAGACCTTTTGCACGTGCCATATGATATAAATCTAGATTACAGACATCTAAACTGTCACCTGCCTTTATTATAACTGTGATGACAAGCACATTAAATATGTATCACATTTCTACATGCTATTAATTATTGGCAGACTTTCTTCATTTGTTTTTTAAAAGTTTGATATTTGTTTCACTGTCCAGTCCCGTCCCCCGTGGCTCTTGGAGCCATCAAAAGGCATCTGAGAGCATCTTCACTTGATCTTCTGGAGAGCGTTGCAAAGAAGTCCCAACTCATCTGCAAAGAAATTAAGGAAGTCAGTCTTCTGTTTTGCTCTTTCTTTTACTACAGCTTTATATCCAACCCTTCATCCGTAGAGCACAATAGCACAATGTGTACATGGAATCATTCCCATTTTATCACCTCAATGGCACTAGGTAGACTCAGTGACACAGGTGGCTGTGCATAGATTTGAATCCTGGTCTCCTCAGTCCAAATCCTGCACTCTGCAGAAGCCAGCCTCTGATGAACAGAAGGAGCCAAGAGGGCACAAACTGAATCCACTGGCACCCAAGAAGTCTTAAAACAATGAATGTTGTTGATAATGTGATATAGGATGAAGAAGAACATTGCATTTACAAGGAGGGAGAACGCCATCATCAGGCATGACCGCAGCCTACTATTTGCTGCATTTATGTCCTGCCCTTCCTCCCCAATGAGCCCTATCTGGAATCTAGCAGAAGTCTAGCCCTCATTTCACTGTTGAAAATCCATTTGTAAGCCCATTCAACTCGGATGATTACAGAAATTTGGCACTGAATGAAATTTGTAGTGGTACGGATTTGTGGCCATATCCCAGCATACAGATATATGGCAAGGTTTGAACCAGGGAGTGGCGTTGCAGGCAACCAGATTCTGGCGAAATATTAGTTGAAACTCCCCAAGACACTTTTTGGACTGTGGAACAGATTTCCCTAGGAGTTAGCTCCTTCCACTTCTCTGACATGAAAATCTGCTGAAAAGGCAATACCTTACATGCCACAGAATTAAGCTTTTACTGATGCTGTGTTTCCAACATGTATATATTGGTGCATGGAGAAAAATCATGCAAATGATACAGCCGTCTCAGCTGTTTATTCCCCATTTTTCATTCCCACCTCTGAGTTTCAACACTTTATGAAATTCTTCAGACCACATCCATACACAACGCTCTTTCCACTGCACCTTACTATGTTTTGTTCAGAGAGGCAGATTTGTCCCCTGCAATGAGATGACCTGTTTTGACTCCCAGTCCCTGAACCACAGTAAATCTCTTAGTGTGCAGTAGGATCTGTAGGCTCCATTAAAACTAATGGGGCAAAAAGAGATGTGCAAGAGTTCTCTGCGGACACTGAGTCAGACCCATAAAGAACTCAGGGTTTGGGTATTTTCACAGGAAAATCGTTTTATATTAAAATACAGTTACTTACTGCTGATGGCATCAGCTAAATTCTTGAGCTGTTTTGTGTTGTCCAGAACTTCAATCCGTTCAGTGTACGGGTTGTAACGGACGGAGAACGGACGGGAAATTGTTGAGGCATATTTCCTAAAGGAGAAAACAGAAACTTTGTTGCATTGTTTATGGATTAATATATTGACTGAGTGAAGAATTTGCATCCTGCTCTTCAGCTAAGCAAGCCCCTTGTAGCAACACATGTCTTGAGAAGGGATCAAGGCCCCTCCCTTATTTGAGATGGAAGATTAAGACTGCAATCCTATCTAGAGTTGCCATATTTCAAAAATTAAAAACCAGGACACGTCAAAAGTTGTTGAGTTTTTTTTTCTTTCTTCTTTTTTTGTTTAGTAAAAGCTACAATTATTTGAGTTTAGGAGCTTTTAAAGATATTTTCAGCACAATTTTAGCCCCTGTTACCAGTTTTCCAGGACACATGCCCGATTTCCAAAAAATAATCCAGGACACCATTTTCGGAGGTGAATTCCAGGACATGTCCTGGAAAATCAGGATAAATGGCAGCCCTATTCTATACCCAGTTTCCTGAGCATAAGCAACACTGAACTTAGGTCTCACCTCTGAGTACACATGCATATGATTGCATTGTATATTTTCATCTCATTTTGCTATTCTACCTTCTGCCCATAGCTTTGCATTTCTAGCCCCCATCAACATGTTCTTTCTCCACCATTCCAGGTGGCATTTTCTATCAAACACCAGTTTAGATTAACTACAGATTAATGTTGATTTATTCATTTCATACAAAAGTTTTAAATTCCCAGGGTGGCCGGCAGGTGAGTTTCAAGATGTAGCACTGACCTCTGTGATATTTCTGTATTATGGACACATGGAGGGACACTGAATCATCCAAGCAAATCCTAACGGAGGTAAAATTATTACCTTAACTTTTGCTTTGCATCTTTGAAACTTTCAGCAACATAGTAAATGGGTTGGAATTCGGTGACAGGATATTTTTGAACTGCTGTCCTTTCCAAATTGAGAGGTTCAACGGCAGGCTTATTTGATAAGCAATACTAAAGAGAAAAAAGCAGATAGGTGTTACACACACACACACACACACTCCCTCATGTGGTAAAACCTTGAAGCAGTTGACATTGAAAACAAAAATCACCAATATATTATAAATATTAGTATCCTTATTATTACTGTCATACAACAGGAGGACAAGCTTTTTAATTCTAATTATTATTTCTAGCAGCAAACTCCTTGTGGTAACAAAATAAAAAAAAATCCTTCAGTAGCACCTTAAAGACCGAGTAAGGTTTTATTTTGGTATGAGCTTTCGTGTGCATGCACACTTCGTCAGATACCACACGAAAGCTCATACCAAAATAAAAACTTAGTTGGTCTTTAAGGTGCTACTGAAGGAATTTTTTTTATTTTGTTTCGACTCAGACCAACACGGCTACCTACCTCCTTGTGGTAAGTGCCACAAGTATGGTAACCAAATGGGAGGGAAATATCAGCAGGCCTGAGGTTCACAGAAGTTCAAGATATCAGAACAAAACAAAACAAAAGAAAAGAAAACAACAAAACAAAACAAAACAAGGACCAGTCTTTATAAAAATCTTCATAAAAAACAAGGACCAGTCCACCTAGGACTGAGCAGCCTTCATTCTACTTCTGCTGATAGAGGCATTGTGCCTCTGAATACCAGCTGCTGAGAATTGCAGCCGACCCACACCCAGCATGAAGGTTTCTCACAGGCATCTTGTGTGAGAACAGGCAGACAAGATGCTGGACTAGACGGGCCCTTGGTCTGATTCAGCAAGGCGCTTCTTGGGTTCTTGTGTTCAGAGACATGGAATGTAGAGAAGGGAAAAACAGGAGAGGGGGCCCCTGGTTGCCATGTTCTACTGCCACTGCTGGAGATAATATACTTTTGAATTCCAGGGGCTGGAAATCGTAGGAGGAGAGAGAGAGAGCTGTTGTGCTCAAATCCTGTTTATGTAGGCCAGGGGTTCCCAACAAAATTTTCTCGAGGACCCCTCATCGAGCCGCTATTGTGACAAGGACCCCCATTAATTCCTAATCCTAAAATTAAAAAGTGAGAGCCAAATTAAGAGTCTTTTTATATTTTATATGCATACGTTTTTTACAGTTACAACAGAGTACTCCATCAGTATACAGTTTGTTTTAATTTTCAGTTCTTAATGAGATGAACCACATTTTAACCAACGGTCCATTTTTAACTACGCGAACTGTAGCTTCCGCGAAAAACAACGCTTTGTTTACAAACACTACTGTTTTGCAAAGAGGCAGCGCGCGCCAGGGAGGAGGGAGGGGAATGGAGAAGACAGGGTACCGGCGCAGTAGCGCACAAATGAAGCCGACGCGCGCAAAGCATCTTGGGGAAGTGAGCGTTAGTAGAATGCGCGCGCTGCCTCTTTGCAAAACAGTAGTGTTTGTAAAGCGCCACCTAACGGCATACAGCAGAACTACTGCCTCTATCTAATTCTAGTTTTGCGCTAGACTCTGCTCATGCAGGAAGCGGCCAAAACAAAAAATCTGTTATCATACGAAATATATTTAATATATTTTTTATTCTAATAGCATCTTGAGGACCCCTCTGGCATAGCTCGCGGACCCCTGGGGGTCCCCGGACCACCTGTTGGGAACCACTGATGTAGGCAATCTGGTTGGCCACTGTGAGAACAGGATGCTTGACTAGATGTGTGCCCCCTGGTGGCCTCATCCAGCAAGCTCTTCTGATGTTCTCACTGCAATGTTTAGTTGCAGGCCCTGCTTACTCTTTCCACTAACAAGGGTTATATTCTCTTTCTTACTGATACCCCTTAACGCCGGAAGCAGGACAGGGTCCCTATTATATGCTATACACACAGGTCCTAATCTAGCTCCATTCACATGCAACTAGCATGGAACACACTCAAAGGGCCCAACTTATTTGCTGAGTGGGTGCAGGGCTGCTTGCCCATTTCTGGAAGATTATAAGACTTAGAATCATGATCTTGGAGTTGGAAAGGACTTGGGTTTGGAAAGGACTTTGGCCCATCCCCTGCCATTTAGGGATCTTTTTGACCAATGTGGGGGTTCAAAACCACAACCCTGAGATTAAGAGTCTCATGCTTTACTGACCAAGATACATACAAAGCAGACCTACATAAGTACCTTTATACGTATTTTTAATTTTTTTAAAAAAATAGAAGATTTGATTTGCAGAAATAGGACTGTGGATTCGTACCTGTAATTCTCCAAATGACGACAGAAGCCCTGCTCCGTATGCCTTTATCTCATTGCCTTCTTTACACAGTCCAAATTCCACAGTAAACCAATAAACCTGGCATAAAGGAAAGTGCAAAGATTATATTTCTTGTGCACGAACTCCCAGATGATCCCATTAATGTGGCTATGAGCTAAATAAAGGGGGGGGGAGGTACCATGATGGAAAACTACAGGGGTGGCCACATTTAAGCCAGGGCTGGCATAACCAATATGGTGCTCTGCAGAAGTTGCTGGACTACAACTCTTATCTTTGGCCATCGACCATGCTAGCTAGGGCTAATGGCATTTGTAGTTTAGCAACATCTGGAAGTTGCCACATTGACTAACGGGAGATGGAAGAGAGAGGCCACACAGCAGCAACAGAGCACATGCTCTACATCTGGCCAAAGGACCCAGGTCTTGGGTTCTGATCTGCATGCAGAAGGGTTCAGAGTTCAAATGCTTGGCATTTTCTGTTTGTATAAGATTTTGGCCTTAAACTGGATCAATATAATAGTCCATATTTTAAACATTTTCTCTAAATGAAACTAATATTTTACAGGGGGATTTCAAGAGCATTCTTCATCCACTGAGCCTGGAGCTGTCATTCTGAATCTGGTGCTGCTGGATCAAACTGGGAGGCGGGGGGCGGGGGGGAGGCAGATGGCACCTGAATTCTAGAGTTACCGTAGCAAGTTTCTCAATGTATTCATCTGGAGCACCCAGGGAAGCCAATCCGATTTCCTGTAAAAATGAAAGATGGTTGTTTTCGGTTGTTCTTTTTTCTAAAAAGCATTCCCCACCCCCAGTTTTCTTTTCTTTTCTTTTCTTTTCTGTTGTGTGTGAAGCACAAGAGCTAAAATTAATTTGGGCAAAAAATTTAAGGAAACTTTCTTCCTTACTTAGTTATTAATGAATAATTCCACCACTCCCCTCCTGATTATGAATCGTTATGAGTTCATATAGGTAGGTGGGTTTTAGGAAGAAGAAAACTCAAAGTGTAAAAGTATGTAGTTTTCATACCTGATGGCATTACGACCAATTTCAAGGTGTTAGTACTAACATATAAGGTCCTATACAGCTCGCGACCAGGTTATCTGAGAGACTGCCTTACCCCTTCTGAGAGTTTCTCCTATTGACGGGGCTTGTGTTTTTAACTGTTTCAATGTACATTGCCTTGAGATGGTTGTATAGCAGGTGGTTAATAAATCAGTGACAATGATGATGATAACAACAACATAACATTAATGAGGCAACTTTTAAAGATCGAGCAAAAATTCAAATTAAAAAAAATCTAAATTCTGAAAAGTTACTGAATCTCAAAGTCATGCAAAATGTGATTTTAGGTCTAAGTGACACAATCAAAGAAGATCGTTTGAGTCTCTATTCAGGAGCATACCCACCACAAAAAACAGTAGTGAACATAGTGTGCCAAGTTCATTAAGGCACAATCCACAAACAGAACATTTCATTTCAGAAGCAAATGAAAAGTTATTTTGCTGTGTGTCCCCCTGGGGGAAGTGTGTACTATATTGGATTTCAGTCTTAATCAAGGCTTTTTTTTCATCCAGAACTCAGTTCCAGCACCTCTCAGGTGGGCACCATTGGCATTATAAGAAAACAAGGCAGGTGTTCATGGTGAGTTCCAGCACCTCTTTTTCTAGAAAAACAGCACTGGTTTTAATCCTAGAAACTCAATCCTTTGGCAGCCATATCTGGAGTGTTTGTGCTTAATCTCGATCCTGTATGATGCTTTTTGATTATTTTCTGAAAGGTGTTGTCTGTCAGTTGACATCTCTCTTTTTTAAGGGTTTTACTTACTTGAGAAAACTGAGCAAAGCTGGGGTCAGCAAACAGAGGGACATGTCCTAGGAGTTCGTGGCAAACATCACTAGAAGAGAAGCAGTATGAATAAACCTAGAGTGTGAAAAGCACACTGCTCACACTTTGAACACAAGGAGGACAGGCAGGGGGTCAATCACAGCCAATCACAGACTGCAGATCGAGCAGGTATACAGCTCACCTATCCCCAGCCTTTCCCACTACTGTGAGATGGGTTGTGCTTCTATTTCAATCACAGCCATTCTTTCTAAACCTGCATCTCTACATAAAAATTAGCACATGTAAATGTTACGCAAACCAGCACCTTCTTTTGTACCCGATATAGTTCTTCCTTTACTGACCCACCCTGATTTCATAAGGTGCTTTGCACATTTTAAAAAACCAAACAAACCACAAAACCAAAACTTGGCCTTTCACTTCATTGGCCAAATACTTACGGTTCTGGCGTGTACATTGGCCGCGATGAATGGCGGATGTATTGAGTAGAGTGAAACACCCTGAAAGCCAAGCCAGCCAAAAAATCCCGAGAAGACAGCAGGCCAGCTACAGGGCGCAGGCGGAATCCAGTGCAGCCTTTAAAGAAGAGCGGAGCTCTGCGTTACAAACTGGTTGGGTGGCCATCTGTCATGGATGCATTAGCTGAGATTCCTGCATTGCAGGAGGTTCGACTAGATGACTCTACAGTTCTTCGGTTCTGTGGTTGAAATCACTTTTGCACTTGTACAAAATGCAAGAAGCTGCCTTTTACTGAGTCTTAGCATTAGTCCATCTAGCTCACACCAGGGGAAGACAATGTAGTGCCCTCCAAATGTTGGTGGACTACAAATCCCATCATCCCTGGGCACTGGTGGTGTTGGCTGAGGCTGATGGGAGTTGTAGTCCAATAACATCTGAAGGGGAATCACATGGGCTACCTCTGGTCTACACCAATTGGCAGTGGTTTTCCAGGATTTCAGACAGAGGTCTGTCTCTCCAAGGCCCTTCCTGGAGATGCTAAGGATTGAATCTGAGGCCTTTTGGGTGCAAACCACATGCTCTACCACTGAGCTAAAGCCCTTTTCATTTATGGATCATTTATGCAATAAAATCCTATGCATGTTTACACAGAAGTTAAGTCCCATTGAGATTCCAGAACTGTGGGAATCGTTGGATTTAATGTGGATAGGATTGCAGCCTTAGTACATTCAAATATTAGGAACACAGTTATAGCAATTGTGTTGACAATGTCGTATCTTGGATCTTCACACCTTTACTTACTTTTCAAGAAGTTTGAGACATCTTCCAGCTGCGGGATGTTGTCTTCCTCATAGCCACAGTATTTCTCCAGGAGAGGGAAGACATGATTGTGTTCATAACAAGCGTGGGTGGGATACAGGGTCTTCAGCTCCCTGAAGACTGTGCCCCATGTTCTCTTCTCTTCCTCAGTGTATGTCACTCTGGGAATTGGCTGCCCACTAGAAAAAAAGAGGAAAAGGCAGCTAGCTTAAAGCTACTGCATGAATGCACCCCATTCCTGTTAACACCACCACCAAATAAGGTGCCTTTAATCACTGTATAGAAGAGGGGATTTCCTCCAAAGCCCTCAAGGAAACGTATCTGACTCCCTTGGATCAGCACAACAACTCAGTGAGGGAGGTGCCAGTGTGCTCACTGATACTTCCTATAGTGCCCACAAAAGGTCTCAGCAAATATACATTTCGTGATATGCCTCGCCTCCACAGCAGCCATTTTGTGTTTAGCCACATCCCGGTGGCAGCCATTTTGTGCATGGCACCCACAACGCTTCCTCAAAATTCCAAATGTGACTCAAAAAGATGGGCCACCTCAACCATGAGGTAACTCTTTCTTGTAGAAAACAGCACTGACTTTATGCACAAATAAACAAGCAAGCATAGCTTGGAGTCAAGTAATAGTGAGGCAAGGTGACACACAGGGGGCAGCAGATCAGACTTCCAAGAAATGCTCCCGCTGCTACGTCGTGCTCCTTTGAGGTAAGTTCTGCTGCCTCCTTAGCAACCCCCCACCCCGATAGCAGCCTCTCAGGGAAGAAGAGGTGCTGCTGGTGTCCTTCCACCCCTATGAAGGAAATGGCAATGGCTGTCCTCGGTGGTCTCCTCAGGATTGCACCCACCTGGTGTGATTCAGAGTGGTCCCCTTTCCCTTCACAACAGAGGCATTGTGGGAAATTCTAATGGCAGCTGGATTTGGCTACCTGTTGCTGCCTGGAGTTGCCAAGCTGGGGAAATACATTTAAAGGGGGGGGGGCTGGGTGGACCTTAAAAGGCTGCTGGGCCCCTGGCCAGTATTGTGGGTGCTGATGCCAAGCGTGGCCCCACCCTGGCTTCCGGTCAAGCAATAACAGTATCCCTCAAAAGACAGCTTGTTACCAGCAGAGAAAGTGTGCACAACACAGACATGGACACAGCCAACTCCAAGAGGCCGAGATCCCTCCGAGGCCCCCAATAACAGATGTGAGGGGGCTGCCCTCCCCTGAAAAGCTGGTAGCCATTGCATGGTGTGTCTTGTGACTGAATATGTGGGGTGGGGTTTACCTGCCCCCCATATTTTGGCTCTCCTGAGCATTGACCCTTCTTACCAAGCACATTCAGCTCCGAAAACCACAGCGACATGCACCCCCATCTCCCGCCTCATTTTTCTTTCTACAGGCAGAAAGGCTGGGCCTTTTGCCCTGTTCTCGCTCCACACAGCTCTCGTAATCTGGATAAGCGCTGGTCTCATGTATATAAGCCACACTACAGCCACAGAGGACTGGCCATAGGATAACTCTCCCCTCAGATCTCCCCTGGCCCTAAAATTCTGCGGCCCTCTGAGTCAGCTGAGGTAATGGCTCAGCAGGAACAGCAAATCTGTCTCTGCCCTCCATGCAGTTCGCGCGCTGTCAGTCTGGCTCTGCCTTGAACGAGAAGGGAGTCCTTTGGCCTGCTTCACTTTATTGCCTTGACATTAAAACAGAGGGAGGCTGATTCTTCAGAAAATAATTTCAAAAATGGACAGGCAGCTCTCTCCCCACCCCCGCGCGCGGGGGGGGGGAGAGTTCACCACCCCCCTCCCCAAATCAAAGAGTCTTTTCCAGCAATTTAATAGGGTTTTGTGGCACTGCTGGGATAATGCGAGGGATTTCTAGAGCCCCAGGCTCTTTGTCGAAATACAAGCGATACCCCACCATCCCCCACCCCCTTCGTTTTAGCCGGGGCCTGATGGCAGCCCCCCAATAATTGTGCAATTTTCTGTGTCTCTGCACCAGTCCTCCTTGATCTCTGGAGCTTTAAACGTGATTGTGAATTAGAGGGAGGGGGAACCGGGACCACTGTGGTTTCTATAGCATTGACCTTTTCTAATTAATCCTTAGGCCACCTTCATGGGCCCAGAGAATAGAGTAGAGGCTTAAGGCACTGCCAGACACCAATTCGAAAGCTGCCAAGATCAATAGACTAGTGCTCAGGGTGGCAGGTGAGGTGGGGAAGGGGAAGGGGGGAAACTGGGATGCAAGAGGGGAGGAGATAAGCATGAATGCCTGAGGGTGGTGGGGGAAAATGGGGCTTGCACAGCACCACCCTAAATTGCCCATCCTTTTCTGTGTGGGCCTTGGGAATGCTACCATTTCACTTTCACAACTTCTACCATATCTTGCTTTAATCTATCCTATCTTATCTATCTATCTAGAGATATCTATGCTGCTTTTCGCCACAAATGGTCCACTGGGGCAATTTACAGCAAAATAAGGCAGTATAAAACATAATAACATAATAAACAAGCACACTATGAATGATTCTCATAATATACATTCCTTGGTTGTGCAGAGATAAATTTTCAAAAGGAGGGGGGAAGCAGGGTAGGGTTGAAGGGGGGAAATCATTCCTGCCCATGTTAATTGCTACCTGATCTGCTGCCTCTTTTAAGGCTCAACGAGAAAACATGGTGTATCAGCTGGGGCTCATGGCAGCTATAGTCACAGCCATGCTATACATTTAAAGCACACTGAAAACACACATGACTTCCCCCAAAGAATCCTGGGAACTGTAGCTTACCCCTTCACAAAGTACTCAGCTCAGTCAGTAGAACAGGAGACTCTTAATTTCAAGGTTGTAGGTTCAAGCCCCATGTTGGGCAAAAAGATTCCTGCATTGCAGGCAGTCAAACTATATGACCCTTGTGGTCCCTTCCAACTCCACAATTCTATAGTTCTACAGTTCCCAGAATTCCTTGAGGGAGGCCATCTGCTTTAAATGTATGCTGTCCGTGTGGCCTTAGTCCAAACCACCTGGGGGGGCATCCAGTTGGTGAAGGCAGGTGTAGATGTATCCCGCTCTAGAGTTTGCAAGGTCCATTCGCATCGCCCTTCACAATGGTCAGAGGAGTTGGGTATCGGTGAGGAACTCACACCCATCCGCCACTCTCAAGGGGCTTGGAATCAGCAACAGACTCGCACAGGTAGGTCACTGGGCCCTGGCATTTACCTGCCTTGGCCGATTTCTTAGGTGTGGTCCTGGAGTCCTGCTCTTGGGAGCAGCCAAGGGATGGGGCAGAACCAGTGTGCCTGTTGGCTTCCACATCTGATGAGAAAGGTGGCTGGAGGGCATCTTTACGAATAAAATCCTAACCTAAGGAAACCTGCAAACCAGGACAGGAGTGCCTGTGGCTCTCATGAACAGCAGAGAAGGGTAAAGGGATGGTGGAAGCAGGACAGAGGTTTGCAAGGACCCCTTAGAGAGGTGTTGCGTAAAATCAGTTCTAGATGAATATGGCCTCTTCAGCCCCGCCCCCCAATACCATGCAAAACAGTGGAGGGGAAGCAAGCCATTAAAAAATTCACAATGCAGCTGGGCCAGGAATGACAGTCACAGAGTATGAGATCAAGACCACGAGTGATGAATTATTCCAATGCTGTTTACAGCTTCTACTTTAATGTACATTGTGCGCATTCCCCATCTCTCCCCTGTTTAATGGCAGGAGCATAAGAGGCGCTGCTTCATTTGGCACTCGATGCTTTGTAGTTGCCTCTGATGTGCCATTAAATAACAAAGCTTTGCGAGGCCAGAGCTTGGTCCTCATCTGAATCCAATTGATTTCCGGTAAGATGCAATTTTAGGATAAATGCAGTCAAAGGAGGATTTAAGCACAGAGAGGAAAGGAAAGCCAGCAAGGGAAAATAAACACTTTGGGGGAAAGAATTGGTTTGATGAAAAGGTCCCTGGCCAGTTTTATCTGGACTGTCAGGCAGTTCAGATTTGGTGCTGTGACTGAGCCCTGAGTCCACATGGCAGTGCTCCAGTTTCCCCATCTCACTTTTAATTTAGCAGCAAACCATTCACCTAGGTCCTAAGAACATTGCAGGTTTGATCCCTGTATGGGGCAGCTGCATATTCCTGTATTGCAGGGGGTTGGACTAGATGATCCTCAAGGTCTCTTCCAGCTCTACCATTCTATGATTCTGTGTGTTCAAGTAGGTTGCCTTCAACCTCTTATATATGCTACCAGTAGAAAATAAGTTGCCTTTCTACTCGAAGACAGCCAGCGAGTGATGGCACAGGTTAAACAGAGTCATTTTATCCATCACGGTCCTTCTTTGGATAGTTCACAAAGTACATTAAAGTTAGCATATAGTTATGAAACACACTTGAACAGGGGTGTGAATCTCTGCCTGTGCACCCACCAAACAGATGGCTAACTATGCTTATTTGTTGTTCATTTGGAAGTGAGTTGGGAAATGCTTTATATATATATCATGAACACAGGGCTCATCTATGAGGCATCAAGCCACACTTTGGTGTTCAGAGAATTACAGAAATGTAGAAATGTTGGAAGGGAGCCCAAGGGTCACCTGGCAATGCAGGAATCCCAACTAAAGCATCCATGACAGATGGCCACCCAACTTTTGCTGAGGGAGTCCGTTCCACTATCAAACAACTCTTACGGTCAGAAAGTTCTTGCTGACATTTATCTGGTATCTCCTTTCTGGCAACTTGAAGCCATTGGTTTGGGCCCTACCCTTCAGAGCAGGAGAAAACAAGCATGCCCCATCCTCCGTGTGACAGCCCTTTAGATATTTGAAGATGGCTATCACATCTCCTTTCAGTCTCCTCTTCCCCAGGCTAAACATTACTCTCTACGCAGCCATTTCCTCTCCATCTTCTTCCCCTTCCTTCCTGGTCCTCAGCCTTTAAGCTTCCCTTGAGGACAGGGTCAGATGCCTGTCCCCCTCATTCGCACCCAAGCCCCAATATAACTTTTGTACTCATCCCATGAGAACTGGAGAAGAACCAGCAGGAACTCAAGGACTATGCAACACTCTCATTCACCATTTCTAGGATACATTTTGTCCCTTGCTGTCTTTTGCACACTTACTGTCTATAGTTGTAAGCTATATCAGCAAACTCCTTTCTTCTGGCGCGGTAAACAGGATCTTTGAAACCCTGGGGGGGGGGAGAGAATAATAAAAAGCACTGGTTTGTGAGTGTCAAAACAGAAACACAGTTTTAACAAGAAGTGCAGAAGCAACAAAGAGTCTTGTGCGCATTTTAAAAATGAAGGAAAGCGTAACTTTTTGTGGACTAGAATCTATTTCATCAAATGCATGAAGATTATCCTAAACTGACAGGTCCACATGGAGTGAGGGAGAGAGGAAGAAATGTTGGCAGTGAGGTCGGAGGGAAATAATATACAAGAAATATAGATGGTACCCATTGTGCTAAACCATAAATGCATGTAGAATAATGGCAGTGATACTTCACAACGCTTTGTTGATGGTAACACAGCCTATAGCATTGGGGAAGTTACAGGTGCCCAGTGAGGAAGAGGAAGAGCTTTGGCCCATAAGCCTGTGGGTTTTCTCCACTGCAGTCACCCCAGACAATGTAATGTTTCCAGATTCGCTTGCTTCTTCACATCCTAAATTACCTAATTGCAGCTTGGTTCCCCACCCCCCAAAAAATCCCGGAGGAAAGTCTCATTATCTAATTAATACTAGCTCATGCATGCAGGATACAGCTTTCATGTCAGTGCACTGAGGTTTTGTTTTGCTGATGATTTTGTCCTGCTTTCAACTACTGCGCCGTTTTTTTTATCCTGACCGAAGCTCTGAGAGGATTCTTTGATTCACTCATTCAGAGCAATTGAGTCTCCATTCACCCTGCTTTTCTTCTAGGACTCTGCCAAATATTTGTGTGCCAAGTGACTGTACAGAATACATAGCTCATTTCGGATTAAACTACATCTAGTGAAAGACAAATCACACTGCCCCAATTAATGTAATAGCTGCAATTTTATTTTATTTTTTAAAAAATTGCTGCATTGCGTGTAATTTATTTGCAAGTATCCTGCATTTGTTGAATTAATAGCAGTAAATCCTGGCTGCTGAGCTTCGTCTCCTGACATCAGAACAAGGTGCTATTAGCCTGAAAGGATAAGGCAAGTTGTTTACTTGCTTTGGGGTTGTGTGTTTCATTCTTTTTTCAAAAAAAAATTACCTGCCAGAGAGTCACATCCATAGGCTTAGAGTAAATTATAGCCTTTGGAGTGGCTCCAAGTTGTTGTTTTATAAATTGTACGAATTTGGGATTGTACCATTTCAGACTACTGGGGGGGGCATGTATTTGAACGGCTCCCACACATTACCCACACATTACCAAACGCTGAATTATTTCCTATAAGTAAATCCAAACAAGTGACCTATACATCATGGGTTCGTTTTGAAAATATTTGTCCCAAGTTTTTAGGAACATAGGAAGTTGCCTTAAACCAAATCATACCATTGGTGCATCTAATTCACTGTTGTCTGCACTGGCTGGTAGAAGCTCTATAGGGTTTTTGAATAGAGCTGTAATCATCATCAACAAAAGAAAACCTCAACAGTATCCAAGATAAAAAGATTCAGAATCCATAGCAGGGCATTACCTTTATTAGGCCAAGAAAAAATGTCACAAAACAGTGAAGTAGCTTTCAAGTTCTTCAGAATTCTCCATTAGGCTGAATGCTAAGCAAAGGCAGGGAGGGGGAGAAAAGGGTTCTCTGTGCTCATGAGGACTAGAAACATCATTTTTTAAAAAGTATGTAAACAGAAAGACTTTTTTTTTGCCTTACGGGGTGGTCGGCATCCAGTTCTGCTCCGTAGCTGAGAATTTGATTGGCAAATCTATCCAGTTCTTTAATAGTTCTTGGGAACCATGGAACTAGACAGTGGGAAAGAAAACATGAATAGTGTTTAGCTTCTTGTTGCTGGCTCCCTTCAGTGACTTTCTGTCACTGAGCTACGGTCTTTGCCATCTTCGCCAAATATAAATCAGCGAAGTGTTAGCCCTTATTTAATGTTAATGCTAGGTAATAATAATACTTGCATTCAAAGCATTGACAATACCAAGTCTTATGGCATTTAAGAACTAGCATATTTATTGATGGCACAAGGAATCAGTTAGTGTTTATGGAGTCACAAGGCTACTTTTTTTGATGTAACAGTCTAACTTACAGCTGTGCTGACTGTGACTGATACTTGTAGCCAAAAATATCTGGAGGGCACCAGTTTGATGAAAACTGCCTAGGATGACATTTTTTGAATTTAGCATTTACATGGCATATAAGAAAAGCTTTGTGCGCTGAATTTCTGTCTCTTACATAGCCTCTGTCCATTAAAACACGACACTTCATATACAGCAATAAAGCAAGAAGGATATTAAAACGTGTTTCCCCTAAAAGCTAAGAAATATTATGAATTGTACCACTAGAGGGCAGCAGAAGCAAAATATTACTGCCTCAATCACACACCCTTTCTCTTAGAGTTCTGTTTACTAAAGCAGTGTTTCTCAACCACTGTTCCGCGGCACACTAGAGATGTTGCCTGGTGTGCCGTGGGAGAATTACTTTATATATAGTCAATATAGGCACAGAGTTAATTTTTTTAACATTTTCTAATGGTGGTGTGCCTTGTGATTTTTTTCATGAAACAAGTGTGCCTTTGCCCAAAAAAGGTTGAGAAACACTGTACTAAAGACATTTAACAACAAGCTTGTCCACACACTACAAAGAACACAGACACAAGCTGGCTTGACACGCATACAAGTGTTTGCATGAAAGAGCCAATTATTTGTTGGTTTGAACAGCTCGGCGTACACAAGCACACAGATTGCACACCCCTTAAATGCAATGGGTGGATACCTCTAACATAATAAGCACAACCAACTCAGATTTCCACCTGTGCAAGGAGATTTATGGGTGGAAAAATTAAAAAGAGCAAACTTTCTCTCCTGCTGTTAATAATAGCATTGTGGAGGAGTGTGATTGTGTTGCTAACCAGCTCGCCAACATGCCCAATCCTCATGCACGGCTCAGAGGTACATCCCACAGAGTGGTCTGAACGCACAGGCCAGACAGGTCTGGGTCTGGGCAGTGACTGGATGGGAGGCCACCTGCAAACCCCACAGAGCACATTTCAGTGATGGAAGGAAGCTGGAAGACTACGGTTTGAAATAAATAGGTGCCTTGTGTGCAAGCCACTTTTAGCCACATTGCACACATTCTAGCACATGGAGGCTGGATGCGAAGAGGGATTCCCACAGTTCCAGGGACTACATTCCTAGAACCATAGAATTGTAGACCCTGAGGATCATCTAGGCCAGTGGTTCCCAACAGGTGGTCCGCGGACCCCCAGGGGTCCGCGAGCTATGCCAGAGGGGTCCGCAAGATGCTATTAGAATAAAAAATATATTAAATATATTTCGTATGATAACAGATTTTTTTGTTTTGGCCGCTTCCTGCATGAGCAGAGTCTAGCGCAAAACTAGAATTAGATAGAGGCAGTAGTTCTGCTGTATGCCGTTAGGTGGCGCTTTACAAACACTACTGTTTTGCAAAGAGGCGGCGCGGGCATTCTACTAACGCTCACCTCCCCAAGATGCTTTGCGCGCGCCGGCTTCATTTGTGCGCTACTGCACAGGTACCCTGTCTTCTCCATTCCCCTCCCTCCTCCCTGGCGCGCGCTGCCTCTTTGCAAAACAGTAGTGTTTGTAAACAAAGCGTTGTTTTTCGTGGAAGCTACAGTTCACGTAGTTAAAAATGGACCGTTGGTTAAAAAGTGGTTCGTTAAAACAACAAAGGCCTACAGATGAAGAGGAAGATAATGCATTTGATGTTCAAGCAAGTAAGTCAGTGACTCTCGAACCGATCTTGTCAGTGTCCATTGAACCTAAATCGTCGGCGTCCCTTGAACCTAACCCTTCCAAGATCAGTGTTAGGCTTACTGGAAAAATTAGATTAGGAATTAGGAATTAGATTTAGGATTAGGAATTAATGGGGGTCCTTGTCACAATAGCAGCTTGATGAGGGGTCCTCGAGAAAATTTTGTTGGGAACCCCTGATCTAGACCAACCCCCTGCGATGCAGAGAGATGCAGCTGACAAATACAGGGATCGAACCTGCAACCTTGGCATCATCAGCACCACGCTCTAACCAACTGAGCTATCCACTTCGAAAGAATGAACTTCTGGAGTTCTTTTATGTGCTTCTGTCAGTGCTGAGGCATAGAACCGTTGGTTTGTCCTGCCCAGATGGACAAATGGGCTCTTGATAAAGCAGAGATGCTAAGGACTGAATCTGCTCGAGACATTCTGCATGCAATGCATCTGCTCTGCCCTTGAGCTAGGAGACCTCTCTTTATTGGATGCAATAATACTGCAATCACAGTAAGGTAAAAGGAAAAGGACCCCTGGATAGTTAAATCCAGCCAAAGGTGACTATGGGGTTGCAGCACTCATCTTGCTTTTAGGCCAAGTTTGTCTGCAGACAGATTTCCAGGTCATGTGGCCAGCATGACCAAGCCGCTACTGGTGCAACAGGACACCGTGACAGAAGCCAGCGTGCATGGAAATGCCATTTACCTTCCCGCTGCAGTGATACCTATATATCTACTTGCACTGATGTGCTTTCAAACTGCTAGGTTGGCAGGAGCTGGGACAGAGCAACAGGAGCTCACCCCGTCACGGGGATTCGAACCATTGACCTTCTGATTGGCAAGCCCAAGAGGCTCATTGGATGGCCATTGATTTTTTCCAAGAATGTCTTAAGGGCCATGGGGTCTTCAACCCCGGTCCACTTAAAATTAAGTGGGGGCTTACAGTCAGGTAAGAAGGTACAGGATTGCAAACTAAGGCTGTGCTTGAAAAGCCTTCCCTATTCTCATGTCCTCCAAATGTTGCTGGATTGCAGTTCCCATTAGCTCCAGCCAGCATGACCAATGGGGTGATGGGAGTTGGAGTCCAACCACATCTGGGGGGCACTAGGTTCCCCACCCCAGGACTAGGTGGGGCTTTGGGCAAATAAATTGTTACAAGGGCTAATTTGGGCTCAACTGCCCAGCTTATGCCAGAACCATTGGCCACAAAGAGCAAACAACAACAGCATTCCAAGAGATCCTTTTTAAAAATAGAAAATCACATTATCCGCTTGCTGAGATGTTCTTTGGCCCATTCGATGGGCCCTCTCCTCCTGCCCCAGTTAGCCAGACATGTTGTCTCTTCCTGCTGCCATTAATGAATGGCCAGAGCAAGCTGTTGCAACACTGACCCTCTGTGAAGCTCTGCAGAGCAAATGCAGGCTGATCAGTAATAAATATTGATTTGTCTGCAGGAGAAACAGCAGAGTTTTATGGTCCTGCGGTGAACACCCAAGTAGTGACCAATTTAACATGGGGTCAGATGCTTAATAGGATGCTAATCAGCTATTTATATGAAGGGGCAACAAAACCGCTTCAGAGGTTCTGTGGAACTCTGCCCATTCTGGGGAGGGGTCAGAGACAGGGCTTTAAAATTTATTGTCGGTCCTAGGCACAGGTTGGAGCCTTTTAAAACATAGCCAACTGCTCAGCTCAGCCCCAGGGTCCTAACAAACAAGGCTTCTACAGACTCTAAGCCTCTAGCTTGTCTCCGGACAGCAAAGCATTGTCTTTACTCACCCCCACCCCCCCAAACTCCCACTGAAACAGAATCATATTTAATTCTTAGATTCAAGGCTACTGGGGGGGCGGTGTTCTAAACTTTTTGCCCATATTAAAAAGGCTTGTGAACAAATGGCACCATGGCTTAGTTGGACAATAACAAATCCTGAGTACAGCTCATGGCTAGTCTTTTCCCTCTAGACTGGAAGAGCTCCATTTTTAAAATGGCACACAGATTGGAGACAGGGAAGTGGTGACATCCTGTTTGAAAGCTGCTCCTCAAAGCACCTTTGTCTGCATTGCTTCATGGGAAGGTTGGCTGCTTATGATAACTTTGCAATATACAAGATTGCTGTGTAAATCAGCTTTCTGTAAACCCCAATCCTAACTGCATCGACTTGAAACTAAGACCCAACAGCTTCAATGGGTCTTACGTTTAAGGGAACATGCCATAAGATGCTAAAAAATGACAGAGAAGTAGAACCCTCTTCTCTTTCTTTTTTGGGCCAAATTATAATTAAGAAAGATGAAGCAAGATAACCTCCCCCCCCCCACACACACACAGTCCCCAAAGTAATTAAACCTTCACTTTTAAGTGATTGTGATTCCCTGCCAAGCCATAACATTTTGCCCCTTTCCTGAATGGAGGGCTCCAAATATTTTCCTTTTTCTCAATGCAATGTCATGGACAGGACACAAAGGGAAGGGTAAGGAGATTATAAGGATTTATTCCAGGAAGATATTACTACCCTTTCATGTTGCTCCCGGGAAGGAAGAAGAGGCAGCAGACCTAAAGCATTTTAAGCCAGCCTTAACTGAAATCCTATTAAGATCACATCTGCTGCTTGAGAAGCCAGGAGGGCATTAAGATTTGGATACGTGTACATGTGTATGAGACATAGAGAAGGGTCTCTATGTGGACACTCATGGAATACTGCACTGGTCATTGAAAAGATACCTCCAGGTGACTGTCTTACTCCTGTGTGGTGGGGTCTGCATATTTATTTCTATATACTGTAATGGATAAGGAATCCATAAGTGACGAATTCTGAATGCAAACAGGCACCATGATGGGACTCATGTTCTGATTGTGGGATTCTCTGAGTGCCTACTCTTGGGAACAGGAATTTTGACTACATGGTCCTCTGGTCTGATTAGGTTATGTCTTTGTGAATATCACACATAGCTGAACCATTTGGCACAGTGATTGTGGGGAAATGTTCGCCACTTAATTTGTAGACTCTGCACCCCCCTCTATACCTTTAATTTCCCTATTTCTCCTTATATTTTGAAGCAATGTTTCTAATGTCAAAATGAACAACAATGGAGATAAGGGGCAGCCCTGTCTAGTAGCTTTTCTTATTTGCCATTTGTCAGAGAGAATATTGTTTATTAGTATATTATTAGTATATTTGCAGATTGATCAGTATAACTTACCTTAATTCCCGCTTAGAAAGAATTATAGAAAGAATTATACCTATCTCCATCTTCTCTAACACCTTGCTCATAAATGACCAAGAGATCTTATCAAAAGCTTTCTCAGCATCTAAGAAAATTAAAGCTGCTTGTTTTTCATTTCTTATTTCCAGGTACTCAATTAAATTAATTATATTTCTTATGATGTCTTTCATTTGTTGACCTGGTAGAAAACCTGCTTGATCCCTATGGACACATTTAAAACTTTTTTTTCAACCTGTTAAGGCTAAAATTGCAACAAATAATTTATAGTCACAGTTAAGTAGTGAAATTGGTCTGTAATTTTTAGTCTTTGTTAAGTCACAGTTTTGTTTAGGAATCAGGGTAATAAATGCATCTTTCCAGGAAGCCGGAACCACTCCAGTTGCTAAAATTCTATTCATAGTGTCTTTAAGTGGTTCGATCAAAGCCTCCAGATGTCTTCTAAAGGTTATATAGTTACTCATCTCCTTGACATCTGATGGGAGGGTGTTCCACAGGGTGGGTGCTACCACTGAGAAGGCCCTCTGCCTGGTTCCTTGTAGCATCACTTCTCACAGTGAGGGAACTGCCAGAAAGCCCTTAGAGTTGGACCTCAGTGTCCGGGTTGAACAATGGGGGTAGAGATGCTCTTTCAGGTATACAATAGGGCTGGCAGTTAACATCTTTGCTGTAGGGAAGGAATGTTGTTATTCTGAACAATATCTCCTTACCAGCATCCTTCCTCTTTTCACGCGAAAGCTCGTGGACATTTGCTCCAATGTCGTCTCTCAGTGTATGGATGATTCCCTCAAGAGCTGGGATGTTCTTGCTTTCCAGATTGATGAAAAATTCGTACTCATCTTTGTTCAGCCGGGAAGGTCTGGATTCAATGTGGATCAGGTTTATCCCCTTCTCCTGGAACAAAGATGGTAACACAGTGAAGAATGAAGCACGATTTTGGCTGGTGGCCTAGAAAGTGGCTGGGGTCACTGGGTAGTTCACGGTGCATTAAAAAAAAATCAAACTATGTTTATGAAGACTGAGCAGGCACACAAGTCCCCTGGTGTCTTCCCCACTATGGCAATATGCATCATATTTTCTAAATATGAATCCTATTTTCATCAACGAAAGTAATAGTACCACTCTATTCTGCCGTGGTCAGATACCACACCACCAGGAATACCATGTCCAGTTCTGGGCACCGCAATTTAAGAAGGTTGTTGACAAGCTGGAATGTGTGCAGAGGAGGGCAACTAAGATGATCAAGGGTCTGGAACCTAAGCCTTATGAGGAATGGTTGAAAAAGCTGGGTATGTTTAGCCTGGAAAAGAGGAGACTGAGAGGAGATATGATAGCCATCTTCAAATATCTTAAGGGCTATCACATGGAGGAGGGACCATCCTTGTTTTCTCCTGCTCTGGAGGGTAGGACCCGAACCAATGGCTTCAAGTTGCAAGAAAAGAGATTCCAGCTAAACATTCAGGAAAGTTTTCTGACAGCAAGAGCTGTTCAGCAGTGGAACAGACTCCGACAAGAGGTGGCGGACTCTCCTTCCTTGGAAGTTTTAAAACAGTGGTTGGATGGTCATTTGTCATGGATGCTTTAGCTGATATTCCTGCATTGCAGGGGGTTGGACTAGATGACCCTTGGGTCCCTTCCAACTCTATGATTCAAAGCGATGGACTGGATATGGATAGGACACCCTTATTTTCATTTTTGGAAATGTTGGAGGATATGTTTGCCTAAATTACCATATGCAACTTTTATGCCCATTCTCTCCTTGTTGTCATGCAAATCCTCTTTTTCGGTAATGCCTAGCTGGCCACCTGAGCAACTTCTTCTTTCTATCAAGTGACTATTGTAAGCAATTAAATGGACCGGTATCCTCACCGCATGCCAGAAGCACAAATTCTTTTCTTTCTTTGTTAAAAGAAAGAGGACTGCTTGGTCTGTGTTGAAAACACTGCTATGGTCATTATAGAAAACAGTCACCTCCAAGAATAGTCATGATAAATGCTGGGGTGTGTTTTTTTTTGGTACTTTAACCTTAAATAAATTCAAGAGCAGACCTCTGAAGTGGCTCCCCACCATCGCTTGCCATGAGCATTGCTGTATGTGCCTTTCTCTGAGTTCTTAGCAGATGAACTTAAATTGTTTGACCAGATACCAACACAATAAGTTGAAAAGGTCAGAAGTGCATTCAAATCCTGCAGCTCAGGAAAGATGTTCTCCTAATTGAGCTGGTCTCCATGCAAATAATGCATTTAACTAGGCTGGTCCCCGAGGTCAAGTTGTTTTAGTTCTCTAAAGGTCTGTATCACACACAGACAATGCTTTGTGTTTGCTATTTAATTAGGCGCTCGCAAATCATTAGAGGGCTCCAGCAGTAGGAAAACTTAAAATTACTCCCAGCAAGATTGATTATGATTGAGACCAGGCTCAAAAAGTCACAGCCTGCTCTCAGAAAGGAACCTTCCTTGGATCATCTTTGATATTAAGGCTTTATATCGGAGATGTATTTGTCTTCACTGCAAAAGGGCTATGGAGCATCGCACTCAGTTGTATCGCATCTTAAGAGCCACAGCAGCCAGAAATGTTACAGCATCTCCACCACTTAGGGTTTGGTGCCAGAGTAAAGTTTCAGCACCCATCACCAAGGAGGCCAAAGTAGAGGGCAGAATGAAACTCTTTTTGACCCTTCTTATGTGAGAGTCCCTGGACTCGCTGCAGAGCAGAATGAATGACTGCAGGGCGCCAGGAAGGGACAGATGGCTGAAGCTGTGGAAATAGAGAGATTAAAGGAGTGCCTATTACTGTTCTAAAAGCCACAAGGCCACACAAGGAGGAGGTTGCAAAGGGTGCTGAGAGTTGTTGGGAGAACAACACTCTCTTCCCCTTCCCATAGCTACAATTCCCAGATTTCCCTGTGATGAGGGACAGAATGTCAAAACCACTCTGAAAATTGCACCACCAGAGTCCCCTATCAACTCTTAACAACTTTAGCAAACTACAACTCTCAGAATTCTTTGCGGGAAGCCATGACTCTTCAAAGTGGTATCATAGTCATTTAAATGTAGGGCATAAATGTGGCCGTAGTCACAACTAATTTGCTGGTCTGTATCCATTATGTGTTGCTTTGGGCTCATCCAGATTTTCTTTTGTGCTGTGTTTCTTCTAGGCACAGGTCCTAGAAAGTGTCTGAGCATGGGTGGACATTTCCCTGCAGAAACCCGATCTTTGCCAGTGAATCAGAGCAAAAAGCAATTCGTGGAAAACCTGAATTTGTTTGTTCTGATTCAGAATTAAAGAGTGGGTTTTCGAAGGGAAAGTGCCAGGGCTAATAATAATAATATCACTAGAACATGGTACTTTAAAGCACAGTCTTGTGCCTAGAAAGCATGGGGCAAAAGCTAAGTGTGATAAGCCCTTTGAGGTTCGCTCAAAGATTCACTGGGCAACCCCATACTTCTTATGCAGATATAAACCCCATCAACTTCAGTGGCAGTTACTCCAAGGTAAGTGCACTAACTCCAAGTTAAGTGTGTACAGGATTGCAGTCTAAGGATGTAATGCAGTACTCACTCATGAGTCCCACTGAACACACTGGAATTAATTCCAAGTAGACATGTACAGAACTGAGCTACAAAAATGGTTTTGGGGCTTCCTTAACAACATTTAGTAACATTCAATTAAATCCGCAGGGTTGTTATAATTCTGTGGTTATTCTGTGAGCCATCCTGAGATTTTATGATGAAGGGTAGTATATAAATTTAATAAACAAACAAATAAACGTGATCTTTCTGTTACTAGTAATTGGTTTAATTCAAAATATTTATAGCTGTTTAGAGCTAGATAAATTTTTGAAATCCTAATAGCATTTCAGTACTCATACTCCACCTAGTGCCTACTGCGAAACTTGCAACTAATTGTATATAAATTCATTTCAAAGTGCTTACAATTATAAAATAAAAGAGAGTGTTTTCCATTATAAAATAAAAGAGAGTGTTTTCCATTATAAAATAGTGTTTATAGTGTTTACTCCAGGGTTCTTTGGATGCATTATTCTGTAAACCAAGTAAAAGAAGCAGAAGGAGTCATACAGGCCTGTTGAACCACTGCACTATTTTTACCTATTTTTTTCTTTAAAAAGCCTAGGTGACCTATTTATGGAGCATTCATCCCAATTTGTTTGCACATTTTCAGGGTGGTTAGACAATGTCGACTATTTACAGAGAATCCATTCTCATTTGTTTATGGGGAAGTTATACAATATTGCATCAAGCAATTGTTACCCCATACTTCTTCCCAGTGCATTTCCCTAACCTTTTCTTTATTGTGGGGGGGGGGGGGAGAGAATGATGGGGAGAGAGGAGCAAGTTGTGCAAGTGCTCCATTATCAGCTTTAACTGAACTCAAATTTGCTAGCATGTTATTGAATCCAACTTGGAAATACTGAGAGTCTAGAAGCACCCTGAATCTATGTTCACCAGCTAAAGTAAAACAGACATGAAGTTGAGAATTGTCCCCTCCCATACCCTGTACAACAATATGTCAATGAACAAAGCTCTCTCCCCCCCCCAACATTATATTAGCACCAACATCTGTTTCCAGGATGCTCTGGAAAGTGGGTGAATTTCCTGAGTCAACACTTTCTCTCGTCTGGAATGACCCTGATTCCCAGCTAGTGAAATGGAAGGGGACGAGCTATAAAACCCATCTGTAGCTCCTTCGCTATTAAAATGTCTTCTTTCACATCCATCATGGTAAACCTCTTCAAGGTTTTCTCAAGGAATGGTAACCAAGTGTAGTGCTGAGCAGAGTTGTCTCTGTGTCCTTAATGATAGTGATATTAAGCACCGTTGTTTGAACCTTTTGCCACCTCATAAGAGCATAGGAAACTGCCTCATGCTGAACATTGGTCCATGTAGCTCAGCACTGACTGACAGCAGCTCTCCAGAGATTCAGGCAGGGATCATTCCCAGCCCTACCTGGAGATGCCAGGAATTGTACCTGGGACCTTCTGCATGTAGAGCAGATGCTCTGCCTATGAGCTATGGCTCTTTTGCAATTATAAAACACATTCATCTTCTACTGAAGACAACGAAAAGACTGCCCTCAAAACCATTGGTTCCTCCCCATTTACTTATAGCACCTGAGGCCCTACACAATTCCATAACTGAATTTTTAGCAATAGGTACTCCACCCATCTGTTTCCATCCCTGATGAAAATGCATCACTTTTAACAATGAGTTTATTCCCGCATTCCCCTCATCAGAGTAATGGATGGGTTAATTTTTATCTGGGCTGAACAGATCTCCTGCAGCAAATGGCTATTCCAGTTGCATCAATACACAAACACCACTCCCCTCCGAAAATGATGTGACCATCCACTCGGTTGCCAAATGTGCAGACGTGACTCTTTCAAGGTAGCTAGGATAGTTTCACTGACCAAAGTAAATATTGCTTTTTATAAGCACATCCAAAATACTGAGAAAGATAACTGTTTTAAAGTTCTGTTTGCTCAGCAGAAGGGAGAGACGGCAGAGAAATCTTTGTTAAGAGTTACATATCTGACGACTCTATACGTACATTTTGCCCATCGCATATAGCAGGTGTGGGGAACCTTTGGTCCTCCAGATGCTGCTGAACTACAACTCCCATCATCCCTGACCATTGGTCAAGCTTGCTGGAGTGGATGGGAGTTGTAGTTCAATTAACATCTGGAGGTTCCCCAATGCAGTTTGGGCAATTGCTCATTGCCTAGCACTAAAGGAGCTGGCAAAAATTCAGTTTTTCAACTCAGAACCAACTGCATCTTCTTTCTGGGATGCTTGATGGACAGGTGAGTTCTGAGTAAGCTGCATCAACTGTGGGGGAACCAGTTCTGGAATTATTACACACACAAACTTTTACTTTGCTAGATAGGGATTTATGGTTCCCATTCTTCTGGGTAATCCTGATTTTTTTCCCTGGGTTAACAAACAGAAGTGGTCTTGGGACATATAACTTTTTCTACTTGTATTTCCCCTCCATATTTCCCTTTCACTTGCTAGGTAATTTAATTTCCCCCCAGACACAAAACAAGTTGCCAGTAGTTTATTACACAACAGTTTCTCTTTTCAGAACTGTTCTTCTCAAATGAGCTGCTTTTAAGAGGAGACTCGATGTTCTTTAAAGGAAACAAATGAAACCACAGAGGCTGGGCTTTTAACATGAGATGCTCACCCCAGTGAGTCATGCCTGGCTCGCCAGCATTGGCATCTTTTTGGCATCAGGTTAATACTTTCCTCTTCTCTTAAGCATCAGATGAAATATGATCCAGCTGTGCCAAGGCTTTGTTAGTGCTCTCTCTGGGTTGTTGATAGGTCTTTTCCTCCTCGCCTGCCCCTGCGTAGGCTGGTTTTATGCTTTTATGCCTTGTGTGTTCAATTTTGATGGTGATTTTTGTACGTTTTAAAACAATTTTGTCTATTTTAAAACTTGATTGTAAGTCGCCTAGAGACTGCCCTGTGTCACGTTACCAGCAATTCAAAAAGAGCTGTTAATAAAGGCTCGATAACGCCCTCTGTTTTGTGAACAATCTGACTTCCATAAATAGTGCTTCCCCCAAGAAAAATTATTTGGGGACACTCCCACCACATGTGCCAGAACTGTATGCAGTATCCCAAGGGCGGTCATTCAATGTACGAAAGCATTATAGTATTGGCAGTTTTATTTTCTGATGATCTCTAACATGAAATTTGACTCCTTAAAAAAAAAAAGAAATAAGTTGCCTCCCACAGGAGTAACCTTTTTATCAAGCTATCCACCGCAACCCTGTGATTGCTGTAGTGGTCAGTCACTGCCAATTCCTCTGGTGTAAGTGTGGTGTTAGGTCTGTGTTTACTCAAATAAATAACAATTAAATACTAGAAATTGTCTCCAGCAACACAAGGATAATGAAGTCATTGATTCCTCCATTGATAGGGGGTTGGACAAGATGACCCCTCGGGTCCCTTCCAACTCTCTAATTCTATGATTCTGCTGTCACCTGCATGGTTTTTTTTAAAACACATACAAATTCGATATCAGCAAAGTTTTATACATGATCCTCTGTACTTGGAAATACGCCCCATATTGAAGAAGTTCCTTTCTTCCCAAAGAGATGGGAAATGGACGGGACCCATGGACATGGCAGCAAGGGCATGGCTGTTACTAAAAACAGCAGCTTTGCATCTAGTTCCAGCATCTGCAATATCTAGAAGAATTTGCCTTGTGCTGTGGTGACGTCACGGCATTCCACTTTTCTCAGCCAATGATATAAATTGGGAGTGGGGAAATGAAGAATGATATGATGGCATAATGCAAGAGCTTTCCCCAGAGGTTTTTAACATGCATGCAATGAATACATGGGGTGTGGGTTGCAGAGGTGGTGTTGCAGTAGCGCTGGACTCAGCAGCTAAGGATAATGCATCAGGATTGCAGTTTTGACAGCCAGATGTTGGTTCTGAAATTTCAGTCGTGTTTCTCTTGCCATGCAGGCTTAGCAAAGCACATACCTCAAATATGCGTAGCACTTTAGCCAAAGCTCCAACTTCTTCTTTGAGGGAGAAAATCAAGGAGATTGCATCGTTCTGGGCCTTGCTTTCTTCAATGTAGCTGGATTCCTGCATGATACATAACACAAATGTTGACCATAAGTCTTTTCTCATAAACATGTGTTACAAGAGAGAAAAAAATGGGACAAACTCAAACCATCTGGGCCAAAGTCTACATTCTGGAAAGTCTGCTGTGTGGTCAAGAAATCTTGGAGGCAGGGGTTTCTTGTGTCTTGGCACAAGAAGCTAATAAAAGCCATTCACTACGAACAATCTTGCTAATGAGGAAATGGTGAAGACAAAGAGATCCAAAGACTGCTGGTAGGTTGCACAATTTTATGAGGAAAATCTTGAATAGATCCATGATAGTGTTGTTTGCAAATCTAAGCAACCCATGAGGATTTGATTTTAAAAAAACAAAACAAAACACCAGTTAATTTTATCCCTAGAAGAGCCAGGAATCCATCACTCAGAAGATGCTTTTAACTTCAGCACATCAATTTAGTCCACGAGGGCGAGGGAAGCTGCTCCTCAAAATAGGCCACAGCTAAACAAAAGAGAGGGGGACGCAGGTGGTGCTGTGAGTTAAACCAGAGAGCCTAGGGCTTGCTGATCTGAAGGTCGGTGGTTTGAATCCCTGCGACAGGGTGAGCTTCCGTTGCTCGGTCCCAGCTCCTGCCAACCTAGCAGTTCAAAAGCACGTCAAAGTGCAAGTAGATAAATAGGTACCGCTCCAAGCAGGAAGGTAAATGGCATTTCCGTGTGCTGCTCTAGTTCGCCAGAAGCGGCTTTGTCATGCTGGCCACATGACCTGGAAGCTGTACGCCGGCTCCCTCGGCCAATAATGCGAGATGAGCCCCACAACCCCAGAGTCAGTCACGACTGGACCTAATGGTCAGGGGTCCCTTTGCCTTTTTAAACAAAAGAGAACTTCACCTGTAGAAGTCTGTTTGGACATTGAAAATGTTTGAAGAACAGAAACTACTCAGGGCAAATTTATATGTACTGTATTACAAATTTATATTCAGAAGTCCCCCAATGTTGGCTTGGCATGATAGTCTCAAACAAACCTGACCTACTCCCTCCTGACTTAGGGAAGGGGAATGGTCTTAACCAATGTCATGCTGAGCTCCAGGACAGCTTAGAACCAGGGACGACTCACTGCTTCAACAGGTATGACTGAAGGGAAGAGCATCCAGCTTTTATCCAAAGTTCCACATCCAGGACAGGGTTCTGCACCCAGGACTCATCCCTCTAGCCTCACTGACCTTCAGAAGTCTCGCTGCTTTCAAGTGCATCCAGCAGGCATTAGGCCAAGGCAAGCACTGGGGCAGGCAGTTGCCAGATTAAAGGATATGGTCACCATTGGAAACCTGGCGAGTGTGTTTGTGGAACCCGGCTTACATGCAAAATCTGGCATGTAAGTAGGAAAAGAAACACCTTGATTTGAATTCTGACTTTTGTGACTCTAGAGCACTTGATTTTGTTGCCGGGGTGGGGGTGTCACAACAGATAATAACTGAATATTATTTACTTTGCTTGTATGTGGCTCTCATGATGTCTCCATAGTCTCCCCCTCCCGGCCTTCAGACCTGGACTGCAGGCTGGGGGTACCATTTTTGAAGTCTTCCCATTGTTAAAAAAAACAAAAAACTGCACACAACTAAGATGGCAACTAACGCATTAGGAATGTGCTAGCTTGTCTTGCCAACTGAGAGGCAAAAAGTTTAAAAATATATATTATGATTATTACTATTATTTTTGGAGCAGTCCAGAAATTTGTCACCCACCTGCAGTCTGAGGTGATACCACCTCATTCTGCTGCACCTTCATTCCATGACAAAATTACAGATTCAGCTGATTTGGAGCAGTATAATAGAATCAGCTCCTCCCAGGCTTGATATCTAAAGTATGAGCAATTTTGAGGGTATTCCTCCTCAAGGAAAATGCCTAGGGAATTCAGAGGACAGATCCTGAAGCTGAGGCTCCAATACTTTGGCCACCTCGTGAGAAGAGAAGACTCCCTGCAAAAGACCCTCATGTTGGGAAAGAGGAGAAGGGGACGACAGAGGACGAGATGGTTGGACAGTGTTCTTGAAGCTACCAACATGAGTCTGACCAAACTGCGGGAGGCAGTGCAAGACAGGAGTGCCTGGCATGCTCTGGTCCATGGGGTCACGAAGAGTCGGATACGACTAAACGACTAAACAACAACAACAAAATTACTCAGGAGAATTTCACCCACCCCTTCCTTCTACTATTCCTTCTAACTATTATAGTGAATTAATTCTTTCCTCATTGAAGCTATTTACTAAAATAATTCTGTGAGACTGGCTAACTTTGGCCAGCTCCACAGGAACAAGTGTATGGACTACAGTCAGCTATAGACATCTGGACTCCTGCAGGAAATAATTGATCCTACGCCTACATTTGCTCACAGCAAATGTATGACATGGATGTCATACACAAGCACAAATTGCATCTTTAAACACTAGTGCATAAGCATTTCACCTATATATGCACCTATATATGGGTAGCAACCACACAGTGGTGCTATCAGGGCAAGATTTTGAGGCAGAAATCCAGGACCCCCACTCAACTGAAGGAGCACGAGGATCCTAAAAAAAAACAAGGCAGACTAAGCACATTTTAAAGTGATGTAATACAACCCAAAGGGGTGAAGAACCCTTAAGACCAAGAAGTCTAGAGTCTAAAATTACCCTGCTGCATAACTGCACCCACACATTATGTGTTCACCCAAATCTTTCCACTGCAGTCCCAAAGTATATAACTCCTCCACCCAGTGCTTTTTTTTCTTTAGAAAAATGTTTAGGGGTACTCTCATTTTCCTACTCATATTGAAATACTGCCCTTGAACTTAGATTCACAAAATGTTTAGGGATATGCGTACCCCTGCGTACCTACCCCCAGGGGGAAAAAGCACCGCCTCTACCAATTCAGACTACTAATACCAAGAACCTGTGGCACTGCATATTTGGAATGGGGAAGTGCTGTGCTCATGAGCTCTGCTCCCCAGTCCCATTAAAGTCCACAGAACTGGGCAGCGCTTCCAACTTTCCAACCAGCTTCTGGAACTCTGCATTTAACCAGAGTTTCATAGGCGAAAATTAGCAGGTAAAGCACCGGACAGAGAAAAAGGCTGTTGCCTGTGAATTTCTGCAAAGGTCAAGCCATTGTTGAAGTCATATTGAAGCTGGTCGGAAAGTGGCCAGTCCTAAAATCAGAAACTAGTAAAGTGCTTATTATAATGGACTTACCTGAGAGGGATCTCCGTTCATATGGTTAAAGAATTTATTATCCATTTCCACCCTCCAGCACTAGTGATCAGGAAGTTTCTTACAGGGAGGAAAGATGGGTGACCTTACTGTGTTTGCAGGAACGTCCGAGTATAATGTGCACAGATATTTCACGTTTAGTTTATAATTGAAGGGTCAGCCCTCTTCCTTTGATCCTTCCCTTCTCTGGGGTAGGCGGGGCGCTCTGCACCACCACCCCCTGCGCCACCTCCTTCAGGCTCAAGAGGCACACACTGTTTACCCACGTCCAACGAAAGCCACAAAGCTGGAACACCTTTTAGCTTTGCCATGTGGCTTCTGTGTGGACGGATGGAAAGAATCAAGAGTCTTCTCATGCGGTTTCGTACTGTCTGCTGTGTTTAAATTCCAGCTCTGAAAAGCTTCTTCTTTTGCCACCCATGTGAGGAGAAAACAATAACAGAATTTCAGCATCTGACAACATGCAATGCTCCCATCTATGCTTAACTTATTTGCCTGTGTAAGGAAGACTGGCGGGAAAGTGACATAGTTCTCTCATCTGTTGCCTCATTATAATTTTGTATCGCTGTGGACAGAGGTTGCCCATGTAGATATAGGACTGTTGTGTCTAACGGGAGTTTTAATGGGTTGCATCTGTTTAACAAATGTTTAAGGGAAAGGCAACTTAAGGAGGCAGAAAAGGGCATTTTAAATAAAAAACCACTAAGGGCAATGTATTTAGTGGGAAGGCCAAAACTCATCTACTTTGCATGCAGAAAGTCATTGGTTCAATCCTTGGCGTCTCTAGATATTCCTGGGAGTGAGTCCTGTCTGAAACCCATGTGAAATATTGTGGGATCTTAAAATGATCACTAATCTTACCCATCCACAGCACTGCTTTTAGTCTTGGGTCAGAAGAAGTATTTTAATGGAGGGCTCAGGCCCCAGGAGCTACCAGTAGATGCCAGAGGTTGATGCCAGCCTGACATTTTCATAGTGGTGCCCCTACCACTGGATTCCTTTTGGTGCCAGCTGAGCCCTTTTAGCAAATAAATAAATAAATAAATTACTAAAACTTTTTATTTCTGGTTTTATTTTTATTTTTTCCCTGTCCTGGCATTTGTCGTCTGCGGTGCTCACCTGTGATGTAAACCACTCTGCAGACCCTACTGGATTGAAGAGGCAAGGTATTAAAGTCTAAGGGAATTGCAGCCTCTCCTTCTGCTTCATCCTCCCCCCGCAGAGCACTCTCTGTGAACTGCCTCCAAGGACTTTTATCATCTCAGTCGCATGTAGAGGGAGGCACAGATTTGCTTCAAGGCATGGGGTGTGTGGCTGGGGGGTTTGTATGCCCAATTCCCTGCATTCACAGAAGTGAGAGTGAAGGACAGCCGGGCTCTGTTGTCACCAACCCTGGAACAGAGGGCTGAGCCAGGATATTTTTCTGCCTCCGATGGAATAGCAAATGGCCTGCTGCTGAAAGTTTTCTCTTTCCTTCGAGCAGTAAATATTTTTTTGTTAAATAAATAAATACTCCCTCCCTCAATTCAAGGCACAGAGCACCCCAGGCTGACCAAATCATTTTGACGCCTGAGGCAGAAAGTTCCACAAACCCACTCACCCCTTTATGTTGCAGGAAGGTGCTCCTCCTGCCCTCCGTGATTCCAGTGTTGGAGGCCCCCGCCTTCCATCCCACTTCCTAGGCAGCAAAGGATGTTCCTGGAATGAGCTTGCTGCCCAAGAAGTGGATTCAGCCTGCTTTCACAACTGGCCAATCACGAGCAGGCTTGGGGCCAGACCCAGCTGGGCCTGTTGGCTTTTTTCGGGTCTGCTCCCAAGGGATTTAAAGAGGGCCCATGGCTGGCCTTGGCAGCCACTGTCGCTTGATCACACATCCGCCCTCTCGGTTTTTCAGATGTGGGTTGCATTGAACAGCCTTGCTATGGACCTTGTCGGTCGCCATATTCAGGACCAGGCTGGAATATTCCCGTATGGCTAACTGGCTCCTCCCATCTGATTTTCACCATCCTCCTAGCAATCATCACAACTTTGGCAGTTTGGGCATTGGGTAGGCGTAGTCTTGGACAGAGGGGAGGTTGTAGCCTCTGCCTGCCTCTCCTGAAAATGGCGTATCCTATTAAAGGGATCCAGGGGAGATGCTTCTGTCGGGATGCCCAGGTAGGGCCTAGGACCACAGCACTCCCCAAGTGCAACCTAGAGGGGGAGCTACTCTTTGATGTAGGTCAAGAACTCCCTCTCTTCCGGCTGACCCCATATTAAATATTTCCAGCAAGTGGGCCAGAAGGGATGTGGTCTACACAATGTCTATGCCAAACCTCTTACATCTGTAGTCAATAAAATTGTCTACCAAAATAAACGGCTGTTTATGTATGCAACGATGGCAGCAAGGATGCTTCTGGCCCAGAGATGGAAAGAAGGAGAAGTACCGGCCAGAGAAGAGTGGCAGACCAAGCTGATGGAATACGCAGAAATGGCGAGACTGACAGCAAAAATCAGAAACCAGGAAGACCAAGTATTTTTAAAAGACTGGAGTAACTTTTTAATATATTTGAAAGACCACTGTGGACAGCTGAAATCATTGGCAGGAACACAACGACACATGTAAAGTAACACGAACTTTGGTTACCATGATTATGTAATAGACGGATTACAGTAAAAGATGCAGGAATAACATTTAGAAATGGAATTCATGGAGAGAGGGAAGGAGGTCTGAAGGTTTGAAAGAACCTCTTTTTATTTTTTGGAACGGTTATTTTTGCTGCATTATGTAAAACTACAGAAATTATATATATATAAGAAAAGTTGTGGCCTGGCCCAAATTTGAACTTGCCATGTCTCATTATTTTGACAGTCCGTTGGGCAGGGGACGCCATCGCCTAGGCATGCAAGTGCCTTTCCCTGAGAGTACAAAATCCACAATAATAAATTAAATAACTAACCATTTGCTGCCCTTACATAACACTCCAAAGGCAATGCCTCACTCTGCCTAATGGGAGGGCCAGTGCTGACTTCTGGGAGATCACACACACCCCACCCTCCCAGGAAGAACACCAGTGAGGGTTTGGGCTTTTTTTTATTGGTAGTATTGAATAAACTTGCATTTTGTTTTTCAAGAAAAATTAAATTATTTACAGAGCGTATTATTAACTGCATATCAAACGTACAATGAAATACAATTCAAGACCATATGAAGCACCAACAAATGAATTTAATACATTCAAAACACTATTTCCAGATGTTATTGGAAGCCAAGAGGACCAACACAAATCCAGAATTGAAATGATCAAAACCAGGCAAAAATTGGAGTGTTCTGAATCTCAGATCAAACTAGTTACTAAAGGCTGTGGTAAAGAGGTGGGTCTTTAAGGCCTGTTTGAAACCCACAGTAAACGAGACACATTTGTGATGGTTTAGTGGAACTGCATCCCACACTTGTGGGTTACTCCACTGCCCGGAGCAGGGAGCCAACTCCTGCACTACCCTTCAGAATGAACTCTGCTGCAAAGGTCAATTGCCCTAGAGGGCAATAACTAGCTTGGACGTGTGCCTTCTTTAAAAGGAAATTTCAATTTCTTTTCGTTTTTTTCTTTTTTCAAAAAAGTTTTGAAACATTAAATAATGTGTAACCTTCCCAGACCCTTTAGGATGAAGCAAGATATCAAGCAAGCAAAACATTTTAGCTACTCACCATACTGGTTCAAACACTCCCTTTCCCCCCAGAAATTTTATGGCTGATGTTAGACAACCTGATGCAATAGGCACACAAGGCATTCACTTTGTGAGAGGCTCTGATTGGCAGCAGCAGGGGGACTGGCTTTCAGCGACGTTGCCAGCAGTGTAAACAGAACTGTTAGCACATCAAGCATTAACTCTCCTGTGGGGAAAGTCTGCCCCGTGAAAGTTTCATCCTTTTTTATCATCTACAAGCACAAACTCCAAAACATATTAGTCACCATATTGAATGAGGTCCATGTAGAACAGCCACAGTACAAAATAGGCCCTACATGTTATGACAAGCAACATTTTTTTAAACCATTGCTCACACTGAATGATTTTATTTTGAAGAAATGCCATGGGCTCCCAGTCCTAACTCAGTGGTAGAGCATCTGCTTTACATACAGAAGGTCCTACGTTCAATTCCAAGTAGGGCTGGGAGAGATTCCTGTCTGAAAGCCAAGAGAGCTGCTGCCAGTCAGTGCAGGCAGAACTAAGCTAGATGGACCACTGGTCTGACTTGGTGTAACTCTATAAATAAATTCTCCATTGAGGACTGAGACCTCCTGATGACTGAAGATCCAGATGAATAGGTAGAGCCCCCTGACACCATCACTGAAGATGCTCCCTAGGTCTGCCTTCAGGAAGGACCCTTGGGGTGGGCTCCTGGCAGTGGAGCCCCTGACCAAGCCACCCCTGTTTCTCCCTTAAGAGCATCAGCATCAGCATTAGAAGATTCAATGATGGTGTGCACACTTGGGAGGCCATTAGTACCATGCCTGACTCCATCGCCGTCGTCATCATCATCATCATCATGTGGGTAAGCCTAACCTTACAGTGGATTCTGTTGAGAGGGAGGGAGGGAGAAAGTAGGGCAGTTAACACAGAGAGAGAGGGAGCTTTATACTGCAAATTCCGCCTATGTTTGGCTCTGGCTTCACTTAACATTGGCTCCAATTGGAGATAGAGGAGAAAGTCAATTCAGTTTGCATTTAAAGCTGAATTTTTCAAATTTGCGTTTCGGGGGGGGGGGAATATGCAAATCTAAACACAGCTATCCTTCAAAATTCACACTTATCTGAATTTTGCCATGCAGTTCTCCAACCAACGCTTACATGTATATATTTGGGAAAGTGTGCATAAAAATGAAGATATTGGTGAAAATAACATACAAAACTGCATTGCATTAGGGGAAAGTGCTTGCAAAAATTGTACATTAGTTAAAACCGCATATAAAAATGTTTATTGGGAGAAATTCTCACTAAAACGCTGGTACATTTTCATGAGGGTTTGGATTTTTATTTTTATTTAATTGCAAATTGTCGCAAAATGTGGAGGGCTGAATGTAAGATTGGGAAAAGGAGAAACTGGGAGAACCAAAACTGACAGAACCTTCCAGCCCTAGAGCCTGCCCTCAGTTGAATGTTCCTGTGGCCAACAGCCCATATATGTTTTAGGTGGCTGTTTGAAAGACAGGGACTTAATGCTGCTGTTGGGTCATTCACATATCAAAAGGCTTAATGGTAACTGGTATCTCAAACTTATCAGGTTTTCCATGGAAAGAATAAAGCTAGATTAAATTGGGGGGAGAGGTAGATGGGTTGGCATTTTTATGACATACACGACACTGTATGGGCAGGCAGCACAAAAAACTTGGGTGCAAGAGGCACACCAACTCCACAATAACCACCCAGCTGGAAGCATCCTCAGAAACCTTTCAAGTTGTGATGGGTTAATTGCGACATCCATGCACTTCTTCCATCTGTGACGGATGCTCTGTAGGGCTGAGAACACTTTTGGGGTGAGGCAGAGATTGATCCTTCATCCCCAACTGTTATTGCTTCCCACCAGAGAAAATATTGTGTCTCCTCCACCCCCCAACTTCCAAATCAGGAAGCCCATGGAAACACTGATCTCCCATGTAACATGCAATTTGAGAGTGAGATAGTGGGCTTAGAGCAGGAGTTGGCAAACTTTTTCAGCAGGGGGCCGGTCCACTGTCCCTCAGACCTTGTGGGGTGCCGGACAATATTTTTTGGGGGGGGAAATATGAACGAATTCCTATGCCCTGCAAATAACCCAGAGATGCATTTTAAATAAAAGCACACATTCTACACATGTAAAAACACGCTGATTCCCAGACTGTCCGCGGGCCGGATTCAGAAGGCGATTGGGCTGGATCCGGCCCCCGGGCCTTAGTTTGCCTACCCATGGCTTAAAGCCTGTGACGGGAGACAGTTTGTGTTCCACTTCCAAATATGATCACTGGCCAGTAGGTGGTGATCTTTCCACATGAGATTATGGACTTCCTGTTTCTGTCCGTCCTCGTCCCCGTCCCCGTTCCCCCCCCCCCGGTCGCCCTTTGCTTCTTAACGCACATCAGTAAAAGGGAGAAAGGGTAGGTCGAACTTAATTAAGGTAAGGCAGTTTCTGCAAAGAACCCCATCTCCTGTGCACCTGAATCGGCACCTGCCCCTCGTTTCACTCCAGTTAATTGAGTCAGTAAGCGGAGATACTGTTTCCTAGCAACCTCCAAGTGTTGCCACTCCCCAGGAATTTTGGTCGACGCACAAACGATTTTGCCTTCTTTTTACCACTTCGCCAAACTTTTGTTCAAAGGAGTATAATCACATTATAAAACACTGAGCCAAAATGAGCAACCTTTTTTTAAATGAACCTCTTCCACTTCTGCAGGATAAAAAAGGGGGGGCCGCTAACGCACACTGTTGACATTTTTGGACAAAGCGGTTAAGTGTTCACAATGGGGCGTTTGCAACGGGGCAAATGTTGGGAAGGAGAGGGAGCATGCACCCACATGTGGATCGGAGTCAATCTGCACCACACTACCGTATCAGCAGAAGGTGCATTTGGTTGCACATCCTCATTGACACACAACTAGGGACACAGGAAACTGCCTTAAACTGATCCAGACCATTCGTCCATCAAGTTAGTACTGTTTATGCTAGTAGCAAACGTCTTTCTCAGTCCTCCATTAAGATGCTAGGGATTAGATTGAAGAGGTTTTTGCCTGCTAAGCATGTGCTCTACCACCGGGCTATGACACCACTCCAATGTACTCATGACTGAAGCTGTATCAGGATTATTTAAACAAAAAACCTTGCATGCAGTGTTGGTGGGCGGGCAATGATATTTCCACACTGAGACTCTGAGTCAGGCAAATAAGAAAGCAAAATTTAAAGAAAACGCATGCTCGATAGGAAAGGTCTTAGTTCTAACTTAGGCAGAGGTAGGTACAAAGAGCCATGCTTCTTAGCAAAAGAGATGAACAAAGATGTCTTGTTTCCCAAGGAAATACGGAAAGTGGTCAGCAACCCAGAGTATCAGTCCAGCACAGGTTAAAGGACAGTATGAGAAGCTTGGAGGTTTCTCCACCTACTCTTTCCCATCAGCCTCCCATGCAAACTTCCATGTTCCCCCTTTTCTCCCCAAATGACCAGAAGCACACTTGACTCCATTTTCTCCTATGAAAGCATTTGATCAGAAATTAGTTGCAACTCAAGTCCTTTCAGTAAAGTGAATAGAAAGTTCTTTGTTTTGGTTTTTTAGTTGTTTTTATTAAAGGGTTTTCATAGTTAACAAGCGTACATACAACGTCTCTGTTTTCAATTTATGGGGTCCTTTATTACAGGTCAGTTACATTCGGTGTGACACTCTGCTCTCACAGACATTGTGAGGTTGTAGGGGAGAGAAAGAAGGGGGTAGTGATTTTTCATTCTTTTGCTTAGTGTATGTGCAGAGTTTCTGAGTCAGCATTGCCAGTATAGGTTCCTTATTTATCTGTTTGTTTGTTTTTGTTTTGTTGAGAGCCATCCAAGACAGGATCCTGAGTGCCGTCTACTTCACCTCCCTTGTAAGACCAGCATTGGCTGGTGTTGCCAAGTAGACACAATTTTTTAATCAACAGTCTGCCTGTTTAACAGAGTTTTACAGTAGGTGGCTATTTCCTGGGCATGGGAGCTAAATCTTATCACCTGCTAACTGCTGCAGATCAAATTGCAGCTCAGGAGATAGTAACAAGGCCAGATCAAAAACAGACCAACTCATTTTACATTTTTTAATCGAAAGCTGTGGTGTCACTGCCAACGGCCACCTGTGCTGAGAATGTCAGTAAGGAAGTTTAAAATCTGACATGAGGGAGAGTTGCTTTTCTATTTTCCTGCCTCACCTTAACTAAGAAATAGAAGCCTCAAACTTGTATATAGATGTATCAGTAGTCTGCTGTGTGCCGGCTTACAGCCTATGGGAATATCAGTGTTTCTTCACTAATGTCATAGGCCACCTGATATGACCAAGCTGACATGGACAGTTTGTCACCAGCAGGCAGGCTATTTCCCAGCATGGCTATTTTCTCTATAGCTTCTCCTAAGAACATTTAAAGAGCCCTGCAGGACCGGACCAAAGGCTTATCCAGCCTCTCATTTGCTTCCCACAGTGACCAAGCAGGTGCTTCGGGGAGCCCTCAAGCAGGACATGAACATGGCAGTCCTCTCCCACTGTTCCCCGGAAACTGGTGTTACGCTGATGGTGATCCAACAAGAAGCATCTACAATTCTATGATCATGGCAGGAGGCCCCCTTTCTTGATGCTTAATTCTTGGGGATTTGGAAGGGAATGCAGGGCTCCACTCCTTCCTCTCCTCCTCCTTTCAAACATAAAGGCCAGATCAAGGCAGGGATTGAGAACCTCAAGGATGGGGAACCATCTACCTGTCCTCAGGACACACCTATTTCCTAGGCCACACCCCTACTGTGTCCTTGAACACTTGCCTGTGTGGGGAGTAGAAAGGGATGCAAAAAGCAGCCTGGTGCATGAAGTCAGGATCCACATTTGTTGACTCTGGCCCCATCCGTCACTGCCATATGGCCCCCAGAAGGCTATTCAAAAGCCTTTGGGCTCTCAGATTTTGTCAGTACAACACTAAAATTTTGTGCCCCCTGCCTCTTGTGCTGTGTTCTACAGCATTGTTTTGGCCCCCCTGCAGGACAGCACCAGTCGCGCTACCCTAAAACCGCCCCTGCTCTTGCTCACAGAGACTAGTCAGAAGCCTATGGGAAACACACAATGAGGGCCTCCACCCCAATGTCTGCCAGTGACTGGTGTTCACAGGTATGGGCTGCATTCAAAAAAAGCATACGTGGATGTTCCGTCAGCACAAAGATTTCAGCTTGCACAACACAATGTCACACACACCCTTCCTCCCATGCACTCCCATGTTCTCCAGAGCAGGGGGCAGGGGGCACACATTGGGGAAGGAAGGGGGGAGTTCCATTGAGAAACAGTAAATCTGTGCACTAATGGAACAAGTGCATTTGATCCTGCCCTATCTTGCCTCTAACCGTGGAGATCGCACACAGCCACCCTGACCAGTACTCATAGCATGAAGTTCTCTACTCCCATTTTAAAGCCATCTAAACTGGGCCATTACCCCCAAATTGGACAACCAAATTACACTGTTTAACTGTGCATTGTGTGAATAAGTACTTCTTGCTGTGTGTATCCTGGAATTCACTTTTATTAGATGATTCCAGGTTCTGGTACTATCAAGGAGGGAAAAAATCACTGTTTTATCAACTGTCCCCAGACTGTGCGTAGATTTATACAAGTTGCCAAGTCCGTCCTTCCTTGACTCCACCCCAGTGATAGACCACATGCTGCATGTGCAAAAGGTCCCAGATCAGGCTCAATCGCCCTGTGCCTCCAGGTAGGACAGGGAATCACAGAAAACCATAGAATCATAGAGTGGGGAGGTTCCCTAAGGCTACCTCAAGTCCAACCCTCTGCAATGCAACCATGCCCAAAACTCTGGAAAGCTGTTGGCAATACTGGTCAGACATGGTATAAAACAACTTCCCATGTTCCAAAACCAAAGGAGAGGAACCTGTGACCATCTCAATATAGTTAGATCTACAATTCCCATCTTCCTTGACCATTGCCCACACATGTTGAGGCTGATGGTGGCTGGGAGCCCAAACCTCTTCAGTTTCTCACCTGTTCCTAACTTTTAAGGAAGTCTGATCTGGAAAAAGCCTGCCAATGCTAATAGAGAGGGTGAGCTTTGAACCTCGGGATGGAGACATTTAAGGAACCAGCACCCTTGCGTACCAGGTGCAAGGCAAGGAAGAAAGCTCCCAAACTCTGCAGATCAATTTATCCTATTTAGACTAATATTGCAGCATCACAGTGCAAGTCACACTTTGCCTGCATTGAAGGGAAGCAAGCAACACAGCTGCGGACGATGCATGGGCACAACTTGATTTACTATTATATTTGACTTATTGGTCCACAGGAAATTGCACACGTCTGAATAGAGGGGAAAGTCTGCTTCTTAGAGTCTGTGAATACTGGACAGATAATGTGCTTTTTGCCCAGTGGATCTGCACGCCCAACCATCCGATTTCCCTAGCAAACCTGGCTGGGAATCCTTCGACTTGATTCCTCGGGCCGAGCTCCCATCGCCGTCAGTGCAGCAAGGAGCCTCGCCGCCTTGGCAGCTGATGGACGCGGGACACGTGGCCGCACAATGGGGACACACGACTGACCTCAGCCAAGTCGGCAAACTGCCCCCCGACCTGATCCCGGCGTCCTTTGCGCGGGGAAGGTTCCTCGGGGGGGGGGAGTAGAAAGGGGAGGGGCGAGTTTTCAGAGACAACACCCCCCAAAAAAATATTCCACCCATGTTCCAAGACGTGGGCTGCATCTGCGACGCAGTCTCGAAACGGCTGTTCAATTTAGAGTTGCGATAGTGGCAGCAGCCGAGGAATGCGGTTTGATCCAGAAGTCGACGTTTGCAAACGGCTCTCTGCAGCGTGTTCACCCCACTTCTCAACTCATATGTTGCAAAAAAGAGTGAGGGATGGGAGCTTTGAATATCTCTATCTCGCTCTCCTCCTGTTAAATGCAACAAACCTGTCACTTCGGGTTAGTTTGAGACCCGAGGCCGCTGATTAGCATGAGCTGTAGCTAATATGCTTAAGGCTCCCTAATTATTTATTATGCCCTTAATGGCTGGGGGGGAGCATCGTAACTACGTTCTTTTCAATTAATTTTTTTAAAAAAGAATCATGGTAAATTAATAAAAAGAGTCTCGAAAACAACGGCGACGATTGATTTAGGGCTGGGCCACGGGGGGGGGTGATTGTCCATCGTGGCCGGACGGAGGTCAATGTCACGGTCATCCGATTTGGAAAGTGAAAACTCGGAAAGAGTGAAATACTGACCTCGCTGAAGTCCCGTGTTTGTGTGTGTGTTGGTGGGGAGGGAGGGAGGGAGGGAGGGAGGCGGGAGGTCCGACTGGCCATCGTTTCCTCGAAAGATCGCCTCCCCTCCTTCCGCCGCGCCCCCCCCAAAAGACGGAGTTTCAGCCCTGAAGGGAAACTTTGAATCAGAAAAAACAAACGCAATACTCCCATTTAGAATTACTGGTGTGTGGTTTGTTTGTTTGTTTGGGCATTCCTTGCCACGAAGGAAGCTTTCTGCAGAAGTTCCGCGTCTCTTCCCATTTTGGAGGAAATCTCAAACAATTTCCCCCTCTTTCCCCTTAATTCACAACATTTCAGGATCCAGAGTTATAGTCAGAAAACCGTTTTTTAAGTTAACTTCTCTGTGCTCTCCCCCTTTCCCTCCCCCTTCTCCCTTTTCAAACTCCTTTTCTCTCTCCAGCTCGCTTTATCTTCCTGCGGGTTGTGCCAACTATTTATTTATCTTTATTATTCCTTCTCCTTTCTTTTCTTTGCATTCCTTCTTTTCTCCCTCTCTCTCTCTCCCTGCGCCTGGACAGTGTGATCCTTAGCTTGTTACCACCCACTGCACGCTCCCTCTCTCTGCTGTTGCCGAGGTGTTTCTATACAAACTTCAGCGTCCAGTTGTCATATTAATTATTACACGGAGTAATGACTGAAATCGTCAAAATAAGAGGGAGACTTGAGCAGAGTCCTCCCCACCCCACCCCCTCCGCCTCCTCTTTCTCCTCCTCCTCCTCCTTTTTTTCCTGCCTCCTCAAAGATTCAGCAAAAGACCCTTTGCAGCACAAAGCGCTAATTGGGCTCCAGCAAATACCCTGACAAGGCATGGAAGATAGGGTTCATAAAGCCCCACAATTGTGAAGGGGGGAAAGATCCCTGAATAGACCCCACGCTTCTTTTCTAAACTCTCTTGCTGAGCAAAAAATGGACTGATTCTTGAATACTGGACTGATCTTGAATGCTATACCCAGCAGAGAGAGAGAGAGGAGATGGAAATTGTAAGGGTGCCCCCTCCTCCTCTTTCCCCCGCCCTCCCAGCTATTCATGTCTTCTATGCCGAGAATAAGCTGGTTTTTTGTTTTGTTTTTTTGTTTACTATGAAAGACCTTTTACTTTATTTTCGCTCTTAGAGATGGAAGGTTTGGGGAGGGGGAGGCAGAGACATGTGCCTAAGACCCTAAGCTAGCTTGCCTACTGTAACAAAACAGAGTGTAACAAATCGGACCCTCCTTCCCCCCCCAAAAAAAGTTCCAAATGTATTGGGTCTTTTGAAGAACTAGGTAGAATTAATGACTTTCGTTATGCTTCTCCAAAGGACGGGCATTTTATCATCGCGCACGCCGGGGAAAGCTTTAAAGCAATATTGGTTTTTTTTAAGCAGAGGAAAGTTTTTAAAAAGAAAAATGGAGAGGGGAGTGGGAGGAACGTCAAAAGACCCCGGGCCTGTGGCTGCCTGCAGTTCACAACCAGAAAACAAGGGCAAAATAATGACGGGAGTTTCTTGAAGGGGAGCAGAAAAGGAATATTTATTATTATGGGGAAATTGAGGACTCTTAACTGCAGGTGCAGATCTAGTGAAAGGAGGCTGTGTGAGAGAGAGAAATCACATTTGGTACCTATAACTCTTCACTTCAATAGCTATTTTACTCCGATCAGTAATTTGAGAAGAAAGCCTGATAACAAAACTAATTCATAAGCTCTGTGTGTGTGTGTGTGTGTGTGTGTGTGTGTGTGTGAGAGAGAGAGAGAGAGAGAGAGAGAGAGAGAGAGAGAGAGAGAGAGAGAGAGAGAGAGAGAGAAGGTGAAGGTGTATCATTAAAATGTATCATTAAGCAAAGCCTACAAGAGATCCGGAGCAATGTAGAAGTTTAGAAACCTCACCTGGCTGATAAAACTAATGTTGCATTTTCTCCAGGAACAAAACATCCCTGGGTAGACCTGCCTCCGTTATGGTCATGCAGGGGAGGCATGGACCTACTGGGTCCCATGTACCAATGGCTTGCTGTTTCTTGCCCTTTTTTAGACACTTTCATTTGTGGCAGGGGCAGAAACCTGAAGCTCCCCAGCTGTTATTGGATTCCAGCTCCTCTCAACTAGCATGGCCAATGGGCCAAGGATGATGATAGTCTAGGAACCCAGAAAGCTACCATTTTGAGTTAAACTGCTGATCCATCTCACTCAGTATTGTCTACACTTATTGGCAGTGGTTCTCAGAGGCGGATTTAGGGGAGCACAACTGGTTCGGTCACACTGGGCACTGAGCGGCACAGGGGGCGCCGCAACTATGATTTAGAACGGAGCATGGGGGGGGGCAAGGACAGGCACTATTCTCCTCCCTGTTGAGTTCTACCAGGGCTGAGTTCCTAGTTTTCAGACTATGGAAAAGAAAGAAGCTAACAGCCAGTGCCACACACACACACACAGCTGGCCTGGACTAAGTAAGAAGGCAGGTGGGTGGCTGGGTGGTTGAGGATAGAAAGAGTTTCATGGGGCCTTCACCAATCAAACATCACATGGCCCAGGTTGCCTTAAACCTCTAGCTGTCCCTGCCATGAAAAGCTGGGCTTGAAACACCTTCTCAATCAGAGATGACCATTCTGGGCAAGACAGGTGCGTTGTAAGTGTGGGATGCAAAGGGTTAAGTGCAGTCAAGTCACAACAATCCCTAGATAGTCCACTTGGAGGACTGAGGAGGAGGATATGACTAAGCGTAGTTTCCTCTTCCTTCACATGCAAATGAGTTGAGGAAGTGGCAGATAAATCCTGAAGGAAACAGCCATTTTCCCTCTCTTGGACCAGACCTCTTGGACTACACACATCTTAGTGAGTCTCTCCCTCAAGGCCTCCAGCCTAGAGAGAGAGATGAGATGGAGTCTCACTTCTTATAAGTGAACTTCACAATGTATATATTACCTTTTAACTAAGCAAGTCTACCTCTTGAGTGTGCTGTACCTCGAGATGCTTGTAAGTAAACATCTTTTATACTTTTAAGAGCATTGTGTTGTGTCTTTTCTTTTAAGAGGGAAAAAGGGGAAATACCAGGAAAATACACTTTATTTTAGTGGCTTAAATCAAGCCTGCGCAAACGTTCTTCTGCTGTGTATTTTGCAAAAGGGGAATGTTTTACTCTGCTAAAGTTTTGTGCTTGCTAGCGCAAGCGGGGATAGGATATATTAAACAATATCTCCTCATCCACATTCCTGAACATTCCCACAAAGGGTTATTGCGGCCCAGAGTTGCGTATTTTGTGTATTTTTGAAGGATTGATTTGGATTGTGATTTTGAACTCTGTAGGATTTTTCCAGTTAGGATTTCCTGGTTGAGCACATGGTCTCTTTGTTCTGCAGTGTGCTTGGGGGATTAACTACCCCTCCCCTCCCTCAGAGTTTACAGCACTGAGAAAGCTCAGAGGTAGTGAAGATATTTTTGAGATTTTGAATTTGATTTTTGAAAGATTTTTGAATTTTGGAAATTTTTGAAGTTTTAAGATGGCAAGCTCCAGTTTTGATAGTGAGGCAAGACCAAGTTTTATGCTGCTGGATGACAATAATTTTGTGCAGTGGAAGCAGCGCGTTTTAGTTTATCTTGCTGCTAGGCGTGTTCTGCAGGCCATTAAGGAAGAAAAGCCTACAGGAACCGATGCAGAAGCTTTAGCTAAGATAGAAGCTTGGAGTATTAAAAATGATGAAGCCAAGCACATAATTTTGAGCAGTTTGAGGAATGAGCATCTATCAATGATAAATTTTGAAGATGATGCATCTAAGATCCTAGAGGACATTGAACGCATTTATGCACAATCTACAGAGAGTTCCTATAGATACTTGTTGGATAAGTTACTCAAGTTGAAGATGAATTCTAGAGAAGAGTTTACAGAGCATTTTAAGAATTTTTCTGAGATTGTTCAAAGAATTGCCCTTACTCCCAGAGCCTTTGATGATGTGACTAAAGTAACGTTTATGCTTGCATCATTGGGACCTACGTTTGCTCCATTTAAAAGTATAATGGATCACACAAAGGATTTAACTTTTAATGAGCTTATCAACCATTTAAGAGAGGAATGCAGAGATAGCCTTGATTCTCAAGAAAGGAATCCAAGGAGGAAGGATAGCAGCTATGCATCCAAGCATTTTGGAAAGTCCAGACAGACATCTAGAGAAATAATTTGTTTTAAATGCAATGGGAAAAACCACATAGCAAGGAACTGCAAGAGTCAAAATGGGGATAAAGTTGAATCCCACCCCTCAAAACCACAAGGTGTTAAGAAGGGGAGTCATGAGCAAACCATGTTGATGCAGGAGAGGAGTTTAGCTGTCCAGGATTGTGAAAATAAGCGCAATAAGTGGATTCTTGACAGTGGAGCGAGTTCTCATTTCTGTTATGAAAAGGAGTATTTTAATGAGATTAATGGGGATGAAACCTCTGAAATTGAGATTGCTGATGGCAACATTGTAAAGGCAATTGGTTCAGGAACTGTGAATTTGAAATTCAACGTAGATCATGAAACAATTAATACTAAGATAACTGAAGTTAAGTTTGCACCAAAGCTTAATTGCAACTTACTCAGCGTGTCCAGTTTGGACAGGAAAGGTTTTAAAATTACATTTGAAAAAGGACAATGTATTGTGACTAAGCATGATGAAGTTTATGTTCAAGGCACACTAAAGGATGGTGTATATGAGCTTAATGTTTCAGAGAACCAGCAGAACCAGTCTGCAAAGGTGGCGCAACCAAGTCAAAAGGATGAAGGAAGTCTGGAACTCTGGCACAAGAGACTTGGACACAGAGACACCAACGTTATTCTGGAACTACAGAAAGGTGATCTTGTGAGAGGTCTGCAGGTAAAGCAAAGCAACACAAATACACCAACATCAAAATGTATAACTTGTGTTAGTGAGAAAGCAACTAAACCTTCTTTCCCACGTTGTGCAGAGAAGAGAAGCACTAAAGTATTGGACATTGTCCATACAGATCTATGTGGACCAATGAATGTGTCTTCTCTAGGAGGTAATAAATATATTTTGATATTTTTGGACGATTTCTCGAGATTCTGCGTAGCCTACTTTATCAAGGAGAAGAGTGAGACAGTGGAATTGTTCAGGGACTATCTTAACATGGTCAAGAACAAGTTCCAGCGAGCCCCTTCCATTTTAATGTCCGATAATGGTGGGGAATTTTGTTCACATGAGATGCAGGCCGTCATGGCTAGAGAAGGCATATCACACGTGACCACAGTTGCCTACACACCCCAACAAAACTCAATTGCAGAGAGGAAATTTAGATCCATTTTGGAAATGACAAGGTGCATGCTAAAGGAAGCTAACTTGTCACACAGGCTGTGGGGTGAAGCGGCTCGTTGCTCAGTCTATCTTCAGAACAGACTGCCCACAAAAGGCGCAGAGCGCACACCATTTGAACTTTGGCATGGAAAAGCCCCAAATTTGTCACATATACGTGTATTTGGAAGTTTGTGCTACTATCATGTGCCCAAGGAGCACAGACACAAACTTGATTCCAGAGCGAAGGCAGGGATCCTAGTTGGGTACGCTTCTGGAGGAAAAGGATATAGAGTCTTGGATCCGCAAACTGGCAAGACAAGTTCGCAGCATGTAATTTACTTCGATGAGCAAGGCAAAGTTGATACAAAGGACACTGCCATTGATTGTTCCAAGGAGCCACAGGATGAGGAATTTGTGATTTTTCCTTTTGAACCAATACAAAGTACTAATCCAACTTCTAGTGTCGTAGCACCCCCTATAGGTGACACCCGAGAAGACGTGGAGGTCCAGGCCCCTGGCAGCACCAGAGACGAAGATGATGACGAGCAGCTGTATGGGGATATGCCACTGCTGGAGGAGGATGAGGAAGCTGATGCGGTCGAAAGACCAGAGGTCAGACGCTCATCCAGAACCAACAGAGGTGTTCCACCATTACGGCTGTCCTACCTTACAAGGTCGGCGTCTCCACAGGAACCTTCCAAATGGGAAGAGATAGAGAGGATGCCACCAGATGAAGCCAGTCTCTGGAGGAAAGCTGCTCAGGAGGAGATAGATGCACTTCATCGGAACAGGACCTGGACACTCACAGAACTACCTCCTGGTAAGGAAGCAATTGGAAGTAAATGGGTGTTCAAGGTTAAAAAGGGTTCAGAAGGGGAGGTGCAACGCTACAAAGCTAGGCTTGTGGCACAAGGTTTTTCCCAGAAGTATGGAGAGGATTACGATCAAGTGTTTGCACCGACAGTTCGATACAGCAGTGTCAGACTACTTTTAAGTATTGCAGCATCTAAGCAAATGTCAGTTTACCATATTGACATTGCGACAGCCTTTCTTCACGGCGAAATTTCTGAGCAGATTTATATGAAGCAGCCCAAAGGTTTCATTAAACCAAATGAGGCACATCTAGTGTGCAAGCTGCAGAAAGGACTTTATGGTTTGAAGCAAGCAGCGAGGGCTTGGAACCAGAAACTCCATGAGATGCTGGTGCAGCTTGGGTACAAGCAAGGGACTGCTGATAAGTGCTTGTACACCAAACAAAGGAATGGACAGTTTTCGTACATTTTAGCCTTTGTTGACGACCTTTTAATTTCTACGTCAAATGAGAAAGACTATAAAGACATAGTCAAACACCTCAACAGGGAAGTAGAGGTCAAGGAACTTGGAAAAGTGAAATACTACTTGGGAATTCAAGTTGAGAGAGAAGAGGATGGATCGTTCTTACTCAGCCAAAGGCAAAAGATAACTGAACTGATTGAAAGCATGCAGATGCAGGACGCACACCCAGTTGCGACACCGATGGCCACAGACTTCTTGAAGAATCAACAAGGTTCGAAGTTGCTGCCAAACAACACGCAATACAGGTCAGCGGTCGGCAAACTTTTGTATTTGGTTACCACATGCAGACCTGACCTGGCAAGTGCAGTGGGGATCCTAAGTAGGAAAGTAAGTTGTCCCACTGAGCATGATTGGGCTGGAGTTAAGAGGGTTGTTCGTTATCTAAAGGGAACCATGGACTGTAAATTAAAACTGCCAGCTGTCAGAGACCCTAAACTGCTTGGGTACACTGATGCGGATTGGGCTGGGGACAATAAGGATTATAAATCCACAAGTGGCTATGTTTTTATGTATGGGGACGGAGCTATTGCATGGGGCAGCTATAAACAGAAATGTGTAGCTTTATCGTCCACAGAATCTGAGTACATTGCGGCTTCGGAAGCTTGCAGAGAGATCCCCTGGCTGGATCAGCTCCTGAAGGACTTTGGCGTGCCAAGAACGGGACCTGTCAGCTTGATGGAGGACAATCAGAGCAGTATGAAGCTGACACAAAGTGAAAAGTTCCTTGCACGCACCAAACACATTGGGGTCAGGTACCACTACATACGCCAGGTGATCGAGGATGGACTTGTTGAAATGTGTTACTGCAACACTGACCAGATGACTGCAGATGTCCTAACAAAGCCCCTGCCAAGAGAGAAGTTCCAGGATCTTCGTGGCAAGCTGGGACTCTTGGGTGGTTGATTAAAGTTATTTATGTATGTTTTTGTGTATGTTGTGAATTGCCTGAGAAGGGGTTTGTGGGATGCAAAGGGTTAAGTGCAGTCAAGTCACAACAATCCCTAGATAGTCCACTTGGAGGACTGAGGAGGAGGATATGACTAAGCGTAGTTTCCTCTTCCTTCACATGCAAATGAGTTGAGGAAGTGGCAGATAAATCCTGAAGGAAACAGCCATTTTCCCTCTCTTGGACCAGACCTCTTGGACTACACACATCTTAGTGAGTCTCTCCCTCAAGGCCTCCAGCCTAGAGAGAGAGATGAGATGGAGTCTCACTTCTTATAAGTGAACTTCACAATGTATATATTACCTTTTAACTAAGCAAGTCTACCTCTTGAGTGTGCTGTACCTCGAGATGCTTGTAAGTAAACATCTTTTATACTTTTAAGAGCATTGTGTTGTGTCTTTTCTTTTAAGAGGGAAAAAGGGGAAATACCAGGAAAATACACTTTATTTTAGTGGCTTAAATCAAGCCTGCGCAAACGTTCTTCTGCTGTGTATTTTGCAAAAGGGGAATGTTTTACTCTGCTAAAGTTTTGTGCTTGCTAGCGCAAGCGGGGATAGGATATATTAAACAATATCTCCTCATCCACATTCCTGAACATTCCCACAGTAAGAGGCTTTGTTTCCAAATATTTGGGAAATAACAGCCCCCTCCCCACCTAATCAAAAGAGCACACATGCAATTATGGGGCATATTTATAAAGTTGTCTGCCTATGGTTGAGTAGGTTGTGGGAATCTCTCATCAGTTGCTTCTATTGAGCAGAGGCTAGCCGCTATCAACAGGCATGCCATGGACTAAGTGGACTTTTCTACAAACTCATTGCTGTATACAAATATACCAAGGTGAGTCATTGTAATGCACTTTGGGGTTTATTTCATTGCACATCTAAGTCTGGAATATATATTGGGGATTATTGGGCCTTAGAGCCACACGACATGTGGACACAAGAGGCCTCTGATTGAATCTGACTTAAATTTCCTTGATGGGCTTTACCAATTTGCTCAAGATGCAGTGAAGTGAGCTGGATGCTATGGCCCTCTGTGCTGTTTTCTTGATCTAAAATTGCCCCCTGAAACTGATGGTAGGCCTGGGCAGGGGGGCATAAAAACGCAGCACCTGTCTAAGTGCTTTCAGCAGCATCAATATTCTTATGTTAAAAATAAGAGCTAGAGAAAGCCAAGATGTCTGGTTGAAGAGGCTTCTAGAAGTATAATGCTGGTACCCAGGACTGTTGACATTTAACAGGGATGGAGCATCTTTTTTGGTCCAAAGGCTGCAGACCCTCATAGGAAACCTTCCAGGGGCTGCATGCCATTGATTGGTGGGGCAAGCATAGGGGCTGACTTTGCTAATCTTTCGTTATATGGAGCCCTGTGAGAGGCCAAAATTTGGCACTCCCAAAGAAACTTCTCGGTTATGGATCTTCTCAATTTTGTGTCCCCTCAGCTTGGAGCCCTTTGCAGGGGAACTGCCTGCATCACCCTAAATCCAGCACTGGGGTTGGAGCAAAAAGGGTCTAGGAAAAGAGGCTTCACATTTCTCCATCCAGGAAAGGAAGAAGCATTATTACAAAAGTCCTTGAGGAGGCACTAGGCAAAAGCACTTTAAAGGAGCACGACCAGGGCTGGTGAGGGGCATGGCCTGGCATTCAGGACCAGGCAGATCCCCGGAGGGCTGCATTTTAAACAGCCATATGCAGGGCTAGCACTTAAATCTTGCCACTACATCCCGGCACGTCTTTTTATGAACCTTACATTATGTTTGCAGATCTGACCAGAGCTCTTCCTTATAAAAAAGCTATGCACTCATGAATATTTGGTGGGGTATGCAAAGTGAAGCATCTTCATATGCCTGAATTGGTTTCAGATTTGTGGTTGCTGCTCCTGAGGGGCATTTCACACTTGTCACAGTAGCAAATCCAAGTTTGCCATCAGCTGCACACATGGCAGGGAACTGGAGCAATCCCAGCTCCCTGGCAAGTGGGATACGACTAGGCGTGCATTTGGCAGGTCTTGTTTGTTGTATTCATGTACTACGGAAGCCCCCCTTCGTTCGGAAGCCCGCCGCCTGACAGCATTCTCCAAGCGGTCGCTACGTCCTCTCCGTCTCGCAGGAAGGACTGGTGCTTCTCGATTCTCCGCTGCCCCCGCCCCGCTCACTCGTGGTGGCCATGCCGTTGTCACCTCGCTGCTCCTCGCAGGGGTCTCCCAAGAAGCGCCCCCAGCCATGACCCTCCACCCAACTCGCCGCCTCAGAAAGCGGCTCCTGAGAGGAAAGCTCGCGGTAGGCGCTGCGCCCCCCCCCCCCGCTTCTGTGAGGAGCCCGGGGAACCCCTCCCCCTCGCCCTTTCTCGACAGCCCCCCTCCCTCTTTCATTACCGCCTCGGCTTCAACTCAGCCAATCAGCGCTCGCTTTGCCGCCTGGGCCCCCTCCCTCCTTCCCCCCACATGCGGTGGCCCAGCCCAATTGTTTATTCAGCGGCTGGGCCAACGGCACGCGCCGGGCGCACGCACTTGCAACAACAAACCTTGCAAGCGGAGCGGGGGGGGGGAGCGGGAGAGGAGGCGGAGTTGGGTCCAGCGCGCGTGCACGCGTGTGTGCGGGGGTTTGCTCGTGTGTGTGTGTGCGCGCGCGCGCCCCTGTGTGTTGTGCTTTTTTTCCCATCTAATTCTTACACACCAACACCAATTCCGGTCATGAAAAGACGGGCAGCACTTCCACGACTCGCGGCCACTCATTGCAAAGTCGGGGAGTGTGGAAGGCGCAAGGTGCACAGAGCGAGCGTGCGAGCGTGTGTGTGTGTGTGTAGAGGCAGCGATAGGAGGCGGCGCGAGCGAGCGAGCGCGCGGGGGTGGGGGGAGGGTGTGAAGAGAAAAGGCGGCGGCCGTGGGGCGAGCGGGGGGGGGCGCAACAGCGAGCCCAGCTCCGGCCGCCCCTTATAAGAGACACAATCTCTGGACGTTTTTGGCAAAAGAGGTTTGGCGAAGCGGGCTGAGCACACGCGAGCGCCACGAGCCTCCCTCGGTTCCAAAGAAAGGGGAGGAGGCAAAGCCAGCGGTGCCATCTGAGCTCGTTCGCGCTCTCTACACCCGCAAGCCTTTTCCCCCTTCTTTTTCTTTTCCCTTTCTTTTCTTTCTTTTTTTTTTAAAAAAAAGAAACCAAATTCTCCTTCCCGCGCCTCAAGCCAGCAAAAGCCTCGCGCCTTTCCTCGTCCCTGCGGCCGCCCAATGGCCAGCGCCAGCCCCACCAAGATGGACAGCATCGCCAGCCAGCCGCCGCCTACCGCGCCTTTCCTGCAGCCCGCCTGCTTCTTCGCGGCGGCCGCAGCGGCGGCTGCAGTTGCGGCTTCACAGAGCGTGCAGCAGCAGCAGCAGCAGCAGCAGCAGCAGCAGCAGCAGCAGCAGCAGCAGCAGCAGCAGCAGCAGCTCAGCCCGGCGTCGGCGGGCCACCCGCAGCACCAGTCCTCTCCCGGCGGCGTCAAAGCGCCTGTTGCGGCTGCGCCGAAGCCCCTGTCGCAGCCGCAGGTGAAGCGCCCTCGCTCGTCGTCGCCGGAGTTGATGCGCTGCAAGCGGCGCCTCAACTTCAGCGGCTTCGGCTACAGCCTCCCTCAGCAGCAGCCGGCGGCGGTGGCGCGGCGAAACGAGCGCGAGAGGAACCGCGTGAAGCTGGTCAACCTGGGCTTCGCCACGCTGCGCGAGCACGTCCCCAACGGCGCCGCCAACAAGAAGATGAGCAAAGTGGAGACGCTGCGCTCGGCCGTCGAGTATATCCGGGCCCTGCAGCAGCTGCTCGACGAGCACGACGCCGTCAGCGCCGCCTTCCAGGCGGGCGTCCTCTCGCCCACCATCTCCCCCAATTACCCCAACGACATGAACTCCATGGCGGGCTCGCCCGTCTCCTCCTACTCCTCGGACGAAGGGTCCTACGATCCCCTCAGCCCCGAAGAGCAGGAGCTCCTAGACTTCACCAACTGGTTCTGAGAGGCCCCGGAGGCCCTCTTGGCGCTGGCTTGGCAGCAGGTGGGTTTGGCTGAAGCAGCTTCTCCGGGGGGGGGAGTGGGGAGGGGGTCGTGGCGGGGCTCCGTTGCTGGCAGGTTGTAAAGGAAGAAGGGTTTGTTCTTTTCTAGAACCTTAGAGCTGGACGAGACCCCAAGGGTCATTAGTGCAACCCCCTGCATAGAACCATAGAGTTGGAAGGGGGACCCAGAGGGTCATCTAGCCCAACCCGCCTCTGCACTGCAGGGATCGTTTTGCCCAAGGTGGGACTTGAACCCACAATCCTGTGATTAAGAGCCTCATGCTTTATACTGACTATTTTTCCATTACAATCAGTGCACGTGGCACTCGTCGGAGTGAGGAAAGGCAAGGCCGCTGCCCCAAGGAGGTTACAATCAAAACAAATTTGACAGGGGAAGGACAAGCATGTGCAAATGCACCTAACAAGCGCTTAGGAGTGGAGGACACAGTCTCATTAAAATTGATGGGAGTTGAGTGACCTGTGTCCCACTGAGCTCAGTGGCTTATCTCCAGAGTGGTAGGTTGCAGTCCATGGACCACTTGCCCTACTTGGGCACCAGGTGAAAAAAGAGCCCTCTTGGTCCATGGCAAATGGAGTGTAGGGTGCCTATGCTTCTCTTTTCTTTTTCTCTCTTTATTCAATGTTCAATACTGAGATACATTCTGAGTGCCCTATTGGGGGGTGGGGAGGTGGAATCTACTTTGGACTGGCCCTATTTACGGTAATTACAAAACTGCAAATAACCAAGTGCTCCAGAAGTACTTCTGGAAGTCAGTGTAGTGGTCAACTTTAGTAGGATCTGCCAGTGAGACAACACTGGCCTAAGTGGCTTGTGTATTACATAGTCTGATTCCAAGTTTGGGCTTCTGTAGTCAACAAAATGCCTAATATGCAGTAGGCCTGGAAAACGGTTTGTAGCCTTCAACTGGGATCTCACTGAGCAGCTAGGTCAATACTGCCCTTAACTTTTATTTATTTATTTATTTCCCATTCACCATCTGATGTATATCACAATGATATTTTGTCTATATGAATCAAAACACTAAAGAGCAGCAACAAAACCATGATAAACCGTAAGCCAGCACACTTGGATTGCTGCCAATTGGTACTCAAAATAATAATAGCTCAGAAGAATATTCCATTGGTTTAACTTCCTGCTATGTCCCATGAGAGGGCCAATAGACCTATATTATGATATAAAACTCTTAATGGGGCTTCATTCCAAATATGTCTGGATGCCAGTTCTGTGGAAGCTAACAGGACTAGGACTGTGGTCAAGGGACACTGTGTGAGATCACCTAGATCCCATGTCTAGCCAGTGCCTGGATGGGAGACTGCTTGGGCAGTACTATGTACACTGCCTTGAGGTCCATCACGCCAGTGTGACTGTGATTACTAAATCTTAAATGCAGTCCAGTCTAGTGGGATCTGTGCCACTGTTCAGTGGGACTTTCTCTCTAGTAAGATTTAGGACTGAAGCCTTACGCACACTTTCTGGGGAAGAAGCCCCATTTATCATAATGGGACTTTTTGTGAGTTAATATGCACTACTGTAAGCGTGTTCAGGACTTGGGAATTGTACCCATTGAAGTCACTGGGATCTACACTGCAGTCCCGAATAATTTACTCAGAAGCATCTTTGAGTTAAATCCAAATAATTCAACGTAACAGAATTGTAGGCCTTGCTGTGAAGCGGGTGTGCCTTTCTGAGCAGAATGATCACTTAATGGAGCTGGCATGCCAAAAGCAATTGTGTCCTTGTCACAAACTTGGATTAAGCCTTAATGCTGACCTCTCTCTCCTTATGTTGTTACAGGACTTGCTGGAAAACGGTTGCATCTGTTTTCTTCCCATTATGGAAAGGAAGAAAAGTCAAGACAGTGAAGCACAGAATGAGTTTGACTGCATTTGCAAGAAACCGGAAGCACTCCCTGATTCTGCCTTTGCACTCCAGGCTGTTTTGAAGAGACATGCAGCCCAATTCTATGTATGTTTACTTGGAAGTTAGCCCCATTTAACAGAATGGGACTCAACTACTCCCAGATAAGCGTGCAGCCTTAGTGACATTCACATGCATAGGATCAGGCTGCACAATGGGCTTGGTAGCAACAGGAGGCCCAAGAGCAACAATCTGCCTATTCAGTACCCCCAAAGTTAAACAACACTGCCTATATACATCATATACATCTTCAACAGAGCAATGAGCTTCCCGTTTTGTTGAAATAATACAGTATTGCTTCTTTTGGAAAGACTGTTTCACTTGCAGCTTTCTGGATACAAAACACAGTGCAATCCTAGCATACTTACTCAGAAGGAAGCCCCACAGCATTCAGTGGGACTTCTTCCCAAGTATATGGCTTTAGGACTGCAGCTGTTCAGACGAATCCTGTGTATGCTTACTAGATTCAGTGGGACTTGCTCTTAAATAAGTATGCAAAGGACACTCCTGTTGCCTAGTACTTGTGGAGATTTTGAAAATCAAAACTATGCTGTATTCAAAGAATCCTCTGACGTCTCTCTCTCCTTCATCCACTTCCTTCCTACCATCCCCATCATAAGATGCTTCCAATTTTTTCTTGTGAACTTTTTATTATATAAAAAAATATCTATTTGTATCAATCCTAACCAGTTTTGGGGATATATTAAGCTATTTTTGTATATAAGAGACAGAGAAATTTATAGACTTTTTTGTACAAATGGTTTAAAATGTGTATATCTTGATAACTTTTTAAAGGATATGTAATGCTTATTACCTCTTCATATCTAAATGCGTAGTCAAAATGACCTTACAACTGCCATGTTTTTGTCATGTGGTTTTGTAAAGGACTTGGAAATGCCTCCGGATGTACTTTAGCACCGACGTGTCTTACTTTTTTATAGAAACTTCGCTAATGTATTAATAATGTTATTAAACAATTGTTCAAAGTGAACAAAGTTTATGCAGCTATTGTCCAAACGCAAAAGGGTAGCTATTTATTTTACAAGCTGCTGCCTTTTGAAGAAAAAGAAAACTTTTACTACTGCCTTTTCACATTGTTTTATTACAAACTTACAAAAATCATGTATAACTGTGTTTTATACAAACTAGTTTGGTAATAAAACTTTTTGTTTCAATTAAAGCAACGTCTTCCTGGTTCTACTGCATATCTTGATTTTCTTTTCTGCTCTATGCTTTCCATGTATAAGAAGAGTCAGGTGTTCACAGAGGGGGATATTACACTTCTGGGGGTCAATCTGTGTGTATATATAGATGCATGTAAGGATTCAAAATAAGCAGGCCTACAAGGATATTGCAGCAGTTGCTCTTCTGCTGCTGGGTTTTCCAAATGTGTATTAAATAGGGAGAGGTCTGCCTGCTTAGTTTCCCTTTCTGCATCTACACAAATCATACCCCACCAAAGAATGAATCCTAGCAGGGAGGGAGCTCTTTTTAAAAATCTGACATCTCTGTTCTTCACTTTCTAATACTATATAACAGGGTGTACACAAGAAAATCAAAGAGGGTTTAGAGGGCTGGTGGAAAAGGGGACACAACAGCTTAATTGCCATATAGATAGATAAATAGATAGATAGATGAATGGATAGATAGATAGTCTGTGTTTATCAGGCAATAAACCTTGAAATCATGTTAGAGAAGCGCTGGCTTATGGAAAACATGAAATGGGATGGCGGGCAGCAAAGCCACAGAAAGTGCGCGCCTGAGATTCAATACGCAGATCTAGATGGCCTGTTTTTTACGTTCCCCCAACAGCGTGATCTGCGTGTAAAAGTGCCCAATTACCAAGATTCAAAAAGAAATTGGGTCTCTTCCCCCCTCCCCGCTTTTTTTTCTTTTTGGCTAGTCTCCTTGTTGTCAGTTAGCAAAGACGTGACTAGAATCCGCCTCGGGTTCATTCTCTCACCCTCGTCCCTTTCCACCTCCCCGTTTCTTGCTTAGCTCCTCCCGCCTTGCTTGCAAATTCAGTTTGCGTGCGCCAAGCCAAGCGGAAAGCCAAGCGCAAAACGCATCTAATAAAATAAAAAAGGAGGTAGCAAAATGTTTCAAAAAATAAATAAATCTATCCTGCTTTTTAAAAAAAAACGGAAGAAAGAGAGATAGAGAGAAACAATGCTACGCGAATAAATGAATACAGAAAGTATTCAAGCACTGGACTATAACGGAATTTTATTTAATTTGGCAGCATTGCATTGCCATACATGCGGCCTCCTTCCCCTCCTCCCCTCGTCCATTAATATGCTGCGGGAGGGGGAGGCAGGAGTAAAGAAACCATTGGATTGCCCATTCAGTACAAGCACTCGTTGTTTTAACCGATCTTGCAACTTTTGTTTGATTAGGAAAATAATAACGGTTACATTCTCTTCTGCCGCTTTTTTATGTTATTTAAAAGGTGGCTCCGTTTTTCGTTTGTTTACCCACCTTTACAAGGCTGTAGAGATAAGGTATGCAAATGAAGTTTAGCAAGTAATTTATGGCTGTGTGTATCCCATTACAATGTCTCATTCTGATACTCCAAGACCAAATTTTCTGTTCCTTATGGAGACAGGTGTTTTCTTTTTTTCCCTCCCTCTCTCTTCCCCCACCCCCGCCCTTTTCTTCTTCTCTGAATAGTCAATATCCAGACTCGTGAAATCAAGAGGCAAAGTTACGGCGCTCCTTGTAACGAAGTCAGAAGCGGGCAGGAACACAAACCTTTCGCCCCCCGCCCCCCCAAAGACCCACACCATTTCGCTGGAGATAGGAAAGCGCAGGGCAGGCTGGAGCGAAATCTCATTACATCTGCTCTAATCGCTTAGCAACACAAAGCCTTTTCTTGTGCTGGGAGGCAAAGCTATTCAGGGGCTCTGACAAGACGGATTCAGCCTTAGTAAACTCCATAAATCAGGGAGCATCTATTTTATGGTACTCTCAAGTTTTCAAGCTACTCAGCTAGCGCTATATGGAGGGAAAGGGGGGGCGGAGGGCGCGTTAGGGGCGAAACCAACCAGAGATACCGGCGGAAATTGTTAGGCATTGTTAGAAGAATGGGATTCGTAGAAATCGAGCCTTATCTGCCAATTACACCTCAACCACTTTTCCATGTTCTTTCCCAAAGTCGAATAACTGCGCGAACGAAACGGGGCGATTCAATAAACGCTCTTTAGAAAGCAGGGTGAGCACACGCTGCTGGGCAGGTTGGTTCGTTAGGTTGAAGTCGCTGGCATTATAGGCAAAAAGACCCGCCGACCCAACCGGAGTAGTCGCGCGTTGCATGTGGGAGAGAGAAAAAGAGAAACCACCCAATTTGTTATGTCTGTGCAGCCAACATTGTTTTGGCGAGTGTGTGTGTTGGGACACAATGAAGGGAGGTAACAGAAATTGTGCGCAGAGATAGATGCGCGTGCACCATCTCGCAGAAGGCGGCAAGGTGATCGATACCGTTCCGGGTGCCCAGAAAAAGAAAGAAAGAGAGTTCGATTCAGTTTTTCTGTGGATCCTGCTTTAATGGCCTTTTACCTCCACCGCCTTTTTTTTTTTTAAAGCTACCGTAAATCAGGACAGAACGGAGCTCGGTGCCAGCAAGATGACCATCACGTTAAGAAAAGAAAACTCCCAGTGACCAAAGCTCGCCCCCTCGACTCTTCTTCAACTGATCGGGAAGAAGTTGGCGCATCGATTCCCATATTGCATGCGGACTTCATGTAACACCCAGCCGAAGCGTTTAAAGGCCTAGGCCTCACTCTTTCGCCATCTACTGACAGCCGTCGATCAATATCCAAGGTGCGGGCGTAATATACGTCACGCCCACCATCAGGGAATTAGCTTTCGCTTCCATTGAGCAAGGGCCCGAGGAGGAAGAAATAATGCTATCAATTTAAACTTTTAATGCAGGCATCCCCAAACTCGGTCCTCCAGATGTTTTGAGACTACAGTACAACTCCCATCATCCCTAGCTAACAGGACCAGTGGTCAGGGATGATGGGAATGGTAGTCCAAAAACATCTGGAGGGCCGAGTTTAGGGGTGCCTGCTTTAATGCTAAACTTACAACGCTTACTGACAGGGGTGCCAACTTGAATAAAATATTGAGGGCGGAGCCAGATAAGCCCCGCCCCACACAATCGATCACAAGATGTAGAGCGCGCACACTATTGGAATGGCAATGCCCATCAACTGGGAAGAGGGTGCCCCCCCTCAAATATCTTATTGAGGGACCAAGGGACCTCGCCTGGCCACCTAGGCCACCCTGAATCAAAAATGGTGTTTGATTCAGGGTTGAATATATATATTCAACCCTGAATCAAACACCATTTTTGTCGCGTTTTCAGCAAACCGTCGCAACCCTGAATCAAACACCATTTTTGTCGTGTTTTCAGCAAACCGTCGCTGTTATCCCGCGCAGATAGCAACTTTCCTAACCTCTCCCACCATCTCACCGTCCCTGACTATTCTAATTCCCCGTGCCTGAAAAGATTTCAGGACCTTGTGATCCTACTTCGATCCCCGGTAAACCAGCTGAGGCTCGGGCTGCTGGCGCTGCAAGGCGAGCAGTCTTTGGGGGGTCCCGATCCCCCCTTCCCCTCCCCACCACCACCTTTGACGCGCAGGTGGAAGTTTACAGGACAGCCTTCCCTTTTGTTTGCAGCCTCGCCGAGAGGCACAGCGGAGCCCAGCCCGGGGAGACTGAGGCGCGCGTGTCAAGCTTAATGATTTATTCAGGCTCTCGGGCCGTCCCAGTTTGTTCCCGGCGCTGATTGGCTGCAGGCATGCGCCCTCTGTCATCCGCGCGCGCGCCCCGGGCCCCTCCCGCGCGGGCGCCGCCATTCAGGGAACAGCCGCCGGAAGGGGCGCTCCGCCCGCCCATTGAAAGCGGAGGTGGCGGGTGCGGCGGGGCAGGCCAGGCCGGGGAGCCAGAGGGAGGCGCCGAGGAAAGGGGAACGCCGCCGGCGCCAAGCTTCTGCATTCTTGCCGCCGCCTCCTTGCTCAGCCTGCAGTTTGGAAGGGCCGCCCAACTTGGAGAGGATGGCCCTCTTGCGACGTGTTTCTTTTCCCGGGTGGGCGAGGGGAGGCGAGAGCACGTGGTCTGCCAAATGAGAAAAGAAAAGTCTCAAGTGTAGGAAGAAATCTTCTTTCAATCAGGCATCTCCGGGAGGAGGCCCCGATCCTAGCGCATGTTTGGGAAGGGAGTCACGTCCATTTCAGGCGCTGCATACAGGATCGCAGCTATCGGGTGTATTAAGAAAGCATGGCTTTCAGGATGCCTGGGGAAACCTTTTAAAGCTGCAGTTCTCTGCATGCTTACACGGATTGGGAGAAAGCCCCCTTTGAACTCGGCAGGGGTGTCTTCGGAGTAAATGTGCATAGGATTGCACTTCAAGGCTACAGTCCTGTGCACACTACCTTGGGAACAAGCTCAACAGAACATGGTGTTGCTTGCAACTGCGTCGATGTGTCCAGGATTACAGCCTATTAGGATTGATATTACTATTTTATGTGCAGGGGAGAAAGTGGGCTTTATTTCACCCAGGTCCAAGACCCAGTTTGGCACACACACACCCCATGCACATTTGCGTACACACACACACAAGCTGGGAGCCGCAATGCTGCTCCTCTGGAAGCTGCACCCAGGGCAAAAAACCTGGCTAGCCCCCCACCCCACCAAGTGAGAGCAAGGTAGAAGCAAAATGTGAAGTAGGACTAATACAGATTTCAAATAGAGTAGTCTGGTGGTTGCTATGATGCACCAGCTCTCTACTGCAAAAGCCTAGTATTTCGTCCTAACCCTACATGAAGAAGGGGACATGTACACCACCTTGACTTCCAGGGAGGAATGCTGGGCTATACATGTAACTAGAAATAAATGCTACTTTGCTTTCTGGGTGTGCGCTTGTGAGGATGTATCCCCCCCCTCCATGCTGGCAACTGGCTGGGTAGTTGCTTAGGTTCTCAGAATCAAGGGATGGTTTCTTAAGGAGCAGTCTTATCACTGCCTTCTTCAAGCAGGTGGGAACAACCCCCTCTTATAAAAAGGCATTGATTACCTCCCTGGCCCAGACAGCTGTCTTCTTTCTGCTGGATTTTATTAGCCAAGAAGGGCACAGATCTGGAGCGCAAGTAGTCGCCCAAACTGATCCAAGCGCTTTGTCCACATCCTCGAGCTGAACCAACTGAAACTCAAACAACAGGACTAGACTGTGCTCTGGATGTCTTTTGAGATTCAACAGCTATACAGTGGTACCTTGATTTACGAACTTAATCCGTTCTGGAAGTCCGTTCTTAGACCAAAGCGTTCCTAAACCAAGGCGTGCTTTCCCATAGCAGCGGGGTACTCAATTTACAAATGGAACACACTAAACAGGAAGCAAAGCATGTTCTTATTCCAAGGCAAAGTTCACAAACCCAAACTTCCAGGTTTGCAGCGTTCTTAATCCAAGTTGTTCATAAACTAAGCTGTTCTTAAACCAAGGTGCCACTGTAATAGAGTCAAGGTCCCAAGAAATGCAAGCGATTTTATCCTCGAAGTGCTTGGCAAACAAGTCACACCAAGCTACCATTGGTTCTACCACCTCTTTCGGGCCAGTTTGCAAGAGGCCCTGAACAACTTGGAAAAGATCTGTCAGCATAGAGATGATGAAATGCAGTATGCCTTTGCGGCCTGCCACCAAGTAAGCTCAAATGCACAGTCACCAGTGTTTAGTTTAATTTGTCTCAAGTTTTCCTCCGCTTGTGTTCAAGCTGTCTCCCAGCTTGTTTCTTTGCCCTAAGCTCTGGAGGAGCCAAACGAGCTCAGTGAAGCAGGAGAGGGTGCTCAGAGGTGGTTTTGTCAATGGCGCGAGCCATCCTGATGTTCCACAGATTGGCCAGGGCGTTGACAGGACTGCCAGTCATATCAGCTGAAAAATCCCCTGGAAACCAATTGGATCCCTCAACCTCCAACTCGCTGGACCATCTAAATGGGTCCCTTGCCTCCACAGAGGGGGAAAGGTGCTGAAAGCCTAAAGCTCAACAGGAATTGCTCTGACTATGACAAGGGACTGATGCCAATATCCCCCACTTTTAGATCACCTTCTCCCCACCCAATCGAAAAGACAAGTTCATGTATATTGTATACCTGGAATATACATGAAGCCGATGGGATGCTGGGACAGCCCCATGGTTGTCATGGCAGCCATGAATCCCTGAACCTCCCCAGAGCCAATTGCCTAGCCATGGATGTTGAAGTCCCTCAGAACCAACAATCTGGGAACCCTTGACACGGCCACCTTTGACCAGGTCTACCAGCTCAGGCAGGAAGACTGCTGGGCACCAGAATCCCTAATCTGTCCCGATTACCCAACACCAAGAACAAACACACTAGATCTCCATTCAGCTGGACAGAAAGCTTGGAGAGAGAAAGAGAATTTCTATAGACCACAACGACTCTCCCTCCTCGGCCCTCAAGTCTACCCTGATGCTGTGCCAAATACCCAGGTGGGCACAGCTGGGTGAGCAACTCCACCCTGCTCCCCCACCCAGGCCTCAGTAATGGAGACCAGACAATCAAGTCATGGATGAGTAAAACTTTATTCATGGCGGATCTGGCACTCAACAACAACAGCCATAGACTTGAGAACTGGCTAATATAAATTGCAAGGCATATTTACACACATGGCGCAGGAGGATATAGAAAGGTCAGAGGGAAATACAGTGGTACCTCTACTTACGAATAACTCTATTTACAAATGTTTCTACTTACGAACGGAGCTCCGTCCACCATCTTGGATGCGATTTAGATAGAATTTTTTCTACTTACGAATTTTTAGATAGGTTGCTTAGACTTACGAATTTTTAATCCCAATGCATTCCCATGGGATTCAACTTACAATTTTTTTGACTTACAAATGTGGGTTCGGAATGCATTAAATTTGTAAGTAGAGGTACCACGGTAATGTAAAAACAAAAAATATATGGCAATAATAATGTAAAACCCTAATAGTTAAAAGTGCAGTTTTGGTGATTGCACAAAGATTCTGACATTGGTGAGCCAAGTAATGCATCTATTGTGATTAGAAAACCACTCTAATCTCAATTCAAACCATAGGCAATAGAATTAAATTCCCTGGAAAACTAATTCAGCAGTTTCATGCTGGAATGCGTCTCTTTTTGAGGTTCTTCTGTTCAAGGACAACCAGCTTAAGGTCAGGAACAGAACGTCCTGGTATGCTGAAATGTTCTACTGCTTTCTCAATAGTGCCATTTCTGATGTTTGACTTGTGTGCACTTATTTATTTACTGCCCAGAACAGGGATGAAGGACTTGTCACCCTCCAGATGTTGCTTGACTGCAGTTCCTATCCTGTCTGACCACTAGCCTTGGTCATTGGGTGTCAGAGTGCAAAAAGATCTGGAAGGCACCAGGGTGGATCTGAGCTTTGTCAAATGCTGCCACTACCATCATTTAAGCCAGAGTAAGGTATATGATAAAGTGGAGATATTAAGCCTGTTGAGGTTGCACTGATTTCAATAAGAGAATTAAGAACATGCTTCCCGACTGCCTGTTTTTATATCTGCTATTGCTTTGGCCAATACACACACACATATACATACAGAGTTTTAGGCACATTTTTGTTGTATTGTGAAATTGCTTGGGGATGCTTCACAGGAAGCAATTCACAAATGAAATATAAGAAGATAATAAATAAATAAAATAACTTGTTTTTCCACCTTGTCAGCTGCCCTGAGATCCTCAGATAAAGGGTGGTATATTATTATTATTATTATTATTATTATTATTATTATTATTATTATTATTTCAAAAAAGTCATACTTTGTCAGTAGCAAGTTTTAGGTTTTAAGACCAACCAACCGCCCCCTGGGGCTATGTTCCCTGTCATAATACACATCCTATGCTTTGGTGTTGCGCTGCATCTTTTAAATGTGCAAGACTTTATTTTAAATTCCGCCCCCCGCCTGCCACTAGAGGCCTCCATTATGTGTTGACTGTCACGGCACTTTCCAGTGCAGGATTATTAATAATCCCATGGAGGCAATTCCCAAACAAAAGTGCGAAGCCATCATTGATACAGGCCCGAAGATTAATTTTCCTCATGTTCAACTCAACAGCATAGTTATCTCTTGAACAGGGTAAAACAGTTTGGCTCCATTGTCCCCTTGGCAGCTCCGCCTTCGCAGAGAAAGGGAGCCCAGCCAGTCTTCTCATCCAACTCGAAGGTTGGTTAAAAGGAAGAGAGGGGAAAAAACCAGCTGAAAAATCTTCATGAATAATGCCATTCCCCTTCCCTCAGTGGGGGAAAGAGGAGAGCAGGTAGGCATTTCAATGGCGGAGCATTTTGTTATGCTGCTCCTCGCCTAAGTCAGAATTTCACAGAAAAGGCCACAGAAAAGAAGAAAAGCTGCAACAATTAGGGGTCGCCTGTCAGAAAACATTAACGCCTTCCTTTCCCTGCCTGTCAGGCGCCCCTGGAAATCTTAAAAAAGAAAAAGGGAAAAAAAGACAACTGCCATAGCAAATCGCACCTCCACCCCTTGTGGAAATACTGGAAGGGAAAGAGGAGGGGGAGCTTTGAGTGTGTGGGTAGTGATGCAGTTAGATCATTTTAGACTTATGAACCACCACAAGCACCCCTCTAGATGGTAATGTGCATTATTTCACTTCAATATGTGGGAATCCAACCCTCCTGCACTTTGGGGTCCTCAAATCCTGAATGGGGGCCCCTGCTTCTGCAGTCTCCCTGAGTATCTATCTACCTGTTAGCTAACTGTGCAAACAATGTTTAATTGGGTTAAACCACAGAGCCTAGGGCAGGCATCCCCAAACTGCGGCCCTCCAGATGTTTTGACCTACAACTCCCATGATCCCTAGCTAACAGGACCAGTGGTCGGGGAAGATGGGAATTATAGTCCAAAACATCTGGAGGGGCGAAGTTTGGGGATGCCTGGACTAGGGCTTGCCATTCAGAAGGTCGGCTGTTTGAATCCCCGTGACGGGGTGAGCTCGGTTGGGATTTTTGTACACCGATCTGCTCAAGCAGTGAGGAATAGTATGGACTGTGTGTCTGACTTTCCTGTGTGAAAGGAAGCTGTATTTATCTTCCTTTCTCCCCAAGTGATGTTATTGTACTCACTTCACTTTCGCTTCTGTCTCTTGATGTGACTGGAAACAAACATGCCGAGCTCCGGATTTTACTTTGTACATAACCCTAAATAAAGTAGTAATAAATCTACTTTATGGCTCTTTATCTGTGTGTACTCTACTCACTCTGAGCAGGGTCGCATATCACCATACCGGCGTGGCTGGGGGCAGACTCACCGCTAGCCCCCGCCCGAAATGCCGACATATGGTAGCAGTGGGCTGGTTTCTGAGACATCGGACCCATTGCTCGGTCCCTGCTCCTGCCAACCTAGCAGTTCGAAAGCATGAAGTGCAAGTAGATAAATAGGTACTGCTCCGATGGGAAGGTAAACGGCGTTTCCGTGTGCTGCTCTGGTTCGCCAGAAGTGGCTTAGTCATGCTGGCCACATGACCCGGAAGCTGTATGCCGGCTCCCTCGGCCTGTAAAGCGAGATGAGCGCTGCAACCCCAGAGTCGTCCGCGACTGGACCTAATGGTCAGGGGTCCCTTTACCTTTACCCTAGGCCTCATATCTGTTGGCTCTGGCTTTTGCCTACGGTGCAATCATAGTGATGCTGTTTTAGAGATGATGATGATGTCCCATGGAAGGGGAACATGTGGCCCTACGGATGTTGTTGGACTCCTCCAATTTCCCATCAGACAGAACGGTCAAGGGTCAGAGATGATGGAAGTTGTAGCCCAGGAACATCTGGAGGGCTGTAGGTTCTCCCTCCCTAAATCAGAGTCCAGTCCTTTCTTGGTGAATCTTTCTGTGCTTTTCAAAGGGACAGGTGGGGAATAATATACCTGCATACTTTTCATAACAGATTGCTCCATTCTGCAGGTGCCATCCTATCAGGAAGTCCATTCCACACAATGTTGGACTCAGCACTACCCTTTGGAACCCTAACCCATTGCATATTACACAAGCACCTTCTCTGTTACAGTCTTTCTGGCACTTACTAAAGATGTTCCCCTTACAACAAACCTTTAAAACACTATCCAAGTTAGTATCTACCTTGGATGTGAGTTGATTTAATGTACATTATATGTTGTTGTTTTAAACTACATTTATATTTATAATGGTTTTTAAATAGTTGCTTATATGCAACTCTTTTATATCTTACTATACTTCAGCTGCTGCCAGGTTGCTCATGGGGAAGAGACAGTTTGAGCATACAGTGGTGCCTCGCAGGGCGAATTTAATTCGTTCCACGAGTCAATTCGTTTTGCGAAAAATTGGTCTTGCGAATCGTGGTTTCCCATAGGAATGCATTGAAATTTCATTTTTTGCCCATAGGAACACATTAATTAAATTTCAATGCATTCCTATGGGAAACCGTGATTCGCAAGATGAATTTTTCACAAAACGAATTTGTCTTGCGAGTCACCATCAGATCGCAAGACGCATTCGTCTTGTGAAAAATTCATCTTGCAGGGCATTCGTCTTGCGAGGTACCACTGTATTACACTGATCCTGGCCTAACTGCACTGGATGCCAATTAGTTTTGGGGCCCAATTCAAAGTGCTGGTTTTGACCTATAACATCTTAAATGGCTCAAGGACTACGTCTCTCCATATGAACTTACCCAGACCCTACAATCATCATCTCAGGCCCTTCTTCATGTGCCTCCTTGAGGAGAGGTCTGGAGAGTGGCAATACAAGAATGGGCCTTTCCTGCAGTGGCTCCCCGTTTGAGGAATGCTCCTCATTATACACCTTTAGGTGCCAGGTGAAAGCATTCCTCTTCAACCAGGCCTTTGGCTGATAAATATCCTATACCCTTTTAAATGTGGTTACAGGTAGGTAGCCGTGTTGGTCTGGATCGAAGTAAAATAAAAAAATTCCTTCAGTAGCACCTTAAAGACCAACTAAGTTTTTATTTTGGTATGAGCTTTCGTGTGCATGCACACTTCTTCAGGTATCTGAAGAAGTGTGCATGCACACGAAAGCTCATACCAAAATAAAAACTTAGTTGGCCTTTTAAATGTGTTTGTGGGAGGAAGGAGGGAGGGGGGTTTATTGGTTCATGTTTTTGTTGCCTTCGTTCTTGTTTTTATTATGTATTTTGTGTTTTTATATTGTATTTTTATGTTGTGAACCACCCTGAGTTCTATGGATGAAGCGTGGCATACTAATTAAACAAATACACAAATTTAAGAAATAATTTGGGTGAGGGGGTATCAGTAGAGTGGGTTGGGCAGGAAAGTCTGGGGGGGGGGAGTCAAGGATGGACCTGTGTAGATTACAAAAGATTGTACTATAGAAATGAATCTTGACAAAGGGTTGAGAAAGAAAACAAGTAAGTTTTTCTACATAACACTAGAACTTGTGGGCATCCAATGAAATGGAATGCTGGGAGTTTTTGAACAGATCAAAGTGCTTCTTAACACAGTGAAAAATTAAACTATGGGAGTTGCTCTCATAAGATTTAGTGGCATAGGTGGCTTTAAAAGGGGATTGGACAAATGCATGAATGATAAGGTTATCTGTGGCTCATAGGTGCTGGATCCCTGGGTGCCTGAGCACCCACCAATTTCCCCATGAAGAGGCCGGGCACCCACAAAATCCGGCACCAGGGCTGTGCATGCTGCATGGCACCCACGGCCCTGGGCACCCATGGTGGCAGGGCCCCGCTGGCACTCCTGCCGTGTCTACTAGCCATGATGGCTATGTTTTCCTACCACTGGAGGCAGTACACTCTGAATATCAGCTGCTCAGAATCAGGTCCTGCTTGCTATTCAGGTCCTGCTTGCAGGCTTCCCATATGCACCTGGTTGGGCACTGTGAGAATAAGATCCTGGACTAGATTGGTCTTTTCTCTGATCCAAAAATCCTCTTCTTATGTTCTTACATCTATGTACACGGTTCAACTTTTATCCTATCTGATTAAGTAGTGGCATTGAAAGTGGGAAGTAGACTGTACTACCTCAGCTCAGGTGGGAGTTATCATTTCTGAAAGCTCCCTCCAATCTATTTATAGATAGATGGATAGATAGATAGATAGATAGATAGATGATAGATAGATTTGGAATATGTTTTTAAAGCCTGCAAATATAAACTAAGCCCACCAGGGAGAAAGATTGTAGACCAGCTCCTTACCTGCTGTGCTGATTTTCTGTTTCCAAGAGAGTATGGTAATTTGCTTCTCACCTGTGCAGTCCATTCTGCCATCTAATTCTGCACGGTTACCCCCAAAAAGGGCTGTGCAGGGGGTCCACAAATACACTACTGTTCCTAACCAATCTTTATCCTGATTTCCCCCTCTGAGCAGCTAATTAGTCCTCCTCTCCTATTCTTTTAATTAGCGTTGGTTGCACAGTGATTTATGTTTCTTCAGGGATAAAAATCCGGAAAAAGGCCTTGTATTGATGTAAGGCGTGAAATAATGCAATTGAAAAGAGAAGCCATTTTGTCGGGATTATATCTCAGCAGAGTAGATTAAAATGCTGCCATATGGCCTTGGCTTGTCTGATTATACTTTCAGGTCACAATGTATTGCTAATTAAATGGCAGTGACATTTCAAAAGAAAGGCGAGGCTACCTGTATGTGCAATAAAATGAGAGGAGAAGGAAAAACAAGTGATAGCATTAACAAAGCTGGAGATCCAGGCTTCCTTATCCTTGTGACGTGTTTGGCTTAGAAGGCAACAATTCAGAATTCATTCACACATGCAGATCCAGACCCTCCAAGTGTACCTATTTTCCAGGGACATCCCTGATTTAGAGGAACTGTCCCAGTTTCTTATTTGATCCCGGAATGTCCCTATTTTCATTGGAGAAATGTTGGGGGGGGGGGTATGGAGTTATCCGACACATGAGCTGCCTGAAGGCAATCCTCTATAGGGAAGTGTTTGGGTTTTTTTTAATAAAAAAAGTTTAATGTTTCAATATGTTTTATATATGTTTTACTTGGGCAACCCAGTAAGATGTGAGTGGTATAAATAGTAAAATTATTATTATGGAACGGGACGTCCCTGTTTTCACTGGAGAAATGTTGGAGGGTATGCACTGTTTCTGGGGTTGGCTTTTTTTTTTACCCTCGGACAGACCCAGAATGCTTCTACATTGATTTCTGACCCCCAGCATGGAATCTGAACTGAGCCACCAATTGCCAGGGGCGAGAGAAACTGCCTCCTCTCTCTCTGCCACACAGAACATGGTCCCGTTTAAAGCAGTATGATAGAATCATTGAATTGGAAGGGAGCCTGAGGATCATCTAGTCCAGGCATCCCCAAACTTCGGCCCTCCAGATGTTTTGGACTACAATTCCCATCTTCCCCAACCACTGGTCCTGTTGGCTAGGGATCATGGGAGTTGTAGGCCAAAACATCTGGAGGGCCGCAGTTTGGGGATGCCTGATCTAGTCCAAGCCCTTGCCATGCAGGAATATGCTGCTTTCCCACACGGGGATCAAACTGGCAACCTTGGCGTTTTCAGCACCACACTCTAACTGACTGAGCTATTCAGGCTGACTATGATACCACTTTAAACAGTCATGGCTTCCCCCAAGAATCTGAAGTTGGTAAAGGGCACTAAGAATTCTTAGGAACCCTATTCCCCTCACATAACCAAGATTCTCAGAGTGGTTTAACTGTCAATCCCCGGGAACTGCAACTCTGTGAAGGGCATAAGGGTTTCCAAAAAATGCACAGCACCCTTAAAAAAAAAGTACAGTTCCCAGGTCCTAGTCTAACACCCGAAACACAGCACCACAAATGAAGTTTGAGCATGCTCAGCGGACACAAGAGTGCGGACTTACTGTTGAAGAAGTGGCAATGGTAGAGTCAGGGAAAGAATGAAATATCATGGGAGAGGGAGTGTTTGAACACCGATCAGGAACTCTCTTAAGCTGCAATATCTTGATCCAGCGGGCCCCACTTGTCTGTTTATCTCCTCTTGGACCCAGGTGGCGCTGTGGTTAAAACCACTGAGCCTAGGGCTTGCTGATCAGAAGGTCGGCGGTTCGAATCCCTGTGACGGGGTGAGCTCCCGTTGCTTGGTCCCAGCTCCTGCCAACCTAGCAGTTTGAAAGCACGTCAAAATGCAAGTAGATAAATAGGAACCGCTACAGCGGGAAGGTAAACGGCGTTTCCATGTGCTGCTCTGGTTTGCCAGAAGCGGCTTTGTCATGCTGGCCACATGACCCGGAAGCTATACGCCGGCTCCCTCAACCAATAATGCGAGATGAGCGCGCAACCCCAGAGTCGGTCATGACTGGACCTAATGGTCAGGAGCCCCTTTACCTTTACCTTATACATTATATTTCAACAGACACATCCTTCCCAAGCCCTACTTTTGTGCACTTGATTTATATTCTATATTAGCAACTCTGCAGTTACTGACAAAGCTCTTTTCATGCATTTTGCATCACCATTTCCTTTTTTTATTCCCGACAACAGGTATCAAAGGACTCAGCTGGCACCCACACCCATATATACCTATATATCTACAGTACATCTCGGTACCTCGGTTTACGAACTCAATCCATTCCGGAAGTCCGTTCTTAAACCAAAGCCACTCTTAAACCGAGGCATGCTTTCCCTAATGAGGCCTCCCGCCGCTGGTGCCCTTCCACCATTCGGATTCCATTCGTAGACCGAGGTAAAGTTCACAACCAGAACACGACTTCTGGTTTTGCAGTTCTTATACCGAATACCGGTAGTTCGTAAACAGGGCTGTTCTGAAACCGAGGTAGCACTGTATCTGTATCTGGATGACACAGGGTTTCTGTTTTCCCCTGTATTATTTTTTTTAAAAAAGACTTTCATGAAATATGTTAAAAAATAAATCTCACACAGGGTGTCCCCGCCCCCACCCTGCCTGCCTTCCTGAAAACTCAGCGTCCCCCGTGCATATGGGTTTTGGGTGGCCTATGGAAATTGATTTACGAGTCAACCACTTTCCTCTTTTCTTGCTATCTCTCGCTTGAGTGGTTTGTAGGCCTTGGCCCTTTCGTTCACTCGAGGAGAATAAGGTTGTCTATGGAAGAGGTCAGCGTTTCAAATTGGTAGAGTTCAACGGCACAAATGACACAGAACTGACAAGAAAAGACAGACAGTTTGTGGCAGCCGTGTGTGTGTGTGTGTGTGTGTGTGTGTGTGTGTGTGTGTGTGTACCATTGCTGGTCATGGACTGCACAGGGCTTGCCTTGGGTTTTTTTTTGCTTTGTAATGGGAACTTGGCACCAAAATGAATTAAATAACAGGCTTAAAGACTATTGAGGGAAGGGCTGAATGCAAATCAAAGATAAGTAGAAGTTTTCTTTCCTAAAAGAGGGATGATTTCCTCCCCCTTCCCTCTCCCCTCCCCTCCCATTCCATATCTTCGCAGGCAGGGTCTGCATGTTAAACATGATTTAGAAGGCATTATTCCGGGATCCTTTTCATCAGGTTTCTGCAGCGATTGCCTATCTTGGCCTATGATTAATGATCTGCTGTGCAATTTGGAGCCTATAATGACTCAACAATCCACACACAAAACTATATAGTTGCATTCCTTTTGCAGATTTGCCAAGCTGTTACCAAGGGGCCCACAACCCAGACGGATTGTTGGAGAGATAGCAAAGCATTTCGGCAAATGCCATTCTGCCCTTATCTTGCCGTGGAGTGTGTTGGGCAGCAAGCTCATTTACAAAATTCAAAGCCCAGATTTCAGTGGCTTCTATTCTTTTACTTTTTCACTCTTCCTCCCCCTGCATCCCACCCCCTGCTACCCTGTCCAAAAAAAGGGGGGGACACCACCCACCCGCCCCACACAAACCCAACAAAATCAGGACTTGAAATAATTGTTTAAAAAGGCTGGTTAGAAAAGAGCCCAGCGTATGGCCCCTTAGTGATTATGCCGACAAAATACTCCCTTTGTTTCCAAATTTCAAATCTGATTAATTGAGGCCTAATGCTTTTAATGCCATTTGAAAGAGAAAAGTTAATCTTGCAAAGCCCAGGGCATAAACATAATCTGAAAATCTCAACAGATTTCAAAACATACAGGCCTTATTATAATTTCACTTGTAATTCTTGAGTAGATGGTAACAATTTCATTAAAACACTCATTTAAATATATATCTGCAGGGAGTCAAAATGCTTACACAATTTGCTGCTTTTAAAATAAAGAAAAGGAACCCTGAGAGAGGATTGTGCAATAAAGCTACCATAATTGTGTGTGTGTGTGTTAGATTAAAATATTTTGAAAATATTTGAAGATCATATCTGGGAGAAAAGGATCTTGTGCAGCCAAAAATGGGGGGGGGAGTGGAGGCAGTGTTAAAGATTCTTTCTTCCAGTACTCCCTACCCCAAAGTGTCCACACACACACACTCCATCAATGTTTAAAAAGTTTGAAATTTTAAAATATCATAATGCTTGTCTCATCTTAGTATTTCTGGAAGATATTTAGAGAGACTTCTAACATTAAGCATTAGTATTATTGTGCATGCTCACTGCTTTGAATGCATGAATATATTTATGTATCAATCTATAGGAGAGCACGTGATTGCTTAGATGTTGTGCAACTGTGAAAAATGTGAAGAATTTGCTCCTGTGTTTGTCTCACTGTAAGATCCATCTGCTTTTGAGACTTGGGATGAGCAAATCCTGGTGGGGAACATAAGATGGACAATGGGTCCATCCAGCTCAGTATTCAGCACCACCATCACTCCACGGTTTCAGACTATAGTCTTTTCTATCCTGGATATATCAAGATGCTCTATGGCTGAACACAGGGGGCATTTGCAGACCATCAATATTTTCAGCTAGGACTCAATCACACACAATTCAGGCTGTGCAACTGTAATGGATTAGGAGGTTTTTGCACAAGAACACCACTCCCCCCCCAAAAAAACCCTGACTTTCTGCAATAAGGAAAGTGAGGCAAGAATGACTGGAAAGTGTGGGATAACACTTTGGTGCCACATCCTCTAACCTCCCTGCAAAAGAAAAAATAAGACCAAATGCTCAATAAATAGCTGACTTCACTTCATCTCCCCACAAACCAGTCAGGATGAATGCTCATCTGGAAGCAACCAGGGAAGCTTTGATAGCCACAGGAGATAGAAGGGAGCAATGCTAAGTTTGCCTGACAAAAAACACAAAGACCTAAGAACTGCGAGCATGGAGCTGTCCAGCCACAGCCACTGAGCCATCCAGTGACCAAACCAGACTCCTGAGGAACAGGTTTCTATCAAGCACAGATGCTGCTGAATTCACAACTGAGGGGACTCCTCCAACACAAAATGTTGCACATCATCTTTAGCCAGGCCAAGCCCTCTCAGAATTTGGGCCTGGCTTGAAATGGGGTTTGCTCCTTTCCCCGAAGCCAGTCTACCCTTCCTGCATGGATGTAGCAAAGATAGATGTGCATGGGGAGGCTTCCCTGAAATCTGCAAGCCTCGACAACGAGGGCTGCAGATTCCAGGGAAACTTTCAGACGCATGTGTCTATGTGCAAGGGCCTCCTGCCTTCAGATGTTCATGTTGTATGCATGGGTGTCTGGGGAGGCACATCCCGTGTAAGAGCCAAGCCGTCCTTTTGAACAACACGGGAGTGAATAATGTCTGAACTGGGCTAATGTTGACTATGGTAGGCAACCAGCGTCAATGGATTTCACTTTATTTTGTATTCTTCAAATGGCACAGTGTCACCTGCTGTTATTTAAGGAGGTCACTGTCAAGTGTGGTGAGTTTTATGCTGGCTGCAGAGGCAGTAGTTCCTGGACCAATAGCAGCAGAGGGGGCAGCGGAAGGGGCAATTCCTGCAGTGGCTGAAAACCTAGTGCATTCCGAGACTGGTGCGCAAAAGAACTGCAACATTAAAAAAACAACAACCAGGTGGCAGCATAGTTGGTGAAAATTTCTGCCTCCCCTCGAATGGTTTCCGGGGCGGGGGTGGCATCTGTGTGTGGAGGGGTTCAACATACACAAAAGTTCAGCTCAACCCTCTTATTTTTACAGGAAAGACATTGGCAGAGCATGCTGCCAGAAATACCTCATTCACCCAGCTTCCTTTTCTTCCACCACATTCTAAATTCCTATACTTAATATGTCACATGTACAAGGGTATCTATTGACTCTCCATCCGATAACATGACTCTAACAGGTACACAGTAATGGAAATCAATCAATTTGAATCGATAAAGAAGCCTCTTTCCTTTAAGGACCCCCTCCCCCCAAAAAATACATATTGAGAACACCAAGAAAGGCTCAGCAAAGTGTTCCTTCCCCATACCGTTATTGCTACCCACCCTGATCCTCCTGGGCTCCCAGACTTAAGAGATGGGCGATAGAGAGAAAAAGGGGAACAGGGGCAAAGCTTTTGCTGCAATTGTTTGGGCTACAGATCCTAGGTAAATGACAAGGATTTTTTTTTCTTTTAGAAAAAGAACACTCCCAACACACATATTTCAACTAAGCGAAAGCCCAGCGGCTAATGCCCCCTCCCTTTTGTGTGCCTGTTTGAAGCGTATTCTCTTGAGTTGACAAGCACGTGTTTTGGAAACCATTGAAAAGTTTGGGTCATAAATAGAGGAGACCGTTTGGCTTAAATGTTGCTAGGGAATACCTGGCAACAAGCAACAATAGTTCTTTTAGAAGGTCCAGGGCAAACAGTGACCGTGGTAATGGGGTGGGCTTAAGGGAGGCTGCTTGCCCAAAGCCCCTCCACTCACACAGAGCCTTCAGCATTGGTCTGTGTTCCGGAAATTCCACACACAAAGCCCCCCATTCAAGGGGAGGTGGGACAATGCATGTGCTTTTTAGGGGGGAGGAGGAGGCCTTGATGAGGGTGGGTGCTTTTTTGCTTTTTTTAAAAAAAGCAAAGTTTTTTTTTTTGCAAAGAACTAAGGGAGGCCCAGAAAGTGCTAAGTTTGTAAAAGAAGCTGAAAAGATTCAGAAGGGGAGCATAAAGGAGCCAGGGAATGCCCTGTGAATTTTGAACAGAGAGCAGAAAAGGGACTCTAAAAAGCAATTAGTGATGCTGCTCATAGATGAAGAGGGAGTTTGGAGGGAGTGGGGAGGCATTAAGGGGCAGGGGGAAATTACACTCATTTAGTAAAGTACTAAAGAGAAAGAAGGAGGGAGATTGACGTCTCCTGGAATTTGTATAGCGAAAGCAGACACACAAATAGCAATGCACAGCATCTAAGTACAGGAGGCCGCACTGAAGCTAAAGACGCATGCCAAGATGGGCCTTTGGATATGTTGCCAGGGCCCTCACTTGTTCCTGAAAAGCACCATGGAGCAGCTAGACGGGAGGGAAACGAGGCTTCTTTGGCCTCAACGCAGCTATTCTGGCTCAATATAAATGTCAGTGGCCGAGATCTGAAGCAGACCTGCTTGATGAATTGGAGCAGTGGCAGATTCATCAGTGCAGTTCATGATAGTCACAGTCATGCCCTCTCACAGCCACACCCCATCTAAGATTATACAATCATCTTATAATCAGACAATAATAATATTGAGGGATGCTTTGCAACAGTCAATGCCGATCTCCATGGGTTGTGTTTCAGCTATATCTGTGATGCTCTGCACACACTTGGGAAATGATCTGGGTGCTCCAATATCTCCTACGTTTTCTGCGAGGTTCCATTGTATGTAACAAAACTTGCACATTGTTCTCTTGAAACACCTGGTGTTTTCAGTGTTCCTAAATGCTTAGCTCTGGATCAGACTGTGACTAAAAATCCCCCCCCCTTCATGCTGATTGGGTGGTTCTAGGACACTGGTGACCGGGATCCTGCAGGGACTCTGTTGCAGAAATAGGTAACAGGTCTTCAACCTTCCAAGACCCTGGACACTACACCACTTAGCAGGAGTAAGTTCCATTTCCAAGTCATTAGCCAAACGCAAACCTTCAAAGGGACTCTGAGCTGCTAAATGTGTCAGGGCCAGCTATGCACATATGATGGTAGTCTGGGTGCAGAACTGCCACAATAGAGAAACAAATGCTAATGTTGTTCACTTACATGGGGTGGGGTTGTGCCTATCAATGCTATTTTGAATGGAAAGAGGCTACTAACACAGATAGGGTGCTTTATAAGGGATGCAGGAAGGTAAACGGTGTTTCCGTGCACTCTGGTTTCCGTCACGGTGTTCAGTTGCGCCAGAAGTGGTGTAGTCATGCTGCCCGCATGACCTGGAAAGCTGTCCGTGGACAAATGCCAGCTCCCTCGGCCTGAAAATGAGATGAGTGCTGCAACCCCATAGTCACCTTTGACTGGACTTAACCGTCCAGGGGTCCTTTTTACTAACATGGACAGGGTGTTTCAGGCTGGATAAGCAGCATACACAATTGTTCTTCAAAAGGGCTCCTCACACAACCTTTCATAAGAACATGATAATTTCCATGGATTGTTACAAGAGAACACCAGATGTCTTTGGGAAATTCACAAGCAAGACACGAAGGTGATGGCCACATCACAGTGCCCCCAGAATCTAGAATACAGAGGTATATTGTTCCCAAACATGGAAGCTGTGTCCGAGAGAAAGGTCAAGTGCCTGTTCTGGATGCAGGTCTGGAGCAGGTATGTAGTCTGAGGATACCTCTTGATCCAGCTTTGTTATGTGACTTACCACTGAACTATGGCCCTTCCCGGTAGCATTTCAGTATTTTTAGGAAGCACTGGAATACCTTTCCATTGATCTGTCTTTGGAGGACTGGGATTAAGTCAGTAAAATTAGGCTGCTGATGTATTTTTAGCAGTTTACATAAATGTTACGACTTTTCATTATGTTTTAGCGGGCTTTTTGTATTTCCTTTCTAGCTCTTAGGTTGTGGAGGAATAAAAGAGTAAACAAAATATGATTGACCACACCAAACCAAAAATGTCACACATGCAGAACTAGCTAAATCAGGAGTTGCTACCTGCTCAGTTATCTGAAGTGCATACAGTTGGCAGTATCTGGCCATGTAAGCTCCAGAAGGATCAGTCCCTTGCATAGCATTATACTGTTTTGTTCTAAATAATGGCAATGGCTCCACATGTGCATGCTTGGCCTCAGGTTTTCAATGGAATTGCCTCATTCAAGCAAGAAGGATCCTTTGCTTGGAAGATGGCTTCTGTGCATGCGGAGGCACATTTCCATCTCAATGTGCATTGGCAGTCACATGATAATCCCGATCTAAGCTTGGGAAGGACCGCAGCTCAATGGCAGAGCATCTGCCTTGCATGCAAAAGATCCCAGGCATAGTTCTTAGTGTCGCCAGGTAGTGCAAGGTGAAATTTCTGCTTGAAGCCTTGAGGAGTCACTGCTAGTCAGAGTAGGCAATATTGAGCTAGATGGGCCAGCTAGTGGAGGCAGTTTTCTATGTTCCTCCACTGACTTGGCGGGATGTGTCTTTTGATGTGTTGGGGGGGGTATTTAACTCATGCTGGAATCACTCATTTTTGAATGTGACTAACTCCATATGACGAGAACTAGACTGAAGCCAATGTATACATGACCAGTCCATCCCTTCTTGATTGCACTGTTATTAATGGTCACAAGACACAATGTCATGGGAACATAGGAAGCTGCCTTATACCGAGTCGCACAATTGGTCCATCTGGCTCACTGTTCTCTTTGATGACTGGCTGCAGCTGTCCAGGGTTCCAGGCAGGAGTCTCTCCCAGTGCTACCTTGGGAACTTCTGCTTGCAAGGCAGACACTCTATGACTCAGTTAGGGACCTTCCTCTGTCAGGAACAGTGGTTGGTTTGTTTTTTTCACATTCTCATTTAGTTCCCCAACCTCCCCTCTCCGTTTCCTTCAACTTTGTCTTTCCAATATCACTAGTCTGAAAAACTTCTTCCTTATTAAACACTTGGAGTCTAAGGAATGAAAATTTCAGTACCATAGACAGCACTGGACACAGTCCTTTTTTCCTTTTCCTTTTTGGTACACTCTAATTTCGGAAAGGGAGGGAGGGAAACTTCATACATTATGGAAAGTGCTTTTCAAAAAGAGAAAATGCATGACCAAATAACACTCAGATGGCTCCATAACAGTCTCATCAAACGTTAGCAGAATGGACACCAGACTGCTTTGGGCTACTATTTGTCTTACTAAAGAATCACCTGAATGACCTTGAAAACAGCATTCTAGAGGAGGTAGTTTGAGTCTTGATCTTAAAAAGAGGGGAAGGGATTGTTGTCTGCTTTGCAAGACTAACATTGAATATAATGCAAAGATCCTAGAGCAGTGCATAATAAATTATGGTATTGTACAGATAAGGCTAAGTACCCAGGATGCTGTACTGGTACAGCAATGCTGCACAGCCAATTGTGCCAGAGGACCATGTGTGGGTTTGTACAAGCCAAAAAGAGGAAGAGAGGGAATGTGGTGGGACAAATAGAAACAGCCTGAGAACAATCACATGCAACTGTATTCCACAGTCAGAGATTGCTTGTAATAGAAAAAATATTGTGTAGTAGCACCTTAGAGACTAACTAAGTTTGTTCTGGGTATAAGCTTTTGTGTGCTTTCACGATACCTGAAGGTATCTGAAGAAGTGTGCATGCACACAAAAGCTTATACCCGGAACAAACTTAGTTGGTCTCTAAGGTGCTACTAGACTGTTTGTTTGTTTGTTTGTTTGTTTGTCTGTCTGTTTGTTTGTTTGTTTGACTGTGTCAGACCAACACGGCTACCTACCTGAATGCTTGTAATACAATGATACTTTGTAAATTATTGGGGATAATGTAAATAGTAGAAAGAGAAATGTGTTTGTATTAGTATGGGTGTTTGAATTTGTATGTTTTGTGATTGTATATGTGTATGCATGTTTACTTTACTCTTTTCTTATCTTTTCCTTTTTTCCTTGATTGCTTTTTTGTAAATCTTCATTTTAATCATTTTAATCAATAAAGACTTTATAAAAAAAAGATACTTTGTAAATTACTGGAATGATAAGATTCAAGATGTGGTGCCACCTTACTTTTTACTAGTAATAGTCTGAGCAGCCACTATTTATACTGAACTTGACTTTAAAACATTTAGAAGAAGTAGCAGCACTGGATACTCTGTATTCTTCTTGTATCATTTATTCTGCAGTATTGTACTTATTTCTGTATTTCTACATGATGGTTCAAATGAAAATAAATCTAATAAACAAATGGAGAATAATGAGCTATTCAAGCGTACAGTATATTAAAAACTGGGTTATGATTACAATTTTCAGAGACATCTCTGTTTCTGATGTGGTTGATGGTGATTGTGGAGCTCCCACCTCTTCAGCCTTAGCAAAACTGCCCTGTCCACCAAATAAAAACTGGTGAAACTAACAAGTGTCCGTCACACACCCACACCCACACCCACACCCACACCCTCAGTGAGTCTGGAGAAACCAACTGAAACTTAAAAGGCTCTGTGTGTGCCATTTCAACAATGCTTTAAAAAAATACTACCATATGGTCCAGTGCTACTCTGCACAATTCCCCCTTTGAAAGCAAACATTAGTGAAATTGACTTAAGATTTTCTCCATCTGTGCAGACGAACTCCTGAAGTGGTGTGTGTATGCGCATGCGCGCATGCAGGCACATGTGAGCGAGATACATGATTCATATCACATGCACATCTATCAATGCTGGATACATTTCCCACATGAAATCTGCTTTGCAAACAGCATCCCCATGTGTTCTTTCCCTTCCTTTGGGTAACGAAAGAGCAAGTAACAACTTGTAGGACAGGTGACCTAGCCATTTATATAGTGCAGCAGAGATAAGCATTTTTCACTACAAGCAGAGTAGGGCGTGGTGAACTAGGGAGATGGAAGGACTGCTCCAATCGTGGCTGTTGCCGCCTTCTCCATTTTCTGCTGCTAAGGGGAATCATTAGTGCTTAGGAGAGCTGGCTCTTGGCTATCTCTAATACATTGCCTGGATCCACATTTTTGTTTCTTTCTTCCTCACTGCGACTACAGAATTTGCCCACATCTGCAACTGACTATAAACAAAAGAAGCTACCTTGTACCAGGTCAGGCTAACATTGACTGGCAGCAGCTCTCCATAAAGGGGTCTTTCACATCATCTTATTTTTAAAAAGCTATTTATTTATTATTATACTTAAGAAGCCATCGTGCCATCTTACGAAAAACCCAACAACATACAAAAGACAATTTACAAATGCAAATATAAGAAATGCTATGTGTGTCATGGGGTGCTGAATCATATTCAAGATGGGAACTAATAACCACATTTTTTCATATTCAATTTAAAAAATATTGCATTACAGGTGAAACTCGGAAAATTAGAATATTGTCGAAAAGTGCATTTATTTCAGTAATGCAACTTAAAAGGTGAAACCAATATATGAGATAGATGCATGACATGCAAAACATGATATGTCAAGCCTTTATTTGTTGTAATTATAATTATTTGTCGTTAGGCGGGTCAATTATAAATGGAATGTAATTAATGAAATGTAATAGCGATGTTTATTTTTGTATTATTGTAACTATTTGTTTTATTACTGTGGAATTTCCAAAAGAAAGCCTTTGTAAAAAATTAAAAGAAAAATTAAAAATAATAAGTTGCATTACTGAAATAAATGCACTTTTCGACGATATTCTAATTTTCTGAGTTTCACCTGTATTTAAAACAAACTATTCTGGGTACAACATTCTAGTTATGATTTCCAGATGTTTACCAAAAATAAAACACCTTCCTTAAAATAAAAAACAACAACTGGAGACGCAAGGGGTTGAAGTTGAAATTGGGATAATCTGTGTGTAGAGCTATGTCACTCCCCAAGGACAGTGACTAGAACATGTGCTCTGCACACAGATTGTCCCAGATTCAACTTCCATCTCTCCTAATCAACTGCAGTCACTATATTGACTCATCAATATAGCCACTGGTCTCTGGACCACAGTTGACTGGAGTCCGACTTACCAGTCAGAACCACAATCTCAAATTGGTAGAAAAAACACACCTGTTTGTTGGGACGGTAGGGAAATGATTATATGGCCCAAAGTTTCCCTACTTCCTGGAAATGTTAATTCTGTCTATTCTTCCCACGTTTCAAAGTATTCAGACATAATTTTGCACCAAGAGTCTGATATTCTGCTTCTCTCAAACCCCCTTACCCTCTGACTGTTCTGATAAGGGTTAACAAAACCTTTCATCTTAGAAATACTAGGCAGGTGAGTGAAAACCACCTTTGAATGTGTAGTGTAAGGTAATGCCACCTTAAGCACTTTAGGAAAAATGAACCTCCACACAGGCATTCAGCATTCAACTCAACGTTGTAGTAAGTTTTTTGTTTGTTTTTTTAAAGCGAGCTTACAACACCTGTATGGAAATTGATCTCTAATCTTTCCTATTCACTTACAGGACCGTGTGGAGTTCAATCAGGCTCCATAAAGGGTGGTGGCAACTCTTATTTTATATTTTATTTAACAGCTCAGCCTGAGTGTTTGTTTTTGAAAGAACGGTGGCAGTGCCAGGAAGGGCACTAAACTTTTTTTTTATTAATCTACACGCTTGATAGGACAAAGCAGGTGCACTACAAAATTTCCGACACTCTCTGCAGAAGCTGTAATCCCTGCCTTACCACAGACAAGCCACCTGCCTTCAGGAAGAGAGATAATTCAGGTTCCAAGTGAGTTCAGCTTTAGGTGTCTCCTGAGTAAAGACTGATAAACGAGCCACAGTACAACACGACTGGGGGTTGTGTCAATAGATCAATATTTGATCTCCCAAGGCGGCCGTCTTTGGATTCTCCTTAGTATATGGTTGTTGAACTTTAAGTCTGAACTTTAAGTGTCCTCAGCAGGTCTTATACACCTGTAATTTGGGGACTCAGGGAGGAGCCTAGCTCCTATTCACATCAATAGGAACATTTCCATGGGTTTCACTGGGCTTTCCACAAGGTCACACATATCATTTTGAAAGGCACAGCTGAGATTTTTGCTCAGTGAAATTTAAAAGATACATAGGGTTGAGGTGGATAGTGGATGGATTTTTTCTTTCTTTCAAAAATGTGTCTTAATTTCTCCTTGTCCATTGTTAGAAGACTTGAGGGGAAATTTTCTCACTGTGCATCATCTTAAGTTCAATAGGTTTTTAAATTGAAGCATGGACGTAAAACACACAAAAAAAGTATTTGGTGCTGACCTTGAAAGCCCTAAATGGCCTCAGCCCAGTATACCTGAAGGAGCGTCTCCACCCCTATAATTCAGCCGTGACAATGAAGTCCAGCTCTGAGGGCCTTCTGGCAGTTCCCTCACTGTGAGAAGCGAAGTTACAGGGAACCAGGCAGAGCGCCTTCTCAGTAGTGGCGCCCGCCCTGTGGAACGCCCTCCCATCAGATATCATGGAAATAAACAATGATCTGACTTTTAGTAGACACCTGAAGGTAGTCCTGTTTAGGGAAGTTTTTAATGTTTGATGTTTTATTGTGCTTTTAATTCTGTTGGGAGCCATCCAGAGTGGCTGGGGAAACCCAGCCAGATGGGCAGTGTATAAATAATAAATTGTTGTTGTTGTTGTTGTTGTTGTTGTTGTTTTCAAGAAGGAAAACATTTCAATGACCATTTTCAAGGCTGGTCTGATGAATAAGCATGTTAAATGTTTTTTTTAACAAAAAGCAAAACCCATGTTTCCCTTCAAAGTGCAAATCATTCCAATATTTTGCTAAAAGAATTACCTTCTTATATATTACTAGCTGACCCGGCCACGTGTTGCTGTGGTTCTTTCCTGTGATCCCCCCCGTCCCGATCCATGACTTATCCTGCCCCTCTTCCCTCCACCCAGGCTCATCCCTGTGTTTCGGTAGGATACCCTTCCCTCTGTTGTCCCTGGGGAGTGTTGCCCCCCCCTGTATCTCCATACCTTGGCCCCCACCCTTCGAAAAGGAACTGTTAGGTTCTGGGTTCTATTTCCCAGCATGCACTTTTGTCTGAGCCCTCTGTTGTCCCTGGGGAGTGTTGGCCCCTACCCCCGGTATCTTCCTACATTGGCCCCCACCCTTGGAGAAGGAAATGTCAGTTTCTGGGTTCCATTTCCCAGTATTTACTTTTGTCTGAGCCCTCTGTTGTCCCCTCCCCCCTGTATCTCCATACATTGGCCCCTGCACACGCATCGTGAACATTTCTATATATTTAGATTAAGGATCGGGGGTGATTATGCACCCTGGGACGCAGAGAACTACTTAAAAAATCCCGACTGGGGGGGGGCTCAAATAGCGAAGCCCCACAGCCCCGTAGCAACAGACAGGCCCAGACAGAAGGAGGGGGGTCATATGGGCCACTTGGCGCGGGCCTCCGAATCTAAAGGGGGCCTTGGTCAGCATATTCACAATAAAATGAAAAAAGTAACAAAAGGGTTATTTTTGTATCTACCTGGCCCGGGCCTCTGTCTGGCCCTGCAAGGGCCTGTCAACAGAAGGCGCGTTCTGAAGCACCCGAGTTGTTCAGTTCCATATAAAACCCAGGAAGTGGCATGGGGAAGGTAGGGGATTGTAAATGGGGTGGGGGGTGGCCACTACAAATATCTGAGGACTTAAACTGGAGAGAGAAAGTGCATGGTGGTTGTTTTTAAAAAAAGACACAGAGGCTTACAATCAGTTGTAGTATATACGGTAAAGCCTAGGTTAAAAGGGGCACGACTGCCCTTACTTAAAATGGCCGCCGGAGCCTCGCATGTGACACAACGCCCACTAAATTATAAAGCGAAAACCCCTCGCTGTGCCCCCAAGTGCGAGTTAGGAGAAATGATGAACGACTGCCTAATGCTGCTTGGTGTTTATTAATGCAGCCGCCGGGAGAGGCTTTGGGCTTGGGCCTTGTGGGTGGAATGGCTGTTTTGATGGTTGTTGGACAGTTGCTCCCCCCACCCTACGTCAGCCCATGACCTATTTGGGCTCCTCCTCCCCCCACCTCCCACCCAGGGCTGCATTCGGGATAGTGTTTAAAGGGCTGTAGAGCTGAGGCCTAGTCTGTAAAATGGAGCCAAGGCCTAGTCTTTAGGCTGTAAAGTAGAGGCGAGGCCTTGGCTTGGGCTAATATTTAAATGTGACCCTGGCCTGACTCTGTGGGTTGTCTGGTAATAGGCCCCCTTCAGATCCCCCTGAGCCTCAGAGTCCCCCTGTTTTACAGGATCTCGTGGCGGAGGCAGGGTTTGTGGGTGTGGCACATTGTTGTGGCTAATCCCTGTGACTGCCCCCACGTGTCCCAATCCATGATCTATTCTGTTTGTTCCCCCCTCCTCTCTGTGACCGACGTATCTCATGACGTTTTGAAGGATGGTATTTATTTTTGTCTTGTGGTTATTTGGTGGGGGATTTGGTGGGGGGTAGTGGCGCTAAATTGTAAAGTAAAAACCCCTTGCCGTGCCCCCAAGTGCGTTGCTGTGGGTTATCTCCCCCCCCGGGCCTAGTGGGGGCCTTGCAGGGGCCTACATAAAACAAAGGCCTAGGGATCTGATAATGGCCGCTTTGGTGGTTTCACAGGAAGGGAGGGGGTGGAGGAGGGTATAACGCCACTTGAGGGCGCTGTTTGACTTGGTGGAAAACCAGGTTTCTACCTGCCCAGATGCGAAATTTGAGGGTTTTTTGTCCCCAACAACCCTCGGGAAGTGGCCTGGATTGTTGTGTCAGAATTTCAGGACGATTGGTCAAGCGGTTACGGAGAAAAGTGCAGCCGACACTTTCAAGATTTTTACATTTATATATATATAGATTATATAATAGTAGTAATTGAAAAAAATAAGGCAATTATAAATTATATATAATATCCACTGCATTGGGTCAAAGGACAACATCAGCTGGGTCACTTGGGCCTAGCAGCTGATTGTCTGAGGACATAAGATGCTGGTCTTGCATCTGTTGACTACTACTGGAGCCAGGATGTTAGACCAAATGGACCCTTCTCCTGATCTAGGAGAGCTTTTCTTATGTTGGAGGACTAGTTCAGGTAACTGGGAAAGAAAAGGAGAGATAAAAGTCACACCAGTGAGGAAGCCCATATTGACTTGAAACAACAAGACACCTCTTTTGCAGTTCTGTAGGAGAAGGGAGGAAGCCAGAGAAGCTCCGCATCGCAAGAATGCGTGGTTAAATAGATATAATGAGTTCACTAGAGTACACCATGACATAGCTGTTTGCAAAGTGCTCTTGACTGAGCACCCTGGTGAGTCTGTATCATTTTAATATTATGTGGCTCTGATTGATATATAACACCTGTCATAATAATTAGAAACAAATCACCTCAATTGGCAGCTATTAACTGCCCCTATATTGTGCAAATAACATTTGTTTGATTCAGTTACATGCCTCTGAATTTCCGTGTCAGCTATCGGTAATCTAATATCTCACAACTAGAGCTTCCAGTAATGCAATAAAAATATTGATTTAACTGCTTTCACTCTAGAATGATCAACACAACACAATTAAGTGGCTCCAACATCTCTCTTTGTACAAGCATATTATCTTACTGTCAGCTAAGGAGACTGCAATTTATTTATTTTTAAAAATTGAGAAGTCCTGCATATGTACTGGATCTCAATTGCAGCTGATATACCGGTAGATGCCCACTAGAGTTAACCTTTTGGTTTTTGATTCAGGCCATTGTGGCAGAACTGACTGTTGTTGGGGGGTGGGGAGCCAAGATGGGAGCAAAATCCCAAATGCCACAATTTTTTCTACTTATGCCTGGACTCATTCCAGACAACTGGCATTCAGAGGCATATTTTACAAAAGAAGAATATAAAATCAAGTAATTTTAAACGATTCAATTTTTATTAATAAAATGCAAATTTTATTTAAAAATCCAATTGATTATCTCAGTGATTTTTTTCTGTTGTAGAAGAACACTGGAAAATGGGAGCAGCTTTTATTTGTTTTATTCAGCACTTAGGAAAAACGCTTTTACTTGTAAAAGTAAAACTGTAAATAATTGATCCATTTAAAAAAATGAAAGCTGATCACACAGCTTTCCACAATCCCCCAGTGACTACAGGCTGAGACTAGCTCCTTAAGAATCAATCCCCAGGGCACACTTATCTGGGAGTAAGATCAATGTAACACAAGAGGAATTTATAAATCTAAAACATGCCATAATTGGACTACTAGATTAAGTTTGGTTGAGGCTTGGAGCTGTGCTAATATGGTCAGGAGGAGGGCAGGAAAACATGTCCATTTACTGTATAAAGATGCACCACTCTGGCTAAGGAACCAGAATTTGATGCCTAGGATACAAGCTCAAAGGGTGGTATTCAAGTAAGTTTTACTCAAGTAGACCCATTGAAATTAATGGGCCTCAGTCATGTTCATTGACTTCACTGGGGCTACTCTGAATAAAACCCAGTTTAATAGCACCCTAAGTCCCCTTTTGTAATAATTTTAGACCTCATTTTTATATATTCGCAACAGCCATATGCTGTGAGTTGGTGACTAGCCCAAGGCAGGAAGTAAGCAAAAAGAATGATGACTTAAGCACACATGCTTAGAGTAAAATATATATGTTGAAAAAATGCTTTTTGTTTGTGTTCTGCTAGTTTGTGTTCTGAGTTGTGAAACTCCACAGGATCAAAGTATTTTTTTTGTAGCCCACATAAGCTTATGCCATAATAAACCAGTTAGTCTCTTTGTGGGACCTTATTTATTGTGTTCCTTTTTGGAGGAAGGGGGTCCCTATTTGGGGAATTGCATCAGGGCCCCCAACCACCTTAATCTAACCTTGGGTAGGGTGGTGGAGAACTGGAGAATTCAGTCTATTTCCCTAGTTCAGGTAGACTTGAAGTTCCCACTCTTGCTTCAGCTCAGACCGAGAGTTTACAGAAGACCTGGAGATTCCACCCTTTCCTGGCTCTTCAGCTGGGCTCTGATCTGAGCAATTGCTTCCACATGCTTCTCCCTCCACCTGACTAGCCTTCCATGCTGCTAGCCCGGCTCTCCACTGGTGTCCCTAAACCTGCTGCCCCCTGGTTTGCTATCGCCTTTGGCTCTGGAGTTGACAAGGGGGATCCAAGAGCTGACCAGGAATGCAGGCAATTGGCATGGAGACCTCCAGTCCTAAAGCTGGGATGCCAGGCTCCTAAGAGCCATTGGTGCTGTGGAGATCTGCTGTGGAGGGAAGGTTAGGCCAAGCCCATAATCTCAAGAGCCATTGCTAGGCCCCATTCATAGGCTTTCCTAGTGCATGGGACTTCCATCACCTAAATGTTCTCTCTACATCCTCCTTACCTCCTCCCCGCTCTGGCTAAGTTGTAAAGCAGTGGAGAAAAGAGGGGAAGAGTGTGAAGGAATGTAAACATGATTATTCCTGGGACCCTTGGGAGTGTGTAAGGATGGGGAAGTCCACATTTATAGGCGAACCTATCTACGTCAAATGAGATGTAGCAGGTAAGAGTGTTGGACTTGGTCCTGGGGCAGATGGGACACAGTTGGCCATGAAGCTCACTGGGTGACTTTGGGCTAGCCAGCCTCATTTACTTCACAGGGTTGTTGCAAAGATAAAAGTTTACTGAACGGGCTGAATGACACTAGTGTAAAAATAATCAAGAATTTTGGGAAAGAGACAAATTCGCCAGTCTTAGAAATTCCTAAATGAAAGCTGATCTATACTTTCCTGAACATGCCACCTGACTGAAGCCTGGTTTCCACATTCTTCTACTTTATTTTTTTATTGACATGACAAGGAAATTACAACATTGTAAATATTTGGACAAAGTCAAAATATCAGCCCTATATTTGTAGTCAGCTGAAGGCTTAGCCCAGACAAGACAAAGGCACAATCAGCAGGCAGCTTCTCTGTCTGGGGAGGGTTCTGTTTTGGGAGTACTATTGAATCCGTCACTGTCATCAGACACAGGTAGCGTCTGTGACATGCAGTGCTTTTTGCCATGTTTAGCTGGTAAACCAGCAACAGACATACAGTGATACCTCAGTTTAAGAACAGTCCTGTTTAAGAACTTTTTGGTTTACAATCTCCTTAAAACCAGAAGTAGTGTCCCGGTTTGCGAACTTTACCTTGGTCTAAGAACAGAATCCAGATGGTGGAAGGGCACTGGCGGCACGGGGCCTCATTAAGGAAAGTGCGCCTCGGTTTAAGAACGGTTTTGGTTTAAGAACGGACTTCCAGAACAGATTAAGTTCGTAAACCGAGGTACCACTGTGTCTGGATGTGGTTTCAGAGATCCAATCCCTACGAGATTCTAAGTGGGCTTTGCTTTGAAAACATTTCATTTCACTTTTAATTTCTATATTACTATACACAAGGTGGTTTACAAGCTTAAGAAACAACAAAATAGACAGCCAAGATCACACATGTAACAACAATCTGATCCAGTACAAAAAAGTTTCATCTGTGTATCATCTGTGCATAAATTGCAGCAAGCTTTTCCTGTTTTCTGACACTTTTGTGGAAGAATTTTAATTGGAGTATGTAAATTTGTGATGCAAAGTATTTCAGATAACACTGTATTTTATGGTCTTACAGTGTTTAAATGTGCTGGCTATGATATTTTAAAATTAAAGTATATTTAAAATTAAAGTATATAAAGTATTTATATACTTCTGTTGTAGGTTGTTTAGGTTATACATTTCTGCTGCCTTCTAAGGGACTTTATTTACTGAAGGATGGGATATGAATAAATATATAAAATTTTATCCCCATGAGTTTATTGTAACCCTTTTCATGTATTTGAAGTTTTTGATGTTGATGTATTTTATCAGATTTGCTATTGTATTGTACTCTTTCATTTGTGTTTCAATTTTGTGATTAAATTGTTGTACATCACCTAGAGGATTCAGTTAGTAGGTGACTAATAATTATAAATAATAAAAGTAGACCCACATTCTTCAATTATTAGAGCCAAGACTATGAAACCTAATGTTCAGGGTATCTTACAATCAAAATGAGACACAGATCCTCCAAATAAATAAACTTACAGCATCGTTGTAAGGGCAAAATAGGAGTAACCCTCATATATATATATATATTGCCTGGATTCTCAAAAAAGAAAACAGGGCTAGGATGAAAATATGATCAAGATAAATCATGCAAATCCACCCTCAATGTGCTAAAATGGGCCACACACAAAACCTAATCCTTTCAGAATGAGAGGTGTACCATTCTGAAAACCAACTCTCAGTTCTGGCTGTGTGAAGACCACAGCAACAGGCAAATGGAGCTCATGCCTGGTTGCACATTACCCCATCTCTCAGCTCCCCTACCAAGATCCAGTTTTGTATGTCGGCAGGGAACTGAAATAGATGAGGCTGTTACGCTGAAGAGAGTGCAAGATCTCATGGCTAAGTAGGGTCAAGCATAGCTAGAGTTTCATCTGACCTTTCACCCATGAAAAAGCTGGTCATTCCAGGTTAAGGCTGAGGTCACCCGTTCTCCCTTGGTGAGGAAACCGGCACGGCAGGGGTACAAGCTTGTCGCTGATATGGATTAAAATATATCTTATTGATAACTCTGGCACTGTCTCTAATCAGGACCGGGTACAGCTCAACTCTGGAACTATATTTTAAAACAGAGATCCACAGCAAATTGTTTATTTTTCAAATTGTGTGTATATTCATTTAGTGTGTGTAAGTATGCAAGCCTTTTCCAAACCTGTGTTTTCCAAAGCTCTGGTATCTGGATCACATGTCCCCACCCCCACCCCACCCCGGATCGCAGGATTTCTTTTTCTTGATCAGTTCCTATTTGCAGCGAGAAAGCATCCTTCTTGCAACTGTGGGACAGCCCATCTAATAATATTGCTTCCTAGTGACCTACTCTCCCTTCTGTTCAGCTAGGTAGAAGGATGCAAGGGTGCCTTCTGGGCAATGGTGATGCTCCTGGAACTTCCCCATGACTGTCAGTTGTATCATAGGGTTGGGTCAGGCAATCCCAGAGCACCCTTACTTGCACCCTTGGATTATTATTATTATTATTATTATTATTATTATTATTATTATTATTAATTCATTTACAAGTGGTTTGCAAGTATAAATGTCAATTGCACAAGCATTAAAATATAAACACTCAGAATGAATGACATAGTTAAAATGTGGAGTGAAACAGTGTTATATGGCAGCTGGGTGTTTGAGAGTAAAGCTCCTTTAAGAGCTAGCCAAGAAAGAACAAGGAGCAAAGTGTCGTGGCCAGAGTAGAGGGAGAAATAGCAGAAGCTGGAAGGTCGATTATGATGAAGGCCTTCTATGTTAAAACAAGATAAAACATTTGTTGTTAGCATACAAGTTTTCAGCTTTCTTCGCCAATACATAGTGATCCACAGGGTTATTGTGAAGCCTGAAAGACTGGGAAGAAGAAAGATGGAACAGCTTAGAGTCCCAGATGTGAGATCTTACCAGCCATGCTGCAGACAATTGGAGATTTAAGCAGCAGTTTGACCTGGTGGTCATGGAAGCTAGTGGAGCTGTGAAGAAGATTGATAACTGGAAGGTAGACCTTTTATTGAATCTTGCAGGGCTCTGAGCTGGTGATTTGTTTAATGTCTTTTCACTAACTGGGGGGTGGGGGGTGGGATCCAAATGTGTTATTGTGCTTGACAGGGTCGTCTTAAGCATGCCTGGCACCCTGGCGCCGTGGTGCGACGGATCCTTCTGGCGCCCCCACCCCGCCCCATTTCCCGGCGCGGCGGGCGGGCGGGTGCAGCACACAGAGCGGCTGCCGCCTGGAGGGCCGGAGCCCTGCGCAACTCCGCCTGGCCATAGGGCCGGCCCTGGGCCAGGGGGCGCTGCCCTCCCCCTGTTGTGACGCCTCTGCGCACAGCAGAGGTGGCCCCAGGCCCACGCGCCTCCGGAAAGCGGCCTGAAGCCCCTGAACAGCTGAGAGGCGCACCTGGGGCAGCCTCTGCCGCGCCTCTCAGCAGGCGCAGCGGCGCCCCTGGTGGCCTGGTGCCCTGAGCCACCGGACCTGGGCCTAGAGACGGCCCTGGTGCTTGACAGGTTTTGAGGAACACTACACCTAGGGTTGCCAGACTCAATAGAGGACAGGACTTCTGTGCCTTTAATTGCCCTGCTCTCTTTTGAGTCTGGAAACCTTAAAGAGAAACCAGCAGACCCTTTGCTTGGAAATTAAACAAAGGGTCTGCTGGTTTCTCTTTAAGATTTCCAGACTCAAAAGAGAGCAGGGCAATTAAAGGCACAGAAGTCCTGTCCTCTATTGAGTCTGGCAACCCTAACTACACCAAGTAGAAATGAGACTTCTGAAAGATCCATTTTTCATTCAAGAAAACAAAGTGAGACATGGTTTTGTCACTGATCTTCAATAGACATGGAGCTTGCTCCCTCTCTGATGAGAGATGAGGTTGTGCTGGGGATACAGGAATTCAAACTGAGAGGGATGAGCTAGAAATGGCCACTCACCTATTTCTCAGGTGGGCACCAGCTGTAACCCTTTGCACTTAGCCACCACAGGCCTTCAAACACAACAAAGGCTTGGCTTACCATATTTTCAAGTGAAGCAATGTGGCAATGTGCATTATTATCTAAAGAGGGGGCCCATAAGGCCAGAATTGAAGTCTGGAGTCTAGAAACTACTGAACTGCACCACTGTTAGAAAGTGCAATTGAACTGATTCTGAGCCAACAAGTATAAAAGCATGTCCTCCCCCTCCAGCCCCTTAAAAAACTCAACTCTCTCTGACTGGACTCTATAATGCTTGCTAGACGTCTAAAAGTCTATTCTGTACCATCAGTTCCATAGTTTAAATCTCTATCATGTGTAGATGTATGCATTTAGTATTCTCAAGTTGTTAATGGAAGGGAGCAATGTTTTAGAAACTTGTCGGCCTCTCCCCAAAAGGATGAAATAAATTAAGAAAATTAAGACCATGCTTGAGAATATACTACTACACTCTTAATTTTTTTTTAAAAAAAGTTTTCTCTCCCGCCCCAGCCCACTCAAATCACGTATTAGAAATCCCCACCGTCCTGGTTCTCTTTTCTCTCTGTGCACGTGGTTAATTCAAAGAGTACTCCCAGCAAGCAGGATACAGTTTGAAAAGGGAACAAACAGATTTAAGAAAGCGCCATTATTTGAAGGAGTCACTTTGCCTGCTGCAAAATTATGCCAGTGAAAAGATTTTTTTTGAGGTAAAGCACAATTAAGGTTGGCCGCTTTTGCTTAAATTAAAATAGGAGTGTAATGAAGAATCTGACTCCTTCCTCTAATTTTACAAGTTCAATGGTAATCTAACCATGCCATTCATTTACAGAAACCATTAATTTTACTGTGTGGTTGAAAGTGGAAGGGCTTTCTTTCGCTCATTCGCCCCCCTTCTCCCTTTTGCTCTTTGTCTGTGCACCTGTTTGTACCACTTTAGCATCCCATTTAAAAAACTTTGGGTAATCCTCTGGCACTGACCCTGGTGTGATAATACTTCTCTTATTCAGCAGCATAATTACAAAGGACAACACAGATAAAGCACATCTTTCAGTTCTACTTTCCGCGGCTGATATGACGGTTTTGCCAGTCTTCAAGGTGAATTGGTTCTATATTTAAGCTAAACTCTTCAAACGGAGGGCACGTCTAGTAGTATTGCAAAAATGAAGAATTATTAGCTTCGATGCACTTTGCATTTGCAGTGGCCACCAAACTTTTGGCATAATTATTTGGTCTAAATACCTGTGTTTGCATAAGTAAATTCTACAGAATTCAAAAGCACATAAACAAATGGCGTTAGGATCGAGCCCATCTCCTTTTGTCCCAATATGTCATTTTGTTATTCTTCCACAAGTTGGTGAAAGCTTCAGTCCTTACTGAAGCTATTATACTTTGGGATAGCTCAGTCGGTAGAGAGTGTGACTCTTAAACTCAGGGTAGTGAGTTTGAGTGCCATGTTGAGCAAAAGATTCCTGCATAGCAGGGGTTTGGTCTAGATCACCCTCATGGTCCCTTCCAACTCTACAGTTCTATGATTCTATGATTCATAAATAGCAAAGTGCGCAGCAAAAAGCAGATAAGATCGAAGCAACTGGCCAGGCTCCTGTTCATGTAAATATTCAGCAGGTGAAGCTTTTACCACATAGTGAAGCAGCAGTGGGGAAAACACACCTGTTGCATCTTCCATGCTGAAATTTGACCAGAGCATTGCTGAAAGACTAACAGATCAGTCCTATGCATTCTTCTGTAGAAGTCAGCCCAACTTCATTCAATAGGGCTTACTTCAAAACTAAAAGATGTAACAAGTTTATCTCGGCATAACTGGGTTGTATCTTCCAACTCCCTCAAGGTAAGCCATGATGGGTGTCATAGTTCACAACATCTGGAAGGCTCCATATTGCCAATCCTGGGCATAGGCGTTTGTGAATAATATTTATTTATACATACATACCCTACCCATCTGGCTGGGTTCCCCCAGCCACTCTGGACAGCTCCCAACAGAATTAAAAGCACAATAAAACATCAGACATTAAAAACTTCCCTAAACAGGGCTGCCTACAGATGTCAGACAGTTGTTTATATCATTGACATCTGAAGGGACGGCATTCCACAGGGCGGGCACCACTACCGAGAAGGCCCTCTACCTGGTTCCCTGTAACCTCACTTCTCTCAGGGAGGCAAACGCCAGAAGGCCCTCGGAGGTGGACCGCAGTGTCGAGGCTGAACAATGGGGGGTGGAGATGCTCCTTCAGGTATACTGGGCCAAGGCCATTTAGGGCTTTAAAGCAGGCATCCCCAAACTTCGGCCCTCCAGATGTTTTGGATTACAATTCCCATCTTCCCTGACCACTGGTCCAGTTAGCTAGGGATCAAGGACCTCACTGCAACACTGTGACCACAAAACACGAGCATTTGCTGAATATTAACTGATAACTGTGTGTCAAAGTTCATAACCTATAGAATACAACTATGGCAACCAAGAACATGGACTATAGGTGTTAGCCATAACCACTTTAGCTACAGCCATGCATTCCAAGCACCAAGGCTCATAGCCTTTCTCAGGGGTGGATCTACAATAAAACAAATGAAGCTTAAGCTTCAGGGCCCCTAATCCCAGATGGACCCCAGAAGCAACTTTATTCATGCATGTATATAACATTTCCCTAATTGATACCCCCCAATAACTTGAAAACTATAAGGCTTAGGAAATGTTTATTCACACCAGTGACTTCGACATGTTAGATAATCCAGTGCAGCAATTTTAATCAAAAACTGAGGTGTAGTAGTTGATTTTTTTTAAAACGTGCTGCTCTCTCATGGAACAATCCCACTGAAGAAGGTAACATTGGTTACCCAGACCTTTTTGCTGCTTGCGAAGGGGGCCCCCATAATAGTTCAAGCTTCAGGGCCCCCCAAATGTAGCTCCACCACTGGGCTTTATTTCTATGAGCTACAAACAAGCAATGGAGTTTTCTTGGCAGGGATACAGGAGTGGCTTCCCAGTTCCTGCTCCAGGAAGTTCAACATAAAAAAAACCCTAAGATCATGGCCATTGGTCTCATCACCTCCCAGCAAATAGAAGGGGAAGAAATGGAGGCAGTGAGAGATTTTACTTTCTTGGGTTCCATGATCACTGCAGATGGTGACAGCAGTCACAAAATGAAAAGACGCCTGCTTCTTGGGAGAAAAGCAATGACAAACCTAGACAGCATCTTAAAAAGCAGAGACATCACCTTGCCGACAAAGGTCTGTATAGTTAAAGCTATGGTTTTCCCAGTAGTGATGTATGGAAGTGAGAGCTGGACCATGAAGAAGGCTGATCGCTGAAAAATTGATGCTTTTGAATTATGGTGCTGGAGGAGATTCTTCAGAGTCCCATGGACTGCAAGAAGATCAAACCTATCCATTCTAAAGAAAATCAGCCCTGAGTGCTCACTGGAAGGACAGATGCTGAAGCTGAGGCTCCAATACTTTGGCTACCTCATGAGAAGAGAAGACTCCCTGGAAAAGACCCTGATGTTGGGAAAGATTGAGGGCACTAGGAGAAGGGGATGACAGAGGACGGGATGGTTGGATAGTGTTATCGAAGCTACCAACATGAGTCTGACCAAAGACAGGAGTGCCTGGCGTGCTCTGGTCCATGGGGTCATGAAGAGTCGGACACGACTAAACGGCTAAACAACAACAACAAATAAGCAATAGTATTTGCTATATGCTGGCATGATGTGCATGGGATCCCACTCTAACACAGGCATTCACATAACCAAAGAGCACAAAGTGAAAGGAGCAGTGAATGGGAAGCACAACCCAAATGGTATTGAAAAAGTGGAGGGTGCTGACTCAGTGTGGGAAGTCAACTAAGTTGCAGTGGGGCAAATGCAAGTTCAGCAGAGTCTGTTGCATACACCACAAAAAGACAACCTGTCCAGTAGAGCACATGCCTGGTCTGCATAAGATCTCAGGTTCAATACTAGCATCTTCACAATGAATGAAACCCAGGTAACCAAACACAGTACAGACCGACCAATGGTCTATCTCAGCATAGCTTCATGTTTGGTGTGATCACATCACTTGAACATTTCTCTCTCTCTCTCAACACAAAATGGCACATACAATGGCATATACAGGGCCAAAGGGAAATTTCACAATATCTCCATGCATCTTTCTTTGGGAAACGGAAGGGCTTATTGCAATGGATGGGCAAACCTTCAAAGATCTTGCACAGTTAGGATAATTATTTAAAAGTTTGGCATCTTCTCAGAACCTCTGTAGGGTAAAACCTCGCTTATAGTAAGAGGAGCTATTATGGTCTGACTTATGGCCAGCTGGCAGGGCTGAAAATGTTAAGAATAGCTTCTTTAAAGGTTATTTCACGCGTTCCTCATATTATAAGACAAGTCAAAAAAACACACTATGGCTTATTTTCAAGGGATGTCTTATTTTTTCCCTCCTCCTGCTGCTGCGGCCGGCATTGCTGCTGCGCCTATCACTATGTCTTATTTTCGGGGTATGGCTTATATTCCTTGAATGCTTAAAAATCCTGCTATTGCTTATTGTATGGGTATGTCTTAAAATATGAGAAACAGGGTAGCTCTCGGTTCAGCTGAAACATGGGTTGGAGGATCATAGATGTGAGTGGAGGAAAAACAAAACAGCATGATTCTGGTAAACCACATTTGGGGGGGTGGGATGGTGCTAGTTCTGACAAAGCTTTAAAGCTGAAATCCTATACACATTTATTTGGCTGTAAACTCCATTGAACTCAGCACGATTCACTTCTGATAGCATAGACTAAATGTGTGAGATAACTATTCAAAGTTTTCAAGCAGCTTTCAAAGGCAGACCCATGTACAGTGATTTACAGTAGTCTAACTTGGAAGTCAGGGCTTGGTGGTTAACCATGGCAACTTCCATTATCTCTAAATATGGTCACATATGCTGTATCAGCCAAAGCTGGTAAAAGGAGCCCCAGCCCTTGCTGCCATCCAAGCTTCCCCAGTTATGCCAAGTCCAGAAGCATGTTCTTTTTTTTTAATAATGATGGAAAGTATTACATTGCAATTCAATGTCCTTTTCCTTTGAACAGGGGAAAACCTATAAATAAATAAAGCCAAATGGATACCTTCCAGCACTGCAATGACAGCATGTGAAGGAACACAATCATTTTGCAAAATGATACTTCCCCTTTTGAGGACACAACCAAACCTTGGAGGGACAGAACTCTTTCTCTTTTCTTCCATAGTCACAGCAATTGGTGAACTTCGTTGCCTTGTCAGTAATTCCTTTTTGCTTCAGAGTCCCCAGTGGTATCCTCCCCCTCCTCCCAGGTGTCTTCACACATATAAAAAAGGCTGTGAAAATGCTTTTTAAAAAAATGTTTTGAAAAATACATTGAATTTTGCATAGCTCACTATCGCCATTTAGTGTCACATGTGCATATTGCACTTTACAACACATTTAAAACATTTTATTTGCAGCTGAGTCCCTTGTTTTGAATCTTCAGTCACACTCGGTCTAGCATGACCAATGAACAGCCCTCTATGCTATATGGAAAAGCTTTAATTCTCCATAACTGGGATTGCTGCTGGGGTCAAAAGGCAGAAAGGAAGGTTTTAGCCCCTGTTCCACAACTGTCCACACATGCAACCCTTCACTTTCTCCCATGGGAAAAAGTAAAGTGTTGCATTTGGGGAGATTATTGAAGTCAAGGCAAAGCTCCCCTCCCCCGAGACAGGGCTCCCACAGAAGAGAGGCAAATGTGGGGGGCGGATCTGAAGGGGGGGCGGATCTGACTTCCCATAGGAAGTCTCGCTCACTGGTTAAGATCTTCATCTGATTGCCTCCACCAACCAAAGTTAGGCACTAACTGGGGATAGGGCCTCCTCTCTGGGGGTGCCCCATTTGTGGAATATTATCTTCCTAGGGAGATTTGCCTGGCACCATCTCTTTTGTATAAGCCTATTAGCCAATTAATTTCCCCAGGTCGTTAAACTTTTCTTGTTGTTCTGTGGTTATGCTTTGCAAAAATCTGATCTCCTTCTTTCGAGTCTCCTTCTTTGGAGGTCTTTAAGCGGAGGCTTGACAGCCATCCGAAGTGAGATTTTGCTTAACTGAGCTTCAATTCAGTGGGCAAGATTGGATTTTCAAAAGGCACAGCCATGGATAAATGAGAAAAGCTATTGGACCCCTTGGAATGAATCAGTACACAAAACGATCAAAATCTGGGTAAAGCACTGGGTATTACAGTGCTTTCTTAGTTGCATTGCATTTTACGATGGTTATTTTATGTTATTCACGGGGCCCCTGAGGTTAAAAAGCAGGATTTTAGTGCTTGAAAAACACAATAAAGAAATTTTTAAAAATGCATTGTACCCCTTTAGAGCACCTCATAATATACAAGCTTCTTTGCATGCACACCTTCTGCCACAATGGCAGGCATTTTGGCAGTGAAATATAGTTGCCTTCCAATGATTTAACATAATATTTTGACGGTAAGAGTATCTTTTGCAAACATTTATTTTTTTAAAAATCGCTTCATACACATGGCTGACTACTGCCCAAGTAAAGTTTGTGTCACTACTTTTTGACACATATTTCTTAGCTGTGAAGTTCAGAGGACCAGCAACTCCCTATGAATGACTGCTGAATCAATACTGGCCAAACAATGCAGCATTTGGGGACATCTGAAGTTGCATTTTTTTACAAGACATAGACTATTATACAATTCAACCACTTTGATGCATGTATAACATTTGCCGGTGGAAGAAAAGGGAGCCCCTGATGGTTTTTAGAAACAGTGGTTGTATTATTCATGCGCTAAGCTAACCCTCTTCAGCTGTAGAACCTTTGCAGCACCAACAAGTGTACTAAACACACACACACACACACACACAAAACCCCCACTTGCTTCTTTTAAAAAAATATGAGTATTGACATTCTTGTGCAGCATTAGGAGAGCTAATTTAGCTTCCAGTTCTAAGAATATTTTTTTTTAAAAAAAATCTATAGCCAGTAATTATTGGCATTCAGGGGTACAAAGGAAGAAAACAAAGGCCACAAATTCTAGCACATTCATGTGGGATTGGGAGTTGAATTAGGATCTTCACACCCCATTGAATTATCAGCCCCCCTATTAGAGCCTTATTAAAATGGTAATGATTATATGCCAGCTATAGGCAGGCTGCCCGCACCTGTCAAAAATACCCCGATTATCCTGTTCATTCAACTGTCTGGCTCTTGAATTTATGTCTCAGGTTTACTCCACTGTGAAGTCGTCTCCCCACCCCCCAACCCCTTCCTGGCCCTGTGCTCAACACCACTTCTTTTATTTAAAAAAAAATATGAAAGAAAAGATACAAGAACAAACACTTCCGCAGAGATGACAGTAAATCCTCTCTGATTTACTGCACCCATTGCCCATTTCATGTTAGCGTATCTGGCATGGTAATAAAAGGATATACAATTTCACTGAATTTAACTGCAATGAAGAAGAAAAATTAGAAAGGCAAATGAAAAACTTTTTTAAAAAAAGATTGCTTAAACAGCGGCGCTCTAATTTGAAGATCAAAAAATCCCACAACTACTGCTCCTATAACCTACAAACCTTCTTCACCAACCGAAGATGTAGGCTTTTATTAGCTCTAAAATCAGGCTCACAATAAAACTGGGAGAGTTTCAGCTTTCATTCCCCCTGCCTCCCACCCTACAACACTTCAATGTTAAGGGAAAGGCAATATTGGAAACCAAATGCCGTAGCTCAGTATGAAGGCATAGAAGCTACGTGTCACAAAGAGACATTTTAATTATATAACACACACAGACACCCCTCATGACTTCAACAACAGTTTACCAAATTGGAGAAAAATTGAGCCTGATTCATTAAGAAAACTTGTAATGCCATATTTACCTCTGCTTATTAGATATTTTTGAATATTTTTTTTTACCCTGCCCTTCAGCCTAAAACAACTCCGTTAGTGAGTTACAAAGATCAATAATAAGGCAATATCTCTGCTTTAGCATTCCTCCATTTAGGAAACTACAACTTTTGAAAGACAAAAAATATTATCTGTTTGTTCATTTGACTTTTCCAGTGCTTCTGAAGGCAAGGATTGTATAAAGCAGAGGTGACAGGAGATTCTAAGCAGGAAATTATTACCATACTTGCCCTGTGCTGGAATGCTGGGCGCCCATTATAAAGTAAACCTTTTAAGCCTTTAGATTTTTTAAAAAACAAAGCCCTCATTTTCAGATGTTCCTACTAATGAGTGCATCTTGAAACATGTGCATGCCGAATTTAAAATTTCTGATGGCCTGAAAATACCTTTCACTCCACTATTTTGAGGGCACAGACTTCCAGAAGTCTCCCTTTCAGATTATTGCAGGGCCGCTTCAGTTTCTGTATTAAATTTAGCTTCCTGGGTTACGGTAGCAAAGCTCAATGGAAAAACTTCATACAACCATTTTGAGGGGAGGGGAGGGGGGTATATGAGCATCTTCCTTTAAAACTGTCAGTATATTGTAGATGAGGTGTATGCCGAGGTGTATTAATACTATTTATTAAGTACCTTCCGCACCCTTCCTCCCCAAAACACAAAGCATTTGAAACATTTTTAAAAATTAAGAACACATATTCTCTCAGATGACAGAATGCCTGGGTAAACAGGAATGTTTTAAAAATCCTCCTAAATGTTGCTAATGAGGGAGACAGACACACCTCACCAGGGAGGGCGTTCTGTAATTGGGGAACCACTACTGTGAAGGCCCTGCCGCAGGTCAGGGACATCAACAGGACCTCCCCTACCAATTGTAGGGCCTGGGGCATTGGTTGAGGTGCTGTTTTAAGTATTTAGGTCCTATTCCATTTAGGGCTTTGTATGTGAATACTAACACCTTGAAGTGGGTTTCGTAGCTCACTGACAACTAGTACAGTGCTCTCAGAACCTGTGACACATGGTCCCATTGCTGACGCACTCACCAAACTAGTATGGCAGCTGCATTCTGCACCAGCTGTGGCTAGGACATCTTCAAGCACAGACCCACAAGAGCCCATTGCAGTAGCTCAAGAGGCTACTGCATGGACAGATGAGGCCAGCTTATCCCAGTCCAAGGAACAGCTATAGTTGGTGAACCAGCCTATGCTGGACATAAGCATTCCTTGCCACAAAAGCCATTTGGGACTCCAGTGACATTTTGGAATCCAGGACTACTCTCAGACTAGGAACCTGTTCCTTCAAGGGGAGCGCAACCCTTCCCAGAACAGGTTTCCCATCTAATCATGGGAACTGACCAGCCACAGAACCTCTGTTTTATTAGGATTCAGCCTCATTTTATTAGCCCCTATCCAGCCCAATACAGATTCCAGGCACTAGTCCAACATCTTAACAGCCTCTCCTGAATGGAGAGAGAGGAGAGCCATCAGCAGACTGTGTGCCAGTGAGAGATCAAGAAAAATAAACAGGGTCACACTCCTCCTGTCTCTTTCCTGATAAAGATCATAAATCAGCATAGCTGCCAAGTTATCCCTTTTTTAAAGGGATTTTCCCTTATGCTGAATAGGCTTCCTCACGAGAAAAGGGAAAACTTGGCAGCTATGTAAATCAGAGTGACCAAGGCTGCTTGGGTGCTAAAACCTGGTCTGAAATCAGGCTGAAATGGATCTAGACAATCTGCTTCCTCCAGGCAACACCTGCACACACATTTCACTAGACAGTCAAGCTACAACAGCACTTTTTCTTTCTTTCTTTTCCCAGTTCCTCATTAGAAACATTCCAGCTGCAATCAATACATTACCCATTAGGTTTCAGATCTCTAAACAGACAAAGCTGTAAAGTCAGTGAACCTGCAGGCAAGCAATAATTTGTAATCTTATAAATCTCCTTTACAACTTGTTTCCAATACCCTGAAATCAACCTCCCCAAGCATGCACAAAGTCAGCACCGCTATCTTTACACTTCTAATACAAATATGTATTTTCTTTGGTTTAATAGGTGAAAGACATGCCAGTGGTTACGACCTTGTCTTCTTTTAATTACAAAAGCCCCTTTCAGATTAACACATACCAAATACTTCATGGCCATCTTTTAAAATAAATGTTTGGCCCAATCGCAGAAGAAGCTAGGTGCAATATGGAAGTAGGCAAAATAGAAAACTCTCTAGATGCTAACCTCCCTGGAGGTTTACTCTTACACCTCTCTCAAAAAGAGGAAAGGATTGACCACAAAAGAGGACACAGATCTGCATAAAAGCTGCTAGTTTCTAATTTTTTGTATTGTCTTTTTATAAATCCAGGGACCAAATGCAACCCTCCTGGTGCCTCAGTGGGGGTATTAACCTAGAAGAGGAGCATGCATGAGATTTATTTCATGCAGTCTCATGTAGGATGGAGTCATGCTTCATGTAAGTAGAATTGGTGCCACTGCTGGGGCAATTGGCCCTTTGCCAGTCTTGGGTCCTGAGGAAATGCCTGATCCCACCATTCTCTGGAGGCATTCTGATCATCACAACCAATGAAAGTTTTCAAATGGCCAGCATGGCAGAATTTCTGGAATGGGAGAAACCTTAGCTATCACATTGCAAGCCTTTGCTCATGTCATGGCACCTAAAGTGGCAGAAAGTATCAGGATGCAAATGCCATGCGAATGCACACACTTTTTACCCTCAGTAAGCGGAACAATCAAACAGCATTGGTGTTGGTGTTTTAGGAAGTGCAAACAAACTTGCTGTTCCCCCCTCCATTTTTAAACAATTGGTCACTCACCCATCATTAGCAGGAGTCGCTGGTTAAGCACACACACACATATGCTGAAAGGAACAACACTAATGGATGTCTATATGCATGTTATTTGTTTGAACAACAGAAAGATAGATGGCTAAAAGACAAGGTAATGATTTGTGATCAGGGTCCCAAATTTGATTTCAGTAATTAGATTACTGCTCTAAGAGGTCTCTAGGGAAATCTATTAAAATACCATCTTCCTTTGCCCTCCAAAGCATACAAAGACTCCCTAGTAACTGTCCACTGTCTGTTCCTTTGTGACATGTTGCATGATCCCAAGACAAAAACCATATGCTGTGGTTAAATGGCAGATTGACGAACAAGAGACAGCTATTCTTTAGCTAACTCGCCTATGAAATGTGGGCTAGTCAACAATGGCCAGTGCTCTGAGCATGACTTTATTTCCTTGTAGGTTTTTCTTTTGTTGACACATATTCTTCAGTAGTGTAGCAAGTCTCACTGGTTCAGCTGAAATGGCTGTCAATGTGGGCATGATGGAATCAAGTTCCCAGATGTCACCCCAACCAGTAGGGATAAATGAGTAGTTGTTAAGTCAAGCACTTAATTTCTTTGAGATATATAATGCAACATTATGCATGTCTAACTCAGAAGTAAGTCCCACATGAATTCAATGAGGCTTACTTCTAAGCAAGTATATATAGGATCATCACCTTACTTCTCCTCCGGTTAGCAAAACTGTGTTTCAGTTTTAAAAGCTACTGCTATACTTGGTAGGGGACCCAGGTGGCGCTGTGGTTAAACCACTGAGCCTAGGGCTTGCTGATCAGAAGGTCGGCGGTTCGAATCCCTGTGACGGGGTGAGCTCCCGTTGCTTGGTCCCAGCTCCTGCCAACCTAGTAGTTTGAAAGCACGTCAAAATGCAAGTAGATAAATAGGAACCGCTACAGCGGGAAGGTAAACGGCGTTTCCATGTGCTGCTCTGGTTTGCCAGAAGCGGCTTTGTCATGCTGGCCACATGACCTGGAAGCTATACGCCGGCTCCCTCGGCCAATAATGCGAGATGAGCGCGCAACCCCAGAGTCGGTCACGACTGGACCTAATGGTCAGGGGTCCCTTTACCTTTACTATACTTGGTAAGATTTAATTCCTCAATAAAATAAAATCAATTTCAGCCCATTTCTGGTAAGCTAGCCCACGTAAAGCAACTGAGAGGATATATGATTGTTGTTGTTGTTGTCTCCCATCTCCTTCCACTTGAGGATACAGTGCATGTCCCCACCCACCAGCCCAACTGCATTCCTTTCTAGAAGAAATTTCTGAACTTGAAATTTGAGACTGTGGCAAATTTTCTTTACATTAACACATCAGGAATTGGGCATACAACGCTTCCTTTCTGATTCAAGCATAGAAGTTATCATGTGCAGCCATCTAGTTGTTGTTTAGTCGTGTCCAACTCTTCGTGACCCCATGGACCAGAGCACGCCAAGCACCCGTGTCTTCCACTGCCTCCTGCAGTTTGGTCAAACTCGTGTTGGTAGCTTCGAGAACACTGTCCAACCATCTCGTCCTCTGTCATCCCCTTCTCCTTGTGCCCTCCATCTTCCCCAACATCAGGGTCTTTTCCAGGGAGTCTTCTCTTCTCATGAGGTGGCCAAAGTATTGGAGCCTCAGCTTCATGATCTGTCCTTCCAGTGAGCACTCAGGGCTGATTACCTTCAGAATGGTTAGGTTTGATCTTCTTGCAGTCCATTGGACTCTGAAGAGTCTCCCCCAGCACCATAATTCAAAACTACATGTAGACAGCTATAATTCTGAGGATAAGGTTCAAATCCTATTGTCTACAAGTCATGGAGAGCAGCCCTTCCTGTTCTGAGAAATGGGTATTCCTGGAATCCCTTGGAATAAGACATCTACTTTTCTCCAGGATTGAAAGAAGCTCCCACCTGCATACAGACTAACCTGATCTCAGACCAACACGGCTACCTACCTATAACTGATCTCAAGGGTAACGGTTTGAATGAGAGGAGTTAGGCAGAAACCCCCTTTTTAGACATCACATGGACAGAGCTGGCCATTGACCAGCAGCCAGAGATTTCTATTTGAACTTTCAATATACTGATGAGATAGGACAGACTTTGCTAATACCCTCAGCACAGCACCTACAATGAGAATAAGCCCAAATACTGCCATGCATTCTACAAGCACTGACTTTGAAGACTGTATGGGAATCTTCAGATGTGTGTGCAGAATTCAACCAGAGAGGAAATTCCACTGACCCAATTTGAATTAAAATGAAATTCCTTCCCTCTTTTCTCTAGAAGAAGTGTCCCATGAGTATCACTCTACTGACAGGAAATCTGGGTCCAACCCAATAAATTGTAGGGTTGCAGCTTTTAGTCAATAGACCCTCCAGCCTATGCCATTGCATTTCCCTTTTTGACAGTGCCTAGAGCTGCCAAGGAACATGCCAAGGAACATGCCAAGAGTGAAGGAAATACAGAATAGGATGGAAGGGCTCAATATTGCTTCTCCACACAGAGAGAGCCCATCAGGGCATTGGGTAGGATTGCAGCCTAAATTAATTCATTACAAAACTGTTTATTAACCATGGAAAAGTCTCGTCTCCCCAGTGTGTGTGTGTGTGTGTGTAGTGCTTCAAAGAACATGTGCTCAATTGAAAAACAAAGTAGGCTTTCTTCTTTCAGCAATACTGCAATTTATATGTGACTGTGTGCAGATTTAGGCTACAATCCTAAATCCTACAATCCTACCAGGAAGTTAGCCCCACTGATCATAGTGGGGACTTCTGAGCAAACACAAATAGGATTGTGCTACCAATTGACTAAAAATCATATGAGTAATAGACTACTGTTGGGATCCTATGCATACGTACTTGAGAGTATTAGTACTGATGTCCAAGTAAACATGTTTAGGAGTGCCCTCTTAAGATTCCTGTTAATTGGATCTCAGCCCTAATAGAACGCAAGCCAACAGTTTGAGATCCAGTTGGTTTCTGTGGCAGGGTTCAATGCCTGTTTAAATCAGTGATATTTCACAGTGCTAAGCTCTGGCTCAATGGCACCTGTCATAAAAAGAAATCAATTCAAGTTTATTTTGGCCCAGGATGTGTGTTCCACCTCCAATAGCTTTGCCTCTCCTTTTTTCTTTTCCAAGTCACTCCCCCCTCTCCTCCTGAATCTTCTCTTTTCCAGCCAGAGCTTCTCTGTGCTCCTGTCCCTCCTTGTCATGCCATCAGAGCCACACATACAAAAAAGTGCAAGTTGTGAAACTATTTGTATTTCATGGGTATTCATTCACTCACTCGCTCCCTGTGCCAACACGATGGCCTGAGCGTTTGGCAGGCAATATTCCTCGGGCGAATCCGTGAGCTGATGATGAATGGCTGTGAAGCCTTTGTGATTGCTCATGCTCCATTGTAGGCCAAACAATGAAGGAGGACACAAGTCTGGCTCGGGAGAGCAACGGATAAAACTGTTGGGCAGAATGGCCGGGCTCCTGCCGACATGACCACTTGTTGACACTGAAAGGACTCAACAACAAGTGAGCAGAAACAGAAACGATTCTGTTCAGCGAGGCTATTAGTTGCAACGTGTGGTACTGGAGCGGTCACTCCTGATGTGTTTCCTTGCTAATGAGCTCTGAATGCCCTATTAAACTGGGCTGCTATAGGCTCAGAGCCACTGGGGCAGCAGCATGCATGAATGACTCGCCCAGCTCTCATTGGCTGGCCGGGCGAAGGAAGCAACTGGCAACACTCAAATTTAAACAGAACTGACAGTACAGTTAAATGATCATTAGTTAGCGTGGCCAAACAGATAGAGACTGAAGGCAATTCCTATCGACAAGATAGCATTACTCAGCTCTGAGGGAGCTCAAGCTTGCATCTTCTCTTGGCTTGAGCCAATAGAGTTTCTTTTGTGTATTCAGAAATACTGCATTTGAACAGAGCCTGTGCTGTGTTAAATATGTCTATTCCTGGAATCAAGCTTGCAGATTAAAATACACAAGCGTGTGTGCATACCCACATACTTTATTACTGCTTCCTGCAACCTTTCTGCAACATAAATAGTACAAGGTCAGAGAATAAATCTTGAATTACATGACATTACATTTTATTAGTCTCACCATTTTTTCCAAGGAGCTCAAGGTGGCATGCATAGTTTTCATTTTACCCCTACAACAACCCTCTGAGGTAGGATAGGCTGAGAGGCAGTGACTGGCCCAAAGTCACCCAGTGAGCTTCATGGCCAAGTGGAGATTTGAACCCTGGTTGCCCATGTCCTAGATCAGGCATGTCCAACAGGTAGATCGTGATCTATTGGTAGATCACTGGACATCTGCGGTAGATCACTGGTAGATCATTGGCTCCCCGCAAAGAAGCTGAACAACTGTGGCTCCCCTAAATAAAGCTCAACATTTTACCTCCTCCCTGAAAAAAACTCAACAACTTTGACCTGAACCCCAAAAAGGAGGTAGATCACTGCCAGTTTTTAACTCTGTGAGTGGATCGCAGTCTCTTGGGAGTTGGCCACCCCTGTCCTAGATTAACACTCTATCCACTATGACCCCTTAGTCTGGGGAAAATACATTATCAGCCATTTCAATGTTACAAAAGAAGCAGGTTTGTCATGTGTACAACATGTAGGTGGTTTCATGGGTGAGAAGGATTCACATTTTTGGACCATGTGACCCCACCCATGCACCCACTGTTAATGATTGGCCTTATCTCTAGGTACATGCATTTCAGAAAGCACAATAGTATGCACCAAGTGGATGCATAATGTTCCTGCTGATTTTGTAACATGAAGTTACATATGAAACCCAGGGAAGTGAGCTTCATTGGTTTAAGCCTGTCATTCTTCCTCCATTTTGTAACTGTGCAGCCACAATTTAACCTGGCACCCACACCTTCAGTGGATAGAATGTTGCTTGGCCCGGGTTCAAACCAGTTCTGAGAGCAGCACCCTGTGCTTTGGTCAGCTTCTGAGGTCCCCTGGCCTTACACAGGTGTGTTGAGGAACTGCTATTTAAAATCCCCACAATGACACAACAGCAGGGGGGGCATGGGAAACTTAAAATAATGTCCTGTATCTGTTTCTTCTTGCCATCAGGGGAAAGCTTCATCTGTTCACATTCTGTCTGGCAGACATATTACCACTTGGTGGTGGCTCCTGATTTACTTTTGTACCCTATACTTCAGCACAGCAGTTTATTACGATTTTTGAAAAACTGTTTTTAATTATATTGTTTTAGTGAGTGTTTGCCATCCATGACTCCTTTGAAATAAAGGGTGGAATATAAATTGAAGGAATGAAAGAATGAAGAACATGCTGGTTTATTTTACTTTACTTTACTTTATTTTATTTTGCCAAGGATGAACTTTCTATGAACTACAAGCTTCATTAGGATGAACACGAACTGAGCTAGTTCCTTTTTGAACAAGGTGAACTTGAATTAGAACAAATTCTTTTAAAAAATGAATTGTTCAAGCACTGTATAAGCAGGAGACTGTTCAAATTTGAAGCTGCCAACTCTGTTCCTTAGCTATGAAATTCACTTACTGAACTACAACCAGCCACTATCTGTCAGCTGAACCTACCTCATAGGCTCCTTGTAGAGTGAGGAAAAAACAAGATAACCCTGAGTTCCTTCAAAGAAAGGTTGGATCCAATAAGTAAAACCAACATTCTAAAGTAGAATACATTAGTCATAGGAAATAGGGGAAGTGCAACCTCTTGGTTGTAAAATGAGATTAAACAACTTCATAGGAAGAATTAATCTGAATTATACAGCTGTCAGTGGTACGTTCTTGGAGCCAGAAATGTGGCTGACTGAACAATGGAAAAGGCTGAAATCCTATACTCCTTTTTTTTTTACCAGGGAGTATGTCCTACTGAGCTCAATTGGACTTATGAAAAGATATGTATAACATTGCACTGAAATTTGGTAAGATGAATGATAAACAAGCCAAACCAAACCATATACAAAAGGGATGGTTAACTTTTTGGGGCCTGAGGGCCACATTTGCTGTTGGCCAACCCTCCGAGTGCTGTAAGGTCAAAACCTTCAGTGGGAGAGATCAGTTTGCACATGTGCACACAAAGACAGGCAGGCAGATACATTCACATACATTGAGACTGGAATGGTGATAGTACAGAGATCACTGAAGAGCAGCAACAGTGATTTAGTCTCCCCAGGCCTTACAGATTTCACAGCCGTTCTGTATCAGTGAGTGACTGTATCAGAAAGAACACAATACTGATCCTAATTTTTTTAATGAGCTAGTATAGGGAGAGAGAGAACTATATAAACTAATCAGTCCCAAAGAATAGCTGTTGCCACCCATCTGCAGAAAATCTGCAGAGATGTGTGAACATAAGGATGTAGAACAGGGGTTCCCAACAAATTTTTCTCGAGGACCCCTCATCGAGCCGCTATTGTGACAAGGACCCCCATTAATTCCTAATCCTAAAATTAAAAAGTGAGAGCCAAATTAAGAGTCTTTTTATATTTTATATTTATACGTTTTTTACAGTTACAATAGAGTACTCCATCAGTATACAGTTAGTTTTAATTTTCAGTTCTTAATGAGATGAACCACTTTTTAACCAACGGTCCATTTTTAACTACGCGAACTGTAGCTTCCGCGAAAAACAACGCTTTGTTTACAAACACTACTGTTTTGCAAAGAGGCAGCGCGCGCCAGGGAGGAGGGAGGGGAATGGAGAAGACAGGGTACCTATGCAGTAGTGCACAAATGAAGCCGATGCGCGCAAAGCATCTTGGGGAGGTGAGCGTTAGTAGAATGCACGCGCTGTCTCTTTGCAAAACAGTAGTGTTTGTAAAGCGCCACCTAACTACTGCCTCTATCTAATTCTAGTTTTGCGTCTGCTCATGCAGGAAGCGGCCAAAACAAAAAATCTGTTATCATACGAAATATATTTAATATATTTTTTAGCATCTTGCGGACCCCTCTGGCATAGCTCACGGACCCCTGGGGGTCCGCGGACCACCTGTTGGGAACCACTGATGTAGAAGGCAAACATCCCAAAATTGCTGATCTTGAAAATGGAATCTATTTATGCCAGCAACAACAAATATCTCTGATTTTTTTTACCATGGACTCCATTTCCCATGCTTTGTGTAGTAAATAATAATAATAATAATAATAATAATAATAATAATAATAATAATAATACCCCACCCAGGAAGGGCTGGGCGATGGGCTTCGCGGGTTGGTAAATGCTTCTCTCCATGAGGGAGCCTTCCCAGACCCGCTGAAAGAGGCGGTTATTAAACCGCTTCTTAAAAAACCATCTTTAGATCCGGCCAATATGGCCAACTATCGCCCAGTCTCAAATCTTCCATTCTTGGGCAAGGTGATTGAGCGAGTGGTTGCGGAACAACTCCAGGCACGCCTGGAAGAAGCGGACCATTTGGATCCCTTCCAGTCAGGATTCAGGCCTCCTCATGGGACTGAAACTGCCTTGGTCGCACTGGTCGATGATCTCCGGCGGGCTAGGGACAAAGGTAAGAGCTGTTTCCTTGTTCTGCTGGATCTCTCAGCGGCTTTTGACACCATCGACCATAACATCCTTCTGGACCGTCTAGAGGGCTTGGGAGCTGGGGGCACTGTCATGCAGTGGTTCCGCTCCTTCCTCCTGGGCCGTGTTCAGAAAGTGGTGGTGGGGGATGAGTGTTCAGACCCCTGGGCGCTCACTTGTGGGGTGCCTCAGGGTTCTGTCCTCTCCCCCATGCTTTTTAACATCTATATGCAGCCGCTGGGAGAGATCATCAGGGGGTTTGGGCTGGGTGTCCATCAGTATGCTGATGATACCCAGCTCTACCTCTCTTTTAAATCAGAACCAGTGAAGGCGGTGAAGGTCCTGTGTGAGTGCTTGGAGGCGGTTGGAGGATGGATGGCGGCTAACAGATTGAGATTGAATCCTGACAAGACAGAAGTACTGTTTGTGGGGGACAGGAGGCGGGCGGGTGTGGAGGACTCCCTGGTCCTGAATGGGGTAACTGTGCCCCTGAAAGACCAGGTGCACAGCCTGGGAGTCATTTTAGACTCACAGCTGTCCATGGAGGCACAGGTCAACTCCGTGTCCAGGGCAGCTGTTTATCAGCTCCATCTGGTACGCAGGCTGAGTCCCTACCTGCCCAGTGACTGTCTCTCCAGAGTGGTGCATGCTCTAGTTATCTCTCGCTTGGACTACTGCAATGCGCTCTACGTGGGGCTACCTTTGAAGGTGACCCGGAAACTACAACTAATCCAGAATGCGGCAGCTAGACTGGTGACTGGGAGCGGCCGCCGAGATCACATAACACCGGTCCTAAAAGACCTACATTGGCTCCCAGTACGTTTCCGAGCACAATTCAAAGTGTTGGTGCTGACCTTTAAAGCCCTAAACGGCCTCGGTCCGGTATACCTGAAGGAGCGTCTCCACCCCCATCGTTCTGCCCGGACACTGAGGTCCAGCTCCGAGGGCCTTCTGGCGGTTCCCTCATTACGAGAAGCCAAGTTACAGGGAACCAGGCAGAGGGCCTTCTCGGTAGTGGCACCCACCCTGTGGAATGCCCTCCCACTAGAGGTCAAAGAGAACAATTACCAGACCTTTAGAAGGCATCTCAAGGCAGCCCTGTTTAGGGAAGCTTTTAATGTTTGATGGATTTCTGTATTTTAGAATTTCTGTTTTTTGGAAGCCGCCCAGAGTGGCTGGGGGAACCCGGCCAGATGGGCGGGGTATAAATAATAAATAATTATTATTATTATTATTATTATTATTATTATTATTATTATTATTATTATTATTATCTGACTGGGTTAATCACAACCAAGAAGAGACCTTCAATAACAATCAGTGCTAAATCATATGCTTTACATCAGGGATGAGGAACCTGTGACTCTCCGTGTGTTGTTGGATTCCATCTCCCATCAGCCCCAGCCAGCATGGCCAACATTCATGAATGAAAGGAGCTGTAGTCCAACAATATCTGCAGCATCACCAGCTCCCCATTCCTGCTTTACATCTCATGATCAATTCTTGCCCTGCCTAGTTCAAGATAACCTCAGATAACCAGGTTGAGGGAGATACTTGCCAGAGAACTTGGAGAACTGCCACCAGTGAGGACCTGTGGCAATCCCAGGGCAAAGTGTCCTGGGTAAACCAATAGTCCTAAGCCATTCAGGGAGCCAAGAGTAAATATTACAGTGCCTGAATAAAATCCACAGGACCCAGCTGTATTTCATACAAATTGAACCATCTTCAGGACACAAACACACACAGTGAGTTAGGGACTTCCCCTGCATGCAAAGACAGGGTCCAGCAGATTGTGGGTCCAACGGTCAAGAAGGAGGTTTCTCCACGTACTGTATAGGGAAGTGAGGGGCAGGTGGGACTTGTCAATCTGGGAAAGTAGCCTATCTAGGAGAATGAAAAATCTGGTCCTAGACCTCCACTGCCTTGTGGGGTGTCTTTGGGAGAAGAAGAGACTAAGAAGTAAACCCTACACAAATGTGGAGTGAAGTCCTTAAGGTAGTTGGATGGTGCCTTGTACACCTCCTTCCAGCAACTCCTGCTGCCAAGCTGGTGCCAAATGCATTGCTCTGGTTTCCTTTGGACCATCAGTGAGGCCAAGAGTGGGGTCTTGTCATCTGGGCAGCATATGCTTCACCCCTTCACCCTCCCCTGACCCTAATAATACTGTGGGTTCCAATGAATGTATTAAGAGAGTGAAGTGGTGCCTACAGTAGAGCCAGGATTTGCACTTTTCAGCATTTACCCTTCAGCATGGTGGGGGACAGAAATCATGAGAACAGTGGCACTGGGGTGCAGAAGGGAAGGGGACCTGAAGAACACAGACACCAGGAACATTTGCTTCTAAGGGCCCCAGAATGAAATTGGAACTGCCGGATTTGAAATGAGATTGTGCTTGAAAACTGAAATTGAATTATGAAGTTTTGCTGAATCTCAAAGGTGTGCAACATTTTGTTTCTAGAGTACCTGAATCTGTTTTGCATCTCCCACCGCCATATAAGCCTGTTTCACTGTAACACACATAGGAGTATCTGATTTTTCTAACGCATCCCCTCACTTCCTCTGCTCCAATTTAGTGCATTTGGATAAATTAGATGGCAGTGTACCATAATAATGGCCTTTTCCCTCTGAAAGGTAATTTAGCTGAACCCTCATGTATTTACTGCTGTCCAGATTTTCCCTTGGTGGGCTGAACTCACATTAAGACTATTGGAGACTGTAATAGGCTTTGAGATTTAAATATGAAAGGATGCTTGTACTAGTTAAAAAGAGAGTGGATTCATGAGGAAAGATTCTAGAGCTCTTCTAATGTATCTTGGTCGACTGGGTACCCAGAGAGCACTCAGCCAGATAAAGAAGCTGGAAAGTAAGCCAGCAGAATCCTTTTACTGGAAGGAACAGCACAGGTGAGTTTCAAAGGTTTGGGAAGCTGCATTTTTTTGGGTCGCAAGTCCATTTAAGCCTGTGTACCTCCTGATATTGTTGGACTCCAGCTCCCGATGGGATTTGTAGTCCAATAATATCAGGAGGGTGGTAGTTTCCTCACCTCCCCCCCTGCTCTAGATGCTTGCATAAAAGTACATGGGACTTATAACATCTAGCGCACAATGAACCCAATGAGCAAAATGACTCCTCCTACATGAAGCTTTAGATTTGCTTTTAAAGAAACTTATTCGGGGTACTTGTGTGAATGCGTGCAAACCTGAATTTGAACTTTAACAGAGTTATCTTAAATACAATGTAACTACACACTGCATTATAACCCAACGAAGTTGAAATATGTTTAGCTGAAATATGTCTTTCCATCTACTACTTTCGTGTGGCTCCGTTACATCTTGTAAAACTGCCTGTTTACAATATGCTCCAGAGAATGGCTTGCTTTAAATTTTAGCTCTAGAATAGAGAGTCCTGAGGTTTTTGTTTTTTTTTTAATTTTTGAGTCACACATTTTCTGTTTCCTTGGAAAACATTTTAATCTTTTATGACATTTTTCATACTGAAACCATTTAGTCTTCTACTATGAGCTTCATATTAGTGCTGCTACTAAACACACACACACACACACACACACACACACACACACACACACACTCCCATCTGTTTTCTCTCCCCAAGATGTGACTTAAAAAGTATCACAATAAAGTGATAGTGGTGCATTGGGCGAACTTTTCTGGGCTCAGCTATGAGCCGTTACAGCAGCACTATGCAAACACAACCCCTAATAATATCAATACTAGAATGTTAACACTCAACTTAAAAGTACAAAAAGCCCTTTTATGAAAGAAGAATTTCAGAGCAGCAGCATTTCTATGAAGCTTCAATGAAAACTGAAGAACATTCAGATGCATAAAACTCAGATGTTTGTAGTCTTTGATAGTTCTCTGACATATGGCCAGAGAGAAGCAGATGGACGGGTCACAGCAGTGGGAAGCCAAAGGGAGCGTTTGCATTGTTATATGACCCAGTGGGCCAACACTAACAGACTCTCCCCAGTGACCCGGCTATTATTATCCCAGGGATCTGATAAGAATCTGATACTTGCTTTTATTTGCCCTCAGGTAATTTTTCACATGTGATGCCTGATTAAAATGACCTTTATTCTGCAGCTTTGTTTATCCACAGGCTGGAACATCTGAATCAGCCCATGAACAACCTCTGTTTACCTTGATGATGATGATAATGATGATTAAAAAACCCCTACTTGGGTTATTCCTTTCTTTGTTGGTCCTAAAGTTAAAAACAAAATAACAAGCGCTTGGCAAGAGTAGCTTGATCCAGTCTAGAACCTGACAGGGCCGGCCCAAGACATTCCGCTGCCTGAGAAGGACAAGATGCTGTTCCTCTACCCCTGTGGACAGAAACTGACGCGACTGGCAGTTTTGAGTCTTACTTCAATACAGGGACAGTATCCTCTACCGCACTTACAGATAGTTTGGGGAATGCAGGGCTGGCCGAGGAGCATGCACAGCTCTGTCCCCAACATCTTGCCACTACTCTCATGACCCCACTTCAGCATTGGCTGCCTGTGGCATCCACCTCATTCTGGCAAGTGGTAAGGCTGTCCCTTGGACTGGGTCATAGCTCAGTGGCAGAACATCTGCTTTGCATGCTGAAGGTTCCAAGTTCAATCCTTGGCATTTCCAGGTGGGACTGAGAATTGTTGCCTGTCTGAAACCCCAGAGAGCTGCTGCCAAACAGTGTAGGCATTATTAAGCTAGATGGACCAGTGGTCTGACTCAGTATAAGGCAGCTGCCTATATTTCTATGAGAATTGGGTATCTTAAGAATGGCAGGAACCATATTGGTTCTTTCCATATGCCTTCTGGAAAGAAACAGGCACATTATCTGTCCTGTTTCTTTTGGCATCCTGACTGAAATGCTGTTAATTCTGGCAATGTATGGAATCCTGACTCTTAATTGCTTCTTACCCTGTTGTTATTAAGCGCTGTTAAGCAAATTTATGTGGTGCCCCCTCTGTTTAACATTCTGGCCAACAAATGAATCACACTGATGGAATGACAGCTGCTTGCACCACGGAACTTCTAGTGCCCACACAATCAGGGCCGTCTTAAGCGCCCCTGGCGCCGTGGAGCAACGGATCCCTCCGGCGCCCCCCCCGCCCCGTTTCCCAGCGCGGTGGGCAGGCGGGCGCTGCGCGGCTGCCACAGGCACAGCTGTGCGTCGAACTGGCGGACCAGCCGGCCAGCGGGCAGGCGGGCGCAGCTCGCGGCGCCCTCCTGGCAGGCCGGCGCCGTGGTGCCCTGCACCACCGGGGGTCTACCTAGAGCCGGCCCTGCACACAATGTACCCCCTTACACTCCCCCAGAACTGCTCCAGACCTTGCGGGGTAGAATCCAGAGCTGATTTGGGAAGCACTGGGAGAATAGGGGAATACAACCCACAATTCCAAACTTACTGTGCAGAGGGCAAATAACTTTGGAACTTGTGTGTCTTTCAAATCATTGAAAATTTAGTCTAAAATCATTATTCTTTTATTTTCCTTTCTCTTACTCCAAAGGAATAAAAACCAACAGCTGAACCAAAACACCATCACAGCATCACTGTTTTGTTAAAGGGTATGACTGCACATACTCTGTTTGAGCTGAAACTCAATGAGCTCTCTGTTATTCAGCTACAAAGGTACTAGTACCAGACACAAAAAGGAGAAAAGTATAGTTTTCTTTTCCACAAATCACAGATATCCAAATAAGAGAATATGAAAAGAGAACATTTGAGAACCAGCTCTGATGAAACAAAACGTGCCAATTTACAAAGAACTTCCTATCCACCTTAGAGAGCATCATTAAGCACAGGGGTCAGCAAACTTTTTCAGCAGGGGGCCGGTCCACTGTCCCTCAGACCTTGTGGGGGGCCAGACTATTTGGGGGGGGTGAACAAATTCCTATGCCCCACAAATAACTCAGAGATGCATTTTAAATAAAAGCACACATTCTACTCATGTAAAAACACCAGGCAGGCCCCACAAATAACCCAGAGATACATTTTAAATAAAAGGACACATTCTACTCATGTAAAAACATACTTATTTCCAGACCGTCCATGGGCTAGATTTAGAAGGGGATTAGGTCGCATCCGGCCTACAGGCCTTAGTTTGCCTACGCATGATTAAGAAGAATCCAATGAAGCCTGCTTAGTCTACTTTTACTTTTAATTTATACAGTGTTGTGCACCATTTGTCCTAGATATCAGAATGTCCCTGTAAAATAGTTTTCTTGAGCCTAGGTGGGGTTCAGAGTGTGAGCCCTGAACAGGAAGCACATGGCAGGGTAATTGGTAGAAGAATCAGAGTAAGGTTTTGCAGGCTCAAGGACAGATTCAGCGTGACACTGGCATTGCTCCAATAAGAAAGGTGGACAACTCAGTACTTCTGTTCTGGTGCAGCCCTGATGGGTACCCATTGTCTTGGAGATGGATACCCATTAAAGCCTTGCACTTCTACACCATTATGGAGTCTCCATGTGCCTTCTCTGATGTTTCAGGTAGGCATCAAAGGACCTTGGGCAACTAATACCCTTCCTTAGACAAGAAGTGGAGTGGGATCACTTCACTTTATACCAAGTTGTTTAGTCAAAAAAGTGACCTGTCCAGTCTATCCTGACTGGCATTAGCCCTTCACATTCTCAAACACAGGTCCTTCCAAACCCTGGTACTTGAGATCCTTTAAGCTGTGGTGTGTAGGAAGCCACCTATACCAGGGGCTGGGAACCTTTGTCAGGCAGAGAGTCAAATTCCCTTGTGGTCAAGCCTCCAGAGGCCACATGCAAGGCCAGAGGCAGAAGTGAAATGCATGTGATTCTTACCTTTGTACAGCCAGGTGCATTCAAGACACACAACCGTTCAGCTGTATTTATACCTTCACCCAACCATATATCTTCATCCTCCACCCAGGCAAGCAACATGCATTGCCACAGTTTACAGGAACATTTCAGCCACACTCAAAGACAGTGCATAGCAGTGTTGGTGAGGGGTGTGGTCTCAGGAGAGGCTGTGGCCTGGGAAGAGTCTCGAGTGTCACACAAAGACATTTGGAGAGCAACTTTTGACCCTGCAGACCTGAGGTTCCTCACCCTTGACAAGGTGCATTTGCCTTGCCCACAACCCTAGAGACAAGCATATTACTACCCCTTACAAGTGACAGAATGACTATCCAGGGTAAGCAGAGGAAAGAGCCTGGTGTGACTCATGCATTTGCAAAGTTTTCATTCTTTACATTTTCACCACCAGAAAGTGGTCGAACTTTTGCCGCTGTTGTGTCTCTCAACTGCTAAAGCTAATAAGGCAAAACCTCAGTATCCCAATTAGTATTAGAAAAAGTGGATCTTATACCACTGGAACTATGGCAATTCAGCGAGAGAGTCAAAAGCAGAAATCAAAATGGCTACTCATTTTGGTGTGGCATGCCCCATCTTGATGTCACACTGTACATTTCATTAAAAGCTAAAAGAACAGCCCTGAATGGTGCTTGTTGGAATGTATCAATTTCTGGATTAAGGCTGGCCCATTGTTTTGTTCTAGTTATTCATATATAGATGAATGGGGCATGGACAAGGCTAATCCAGTATAAACAGCCTGTAACAGTGAAGGGATACTCTGTCCTAGAGAGCCATCTAAGTCTTTTAATTACTTCGGCAACTGATAGATCAGCCCTTGCCCCCTTGAATTCCTTTGTCATGAGAGAGTTAAAATTCATGAGCGTCTATCTTTCTGAATACTTACTCCACTACCGCTATGTTCTGCGCCAAGCTAGCCATCACGTCAAAGAGTCGGAGGTCTGTCAGACCATCTGTTACATAATAGTCACCGATTTCTGAAATCTGGGGATGGAGAGAGCAAAGATTATGAAAGGTTTTTTTAAAGGGGGGAGAGAACAGATTGCCACCTCCCTTGAAAAGGAAAGGCGGGGGGTACTAATAAATAATAAGCTCAAGTCAAAGCAGGGACTGACTTTTATTAGACAGCAAAACAAACTTTCAAAAAAGAAAACAGCAGAAAACAAAACAGGATTGATAGCAAACAACAGCATTGCAATGAGGTTTCAGCAATATTCACTCAGGCGAACGCCAGCCCAAGGCAGTTCAAGACTTCAGGTATAATGCATGCATACTAACACAATAGCATCCCCAATGGGTAACAACAACAACAACTACTACTACTACTACTACTACTACTTTTGCATGATTTAATGTTAGGACCATCTCTGAAGTCATTCTAGAAATAGCAGAGAACTTAGCATTTTGCAATGTGTTGTCTGCACTAACTAGCAGTATCTTTGCAGGGTTTCAGTAAAGATTCTTTCCTAGCCACATCTGGACGCTAGGGATTGAAATTGCCACACTTTGAATAGAGATTAGATAGACAGACAGACAGATAGATAGATAGACTCTTCCTCTAGCCATCTCTCCTGAATCCGCAGCTCTCCCCCAGTCTGGGGAACTGGTCACCAGGCATCCCCTTTGCATGGCCAGACTATTTGAACAACCACCTGCCACCTAAATTCCTGGTGGCCTGACAGACTGACTGCATGTCCTCCATCCAATTACCCATCTACCCATAGGTATTTGCCAGCCTTTTGACCTAAGTAACTGACACCAAGCAGTGTCCTGGAATCTAATGTGATCTGACTGATGAAAAAGTCAGGGAAATGAATGAAGAGCCCCAAGGCTACACAGTCCCAATGCATCCCTACACTAGTTGATCCTTAACTGTTGCAATCAGAGATCCAGCCTCTGGTTGCATCATCAGCTTAATAAACAATTCCAGTTTAGAAATCTAAGTAAAAAGTGTGCATGCTACGTGAATAACTACTTTTCCCAAAGCTGAAAAAGTCCAGTCTAGGAGCTTGTGTTGCAAATGTGGAGCCCCAGGCAACAGACAAGTCTCCTTCTCAAACATAGCTTGGTGTAAAATGCATACTTTCCAAGTTTATTCCCCAGCATCTCCAGGTAGGGCTGTGGGAAGGACTTCTGTTTGAAACCCCAGAGAGCCTTTGCCAGTGACAAAAGAGAGCTAAATGGACCAATGGTCTATCTCATTGCTACTGGTATTATGCAGAGAATATTTTTTGTTAATCACAAAGCCTTGATCTTTTTTAAAAAAAATATTCTTATTGAAAAGAAACTTTTAAACAATACAAATTACCAATAACATAACCAATTACACCCCCCTTTCCCCCTTCCATTCCTCCCTCTCCCACCCTCTCCCACCCTCTAAGAGCTTCCCTCAGCTTCCATTTCTGGTTTGTTTATACATATTATTCTCTGCATGTTATAAAATTGTACATATCATTGTACATATCTATCATGTGTTCTACTAATAAATTGTGGATGTTTATTCAAAACCTGCCAAGGAGTCCAGATCCTTTTGTTGTCTTTTTAAATAGTTTGTAAAAAGTTCCCATTCTTCGAAGTCACGGTTGTCCTTCTCATGTAGTTTATATGTCAACTTTGCCAACTCTGCATAGCTCATCAGTTTTTCTTGCCATTGTTCTTTCGTTGGTATTTCCTCATTCTTCCACCTTTGTGCTAACGAGACTCTGCTGTTGTAGCATACATAAATAAGTTATTTGTTTTCCTTGGCAGGTCTTGTCCTAGAATCCCTAACAAAAATGCTTCTGGTTTTTTTTTACAAATTTCATTTTGAACATCTTTTTCAATTCATTATATATCATCTCCGATTTTTTTTTTTTACTTCTCTACATTCCCACCACATATGATATAAAGCACCTTCTTTTTCTTTACATTTCCAATATATGTTTGACCCGGTTTTGTACATTTTTGCCATTTTTACTGGTGTAATATACCATCTGTACATCATTTTCATGTAATTTTCCTTCAAAAGAGAACAGTATGTAAATTTCAAATCTACCTTCCACAATTTTCCCCAATCCTCAAATTGTGTATTATCTCCTATATCTTACGCCCATTTGATCATAACCAATTTGATCTCCTCGCCTTTTGTTTCCCATTCTAGCAGAATGCTGTATGCTTTCTTCAGTAGTTTCACGTCTTCTTCTATAACCACCTTTTCAAAGCTAGAAATTGTATAGCTAAACCCTTTTTTATCCTCCTTAAACATCTCATTTAATTGTCTGTATTGCAACCAACTCTGAAAATGATGTTTAATTTCTTCATAATCTTTTAATTTCCATTTTCCTTCTTGATCTTTCAATAAATCTCTATATGTAGGCCACTTTCCCTTTTTGCCAAGCAGTTTGAGTAATGAAGCTTTTATTGGTGATAACCGCCAAGGTGTTTTTTGTTCTATTAAATCCTTATACTTTACCCACATTCTCATTAATGATTTCCTTATTATATAATTATAAAAAAATATGTACTTTTCCTTTCCCAAACCATAGGTATGCATGCCATGTCCCTCCAAATCTAATGCTTCTTTCTTTTCCAGTTTTATCCAGTCCCTAATCCAAACCAAACATGCAGCCCCGTAATATAATTTAAGGTCTGGGAAGGCGAAGCCTCCTCTTTCTTTTGTATCTGTAAGTATCTTATGTTTAATCCTTGGCCTTTGCCCCACCCCCCAAAACAAATTTGGAAATATCCTTTTGCCAACTTTTGAGACAATCATCCTTAACCATTACTGGGACTGTCTGAAAAAGAAAGAGTATTTTCAGCAGCACATTCATTCTTATCGCCACAATTCTTCCTAATAGGGAGAGGTTCATTCTACTCCATATTTCTAGATTCCTTTTTATCTCACATAATAATTTTTCATTACAGGTAGGTAGCTGTGTTGGTCTGACGTAGTTGAAACAAAATAAAAAAATTCATTCCAGTAGCACCTTAGAGACCAACTAAGTTTGTCATTGGTATGAGCTTTCGTGTGCATGCACACTTCTTCAGATACACTAAAACAGAGTACCGTATATTCCGGCATATAAAATGGCTTTTTAACCCCGAAAAATCGTCTCAAAATTTGGGGGTTGTCTTATACGGCGGGAACTGCCCGCTCGGCAAGTCCCCCGCATGCTGCTCTAAACCGGGGACTCACTGAGCAGCGAGGGGACTCACTGAGCAGCAAGGGGACTCACCGAGCAGCGCCAGAAATCTCCCATATCAAAAATATCTGCAGCGCCAGAAATTGCTTCTGAGCATGTCCGCACATGCTCAGAAGTGATTTCTGGCACTGCGGAGGACTTGCGGGGGACTTGCCGAGCGGGCAGTACCCAGTGCTGCCCATATCCAAAATGTCCACAGTGCCAGAAATTGCTTCTGCGGCTGCGAAGATGTGATTCTGGCGCCGCTCGGCAAGTCCCCGCTGCACCAGAAATCACAAGTACATAAAATATAGAGAATATCCCAAACTCTATATTTTAACTTGAAAATTAGGGGGTCGTCTTATATGCCCGTTGTCTTTGTCCATGGAGTGCCTGGCGTGCTATGGTCCACGGGGTCACGACTAAACGACTAAACAACAACAACTTATATGCCCAGTCGCCTTATACGCCGGCATATACAGTATATACTTTTTCATAATTGTCTTTATACACTTTTATATTTCTTGTTATTAACCATATCCCTAAATATTTTACTTTTTATGAATTTCTATCTCAATACCTTGCACCAAATCTTTTTTCTTTTCTTCTTTTATATTTTTAACTCATAATTTAGTTTTCTTTCTATTTAATTTAAATCATGCCACTCCCCCAAATTCCTGAATTTTCTCTATCACCTTAGGGAGAGAATTTTTTGGATCTTCTACTGTAATTACTAAATCAGGCATCCCCAAACTGCGGCCCTCCAGATGTTTTGGCCTACAACTCCCATGATCCCTAGCTAACAGAACCAGTGGTCGGGGAAGATGGGAATTGTAGTCCAAAACATCTGGAGGGCCGAAGTTTGGGGATGCCTGTACTAAATCATCAGCAAAGGCTTTCAATTTAAATTCATTCTTCCCAGTTTTTATCCCTATAATCTCTTTTTCTGCTCTTATATTTCTTGCAAGTACCGTACTTCCAGGACCAAGATGAACAACAGCGGTGATAACGGACATCCTTGCCTAGTTCCTTTTTGTATTTTACATTCCTTCGTTATTGCCTGATTTACAATTAATTTCACATTCTGTTCTGAATATATTGCTTGTATTACCTTTAAAAAATTATCTCCACAATTTATTTCTTCAAGCAATGTTTTCATGGAATCCCAGGACACATTGTCAAAAGCTTTTTCAGCATCTATAAACATCATTGCCACTTTTTTTTCCTTCATTTTTTACCTCCAGGTATTCTATCACATTTAGGATATTTCTTATATTCTACTTCATTTGTCTACCTGGAAGAAACCCTGTTTGATCTTGATGTATATTTTCACATAGATTTTTATCATTCTTGTAAGGGCTTATAGAGAACCCCCCCCCTCATCCGAAGCAGCCCGTCTCCCAGCAGTCATGAGAACGAAGGGTCTGATGGAGGGAGTCAAGAAATGGAGAGGGAGTGCCAGGGCTCTGGCAACAGCCAAGAGCCCCTGCTCCATAGGCAGGAAGAGAGGGAGGCGGAAAGAGAGGACAGGAATTGGTCAGACAGAAGACCCGTTTCCCCCCCCCCCCGATGCTGGAATTGAGGAGGAGGAGGAAAGGGAGGCGCTTCTCAGTTCTGAGGCTTTTATGTTGGTCCAGAACGCGGAGGGGGGCAGTGCAGGAATCTGACTCGAGTGAGTAGACATGGAATCAGCAGTTCGTTACACTGTAAATAATGTGCACCAATAAAAACGTCTGAAAGACAAGCATGTGGAAGGTAGTTACTCAAGAGTAGTCACTACAACCCTGACAATTCTATTACCCAAAATATTTGCAAATAATTTATAATCATTATTTAATGAGATAGGCCTATAATTTGTTATTTGCATTAAATCTTAATCTTGTTTTGGAATCACTGTTATATAAGCTTCCTTCCATGTTCCTGGGATTTCAGCTGTCTTTAAAATCTCATTCATCACATCTTTCAATGGATTCACTAATTGTTCACTTAACTTTTTATAATATTTTGCCTTTAGTCCATCTGCCCCTGGAGACTTACCACATTTTGTCCAATTTATTGCCTCTAAAACTTCTTGAGCTGTTATTCTTGAGCTGGTATTTAGAATCACTAATTGCTCCTCTTTTATTTTTTGCAGATTAGTATTTTTTATATATACCTCTATTTTGGAAATAAACCTCCCTGCAAAATGTGTTCTTCCTTACCAAAAATCCCCTTTGCATTCCTACCCCAACATGGAAACTTTTAATGCCATTACTGGTTGGGCCTATCCAGGGATCATAAATGCCATCGGTTGTGAGCTCAAGGGTTTTTTATGACATTAAACTTGGACTCTGCTTAGGTCTCTTTGTCTTTCAGAAACACAATGCTAGATAATGTCCACACAAATCTCCCTCTTTTTTTAAAGCATTTGCAAAGAAAGAAAAAAAGCCCCAAACAATCAAATCTTCTTTATCATACTCATTGGACAACACTTTTGCTCATAGTGGAGGTAGCTGCACGATAAGGTCTTTAAAGAAATCTTTGTTCTGTTTCTGCCTCTTTTGTCTTTTCAAGCCCTGTTTAGTTTGATCAAAGAACAATCACACAGGCAGCAGGGAGGAAAGAGGGAATAGGAATGTTTACTGAAGGCACACGCACAGTCAACACAAATTGCTCAGAGCTTTTTTGTGGTTTAAGGTGGTTGGATTTTTTTGTTTGTTGTTGTTTTCATAAAGCAGTGAGCATCAGAAAAGAGCAAATATGGCATTACGGAAATCATGAAAGGCTGCCCTCTTCCTTCCCATTATCTGTGCTATGAAAGAACATTCATTAAAGAAGTGCACTGCAGCCTTTTTTAGGTTTATTAATTGATCGCACACAATCATGCTGACAGATGGAGAAGATGAACTTTATATACTGAATAAAAGTAAACAGTGAACACACCGGCATCAATGAAGTGAATTGTCATCATGGAATATGAGTTGCTATAATGAGGTTTATTAGGGTGTTTTGCTTTGCAACACTGAAATGAAGCTATTTCATCTGAGCTGGAAAGTCACCGCCACCCCAAGAGGAAATGAATCCCCCCTAAAAAGTTTGTGTGCATTTGCATAAAATTTGCACATGCTAATATGCATGCATCAATGCAAATTTACAAATAATGTATTGTTTCCAACTAGGTAATGATCAGATTAGTAGACGCATGGACAACAGACCTATGTAAATCATGGCCACTACTTTAGCAGGTCTGCCCTCAATAGGACTAACATTAGATATAACCTGATTACTAGAATTTAACAGAAATACAGTACATCTCACCGTACCAGAAAAGACTGTGACCAGGTTGACTATGTGTCTACAGAGGGCTTGTCCACACTTCTGCTTGCCCCACCCCTTTCCCCTGGGAAAAACGACTCTTTACTGCTGAATTGGAACAAACGTCAATCGATTCCCCCCCACCCCTGCAGATTGATGTTTGTTTCGATTCAGCAGTAAAAAGCAGGTTTTTCCAGGGAAAGCGGCAGGACAAATGAAAAAAACAAACAAATGCTCAGACCCATGGCTAGAAAGTCTAGGAGAATTTGCTTGTGAAGACTAAACATCCCCCCCCCCCAAAATCATTATATATTTAAAAAGCACCATCACTGTGCATGACACTTTACATAGTACAAGAGGGCAGGCCTCTGCCCCAAGAAGTTTACAGTATAATACAGTACTTGACACAGATGAGATTTCAGAGGCAGGGGGTAAACATGGGAATAATGTATTATTCATCTTAGATCTAGCCCAAATAGACATGTGATTCTCACAACCAGCTCTGGCACTGCAGCTGCCGCTCATGCCGACTTCAAACCCCTATTCCAGGGGTCAGCAAACTTTTTCAGCAGGGGGCCAGTCCACTGTCCCTCAGACCTTGTGGAGGGCCGGACTATATTTGAGGGGGGGGAACAATGAACGAATTCCTATGACCTACAAATAACCCGGAGATGCATTTTAAATAAAAGCACACATTCTACTCATGTAAAAACACCAGGCAGACCTCACCAATAACCCAGAGGTGCATTTTAAATAAAAGGATACATTCTACTCTAAAGAAGTATCTAAAGAAGTGTGCATGCACACGAAAGCTCATACCGCTGACAAATTTAGTTGGTCTCTAAGGTGCTACTGGAAGGAATTTTTTTATTTTGTTTCGACATTCTACTCATGTAAAAACACGCTGATTCCCAGACCGCCCATGGGCTGGATTTAGCAGGCGATTGGGCCGCGTCCAGCCCCCAGGCCTTAGTTTGCCTACCCATGCCCTATTCCATCAGTGGCAATGTTTATGCCATGCCCCATGGTGCATGCAGATCCCTATGTGTACTGAGTCATAGCACAGCTACTCAAATAGTAGAGGGAAGGGTCACTGGTGCCCTAAAGCTCAGTGTGCTGCCAGCCATCACATGACCACCTTCATTCACAGCTGTGACAGAACATGCAGTGCCTACAACACCATAAAACATGGGCCCTTATTCTTGAGTTACAGAGAATAAAAGAACCCGCTGCAAGTCAAAATGGACAACATGGCCTTGTGTTGGCCTGTATGCGATTCAGAGAAGCAGATCAATGTCATTGCACATACCAGTGCTAACGCTGCTGCAACTACCAAGTGTGACCTTTTCTCCCATTTACGTCAAATAATGAACTGAGTTCTGCTTATCCGGTAAGCTGTATTATTTGGGATTCTTTCCCCATTTTTTTCACAAGCTTGGTTGCAACTCCACTGACATATATAAAGTACTATTTGTGTTGCCCCAGAAAACATTCAGTAGGGAAACAGAGGAATGAAAGAAAGCATAAAACCACCCTTGATTTAACTTAGGGTTCAATCTCTTTTCATACTTTAAGAAGACGTAACATTTCAAAGGGTAATGAAGAGGAAGTGACTGGGGAGACAGGAAATCTGAATGGCCTGCAACTGTAAAAGATAAAGTGTTATTTGTGCTACTGTATCTGATCCACTGCTTTGCATTCTCAGCATGAAATATTAGGCAAGAGACTTGGATATAGTGGAAGGCAAGGTTGTCCTGGGTGTTGGAAAGGAAGAGAAAATCAAGAGTGGCAAGAAAATTGCATTGGGTTCATCCTCCAAAAAGACATATTTAGGTAGAAAGTGTAATATCTTCCTAAGGGGAACTGTGGTTTGTGCATGATTAACTACTCACTTATGTACTGTATTTACATTTGGTGCCCAGGCAATATAGACTAAAAACCCCAATAACAAAAACATACAAATCAGTTAAATATACATTAAAAAAAACAAGAAAGCAACAATAAAACACTGTTAAAAATATGTGAAGCTGCCTTACGTGACATCAGTCCATCAGCTTTAATTTTAAAATCTTAATTTTAGCTCTTAAATGCTCATTTCTATCAAGTTCATAACACGGTCATTGTAATTCCTTGTCTTATCTCCCTCTCCTTTAAAATGATCAGTTCTTATTTATTGTCATCTCAGCATGCTGAATAACACCACACTCAAGTTTCCGGAGTATTTATATATTTCGCTGTTTGCAGTAACATTCTATTTGCAACCAATTAAGCAGGCACAATGGAAGCTCCCTGGGCTGGCAGCATGTCCGCAGAAATTCTGCTGAAATTACTTCCTTAAAAAGGTAATTCATTGTCTGTTAATAAAATAATCGGAATTCAATCCACAAGTTGCTTGCACTGTGTTTCAGAAGAAATGTGTAACAGTGTAATCCTGTGTGTAATTTACTCAGTAGTATGCCTCGCTGATGTAAGTTCACTCACAGTGCAATCCTATGTTGTGTACAGCCAACTGATGTATGCCTAGGATTGTAGACTTAAAACATTTTGTTCTTCTAATACTTTAACTGCCTCTTTTGTGCTGTAGAGTCTTGTTTTGCACACATTTCAGATTAAATTAATTTTATCCTCAAACTCTTCCATCTACCCATTCATTTTTGAACCTAGAACCTCCAGAAGGAGGCGCTCAACCACTGACCCACAATCCTTTCCCACTGGGCTTTGTGTGTGAGGTGACTTTCTAGCACAATACTCTATTCCACCATTCATGAAGCGGAGATTGGAATGCTTCAGCACAGGGATGTATCATGCTTCCTCTCCGTAAGAACTTGTACTAGTTTAATGAAGGTTCTGTCAAGGCACTTCTCTTTTTTTATTAAAAAAAAAGGTCACAGACTGTGTTAGTTTTATAGCTAAAGGAACACATCTGGTGTCCTGAAGTGATAGACTATGTACATCAGAATGTAGAAGAACGATCACCCCTGCAGGAAATAACACAGTGCAGAAGTGAGCAACCTGGACTAGAGGTTTTTTTACATGCTAAGTTAAAAAAATAATGCAGGGCTTTTTTCATGGAGGACCATTAAAGTGGTACAGTCCACTCCACCATCTCATTCTGCTGCAAGTGTAGAAGACCAGGTCTCAGTCTACTCAAACTTAGAAATAAGGGGGGGGGAAGGCATTGCATTTAAAAATATATATTTATGACATGTGTCAACTCATGGCACACAGCTTTGAAATTAAAAGCTCTGACATGTCTCATTGGATGTAGCCTAATGCAACCAGGAACCGGAAAAGGCTCCCTCACCCCAAATGAGCCATCACTGTCTGCGCCGAATGCAACTGTTCAGCCAAAACCACTTTTGTGACCCGATACAAATGGAACTGTCTTGAACAGCAGAATCTGCTTTTGTGCTTTTTGCTTCCAAGAGGAGAGAAGGGAGGTCAGGAGGAGAGAGACGGGAGGGAGGGAGCTGACCATTCAGCACAAGCAACTGCATTCCCTGCTGTCTGCTCCAGAGACCATTGCTGGCAGCCAGCCCTGGACACAGCAGACGGCTGCCCTTTCTAGCAATGCTGTGTGGTGCTGTAACTATAGCAGACACGCACAGGAGAGATATTTGGAAAACATCCCAGGGGAAGCACTCTTTCTGCAAAGCAGCAACAGCCACTTCAGATGTTCTACATGCCTATTGTGCTTGGAACTTAGAATGTACAATGTGCATGTGTTTATTTTACAGCCATGTATACTCAGTGAAATAGAGGATGTGTACAAAGTCACATTCAGTTGCACTCTCTCTAAGAACATAGCAAAGTAACATACGAAGAACATGCTGAATCAGGCCAATGGCCCACCAAGTACAGCATCCTGGTATCACAGATGTCCATTGAAAACCCACAAGCAGAACCTGAACACAAGGGCACTCTCCCCTCATGTGGTCTCCAGAACCTGGTATTCAGAAACATTCCTGCCTTCAGCTAGCCATAGATAGCCTTCTCCTATGTGCATTTATCAAATCGTCTTTTAAACCCACCCAAGTTGGTCACCACTGCCTCCTGGGGGAGCAAGTGCCATAGTTTAACAATATGCTACATGAAGAAGTACTCTCTTTTATCTGTCCCCCTCAATGGGGAGTTGCTTCTCTCTCTCTCTCTCTCTCTCTCTCTCTCTCTCTCTCTCTCTCTCTCTCTCTCTCTCTCTCACACACACACACACACACACACACACACACACCATTGTGCAAGGGGCAAAGATAAGACTATTGACCCTGCCCACTCCAACACAACTTTGCTCCATGGCCCCCCCCCACCTCTCAATGTATTGGAGGGTTAACTTCTATAGCAGTATCCTGCTGTTACTCAAATAGACTTCCTGTGCCATTTAAAACCCTGCATAGCCAGATCCTGACATTGTATGGGAAGCCTACACAAGTGGAGAATGCTTGCCACGGCCGACTTTCAGCCTCCCAGCTAAGTCCCCAACTGGCTAAGTTCAAGATGCAAGCACTGGTATGCAAAGTACAGGACACCTGAAAGATCATTTTGCCTTTTATATGCCTAATCAATCACTGTGCTCTGCAGGAAAGAGTCTCCAGTAGATACCATCTCATCAGGAGGTTCATTCTATACAATGGTACCTATCCTTTGAAACGCCCTCCCCTTATATATTAGGTAGGTGTCAGGAAGTGGTAATGGAGGAACCATGACTTGCTTATTCTCCTTCTACCACTTCTGGGAAAGGTGTTCTGCCTTCCTGATGAAAAAGCAAAGCTCAACAGGAAAAGCACACATAGCTGAGGAAGGAAGATAATGAAAGAAAGAAACAAACAGTGCACATGAGTTAAAAGTTTAACCTTGTGCAAACAGCCCTATTGCAGCAGGTTGACACAGGTCTCTCTGACACTGGCAGTACCATGGAGGCCACCTGTAGCTAAACATAACTGATATGGTTTGAGGATTAAAGGTTGTTGTTGTTTACTGACTCTGCGCAAATGGGCAGCAAAAATTCTTAACAGCTGGTTTAGGATTCCTGCTTAAGAGTACTAGGATACAGCTTCCCCACTAGCAATTCCCAAACTCTAGTTGATGGCTCCATGAGGGAGAGGATACAACTCACCCTTCCTCCTTGGGGTGCATTTCTGCCTTGAACATGGAAGAAGCAGCCTTGCACTAAGCCAACCACTGATTCATCTACCTGGCTGCTGCCTCATTTGATTGGCAGTGGTTCCCCAAGATGTTTGTGGACTGCAGTCCTTTTATTTCAGGGCTAGGCAACCTTTCTGGGGTTGAGAGCCACATTTCCTCAGGGGCTACATACAAGTGACAGTGGTCAAAGCCAACCTTTTTAGAACAGTGTTTCTTTCTCTCATTTATTCATTCATCATCCATTCATTCTTTTACCATTCTCTAACTCCCTCTGACACACAAACACACCCCACAAACCTGCCTGCCTCCTCCCATTCTCTACCATCTGTGAAGCAGTGAGCAACTCCCAGCACACAGTACTGTCAAGAGGCAGCTCAGAGGACAAAAGAAAGAACCCGGGTCCTGGAGTGGTGTTCCAAAGGACTGCTTTGTCTGTGAAAAAAACCCACACAACACAGCTCAGTCCCTACCAAACAACTGTCAGGGGTTGTTTCATGAGGAAAAACCACAGAGCTCAAGTCCTAGGGTGGCATTCCGAGGGGGTCTATCTGCGTTTGGAGATTCTACAAGGCAAGTGCTCTACAACTGAGTACGTGGTCTCCTTCAGGAACTAGACATTGCAGAGAATGTGGCTGCCACCAAAACAGCAATTCCCCATGTCAAATATGTAAGTTTCTCCAATACCCCCCAAACTTCATTGGCTATTCTTGTAGAGGAACTCTTAACATGATCAGACATTTTGCATTATTAGATAATAGTAGGACAGGAGCAAATAAATAGACTCAGCACTATTGCAATCTCAGGTTCCAGTCTTGAACAAAATTTACTAGCAAGTCTAGTTTGAACTGACCTTGTATAGGAGGACTTCCTAGGAGCACCTGGACTAGGACCTAGGAGACCAGGGTTCAAACCTTGGACCAGTCTCTGCCTCTCAGACTAGCCTACTTCACAGGGCTGTTGTGGGAATTAAATGAGATGAAGAACCATGTACACCACCTTGAGTTCCTTGGAGAAAAGGTGGGGTACAAATGCAATTAATAATATCTGCTTGTAGATCATAATTAAATATATTTTCATATAATGTGGAGAACGCTCATATTTATCTTAGCCAACTGTAATATGCACATTTAATTTAATTAGTGGCTTTGTCACAAATGCACATTATAGAAATAAAGAAGGGGGAACAGGATAAGGAGTGCATGAAATGGGAAGGTGAATAGAATGGCCTCAAGTTAGCTGTTCTAAAGGCTAATTTTGCATTCATAATTCCGTGTTTGCCCTTATTTTGTGTGTCACTGCTTTGGCTACGATCTAAACACAGTGCTTCAACGTAGCTACTGAACCATTGTCCAGGCCGCCGTCAAGAAAGCAGAATACAAAACACGGCTGAACAAACCAGCAGGCACGCTACCAAAAAAAAGGGAGGGGAAGGCATTCATTTTGCTTTGCTGCAACACTCTCATTGCCTGCACTCCACATCAGAACAAATTAATTTGGGAGCACAGCAAAGAAAGGCTTAGCAAAGACTCCTTAAGTTTCAAGCACAGAGGTGCCATTCCCACAAGTGCAGTGAGCTCGAAGTCACTGGGGATTTGAATTATAAGCTATTAAAAGCCTGCTTGTCTGAGTGTCCTGCTAATTATTCTTTTTGATACTGTTGGATGGGAATTTGCATCCTGGTTTTGCAAAATTATGTTGGTAAGTAGAGTAAGAAATTTGCTGCATGGATAACGCTGCCTCCGCTTCCAGCTGTATTTCTGATGCTCAACACAATGTTCTATCGTGTTATGATTGTTTATTGTTTGTAAGCTGCTTTGGGATTCATTTGAATGAAAAGCGGCACAGAAATATAATAAATCAATAAAATGAACAGCCTTTTGTTTCTCAATCAACCTACATCTCCTTCTTCAAATTACACACCTTTTCAGCAAAATGTGGCCCAAAACATCATAGCTTCATATTAATTGTGATTCCTGCCTCCTAACCAGCCCTCTCTTTCATCTTCCATGCTATTGCTTCCATGGGTCCTCTTATGTGCCTGCATCTTGCTCAGACAGCAATGTAGGAGGTTTCCTATACTAGAGATGGCTAACATGTGGACCTCCAGATATTGTTGCACTATGGCTCCCATCAACTCTTCCTGATCATTGGCCACGCTGGCCTGGGGCTGATGGGAGTTGGAATCCAACAACATCTGGAGGGCAATGCCACCTGATACTGACCCATCAATGCCTGACTGTGCAATCATTAAATTACATTTATATCCATTCTTTCCTCCAACAAACCTCCAAGCTCACCCAGTGAATTTTATGACTGAGTGGTGATTTGAACCCTGACCTGCCAGGCTCCAGTTCAGCACTCTTATCACTACATGACATTGGCCCAATGGACATGCACACACCTGTTTTTTCCTTGCTAGCTATACATTTCTGAATGAAAATAAAATTCTCTGTTCCTGGAATGGTCCTGTAGACACTAGTGGAGATGTTCTAATAACCTCCAGCTCCCCACTGCAGCTTGCAAGTTCTCTGGGCAAATATCATCTCACAGTACCATAATACTAACCACTGTCCTTAGCAGTGTTGCAATCAGATGCAAAGTATGCTCAAGGGCCCCCAGATTCTTCTGTTGTTTGGCAAGATCATTGCTGTGCCAATTTCACTGATTCCTCCAGTCCAGATTAGCTCAGAGATGGCATGCCCTACCTAAAACATCTCAGACTGAAATAAGGACAGCCTTTTGTACTGGCTTTAGGGAAAGGATCATTGCCTTAGCATGCACGTACCCACTCATATCCTGCCCTTCATCACACATCTTCACCATAAATATGTAAAGGTAAAGGGACCCCTGACCATTAGGTCCAGTCGAGGAAGCGTACAGCTTCCAGGTCATGTGGCCAGCATGACAAAGCCGCTTCTGGCGAATCAGAGCAGCACACGGAAACGCCGTTTACCTTCCTTTTTATCTACTTGCACTTTGACGTGCTTTCGAACTGCTAGGTTGGCAGGAGCTGGGACCGAGCAATGGTAGCTCACCCCATCACAGGGATTCAAACCACCGACCTTCTGATCGGCAAGCCCTAGGCTCTGTGGTTTAACCCACAGCGCCACCCGTGTGCATCATATGTGCATCATATTTATTGGCAACATTAATCTATTGTTTGTTTGGTTTGTTTTTTTAAAGCAATAATATTTAATCTCACACGGTGGTACTTATTTATAAGAGCTTCATAGGCAGCAACCGTGTTGTTCATTTATGAAAATTACAACTGAAACTGGTACAATTGCATTAAGTTTGAGTGGAGATGTGGCAAAGTATCTTCAAGGGCACTAGTGGGTGGGACTTTTATTTAGAATAAAAATAGCTGCATGCAATTAATCACGTGGCAAACAGTTTTCCCTGCATGACAAGCCATAATGGCTAAACTGTTTATCTCTAGACACCTGTTGAAAGGTACAGCAGCCCTATCAGCACCTGGACAACCTATTTGCATGACTCTTGGAAATATGCCTTAATACTACTGTAGCATTTGCCATGCGTATCCCTGGCTGGATTCTCCATTCCAGTTCAGGAGCTGTGTGCACACATCATAGAATCATTGAGTTGGAAGAGACCACAAGGGCCATCCAGTCCAACCCCCTGCCAAGCAGGAAACACCATCAAAGCATTCTTGACATATGCCTGTCAAGCCTCTGCTTAAAGACCTCCAAAGAAGGAGACTCCACCACACTCTTTGGTAGCAAATTCCACTGCCGAACAGCTCTTACTGCCAGGAAATTCTTCCTAATGTTTAGGTGGAATCTTCTTTCTTGTAGTTTGAATCCATTGCTCCGTGTCCGCTTCTCTGGAGCAGCAGAAAACAATATTTCTCCCTCCTCTATATGACATCCTTTTATATATTTGAACCTATATATGTTCATATATATATAAGGATCCCTCTAAACAGAACTGAAATCCAGCTCCTTGGCTATTGTTGTTGTGGTTATTTAGTCGTGTCCGACTCTTCGTGACCCCATGGACCATAGCACGCCAGGCACTCCTGTCTTCCACTGCCTCCCACAGTTTGGTCAAACTCATGTTCGTAGCTTCGAGAACACTGTCCAACCATCTCGTCCTCTGTCGTCCCCTTCTCCTTGTGCCCTCCATCTTCTCCAACATCAGGGTCTTTTCCAGGGAGTCTTCTCTTCTCATGAGGTGGCCAAAGTATTGGAGCCTCAGCTTCAGGATCTGTCCTTCCAGTGAGCACTCAGGGCTGATTTCCTTCAGAACGGATAGGCTGTTTTAGGGGAGACTAAATTCAGTTCCCTTCTTCTCCAATCAGCTCTTAAAAGGGGGGGGGGAGGCCAATGCCAAGCATGGAAGCACAACTGCTCTTTGTCTGCTCAGGCAGCATGTTTTGCCACAGTGTGAACACGGCAACCACTATCATAGAATAATTTGTAAGATTTACTACAATTATCTCTGTTCCAGTTGGTTTAATATTTTGACTCTTTAAAGAGCCCCATGAATATACCACAGTGGGCTTTTTTGATTGGGACGGCAACAGTTTAGGCTAAACTCATCTCACCTCTAAGAGAGCACCACATTCCTTTTCCCAACAAAACCAGATTGGGGGGGGGGGGAATCAAAGTGGAGGAGGGAAGCTGACAACACTCATTAGAGTTCCAACTCCTTGAAAGAGCCATAAAATGGCAGCATTGCAAAATACAGTAGAAAACCCAGGCCATCTTTCACTCACAAATCATAAAATCGATTCAACGGAGAGCAAGATTTGTAGAAACAAACATAAGAAGAGGCCATAAAAGCCATACAACCGCTTTGCCTCACAGTGACTATATTCAAGATGTCTGGTTGAAGACTGACTTTCTTTCATAGTCAATCAGATAATAATAAGACCCCCTTTTAGAATTACAGAATAGTGAAATTCATCACCATAATTTAATTGTAGAAGGTTATTAAAGAGCACTTCGACTCCCCTCCTGCTCCGGCGCTGCTTTTGTATATTAAACTCAGACTAATCAAATTGCAGATTCCAAGAGTACGGTATTAGTCATCCCCCATCCCTTTTAATTTGTTTAATGGCTTCTCTGTGTTTGTGTGTGTGTAGTTGTGCAGCAGAGGCTCGCACCATGCCAATAAAAGAATGGATGGGAGAGCCAGTTTGCCTAAAAGAATAAAGCGTGCCTCCGTTCTAAGGTTACATTTGATGTCGGGCTAATTCATGGGATGTGTACTGCAGCCAGTGGCTTATTTCTGTTCAATAGTCTACAGACACTGGAGGAGTGAAGGGAGGCGGTGGGGATAAAGGAAGGGAATAATTTTTTTTTAAAAAAAGCCTGAATTTAGACTTGCTGCTCCAAAACCCCTTTTGTATTTTGCCAACTTATCCTGACTGAAGATGCGGTATTCTGCCAAGAAGTCAACTGCAAGAGAGGACAGAGAACAGAAAAGGATAAATTAGCCTAGTTAAAAAGCCTCCTTTCCCAGAATTTCTCCCCCTCGCTCAACACTTAGAAGAAAAACACCTGACTAGAGAGCACAATCCCCCAGGACTGTGCGTGGTCCCCATTCATTACAAATGGAGTTTGTACAGGAAACTATCCTAATAGTTTGTTCCCAGAAAGACTCAGTAAGACTGGCTACAGGAGAACCTTTCTAGTCCAGGTGTGGGACAGCTGTGAGCTTCCAGGTGTTGTTGGACTCCAGCTCCCACCAGTCCCAGCCAGCATGGCCAATAGGAAGGAGTGGCAGGAGTCGTAGGCCACCAACTTTATGTTTTTATTGTTGATGTGGGTTTCTTTCTGTTAAATTATTTCAAGATGTTTAATAGGAAATGATAAACGGAATAAATAAATGCAATGTAAATGATACAGAGGTGCCCCCAGCACCACTGCCCCCAGCACCACCCCCCGTTCAAATCTAGCAGCCAATTCTGCCAGGACTCCCCCAAAACACTGAAATGACTCCCGTGTGTGTGTGTGTAATGGTTCGTGTGTTAAGACTAGGGTCTGGGTGACCCTAGGGCAGTCATTGTCTCTTAGCCTACTGTCAGAGGTTATTACGGCTACTCCTGAGTAACGACTCTCCACAAACTTGTCTTTCAGAGTCTTTATTGGTGCACATTATTTACAGTGTGATGAGCTGTCAGTTTCATGTCTGCTATTCCGTGTCAGAATCCACTGCCCCTTTTCGCCCCTTAGACCAACATAAGAGCCTGGGGACAGCGAATCTCCTCCCTTTTCTCCTCCTCCTTAATCCCGGTGCCGGGGGAAAGGGTCTACGCTCCGTCTTTTCCCTCTCCCCCCTTTCCGTCTCTCTCTCTCTTCCCACCTGTGGAGCAGGGGCTCTTCCATGCTGCCGGAGCCCTGGCTCTCCCTCTCTGCTTCCTGACTAGCTCCTTCAGACCCTGCACTTCCATGGCTGCTTGGGGAGGAGCTGCTCCTGATGATAGGGGGAGATTCTCTATACTCTCTCCCCCTTACACCTACCTTACAGGGTTGCTATGAGAATAAAATGGGGAGCGGGGAGGAGAACTATGTATACCACCTTGAGCTGCAAAGAGGAAAGGTGGGGTATAAATGTAAAAATAAAATAATTAAATAAAAATGAACTTCTGTCACTGAAATGAGGCTGTGAAGTTGGGGTGGGGAAGCATTTGGGCTCAGCCCTACCTCCCCCCAACCCATGATACACAAATACTCTCTGTGGTTACCCAGTAGTGAGGAATATATAGCACTCTGCGTCTGCTCAGGATGATTTATATCTATTCATCCTAAATTCCATGGTTAAGCTCTGCTATTGGCCGTAGACTGAACCTTAGCGAGTACTGGCACTAAGTCAGCTCTGGCCTTCTTTTCTTCAAAGTTCCTACTTTATCTAACCAAACTTTGTGTGTGTGTCTGTCTGTATGTTTAATCCTTCTGATACTGGCTTTGGGTAAGACAATAGGAGAGCTTCTTGTGAGCTTCCCTTTCTTGAGCTACCCCCCGACAGCTGGCCAAAACTTCATCAAATGAAATCGATGCAAAAGGCCCTGACGACGCCAGTCTCCTCTGAAGAGAAATAGAAAAGCCCTTTGTCTCTCCAGAGACCAAGCCTTATCAGCCAGTTCTGTCACTCATCCTTCCTCTGCCCACTTTCAAATCCTGCTGGATTTATTGCAGATGTATCAAGCAATCCGGAAAATAATGGTACAAGCAAAGAGGCTAGTCGGCTATCGACTCCAAGCTCTGGACAATGCCAAAGGGAAATTATGGGAACAAAAGGTGCGCTGGGGTGACAAATGAAGAGAACGCTTTGGCCCCATTGAAGGTGCAAAGGCTTGGACAAAGCTAACACACTAATGCCAAACAGCTAGCTAGCGTCATTTGATTACATCTTAGTGCTTGATATGCACAGCCCCACACGCACACATGTAATTTGGGTTCCTTCTGCTGGTCCCTTCCAAATTGCTAAAAAGACACAGGTTGCTTGTGTGTGTGTGTGTGTGTGTGTGTGCGCGCGCACGCACGCACGCGTGCAGTGTACCATAAAACAATAATCATGATAATTACTTACATATAGAAAATACATATGAACACAGTATTTCCTCCATACCCTCGCAGCAGCACTTCAATTATTTAGATTGCTTGTGTGTTTGAAATGCACATGAGGCAATTAAATGTTGATAGCCACAATATTTTAATGCACTGCACACATCAACAAGTCCTCCACCCCCTGCCCATTTCTTTCACTTTGGTAATTATTTTGATTGCCCTTGCTTCCTTCCCCTACACTTCCTGGACTTCTGGGAGACTGCCGCTAAGTGAACATCACAACATAAATCTTGTATGACCATGTGACAGAACATGGGCCTCTTCTTAAATAATATTTCTAGGAAGACAACAGGTTGAGCAAGAAACGGAATCTCATATTTTATCTGGAGTGATCTTAAAAAGCACTAACTTGACATCAAGTTAAAAGAAAAGTTAAATTATATATTTTATGTTCAGGCAGGTTTTACTTCTTCTGGATTTTTTTTTGCATACCTTAAATTTTAAGAATTAACAGCTGACTCTCAACAGCATTCCCCACCCTTTTTACATTAATTTTACTAAATATGGATAACTTCTTAGTCATTGCTGTTCTCTTTCTCAAAAGCAGGTGGTGTTTTCTGAATGCATTTGTTTCAAAAATAGAAAATATCCAACTGTCTAAATTTTGTTCGGTGGAGAGGTGTGAAAGATGAAAGACCAAAATCGTGAACACAGTGGGTTTTCTAACCTCATTTCCACCCAGAATTGCAGCAGCAAGAACAAGGCTGTTTCTATAGTGTATCAAGGGATTTTGTGCATATGTGATGTCTCCCAGAGGCTTAAGGCATGTATACATCAGTCGTGTTCAGACTTGAGACACCTATTTCCACCTCGACTCATCTGCCATTTGTACACCTTGGCCACAGAACTCCAAAACATTGCAGAAGGTTTGGGGGCATATCCTCTCAGATAGCCACTCAATTCACATGCAATACTCAGCAGGTCCATTACCGGTAGGTATCCTTTCCCAGCTTTCTAAGCCAGGTAAGGGAACTGTCCAGCAATGTCAGCAGTCAGAGGGCCCAGGGCTGGACAGGACAGGAGCTGTCCAGAGACTGTTAGACTAGGAGCAAGTCTATGAAAACTGTTGCATCAGCAACTTCTCAGCACCAGCTGTGAATCAGTCTGGCTGTCTCCCTTTCTCAAGTACTCCAAAGTAAAACTCTGACATGGGATGCCTTGTGCTGTCAAGCAACCAAGCTTCAGTTCCAGGTTCACTACTATCAGTTTTCTTGAGGACTTGGTGATTGGCGGAGTCCAGAATTGTGAAATAACTTGTTAGGGCATATTAGGTCCCCCCAGAAGGGCTCCTTCTGAAAGGCACTCCTAGCCAGTGTGGCCACTTGAGCCTCCAGTGACAAAGTTAGAATCAGGAGCACCCCAAGGCTTCATGCTGCTGCATAATGCAAGCCAGGCCTGGAGGCAATGTGGATAAAAAAAGAATGCAGCCTTCTCTGCAAAGCAACCCAGTTTCACACCAAATAACTCCATCATGTGGAGGCAGTTTCAAGAGGCCATCACAAAGTGGCCATATGGTGGGAATCGGTCCTGAGCAAGTTGGTCTGATTTGAATTCATATTTCCGAGGCGCATTTTGAGCTCCTGTGACCCGTTCTAACAACAGTACACGAAAAGCCCTTTAAATCGGTTTTCTTACAGGCAGATAGGACAATGAATCTTTTTAGTAATGGATGCAAATGGTCACCCCAAATATTTGAAGACTCCAGCATAAAGCAGCCTTGTGGTTGTATATGTATCAGATTATGGAAGATCTGCCTCTTTATACTTGTTTTTTAAGGGATGGCAGCCTCTATTCAGCAGTGTTCTAGAGACAATCCTTTAAGCTGTGTCAAAATGCCAGTTATCCTCAGATGCCACCCAGATTTGAATAATTTAGAGAGAGACAAAAACCCCACAGAAAACAGGAGCCATCCTTTGACTAGTGTTGCTTTTGACAGGGCAGCGCCCCCACCCCTTCCTTCTTACTGAAGCTGCTTCATCTCTCTATCAGCTATGACAAGTGCCAATCAAACCTGCTGTTCTCTAAGCTTTGCGGGGGGGGGGAGAGAGAGAGAAAGAGAAAGAAACATGAAACATTTCCTAACAATTGCTGAAGGAAGATCCACTATTAGTGTGTGGTCTAGGATAGGTGGCTGGAGAAGGGGAGGGATCTCAGAGGGGACATTCAGGGAGGAGAAGAGGCAAAGCACGCCTCTCCCCCTTTTCACTTCTAATCTCTGACCCCCCTCCCATTTACCTCTTTACACATTTTAATCTCCTAGTTGCTCCAAATGATCCTAAACAAATTGTAGGTCAGCCTGGATTAGTTTCTTCATTCTTCGTAATTAGGACAACTATTCATACTTTTCAACATCTTCAGCAACAGCAGCTGAATGTCAGGAGAGATCCAGGAAATGTCTGCTGTATTTTGAGTTAAGCTTAGAGCCATCCCACAGCAGGCCTATCTTGGGGAAGGGTGAGGTGGGGGAGAGCACCAAAATGCAATGGAAAAAAACAGCCAGGATTCTGGTAACACAATCCGTACTGTCAACTCTGACCTTCAGACAAGTCTGTGCTCAACAGGATGCTGCATGCAGTGTTTACACGATGAGGCAAGGTCAGAATTGAAACCTAGGCTGAAGAGAAGCGTGCCTAACACCTTCACTTCCCAGCAATGCTTAAAAGTGCTTTTTTATTTTACAAAGAAATTTGGGCTTTGGCAGGGGAGAGAGGGCTGAAAGGTTTTGCAAAAGCATGCCCCACTCTCACTTTTTTGCTGGTGTGGATCCAAAATTATCATGTTTTTGTTTAAAATGATGACATTGTACAGCTGTTCACATTCTCTCTCTCTCTCTCTCTCTCTCTCTCTCTCATTCTCTGCAAGGTTGTCCCAATCCCATCCCAGTCTATTACATGTGCAACGTACATTAGAGTGGAAAGAAGAGCAAAGGCTTAAGAGCAGGTGAGTCATACATTCACTGCAACTTCTGCTTAGGGTTGTCATATTTCAAAAAGTAAAATTCCTGACACCTGCAAAGTTGTTTTTCCCCCTGACATTTTGCAAATTCGGCAAAAATTCCCCCGACGCCATTTTTACACCCAAAAACAAAGACATGTCAGGAGTTTTCCTGACGTATGGCAAGCCTACTTCTGCTTCCTCCTTAATGTGACACATTTGCCTGACTTTGCTGAATGCCTCAGAGAACCAGGATCAAAGATTAGAGCTTCACAGAGTTACGAGCAAGGATGACAAGCAGAGTAGATGCTTTAACCCATCTACAACTCACTGGTACATGTATCACATGGACTAGGGAGAGCGAAGGTAGAAGCCCTCTCCATCAGCCTGCTTGGGCCAACTGGTCTTTCCTCTCTCGGGGCACTTCCAGACAGTTGCTGTTTTCAGGTGGGATTCAATCACATACTGACAAATTCAGTTTCCACAACTAAAGCTGGTCCTCTGGCACAAGAAATCTGTTGCTCTCCCCCCACTCCAATAAAACCCCAGACTTTTTACAATAAGGAAAGGAAAAGGAAAATGCACTGGAAAGTGCGGGATAATGCACTGACCTGATATGAAGTAGTCTCTTATACTCCTATTAAAACAATTAGGGGGTTGAATGGATGTACCAATGTTTTAGGCTTTAGAAGTAGAGATACAGGAAGCACAACAGTGTTACCCGCGAGGAGAATTTTCCCAGCACAGGAGATATTTAAGCACACAGTTTCATGCTAGTTTCCCCAACATGTTCTTCTACAGGGCAGCCTGGAGTTATTCTCCTCCACAAAACACATGCAGAAATATAAAAATGGCAACATTTATCGGAGAGAGCCAAATTAAACATGTCATGTTGACAGAAACTGCTAATGCAAATTAGTCAACTACTTTATGTAATCCTGATGACAGATTAATGTTTCATACACACTTTAAAATGAATGGGTTACTGGGAACCTGAGAATCTTAAAAAAGAGATACCACTCTGGAACTCTAGTCTTTCACAAAAGACTTAACTAAAATCAATATTTATGTTTAAAGCAGTTGGCTGGTCTGATAAAGTAATTACTTTTTATTTGTTTTTAATGCAAAAGCCAAATGTCTCCTTTCAAGAAAAGAGCACCAGTATATGCTAATCCTTCCTTCCCCTACTTTTAACTTTGCCTCCTGCTTCCACCACCAGCGGGGGGCGGGGGGCTGCTTCGACCCTCCTTCACCTCCATGGCAGAAGGAGGAGAAGGAGTTGGCTACTGAAGCTGTGCCACGCTCAGCTCCACACTCAGCCTCCTGATTTTTTTTTGGGGGGGGGCATTGGGTCCCAATCCCCTCCTCCAAAATATTGGAGGGCCCAAAAGGGCTTGGGCCCCAGTAGTTGGCATCCCTGCCCTCAACCATTCTTCCAAGCCCCACTTGCAAAAAAAAACCACACCTACATTTCCCATAGACCACTTGCACCTTGCATTGGCACATCAGATGCTGAAGGGGCAAAGGAGAGGGACCTCCCTCCCATCCACTTCTGCTTGCTGCTGTCAGAGCACCCGCAGCAACCAAACAAATGGAGGGTGGGAGGGAAAGTGAAGAAGGTTCAGAAGACTTGAGGGAGAGACTTCTGGGGACTCATGGCAGTAGAGGGTGAGTTCAGCCCAAATTTGGATTGACTCAGAAATAAATCAAGGAGCTATTTTCCTGATTTTGGGAGTAATAGCTCCACAAGTTATTTAGCCAATCCAGTTTGAGCTGGGAGAGTTTGCCCTTTCGCTAGTTACCCGTACAGTAAATCACTCCTTAGATTTATTTATTTTTCTAAAATAAGATCTTCCAAGAAGCCTAAGCCAGGAGGATAAAAGCAAAGTACAGTTGGCGTACAAGGTATCCTAGCAGCAGGAAGGCTAATTGTTACGGCCTTGAGATGGCTGGGTTCACCATTTCAATCAAGTATCAGGAAAGGAAAGCACAACATGTGTAACTTGACACTGTCTGTAACCTTTTCAGACTACACACTTGAAAAACAAATATATGCATTATAAAAAACGCTTTTGAATCAGGTGCAAAGAAAGACACAGGTGATCACAAGTCCGGAAGAAACATCTGTTGCAAAATAAAATGAGGAGGCAGAAGAAATGGAGGGGGGAGTTCTTTTTTTAAAAAAAGTAATATTTAATGCACCGTCCACAGACTTCCAGTCATACAGTAAAATATGGAGCTCTTTTTAATCTGAATAGAAATTTAATCTCTTTGAATCTGCTAAGCAACGCAATTTGTCCAAGCAACCAGATACACAAAGCTCTAGGTATTTCTTCTGCTTTCATTGCTACAGAAAGAAGGCAGAAATCACAAGCAGACAAATGGTGTTAGTTTTGTAGCTGATTGTTCATTATTTAAAAACAAAAACATTAAAATTTAATGGTGGAGTCTCAAGAAAACAGAGAGCCCAGGTTGCCAGTTATACAATATACCAGCTCCAGAAGACCATCCACCTTCCTTAGAGCTTGGAAGATCTTTACTGCCCCATCAGTAGCAGCTAATTGAGGTCATCTCCTAGGACAGAGGTTTTCAACCTTTTTGAGTCCACGGCTCCCTTGACCAACTACATTCTTTCTGCAGCATCTACATTCTTTCTGCAGCATCCCTGTGGGGCTCAGGAGCCCAGTTATGTCACCCCTTGCCTCAATCATTTGAAGGCCACCAGAGGCAGTTCAGATTATATACTGTATTTGGTCCTCTTGGTTTTTCATAGGAAGTACTGAGGATTGTTGGGCAGGGAAAGAGGCTTGGTTATCTATCATCTATCTATCTGTCTATCTGTCTATCTATCTATCTATCTATCATCTATCCAATACACACATATATCCTGAGTTTGGCTGAGGGCTTTACAGCCTAATAATAGAAACTCGTCCTTCCTACTCTTGAAGCACCTCTACCTGGGGGTGGAAATTTGCATTAGCATTCAGGAATGTATCGACTGGGGGACAAGCTTGGTATGGCCAAGATTTCCCCCTTAGGAACACAAGAAGAGCCCTGCTAGACCAGACCAAAGGCCTATCAAGTCCAGCAGTCTGTTCTTCTGTGGCCAACCAGATGCCTATGGGAACCCACAAGCAGGACATGAATGCAACAGGCCTCTCTTTTTCCTGTTCTCCAGCAATTAGTATTCAGAAGCATACTCGCTCTGATACTTGGGGTCAAATATGTAGCCACCGATAGCCTTATCTTTCATGGATTTGCCTAATCCTCTTTCAAAGCTGTCCAAGTTGGCAGCCATCACTGCATTTGTGGAAGTGACTCCCATCGCCTATGTGTTGAGTGTGTGAAGAAGTACTTCCTTTTGTCTGTCCTGAATTTCCCACTTTTCAGCTTCATCAGATGACCCCACAGGTTCTAGCATTATGAAAAGGGGAGAAAACCACCTCCCTAGCCATTTTCGCCAGACTAAATATAATTGCATGCATATTGTCCCCTTTTGCACACCCTTTTTAATGCTAAAATACCCAGATGTTGTAACCTTTCCTCGCAGGGGAGTTGCTCCAGCTCTTGTATAAGTTGGCTTGCTCTTTTCCTTCCTCAGATTTTCCAATGGCAGCCAGGAATATATATATACAGTGGTACCTCTACTTAGGAATTTAATGCATTCCAAACGCACATTTGAAAGTAGAAAAAAATTGTAAGTCGAATCCCATAGGAATGCATTGGGAGAAAAAAATTGTAAGTAGAAAAAATCCTATCTAAAAATTTGTAAGTAGAAAAATCCTATCTAAACCGCATCCAAGATGGAGGACGGAGCTCCATTCGTAAGTAGAAACATTCGTAAGTAGAGGTACCACTGTATGCTTGCAGAATACAAGCTGCCTTAACTAGTAAGTGAATAAATTTTAAGTGTCTGCCGATGACAAATGAGTCAGATGAGCCATTCAACACAAGTAAGAAGTCACCCTGGTCATGGAGACAAAGGCAGCCAACATGAGCAGGCTGGGCCGTTGCTCCACAAGTCCTCATTTTTCCATCACCATCTATTGATACAAAGATTCACAGCTAGGTTGCCGAAGTGTTTGATTTTATGAACAATGATAATGTTTTGTGGCTGTCATAAACCTCAAAAGAAATAATGCATGTGTCCCATACAAGGCATAAAAAGTTATTCTTTTAACATGAATAGCTTACCATTGTACGATTACCCTCTTGATCACCTATTCCATTACTGGAATGAATATATGATGCCTTTCTTTCTTTCAAGAAGGCAGGTGCAAGTTGAAGGAGGGAGCCTGCCAATGAAGATGATGAATTGCTTTTGGATGCAGAGGACCAATGTTTAACATGAATGCAGTACATCTAGGAATCAGGATGATCTCACAGACATAAATTAACAGGAAAAACACATTTCTTTTTGTCTGCATTAAAGTGGGGGGGGGGAGAAATTCAAAACTTGACAATTCCAAATTTCCAAAATTTGTGTGTGTGTGCACACAACTATGTTACTTTGAATATGAATATTTAAGCAAGACTCTTTCCAACTTTTCTGAAAATTCTTTACACAATGGATTTGCATTCACCAGTACAGAACTTTTCATCTAAACTTTGGAATAGCCCTATGTTTTAGCACAACCAAGAAGTCAGTGACTAAAAGGCAGAATGGATTGATGCTTCCCTATATAAAATGAAGTAATGATGTACTTTGTTTCACATGGCACTACAGAAGGAGCTCACTGTTGTGACCCTGGTGTTTAGATTTCCTTTCTTCAGGGGATAAGGTCGAGGACTTGGAAGGGGAACTACATGTAGGTCCAGCACCAGAAGCACTTCCACAGTATAAGTAGTACCAGTTCCCCTCTTACCCGAGGATGTTGCATTGCCATCCTCTCACTCAAAGGACTCCATTGAAGAAGCCTCAGTACAGCCAGAGTCTCTTCCACTCCATCACAGTAAAAGACTGCAAGAGCTGGCTGTGCCCTTCTAATTGAAGAGGCACTTTTCAACTTTTCACTTGCAATAGGGACAGATCTTAAGTGCTACATATAGCTCTGTCCAAGGTTGCTGAAGCAACACCAGATCTCTGCTCTCCTACTTCATTCTGTTTTGCCTGCCTTCCACAGAGGTCAATGCTTGCACCAGAAAACGAAACATTCTCTCTTCCATTTAAATGAGTGTAAACTGGAGCACATATTGAGGGTTTTAGAGCGTAGGAAAACACAAACAAGATAACACAAGCGGTAACTAAGGCAGGAGAGCCAGGCTGCTGGTTTCTGTGGTTTGAGCACACAACCAAGGTACCCAGTTCAGGGGAAACATCATCATCATCATCAACATCATCATCATCATTATAATACAGCCCTATATCTGCAGGTCTCATAAAGCAGGATACTTGCAAGGTTGCTCTATTTGGTAAGTGGTTACTGTGATCCAGAACACTATTGCTCTCCTGGACATGTCATAGGTGAAGGCAGCTGAACAGAGAAATAGCTTGCTTTTACTGTTATACAACTCCTATGTGTCTTTGTTGCAGCCACATTCAGAATGCAAGCAGAGGAAGCTAACACTGCAAATGGTCCTGAATAAAGATCTAATTTCATAGTTAACCCCCTTTGAGAGACCTGCTTCCATAAGTAGGGGCTGCTGAAGATCATCCCGGCACCAAGCAATGAATTTCATTCTGTTCTTGACCTTCGTGCTGAAACCTCCAGCTCAAAAAGAAGATGGCTATTTGAACACTAATCATGGGGCAATTATTTATCTCCCTCTCATTTCCTAACAATTATGTCACCCATAGGAACAATATATAGAAAATTAGTGAAGAGTATTTGTGATCTTTTTAAAAAAAATCTAAGTATGGGAGGCCTGTCAAAAGCATTCAGTGTCAGGCCAAGACCCACTTAATCCCCACAGAAAGGGTGTTAAGTGGGGTTTTTAAGTGGGGCAGAGGGCCGTATGTGGGTTCTTTTGCCATTGCATGAATTTCACCTAATAAGATAACATATTATGATAATGGGTCCTTGGAGGATTCTGAAATGGGCAATAAAGTGATCAGAGACATTTTTACATTCATTTTTTTAATGCTTCTCCCATCCCCCACCCCACCCAATAACCCCACAGCTAATAAATCAAATTGGGAAAATGCAAGATTTTAATTTGAAAATTTTTGCTGATGAAGCCTAGTATGCTATTGACGATCAGGCATCTCCAAGTTCCAGAAAATAACCTCCAGCCATTTTTTCATTAAATACTAACTTGTCCCATTGATTTCAATGAAACTAAATTCAGCTAATTTAGTCTTGATGAGGGGTGAAAATTTAATTTAGTTTCTACCAAATTCACATTTTCAGAAACATTAAGCAAACGAAAATTGCCATCCTTAAAAATTTGCAATTCTCCAAATTTTGCAAGGCAGTTCTTTGGCCAAGTCACTGGCTATCGCTATACCAGGGTTATATATCTGTGATCTAATATCATCTGACATACATGAGAAAATCAAAGCACAAAGAGAAAATCAGCATGCATCTTTCAGCATGGATCTTTCATTAAAAGCAAAAGGTATCTTTATGTCTTTTGTTATCTACTGGCCCACAAAAGCTGTTGTGAACAAGTTTGGGTTTGGTACGGTAGTTGCTAGTGTCCCAAAATATGCAGAATCCCTTGTGCAAAGCTATTCAAAAGACTGCTTCTCGTCACCATGAACCACCTTGGAGGCTTTTGAAAGCAGAATGGTAGGGTACCAGATCTAATTAACAAACACCAGGCATAGCTGTAGCTCAGCAGCTGCCTTGTATGCAGTAGATCCTAGATTCAATCCCCAGCATCTCCAGGTAGGGTTGGAGAGATCCCTGTCCCAAACTCCTGGAGAGCTGCTGCCACTCAGTGTAGACAATACTGACAGCTTCCTTTATACCATAATCTTAACTGCTGCTCTTCTATCTTTTCAGAGGGTTAAAAAAAATCCACACAGATTCCTAAGTAAGGTTGATCATTTTCTACATAGCAGCTCTTCCCCTTGTTACACTTCCCTGGCCGCTGAGGAGCCTAACACTACAGGCCATGTTCAGAAAATTAACCATGGCATGAGCAAAGTCATCACCACCTCCTATGTTTAGCCACCCTCTCATTTAGATTGCTAGCCCATGCTGCCATTAGCATGATGCCAATCTTAACAGTAGGCTCAGAGCTTTTGGAGTAGGTATGGAGTTCTATCTCCACTGACAACCGTGAAGCCTATAAGGCTTGGCTTGGGAGAATAGCTGACAACCATGAAGTTCATGCAGCCAGTGAATTGTTACAGTGGAAATTTTATGATGCATCAGCAGGCTGTGCAAAATCTTGGCTGATATGGTCAACAACTGCACAACAAAAGGGGGACGCTTGGGGGCGGGGATAGAATAAAAAAGCCCACAGGGGAGCAAATCCAGCAGTTGATAAACTTATAACATTTTTGCCATGCATCTTTCAAAACTTGTGAAAGGAGCATTGGTTCCCCTCAAGGAATTGCAACTATTTGATTGCCCCAAGCAATCCCTTGGATTATTGTATATGACTCTGTCCAGGTGCAAACTTCTTTAGGAGGTTTTAAGAAAAGAAGGAAAACAAGAACCAGATCATAAACAGCATGCATAGGCTTAAATCATGTCCCTTAAAACTGGTGATATTCTTATATGCACTGCTAGCTGGGTTCTGAAATACTATTACTCCAGATATTAAGCTGCTTCTCTACAGGACATATCATTTTAAAATGGCATTAACAAATAATAATAGAGATTTGTCTATGTAATCCTTGTAAGGTGGGACATTGCAGTCCCTCCAAAACAGATGAGAAGGAGGGTGTAAACTGTGTGTGTGAGTGACCTAACTAGTCAGTTCGTGGCTAAGTAAAGATATGGTTTGGGAATTCCTGATTTATGTTCCAGTCACTATAGTACATTACACAATCTCTGTCTAGTTAAGTTATTGGCCATTTCAAGATCTTTAGGGCTAATAATTAATTCTGCAATCCTATCAGTGCTCTGCAATCCCACCTGTTGTTGAACACAATAGGACTCTTCTGATTAAATGGACATAGAATTGGGCTATAAGTCTGTCCTGAAGACCACCACATTTTGGGCCCAGTCTACACGCTTTCTGCATTTATCAAATTTCACTGTAACATATACACCCCTGATTTTCCTCTTGACTTATGGTTTGGATGGCCAGTCAGCATTGCCAAAAAAGAGGATCTGCATCATGAAGAAAGAGGGCACAAATTTGCCTATTTTAATTTATATGTTTGGACACAAATTTAGAAATGATTGTCATAGTTTAAATAGAAATATAGTCCTTACCAGAGCGGGGAAGACCCCAGGTAACCTGTTGTACTGTTCTGTCTGTTGAACAGGTGCTGAGAAATCCTGTTCCCCCAGCTCATGTTTCCTTATCTTTAAACTGGACTGGTCTCAAATTGAGGACACCCTTCTAGTTTGAAGGACAGTCAAAGGACACATGACCACTTTACTTATGGTTCGTTTGAGAACTGAGCGTACATTGCTTATATTGCAAGGTTACCTATGAGATTATCTACTCTCAGCTTGTTGTGCATGAAGCTTACGTAAGGAAGAATGTGTCATATTCATTCTGAAAAATCTTTAAATATGGCGTCTTTTGAGGAAATTGCCACCTTGGAATATTTAAGGCAGCTTTACGACCCTAAAGTCTAACAATCATCTGTGCTACATGTCTGTAAGAAACCTATGCTAGACTTTCCCCCATGGTTCAAATCTGCTGGGCTAACATATATACTTTGTAAAAAAAAAAAAAAATAGGGGGAGCTTTTTTTACAGCCAGGGTACAAAAGCCAGAGTATTAGACTTTATCTCATGGAACAAGATCATTAACTGGCAATGAAGGAGATGTCTCTCAAGCAAGTACGGTACTCACAACCCTTTCTTTATTAGAGTTTGGATTGTTTTTAGTAGCAATCACAATGGAAGGGTTAGAAAGGAGGATGCTGGCAATTCTGTCCGCCTTCCCATCTGGGTTAGCTACATGCTTGCAAAAAGAGAGAAAGTGAGAAACAAGGGGAGGGGGAGGTGGAAGGCTTCACCACACTAAATGAAAAGCAAACAATATGCATATCAGTATCCTAAGGAGTTGTACCACTCTGCTGGGAAAAAACAAGACAAAAGAATTATCTGACACAACAGTTCAAAGCATATTGCACCTGTCAAAACGTCTGTCATCTTCTATAGAAATGTGCCATTCCAAAAGGGGAGGGGGTGGTGGAAAGGGAAACTCGACCAAAGTCACGCAGAAACAACAGACCACTTTGTCTCCTTCCTGCAGCCAACTCTTCCATCTGAAAGCCATTTGACTCAATGCTAAAGAGTGCCTGGAAGGACGAGACAATAGGAAGGTCTCTTTCATTGTCAAGGACAGTTACACTTTGAAGATGATGCTCAAAAGGGGTTAAAATGGGTCAACAAGCAATTGTTGGCCCCATCCAAGGAAATTTGAACAGAACATTGTTAAAGTCACACATACAAAATCCTTCTAAAAGGATGCATCTTTTAAGCAAAGGGCAGTGTGGGAAGGGGAAGATCAACACACCATACTGATTTAGTCACAAGGAATAAATTAAGACCACCATTACAACCCCCACTGTAGATAGATTGATGAGGTGTTTTTGGTCTAGATGTGATTGCACTTAACGGTAGGCATTTGCACTGCAGGAGAAATAGGGTCATCATCCATTGAAAAGAGGAGATACACTTTCAGAATTTGGCCCAAGGTGGCCTTAACTTTTTCACTCCTTTTTCTTTTTTAAAATGCATGTTGGTGTTGCAATGGTCTGGTTCTTTTAAGATCTATGACGAACAATGAAAATGCACCATGCCTGTTTATAAATGCTAGTTCATTACAAAGGATTTCCTGTTTGTAGCAATGAACTCATTTCAAATCAATATGCTAAGTTTAAAAATGGTTCAATGTTAACAAAGCATTTTTAAAAATAAAAAAACAAACATTTCTGTGCAATCAGGCAAACTATTTTGGTGACTTCTTTGGAGAACCCCATTAATTTTATCTCTGCTCAGTACTGAGAACAACAAAGGTGATATGCTGAGTAGATAATATGCTGTTGCTGTAGTCTTGCTCAGCTCTAATTCATTTCATAGGGGTTACACAGGAGAATGTCCCAGCGGACTGAGCCCTAATGTAAGGTGATCATCAGCAGAAAAGAAAACACAGTTACAGATATTTTAACCACAATGACATTAACATTTTCACTGCTTTTTTTTTTAAAAAAAAAAGCAAGATAAGATCTACAAATATGTAAGTGGATCATTATAAGTGGCATCCACCATCCAGGGAGTCAGTATAGTGAGGTAGATTGAACGTATGCTGGACTAGATCTGGACAGGTATGGATTCAAATCCTCACACACTGAGGCAGCATTTGGATGTTTCACTCTCCATGAATTGAAATTAACAAAAAGGGTTGCTGTGAGGATAACTCAGTAAGGGCCTGCTTTCCTCAGTTCCTTGGACAAAGGGTGGAATAAACATACCCAAATCCCTTTTGTAATAAACAAATGGAATGGAATGGACATGTGGTACCTTGGTTTATGAACACAATTGGTTCCGGAAGTCTGTTCATAAACTGAAGCATTCATAAACTGAAGCGATCTTTCCCACTGAAAGTAATGGAAAGTGGATTAATCTGTTCCAGACGGTCCGCGGAGTACTTAAACTGAAGTGTTCATAAACTGAAGCGAACTTTCCCATTGAAAGTAATGGAAAGTGGATTAATCCGTTCCAGACGGGTCCGCAGAGTACTCAACCTGAAGCGTACTTAACCCGAAGCATGGGTGTAATTGGTTCCGGAAGTCTGTTCATAAACTGAAGCATTCATAAACTGAAGTGAACTTTCCCATTGAAAGTAATGGAACGTGAATTAATCCGTTCCAGATGGGTCCACGGCGTTCGTAAACCGAAAATTCATAAACCAAGGTATTCGTAAACCGAGGTTCCACTGTACATGTTTCTATGCATCTTTGGTTAGTTCATGACAACTTAAATATCCAAAAAGTAAAGGTAGCTGTGCTGGCCCTTGAGAAAATTCCAGAATCCATTTAAGGGCAACGCCTTTGTTAGAAGAACCAAAATATCACAGAATTGCTTGCAAGTTCTCCAGAAAGCTTCAGAAAGCTAGATTGAGCAATTGTTTTTTGTGGGGAGGGATTATTTTGGCTGATATCAAAACTGTGGAGTCGGTGGCTGTATCCTGTCCTCTTTGTTCTATTTATTATCTAGCTAGCCTGAAGAATAATTCTGGACAGTTCAAACGTTTGTGCACTATATTGTGATACTTTGCTTCAAAAATGTTTTGCCCTAATGCCTATTTTTAATATCCAGTGCATCTTACATACACAGCCTTGACCCCATGTTGCCTCATAGCCTCTTAAGTATACCATCCATGCACTAACTTAATAAAAAAAAAAATCTCAGTTTTGTGTAATGTTTTTTGGTTGCCCAAAGCACTTTACACCACACACAATCTCAACAAACCCCACAAGATAATGCAAGTTAGTAATATTACCTCCATATTGCAGCTGGAAAACCGAGGCTGATGTTCAAGAACTTTGGAGGGGGGGTTGTGGCAGAAACAGAAATTTCTCTTCCCTCCACGTATACTACAGTATGTGCATTTTTGCACTCTTTCATTTGTCAATTCCCAGTGATTGATCTGTCATTTTTTTCACCAAGAGTAGTACTTTTAGTGAAGTGCAATTGTGGGTCTATGCACCATGCTGCTATGGAACTGTGCATTCTATACTTTTCCTTTTAACATAAAGAAGGTATAGAAATGAGCATAAGAAAATGCCAAATTGTCCAAAAATATTTATGACATTATGTCCAGGTGAATTCATTTCAGTGCCTAGACACTTACAAATCATGGATAATGTCTCACCTAGTGCTAAATTATCTGCTCCATTCAGGAACTTAATGTTTGCTTTAGTTTGTGTGTTTTTTGCTGATAACATAGAGAGTGGCCCGATGCCACAGCACATTAGAAAGCTCTTTTTTTCTGAGGCATTCATTTCCCTATCTTCACTACAAAACAGGCACATGCTAATTTTCTGAGAGTGAAATGATGGTTTGGAAAGTAGCTCAAGACTTAAGCATCCAGTGACCTCAACCCAAAATGCTGAAGTTATCTGGAGTCCAGTCCAGCCAGTGAGAAACCACTCTTAAGTCCCACCGATTTCAAGGGGGTGAACTGAGCAGGTGCTTAGATCCCTCCTATTGAAATTGCAGGAATTTAAAAGTCCTTAATTTAAACTGGATTGTGCCTGCAATGTTTTCCAGTTTACCTTGTTATCTGAAAATGCTAATACACCCAGAGAAACAAATCAAGGCTGGTTGCCTGGTGTGTTATTTATAGAATGCCATGTGCTGCAAGGCCTGAGAAAGCTAAAATGAGCTCGCAGGAGCTAGAAGGCCTTAGAACGTATAGGAATATAGGAAGCTGTCTTATGCAGTCAGACCACACTGACTAGCACAACTCCCCAGCATTTCAGACGCAATACTTTCACAGTCCTATGAGGATATGTCAAGGGACTAAATAGGGAACTTCTGCATGTTCACTTAGTATTAGGAATTTTAACATACAATCATTTGTCAATGTAACAGGGATCCTGCTTGCTGGGTTTTAAACCCAAATTATTAATCTGACTTCCTTAGGAATAACTTTGTAACTATTAAAAACAGTGGAAATATAAAATATGCAATGACTTGTGATAGATACAGATGATATAAAGATAAGATATAAATATAGAAATATCCTTGTCCAGTTAGTTAAGATTTGTTTCACAATAAACTGCCATCAAATTTTCTCAATGTACAATGCCCAAGTTTAAATCTTACAACCACCACCATCACACTCTAATTAAAGTTACAGGTAGGTAGCCGTGTTGGTCTGAGTCGAAGCAAAATAAAAAAATTCCTTCAGTAGCACCTTAAAGACCAACTAAGTTTATATTTTGGTATGAGCTTTCGTGTGCATGCACGAAAAGAAGTGTGCATGCACACGAAAGCTCATACCAAAATATAAACTTAGTTGGTCTTTAAGGTGCTACTGAAGGAATTTTTTTATTTTACTCTAATTAAAGTCATTTTTTTTTAAAAAAAATTATTTCTTCACTTCAGCTCTTGATTATGATATTTAATCCCATTTGAAACCGTTATAGCCTGAAAGGACCTCTCAATTTGAGAACATGTTAAAGAAATAGGGATTTCCATCTAGTGACAACACTTCAGCATTTTTTTTAAAAAACAATCCATATTGCAACATGGCACGCGATACATCAAATTACCATTGTAAAGTGCAAATTCTTTGCAACACTGGAAGCCATCACTGAACAAAAATACTACTAGAAGAGTTTTCAAAAGGAACATTTTTGGCTAGGAAAGAAACTTTTGACATTATTTATTAGGTTCAAAAATGCTTAACAAAAGCCCAACAATGGTCCTGTGGAAACCACTACATCTGAGGCACTTTCTCTTGTTAGAGGCCGGCATTGATTTGAGGATGGCCAGCATGAGTGGAACAATTCCCTCACACCAGTCAATGCAAGTGGGCATTCAGACACAAACAAGCACAAGCCTGTGAACAAGCCATATGGAAACATTGGGGGGATGGGGGGGCAAGGGGAGGGGGGACGAAGTAAACATTTATTAACCTCTTTGTGCCGAGATCGGCGGAAGGACAGGCCAGGAGTGAAGGAGACGGTCATGCCAAATTTCCACGAAAGACAGGGGTTTGCCCCGAGCATTTTTTCATAGAATATGGTGGAGCATGGAGAATGTTTGCAGTGCCATGGTAACTGAAGCTCTCCGGATTGTGGTTTGGAAGACCGCTGGAGAAGCACCTTCCTTCCCAGAGAAAGTCTTTAGAGAAGGGTTGGTAGGAAGTTTGCTTCAGGCTTGGCTCTTGAAGAAACTCTTGCAGGCATGGGAGACGAGCTCAAGGCAGAAAAAGAGTCATTCCTCGTGACCAGTGCTTTTGTTCTAAAAAAATGTTTAGTGGTACTCTCATTTTCCTACTCATATTGAAATACTGCCCCTCAATGAGGCCAAACTTAGATTCACAAAATGTTTAGGGGTATGCGTACCCCTGCGTACCCCCAGAAAAAAAGCACTGCTCGTGACTGAGGAAAGCACTAGAGAAGCTTCAAAAAAAAACCTAGAGATAATGTACTCTGCACATGTACTTCTATATCTGAAAGAACATACACATACTAAAAACGAGGGAACATGTGGGATTTTTACGCACATAAGTCTGTTTAAAAATGCAGTTAAGGAAATGATGTGGTTAGGGAGTTGTGTATGACAAAATTAAGAAATGCTTGGGAAAAGTGTTAGGGGGTCGTCAGCTGGCAATTGTTAGTGGACCTTCAGCCTTAAATGTTTAGGTAGAGGCTGCATCCTTCTGGCTCACAGAAAACCCCTTAAAGTGGGAGCTCATATTCCTTGGACAAAAATTCTGATCTGAGTCTGAAGCAGAACTAGAATTTAGGAACATAGTAAGCTGCCATATGCAGTCAGATCATTGGTCCATCTAGCTGAATACTGCCTACACTGACTGGCAATGGCTATCTAGTGTTCTAGTTTTGTATGTATTAAAAACCCATATAAAAGCAGCTCACCTTATATGGTATTTTAGCCTACACACTTTATGCTTGGTAGTACAACCTTTTGTGATTATCTGCGCTCTGGCCCTTGCCAAAAGGGGATATATTAGCCCCCTAGTCAGTGATGAACACAGAAGCACACTTTTATCTGCATTGATAGTGACCAATGGAGCACAGTGGGATGAGCCTGTTTACCTGGCATACCAAAACAGAGGTCACTGCCAGTAACTGAGAGGGGTAAGGCTGTGGGGAGGTCAGTACAGTTTCAGCACAGCATTAGGAGTGTCAGCTTGACTCTGCCACTATGCCAGCACCATGCCAATCTCCTTGCCACCTTGACTCCCCATCTCGGTTACTGGCAGCAACTTCCACATTGGGAAACTGGGAAAGTAATGCCACGCCACCCCACCAGCAGGTGCTGATTTGTGTGCCAATATGTGTACCTGTAGGATGGACAGTAAGTTGTGTGTCTATGTTGTACCAAAGTTCATGGGGCTTCCTTCTATGTGACTGGACTTGTGAATGAGGCATAAGAACACAATACATCAATATTAGTTAAATACCTGATCAATCAATGGTTTTGTATTTTAGCTGTTTCCATTCTATCTGCAAGCTGCCTTGCACCCCAATCTGGGGAAAAGGCTTGTAGTTGTTGTTGTTTAGTCGTTTAATATTCTTACAACAATCTGTTTACCTCTCAAAGGTGATTGGCTACTTACAGTTGAGGATGGCCTACAGAAATTTTTTGAATGGCTTCAGCCTCTAAAAATAATGAAGTTGTACTGCTTTGTATCCTGGCTGAATCGAGACATTCTACATTTCTGTCTGTGTTTAGTCTATAGCAGTTTCAGTGTCTCCTGCTTTCTCCTTAATGTGTACACAGGTGGTCTCCAGGTTGATAGGTAGGTGAGGATATGCCAGTGCTCCCATTCCAACCATCTCTTCCCCACTGGAGACAGAACTTGGTGGTGGCATTTTTGGAACATCATATGCGCAAGTAGATTGGTTCTCACTGGCTGCACCTGTCCTCTTCTAAAATTGGCTGAAGAACACAAATAAACAGGAGCAAAATTAGAAGAACACCAGATGCTTTGCTAAGTCCTACCTGTTGCATCTGGACTTTTAAGTCTCCAATATATAGTTCCAAACTTGAATGCACATACAAAATCAGACCTAAAGAAAGAAATAGAGTTGCTAGAGCAATTAAAGCAAAGGCTGCCCATAGTATTTTTCACTGAGATATTCCAAGTTTACAGCATCTAACAAAATAAGTACATGTATGATAATTTTGTAGATACTTAATAGAATATAAAGCTTAATAAAATAATAATCTGCCTCATTTTATTAATCTATTAATTCAAAAAGTCCTTTGCTGCACTCTAGATCCAAGTAAAACATATCCTACAAGAAAGCAGAAAAGAAGAAAAAGCTTTGAAAGCCTTGTTGATCCGGAAGACTACATAATTTTAATGAAAATTTGCACAATATGATTGAGGCCTACCTACAACTCTCAGCCGCTGTTTTATAATTTTCTGTATTATGATTTGGTGGTTATTAATGTGCCTTAATGCACAGGGACCCAGGAGGCGCTGTGGGCTAAACCACTGAGCCTAGGGCTTGCTGATCAGAAGGTCGGTGGTTCGAATCCCTGTGACGGGGTGAGCTCCCGTTGCTTGGTCCCAGCTCCTGCCAACCTAGCAGTTCGAAAGCACGTCAAAATGCAAGTAGATAAACAGGAAGGTAAACAGTGTTTCCATGTGCTGCTCTGGTTTGCCAGAAGCGGCTTTGTCATGCTGGCCACATGAACTGGAAGCTATACGCCGGCTCCCTCTGCCAATAATGCGAGATGAGTGCGCAACCCCAGAGTCGGTCACGACTGGACCTAATGGTCAGGGGTCCCTTTACCTTTAATGCACAGTACTGTGTTTTGACTATGTCCTAAAAGGCAATGCAAAATACCATAAATAAATAAATATAAATAAATAAATATTGTGGACTTTCCTAAAGATGTGTACCAAATGTATTCTGTCTTAATCTCAAATTTTGGCTAGGATTCAGACTTAGTCATGCTTACAGTACATCCAGTGAAATAAATAGGACTGTGAGAGGGATGCCATACGTCCAGAATTTATCGGACATATCCAGAATACTGCAGTCGGAAGCAGTGTCCAAGCAGAAATTGCTAAAATATCCTGGAAAATCTGGACTTTGGCCAAAAAACAACAATTTTTCTGTCCGGATTTTCCCTGTTTGAAATATGACAACTCCAGACTATGATCAACTTCAGTAGGTCTACTCTAAGCATGGCGAGCAGAGCAATCCTATGGGGAACTTGAAGCAGCAGGATGGAGTAGAATGGCAGAGCTACTGGCATATCCAAAGTCCTGCCATTCATGCTGCGCAGGGTGAAAAGTGGTGGTAAGATTTCCCCTCTCCCCCTCTTTTGTGTTGCACAGGCAGCACAGAAATCCTAAATGGGACTGCGGAGAAGTGCAGTACATCCAAATCCCTGATACGCATGACAACCAGGAAAGAAAGTGGGCAGATTTTTCTTTTTTGTTGTTGTTGTGCCAGGTCAAAGCTGGACTCCTCCCAGGGAAATGCAGCAGCTTTGTATCTGGTGGGACTATGCTGACTCTGATCCACTTCCACTTGTGTACTGATCCATTTCAGCACCCTGTGTTCTCTACTGCCAACCAAAACTGTGCCCCAGAAGCTTCCCAAGAGCCTGTTACCATCAGGGATGTCTGCAGAGGAGTCGCCTCCACTGGCAGAGCCCAGCAGAGGGACACCTCCGCCTTATGCTAACCCTCTCCAGCAGCACTGTTCAGGGAATAAAGACTGTGGTGTATATCTGGCTCCAGTTCATTAACAAAACAAATATACTAGTTCCTGGAATAAATAAGAACATTTTCCCTATGAATTTTCTCAAATCCACTTAATGGTGATCCTATGCACATTTATGTGGAAGCAACTAGGCTGCACAGAGGACAAGGGGCTTTGAAAATGCTGTCATAGTTGAACTGTTATATTCAGAGAGTTTTTAAACAATATTAATTAATGCCACCACATATATGATTCACATTATCACCACCAGAAGCTGTGGAGCATACCTTAGAAGCACTATAATACTTGTTAGATAGGATTGGCTTAAGCTGGAAATATTAGCTTATTTGCACTTAATGCTAACACAGATCTATAGTAGGGAACTAACAGTAAAATGCAATATCATTCTTAATAATTATGTCACTTATCTGATTACTTTGCACAGATGGAGCTGCAATCTCAACTGCTCGTTAGAAGTAGTAGTTTGCCTAAACAGTAAAGCCTTTCAAAATACATCTGAGAGTGCTATTCTTGAAGTCAAATAATACACTGTGTAAAAAGAGAGCAGGAGCATCTATGCTTGATTAATTAGGTTGTAAGTATTGTTCAAGTACTAAACAATATTTCTAAAGATTTCAATAGTTCAAAGATTGCCCTATGGCAGTCTGGCCAATACATCTTCCAGCACAAACTGTTCGCAAGCATTTTTCTTCCCAATATGTTGCCTTTGGTTGGTGCGACATTGTTTGAGTACACTTCTATTTGGGTCAAAGTGGTTTTCTTCATGTCACAGCAGTGGTGCTGCATACAGCACTTCGACCATACATCTTCCATGTCATTTCAGTCAAAGGCACTTGATGCTTCCCGGTGACCAATCTGGAATGGTCCAGCATTCTAACAGAGGGTCATATTGGCAAATCAAGCTTTTTTAAAAAAAAATAGAAGGAAAGAAAAAAGACAGGCATTGTTCGAAACTAACAAAAGGACCATTCTGAATATTAACATGTGGCCTTGGGTAAAAGGTCACCTTTATGGCACATTCATCATATCTCAGGCCCAGGGTGAGGAAAAGCATCTTACAAATTCTGTCAAAAACAACCATTGTCAAAATAAGTGTTGAAAGCTGACAGCTGACGAGAGCATAATACACTACTCTGAGTAATGATTTTCTTTCCTCTCTTTTAAAAATCCTCCCTGACACCCTTTGAAACTGCAACGAATTGTTCCGAGGGTGAACTTTAAGACAAAGGAGCTATTCCTTGCTTTTTGCTGGTGGGGAGTTCTTTTAATTACGCTGTCCAATTATCAAATTAATTTAATAATATGCCATAATTAGGCCAAGCAGTTTTGCCCTATCCAGAGGGAAGGACTCCAGCAAATCTAACCTCAGCAATGCAGTCAACTATGTGCAAACACACAGAGAGAATGTCATGCCAGTTTGAGTACCGGTAGTAAATGAAAAGCACAAAACAAGGGTATTCAACTAAGTTTTATTCAGAGTACACCCAGTTAATGGACCTAACTTAGCCATTTCATTCATTTCAGTGGGTCTACTCTGAGTAGAATCTAGCTACATTATCACCCACAGAGTAGGAGCATGAGTAGCCATTCCTTGGTGTGAACAAGACAGTTGCCTCTGTTAAAGGTGCAGAAAGGACAAAATACATACAAAATACACCCAGCTTTTAAAGAAAGCAATAATGTAGTTAAATCACCCTCACTTGCAACACATTTGTATAAAACTTAAATATCCCCACTCAGCGACAAAGACAGGAAGCATATTGGGTGACCTTGGTCTGGACATTAAATCTCAAACTAACAGACCACACAATGTTGTCGTGAGGGCAAAATGGGGTAAGGAGCCATGTCCTCAGTTCATCGGATAAAGGGTGGGATAAAAATTAATAAATACAGAAATATAACAAGGACACTGATTGTTATTGCAAATCAATGTTGTTGTTTGTATTCATGGACATAGGAGATGGGATGTACAGTAAAGATATGGCTGAAACTGGCTATACAAAGCCATTTCAATAGTCACATTTAATTACAAGGGAAACAATTAATGCTATTGGAATGGAAAAGTCAGTGTAAAGTTTACAAAAATGTACTCTTATCTGGCCTTTGGAACATGCCCCAGGCCACACCTCTCACTGGTTCTGCTTTGCACCATTCAAGGGTCATTCAAAGAAGGTTCAGCAGAGATGATGAGAGAGGAGGTATCAGGGAGTCTAACAGCCCCTAGCAGAGATACGCCAGTGGGCTTCACGAAAGGGGTTTGCGAATTTTGATAGCATTAGCAACAGATCTATTGGTCAGAATCAGGTCATTGGCAGTTTCCTATAACAGGGAGATGGCATGGGCAATTTTTTAAAAAGTAGTTTGGGAACTAGAAGTCATGGCAGTATGATCTCCCCACACCCCGGAATGTAGTGGGGTGGGAGCGCAGAGAGATCAAGTTGCAGGTGCAAGATGGTTCCCCATCACACTTCTTGAAAGACATTTTTCTCTCAGTGTTGCTCCAAGATCAGAAGTAACTCCCATGTTGAGGGAGCAGGCAATGGTTGAAATCTCAGAAGAATAAATGCAGGTGGAGGAACAGTTGAGCACCTACTGCTGTCAGGCTTCAGCCCCACCCATACCTGGAACATGGGATCTCCTTGGAGGTCCAGAGGGAGCTGTCAGAAGAACCAGACATTGCCACCCCAGGACCAGGTGTTTTACCACTAGTCAGCTAGGTTCTGGATCCCTTCTTCATTACTTCCAGAGTCACAGGAATCAAGGATGGCCCAAAACCTTTTGGCACCTGAGGTGAACCACAAAATGGTGGCCCTCCCACCAAGGAACAAGGGTGATATTGACCATACTAGGTTTGGGACAGAGGGAGTGTGAGTAAACACCTGCTCAGATCAAGGCCTGGCTGCCAGCCAGGAACAGGCAGAGCCTCCAGCTCCTATACAGTTTCACTTTCTTCACTCTCAATCACAGCCTTCCCGAATTGGGGCAATGGACTATGGACATCTGCTCATGGTGCATTTGAAATTGCACCACACACACCATTCTCCCAGACCTTCCCTTATAGAAAATTTATGCAACCAGAATTCTGACCAGGGATGCACACGCAACCATGTGTTCACCTCAGAAAGTGTTTGTGTGTGCTCCACATGAGCTTACAGACTTTCTCAGGGCAGGAGAAGGAAAGACAGAAACAGCAGGGTGGTGGATTCTTGCACCACCCATTCTTGCATGGGGAAGGGACTGGGAACACCATATTCCCTGGTGAGAAATGAATGTGAATAGTGTAAATAGCCACTTCCACTTTCTTCCAAGAGCACAAGAAGAACCCAGGAATCCCACCACCTGAACGCAACAGCACTCTCCCCACCTGTGAGGAGTATTAAGCTGGTATTAAGAGGAATACTGCCTCTGACAGCGGAGGTAGAACATAGCCGTCATGGTGACTAGTAGCCACTGATAGCTTCATGAATTTGTCCAATCCTCTTTTAAAGCAGTCCACATTGGGGGCAGTCACTACTTTTGATGTGAATTCCATTGTCTAGCTTTTGTTTGTCTTGAATCTTCCAGTGTTCAGTTTCATTGGATTTCCCAAAGTTCTAGTATTCTTAGCGAGGGAGAAAAACTTTTCTATAGTTTCTTTCTCCAGACCATGCATAATTCTGTATACCTCTATCATGTTCCTTCTTACTCATCTTTTCTCCAAACTAAACAGCCCCATGGAAAGTCTACAGGCCCTGGAATGGGCAGGTGAAGGGAATGGTGGTGGTGGAGGAAGGTGCTTGAAGACACAAACCTACTTGCAAGAAGTCAAAGAGGGGCATCTGTTGTTGCTTTTTTTCAATTTCTCATGACTTCTCTGATTCTGACACATGTTTCATATCACCATCTCTACTTGTCCTTCTTTCTTCTTTTTTCTTCTTTGGCGATCACTCACAGCCAAGTAAGATTGTCTTCCATAAACACGGATTTAACAATGAGTCCGTAGGTGACTGTGGTGGTCCATTCTGGATCCACATGTCCTTCCACAGTGGGGACATTGGATTCTGGGTGGGAGTTGTTCACGTTGTGGAACATACTACACTTAACATGGAAAAAAGGGTGCTTGTTTTCCTTTGATGAATATCTATATTTTTGCTCAGGGTGGTCTGGAAAGGGTGGGACTAAAAATCTTTTAACCCGTATTACCACTGTCAACCATGCTTAATTAAAATTTCATTCACTTTCCATGTAAAGCCTGAATTAATTTGATTCACTTTTACAGAAACAAGAAGTCCAGAAAAAGATCTTCCTTGCAGCTTTCTCCTTCTTCTACGCTTGTCAGTCTTGAGAACAATGTTAAATCCAGATAGCATGCAAGTTGCAGGTGCAGATGATGTTCTGGTCCTGTTGATTGTTACCCTTACTTCTTAAACTCTATTGTGGATGGTGGGAGGGGAAAACAGGAAGGAGGGGTACACTTCTCCCCACCAGCTTGAACATTCTGAATCTAAAACAGCTCTTATCTTAACTTGCCTATGTGCGATTTACAAACGGGAAGAGAACAAATAGCAAGTAATTTAAATTTAAATTTAAAACCTCCTCTGTTTTCTTATCCCTTATCAAACTGCCAGCATTTTCCCCTCTAACAATGAGCTGAGTGTCACTGGTATAGCACAACCCCACCCCCACCCCACACATCCAACACACACACACCAACCACAAACCAAGTAATCTCTTTCATCTAAAACCCCTGATCCCTTTAATAAACAAAATACGAAAAAGGCAGTCAAAATTACGCCCTGCTTTATGAAAGAAGCAGGGAAATCCTGGGAGTACAATCCCCTGCTTGTTATTTTCCACAGGCCATGTGACCCAAAGTCATTCTGAAGGATAAAAAGGCAAGGGCAGCCACCAGATCCCTGCCATGATTTTTCCACAATTCCCAGCCTTAGTCCATCTGTTATTCAGAAACCAAATGAATGGCATGTGTCAAGAGAGTCATCGCTGTGCAAACTGCTCAAAGAACAGCCAGCCAACTTCCTTTTGCTTCCATGGCTTCAGCAATTGTTGCTGAGCCGGCCACCATATGGTGAATAATTAGTTTTTCGACCCCACTCTAGAAAAACGCTCATTCCATTGCCAGGCCTATGTGCATTAATGAACAGCAGATGACGAATGCCTGTACATTAACAAAAGTTTGGCTTAAAAAAAAAATCAGCAGCAGCTCATAGCCCAATCAAGTGACTGAGAGTACCAAAATAATTGTATTTTAGGGGTTGGGGGCAATACTAAAGCCACCCCTATTATATTTATCTTTTTTAGAAAAAACAAAAAAACAGCTCTGTTGATGAGCCTGCATCATTCTCTAACCTAGAAATGTTGAAACCAATATCCACCAAAGGACTGACAACATAAAGTTCAGAAACCAATTATTTCTGGGTTTGAGATTTGTTTAGCTGCACTGTGTAGATACAGTGTGTAAGCATAAGGAGAGTCCTGCTGGTTCAGACCAAAGCTCCATGAATCCAGAGTCTTCATTCACACTTCCTCTGGGAAGTCTGCTAGCGAAGCATGTACAGCCCTTCCTCATTGTTGCTCGCCAACAACTGGCAATCAGTGGCACTGCTCAGCCAAAATCTTCATCTCTCCTCATCACAGCAGCACTACATCATCATATAATGTTGTTCCGTGAAACTGAGGATCCTGGATAACAGCATGGCTGGTTGGCTGGCAGAGTGAATGGGAACACATTCTGCACTGCAATATTGTGCTGAGGGTCCCACTTGTCAATACTATTATCCTTCATCATTATTGTATGTTATATAGTCTAGCAAGTTCCAGAGGTTCTCCTGGCTCTCCAGAGCAGAACTGAGGGCACAACCCAATGAGTTTATATTTCAGACTGAAACCACTGTTGTGGAATCATCTTACTAAATACAAATGACAGCATCCAAAAATTAATGTATATGTCTTCAGAGGACACAGATTCTGTTGTCTTTGAAGAAAAACAGTGAAACTTGCTGTGTTCTGTGACCAGTGGGGACTTTACATCATCAATGTCTCAGACTCCACTTTATGAGCTTGTTACTGGTGGTTTGCACACCACATTTCCCAGCATAGAGGCAATTCTTGAACATTTTTAAACATTGCTCATATCAAATAATTTTATTAACCACGAAATTTGGGATCCCCTCCAAACTGGTGCCAAGGTTTTGTATTGGTTTTGTACCACAAACCCCGTATTTTGTACCACCCTAATAAAGCTACGATGCAACTGGTGAAAGTTCATTCAACAGCCTTAAAAGAATAAAAAAATTACTTGCATTCTACCATATATGGTCAAGGGAATTTAGCGAGTTCAGCAACCTTAGTGATTAAAGGTTCTGCATTGCGAGATGTACATAAATTATGACAAGTTAATCAACAATTCTGCATGAAGGAAATGCCAAAAACACAGGCCATTTTCAGACATACTCATGTTCTATATAGGTGAATGGTTAGGGGGGGGGGAAGGGTTGTGCCCAATGGACCATAAATCCACCACTGGTTAGAGGACAGAGTTCTCTCTATACAGTATATATATATATCTCACATAGTCTCTAGCCTGTGGCCCTAAACCAGTCAGCAGCTTCAGGTGCAGTGAAGGATGCTATCCTGCCACTAGTGCTGAAATAAGATTCAACTGCCATTCCATTCAGCTTCTGTATGTGAAGCAGAGAGGAACTGCCATCTTACCTTCCACCAGCAAATAGAATTGGCTAGCGCTGGATGAGGCTGCACTGTATTATTCAGCCCATCACTCTACAAATTACGTTTCAACATTTGCTTCTGGAGAATATAAAAAATGGGGAGTTTTGAAATGAAATTAATTTTAGAAAACGTGTGTCAGGAAAAACATTTTCTAAATACCCACTGGGTGCTATCTAGTCAATACACAATGCCATTCAAATGTAAAAAAAAATATTCATCAAGTAAATGTAGTAAACAAAAAAGATCTCTACAAAGCATGATATTAAGACATTCCTAAGGCCTTTCTTGAATAGCTATTGATATCTTTTTTAAAAATGCAAAAAGGTTTTTCATTTTCCATTTCAAAAAGAATATATTTCAAAGTCATTATGTAGTTGAGTGATTTTTAAAAGGCCTCATAAAGACAGGCATACAATAATTCATGACCTGCATGTTAATAGCATTTGTGAAGGCATAACGATACATTGAGAGCAACAGGAATATCTTACATTATTTTATTTGTAGTTTATTATAGCTTGGCTGAGTGCTTGCTGTAGGTACCCAAACTATGATTTTGTTTATAAAATAAGTCTTTAAAACACACACACACAAACACACACATATATCAAAGGGCCAAGTTCTGCCTTGGTTAAAGTCAATGCAAGTTTAGACCTGCCTCCAATACAAATCAAGATCTCATGTTTCCCTGTAAAATGCTGGACCCATTTGATTAATGGAAAAGGGTCTTTGATGGAGAAAAGGGCTGAAGTGAAACTGTTGCCAGAGAAGGCAACCCTGGCATTCTGCCAGGGATTTTAGGGCTAATGCTAATTTGCATGTAAGGGAGGAAATTGCAACTGCCACCCTCTTCTATATGAAGGTATTGTTGGCTCTAATCTAGACAGGACATCACATGTGAGATTTCAATAAACGATATGTCACATTTCCTTATTAAAACTGAAGTCAAGTTACAGGGAGGCAACTCATGCTGGCTATCACCAGAGAGTTTTAAAAAAGCTTTATAGACAATCACATCAAATCCTCTGCAATGCCAAGATTCTCATATCAAGCCATTATCAGCTGGGGGGAGGGGAATCATTTACCTCCTCCATTTGTTTTCATTCTTAAAAGTGTCATTTATTTTGTTACTTATTCGTTTGCATTTCATTCATATTCATAAATGATTCCTAGCTAGTACATTCATTTTATTGATTGCCATCTGATTCTGTGAATCTGTTCCTTCTTTGTAACCCTTCACTGATGTGTTCTAGCAGGGCTCTAACTAGACCAAATGGGGGAGAAAGGTTTCTCATTCAGAATCAGAAGTCATTAATTTGAAGTCCCATCTGTTTCTATAACTAAAACAAAACAAGCAAAGTTTGTTTGTCTTGTTTTATTTAATTTTTGTTTTCAAAATGAACACACAATCCCTAAAGGAGAAATCGGAGAAACTTCAGTGGCAAGTTGATCTTTCCCAAGCTGTCTATTATATACACCTGCAATTCATTCTTTCATGGGTGTTAATAATTTGTCCCAATCAAATTTATGTAGAGCCAGGAGAAAAATGGCAGAAAGGAAGCAGGGGGCTGTAGATAATGATGATCCATTAAGTCAGGCCAGGGTTTCCCCAACTTGGGTCTCCAGCTGTTGTTGAACTAAAATTCCCATCATCCCTGACCACTGGTCCTGCTAGCTAGGGATGATGGGCGTTGTAGTCCAATTACAGCTGGCAACCCAATTTGGGAAACCCTGAGTCAGGCTATACTGCAGACTGCATATAGGACTGCATGACCGACTCCATCAGCTCCGCTGAAAGACCAGCTTCAAGAGACACCTTTATGCTATGTCTATAGCAGATGGAAAGAGACAAGGTCTATTTCACTTCTCCTCTCCCTGAACTGTTTCCTGTCAAGCTGCTCTTGTATAAGAACTCTGCAAAGGGCAGACACTCCCTTCATTAGTGATCTTATGTAAGCTGTTCTGGAAACCTTTTGGCCTGAAGAGTGAGGCAAAAATGTTTTAAATAAATAAATACAGCTTCCGTATTATAAATTTTAGCCAAATGTGTACTGCCCTTTAATGGCACCTCAAAATGTCTTGCCCTGGTATAGCCTGCCACATCCTGTAAAATTCGTTGGCGATCACTAATAGCCAAGTAGGATTGTCTTCCATGAACACGGTTTTAACAGTGAGTCTGTAAGTGACTGTGGAAGCCAATTCTGGATCCACACGTCCTTCCACAGTGGGGACAAAGGTTTTCGGGCAGGAGTTGATCACGTTAAGGGCTTGCCAAGCGTGCCTTCCTCTTAGCACATTTCTCCCTATCGTCCAGAATTCGAGCACCTTCAAAGTCCATGACACCTTTGGTAAAGGCTGATCTCCAACTAGAGCACTCGCAGGCCAGTGTTTCCCAGTTGTCAGTGTTTATACTACATTTTAGATTTTCCTTGAGAGAGTCTTTAAACCTCTTTTGTTGACCACCAGCATTACACTTTCAATTTTTAAGTTCGGATTAGAGTAGTTGCTTTGGAAGACGATAACTTGGCATCCACACAACATGACCAGTCCAACAAAGTTGATGTTGAAGAATCACTGCTTCAACACTGGTGACCTTTGCTTCTTTCAGTACACTGACATTAGTTTGCCTATCTTCCCAAGTGATGTGTCAAATTTTTTGGAGATACTGTTGATGGAATCTTTCGAGGAGTTGGAAATGGCGTTTATAAGGGGTCCATGTTTCACAGGCATACAGTAAGGATCCTGTAAAATACTAGGAGGCCAACATGCACATTGCTGTCATTTATAATATGGATTGTGTTACTATACTGCTATAAGGAAAATGACAAGAGAAGAAGGATGGACATAAGGAAATGCTATAAAGAAAGAAAAACATTGCAAAGATTACAAAAGGTTCTAGATTGTATTTTATTTTAAACGAAGCACATGTCCACCTTGGGTAGCCAGAGTCCTGCTATTGTCTATATGGACACCATCTCCTTGACCTCAAAATAAATTAGATGGTCTGCACATGGTTGGGTCAAAGAGAAAGATCAGAGATGTTCCTGATCTACTGACCACCCCATTGCCTGGCAGCATCCCTGATCAGGCTGGCCAAGGTGATCTCTGAAGCATTGTTAGAAGACCCTAAAATTATAATCCTGGGTGACTTCAATATCGACGCAGAGGCTGCTGACAGGCCAGCTCAAGACTTCATGGCCTTCATGACAACCATAGGCCTCTCTCAGATGGTCATTGGCCCAACATACCAGGCAGGGCACAGTCTTGATGTGCTCTTTGCCTCGGGTGATATGATGGATGCACTGAAGATAGGGGGATGGGTTGCACTCCCCCTTAAGGAGCAGAGTTTTAGTTTGGGGGTGCTTCTGGATCCAGCTCTGTTACTACAACAATTCATGGAGTGGGAAGGTCTTGCCACAATAGTTCCTACATTGGTTACTTCGGTACTAGATTACTGCAATGCACTCTTTGTCATAGCTGCCAAGTCTCCCGTTTTTCACGGGAAACCCCCGTATTTTAAACCGTTTCCCGCTGGCAGCCCAGATTGGGAAAAATCCCGTAAATCCCCCGGATTTCTTACCTGCCATGGAGGCTCCATTTTGGGTGCTGGCGCCACCCGATTTCCGGTGCGCATACATGGGTAGCGCGGCACCGGAAGTCACGTCTATGCATAGAAGTGACTTCCGGTGCCGCTCCACCCATGCCTGGGCACCAAAAATCGGGCAGAGTGGCACCGGAAGTTGCTTCTACGCATGTCCAGACATGCGTAGAAGTGACTTCTGGTGCTGCGCTACCCATGTATGGGCACCGGACATCAGGCGGCGGCGGCACCGGAAGTTGCTTCTACGCATGTCCAGACATGCCACGCCGCTGCTGATCCCGCATTTTTCAGCGGGAGACTTGGCAGCTATGCTCTATGTAGGGATTCCCTCGCGCTTGATCAGGAAGCTGCAGTTAGTACATAATGCTGCAGCACAATTGCTGACAGGAAGTGGGGCCTTGTCAGCATATGACACCTGTGCTCAGAGATCTGCACTGCTTGCCAATTTGTTCAAAGTTTTACTATTAGTATATAAAGCCGTTACCAACTTGGGACCAGTTTACCTACAACATCACCTTACTCCTCGTGTGCTTCAATCAGTGGAATTGGCAGAACTAGAGGTGTCACATACCACCTGTTCTGCATTTGTAAGAACGCAGTCATTTAGTGTGGCTGTGGCAGGACCTACATTTTGGAACTCCCTGCCTATTGAGATCAAGCAGGCACCTTCACTGTACTCTTTATGGTGCCTATTAAAAATATTCTTGTTTAGACAAATCTACCCAGATGCTTAGAAAGTTGATGTTTTAGTATTTAGACTTGTGTATGTTTTAAAGTATGGTTGTGATTTTTTCTTGATTTAACTTGTTTATCTTTTGTAAACCACTTGGAGGTTTCTTTTAACAATCAAGTGGTATATACATTTTATGAAACAAATAAATAATAAATCAGTAATGATTAATAGAATCCAAGTATATACGTAGCTGTAGAATTCTGCACAGTTTTTGAAGGAATCATTGCAAATACTTGAAACAACGTGAAACCACTTACCACATTCTAAATAAAAGTCTAACTGACTCAAAAATGCCGTAAAATGCAGGAAGCATAACTTCTGGAGATTTCTCTAAGTCTCTATGCCTATGATACTCATATAAATGCCCTCTCTTTTGTTCAAGTACAGCTCCAAAGCATAACAATAAAAGGAAAATACAAAGCAGGGGAGGCACCAGGGAGTGAATGCAACAGTGTTTTATTAATCCATGTGATTAATCCAGCATGCTGAGGAAGATTCTTTACAGAATCGAAACGTTAATGTTTTTGATCCACATGGATTAAGGAAATACTGTTGCATTCACTCCTCGGTGCCTCCTCTGCTTTGTGGCTTTTTTTTTTAATTCTTTAGAAACTTGCAGGGACAAAAGAGGGGGCATTTATAGGAATACAGCAGCGTGGGGACTTTGATAACCGCCCTACTTTCCTCCCCACATGGATACGATGCGTCCAGAATTTTATTTCAGAGGTTCAAGCCTGCCGTTTGAATTTTGCATCATTCCTCAAGAACTAAACTATAAGAAAACAAAAGGATTAAGAGAAATGGCTGCACCTTCTCTGAGCATGCAGTCTTCACAAATCAGACGCTGTGCAGTAATCAAGCAATAATTGTGTACAATAATTAGTTGCTGCTTTTAAAATTCAGAGAATTAGTACATTCTAATAATTAAAGAGAGAAAAACAGGGTTGTTCTAACAGGACAGTATCCACACATGTATGCTAGCAGGTCCACTTCACTTAATCCAAAACTGGACCTCTTTTAATTCATTTTGAATTCAATATATGACCTAAATGTATTGCATCACTCATACCCTCCAATACAACGTGGCCCAAAACCAGGATGCAATATTCCAGGGCAACACTCCCATGCAAGTTATGTGACCCGTGTGAGATTAAGGCCCCCCAAAAAACGCTTTTGGGTGGCATGGCATGGAAAACCACATGTTTTGCAGCACCACGCAAGTTCACTGCCCCAAAATGGTGTGAGATTGGAGAAGCCATTTTGGCCACTGTCCTCTCGTGAGAAAAAAACAGGATGTTCCTTTTTCCTAGGGCAGTTCACAGGCATCATCACTGTGACTAAACCTTGATCTCCAAATTAAACTAAAGAGCACTTCTTACTGTCCCTGAATACCAAGTGGGCTTTTTAACTGAATGCTCATAAACCTAACTTGCTCTTTCCGATCCAGTTCACCTTCCCCAAGCAACAACAACAAAAAGTTTTAGCTTCGAGAAAGGTGAGGTGGGAACAGGCAGTGGAGAAAGGTGAGGTGGGGGAGGCCCCAAGATGAAAAGGCCTGGTGGGATATTAATCTATCGTAATCACTCTGTTGGTACTCATTGGCCATTCAAGAGCAGAATATAACTTGTAGAATGAATTTATAAATAATCCATAGCTGCCAAGTTTTCCCTTTTCTCGTGAGGAAGCCTATTCAGCATAAGGGAATTTCCCTTTTAAAAAGGGAGAACTTGGCAGCTATGAAATAATCAGGTCTTCCTTGCCTGGCCAACTCTGTGTAGCAAAAAGCCCCCATAATGATGTTGAAAAAAATATTGATTCTCACTTAACCCTGCATTGCAGCTGTACTGTAAAGTATAGCATCCTATTCAGATAAAAATGCTATAGCATAAACTAGTTTTCAAAGCATGAACTGAGCATCAGAAGGGGACAATAGCATCTAAACTTACTGCTGAATAAGGATGCAAGAGAAGTAGACTAATTAATGCTCAAGTAACCATGGAAGTAAGGACAAGAAAAAGATACATATGAATGTACCCACGAGATGCGTCTTTGGCAGAAAAATGTCAGGAGTCAGGCAGAGCATTGTTTTCACTAGTCTATCACACAACAAAGCCCTTAAAGATGAATACCACTTTAAGAGCACAATTAAGTGATCCCTATTGAGAAAAAAAATGGGATGCTGGTAGCACTGTGGTGTAAACCACTGAGCCTTGGGCTTGCCGGTCGGAAGGTCAGCAGTTTGAATCCCCGCGACGGGGTGAGCTCCCGTTTTTCGGTCCCAGCTCCTGCCAACCTAGCAGATCAAAAGCACAAAGTGCAAGTAGATAAATAGGTACCGCTCCGCCGGGAAGGTAAACGGCGTTTCTGTGCGCTGCTCTGATTTCGCCAGAAGCGGCTTAGTCATGCTGGCCACATGACCCGGAAAAACTGTCTGCAGACAAACATCCGCTCCCTCGGCCAGTAAAGCGAGATGAGCACCGCAACCCCAGAGTCGTTCGTGACTGGACTTAACTGTCAGGTGTCCTTTACCTTTTTTTTATTGAGAAAAATGCAAAGTACCCACTTAGCTATAACACTGGAATGGTCGGTCTTCTTGATTTCGGCAGGAATAGAGAACATATTACAGTACTACGTTTTATTCACAAAGTGCCTTTTAAACAGCAACATCAAAATACAGCTACTGCCCACAAGGCACATACAATGTAATTTGCAATGCAGGATGAGTGCTGAGGAATCAGAGATGGAGAACCTATATCCCTCCAGAAGTTGTTGGATCCCAGTTTCCATCGTTCTGACCACTGGCCATGCTGACTAGAGTTGGAGCCCAGCCACACCTACAGGTTCCCCACCCAGCCCTTGTAAAGATGTTGCTAAGCTTTGAACATGAACAAATATGAGAAGTTGCCTTATTCAGAGTCAGGGCATTGGTCCATCTAGCCTAGCAGCCCTCTAAGTACTCAGTCACAAAACTCTCCAAGCTCTACTACCCAAGATCCTTTTCTAGGAGATGTGGGAGCTGATCCTAGGTCTTTCTGCATGCAAAGCATACCCTCTACAACTGTGCTACAGCTTCTCCTCAAAGTGCAACTCACATGGTAAATGACCACCCAAGACCACTAATGTTTGATGTAGTATTCTTATAACTGATTTCAGAAATCTAGCCCAATCATAACGACTAGATACATGATCTATCTACTCCTAATATACAGCACTACACACACAGGAAGATAGCTGTTCCCTACCACTACCACCATTAACACCAACACCACCATTCTTACACATTGTGCTAAGTATACCGAACATAAGAAGTTCCAGAGGCCCACCTAGTCCAGCATCCTGTTTGCCTATGGGAAATGTGCAAGCAGGACCCAAGCACAAAATCACTCTCCCCTCCTGAGTTTTCCAGAAACTGGTATTCAGAAGCATTACTTCCTCCAGCCATGGGAGCAGAGCATAGACACCATGATTAGTGTCCCTAGCTGTTCCTGAAATATTTTTTTTTGGGGGGGGGGATTCCCAAACTCAAACAGTGTGGTATTCAACAATCCTGCTCTTCTCTGATTCTCATGGTATACAGACTACATATGCTTCTGGTGCTTTACAGTTGTCACCAATAGCAGGTTTTAATATGTTTAAGGTACACACCACATATTTTTTTCAGCCACTGGTAAAGTTGCATTATTGTCAGAGTGTGCAATATGTGTAAGCTTTCCTAAATGTAAGCCTCTTACACAGAAAGGGCTTCCCACTATGAACCAGAGCCTCTTCTCAGCAATCACTCTGAGATAAACTATAGCCCTTAGTATATAGAGAAAAATTCCCATTGTACTTTCCTTTTGGCCTGGCACTGATCCTCCTTTGAAGCTGAAGACAGCAGAGAAAATGTCTTACTCCTTGCTGAGTAAATATTTGACCCCAGATTGGAAGCAATGAACAAACTGGACCTTCTGCTTTTCAGAGACAGTTAATAGCTCAGTGGTAGAGCAAATGCTTTGCATGCGAAAGGTCCCAGGTTCAATCCTTGGCATCTCCAGGTAGGGCGGAGAAAGAATCCTTCTGAAACCCTGCAGAGCTACTGCCAGTCAGTGTAGACAATACTGAGCATGGTGGACCAACAGTCTGATTCCATTTAAGGCAGCTCACTATAACACCTCCTGCTGAGTCCTTACAACCCAAAGGTATTGTCATGGCCCTGTGTGTCAAGCTGCAGCATTCAGGAAGTTCTGCATAACATGTTTGTTAGCCAATGAAACATTTATGTATCAAATACACAAAGAAGAACAATCCCAATAATGCACATTAAACCAATCAGCATGTTCACCGATTATTCAAAAATAATGCAAAGTATTTTGAACAGTGTGACGAGGCCTTGGGAAATGCTCCATATATATATGGGGGTGTTATTATATTAAATGTGCTATTAAAAACATATATGGGAAAAACCTATTTGGGGCATAGCCCTAATATATTTTATATGCCACCTAACTTAACTTGATTGAGTCTTGGAAGATCTGTTTCCTGCTTTGCAGACCTTTTTTCACCTAGCCTGGGAAAGTGGGGCTGACTGACTGACTCCTGCTACAAAAGCTATGGTTGCTGAACAGATGTTTGGGCTGGAGTATTCGGGGTTGGGGGGGTTCTTGTAGTGGAGTTGTTGCTGTTATTGATATTAATTTTTATCATTATTTTAGATCTTATGATCTATGTGGAAATTGTTCAATTTGGGTTGTGTATTTTTTATGTTTCATTTATTGTTTTTGACTACTTTTGTAATGTTGTAATTATGTATTTTTCATGTTGTTACGGTAGCTGCCTTGAGCATGGTTTGAACTAAGGAAAGGTGGCATTCAAATAAAACAGCATGTATTTACATGTATGTATCTTAAATTCTTTTCTCTTGCACTATGATGACCTATCTGATGCATTTGTACCATTTACACTCTCTTTAAGACTGCAATCCTATACATGGGGCTAGGAGTGACTCTCATTGAACTCAATGGAACTTATTAAATTTGAATACTGCCATTCATCCATAGATCTCAGAGTGGTTCACAGTATAAAAATACAAGATAAAAGCACAAAATACATAATAAAAACAAGAAGAACAAAACCAAACAACAGCCCCCTCCCACCACCAGCAGTAACAACTGGTAAGGCTATCCCTGTTCAGATAAGGGTGCGGCTGGGCCACCAGCCAAAGTTGATGGTTGCCACCTGAACCTCAAGCAACAGCAAAGGATCCAGAAGTACCCCTAAGGTTTTTCAGATGGAGTGTAATCCCATCAACAGCAGGCAACCTCCCATCCATCCTGTCTAGGGAACCACCCACTAAAAGTGCCTCAGTCTTATCTGGACTGAGTTTCAGTTTGTTGGCTCTCATCCAGTCCATTACCGAGACAAGACAATGGTCCAGCACACCTGCAAATGTAAAGGAGAAGTAGAGCTGTGTGTCATCCGCATATTGCTGACAACACTCTCCAAACCTCCAGATACCCCCACTCAGTGATTTCATGTAGATGTTAAACAGCAAGGGAATAAAACCAGGCCCTGATGAACTCCACATTGAAGATTCCAAGGGGCCAAAGAACTCTCCGAGCATCACCTTCTGCAAACATCTATCCAAATAGGACTGGAACCACCGCAAGGTGGTCCCACCCACCCCCAACTCAGACAGCTGCTCCAGAACGTACACCATGGTTGATGGTATCAAAAGCCACTGTAAGATCAAGAATTAATAGGGACACATTCCCTCTGTCTCTTTCCCAACAGAGGTCATCATACAAGGTGACCGAAGCCGTTTCTCTGCCAAAACTGGGCCTAAACCCCAACTGAAATGGATCTAGAAAATCAGTTTCTTCCAAGAGTGCCTGGGTCTGATTCACGATCACCTGCTCAAGAACCTTGTCCAGGAAGGGGAGATTGGCAACTGGCTGGTAGTTACTTAGATTTTCCAAATCCAGGGAGGGTTTCTTGAGGAGTGGTGTTACCACTGCCTCCTTCAAGCAGGCAGGGACCATCCTCTCTTGCAGGAAGGCATGAATCACCTCCCTGGCCCACTGAATGCCTAACTTCTCTAAATGTTGCAAAAATAGTTTTCAGCAGTTTACGCATCATAAAATATGTATTTCAATATGTATTTGGAAGCAAGTAGCTTTTAAATACATATTATAAGACTTTTAAAAAATCACAGATTACTATGGGAAAACTGAATGGTATTATGAGTAAACTGTGCTATAGTAGTACAGGCTAAATTCAGGCAATCCACCCGCCTCTGTTTCGAATTTCATTGTATCTGCTCCATTACTGATACTGTATTCTGCTTTGAATTTTCTGGGTGGCTAATAATGTTTTGCAATATGCCATGATACAGCAATGTACAAAAAGAAATAAAAAATGGGTGTGATTCAACTAATGAGTCCCAGCTGTGGAAGCCCATCCAAGGACTTTTGCTTGCACCATGGGACTTTCCCTCCTCTCCTCCCAAGCACCCCAGAACCCTCTGCAACTGGCACAGAAGTGTCCAAAGATCCCCCAAAACAGCATACAAGGGAAGGAGAAGGAAGATTGTTCTGTCTGACAAGCTGAAATGCTTGCCCTGTCAGAACAATTGACACAGTGCGACATTTAATTCCTCTCATTATATCTTAAAAGGTGAGTTTTTATTTTTAAAAATCATTGTAATGAGAGATGCATTTAATTATTCTTTTTCCATTATAGATGAACTAAAAACAAGGCTTTACATGCTACTCATCAACCTCTTTCAACAAGGCAGACTTCCTCACCACCAGAACAGTAAATATTGATCTTCTTGGCAGACGGTATACAGTACCTCATACTGCATGGACAACTCAAGCATCTGCTTGTTACCACAAGCTACCTCCTTTTGTCAGAAAAGAAAGCCAAGTGGCATTATATGCTATCAGTTTCACATAGCAAATATTGAAGAGAAATAAATTTCTCAGCACGAAAGATGCCATCTTTAAATTTCCTTTCTGAAGTAGTGTTTGCTTTGGGCCTACGCACACTCCAGGCACCTGTACTGTTCAGTTTTACATTTGCCAAGATCACTGTGGCTTCCTGGATTATTATAGTGTGTGTGTGTGTGTGTGTGTGTGTGTGTGTGTGTGTGTGTGTGTGTGTATACACACACACACACACACACACACAATATATATATATATATATATATATATATATATATATATATATACACTCTCTCTCTCTCTCTCTCTCTCTCTCTATCTATATCTATCTATCTATCTATCTATCTATCTATCTATCTATCTATCTATCTATCTATCTATCTATCTATCTATCTCAATGTAGGTTAAATAGGTAGAGTTCATTTTTTCTTTTTTAAGGAGGCAATGGTATTCACCAGCCTACACACATATGTACACATGTGTAGCCACCTCCTGGAAGCTTCCAGGACTGCAAGGTTCCAGCAGCCAAATATGTCCTAATGAAGTGAGAGATGAAGCAGTTATGGCTTCTCCCTCACTCTCTTTCCCCTGTTCCTGTTCTTTCATCTCTCAGCTATGTGATGTGACAAGCAGAACACTGTGGGCAAGCCACGTCTCTCTACAGCTGGCGTAAGCAGGCAATGCTTCATAGAATCATAGAATTGTAGAGCTGGAAATGGCCACAAGGATTATATAGTTCAACCCCTTGTAATGCAGGAATATTTCACTCAACATGGGACTCAAGACCACAACCCTGAGATTAAGAGTCTCATGCTCTACCAACTGAGCTATCCTTCGACCACAATATCCTTCTGGAGCGGCTGTCTGAGTTGTGGGTGAGTATCTTAGGAATCTGCCAAAGTCCCACTACTGCCAATGCCAGTCCTCTGGGCCTCCTTTACTCATGCTTCAGTGAGCACCAAACAGTTGACAATGTAATTGAATATAATGCCCTGGAGGCATTAAATACAATTCCGCAAGGGATCATGGGGAATTACAGTGCTAGTCACCCAGCACTCATAGGAGGAGTGCCACTTCCTCTACTACCACTGCCCTCTTCCCTGTATGTCCAGTTACCCAGACCACATTACTGGATGAATGGGCAGTTAAATGGCAAATGCAATTCAATGTAAGGAAGTGTGATCTTTCCCTTTATTGTAAGCAAGTAAGCAAGTTAATGTGAGCAGGATAATCTTTCTTCTACTGAGTAACTTGTGAACCACTTCAAGACAATGGGAAATTAAGCAGAATAGAAATTGATTTAATAAATAAATCTAGTGGTGCACATTGGGGCAAAAAATAATAATCTTACATTTGCATATATGCTTATTGGGTCTTAACTAGTGATGACTAAGACCTTTAGGTTGTAGTGGTTGGCTTGCTGAAGATGTGCAGCAACTGTGAAAAGGGTGAATTCACTGGCAGGGACCAATAGGCAAGAGATTGAAAATAAAACTGACAATGTCATAATGCCATTTATACAAATCCGTGGTGCGACCGCACTCTGAATAGTGCACATATTTCTAACACATCTCAAAAATTGTATTGCACAACTGGGAAAGACTTTTAAAAAGCAACCAAACGATCAAGGGGCTAGAACAACTCCCCCATAAGGAAATGTTATAACATAAGCAGAAATTTATGCACATCATGGAGAAAGTGGGTAAGGAAAACTTTTTTTTCATTTCTCATGAAATTAATATTTAGGGACATCCACTGAAACTGAGCATTGGAAGATTCAGGATAGACAAAGCAATAACTTCTATACCCAGTGCATAAACTGCTGAATGAATGACCATCAGCTTGGATGGCTTTAAAAAGAGGGTTGGGATATCAGTGGTTACTAGACATGGTGGCTGTTTTACCTCTGCTTGTCAGAGGCTCTATGCCTCTGAACACCAGTTGCTGGAAATTATAGGTGGGGAGAGCACTGCTGCACTCAGGTCTTCCATAGGCATATGACTGGTAACTGTAAAAAGCAGGATGTTGGACTAGATGGACCTTTAGCCTGACCCTGCAAGGTTTTTCTTATGTCCCTATGGTGGAAATAATAGAAAGAGAGGGGCTGAAATGGGGCTCCTCAGGACCCCATGCCAAGGGCTGCTGAGAGCCTCCACAAACCTGGAGCCAGCCCTGGCAACCTCATCTCATGCTGCCTTGTAGAATTTAAAAGATTTAAAAGTTCAGCACAGGACTTTCCACTTGCAACCTGGTAATACTAAATGAAAAAGAAAGAAACAAAAAAGCTAGAACCAGATTCAAACGGATGGGGGCCATTAAAAAATACGTATCAATTGCCTTTATTGTTTTGAATTCCCCTAGCCCAAGCCATCATTATTTAAAGAAAGTGAGATGGATACAAGAAAAACTGAGTAATCACGAAAGGTAACCATTAAAGTAAAACATGAAAATGCAAAATAGTTTTAAAACAGGAAGCAAAAGGAGTTGCATTAAGATGACCACTCTTTGAGTACCCTCTGTGGCAAAACAGTGGCTGTCATCCCAGAGATCTTATTACATACAAAAATCAATCTCAGTTATATATGTTATAGCTTGTATTTTTTTTCTAAAAAAAAAAATTAAATAGCTTTATTACTCTCTCTCCCTTTCTCAAAAAGCATACCTACAATTGAACTGAAAACTGCTACAGTTAGCCAACATCGACTGCACTCTCATTTAAGAGTTATTATGTTAACTCTGTGTGATGGTTGCACACAGAATTTCAATTTAGTTTTCATGTAACACCACGTGGCCCACAGACAGCATGGACATCAATTCTGTTCAACTCCTGTGAGATCACTTGTGCTTCTGAGCCACTCTTTTTTTAAAGAAGAAGAAGAAGGAGGAGGAGGAGGAGGAGGAGGAGGAGGAGGAGGAGGAGGAGGAGGAGGAGAAGAAGAAATGTAAGACAGGGGCGTAGCCAGGATGAAAATCAGGGGGGGAAGGGGCGGGGAGCAAGGGGCGGGGCCAAGGGCAGGGCCAAGGGGTGGGGGCGGGGCCACATCGGAGCAGCCCGAAATCGGGCTGCTCCGACTCCCTCCTCCCCCTCCGCGATAGGAAGGGACGAGGGGGAGCCAGGATCAGCCCGAAATCGGGCTGCTCCGACTCCCTCCTCCCCCTCCGCGATAGGAAGGGACGAGGGGGAGCCAGGATCAGCCCGAAATCGGGCTGCTCCGACTCCCTCCTCCCCCTCCCCGATCGGAAGGGACGAGGGGGAGCCAGGATCAGCCCGAAATCGGGCTGCTCCGATCCCCTCCTCCCCCTCTGCAATCGCTGGGGCAGGTGGAGGGAAAGCCCCAGAGCCGCGCAAAGCGGTTGCCTGGCTTTCCCTCCGCCCGCCCCACAGCCAGCCGGCTAGAAGGGACGTCTCCCTTCTCCCTTGCTGGCTGTGGGGCGGAGGGAGGGAAAGCCAGCCAAATGCTTTGCGCGGCTCTGGTGCTTTCCCGCCGCCCGCCCCACAGCCAGCCAGGGAGAAGGGAGACGGCACCGGGCGGGCAGTGGGGCAGGCTGGCCAGTGGCCCTGCTTCTAGGGGGGGCAATTGCCCCCTCCTGCCCCCCCTGCCTACGCCCATGATGTAAGAGGCAGCTCCTGGATCTGGAAAAGATGGGAAAGGGACATACTTCCTGGACCATAGGAAAAGGTGGGAGGTGGATATACTCTCCACCACCAATAGGTACTTTCTGTTCCTTGTTGCCAAACTGGCCCTACCTTCTTAAACAACATGGTCAGACCAAAAAATTTTGGGGGGGAAACTACCTACCCTACAAATGTAAGGATGTCTCAGGTCTTGCAAGGAAACAAGGGCCTTATTTGTGCATTGCTTTAAACAGAGTTTAGCTTTACTATACAGTAATTTGAAGGTGAACCTATAGGATGCTTTAACTTGACTTGTTGGACACTGCTATGCCAGCATCACAAATGCATGTTGATGTTTTGGATAGAAGGCTTCTGCCTCCCTGGGATGGGATCTGAACCCCTGAGAGGACTCATTGGTGCATGCCACCTGGCAAGAATAGGAACAGGTGTGGAGGAAAGCAGCCACAATTTAAGCAAGCCCTGTGCACCAGCATGCTGCATGTTCACCTATAAACCATAGCTAAGCTTACGGTCCAGGGCTTTTTTAAAGCCGGAACTCACTGGAACTCAGCTCCAACACCTCTCAGGTGGGTGCCATTACCATTATAATAGAACAAGGGAGGCATTCATGGTGAGTTCCAGCACCTCTTTTTCCTAGAAAAACAGCACTAAGCTTACCTAAGGTTTTTTTAATGTATTCAATTTTTAATGATTTTCGATTTTATACATTTTAATAATGTTACAATCATTTTAACATTTCAAACTTACCTAAGGTTTAAAATTATATGTAAACTAGCTGTTACTGACTTTAAGCCTGCTAGGACTTCCAGAAGGTTTCTTCTGCCCTGGTTCAGAATTTGCCCTTTTGTGATTTGCAAGGCAGAAGAACCAGCCTTCTGATGTAACCAGTAAAAATTAAAAACATCTGAAATCAGACACATCAAAACATTTAACGGTGGGGAAAGTGGCTATCATAGAAGCACCATGGATATATGCAAGACACTTGACAAATGAAAAACCTTGTAATCATGATAACAATGCTGATAATATCCTATTACATTTAAAGTTTAACCTAAAGTATGGTAGCCTAGTTTTACAGTTTCTGATCATCCTTGTATCCTTCTGTTTATATGTGGCTTGGAGTAAGCAATCATAAATCAATTACTTAATTATTTATTGCAAAACACTTTACCCATACTAGATAGCTTACTGGGTAAATGCCATTCTGGTACTGTAGCATCTATCTTTTCTCTAGCATTTCAGATTTCATTAGTCTATAAAACCAGGTTTATTTGTAATAAAGTTAAACCCATCAAACCATTGACCATGGAAACCAGATTTTGAAATAATTCAGATTTGTGTTTCTGTTCTTTCTAATTAAGGGTAATATCGGGAAGGACAGACAGTGGGTAGCATTGTTCAAGCACCGTGGATTTAAGCAAGAAAATCTGATTATCAGCTCATGTCAGAAGCCAAACGATAATGCAGTTTAGCATTTGTTTGGGCTTTCTCTTTCGCCAAAAGATAATTGCTGTTCGTTAAGTCTTACGTAAGTATATCTAGTATCTATGGCCCTCAACACTATGAATAGCAAAAAAAGAACACAATGGCCAAAGAAGAATTATAGGATTTTCTTATTTACATGGGGTTGTTCCCTCCTGGTAATTTCATTAGCCACAAAAAGTAAAACTTAATGTCAGAGTATAATTTCAAAAAAGGCCAAGAAGTTAAACATGTCAAGTTCACATGCAAAGTTGCATTTTTTGTCAGTGCACAAAAGCTACACTCTGAATCCCATATTGTCATATGGACTGGAACAACACAACTCTTATTGGACTAGAATGATAGCTGCAGCTGAGCAGAGACTGCCTTTCAGAGAGAAAATTCTGTATGATGCTGAACTCCTTCTCAGCTCCTGTTGACTTCATCATGGTTAGAATTTAATAGCAATTTTGGTACTAGGTCAGAAAAGGATAATAAATCATCTACTTGTTCATTTCCATGGTTCATACAGAATAGTAAGTCTATCAACCACTCCTAACCACAACAGCTGAATGAATCTTCCTTGTTCAGAGTAGACCCCTGGATGCCAAGATGGAGGACATGCTAAAAGAGATGACTCTAGTCTCTTTGTCCTGCTTTTAAGCTTCTCGTGAGCATCAAGCCAATCAATATGGAGGGGAGTGTTCTTTAGCTCCAGAATTTGGAGAATAGTGATGGCATCATTGCTGCTCTACCAACTGAGCTATTCCATGAGAGCCACTCTGGAATCCAGAAAACATCAGGTAAATCTATTTCCAGAGTGTATGGAGATGCAGTTCCGCCCATTCCTGCTAGAAGAAACTCCTGTCACATTATGAGACACATTGGCCCACCCAGTTCAGACATAACATGAGCCTTGTGCCCATCTACACCACCACCTCCTTTGTTCCTTCTTGGTGTGCCATGATAAAAGCCTTCAATAGTTATGTGCCATGATGACTATGTTCTGTCATAGGCCGAATGCCTCTGAATAGCAATTCCTGGGAATTACCAGTGCAAAGAGAGCTGTGTCACTTAGGTCTGACTTTCAGGCTTACCAAAGGCATCTAGTTGGCCACTGCAAGAACAAGATGATGGATTAGATGGGCCTTTTGCCTAACCAATTAGGGCTATTCTCAGGTTCTTATCTTAATTCCCTGTTACATCAGAACCAGGAAACCTTAGCTACTACATTCAGAACAAATCAGGTTCTGACATAATGATCACAAGTTTGTTTCAGATCCTGATAGCCATAATTACCGGGTTCAAATGTAATGGGCAAGTAAGTTTGATTAAACCAGCTGTAGCATGTGAAAGAAGGAAGGAAGGGGCAACAAACAAACACAAAGCATGTGCATACCTCACCTTATTGAGTTGATACATGCTCTATCTGAACTAGGCCATTTTTATGTATCTTGACCACCATGTTTTTTTTTCTCTGTGTTTGTGCGTGTGTGTTTAGGAAAAGGTGGCAATGTTATTTCCCCCACCCCAGATCAACTTTAAAGATGTCTAGCAAAAAAATATCACTGTATTCCTCTGTCTAAAATGTGGCAGAGGGGATGGAGTCTAATATTCTGGGGTGTTTTTTAATTTTATTTGTTAAGATAAAATGAGGAGTGGGGAGAGGACCATTTACAACAGGAACAGTGGGGTATAAATGTAATAATAATAATGTGTTCATACATTGGTGCTTCACATGAGTGCAGCCCCTGTTAGGTCTGGAATACCACTGGCATGGAGCCCCTGTGTGTGCACAGCTCTGTGTAAGTAGGCACCAGGTTGCAGATATTGTGCTGAACATGCTGCTGAACATGCATACATTCAGTCCACTCTCCCGCATCTCCATGCATTTAGTGAACCCATGGAGAAGTCTGCTTCAAATGCATAAGTACTATACTTCTGGGGTGCTTTGCAGCAGTAGAAACAAAGTTCACTTCTTTAAGCAAATATTAGAATATCGTTGAAACAACGAACCAAAGAAAGATCAAACATGTTTTCTTATCTAACAAATCTACCATTTAGCATAAACTTTGTAATCTCCCTCACACACCTCAATGATTTTATACATTTCAGTCGCCCTTTTAAACAAAAGAGGAGGTTTTTTTTTTAAGTGGAAGGATCTAACCCTAGATGAAAGAGGCAATGCTGGGCACTGGCATGTTTGAAGACAGAAGCTTTTGGCACAATTATCATCAATAGTTTTCTGAGTAAAACCAGCTTCCTTAGTAATTCAACAATAAACCGTGATCTAAAAATGCATTAATGTCCCCATATGTTTTTATCAAACACTTCCTATTGTTGTAGGGTTTATTGTTTGCACTTCTTCAACTGTGGTCTTTAAAAAGTACAAATAAAGGGAATTAAATGCTGTGTCAAGGATACTTTCCCTGCATGTTTGAACACCTGCTCCTTTTCATCGGTAATTATGCTTACTGATGAGTAATGCATCCAAAATACTGTAATCTGTCTCAGAAAGTATTTGTGCTAATGTCACAAGTGAGCTGCAGGAGATGTGGCCTTCCCTTTCGAGAGGGGATATAAATTTCACAGAAATGTTTCAAGTAATATATCATGACATGAATGAGTACCAGGCAACCTAAGAACTTTGGCACAGATCTCTCTCTCTCTCTCTCTCTCTCAAACACACACACACAGAAGGTATTCCTGGCCTATACCTTGGCACTGCCATGCTTGTAAAACTATGGCAGGCTCTAACTTCAAAGCCACTACAGCCTACGGAAAGGATGATAACAGGAGCAATATTAGAATGAGCAAGGGCCCCTTCTCTACATTCTCATACCAGGCTTGGAAATATTAATTTGCCTACTTGACTTTGATGAGTCGTAAGAACATAAGAAGAGAAAGTGCTTCTTCATACAATCTAACTATGGAACGCACTTCCACAGAAAGGAGTGGTGGCCAGTAACCAGAATGGTTTTTTTAAAAGGACTCGAACATTCATGGAGGAGAAGGTTATCATGGCTACTACTGCCTCCATAGTCAGAAGCAGTAATGCTTCTGAATACAGTGATACCTCGGGTTACGAACTTAATTCATTCCGGAGGTCCGTTTAACCCGAAACTGTTCTTAACCTGAGGCGTGCTTTTCACTTATGGGGCCTCCCAGTGCCGCCAGTGCGCGATTTCTGTTTTCATCCTGGGGCAAAGTTCTCAACCCGAGGTACTTGCTGGGAACCACAGGAGGGCAGAGTGTTCTTGTGCTTGGCTCCTGCTTGCGGCATCTGGATAAGATGGGCCACTGGCCTGATCATTGCAGAGGCGAGACAGATGCAGCCCCAGCCACTGAAGGAGAAGCTACTCTCCCCTCCCCACTCTTTATATCACTTATTTATATCACTGCTATTAGATTGTGAGCCCACCTAATAGAGATGCCAAAAGTGAACCTGGGACCATGAAGCTCTCACACTGAGCTATTTGACACAATAAAACTTTCTCATGGGAGCAACAGTTCTTCATGATATTTACAGCTGTAGAGATCAACTAGGTGCTTGATATCAATATAAACTCAAATGGAAGTAATTTAAGTTTGCTTTGGAGTTTGTACAGGTGCATTTTGCTTCCTGTGATTTTTGTACAAAAGTTCAAATTGTTGGTCGGTTAAATGCTGCTTGAGATAGTGCAGCATATTGCAGAACTGATCAGCTAATTTTGCAGGTGAGGCTGAAGGCTGCGGAGCTACAAATGAGTGACACCTGCTGGCTGGCTGCAGAGCACATTTAGATGCAGAAAAAAATGCACTGTAAATAATCCACTAAGTATCATGAACTGGGTACACTAGGTCACAAAGCCTTAAGAATCTGAAGAAGTGTGCATGCACACGAAAGCTTATACCCAGAACAAACTAAGTTGGCGTTTCTGTGTGCTGCTCTGGTTCACCAGAAGCGGCTTAGACATGCTGGCCACATGACCTAGAAGCTGTACGCCGGCTCCCTCGGCCAGTAAAGCGAGACGAGCGTCGCAACCCCAGAGTCGTCCACGACTGGACGTAACAGTCAGGGGTCCCTTTACCTTAAGGTGCTATTGGACAATTTTTTTAGTAGTTTTCTGAACAATAAAAACAAAATTGATTGAGGGGAAAAACATGTATGTACAATGTGTTTGATAGAATTTAAGAAATTATGTAAAATTACACAGCTGGGTGTATTGTTTTGCTTTTAAAGTAATCCATTAAAAGTAATTGACTAATGCATTTACAGGCAATCATCTCCCATCATCAGAACATTAATACCATAGATTGCTGCTGACTGTTAGCCAGTATATGAGTAGATGGCCCATCTAGTTTAGTGTCAGGAACTTCTTGTGATCTGACATTACTGGACAAACTGGATACTCTTGGTGTCATTCCATCAGAATGCTTTAACCATGGCATGGTCCAATACAGCTCTTCTCTTTTCTATTTATGTGTCTTGAACATATTAAGCTTTACCAGCTAACACTCAAATACTTTGTTCATTAGTTTAGGGCCATTCACTTTCACATCTACACCATGCATTTAAAGTGTGTGACTTCCCACAAAGTATCATGGGAACTGTAATTTAAGGGTGCTGAGAACTGCACCTCTGTGAAAGATAATCTAAAGTTCTTAGGAAACAACGTGAATGGAATGTATTAAATCAAATGTCAAGGTGTGGCCAGTTCCAAGGCAATTTGGGAATCAAGCAACTGTAGTTTCACTAAGGTAAATGTAAAGGAACAGAACCCCTGGACGGTTAAGTCCAGTCACTAAACATATAGCCATCCCTCGTGGCAAGCCCAAACCAGGATTAACTGATACTTTTGAGACTATGGTAACATAAAACAGAACAGTGGTAGTCTTTTTTCCACAAAGGTACAATTCAGTGCTCCTGTGATGCCAACCACACCAATCATTATACGAAGTACACATGGCTTGAATTAAAAACCCAGTCTAGGCTTTTCTTCCTGGCATTGTAGTTTTCATGTGGAGGGTGGGGATAGGAGAAAAATTTAATAGAATCTTTCATAGAATTGTAGAGTTAGAAGGGTGCACAAGGGTCATCTAGTCCAACCCCCTGCAATGCAGGAATCTTTTGCCCAAAGTGAAGCTGGAACCTATGACCCTGATATTAAGAGTCTTATGCTCTGCCTTGCTGAGGTATTGAGGCTGTTTGGCTCAGTTCGCATTTAAAGGCAAGCCTACCTAATTTGCACTTTCCTAAACAACTTGAAAACCAAAACGCAGCAATCCTTCCAAATGTGCATGCTTTCAAATTTTGCAGTGAAGTTCTCCAGTAATGTGTATAAAAATGCATATACTAGGTTAAAGTGTACGTAAAAAATTCATACATTAATGAAAATGCAGGGGAGAAATTGTTTCTCAACCGTATTAGGCAAAAGTATGAGGCAGAAATTCACACTAAAATGCTGATGAATTTTCATGAGAACAGTAAGAGCAGTTTGACAATAGAATCAATTATCTAGAGGAGTGTTGCAAAGGCTGGACAGCCATCCGTTGGGGGTACTCTTAACTATAATTTGTTACATTATGCGAGGGTTGAACAAGATGGCCTATGAAGTATGCAGAAAGTGATGGGGAGATGCATATAGGGATATTGTAATTACGTATCTCTTTTAGAAGTATTTTCATAGAATCATAGAATTTTAGAGTTGGAAGGGACCCTGAGTTATTATTATTCAAGGCAATAAGTAACAATTCTACTTTCAGAAGAGAACAGAAGGCGGCCCTGTTTAGGGAAGTTTTTAATGTTTGATGCTGTACTGTTTTTAATATTCGGTTGGAAGCCGCCCAGAGTGGCTGGGAAACCCAGCCAGATGGGCGGGGTATAAATAATAAATTATTATTATTCAAATTATTATTATCTAGTCCGCTGCAATGCAGGAATATGCAGCTGTCCCATACAGGGATCAAACTTGCATTATCAGCACCATGCTCCAACCAACTGAGCTTTTTTGAGTGTATATATTACATATTTTAGGGACCCAGGTGGCGCTGTGGGCTAAACCACTGAGCCTAGGGCTTGCTGATCAGAAGGTCGGTGGTTCGAATCCCTGTGACGGGGTGAGCTCCCATTGCTTGGTCCCAGCTCCTGCCAACCTAGCAGTTCGAAAACACATCAAAAAAAATGCAAGTAGATAAATAGGAACCGCTATAGCGGGAAGGTAAACGGCGTTTCCATGTGCTGCTCTGGTTTGCCAGAAGCAGCTTTGTCATGCTGGCCACATGACCTGGAAGCTATACGCCGGCTCCCTCGGCCAATAATGCAAGATGAGCGCGCAACCCCAGAGTCAGTCACGACTGGACCTAATGGTCAGGGGTCCCTTTACCTTTACCTATTACATATTTTAGCCTGTGATCAATAGGGTGTAAACTTAATTGAACACAGCATTGCACTGTTAAGAATCCTTATAACCCATTTTTTTCAGCTAGCACAAAGTGGGAAAGGAGGGAGGGGAAAGCCTACTTTCTTCTTCTTTGAATTGTATTGGGTAAGAAACCCCATAAGGATCCATAGGTCTAAATGGCTTAGTTGTAGGGGCTGAAGTCTAAGGAATCTGACTGAGCAGTACTGGATGTTCATATTGCGTCTAGCCCTGAAAAATGGCCATAAACTGCTCATTCTCCCGAACCTTGGCTGCTTGGCTGAGATGAAAATGCTTTACATGAGAATGAACCATGTAGGAAGCACCGCTCCTTACCTTCTTGTTACATAAATGAATTTGATCCACTTATACCTGGAGGGAAGATTATGCCCTATTTTGCCTTGTATCCTATTCCCTGTTGTCAATGTTGCTTGAATCATATAATATGAAGTAACCTAATTTAACCCGATACTATAATTTTCCCTCTTTTTTTAAAAAAGTATGTATGTATTTTGTGCCTTGGAGAACATCATTTCCTAAACAATGAACAAATGGTTGGTAGAGTTTCTTCCCCATTCCACCCCAGTAATTTGCCTTTCATCCTTTGCAGTGTATATACTGTATAATATATAATCCTAGTTCTCAAATCACAGCTTGGTGGGTGGATGAAAGTGACAAGAAAAGAGTGGCCAGATTGTTTGTATTTCAGTTTTGATTATAGTTTGGTCGAAAGTTCTCAGAATTTGTCACACTGTGTCTCCTGAACCCAAAGGAATAATGGTTGTTTTCACATTCATACACCTATAAAGCAAACAAGAGGATTCAGCTCTGGGAGCTATTTGAAATTACGGTAAGTAATGGGCAGAAAATTTAGTACCACAAGGTTTAGGCGTACTTTTTCCATAGTACAATCCTATACATGTCTAACTGGAAGTAAGCCCCATTGAGATCAACGTAACTTGTACTCAGACAAATGTGTATAAGAGGGCTATCTGCACACAAAGGTTGAATCCCTGATCACACGGAAAGAACCCTGTGCATTTCAAACCACATGTTACGTTATGATTTATATACTGTTTTTTGACCCAAATGACCTCAAAGCAGTGAATAGCATATGAATACAAAAATGATCAAAGCAATTTAAAATAGCAAAATTACACTGGATATGTGATCCTGGGCTGCATTCATGCTCTCACCACAGAAACAGCTTATCAGCACTCCGCCTCTCACTTGGAAGCCAAGTTAACTCCCTCCTGCCTCCCCAGGTTCTCTCACCTAGCAGCAAGCCCATCTACAACATCAGTCACTGAGGAGCGCAAGTGGAAGAGTGCTGTTGCACTCAGCTTATGGGTTTCCTGTGGTTATCTTGTTGGCTGCTGTGAGAACAGAACACTTCTTTTCTTTATGGCAAAAATGACAGACTAGAAGTGCTCCAGGCCCGTATTTTCACTGAGCTAGCCACCACCCTGAGATCTTGTTCCTGGTCAGTCACCACCATGTACCCTGGAAAGGGGGAGACAGAGGGAGCTAGACCCATGCCAAGATTGGCCAGGGATGATCAGGCAAAAAAAAAAAGAACTGCTAGCACAGTTATACTTTGAGCAAGCACAATATTGAATATGATAGCCAATAAAGTTATTATTTGACATCCTGACCATCTTGAAACACACACACACCCCAACACACTTCTGGGTTTCCTGGATACTACTGGCTCAGACTTTATCTATGAATACATGGTGTTAGGTTAAGAGATTTTTTTATCCAAATGTGCATCACTTTTCAATTACCATACCACATGCTGCTGCCAATTCATCCTGTTTGAAGAGAGATTGTTCTATCAATCTGATTTGCTTCATGTTGCTTTAAAGAATTTGGTGCCATCAGCAGACTTGGCCACCACACTGCTCACACCTAAGTCAAGATCATTTACACTGCATTTGACTTTGTGTAGTGTGCAAAATACCCTTTAGACATCCCTGCAATCTTCATACGTGACCATTTACACCAGTGTATGTCTGCTACTGCCTACACTAATGTGAAGTTACACCTGTGCATTCTTCGTGCTTTAGCAGAAACTGGACTTCATTCTCATCTGTCACCAAAAGGAGACACCAGAAAAAGTAGGAAAGCACATCTAGCATATTTAACAGACTTTGTCAGGTTTTTGAGTCCATACGTAAAAATATTTTCTAAAACAGGGCTCTGAACATTAACCACCCTCTTATTCTGCAAAGTATTTGCTAATCATAAATTACTGCTGCTGATGCATGTCTTCTTTTTCTTCTTCTTAAGCACCTGCAGCAGGGAAGCATTTGTAGGGTTTGGAACAAAGGCTTCATTTCCAATTTTTTAAAGTTAGGCTGCATGAGAATAAGAGACAGGTAAATCATCAGAAAGAAAATAAAGCATTGTACCCAGCAAAGGGAGAAAACGTACTTGAAGGTACTAAGGACTTCAGATATTCATTGCTAACCACTAACCCAATTTTCTAATGAATATGGCATTAGGCATTCATTAACAATCATTTGTGTTTATATAGAACTGTGGCTGTACAATAGGGACTGATAAATGAAAGCAATGAAATGAGGGAATTTTGGACACTTATAAAGCAATTTAACTACAGTAGTTTGCCAGTAATTATATATTGTCACCTAATCAAGCACATTTGGGGAAAGCATGAGGAGTGAGGCAGAAAACTAAAGGTACACCGGTCCTAAAAAGAATACAAGGAGTTTTGTGTCCTCTTTGAATACAGAGAAAAGCAGACACGAGTATGGTATTAATGGCAGAGCGAAAGGGAGAGAGAAAGTACATTTCTGGTTTGGTTTTGTGTGTGTATGTTTTTTAAAAGGGAACACAGTTCCAGCCTGCGTCTTCATAAAGAACGAAGTCAATGAAAAAATAGCTAAACAACGTTGGATACAAAAAGAGAGACCTTTGAGCTAACAATGGACTGCAAACAGGTGGTGTACTAGAGGGTTAATGTTTTTGTTTCATGAAGAAGGCCCAGTACCAGGGCCTGCCTGCTTGAATCTAGTAATAAATGAAACCACCTAGCAAATTAAATGTGCAAAATGGGGGGGGGGGCAGAATGAAATGGGTGAGGTTCGTTTTACAGTTATCAGGACACATTCACTCTAATGAGCTGGTAACATGATCTATTTTGGTTTAGTGGTGTGTGTGTGTGTGTGTGTTTTACAAATTGCTTCCACCAAACATGGGCATCAAATCCCCTGCAGGGCACAGAATGAATATGTGTTTTTTTAAGACTCAATACAGCCACACAGGTTTTCCTCCAGTACATCTGATTGAACGATAAGGAACACTGTGTAGAATCATGTAACCTTAGAAGAAGTAAAAAACCTTTATCTGTAAAGTAAAAAGGTAAAGGGACCCCTGAACATTAGGTCCAGTCGTGACCGACTCTGGGGTTGCGGCGATCATCTCACGTTATTGGCCGAGGGAGCCGGCGTACAGCTTCCAGGTCATGTGGCCAGCATGACAAAGCCGCTTCTGGCGAGCCAGAGCAGCACACGGAAATGCTGTTTACCTTCCCGCTGTAGCGGTACCTATTTATCTACTTGCACTTTGACATGCTTTCGAACTGCTAGGTTGGCAGGAACAGGGACTGAGCAACGGGAGTTCACCCTGTCACGGGGATTTGAACCGCTAACCTTCTGATCGGCAAGCCCTAGGCTATGTGGTTTAACCCACAGCACCACCCACATAAAATCACACATACGTCTGTGCCCTCCCAGTGGCAGACCTTGGGGTGACCTTAAATTTCAGTGGCGCCCTTTGCAACACCAAAATTCTGTGTGTGCCCTTGAGCCCACTTCTCCCGCTCCATTCTAAATAATAGTTGCAGCATCCCCTGTGACACACAGTGCAAATGAACTGGTTGCACGCCCCTAAATATACCTCTGGCCCTCCCTACCTTCCATGCACAAAATCTACACAGTCCCAGATAGGGTGACAAGGACAGGGATAAGCCTAAATAAAACAGTCAGATAATATAAGCCCTGGTTCCGGTTTCCGCCTGCAGGAATGGCGGACCTGTTTTCCATCTCTCTGACCTTCGTAAGGAATTTGGCGGTTGCTAGGGGAGTAAATGGCAACCCCCTACCCTCTCCGGGGGTTACCAGACCCACTCCGACTGTTTTTGGAGTGGGGGGAGCTTGGGCTGAGCACTTACGACGGCCAGGACTCCCGGACGCTAATCTGCATGGCGGGGATTTCCATGGTTAAAGAAGATAATTAGGCTTAAATCTATGGACATACTTCAGAAGGAGGGGAAGAAGCGCTGTTTACTGCTGAGAATTTTATGCTGCTGAGCGAGAGGAGTCAAAGAATGTACGGCATCTGGAAGAAGGATTGATGGGGACGGAGCGATAAGGGAAGCAAGTTTTTATTTTTTCTTCATATTGTTGCCTCGTATCTTCCCGGACGCGATGTCCTGGCTTGTTTGGAGTGAAAGAGAAGCAAAAGACTGTGTGAGTTGAACTCTATAGCTGTTGTTACTGAGCATATTTCTTAAAGATGTGAAGTTGCCGATGAGAAAAGCCCCCCCCTAGTCAGACGGAAGGAGTTCTGGACGCGTTCGGAGGATTTATGAGCTGTGACGCACTTTAAATTGGAGCAGCGACCTGAAGCTAAGTTCAGCTATAGGGCAAGGAGATCCATTAATTTACCAAGAGTTCATGGTTGGATGTTTGGGTCTCCTGCCTGAAAAAGCTGTAAATTCTATAAAGATAAATAAATCGTAAATCTTCATGGCTATGAGAGAAAATGAAAGTGATTTGAGCCTTTTAAGATGGCGCTGCTACTCCGTCGCAACAGGGAGCTCCACTAAGAAGATTTATGGGGAGGCTGGACTGATTAACTCACACAGGAGAAAGAACATCTGTGAAACTTCGTTTGACATTTATCTCAGCAGCTGGAACAATCGGATGAAAGTGGAAAACATCTAGGTGACTGTAAGGGGAAGATTTGGAATATTATGAGCTTGGAGGACGATTTGAACTTTAGAAATAAGACGGCAGTGGACAGTTGCGAGGAATTCCCAATTTCTTGAAGCATGGGAACCCAAAAATAAATTATTTAGATGATTTGGCATAACATTCGGTTTGATTGATATATATATGTGTATAATTTGAAATATTGAAATGTGATATAATTGGTTTTAATTGGAAAATTAATAAAAATATTTTTTAAAAAATAAAAAAAAAAGATAATATAAGCCCTGCTGAAACAGGTCGAAGTGCCATCTAATTGAATATTCAGGTTGCAAGCCCTAGCCAGCCAGAATCTTCTGGGAAACACACAGTAGAACAGCCCTCTTCTGCTGTTCTCCTAAGTAGTCTTCAGTGGCATATTCAGATACTTACTGGAGGTTTAGCCTCGAGAAGACTGAAGGTGAAGGGCACACAGTAAGCGCTCTTCAAATACCTGAAGGGCTGTCACACAAGTTCATTGCATACCATCATACAAATTCATGTTGTGCATGTGAGCAGTACACCCAATCTATATATACTATGCTTTCCAGGAGTTCTTTCCCATGCTGGCTTTCTACATTCAGAGAACTGTCCTGTCCATTTATTCCTACTTTCTGCTTCCAGTTACTTAGCCATTTCCTGATCCACAATAGGACCCCTTCTCTTATTCCATGGCTGCTAAATTTACTCAGGAGTCTTTGGTGAGGACCTTGTCAAAAGCTTTTTGAGAGTAGTCAACTTAACGTCTAGCTATATGCTTGTTAAAAAATGGTAGATTCCTGCTGAACATTAAGAGAAAATTTTTGATGTTAAGAGCAGTTTGGCAAGGGCACCAAGCAGAACCCAGGAAGCCATCTGTTGGGGATGCTCCACCTCTGGATTTTCTACCTCCATTAGTGGGTTGGACAAGAGGGCCTGTGATTTTAGCTTCCATTTAGCTAGCACCAACAGATAAACCTGTCCTCCGTAAATTTGTCCCATTTCAAAGCCATCTAATGCAATGGCTATAACCACATCTTGCAGCAGTGATTTCCATAAATTTATTAGGCATTGTATGAGGTATTTTCCTTTGTACATACTAATTCTTCTGAGTAAATGTGCCGAGTCTTGGACTGCACACCTGCCATCCTATGCCATCCTATTAAGCCCCTTTGAACTTAGTGAGACTTGCTTCTGGACAGTTGCACTAGTTGCATTGCTGTCACACATTGGTATGGGGCATTCTTCTAAACTGTGGGTCTGCTGTTTAAAAGGCTGAGAAGTCCATTTACTTTAAATGCTCAGCTGGTATTGTGGCCTGGCGACAGCCCCACCTCAGCGATCCAGCGGCTGGTTGGGGAAGAGTGCAAGTCTGCCTGCAGATTGGCTAATAGCAGGTAGGCCTGGGTCTGGGGATTCCCAACTGGCCAATGGGCTTTACTAGGGTCCGCCCCGGGGGAATAATTGACACTGACCCAGGGAGCAACTTGGCACACAACTGATGAGATAGCCAGAAATGTGTTACTATAAGTAAGTGTTTGCATATGTGCTATGTCTGAGTTGGGGCCACCATGCAAATAGGAATTAACTCAAAACATACATGGAAAATCACCCTTTTAAAAAGCCTCACTACATGTAAGTTTATTCGTCAGATACATTTTAAGGTATTTTAAAGCTATGTTTTTGGCAATTAGCATAGACCAGCCTGTCCAAATAGATTGACCCAATTATTTAGGCAACTGTTTAAATGAGTGGGGAAAGAAAAAAGAAAGCCACACACTATCTCCAAGTATAAGAATTCGTCTTTCGTTTTCTAGTTAATACAACAATAAATCTTTATTTTCCCCCTTTTCTTATCCTGCAATATTTTCCTCTGCCTGCAGTGTTTGAGAACCAGTGAGAAATGTAAAGAAAACCATGAATCCTGAACTAACATATGCTAACTTTTCTTTGGGGAACAAAAGCAGCATCTTGGTTTTCTTCTAACCAGCAAACACCAAGCAATCAAAGAGCAAGCTTTTCAGCTACAAATGTTAGCAAGGAAATTCAATTGTGTTTAATTAAGTTCTTCCAGAGAGAAGCTGCATGCTGTTCCAGCAAAGGGGGTTATCGGAGGTCAGATCCCTGCAATGACTTTGTGACCTCCAAAAGGCCAAATAAAAGGTAGTGGCACTCCTGCTGGTAAGATGGGCTTTCCCATTTGTTTCTCACTCTTTCTGCTTTAATTTAATAGCAATCAGCACAATATGGCTGCTTTTCTTTTAACAATGGGATGGGCAGAAGTTAGATTTACAGCACCGCAAGAGGGAAGTCAGAAAACAAGGGAGGCACCCCATGACTTTCCATCTACAATGGGGACATCACTTTGATAACCATAAATAACTCGCAAATCTACTTAAGATTCATTGTTGTCAAAAGCTGACAGATGTGCACAATTTAAAATTTAGGAGCTACCTTCTAGATTGTCTCATGTGTATGACTTGGTCTTTACAATTCAAAAAAGAAAACATCTCTACATCCAGGTAGCACAAATAATGTTTTGAACATAATATTTAAACAGCCCGCTAATGAGCTTTGCATTTATTTATGAAAAGGAATGTATGCTGTAATAGTACCATTAGCCATCATTCTCAACTCAAAGAATGTGTAGCACAAAAGTTGCCAACAAAAAATAATAATCACACATTTAGGACAGTTGATAAGAGTGCCGTAGGGAATGAGTCTGATGGCTCAGCAACCACATTCAAAACTATTTCTAAATGATTATCAAGGTTGGCAAGATCTCTTACAGCAAAATCAGCAAGGAGCCCAATGCTGCCTTTTAATACTAGCACATTTATTGTGGCACCTGTTTATGAGCACTAGAGTCCACTTTCCTCAATGCTTCTTTACTACCTAAGTCATTACATGCATTTGGCATATCTGCCAAGTTATCCCTTTTTTAAAGGGATTTTCCCTTATGCTGAATAGGCTTCCTCGCGAGAAAAGGGAAAACTTGGCAGCTATGGCATTTGGTAAAGTGTTTTCTGTCAGCATGTGCCAGATTAAATGTCTCCATCTTTAAGATGCCACAGCAGCCCTTGCTATATAAAACAGTATGTTAATAATCTATGTATATGCTCACCTATACATCACTACTAATATAACCCCATTCTTAGCCTTGATTTAAATTCCAGAGAAATTCAAAAGCAGTTTGCAGTGCAAACTGGAGGCTGATGTTAGGGGAAAGACCTTCAGACAGAGACCTCCCCATGTGTGACAGGAGTTCCTAAACCATGGTCTATATTTGCTGTCCATCTCTAATTAACTTATATATAGCATTTGTTTCAGCAACACATTGGAACTACCATATTTTTCTGTCTATAAGAAGCCCCCATGTATAAGACGCCCTCTATTTTGGGGAACTCAGATTTAAGATAATAGGGGGGTGGCCCAGTATATAAGACGTCCCCAATTATTGACATTATTTTTAGGGGGGAAACCTAGTCTTATACATGGAAAAATACGGTATATTATTATTATTAAGACTTGTTAGTTGCTTGCTAGCTGAAGGTCCTAAGTGTCTTGTTTAAATATAAACACATTACACCATAAAAAGAAAGCAAAGCAAACAACCGTCCATAACAGCAACATGACGCTTTGGCAGAATACTAACAGCATAATACAGGTAGTATCATCTTAGTCTATCAAAAGCCTGGGGGGAAAGTAAGTTATAAAAATATCTACATGGGATCCCACAATAGGTAGCAAATATGCATTTACTTCTGAAGATCACTTTAGTGCAAACACAGTTCTGTGAACTCTGTGGAAAGTTGTTCATATTTGTGATGGTTACCCTTTGTTAAGAGTTTCATCCAGGATTATCATCAGATTCTGAAGCTTACCTAACTTTACAAACATGGAATATGAAGAGAAGTCTTTAATTTTGCTTAGATACTCCAACAGTGTAATCCTATGCAGACCTAATCAGAAGAAAGTCATCCAACTGAGTTCAGTAAGACTTATTAGCAGGGAAGTGTAAATAGGATTGCAGCCACAGCCCACGGGTATCTAAAATTATGTAGCCACAAACTCCCCACCCTACCCTATTCATCCATTTGTTTCCCTTACCCTTCCTTCTCACCCACACATTGTGAAAAACAGAGTAAAAGGCACATCACTATTGGGACAGTACCCAGTAGAGGCAACTGACACCAGCCGTTCACCAGCCCCATGTCTGACATAGCAACCCCATGCCACCACTGAGTCCATGTAGTGTCCACCTCTCCCTCAGTCACCCACTCAATGACAGAAGCAATTTTCCTCCACTGCGTCACCTCACAAGCTGCAATGGAACTCTGACTCTTATGCATGCAAAGCATTGCATTCCAATTCTACAGGCAATATAGTGATAAAACGCCAGGTCCTTGTGGGCAAAAGTGGGATCCACTCAATCTTTCAATCTTTTCATGATGGATTATCAATGTGTGCCCAGTGGTGAACGGTGCCGCTTAGCTGCCCATGGCGGCACCCCCTGGGGGCGTCGCGTTGCTCCGCATTGTGCATGCGTCGTGATGTCACGACGCACACGCCAGGACGAGTCAGGACGGACTGCGCATGTTCTGCCCCTGCGAGAGTGGAGCTAGGGGAGGCCCACCCCCTTTGCCCCTCCCTTGCTATGCGCCTGTGTGTGCCAACTGTTTTTGCTGATTTGCATACAGCACTGGAGCTACTATTGAAGCACCCTTCTCCAACCTGGTCTGCTCTACACTACAGCTTCCATCGGCTTCAGCCAGCACACCCATGTGAAGGGTACCAAGGTTAGGGAAGGCTGTATTAAGGAATAAGACCTGTGTGCAGTTGCAAAAACTCCCTAGTATATTAACGTAAGCTTTAAATGAATGTAAGAGAATGATAGTCCGCTTTGTAGCCAACTGTATATTTTATTTTATTTTATTCAATTTCTGAGTCACCTAATTACAAAAAAATATCCCCTACTTCAGCTTCTTCTTTCCTCCTATGATAATATCCTTAAGATAAAATCAATACAAAGAGCACTTGCTTTCCACAGCTGGACAATCTTAGGTCAGCTAAGAAGAAAGATAATTATATAGCCTCTGCAGAAATATCCAAAGGTCATGCTTCTGGCTTCACTTCCAGCCAAACCAACTGGCATGAAGGAGCACATTATTTTCTCCCCAGTAACATGCTGGGACACAGGCAGCATTTGACTGCGTTTACTCTAATCTAGTTCCACGATATTCAGGAAAGTGCGTGAACACACATCCTGCATCTGCACAGCTTACAACATCAGCAGCAGCAATCAATGTAGCCTCCAGAGCCATAATGTACAGTTTGAAAGTTTAATTGAAGGGATATGCTATTGACTCCTTGCCTGTGACCTGGAACACCTGAGAAGGATTTGTCTTCATTTTAATTAACAGCAAGAGATCACCGAACCACAATGGCTGTTAGACACATGCAAGCCTGTCACCTGTCATCACATTCATCAAATGGTAAATGTGCATGTGTGAGCTGTTTATTCCCATATCTGAACAACTGAAGATTTCCTAGTATGTCCCACTTGAAATTATTTAGCCGCTTTACTCATGGAAAGGAATCAAACCAACTTACACACCCAACGGAAATACTAAAAGACAGATCTTACAGATCCTGTACCAAGAGGCCACAAATACTTTAAATCCTTTCAAATTAAGGAGCAAAAGCCTGGGTAAAAAGGAAAGTTTTTGCATGTAAAAATGAATGAAGATGTTGCCAGATGAGCCTCCTTGAGAGCATTCCACAAATGTTAAGCCACTTGTGTCCATCACTTAAGAGCAGAGGTGGGCAACCTGGACTGTTAGAGCTACATGTGGCCCTCACTCTAACTGGCCACTCTGCCTAATTTCATGTGTCCATCAGCCTGATTTCATTATTTTGAAGGGAATTCAGCATAACTGCCTCATTTCATAGGAAATCGTAGGATCATCAAGTTGGAAGGGACCACAAGGGTCATCTAGTCCAATCCCCTGCAATGAAGGAGTATTTTGCCCAAAATGGGGATTGAACCCATGACTCTGAGATTAAGAGAGTCATGTGCTACCAAAGGTTGCCTTTTGAGGTAAATAGTAAATAGCTTCAAAAGGTAATACCTATGCACAGACAAATAAAGTAAAATTATTTAGATTTGGGTATTATTATATAGTGGGATATATGGATGGAAGTGTATATATAACTGATGATATGATTTATACATATATCACTGCACAAGTAATAATTTATCTTGAACGCATAAATCATTAATGGCTAGTCGGGAATCAAAAAGAACAGTCAACAAGTCAGTGTAATATGTGGGATTAAAATTCTAAATATTTACTTGTACTGCATTTACTTGTACTGCATTTTACCTTCTTGGGCTCCTTGATCACTGCAGATGGTGACAGCAGTCACGAAATTAAAAGACGCCTGCTTCTTGGGAGAAAAGCAATGACAAACCTAGACAGCATCTTAAAAAGCAGAGACATCACCTTGCCGACAAAGGTCCGTATAGTTAAAGCTATGGTTTTCCCAGTAGTGATGTATGGAAGTGAGAGCTGGACCATAAAGAAGGCTGATCGCCGAAGAATTGATGCTTTTGAATTATGGTGCTGGAGGAGACTCTTGAGAGTCCCATGGACTGCAAGAAGATCAAACCTATCCATTCTGAAGGAAATCAGCCCTGAGTGCTCCCTGGAAGGACAGATCGTGAAGCTGAGGCTCCAATACTTTGGCCACCTCATGAGAAGAGAAGAATCCTTGGAAAAGACCCTGATGTTGGGAAAGATTGAGGGCACTAGGAGAAGGGGACGTCAGAGGACAAGGTGGTTGGACAGTGTTCTCGAAGCTACGAACATGAGTTTGACCAAACTGCGGGAGGCAGTGCAGGACAGGAGTGCCTGGCGTGCTATGGTCCATGGGGTCACGAAGAGTTGGACACGACTAAACGACTAAACAACAACAACTGCATTTTAATTTTAATGTTGTATTTAATCTTGTTTTTAAGCTGTATTTTAATTAATTGTTTTATATTCGGTGTTAGCCACCCTGACCCCGGTCTTGGCTGGGGAGGGCGGGGTATAAATAAAATTTATTATTATTATTTATATTCATAATGTTTATTTACTTATAATCTATGCCACATTGTTTTCCCAGAAAGACTAAAGCAGACATTAAAGCACCTAGAAGCTTTACCCCACCCACCTTCATTTCTGAATTCATGAACTTTTCAAGGCAAGCATAGTTTATACTACTTCCCTTATCCAAAGTTAATTTCTTTGGCTTTATTGGCATCATAACATCTTCCTGAGCAAGTAGCAGCTTAGTCTCCCGGTCACCCACCCTACTATATTTTTTATTGTTTTTTGGTCTTTAGGAGAATATATTTGATTTCAACAGCATATGACGGCCTCTTTGTAGTAGGATGACTGATCAAGTTCCTGGAGGAAAGGACGGGAAGTGTCTTTGCCTTTGCTTCTTCCGCATCTCAGTTAGGATGTGCTACATTTATCACACATGCCTTTTTTTTAAAAAAAAATGATGGGATAGTAGAATTGCAAATCTTGGAGCAAAAGCACTGAACTCAAGGGAAGTTCTAGTCTCAATATTTGTTCTCACAGTGTCTATGGTAGCCAAGAGTTATTCCGAAGGAATTTCCAGCAAGTGTATGAGGTCATGATAAAACTACAGCAGGAATGCACAGCTTTGAGGCTTGAGTCAAGGAAAGAAGTGAAATGCATGAGAACAAATGGTATCATACCACAGCAAAGACATGAAGTGCAAATGCCACACATACATGCGCACATAGCTTCAGGCACCTGTGTAGATGCAAATGGGGACCGTGGCCTAATCAGGGTTCTCAGATGCAGGGAAAGGGATGGATGACTGCTATGGGAAAGCTGCAGTTGTGGAATGTCTGCCCGACAGAAGAACAAAATAATAGCATGCTGAATCAGGCAAATGAGCCATATAGTCAAGCATCCTGTTCTCACGGTGGCCAAGCAGATGCCTGTGTGAAACCAGGGAGCACAACATAAGCACAGCAGCACAGTCTCCCTTCCCCTGGTTTCCAGCAAATGGTATTCAATTGTCATGCACAAACGAGCCATGCACCCAAGATCAGAACTCAGCCTGCATGCATGTAGACAAAGAGCAGATCAGGTGGTTTGTGTGTTTCTGGAATGCCCCAGTGTCAGACAGCAGGTGGATGTATACATGGATGGATACTCCTCCACAGAAATAATTCCTTGCACATAAAAAGCTAGATTTGAGAAAGACCTCTAGCCTGGCTTCCCCTCCGATATGATAGTGGTGAATTTTATGTTATGTATGGAGGATATATAATTCAATCACCTGCAGTCTGAGGTGGTGCAGCCCAGAAACAGGTTTGGCTCCTTACCTGACGTTTCAGAGAACTGGGCCTCAGTTGCAGCAGCTATCTGTGGGCCAAATGGGCGGATCATGGAGCAATCATATAATGCAGCCTTGGCCAACCTGGAGCCCTTCAGGTGTTTTGGACAACATCCCCATCAGCTGGTTGGGCCTGATGGAAGTTGCAGTCCAAAACACCTGGAGGACACCAGGCTGGCAAAGGCTGATCCATCCAACAGCAACCACTTCCACTTCTGCCTAAATTCTACCCAGACCTGTTCAGTACACATCCTCAGAGTACCACTTTACGGATAAAGCAGCTTACGAAACCTTACAAAAAGACTGACACGGGAACAGCTCTACCAGCAATTATTGAAGGACTTAAAAAATAAATAAACAGAAGAAATCAAATCATATTTAGCAGAACTCGACAAGACTATTTAATGAGGGCATATGGCAGACAAGTAGCATTTGTGTCTCCTGAGCTGTAAGAAGATGGTAGAGGCAATGTTTTTGAGGAACACAATATGTTCTGTTAGCATTTTTAATTGAAGGCAGGCACACAACAAGCTGCATTTCTTTTTCTGTAAATGTAATCTACTTTTTAAAGCCAATATTTTTAACAAGAGGCATCCTTAGTCTGTGCTTACCGGTAGCAGGTGTGGGGGAGATGGGGAACAGAAACTAAAAGCACAAATATTGCACTCTTTATTCTTACACAAATTCGTGGCTGGGGAAATAAAATTTTATACCTAAAACCCTGAGTTGTAACAAAGAAAAGAGACTATGTTCTAATATTCCAAGCTGATTTACAGATTCTGGGAACATGGGATGGGGGGAGACCTTCTAAAGAAAAATAAAACAATGTTGCTAAAATAGGCCCAATTATCTGGGTCACTAAGTACTGTGTATTTCCCCTGTAGCATTTCATAGCAGTTACTGTTGCCAAGGGAGGGTTGATCTTCTCATTATGTATGTTTGTCTTCCACATCAGAGCTAGGCTAGCTGCTTTCTTTCTGTATCCTAGAACTGTAACAGAATTTAAAATTTAAAAAAAGGAATGAACCCCCCCCCCTCACCATTATTACACAAATACCTACAAAGCCGAGGGAGGGACTCTGGCAGGTCATGGGGTCAGTCCTCTAATCATTGATGCACTTGCTCCAGCAGACCCGTCTTTTGTAACTGGGTCAAAGCCAAGACCTCTGCTGAGTATCCTCAGTGAAGAATTAACAAGTGTGACAATTTGCGATCCCTCCCCCCTAAGGCCCCTGGTCCCGTCTGTTTGAATGCTGTAAATAGAGACATCTGGATGGAGGCCTTTCAGCGCAGTAATTGAAAATGAACATGGATCAAGTTCTGGCCTCTTGTATTCATAAATCTTGAGGCTTAATTACATTAAAGGGGAATCTAGGGCCTGGCTCTATGGAGACGGCAGATTCTATTGGGCGCTCCAATCATGAATCTTTAAAATAAGCCGTTTTGCCAGCTCCCCACTCGGCATAGCTGGATGAGGCATTTTTCAGGCAGCGTTGGAAAGCTAGATAAAACTTTTTATTCTCTTTGTGTGTGTGCATTCGCTTAACATTTCTATTAGCTGAAAGTCACAGGCATAAGAAATGAAGCTGGTTAGTTACTTTATGATTCATTCTAAAAGGCCACACAGAAGTTGAAAACAATTATTAGATAAAGAGCCACATTTGCCTTTCTATTAAGAAATTAACTAGGATGCTGCTTATCTTCCAACTACCCTCTTTTAGCTGGGCTGCCACATTTTTCTGAGCCTCATCCTCAAAACAAACACACCTCCATGTGATATGGTTGCCTCCCTCCATTTTTTGTTTGCACCTAAAATGAAATTGGAACACAGGCACTATACATTTAACATCTAGCAAGCTGGTGTATGTACCGCATAATAGTCTGTACTTTGGATACTTGGGCTGCATACATACCATTCATTTAAAGCACACACATACCCCAAGAATCCTGGGAACTTTAGTTTACCCCTCACAGAGCTATAATTCCTAACACTCTTAACTACAGTTCCCAAAATTCTTTGGGGTTGGAAAAGGTACTTCCAATGTATGCTGTGTAAGTACACAGCCCAAGCTTAGGTTATGCAGAAAGAAAGGGGTAAAATATACTTCTCACATAACTCGTAGTTCTGTGATCTGAAGCAAAAAAGCTGGTGCAATACAGTATTCTTAATGCACTCACTGATATCTTCCCCCCAAAAACCATTCCATGTAAAAGCCTTAGAGTTTCATGCAAATTATATCTATTTACTATTAGCTGCTTCCCTCTTCATTCAAGCCCAATGGCTGGGAACTGCAACTAAAGTTTAAAAAGAGGAGTGGGGAAGAAAGGCAGGAAGAGCTCCCAATGTAAGTGGGGAGGGAACTGCCACAGCCTTCTACATCCACATGCTAATGCATTAATAAGCATCAAGGTGTATATTAGAAAAACAACAAGCCATCTATTTGGCTTCCAGAATATAAATAGTGGAGGAAGGGAGAAGAGAAAACCAGGTGTCTATTCATTTATTACATGCATGCATGCATGGATGTCTATTTAGTTATTACATTTGTAAACTGCCAATATAACTGAGTTCCCTGGATAGTTTGCTTATTAAAAACAGAAAACAAAATGCAAACAATTGAAAAGCATTGAAACAAATCATAAATAAATCTAAACAGTAACTATCAACACAAACACAGCAACTAAAAACAATCTAAAGCCAGCAAGGGTTTGTGAAAAGTGCTAAAATAGAAGCAGCCATTATACTTTAAAGATCTGAGAGAATAAAAAGACACTCACCTGGGATCTAAAAGACCATAGTGCAGGCACCCAGCAAGCATCTCTGGAAGGCTACTGGTCTCTTCATCATGCCATGGTGATGAAGATGGTTACCTTTCCACACATCTTTAAATGTATATAGAGCTGAAAGAGGAAGTTGGAAGAGCGACACACTTTCACAATTCTTCCTAAATTCCATGTGCTTTTCAAGGCTCAGATTGGAACCTGAGCAGCTGAAGATGTAACTGAAAAAATGAGAAGGAAATGGTAGACATGGTGGGTGAAAATGGAGAAACCAGAGTGAGGCAGGGGAGGGAAAGTGGGCTGCTGCTGGGGTCAGAAAGAGAGAAAATGGAGTACCACCTTTAACCCTGGACTATTTTGACCCACCACCAGTGCCTTTTTTCTAGAAAAAAGGTGCCAGTACTCACCATGAAGTTGTTACAGTAAGTGCCACACTTTTTAACAACAAAAAAGAGAGGTGTCAGTACTACATACCCTTGAGTACTCCTTGGAAAAAAAGACTGTCCACGACCATCACCCAGGCCATGGCATTAGGCTGCTAGGTTCTGAGTGTCCCTTTTTTCAATTGTGTAACGTTGAAGGGTATGATTTTAAAGTCAGCCACCAAAGTCATAAACACATGATGGAAGTTGTAACAAAGTTATAGTTCTAACCAGAATCAATAGTGAAGGAAGAGCAGAAACAAGGTCACGGGTAAGTGCCCTTCAGATCCGTGACAGACCTTGGGGTCTAAAATTTAAGTGCCACCCTATAAGACACCAAAATTCAGCACCCCTCCCATCTCTCTCACTCCAATCTAAATAATACTTGTGGCATCCTCTGCAGCACCCATGAGGCTCTGTGCCCAGTGCAGCCAAACCAGTTGCACTCTCCTAAACCTGCCTCTGTTCAGATGTTACTAGACTTCCACTGCCACCATCCCCAGTTAACATAGTCAATGATCAGAGATGTCAACTGCAGGAGTGCATCATGTTGGCTAACACTGTGCCTCAGATATGAAAGCCTTGGAAAGGATGGAGCTACGGGCAACATCAGCTGAACCAAAGCAAAAGAAATGTAAGCCAAGGCTACATCATCTCATGTTTCTGTTCTGCACTGCCTAGGCCTGTTGTAGTATCTGTTAGCAGAAGCAAAGGAATCACAGGAAGTGGTCAACCAATGAAAGAGACAATCTCTTTCTAGCCACTTTCTAGGCAAAGCACACAATATCCAGGGGAACCTCGTTGTTTTTGCAAAAGTGCTTGACAAGTGGCCTCTAGGCCAGGCTGAAGTTGATAGGGCCAGGGCAGAGACCTCTGCTGGTCCCATTCCTCTGCCAGGGGACCCTGCCGGGCTTACTTTGCTAGAGTGACAGTAGTCCAAGCTGTGTTGGGCAGCTTGAGTCCTGGACTCCTAGCTATGACTTTATGCCTTGGAAGATTCAGGAGAGATAAAAGAAAGTACTTCTTCACACAGTGGAGAGTTAAACCCTAGAACTCACTCTCATAGGAGGCAGAGATATCTCCTGCAATGCTTTTGCAAGGTTTTTTGCAGATAAAGTCGCTCAGATTCGGAGGGAGGTAGACGCCACCGTGGGAGCAGGGCAGGGGCGGGGGAGTGCTAGAGTGCTGTCTGGTCAAGTTGTGTGGGATCAGTTTCAATCTGTTACCTCCGAGGATGTGGGCAGGCTGCTTGGACGAGTGAAAGCAACCACCTGTCTCCTTGATCCTTGCCCATCCTGGCTTATAAAAGCTAGCCGGGAAGGGCTGGGCGATGGACTTTGCGAGGTGGTGAATGCTTCTCTCTGTGAGGGAGCCTTCCCACAACTGCTGAAAGAGGCAGTTATTAAACTGCTTCTTAAAAAACCATCTTTAGATGCGGCCAATATGGCCAACTATCACCCAGTCTCAAATCTTCCATTCTTGGGAAAGGTGATTGAGCGAGTGGTTGCTGAACAACTCCAGGCACGTCTGGAAGAAGCGGACCATTTGGATCTCTTCCAGTTGGGATTCAGGCCTCATCATGGGACTGAAACTGCCTTGGTCGCACTGGTCGATGATCTCCGGCGGGCTAGGGACAAAGGTGAGAGCTGTTTCCTAGTTCTGCTGGATCTCTCAGCGGCTTTTGACACCATCGACCATAACATCCTTCTGGACCGTCTAGAGGGGTTGGGAGCTGGGGCTGGGCACTGTCATACAGTGGTTCCGCTCCTTCCTCCTGGGCCGTGTTCAGAAAGTGGTGGTGGGGGATGAGTGCTCAGACACCTGGGCTCTCACTTGTGGGGTGCCTCAGGGTTCTGTCCTCTCCCCCATGCTTTTTAACATCTATATGCAGCCGCTGGGAGAGATCATCAGGGGGTTTGGGCTGGGTGTTCATCAGTATGCGGATGATACCCAGCTCTACCTCTCTTTCAAACCAGAACCGGTGAAGGCGGTGAAGGTCCTGTGTGAGTGTCTGGAGGCGGTTGGAGGATGGATGGCGGCTAACAGATTGAGGTTGAATCCTGACAAGACAGAAGTACTGTTTTGGGGGGACAGGGGGAGGGCGGGTGGGGGGGACTCCCTGGTCCTGAATGGGAGAACTGTGCCCTTGAAGGACCAGGTGCGCAGCCTGGGAGTCATTTTGGACTCACAGCTGTCCATGGAGGCACAGGTTAATTCTGTGTCGAGGGCGGCTGTCTACCAGCTCCATCTGGTACGCAGGCTGAGACCCTACCTGCCTGCAGACTGTCTCGCCAGAGTGGTGCATGCTCTGGTTATCTCCTGCTTGGACTACTGCAATGCGCTCTATGTGGGGCTACCTTTGAAGGTGACCCGGAAACCGCAATTAATCCAGAATGCGGCAGCTAGACTGGTGACTGGGAGCAGCCGCCGAGACCACATAACACCGGTCCTAAGAGACCTACATTGGCTCCCAGTACGTTTCCGAGCACAATTCAAAGTGTTGGTGCTGACCTTTAAAGCCCTAAACGGCCTCCGTCCAGTATACCTGAAGAAGCGTCTCCACCCCCATTGTTCAGCCCAGACACTGAGATCCAGCGCCGAGGGCGTTCTGGCGGTTCCCTCACTGCGAGAAGCAAAGCTACAGGGAACCAGGCAGAGGGCCTTCTCGGTAGTGGCGCCCGCCCTGTGGAACGCCCTTCCATTGGAGGTCAGGGAGATGAACAACTACCTGACATTTAGAAAACACCTAAAGGCAGCCCTGTTTAGGGAAGTTTTAAATCTGTGATATTTTAATGTATTTTGGTAATTGTTGGAAGCCGCCTAGAGTGGCGGGGGAAACCCAGCCAGATGGGCGGGGTAATAATAATAATAATAATAATAATAATAATAATAAAGAGATGGTCTTCGACCTGGATGGCCTTAATTACCGGTAGATGGATTAGACAAATTCATGAAGGAGAAGGTTATCAATGGCTACTAGCCATGATAGCTATACATAATGCTTCTGGACACTAGTTGCTGGAGGGGAGAGTGCTCTTGTGCTTAGGTCTCAGTTACCCCGGAGAAAGCCCTATCCCACATATCCTCATTGGCTCTTTCTCACCATAAACTTCTTTCTCTTTTTTCTTTCCTGCTTTTTTAAAAGACACAGGTAGGCACTGTTCATAGGTTTGGATGAACATATGGAGGACAGCGTCCAGAAAATGTAGGCACAGTTCCACTATACAAACACACATCCATGCTATACAAACAAATATGTGAAAATAAGTTATGTGTTTAAAACTTAATGTGATTTGGTTTGAAAGCTTAATTTTGCTAAGGACGTTAACCAGGAAGACAGTCACTACATTAGGACTTCTAACACTAAGCTCCTGTGGGGAAACATGCTTTTAGACTGCCTTAGAAAGGTGTATGGAACGAAGAAAGTTTATACCATGACACAAAATAGGCACAAAAAGAAACAGCAGCCGCCACCAAGGATGTCCAGAGTGAGGAAGAAGACAATTTTCAGAAGTCCTACAGGGGAAGTCCTACAGCAATAATCATTAGATTTTCTGCTGCTTCAAATAGGAAAAAAAAATTGTAAAAGTGATTTTCCAGATCCACCATCCCCCAAATTTTGCATGGCATTCAGGAATTTCTAAAGCTTTCTAAAGCTTTTGTGTACATCCATGTCTTTATACTCCTGTGGAAGCAAACTTGCTTCCTCTCCTGTGGAACCACATCATTTCGGAAAGCCGTCTTCCATTGAGGGGACAATTGTTTTCTATAGAGATGAGAAACAAATACCAATGACCTGGGTCACTTTGCCCCAGCAGGCTTTTGCTGCAGCTTCCTCTGTGCAGCTACAACAAAGTCTGGCAGCAGTCAGCCCTGCCAGCCCACACTGAGCCACCACGGAGAGGCCTGCTATTTACCCTTCCTATTAATCTGTCAGGGTCCTAGTCAAACACGTAAAACAATATGGTGTGTGCATATCTTGATTAGCCATTGCTAAGTAACTGAGGGGAAACATCAGAGAGCGGAGAACCATCCCACATTCTACAACACAGTCTTCTGGGGTATGAAATGTTTGTTCACTTACTTGTCAAATTAGGGGTGGAAGACACCAGTGGGTTTGCTCTCATGGAACCAGCCGCCCAAAATGTCAGCTGCTGTGTCCATGATAGGATGTCATTGCATACCCGCCAACATTTCATATGGAGAGATAGGGACAGGCTTGTAACACCCCCAAATCTTTTACCAGCACACGCACCTCACTATCACACATTGCTGAAGGCTCTTTCCTGCCGGCTGCAGGTTTTATTCATTTACTCTACAGAAGCCTGGGTTCCACTGATTTCAGAGCATGTTGGATCTGCTGGTTAATGGCATACTTGGAAAAACTTAATTCAGAATATACCTCAGCAGAAGCAATATGGAACTTTTGTAAAATCGCATAGAGGCTTCCTATCACATGTGTTTAGGAGGCCACTGTATGAAGTCTGGAGTAGAATCAAAAACTTAATAGAAAGGAGAACTCCAAGGTGGCTGTCGCCAACAGAAATCTTAACAATTAAAAAAACGAACATGGAAACAAATTGGTTATGTTATGAAGACATTCTTGTAGAAGCTGAAGAGGGATGGAAAATCTTATCCTATGAACAACTGAAAGAAAGGGGTGTAGGCTGGTTACAGTACTACCAGATACAGGATTTGTTCAAACGAGATAATAAAAATCACGGATTTGAGAATAAAAAATCTAAATTCCAATTAGAAATATTGGAAGGTAAAGAAAAATTGTTAACTAAAATGTATGACCTCCTCCTAGACTGGAATACGAAAGATGAAGCTACTAAAGAGTGCATGATCAAATGGGCGACAGATCTAGGTTACAACATTAGTATTGATCAATGGCAGAACTTATGGAAACACCAAATTAAATTCACAGCCTGCACTCTTTTAAAAGAAAACATCATGAAAATGATGTTTAGATGGCATCTTACGCCGGTCAAACTTGCAAAAATCAACAAGTCTAACAATAAAAAATGCTGGAAGTGTAACATCAAAGAAGGAGATTATTACCACATGTGGTGGCTTTGTGAAAAGGTAAAAATCTATTGGGAGCAAATTTATAATGAATTAAAAAGATTGTTGTGATACACGTTCCCAAAAAGACCTGAGGAAATGTTATTAGGAATACTAAGTAGAAGTATAAAGAAAGGAGACTACAAACTTTTCATGTACGCCACCACGGCCACAAGAGTTATTCTAGCGCAAAAGTGGAGAACAACGGAAGTGCCAACGATAGAAGACTGGAGAGAGAAGTTGATAGAATATTCAGAGCTAGCGAGGTTAACGGGGAGAATCAGAGATCAAAAACAACAAAAGTTCCAAAAAGAATGGGAAAAAATTATAACTTATAGGAAAGATTATTGTAAAATTTAAGTAAGGAAAAACCAAGGAAAAAAAACAAAAGGGAAAAAGGGAAAACTAGTAGATGGCTATTACAAAATGCAACAAGAGGGCATGTAACCAGGACGTAAGCGTATAGTTAAGAAACTAAAAGGAAAAGGGTATCTGGTAAAACATATAATGGGACGAAATTAATCGGACGGAAATAAAACCGAAAGAGAGAGAGGAGGAAGACGAGTTGGGGAAGGTGGGGTGAAGAGAAAAACATAGAGCAAGAAGGAAAATGCAATAACTTGAGATATAAACCCAGGTTGACAATATGTATAAAATGATAATTTTATATGAGATATGTAAATTGTAAATGGATACCTGTGGGATATTTCCTTTTTTTCTGTGTGATTGGTACAGCTTTTTCTTTCTTTTTATGTGATCCGTTATTGTATACAGTTGTAAAATCAATAAAAAATATGGGGGAAAAAAGAAGCAATATGGAACTTTAGGAAGCTACATTATGCTTCAGTTCACCTAGCTGACTGACAGTGTCTCTCCAGGGTTTCAAGCAAGGTTGATTCCCATCCCTATAACCTAGCTTCAGTTGTCTATGCTCTCATAACCTATAAATTAGATTACTATACTGTAATGCATTACACACAGGGCTGCTTTTGAAGACAGTTCAAAAACTACAACTAGTGCAGAATTCAGCAGCCAGATTGTTGACTGGGATGAGAAGGTCTGAACACAGCACACTGATTTTGTCACAACCACACTGGCTACTGATTAACTTCCCGGCTCAATTCAAAGTGCTAGTATTGACCTCTGAAGCCCTATGATGCTCAAAACTATAATACATCTCCCCATATGAACCAGCCCAAACCTTATGTATAGTGTGATAGAAGACAGCTTCCTATGAGCTGTGACTCAGATTAAGCTCTCATTTCTGTGCAGATTTCACAAGCCATAGTTTAAACAAAAGAGCTAGTAATCTGGTACCCTACTCACTAATATTTTACTCTGTACTAATGCAGTCAACGCAACATTTAAAAACTAAGGGATACTGTTTTATCCTTCATTCATAAAGATGAGAATGGTCAATATGTGCCCTTTGGACTAAAAGATGCTTTTGGACTAAAGCTTCCAACACCCCTGACCACTGCTAATGCTTACTGGGCCTGAAGGGGAGTGTTATAGTTCAATTTCTGGAGGGCACCACATTGCCAATCTCTGACTTAGAGCACACTCTCCCAAATCTGCATGTAATTTCTTATTACAGTACTAAGTTTCCACTATCTGTAGATTTGTAGCCTGGGCAACCTTTATCCTACTCTCCTTAAGAATTCAGGGTGGTATGCAAGACACCTCTCCTTTTATGCTCATAGCACGTCAAAGTGCAAGTAGATAAATAGGTACTGCTACAGCGGGAAGGTAAACGGCGTTTCCGTGTGCTGCTCTGGTTCACCAGAAGCGGCTTTGTCATGCTGGCCACATGACCTGGAAGCTGTACGCCGGCTCCCTCGGCCAATAATGCGAGATGAGCGCCACAACCCCCGAGTCGGTCACGACTGGACCTAATGGTCAGGGGTCCCTTTACCTAACCCTGTGAAGTATGGTAGGCTGAGAATGCCTAGACCAATATCACCAAGTATACTTTGTGGGGATTTGAACCCAGGGCTCATTAGCTTATGTCCCACACACTAACCACTACCCCACAAGGTCTCTCACTTAGGCTTTGCTTCAATTTATTTTATTATTATTTATTGCATTTAGTTGGGGATTGTGACAGATGTATGCTGTATATAATAAGTATCTTTCCATCTCTTGTTTGGACATCATTGAATTCTACTTCAGCTTCTCAAGTAAACATATTTTACGTTTCCTGCAATCTTGAAAGAGCTTGAGATGGCCCCTGGTTAAAACATTTGATTTGCTAACAGTCTGATTCAGAACACTATACTTTAATATAAATAATGCATTGGGGGTTCAATTCATTATTTGTTTAAAGCTGGAGTTAAAAACTCCTGCTGATTTCAATGAGCTTCAGATCAGATATTTTGTGAAAACCTATCTGTATAATCCCTTCCTTTATGACCTTCATAAATTGAGGATTCTCCTTCAAGACAATCCTAAACAGCATGATTTTACTCTGGGAACCAGTGCCCTGAATCACAGCTTTTAAAATCCATATAATAGTCCAAACCGGACCCCATACCATGCTAAATTACAACATCTGTTTCCATGCTAAATTTCCCTTTATTTCCCCTTTATTTCTAATGCTACCAACCTCAGTGACATGATATAAAACCTTACCCTGCCCCAGAAGAGTGAAAATAAACCTGATCTCAATAGAAAGCATTCTAGCTGTGCAAATGGTAAAGAAGATTATGTGTGCTTTCATGAATATATGAAGCAGCATCAAATCATATTTCTTTATTACAATTATTTAACCATTTCTCACAATCTAATAACATGTTTGAAAGAAATTTGTTTGAAATTATTACATGGAAACCTGATATTTATCCTTATGTATCTACCTTCTGAAACAATAGTAGTTCAACCCATTTTTGGTCTAGATAGGGGTGGGAAAACTGTGACACTCCAAATGCTGCTGGCTGGACTGCAACTCCCATCACCCCTGACTTTTGGATCACAGAATCATAGAATTGTAGAGTTGAAAGGGATCCCAAGGGTCATCTAGTCCAACCCCCTGCAATGCAGGAATCTCAACCAAAGCATCCATGACAGATGGCCACCCAACCTCTGCTTAAAAACCTCCAATGAAGGGAGTCTGTTCCACTGTTGAACAGTTCTTACTATCAGAAAGTTCTTCCTGATGTTTATTTGGACTCTCCTTTCTTGTAACTTGCAGCCATTGGTTCAAGTCCTACCCTCCAGAGCAGGAGAAAACAAGCTTGCTCCATCTTCCATGTGACAGGCTTCTCTTTTCCAGGCTAAACATACCCATAAAGCTTGGTTGCTAGTACTGGTCATACTGGCTGGGGCTGATGGGAGCTGGAGTCCAACACTATGTGGAGGGTCATAGTTTTCCCACCCTGGCATTAGAACAAAGGAATCCCTTGCAGATTACAGCAGTGCGTGGAGACCAATAATCAGGCCATGCATCCATGGCAGTGACCAGAGGAGGAACGACTGCTGTGAGGAGCTCAGAGAGAAGAAACACCATGGTGCACCTGCAACAGCACAACCAGACACATTCCTCTGACCCAGCTGCAGCAAAACATCTCTCTCCCATATGTTTCTCCCCTTCATTCCCTACCACCACCAGCACTGGGCGGCGGAAAATGGGTAGCTGTACAGATTCGGCACTGGGTGGACACAAGAATTAAGTCGGTGATACTTTACAAAAGTAAAGATGTGATACTGCTCTAACTTTGCATATTAGTTATGCAACTACATCAAATCTATCTGAATCTGGATTTTCTGTATTCCTAATTTTATCTGTCCAAAAAGAACTTATTATAGCAATAAGTCCTTTTTTTAAAAAAAATTGCAGAAATATATGCTCTGTTCTCCCTGCTTACTTTGAGGTGCGTCTCACTCATTTTTTCAAGTGAATATACTTCTAGATATGAATACATCGGAACTGATGCCTAGCAGTGCAGTCCCTTATACATCTACTCAGAAGTAAGCACCACTGAACTTATTGACAAATATGTTTATTACACCCAAACAGTGCAATGCTATGCATGTTTATTCAGAAGCACCACTGAGATCAATGAAATTTCCTTCCTAGTAAGGGTGCCTCTGTATATGTATTTCTTTTAAAAACCAGTCTTTTCCATGCAATAGTCTAGTAGTGTTTGTGGTTTATGCTGCAAAATTCTTCAGTCTACAAAGACTGCTAGGCACTTGTGGCTAGGCCTAGTTGTAAATAATAAAACAAAGCACAACACAGAGAAAATGTTTTCAAATGGCATGAAAGCATCCTATCTTTTGAAATACCTTTGCAGAACAAAACTTTTGCCATCACTTTAAATTACCCTCTGCTTCTTGTACTGCTGTCCATTACTGAAGTTCATAAAAGACTAACTTAAGGAGCATTTTAAAGCTAAAAGCTCTGTTGTGCTCAGAAGAGAGAGGCTGCATACACTGACCCTCTATTTATTTATTTATTTATTTATTTATTTATGTTTGTCTCGCCCAGATCCTTCTTTGTCAACCACAGGTGTTTAGGAGTGCATAATGCTCCAAATGCATCAGAAAAGAGGTTATTGTGAAAGACCTTTTCTTTTCCACTTCTCCTAAAACTACTCGCAAAGTGTTACATGTGTTATACCGGTCACAATAAACATCAAGGAACAAGCAGTCCTCTGTAAGCTGGCCCAGCAGCTCCACTATGACATTAGTTGAGACAGCTTTGTGACCCTGCATTGTCTGGCCTTTATTCACAGAACCTGTTTCTTTTCATTTCTTTCTTGCATGTGTGTATGGGGAGGGGGTGCACACACACACACACATTTCACCCTTTGGGGGGAATAAAAGGCCTTTGGGGCATTTTTATTTACTGTAAAATGGACTGGGGGAAGGGAGAGTAAATTTATCTTAAAAGCTATACAGCAACTACTTGTGAAAACACTAGAAGCAGCTACTGTAGTTACAGTTTCCAGAACCACCTGCAAACAAGTGCAGACACCGTAGCAAACTGTGCCCTTGGGTTTTGTCACTGTTGTTTTCAGACTATTTCTTTAAAAAAAAATTCTTCTCTCTTGTCTTAGCGCAAGGCTTGCGGTGAATTTATGTGACAGCTATGAAAGTAGGACGCAAAATTGTGAACAAGAGCTAACCATTTTTCAAGCTTTCCTTGTTGGTATCACCACAATTTGCTACACAGCAGTGAATACTGAGTCAGTCCTGATAAATGGCTGAGAAGGAGGGAAAGACTGTACAGTCGGAGCGCCTCCAGATATCCCTCATAAGCATCCAGACTTGAATAAAGTGATTGGGGGCAGGGAGATAATCTATAGGGCCATTTTCCTTTCCTTTCTTCTATCTCAAGGAGGGCATGTTTTAACAAAGAAATATTTGGTTCAATGGATTGGGTCTGAGGGCCAAAATAGATGAGACAGATGTGTGTGAATGCATCTCGCTCTTTAGCCTTTTGCAAACTGAAGCAATGTGGGGTTCCCATTTGGATTGGGATTATGGTGCACATAGAGAGGTCTTAACACATTCCCCGTGCCATTTTCCCAATGAAAATCCCAAACATACACACAATCTAGTGTTATGAAAACTCAATAAGTATAACAGGGCAAATAACAAGAAAATGCAACAGAGGAAAAGGAATAGCCCTCCTACCATCATGCCCCCACCCAAGGCTGCGATTTGCAGCAATTTGAAGACTTGCAATTTGCCGGCACACAGGCACACAACCTTCCATTGGAATCAAACTACCTGGAATAACTCAGGAAAGTCTACACAGGAAGTTGCCTTGAACAGTTGAATATGAATTCCCATAATAAATAAAATACACAGAGCTATGCCAGTTTTGCTCCCGATCTTGTGTCCCTAGGAACCCTGTGCCACTCTCTGAGACACTGCAAAGGATCATGAGACACCGCACTCAAATTTTGCCATGATGCCACTCATGGTGGCAAAATGTCTTGAGCCAGTCATGAGAAAGAGGGTTTATAGATTGCCAAAGCAGCAGCATTAAAAAGCAATATGGGATGAAAGAAAAGCTAACACCAGATGAGGAAAAAGCTGGGTCAGCCTTATTATTAGACACAGACCTGAATCATGTGTGCTGTTAAGCCAAACAATGGTTCGTCAGAAACAAGCATGTGGGTTCCTAGAGATATGTGGCTGCTTTGCTCCCCTCCTAGACCTCTTACTGTTGTGCTGCTATGAGCTTAGTGCTTAAAGACCCGAACTGTGGTCTAAGAGTGTTTCATTCAGGTGGTCCATGGCCTGTCTGTAAAAATAAAATTTAAAATTGTATAGCACCTTTTGCAGCACATTATAGTTGGTAAAACAGGCAGAAAAATCCTTAAGAGCCAAAGCCCTCAGCAATTTCCAAGCAGTCTATGGCAAAAAAAAGGTTGGGGGACTTGGGGCTTATGCACACTTCTGCTTGTCCTGTGCTTAGAAAGCATGGTTTTATGTTTGTTCCATTCTTTCTAGGCATGTGTCTCAGCAGTTTTGCCTTTGCTCCGCCATTTTCCCCTGGAAAACATGCTCTTTAGCACTAAATTGGAACAAACGGTAATCCGCAGAAAATGTGATTGCTGTTTGTTCCACTTCAGCACTAAACCATGGGGGAAAGCGGTGGGACAAAGATGAGCCCTCAGTGTGTCATCCAACAAAGCACAAGGTTGAGCCAAAGTTTGGCATGGGGAGATAAAGTATGAGACTGTTTTTGGATGACATGTGAAGCCAAACTATGCCTTAGTTTGCAGAAGCAGAGGAGGGAGGACAAAGTGGCCATGATCTCCTCTCCAGATATACCTTTCACACTTAGCCATGTTTTGGCTCAGCTTTTATGAACCACGCCAGAATACGACAGACACCTTAGGAAGCTAACTTGGGGTGTCATGAAAGTGCAGCAAATGGTTAGCTATTTGATTTAAGGATTTGATTAAGTAAGGAGAGCTGCCGAAATAATTTGGCCAGTCCTGAGTACCATGACATCAACAGGGGTCATGAGAATAGACACAATTTTTGTTAGGGGGGCAGAATCTCAGATTTGTATTGCTTTGTATTGATTTAGGGGGAGCAGCTGCACCCATGACAGGGGTGAGGTTTTCTATTTGCTACTCTATCTCAAGCAGCAAAATGTATGACGGCCTCCCCTCCCACTTTTTCACAAGTGTGGTTTTATGTGATGGAATGAAAGGGTGCCTCCAAGTGTCTGACTTTCTTCTCCTTACCTCAAGGGCATCAAATCCTTAACGGAACAGAAGTTGCCCTGATCAGTTGCTTCGAAATTTCCTTAGGCTGTGGGAAGCGAGGAATACATCCATTAAACCAGGCATGGGTAACCTTGGCTCTCCAGATGTTTTGGAACTACAACTCCCATGATCCCTAGCTAACAGGGCCAGTGGTCAGGGATCATGGGAGTTGTAGTTCCAAAACATCTGGAGAGCCAAGGTTGCCTATGCCTGCATTAAACTGTGAAGCCAACCCCGCCATTAGGCAGAAACCGAGGCTGCATACACACTGCACACCCAAAGCACATGACCTTCTCCCCTCTCTCCAAGAATTTTGGGAACTGTAGTTTGCCCCTCTCATAGCCACCACCCCAGCACCCCATTAACAAACTACTTTAGATGTATGGTGTGCAGTGCCGGATTTACGTATAAGCTAAACAAGCTATAGTTTAGGGCCCCACTCTCTTGGGCGCCCCCCAAAAAATTAAAGGGGAAAAAACTGGATGTACATTTCCAAAATATAAGATAAAAAACAAATAAAATAAAACCTACATACAGCAACAGTGTTTGGTGTTGTGTAGGCTCCTATGATGCAAGTAATGGGCCTCACCTGCTAGCCTGCTCCCTAAAATATCACAGGTTTGCTCATTTCTATATATAGTGTGCCTACATTCTGCATGGACTGGTTGCATGGCAACATGTTGCAAATGGCTTTAGATACCTATTAGGTCCATCAATTACCATATAGCATATATTCAACACAAAAAAAACTGCCACGATTTGTTGTTGACAAAGGACAGCTGGACATATAAAGGGCCCCATTACCTTCAGTAGCTGAGGGCCTCATCAAACCTAAATCCGGCCCTGATGGTGTGTGGACAGTTGATTTTGGGGAGCCATGAAAGGACAGTGCCTTGCCATTGAACCGTTGTGGCGTTTTCCCCTGTCAGGATGGGGAATACAGTAAGTATTTTGTGGGGCGTTTATGCCTCAGGAGCCTAAAAGACTTTTAGAAGACATCTGGTTGCCTCCAGATGTTTAATGTTTAAGAGATTATTGTATTTTAATATTCTGTTGGAAGCCGCCCAGAGTGGGCGGGGTATAAATAATAAATTTATTATTATTATTATTATTATTATTATTATTATTATTATTATTATTATTATTATTAGCCGGCCTTGGGCTGTAGGCAAAGAGGAGGGAAGGAAGGAAGCGCGCCATTTGCAGCTCCTCTTGAGGCAGCCCTTCAAGGCCTTGCCCAAGGGGGAGGCGGAGCAGCGTCGCCCTGTGTGCCAGAGGCAGGCCCGGCAGCGGTGGGAAGGAGGGAGCTCGAGTGAGAGAAAACGTCCCGAGCCCTGACGCTGCATCCGAAGAATAGGAAAGGAGCAATATGATCAATATGGTTTCTTTGTTGGGCCTCGCTTACCTCGGCGGGAGACCATCTGCTCCCTGTCAATGGATCACCTGCTTGTCTGGCTTGTTGGCCGGGCAACCGGTGGGTGGAGGGAGATTAAGCGGGAGCGGCCGGGGAAGGGCCTGTTTTTTGTTTCCCTCTCGCGCTGCGAGGAGGGCGGGGAGGGGGGGGGGAGAAGGCCGGGCTCGGCTGGAAGCAGAAGCCGGCTGCGCTCTCGCCTTGCTCCTGCCTCGCCGTCAAAGGCCGCGAAGCTCGCAGGGCGCCGCCAGGGATGCTTTTGCCCATTTCTCAGGGTGGAGATGCCGAGGGTCAGCCCCGCAAACCCTTCTTCTGCTTCTGCTGAAATGCTGAAAGGAGAGCGGGGGGGGGGGGTCGGTGGAAGAAAGGGCCCACTATATTGCACCACCGCACAATAAACCGATAGTCAAAAAAATTGTGGGTTTGCTCCTCCAGGGGCCTCGCTTGGAGGGGTGGCGTGGTGAGGGAGGGGTTTGACAAAGGGGATCGCATCTCTCCTGCCTTCAAAAGTGTGTGTGTGTGTCGTTTTAACAAGGCACTTTTTAAAAATGCTGATTTTTTTTAAAAAAAATCTTGTTTAAGGGGGGGGGGTGGAGGAAGGAGACAACAGCCTCAGTAAACCGTGCAATTGGAAAGCATGCATCAAAACAGATTCTGAGCATGCTTCATCAAATGTAGACACACTGATTCCTCCCCCCCACTCAGAATTGAGCCCCACTGATTTCACTGGGGTTCACTACCAAATGCAATAGTTACCCAGTTATAATAAATAAGTACCTCTGCATAGGATTGTGCCTGAGCTCGTAAATGTGCTTGCCAGGATATGAGCCCAAGGAATTCACAAGGCCACCCCTTTATTTCTTTTTTTCTACATAAAAATGTAAGATGGAAGAAATGCTAACTATAGTTTGGGAGATATTGGATAAGGATATGCTTGTTTTGCTTTTTGTTTGGTAAATTTGTTTATTTAAAAAGCAAGGCACATAAGCAAACTTTTGGGATCCAGCCCTTAAGAAACTGAGCCACTGCAATCCTAACTATATCTATTCAGAAGTAAGGCCTATTGAATTCAGCTGGGCTTACTCCCAAGTAAGTGGAGTTAGGGTTGCAGTCTTAGACTCTGGATAATATCAACATGGAAAGTGTAATGTAAACTGTGAAGAACCCAATCCTATCCCAGCAATAAATCATATTCAGCACTAGCCTTATGCTGTATTAAGAAAACATTGCAGCCATTGCTGTAGATGCTGGTGTTGAATTTAGGGACTTAGAGATGCAAATCTTGTGCTCTATTACTGAGCTGCTCAATAACAACTAACTTTAGTTTATTCATGTGTGTGTGTGTGTGTGTGTTCTGCTCTTCATCTATGAACAATCCCAGAGCATGCACAATTTATGGTAGTGATGCTCAGTGCAGCTCCGTTGTAAATTTATTATTATTACTCATCAATAAACCACCCCTTTCTGACACATGCATCCTATTCATCCCATTCAATGAAACACAGGTGCTGTAATCTAGCCCTACAGTTAGTCACGGCATCATTCATTTTATGCATATTTTCATGGTAGATATATTTCAAATGGTAAAAAAAAATATGAAAAGTAATTAGGCATCAGCTTAGACTGTTACAGTGATTTCTTCTTTAAGCCAGAGGCGTGTGACAAGATGGCTTGGCACACTCTCCTGTTTGCTCTGAAGCAAAACATATACTGTTCTAGTTGAAGGTATATACAGACTACAGTGTCCTCATTACTTTCATTTGAGCTACAACACTTAAGCCCAGCAGTGAATACTCAGGCTAGGCAAGGACCTATGTCAAAAGTGGGCAGCGCTAGAAATCATTTCACCCCAAATTTGAAGGGGCCTTTAATGAGTCTTCAAATGAGATCTGTGTGGTTATGGAGGTAAGAGCAGGAATTTGCATACACGTCAATCTTGCTCCTTCCTTCTAATTCCAGAGTTTTCATATTGACAATACAGTACATGACTGAATGTGCTCGCTGGCCACAAGTTGAATGTTTCACTTCCAACTTGGGGGGGCCTCAGTTCTGCACTCCCTGCAATGGGCAGCATCCCCAGCAACTCGCCACCAGGGGCAGTAGGGCCAAACAGAGTTGTAGTATTTGCTGGAGATAATAGGGAGAACCAGTGGGAATCGATAGAGTCAGATTGCCTGAAGGCACCCTGAGTTTTGAACAGGGGCATTATTGCTCAGCTCTTTCCAATCTAAATCTAAGCTTGAGCATGTGTGTGACTGCCATTGCATATATCCATCCTTTATTACTCTGGTCTTTTCTTTTCCTCCCACCCTTTCATCCGTTACCTCCTGTTCTGTCAACATTTGGATTGTAGGCTTTTAGGGAAAGTAATGTTTTGTTGCTTATATTATCCCCCATAAAGCAGCATGTACACTGATGGTACATCAATGCCCATCTCCCTGTTCCCTTCTTTGTGTTAGCTTGTGTCCTGAAGGGCAGAGAATTGTCCTCTTATACCAGAGGTGCTATGTACATGATTACAGTAATAAATGGTAACAGTGCTGTGGAAATGGTAAACGACAAGCTAAAACTGCATCAAAAAGTGGATGTAAACAATGGGTTGTTATTTATTTGTTGTTATTGTTGTGAAGGCATTTCTGCTTCAGAACCCAGTAGCTTGGCTTGTTTTCCATGCAAGATACGTCTTGTAAGCTAAAACAATGTCCATGAATCAAGCAAAGAGTTTGCAGAATTATTTGTTTCAGACAGGAAAATCTGTCAACACAGGTAAAATAGAATTATCTGGCTCAAACCTGGAGATGGAGAAAAGGGCCTTCTGAATGCACTTTCAAGGATAATTAAGTGGCAGCGCTGGATGTTGTTATCCTTTCCAGCACACTGGAGCTCCGAACTTTATGTGGCGTCTGCCATGCATCACTGAAAGACAAAGCATGGCTTCCAGTTAATGGTTGCTTATTTCCCAAGAGGCTGTCAGAACATGTAAAGTGCCAGGAGGAGATATCATTTTAATATGAGAAACCTCATTTTTAAGTGGTACTTTTATACATTAAAAAGGCATGCTTCGGAACTGTTCTTTTCGCATGAGTAGCCTAAGGCATGGAACGAATATTCAGGGCTCGCAACTGCTAAGGGCCCACATTCCAGCAGGCAGAGGGGCCACTGACAAGAGCCCCCTGGACCTGCTCTTATTCTTCACCATTGTAGCCTGCTTTTGCTTGATCACCCATGTGGAGAGTTGTGGAGAGAAGGTGATGCCAGCCTGCTTGCTGGCTTTCTGCCTGGCAAGCAAATAGGTGGTAGCAGTGATGGGAAAGAGGAAGAGCAATTGGTGGTAGAATCATGGAGTTGGAAGGAACCACAAGGGTCACCCAGTCCGACCCCCTGCAATGCAAGAATCTTTAGTCCGACATGGGACTCAAACCCATAACCCTGAGATTAAGAGTCTCATGCTTTACTGAGTGAGCTACAGAAATGGAGGTAGACTCACTGAGAGAAGTGTCTTGCCCAAAAGCTTTTCCGAAGCAAGAGCTCATGCAGCAAGGCCTCTTTAAAATATGGCCCCATCTGCACTGTACATATAAAGCAGTATCGTATCACTTTAAATATGGATGGCTTAACCCAAAAGATCCTGGAAACCGTACTTGGTTAAATATGCTGAGTGTTGTTAGAAAACACAGATCCTCCTTAGAAAACTACACTTTCCAGAGTTCCCTGGGGAGAGGGGCTGATTGTTTAACCACTCTGGAAATTGTGGCTCTGTGAAGGGGCCTCCTAATAACTCCCTACATCCTTAAACTAATTCCAAGGATTCTTTGCCCTGTCTGCTCTAAAAGGATAGTGCAGACATGGCCTCTGTATATTTGTGGATGAACACTCCTTGGAATCTCTCACTTTGTTCTGAGCTAAGCAAGATCACCCATAAAGCAGGTCTGCCAAGGATTTGGCATCGCGAACTGTCCTCACACCACAAGCAGATGTAAAGTATCAAAACGTTCAATGAGGGACTCCTTCGTTCCATTGAGGAAAGACACTGTTTTGTCTGTGCTGAGGAGTTTGGAATCCTGCAAGCCTTTTATTCCATTGAAATGTCTCCTCTGCCCCACCCCAGTCGCTGCTTGAGTCCCAGGAGAGGTTAACGTGCCCAGCGGCCATTGCTTGCAAGGAGTGGGAAAACGCCATGTGCAGCCGCAGCTTCTTTTCAATGCACTCGAGGCTTTTTAAACACTCTGTAAATGTCAGGGTTCCTCTAAGAATGCTGGCACCTCCCTCTTGAGAAGGGATGGTACCTCTCTGGCTACATAAGCAACTGAATAAGAATAAGAAATAAAGGGAAAGATAATACACAGGCTCAGATTCAGCTAAAGTTCAGTTGCACATGCGCAATGGCTTTAAAGCACATGGCTTCTCCCAAAGCATCCTAAGAACTGTGGTTTGCTAAGAGTGCTGGGAATTGTAGCTCTGCGAGGGGTAAACTACAATTCTATCGATTCTTTGAGGAAAGAATACGGTGCGTGCCTTAATTTACAGTGGAAACCTAAGAATGTTTGTGCTGAGCAACCCTAAGCATTCGGACAGTAACTTCAGATGAGAAAGAAAATGTCAGTATCATGTGTCTCAATAAGGCATTTTCAGCATTACATTTCAGCACCTGTATTAGACAATGCCTATATTGTTTTAATTAATATGCAATTTACCTATTACTATTTTATTTATAGTGTCTGTTCTGAAACTGTTGGGTCTGTTATGCCTAATAAAGGTTATTGAAATTTGAAATTAGACAATGCCTTCCTACAAATGCGTTGTATTTTTTTGTAATTTTTTTCCCTGAATCAGTCTCAGGTTTAATCTAATTTTCTTTGTAGCTTGCTGCCACTGAATAAGTTGGTCCTTTTCTATATAAGAAGTTCCATAGCTCTTCCAATATACATTTTTTTATCCCACATAATCTGAAAGCAAGTTTCCACACACACACACACACACACACACACACACACACACACCACCGCCTCTCGCCTCTCTGCTTTCAGCATTGCAAAGACTTGCTTTTATTCAAATGGAGATGATGAAGGCATCTGAGCAGTCAAAGAAAGGAAGGGAAAGTGGGGGGCTATGCTGGGGAATCTGTTAATTAATTATTGTGGAGATGGGCAACAGAAATGTGTCAGCATAAACAACATATGTGTTCCGTGTCCCTATTCCTCCCAGGAACATTTTGAGTTTCCCCTCTTCCTGTCACTAGGCTTCCATAAGCTTCCAAAATATCATCTGAAATTTAAAAAAAAGTTTCCCACACACACAAATACACCTTAAAGTTTTGCCATTGCTCCATGTAAAGTTGATAGCAGCGGCAGCAACTCAGTTTGCCTGTTCCTTGCAACAAGCTAAAGGCAGTCAGCAAAGCTATGCTTTGGGAATTGGTTACACGGGACCTAAAATGCATATCATAAGGACAAAAGGCTAGGAGGGGTTGTCAAGAACAGGGACCTGCAGTGTATGAGCTGAGATGACACATGATATCATGAGTAGCTCTTTACAAGTCTGCTGAGTAAGAAATGCCTGCCCCTTTTCAGACCCTCTGCACTTAACAAAAGATTTGCAGGGGTAGGCATATGGGGTAACAAAAAATTGTGCAGGCCAGAAATTTTTGTGGGCTTCTTTGAATGCTCTGATCACATATGTCCAAAGGTGTAACTAGAGATGGGCAAGCTTCAATGAGTTCAGTTTCGGAATGGGCTCGCCCAAAATGAGCTTGATATGGAACCAGTCTGAATGGAAAATGGAAAGAAGAGATACACATGAAGGAAATTTGGCAGAACAAATTAATAGAATAGAATTAGTAAACATGACCGCAAAACTAAGGAAAAGCATGAGTTAAAGATAAGAGGAGAGTGGAGGTGTTTTGGAGATTATTTTAGAGGGTACAATATGCAATTTAACCTACAAAGGAGGGACACGGGATGAGCTGTGGTCTATACCACTGAGCCTCTTGGGCTTGCTGATCGGAAGATCGGCAGTTCGAATCCCCACAATGGGGTGAGCTCCTGTTGCTCTGTCCCAGCTCCTGCCAACCTAGCAGTTCAAAAGCATGCAAGTAGATAAATAGGTACCACTGTGGCGGGAAGGTAAATGGCGTTTCTGCGCGCTCTAGCACTCGTCACAGTCATCCGTGCGCCAGTAGCGGTTTAGTTATGCTGGCCACATGACCCAGAAAACTGTCTATGGACAAACGCCGGCTCCCTCGGCCTGAAAGCGAGATGAACAACTCCATAGTCTCCTTTGACTGGACTTAACCGTCCAGGGGTTCTTTACCTTTACCTAACATATGAGCAGCAGATAACATCAAAAAAGGAAGACTTGAAATGATAATGGGTGAAATATCAGGATATGCAGCAGATCAAGATTTCCCTAGAATGCCACAGAGAGCTGGATTGGGAAGTTTTAGGAAAATAGATGAGTGGTGGATACTGTACGATGTGTGTATAAAAGCTGTTAAAATTTCACAAATAAAGGTTTTTTTTAAAAAAATAAAAAAATTCCTTCAGTAGCACCTTTTTTTTTGAATTTTTTGAATTTTCTTATTTTACTTCGACCCAGACCAACACGGCTACCTACCTGTAACCAAAAAAAAAATAATTAGCTTGGTTTCAGCTGAGGCCCATTCTGAGCTCTATGTCTCATGGGGCATCTGATGATATAATCAGGAACATGGCAATGCCGCAAACCCTTCAGTGTCCCTATTTTCCAGGGCCAGTCCTGGATTTACAGAAGCCATCCCAGCTTCTGAGCTGATCCTGGAACGTCCCACTTTTCCTTAAGACATCCCTATTTTCAATGGAGAAATATTGGAGGTTATGATGCCTTGTTATGAACCAAGAAGCCCTGGGAGGATACAGGGCACTGATTCAGGTTTAAGTTGCCACCAGCTGGGGAGGTGGTCCATGCTGCCAGCCCTGAGCATGATGCAGGTGATCAGCGGAATGTTAAACTGGAGACTGGCAGACAAGGGCCATCTGACCCGAATCTCACAGCCCCAGGGCCTCCTAGGGTCCTTCCTCTCACACTGGAGAGCCAGTGTGGTGTAGTGGTTAAGAGTGGTAGACTCGTAATCTGGGGAACCGGGTTCGCTTCCCCGCTGCTCCACATGCAACTGCTGGGTGACCTTGGGCTAGTCACACTTCTTTGAAGTCTCTCAGCCCCACTCACCTCACAGAGTGTTTGTTGTGGGGGAGGAAGGGAAAGGAGAATGTTAGCCGCTTTGAGACTCCTTCAGGTAGTGATAAAGCGGGATATCAAATCCAAACTCTTCTTCTTCTTCTTCTTCTTCTTCTTCTTCTTCTTCTTCTTCTTCTTCTTCTTCTTCTTCTTCTTCTTCTTCTTCTTTCGCCCCAAGGAATTGAATACCTTTCATACCTCCTTCACCGTCCAATGGTAGAGGAAGCACATGAAGCAGGAGTCAATGGAAATCAGGAGAGAAAGCTGTCCAGACTCCAGTTGTTCAAAAGGATGGATGGGAGGCAGAGGCTGATAAGTTTACCTCCAGCCTTTGAGCAGTTATGCTCACTAGGAGGTATCCTTAATCGTGTGACAAGAGGACCTGCCTTCCTTCTTTTCTCTGTGAAAACAAAACATTTGGTGGCGTACAGTGTGGTGCAGTGGTTAGAGTGTTACATGAGGACCTGGGAGAGCGAGCGGAGATTCAAATCCCCACTCAGGCACAAAGGTCACTGGGTGACCTTGGGCCAGTCACTAACCCTTGGCCTAACTTACCTCACAGAGTTATTTCGAGGTTAAAATGTGTGGGAGAAGAACCATATGCCACCGCCTTCAGCTTTGTGGAGGAAAGGTGAGGTGCAATATACATGGAAATAACAGCAACATAAATAAATAGCATAATATGTTGACCAGGTTTTTCAGTTCATCTTTTTTTTTATCACCACTGTGTCACATTAAGCCCAGTCTTGGTGAGCTTTGCGCAGTGCACTAATTATCTTACTCTCAAAATCTCCTGACCTGCTAGCTATGAGCCAGAAATAGAGAGGCAATCAGCATAACTGCGGCAGTCATTCAAGTTGCCAGCATTTTCTGGCTTCCTATTATGACAGGGTGTGTATCTAGGGGTATAGAGACATATACTTTGGCCTTCAAAGAGGTCACATAAAAGCCTCATTTCAGCCCACAGGGAAGGTGAAAATGTAGCATGCATACAAAGGGGGAATGTGTTTCAGCTGCCAGGACCGGAACTAATGACAGTCAAACAAAAGTTCATAGCTCAGTTCAATCAACGAGCTTGACAGGCAATGGCTCCTCTCAGTTCATTTGCGTTGGCAAAGTGCAGGCAGTTCCTTAGAAATATTGTCTTCGACGGGCTTCAATGAGCAGCTAAACGTTGTGTCTTGTGATTCTCCACCTCCCATTTTATCCTCACAACAACCCTGCGAGGTAGAGAGAAAGTGACTGCGCAAGGTCACCCTCACCCAGTGAGCTTTTTGGCAGACTGGAGCTTTGAACGTAGGTCTCCCCATTCCTAGTGTGGCATCTTAACAATTACACCCTGCAGGATTATGCAGGACTGGAATACAGTTTTTGGACTGAGCAGGGAATGTTCAGTTGTTCAGTTCAGTTGGGTAGGGTGGAGGGCAAGGAGACCGACAGTAGGTGGCGCCAGAGCCAAAGACAGGCAGAGCTAACCAGCTATGTACACACTCCTGCATCCACTGTCTTCCTGCTGCTGGTTCAAGAAGCTGTATACTATACTCATGGCATTAGCCACAATGCATATCTATCTGTATCTATGCTGATGTTTCTTATGAAATGCTGCAATTTGGTGATGGACTCCCCTTCATTGGAGGTTTTGAAACAGAGGCTGGATGGCCACCTGTCAAGGACTCTTTAGCTGTGATCCCTGTATTGCAAGGGGTTGGACTAGATGACCCTTGGTATCCCCAAAATTCTGTGATTCTGTGATGTATTTTCTCCAAAACCACCTTCAATCCAAATTCAGAAAAAGAACAACCTAGCTTTGTTTTAAGCCAGTAACGTGCACACAGCCTAATTCCAGTTTTGTCCCCCCCATCCTCCTTCCTGCTGAGTTCCACATGGACAAAACTGAGGCTAAAGAGGAGGGAACCAACCAGCTGGTGACTGGCAAGGTTGTGCCCCCCCCCCCGCATCCCATACATTACTGCTTCCACACTACAGATGTGCTTGAGCAAAAATGCAAACAAAACCCGGTTTGCCAACCATGTGCAGTTTTGCATTTTAAACTCACTGCATTTTAGCTACAGCAATAAAATGGCAGTTCACTCCTGCTATCCTGACGCTGAATATATTTCCTTGGGCACATAAGCACCATTTTGCTGTAGGAAATGGATAATACATTTGTAATGTGCAAATAATAAAATGGGCATCAGTAACCATGTTCATGCCCAGTCAGCCACACGATGACTATAAAACCAGGCATCCCCAAACCTGGCCCTCCAAAACGTTTTGGGACTACAACTCCCATCATCCCTAGCTAACAGGACCAGTGGTCAGGGATGGTGGGAAGCGTAGTCCCAAAACAGCTGGAGGGCCAAGTTTGGGGGTGCCTGCTATAAAACATTTTAAAAAAATAAGAAAGGAAGGATGCTGTGGTGACTTGACTCAGCACTGGTGGGCTCATGCTGGCCAAGGTGCTGATACAGAGCCTGTTAGTTCTTTCCACTGTCATCTATTGCAGGAGGCAGACATTATATACTAGAATCTTATAATTCTAGTAGACTTGTAGAGTTGAAAGGGGCCACGAGGGTCATCTAGACCAACCTCTTGCTATGAAGGAATCTTTTGCCCCATGTAGGGCTCAAACCCACGACCCTGAGATCAAGAGTCTCATGCTCTACCAACTGAGCTATACCAGGCCCTTTAAGCAGTAGTACAGAAATTGTAAGAGAAAGTTGCCCCAGACTTTCCTTGCTTTTTAGGCCATGGTGGCAGAAGGTACCCTGCAAAGATTTCCCATATTTTTTTTGTTGAGATCCTATACAAAGGATTGCTCGAAGCAATTAAAATAAAATAAAGATGTGAACATTTGAGTATCACAGGCACATGCAACATGTCTCTGAATTCTAGTTGCTGGGAAAAAGAGGCAAGAGTTGTGGGTTTCTCATGCTGCACTAGATATGTCTTTGGCCTGATCCAGCAGGCCTCTTCTTAACGCACATTTTTAACTAATGCAACGTCAGCATGTAATCTTGGAAGCAAAAGTCTACACCTCTGCAAGGAAACATGATATGAATGTGTTCAGGAGTCACCAATTCCAGAACGGTAGCAGTCAGATTTCTAAAAGCTGGTCAGGAGAGGGATAAAGGTGGTTGAAATGGGAGCTGCGTATTTCAACCGGCTATAATCTACTGCAATTGCTTTTATTCTGCTGCCACCTGGTGGAAATAACATTAGTTTTGCTTTGAGCAATAGCACATGCAACAGATACCTGGAATCCAGGCATTCTGGGTCACATAGGTCACAACTGTTGTCCTGAAACTGATCTTAGGTCTTAAGGCTGGTCTCTCCCATATAGCAGTTTATAACCATTGCACTTCACGATGATGATGATTTATTAAATTTGTATACCGCCCTACATCCATAGATCTCAGCGTGGTTGACAACATAAAATTGTAATATAAAAAACATAAAATACGTAATAAAAATAAGAACAAAACAAAAATCCTTCCTCCCACAATACATTTAAAAGGGCATCAGATGTCAATCAGCCAAAGGCCTGGTTGGAGTGGAACGTTTTCGCCTAGTGCCTAAAGGTGCTGTTAAAGGTGGCCCAAGGGCTCCTAGATTTTCATAGTGGGTCCTGATCTCCTCCCCACCCTTTCTTAACCCCCCCCCCCATCAAAAACACTTTGCTTATATGGATGAGGATCCAGTGGCCCCCTAGATGTTGTTGGGCTCCGACTCCCAAAATCCCTGACCATTAGCCAGGCTGGCTGAGGCTGAAGGTGTTGTTGTAGTTCAACAACATCTGGAGGGCCACAGATTCCCCACTACTGGCTTACAAGGTACGTAGTTGGATTCACTGCAAAGTGCACTGCTAGTAGAACTCAACAGCAAGTAGGAGAGAGGAGAAACTAGAATTGGTGGGCTCTGCCTGCTATTGTCTGTGGCGCCATCTACAGTTGGGCTCCCCACTTTCCACCCTACCGGTCCCTATACGCACCAGCTGCCACTGCTTTTAAGTACCTAGCAGCACCTTAGTTGAGAAAAGGCCTCTTATTGGCCACAGCAGGCCTGGCCATCTTTGCTTCTGGTTACCTCGCAAATGACTTCTCTATAATCCATCTGCAATGGTGAAATATACTCAGAGTCGAGTGTGAATTTCATGCTCTTTATTCAGCTCGTAGTAGCAATGAATGAAACTTCCCCCAAAACGTCTGTTGTTGTTGTTTAGTCGTTTAGTCGTGTCTGACTCTTCGTGACCCCATGGACCATAGCACACCAGGCACTCCTGTCTTGCACTGCCTCCCGCAGTTTGGTCAAACTCATGTTCGTAGCTTCGAGAACACTGTCCAGCCATCTTGTCCTCTGACGTCCCCTTCTCCTAGTGCCCTCCATCTTTCCCAACATCAAGGTCTTTTCCAAGGATTCTTCTCTTCTCATGAGGTGGCCAAAGTATTGGAGCCTCAGCTTCACGATCTGTCCTTCCAGGGAGCACTCAGGGCTGATTTCCTTAAGAATGGATAGGTTTGATCTTCTAATATATACATTATTTACACAATGGGCCCCACGTGATTGGCTAATTCCAGGCTGCTCTTGTAGGCCAATCAGGTTGCTGATTCACTTCATCCAGGAGCCTGGTTGGCTGCTCCTGCAGGCCAATCAGGTCACTAATTCACTTCCACCAGGAGCTGGATTGGGTGGCTCCTGCGGACCAATCAGACTGCTGCATTCTGGATCCTACTGTTCTAGGATTCAGCTCAGTACATAACAGATGGGCTGGTTGGATGCAGAAGAATGGTGGGAGGAACCAGTTGAGGAACCACCAGGGGAAGAAGGTGCAGAGCCTGGGGAGTGGTGGTGGGGCAATGATGAGTGGTCACAGGGAGAAGGCGGGGAAGAGGAGGTGTCAGAAACTGAAGAGGTAGCAGGGCTTAGTGAGCTGGGAGAGTGTGTGGCAGAAAGAAGTCCAGAATCAGAGGCAGAAGCTGAAACAAGAGGGAGGCCAAGAGGCAGAGATGTCAGGCTGGTGAAGAGTCCTGGGCATCTCCCCCTCCTGCTATGACAAGCTCCCCACTCCACTGACTGCCAGAACCAGAAGAGGTATGAAACAGGAGGAGCAAAGAGAGGTACACAGGTACAGTCTCTGAATGATTGGGGAAAGCCCTCAAGAGGAGGATACATAGATGGCTTGGGGGGTACCTTTAGTCTTGGCAACTGATTTCATGGAGTAAGACCTACCAGGGATGAGCTGCTTTGCTCCACTAGGCCCGCACCCACTCAAGTATGTGAAGATCATCTTTTTGCTACTAAAAAGTTAACTCCAACTTTTAACTGTGTGATTTACTGGCCAGTTTGCTCTCTGACACCCTAGGTCAGTGTTTTTCAACCTTTTTTGGGCAAAGGCACCCTTCATTCATGAAACAAATAACGAGGCACACCACCATTAGAAAATGTTAAAAAATTTAACTCTGTGCCTATATTGACTATATATAAAGTAATTCTCCCACGGCACACCAGGCAACATCTCGTGGCACACTAGTGTGCCGCGGAACAGTGGTTGAAAAACACTGCCCTAGGTCAGGGATCCCCAAACTAAGGCCCAGGGGCCGGATGTGGCCCAATCGCCTTCTCAATCCGGCCCGTGGACGGTCCAGGAATCAGCGTGTTTTTACATAAGTAAAATGTGTCCTTTTATTTAAAATGCATCTCTGGGTTATTTGTGGGGCATAGGAATTCATTCATATTTTTTTCCAAAATATAGTCCGGCCCCCCACAAGGTCTGAGGGACAGTGGACTGGCCCCCTGCGGAAAAAGTTTGCTGACCCCTGCCCTAGGTGGTGGTGGTGGAGAGAATTACTTAATCTCACATCATTTTATAATAGTTTGATAGTGTTCAGGTCTTGGTCCATTTAAAATTGTTGTGTAAATAAAAATGGGTGGTGGTGGGGACTTGCATGCTATCCTGTACTCCTCCTAGAAACGGGTGGGACAGCAATGTGCTTACTGTAGTAATGGCACTGAAAAGTATGATGTGTCATTGGGGATATACAACATTGGGTGTTGCAGTCTTCAAGCAACGGCTGAGACTGTGCGAACAGGGCCTTTTTCTCTACAGCCTTTTAGGTGGAAGGAAAGTAACGGGGCCTCTAAGAGTAATTACCAGACTCCCTCGAGGTCTCATGCAATGCCGTCGGTGGTCCCCTGCATTGTCCGAGCGCCACTTGTCTCACTGATACGGCTTCCCTTAATGTTCCTCCTCAGCGAAGGCTTCTGCACTGTTGCTTCGGATAGAGCTGCCTTTTGTTTGCAATTTCACCAGCTGAGAGAGTCTTTTAGGAACAAAGGGAGCGAGCAAGCTGCAGAGGCCGCTGGAAAGATCTAATCTGTGGCTAAGACCACCCCTTGACTGACAGCGTACACCACCATCAGCTCAGCTGTATGCCCCATGAACGCTTTCTCATTTCAGTCAGCTGTCTTTGCCTTCTCCCTCATTAGCGCTGATGAAAAGCGACAGGCTGCAGCAGACGCAGAGCATTCCTCAGCATACCATCTGCAGCTCCGGCCGAAGGCTTCCAATGGGCTTTCTCATAATTTATTAGTTCTGTCAGTCTCTGCCTCTCACACACCCATACAAAGATGGCTGCCATCATGACATAAACCAACTCCTGCAAGGAGTTTCGAAGCAGTGCCCTGACGCTGAAGTTTCCCATAAATTGCTGTGCTCAACTATACTTTAGCTTTCTCATTCTTAATTCCAAATGAAATTACCGGTATTTTCCCTTTGCTGCAATCCAGGGAGGGGAGCTGTAGGAAATGTTACAGGCTCCCAGAAGCAATGTTTATGGTACCGAATATGAAATGGAGGCCAACAACCTATATCAATTTCACAAGAAACATTCCATGCTTCTATTGAAAGGTTGACATTTCAGGTTTTCCTCCTCTCAAATCCACTTTCTCACATAACAAAACAAACAAACCACATTCTCACTACCCACCAACAATATGAAAACTTTTGAAAATCGAAGGGATGACTGCTTCCCTGAAGGATGGGAGGGTGCATATCCCAATTTTCCCCATCCTGGAACTCCTCCTTCGTGCCCTTGCCCCTTCCTACACTCCCCACCTGCATCCACCCTAGATTTGGTCTGCCTCATTTCTTTTTCTGTGTTGCTCATATCCGTTGCCAAGAAGAGAGCTCTTGAAGCACTTTACGGGCTGTTACTGTTTCCCTTCATGTGTTGGCGTGTTGCTAGTTTCTGCTGCTTGTTTCGCCTAGCTCTGTAACTCTGCAGATCTGTTATTATGATTTTATTTTTTAGCGTAGACGTGAACAACTGTAAATATAGGTGCTGGGTTCCAGCATACCATGGTGTTCCACAGCCTCTTTTTCCCAGCTGCTGATATGGCTGCCAGACATAGGAGCCAACTCTTAGGGGCTGTGGGGGCTTCAGCGCCCACAATAAAAATATTTGATGGGACCGGGCCCCTACAAAGTTGATGGGCATTCCCATTCAAATGGTGTCTCTGCACTGCATCATGTGATCAATTATGCGGGACAGGGCTTACCTGGGCCCCCACAGTATTTTATTTAAGTTGGCACCCCTACTGCCATAGAAACCTTTTTACTACCTGTGCCAGGGGCAGGCAACCTAAGGCCCGTGGGTCGGATGCGGCCCAATCGCCTTCTCAATCCGGTCCATGGATGGTCCGGGAATCGACGTGTTTTTACATGAGTAGAATGTGTGCTTTTATTTAAAATGCATCTCTGGGTTATTTGTGGGGCATAGGAATTCGTTCATTCCCCCCCCCCCAAAAAAATATAGTCTGATAGTCCAACCCACCACATGGTCTGAGGGATGGTGGACCGGCCCACGGCTGAAAAAGGTTGCTGACCCCTGACCTATGCCATGCAATAACTACCAGCCCTTGCTGGTGAGGTGAGGGGAGAGACTCCATCAGGCAAGGCCTCTTTCCACCTGCCTTGCCTTGCCCCCTCCAGTCTCTATTTTTCAATTTGCATTGTATTGTTTTATGCACTGTGGCTTGCTGTTGTTTTATTGATTATTGTTTGATATTATTTATTGTAAATGTTAAGAGTGGGTTTCTGTTTAATTTTCATATGCTGATATTATTCTATACTATTGTAATGATTGTTGAATGTTACATTATTTGATTGCTTATTTTAAAGCTATGTTTTATTATCACATTTTGTACTGCATTAGATTGTTATAAGGTTGTTTTTGTATTTCATTAGATTCTGTTTCTTCAGCTTGTAAACCGCCTTGAGTATTGTATGATAGAAAGGCGGTATACAAATTAAAAGTGATGATGATGATGATGCCACAATAACCCCTCCCTTCCTCCCAGTGCCTGTAAGGAAAGGAAAAAAGCCTGTGCAGAACCAAAATGCATTCTGGTTTTCTGGAAATGCAGCACTGGAGTATTGTTGAAGGAAGGATTGAAGGTGCTTGCTCTGTCTTCCTCTCTTCCACTAATGCACATGCGCCGGAAAATATGCAAGGGAGGGTAGATTCAGGGGCCGTCTATGGGCAGACAATGGGAGGGCTAAGCAAAATGCGGCACGTGAAACAAAATGCACTATATAAAACAAAGGAAGTGTGAACCCGTTTAATTGATAAACACTGAGATATGTGAATCATTAATAAATCAGATGGGCATAGGAGTACAGAGGTTTGGGGAATGGATTTTCCATTGCGGTGTGGGTGAGCCATAGAATGCTCTCCGTAAGTCTGTGAGATATGCAGAACGCTTCAGTCTTCTTCACTGAAGTCTATTAGTAGCGTTCAGTAGAGAAAGTAAAACACTAGGTATAAGAAAATAGAGACGGGTTCTCAAAGTGCCCAGTGAAAGTTTACTGTGGTTAATTGCACAGTGCATTTGTGACTCCTCTTGCAAGATGCCACAAGGCATATAAGTAAGGTATACATTTCCTTAATATACACAAAACAGTTTGGGACTATTTGTACATAACACCCTAATAAGCAATGCACTAGCAGAAGCTAGCGCAATGAGCCCTGCTAGCGCAACCAACTCCCTACCCTCTCCCACCCTGTGCCCTCCCTCAATCTGTTTGGGTGAGTCAGGAAAAGCCCAGGACAACACAGAGAGGGGAGATTTTGTGCTGTCTGGAAGCAGAAATCCTGGCACAATCTCCTTAGCGTGACATTGAATTTCACCCCTAGAGTCTAATATGTTCTGATGCACATATTAAGGGGCGTATTTCCACTAAGCTTTCCTCAGAGTCAGCCCATTGAAATTAATGGACCTAACTTGTGTTCATTAATTTCAGTGGGTCTCCTATGACTAATGCTTCATTGAATACCACCCATAATCTGGGAAATGCATGTCGGGTTGCAGAAATCTAATTCCACAAACATCCCTAGTGAGACCTTAAAAAAAAAAAATCCACACAGGAGCAAGCATGTCTTGGGGAAGAAGCAAGTCTCATGGGAATGAAAGGGTGGGTGTGTCCCCCCCCATCCTGGTGACGGATAAAGAATGTTTGGCTTTGTCTTGATCATAGCACAGGAAAGGGAAATGTCTGATTTCTAGCCTTTCTGAAAGCTGTTCTGGACCCCTGGTTGACACAGGATAACAGGAAAGAAGCCACATTGACCCCCCCGGTTGCTGCAGGACCCTGTGGGTTGCAAAACAGGAACACAGATACAAGAAAAACAAACAAATTATTCTTAACGTGAGTTACTAGGTTTTCGTTCTCTGCGTGCTTGAGTTCTTCTCTTTCCTTCTTTGTAGTGCAACTCAGGAACTACTAGGAATCACAGTCATACAAATTTTCCAATCTCTCAAATGTTAATGGATCTATGCAGCTCCCCTGGCCCTCATCGCGCTAACCTCCTATCCTGCTTTCTCTCCACTTGTGGCATGGTGGGAAAGCATCATCAGAGGCAACATGGTGCTCCTTTCAGTGCATTTGCACCTTGCTGACCTCCACGCGCCCCTCCCAGTAAACAACAGCCACCTACCTGCTAGGATGCCAGCATAGCAGTTCTGCCTTACCTGGGAAGCCACTTTTGTTCATGTCCAAAGGCAAACATTTTGACAAAGCTACTAAGTGACACGAAAAAAGATAGAACATCCGGCTTCGTCTCTGCTCCTGCTGCTCTGTGTTCCAATGACCAGCCTCTGCACCAGGGTAACATTCCCACTAATAGCAGGCTCAGGTTGTATAGGCTGAGAAGAATGGAACCCCAACAGGACCACTGAAAAACAAGAGGGAGGAATCAGCATGTTCAGGGAAGTTGTCCCCCCCCCCGAAAAACCCTTTTCGAATAAACTTAAGAGAACAACCCTAGAATAAAAATAAAAGCATAGTCCCTTAAAGAATGAGCATGCTCAGTAGCCACAGAATGTCAAGTGTCAATCAAGGAGGAGAATGGAGAACCAGAAAGGGGTGCAAAAATAGAATGGGCAGCTAAAGAAGGGCATGATGGCTGGTTACTTTAAGATGAGGACTCCTGCTAGGAGGAGAGACTATACTGCACCATATTGTTGTAGGTCCCTCTTGGAATCTTGGATCTGCATTGGAATTGTTATGAACACCAGTTTGTATCCCAGGATCCCAGAAGCTGCACCAGAACAAGCAGTGACTTCTGCCAGCTGGCACACATGTGTACCTCCATACAGTAGGTAATGAATCCTTCTTGAGTGGATCCAGCTGCCCATGAATCACATACAGTCCACAAAAGTCAAAGTGCATGGATAGACCTGTTGAAATAAAGGTCAAAAGAAAACAATGGCCCACAAGATGACTTGGCTGTATAGGCTTTCAGTATATACACAGTCAGCTGTAATGTATACATTGTAAACCCTGGAGAAACGATTGACTTCCCCTGCACATAATAGATCTGATGACTGTGCAGGAAATCTCTCTGCCCTGTCCTTTCCTATGTTATAATTTTTAGAATTTTAATCTTTTTTTCTTTCTCTTTTTAGCAGAACATTCTCAAAAAGAACAATACATGGACACAGTGACAGGTTGGAGGTTTATTTGTTTGGTGCTTGTGATTAATGTTTTCCAGTGAGATAAAAGTCTATTCAGAGAGGCTGTGATTGAACTAATCTAGTAGTGGCATGGGAAGATTTAAATGGAATAGCACTGGTCAGTCTTGTACACAGACGAAATCTTCTGGGCTCTATGCAAAGGAAACAAGAAGAATTTGCACATGGGATGCATGGGAAAGAAAATATTCTAGTTTAACCACATGCAATTTAAGAAGATTCATTTCCTGGTAACTAATTAGGAACATGCACAGCTGCATCACATCAGTTCAGACTATTTCTCTGTCTAGAATAATACTGATATCCTCCAGGCCTCTTCCTGGTCCTCAGAACTCTTCCCAGGCCACATCCAGTATGCCCAGGTCATACCTCATCCCCTGGCCCTGCTACACACACGCGCACACACACGCACACGTTTTTGCCTGGCTGGAACGTGTCCTTGATTGTCTACTACATGGAGGTTAGAAAGGGTCATGAAAGTATGTGTAGAAACTAGCCTACTGTACCCCTCCCATCCGTCAGTATTCCATGCAAACTGAGCATGTTCAGAATACATTGTGCTGGGTTTTTAGGAGGAGGAACCTCTTCTTAGGATTTCTTTCTATATATATATATATATATATATATGGAAAGATCTGATCCCTCCCTCTTGTTTCCCTCTGAATCTAGATTATAAGATGTAATACACAGACGTGGCCAGTAGAGGGAACCTGATCAGTAGCGGATGCTTCCCTACATTCCACGAGGAAACGTGAGTATAAACTGAAATTAGCAAACCTGAAAGAGGGCCAATATCTCAGGGCATACCGGAAACAGCTGGTTCAGTCCATATCTGGCCTTTGGCAGTATTCCTGATTAGAGCACCTCTGGTTTTGCCCTGGAAAAGTCAGCAGTACAGTAGGCCTGCAACTTATTGTGGGGGTTACGTTCCAGGGAATCACGCCTAAAGCCAATATCTAGTCAAGACTATACGTATGTGATTTTAAAACTATATGTGATTTTAAATGGTGGGTGAGATTATAAAAGTCATTTCCCCCAGAACCTCGACCCTTTCCCACCCGCTTCTAATTTTTTGTTTGAAATTTCCACGTGTGTAAAGCTAAATGTGCAGAAGTTGTGGACTTGCTGTATCTCATCACCACTACCATTTGGGTTTCTCAAAACTCTTGCAAAGCCAGCTTACACAAAATTAATTAATTACATGCAACTATCCATAATAAAGAAATAGTGCAAATGTGTCATTCCAAAAAGCTCAAGAAGAAACCCGCTAAGCTTTCCCATAAATAAGCCATTCAGCATTTTGTCTCCCTCTGATTCATTAAAAAAAAAGTTATTATGGTTATAACAGCAATGTGCCATATCTTAAAATACTATTCTGAAACTGGGACTTGGCATTGTAAGATGTCATTGGAATTCTTTTTTTTATAGAAATCTTCCTTTGATACTACTGACATCAATGGGGGGGAGGATACTCCTTCGGATCCAAGCCCATTCCTCTTTTAGGACAGATTGACCAATTTAATTTCCCAATTTATCTAGAAAATGAAAGTTTTCTTCTGGGTTTGTTCAGCCAAGGCAACAGAGCACTTCCATACACTTTAATTGTGCAAACTTATATGCCTGGTATGCAAATGAATCCCTCCTGCAAAATACAGTCAGTCTGGAGGCAGCCTCAAATGTTTGTTTGCACTGTGGGGCATGCAGGTAACTAGGACTGCTTTACAAAAACACGTGTCGCCCATCCTAGCCTTCTTAAAACAATCGATAAGTTGCTACAGTTAACTGGAAACTTAGAGGTGCTATTTTGCCCACCTCTGAGAAGCCTTTTATTGAGCTCTGTTACACTCACATCTTTGCAATAAAATAAAACCAAGTTCTGTCTCACTTCATTTAAGACAGGTTAGCGGATGACACATTGACTCAGAGCTTTATCTTCTGTCACCAGTGCTCAGTGTCCTTGGAAATCTGCTGTCAACAACTCCAGAAATTGGGGAGGGGGCCCGGGGAGGAGAATTTGCACCGTAAAGTCTGGCAGGATGCCAGTTAGGAAGTGTTAAACGAGTTTGCTGTGAGCACTTTCTGCAACCGCATGCATTTGGGTCGCCTTTGCTATCTAAGGTCAGGTTTCACATGCTCTCCATTCATTCCCTGCTTTGGGAGAAGGTAAAAAGGATATATTTTGAATGGCACTTACTTTTGTCTAATAATGTGGATGAACTGAGCACAGCAGAATTTTGTAAAATTGTGTTGCTACGACATCAGCATTTACGAGCAACTATTTTTCATCATGGCGAAACACTTGGCATTTTTATTTCTCATATTGTCTTTAATTGCAAATACCATCACTTTAATGAAAACAGCTGAACAGGTAAGAAGTGTGCTTTGGTTTTAGATGACGATACCAGAGATTTGCATAAGGATCCATACTGAATGCCTATAGAGAAGGGAGGAGTAGTTATGGATAAACCTATTGGCTGGTACAGTATTCAGCTAACTTTTACTCACAGTAGGCTCTCTGAAATGAATGAACATGATGAAGTTAGGTCCATTAATTTCAATAGGTTTTCTCTGCTTACTTGACTATCTCCCATAAACACACCTACAGGTGAGAAACTAAGTTTGAACACAGCAGAGTAAAACAGCAGAGCCTGATATTTAAGATAGATTTTAGAGCTAATCTTGGAATCTCTTAGCTATCAAGCTCTGAAATGTTGGTGTATCCGTTGTTCTCTCCATGAAAGAGATTTGGGTAACTAAGGCTACACACTTCTTTTGAAGTAAGTGCTGTTGTACATAATGGGGCTAGGATTTACTGAGAAGTAGTGCTTTTTTTCTGGAGGGACACAGGGGATGCATACCCCTAAACATTTTGTGAATCTAAGTTTGGCCTCATTGAGGGGCAGTATTTTAAAAAAAAACACTGCTGAGAAGTAACGTGTTCAAGGAACTGGGGTGGAAGGCTCTATGTCAATTTGGGTTCTCTCATCTTCTTCTTTTTCCTGTCTTAAGTCCAGCTCTCCACATCTCTGCAGCAATTTGCCATTTTTAAAAGAATTAATCATCATGAAAATTCCTTAGCAGATTCCTCCTAACGAACAAATTTTTGCATGCAGTTTTGAATAAAGTATACATTTTGCAAGTTTTACGGTCTGCCCATGAGCATCTGGCTGGCCACCGTGAGGAAAAGATGCTGGACTCAGTGGACCTGTGGCCTCATCCAGCACAGGGCTCTTTCTCAGGTTCTTAGTTTTAATTCTGGAGCCAGTGGCTTCATGGGCACACTTTATTATTTTTTATTTGGTCAGGAAAGCAGCACAGAAAGATTGTTAAAAACCTCTCCTCCCCTGCACCACATTCCCAGTCCGAGGTCTATTCTTTAGCCAATGCTATTCTTTTTGTGAAAAAATCAAAAGGCACATGCATTTATCATGCCGCTTAGTTTGGCTCTCAGAGGCCTTTGGGCACAATGGGCAGGTAAAATGCTGCTGTTCTATTAAGCTCAGCATTTAAGGCATTGTTATTATTCTACCTCCTCCACTGACTCTAAACTTCTATGACTTCATACATATTATTTGACTCTCTCCACTAACTCTGAGCCTCTACTAAATGATTGCCTGGAATAGGCCAGAACCACTGTTAAGGTCAACACACCCAACTGCTGCTAAAAAGCTCCATTATGACAATAGGTGCGAATGTGGGCAGCTCTAATTGCCTTAATTCTGTTTCCCCCCACTTCGCTCTCAGGCAAAGAACAAATGTGACGAGAAGGCACTTGTTACCACAAAAACCAAATGCAGGTCTTGTTCCCTCAACTATGAAATCAATTGTCCTGAAGGTTATACCAAAATCACCAATAACTCTGGGATACGTGACTGCAGGTAATTCTTTTGTTAACTACCTATTGATATTGCCAATCAGTGTAAGCCCCATTCGCACAGTAGATCTATGGATACTATATGAGATGTAAAAGGCACTGTATTCTAAAGCACAGCCTCTTGGGCTTGCCAATCAGAAGGTCGGCAGTTCGAATCTCCACAACGGAGTGAACTCTGTCCCAGCTTCTGCCTATCTAGCAGTTTGAAAGCACATCAGTGCAAGTAGAAAGTAAACAGTGTTTCCATGCACTCTGGTTTCCGTCACTGTGTTCCGTTGTGCCAGAAGTGGTTTAGTCATGCTGGCCACATGACCCAGAAAGCTGTCTGTGGACAAACGCTGGCTCCCTTGGCTTGAAAGCGAGATGAGCGCCGCAGCCCCATAGTCGCCTTTCACTGGACTTAGCAGTCCAGGGGTTCTTTACCTTTTACCTTTACTATATGGGATGGCACCTGCTTGCCCTGCTCCTCAGCTTCAAATCCGGAGAGACCCTAAAGCTGTTTCTCTTCAGGTGTCTTCTGCATATACAACAAACATGTGTCACAGACTGGGGCACCACAGTGGCAGGATCTGCATGTGTTTGTTGCACAGATTGAAAGATCCTCGTGCATACAACTTCATGCACAGACCAGGTCTCCAATATGCAATAGGGAACATTAGTATGTGCTTTTCAAGGCTCTGGAAGGTGTAGAGAAGAGGCCCCACTACACAGGTGCAGCTGAGTGCAGGATGTTTGTGTGTGTGTGCGTGCATTTAAATATCATAATGGAAAAACCTATGTTGATAGCTGAGCCAGTCACGCTGCCCCCCTGCTTGGTTGTTGCATACAGTGGTACCTCATGTTGCGAACGGGATCCGTTCCGGTGGCCTGTTCGCAACATGAAAAGGCCGCAACATGAAGCGCTGCATCTGCGCACGCGTATGACGCAGTGCGGCGCTTCTGCACATGCGCAAAGCACGATTTAGCGCTTCTGCGCATGCGCGCGGGTCATAGATGCGCCGAACCCGGAGGTAACCTGTTCTGGGACTTCCTGGTTCGGTGTGTCCGTAACCTGAAAAGATGCAACATGAAGCAGACGTATCATGAGGTATGACTGTAAATGCAAAACATTAAAAGAGCCCCTGAAAATGTAGTTAGCTAAAGTATGGAATGTCTGAAGGATGACTAAGCTATTAAGAGATGTTAAGGAAAAGGTAAACGGCGTTTCCATGTGCTGCTCTGGTTCGCCAGAAGTGGCTTTGTCATGCTGGCCACATGACCTGGAAGCTATACGCCGGCTCCCACGGCCAATAATGCGAGATGAGCGCGCAACCCCAGAGTCGGTCACGACTGGACCTAATGGTCAGGGGCCCCTTTACCTTTACCTTAAGGAAAAGACAGAATGTTTCTATGAGAACTGCAGGCCCTTTATTAAATTATTGGGAGCAGGGTCTGCCTGTGTGGCATTGTGAGGCAGTCACCTCAGGGTGGCAGGCTCTGAACAGGACCGCTGCCCACCCACTGTGTTTCCACCGCCCACCCCTGCCGCCTGGTCCCGTTCATGCCTGGGATATTTTTCTTGGCCATTAGAGCTTTGAGGGGGAGGACCGCAAGTTCCAGGGGTGCAGTTTCTCCCATCAAGGTGATGGGAAAAATTGCACCTGCCAAATGTTGCACTCTGTCATGGTCACAGATTTTAAATGGCCAAAAGGCCTGGCATCTTACACAACAGCAATGGCCGCCTTGTATAGGAGTGAGAACCTTGGTAAGAATCTAGCGAGAGAGAAGAGCTGAAAGGAGGTTAAGACAAGACTTAAGACAAGCCCTAAATGGCCTTGGCCCAGTATTGTATACCTGAAGGAGCATCTCCAGGCTCATTCAGCCTGGACACTGAGGTCCAGCTCCGAGGGCCTTCTGGCGCTTCCCTCACTGCAAGGTTACAAGGAACCAGGCAGAGGGCCTTCTCGGTAGTGGCACCTGCCCTGTGGAACACCCTTCCACCAGATGTCAAGGAAATAAACAACTATCTGATTTTTAGAAGATGTCTGAAGGCAGCCCTGTTTAGGGAAGTTTTTAATGTTTGATGTTTTATTGTGCTTTTAATTCCATTGGGAGCCGTCCAGAGTGGCTGGGGAAACCCAGCTAGATGGGCGGCGTATAAATAATAAGTTGTTGTTGTTGTTGTTGTTGTTGTTTTCAAGAAGGAAAACATTTCAATGACCATTTTCAAGGCTGGTCTAATAAATAAACATGTTAAATGTTTTAAAAACAAAAAACAAAACCCAAGCCAGATGGGGTATAAGTAATAAATTATTATTATTATTATTATTATTATTATTATTATTATTATTATTATTATTAGACCACTTTGAAAATAAGGGCAGAGAGTTTGTGTAAAGAGGCCAGTGAAGGGATTTGAGTGGCAGCTTAATAGTCACATGTAGGCAACTAACTTTTACCCAGAGTAGGTGTTTGAAAGAAGGCAGGGGTGATTCCTGCCAAACCTCTACAGGCAGGGAGTTCCACAGGGCAGGGCTGCCATGCTAAAGGCTCGGTCTCTAGTAAAGGCCAACAAAACCTCAGGAATGTGGGAAACCAGCAGAAGCGGCCTATGAGAGGCACTTTTAAAAGGCGGAAGCCTTTTTAGGGATTCAGCTGTTAACTGTGTAACTTTAACAAAACCCCAAATCCTTTTCTTCCAGGTACTACCTTGAAATCAGGAGTTTTACTCTCTCTCTCCCTGGATGCCGGCACTTATGCATGAGGGAATTCCAGCAGTCTCAATGTTGCCAAGGATATTGGGGGCCCGAATGCCTAGGTAAAAACATCTTATCGGCATACATCTGCCTTCTCCAACCTGTAGCCCTCCAGATGTTCTTCGGCTGCAGTTCCCATCAGCCCCAGTCAGACTGGCTACTGGTCAGGTCCACATTCCTGTTGTTAGTGGTAGAGGATATTGCACTTTAATGAAATGTAAATAAAAAGAGGAAGCCCTTTTCTTGCCAAGGTTCAGCTGTAGAAAAATAATGATAATAATGGTAGTTCTGTGAACTGATACAGAGGACTGGCTAGCACTCTGCTGTAGCTTCAAAACAAGAGAGGCAGCCAGGAAATGGAATAAAGTTGTCAGCAGTTTTCAGGTGACTGCTTTACGTGCGCACACACTTCCTTCATTGAGAGCAGTCCAGTGCATGAACCTAAGCACTTTTCTGGATCTTGCTCTCAGAGTCTGGATGCCATTTGGTTAGTAGCCTATTGCTTCAGGCCAACCTGAAATATTTTGCTGTCTTAGGCAGATCGTTGCCTGCTACCGGTATCTGATCCTTTTTAACTACAGACGCCAAGAATTGAATAGGGTGCATTCTCCTTACAGAGTTCTTGGACTAATGTCAATGGTCTTCTGTAGCCCATTCTGCAATATGGCACTCCATATTGCCTCTCCAGCAGTGAAAGGTTATTTATTACTATTGCATAGGATTGCTTCCCATGTGTCACCCCAAACCAGTGTACAATGACATATATAAAACAGTGACAAACATAAAAGTAATTTAAAAAAACATTTTAAAAACAGCAGCAGCACATACTCAAAATCTGCTCAAAATCAGAGAGAGATACCAAGTGGAATAAAGATTTTAGAGATAGGCAGTGAGTAGGTGCCACCACACTAAAGGCCCAATTCCAACAGTGTGTGGAGTAGACCTCCCAAGGGGATGATCTCCCAAGAGGCCATCTTTTGGGTGTCCTGGTCCCAAGTGGTGTACCAAAACCAGCCCCTTGAACTTTGCCCGTTGGCTAATTGGCAGGCAGTGCAATTCTTGCAGCAGCAGGGGTAATATGATGGCAGTATGCCACCCCAGTGAGCAGTCAAGCCGCTGCATTTTGCATTAGCTTCATATTCCAGGTCAGCCTCAAGGGCAGCACTACATGGAGCGCATCATAGCAGTCCAATCTTCAGGTTCTTAGCGTAGGTTATGAACTATTGTCCTTTTCCACCTTTTTCTGACTTCCTTTCCATTTCCACATCTGGTGGTCCTCCAGATGTTGCCTGACTGCAGCTGCTATGATTCCTGACCATTGGCTGCTATGCTGGATGGGAGTTGGAGCTGAACAACACCTGGAGGGACACAGGTTCTCCACCCCTTATCTAGGGTGTGCAGTGGTGGCGATGGGGGTGGAGAATTAACCTTAACACTTGCTCTCCCTTTTTGGCAACTGGGAAAAAAACCTGTCTGGTGTTTTATATGGTCAGCTGGCAAGCACAACTCCCGTACTGACCCAAAATGCCTATCTGAACAGATTTTAACAAGCTCTCTGCTCTATTGTAAAACTCGTCACCATTAAACTTTTGTTGATGGCTTGTTTTCAGAATGTCCTGGTGGAGCGACATTGCCCTGTAATAACAAGGGGCATTGTTTTCAAGGTGTTATCGGAAACGGGACCTGCACCTGCAAGGTATGTGCTTTTTGTTATTACAGCTGAGAAATGGCACAGAATTAATGACTACAGTGTGGCTTCTTAATTTTTAGGAAAAACCTGAGTTCTGAATTCTGAAGTCTCTGTTTAAATCTCACTTCTGCCATATGCTTAGTAGGGGACCTGCCCAATTACACTATGGTCACATTTACACATCACAATAAATCACACAGCTGGGAGGTGGGTTAGGAAACAGCTGCTTTTGATTATTCACAGCTTGCTATATCAGCTTGGAAAAGCAAAGAAGAAAGAAAGAAAGAAAGAAAGAAAGAAAGAAAGAAAAAGAAAGAAAGAAAGAAAGAAAGAAAGAAAGGAAAGAAAGAAAGAAAGAAAGAAAGAAAGAAAGAAAGAAGGCTCTTAAGTAAACACACACACACACACACATATGAGAATGGAAGCAAATAAATGAGATGGTTCACTTTACCAGTTTACCTGTGATTAATCTTAGCTGTGGTTTGTTTAAACAAGCCAGCTTCATTAGTTATAGAAGTTGGCTCGTTTGGTGCTAATCATAGTTAACGTTCTCCACACTTTGTTGGACTGGATGGCATGACAAACTATGGTTAAGTAAAAGCCAAAGCACAAGGTTGGAGGAGGAGGAGGAGGAGGAGGAGAAAGGGGGGGAGCACACAAAGCTGGAGACTTGCTGTGCCTTGTTCCTGCATGTTTACATCACACTAAACCATAGTTTAGCATGGCTTGCAAACGCAGTCATAATGTAGTTATGTTATGAGTTTGCAGCCTGAGTCTTGTATCAGCTGTTATACTTTTGTAACCACCCTTATTTTTAAATGCTGCTTCTTGCAGAAAGGCTTTGGTGGAACTGCCTGCGAAAAATGTGCAGAAGACAATCTCTATGGACCTAATTGTACCTCAGGTATGTCTAGTTTGGGTAAGGTGTTAGGCTCCTTTAAAAATAGAATGTACTAACTCATAAATGAAAGTTCCATTACCGCACAATAGTTTGCAGAGATAATGTCCTATTTTGGCATTAGGAAAACATAATCCTTCACTCAAAGCAAATGTTTTGTTCCTATCAAAGTATGCTTCTTAAATGCCACTTATGAGGAGCATCAATAATCTGGGAAATCCTCTGTGCTATCCAAAGGGTTTATCTTGGTATGTAAGGCAAGCCACCATGCTGTTCATGGGTTGTTGTTTTTTGCCAGAAGATATACCTGAGAAATATATCTATGCATCCAGATTATCCCCCAAATTCATGTTCATCTGCAGCTACATGTGTGAAATTGCAGTCATGTAGCCATGTTATTCTCCATGTTCCCAGGTTTTTTATTCATGTCACTTAGCAGTTGCTATGCTTAAAGCAGTTGTGTATGATTATAGATTCTCTATGCACAATTAGATTGTTCAAATTACTATTTTGTGCAGCAAAATTGTTATCAGCTAGGATCCTCCTTGTAGAGTGATGATGAAGAGGTTGTTATTTGATTAATGATGTAACCAGCCCTGGGACCCTTCTTAAGAATAAGAATGAGAAATAATTCTCAGGCACTAAGCACTCTATGCAGAAACGATACATTGCAGGTGTGTGCACCCTGTCACCCCACCTAACTCCACTGCCAATGCCCCCTAAGCCTTTGTGCAACTCTGTGGAAGCTCAAACTTCATCTGTGAGAGATTGCAACACTTCAATAATTAGCATCCAGGGAGTTTTTACTGAACTTTGAGTTGGGGATTTTAAGCTGGTTCTCCTCAATTCCAGCCCAGTGCTTTATCCCCTATTGCATTGCACACTGGCTCTCTGCCAGCTACCTGGAAAGACCAAGGAGTGTACCTGAGACTTTCTGCATGCAAAGCATGTGCTCGACCACTGAGATGCAGCCCCATCTAACCACATGAGAAGGTTTTGCAGGAATTGAGCTACTGCTGTCTTGCACACTAGCATTTTCTCAGACAGGAATGTTTCCTGTAGATAGCTTCTGTTGTAAGTATAGAGGGAAACTGCAGCAATCAGGATATAGGTTAGTAGGTGCTGACATGCTGAGAATGTATTGAAGACATTTCCTATGGATATTTCCTATGCAGCACAGCTGAGTTGTTCTGCAAGGCACTTCTAACTAGAAAACAAGTACATGGAACACACTGAAGGTCAGGGGACAAAATGAAATGGGGGGAAAAATCCACTTCTGCCCAGAGGTCTTGGACAAACAACTATCTCTTAATTCTTCCATGCCTTCACCTGTATAAAAGTAACCTACCTCCCAGAGTTCGTCTGAGGATAAATTATATAAGCATTCTGGGAAAGTAATGATGTCAAAATTATTCATAACAATGATCTAGGAGTGTTGCTGACACCGCTGAAAAGTATATAATGAACAGTAGAACATTCAGGATATGCCTTTATGCTCCTTTCTGGCAGCCTCTGCTTCCTGCCATTGGGCTTGAAGGTTTCTAGGGACATTGCCAAATAATTTTAACAATGGGCAAGCAGTTGCGTATTTAACCACTACTGTATCTGGACAATGGCGGGCCTTCACACAACCTGTGTACCATGAGCAAATCACAGTGAGGCTGAGGTGGGAAGTAGCGAGCCGTATTCTGTGGTCATGCAAATTGGGTCCTCCACACAGAGCCCCATGATCCTATTACCTTTTGCATTGAAATATCTGTAGTCCTAAATGTGTAGCTGAAATATTGTCGACTGCTCTAAAGACTTCATTCCTACTCCTAGTATGCAGCTGCATTCACGGAATATGCAACAGTGGGATAACTGGAGATGGAAAATGCACATGTTTGTCTGGATACAAAGGTCCTAGCTGTGACCAACGTAAGTGACACACTTCTGTTCCTGAGCATACAAGTTGAGCATACGTAGATGGGAGTCTAATCACGGCAGCTGGGGTGGCCCAAGTTAATGAACTGTTCGACTTGTATAGTGTCAGGCTTCAGGGAATCTGATCCCTTCCCCCGTGGGCAACCAAGAATTACATGTAGATAACAAGAAGAGTTCTTACCAAGTCCTTTAATCAATATTCACAGAGAGAAGCTTTGAAAAGTGTCTCTCCATTTCAATAATGGCGTTGCTCTGAGTAAAGTCCCACCCCTCCATCTCTCCTATCATACGTCATCCCTGTGCCGGCTGATCTGCCCTTTCTGCCTCTGAGCCTTCTGTTCTCCTACTCTCAATGCTCACCGGGACCTAGGAGGGAGGGGGGGTCTGGTATGCTTTCCAAAGACACTGAGTCTGTCAGCTGTCTCTCCCCTGGTGCTTCTTCTTCCTCCTGCTCCTCCCCCAGTATTTCCCAGCTTCCATCCTCTGCAGCCTCTGAACTGTTACTTTCTGCAAACTGTTCTAAATCCATACTGTCTCCCTGTTCTCTGGGAAGTGTAGGAGGAAGGTGGCAGCCCCCACCATTCCTCTTCAGTCTAGCCCCTGACATATAGTGGCAACGAATGGTAAACCATTCAAAGGATCAGATTACAGCAAGCGCATCGTGAGCTTTTGTGGCAGGTGGGCTGTGCTTCTCAAAGGTCTGCACATGCCAACAGTTTTTCGCCACTATTGCCACTAGTATGACAATTGTAGCAGCAGCATGCGGCAGGTGAGAAAGTTACGGAGTAGGTAGAGATGTGACACAGTGCAGAGCGCTCTGTATCGGTTGTACGTCGTCTCGCTTCCCGGTTTTTGCCACAGCGTAATTAACACTGCTGTATATAACTTGAGAAGATGTTTGAGCCCATATAATTAATGGGCCTCTTCCTGTCCCAGCAATCCCTGAATGTCAAGCCTTGCGCTGCCCAGAAAACTCTAGGTGCTCTGTCTCCAGTCCAGATGAAAGCCAAATGGAATGCAAATGCCTTCCCAACTATGAAGGAGATGGCAAGCAGTGTGAACGTAAGTAACTGGGCAGGTTTGAAACATTTGAAACATGGCAAATGCAGGCAGGTGAGGTCATTTTGATTTCAGCCCATATGAAGCTGCATTTTCATACACTTTAGTAATGCACGTTGTTTCATGGTGTTGGTGAATCGGCCAACTCCTGCGTAATTTTAAGAGGAAAGAGAATGAATATGGATGATGGCCAGTTACCAAATGATAACTCCTTGTGTTGTGAGTGTAGCCTGCAGTGGCTGAAGGGGAGGTGGCTCTCTGGTGTATCGTCTGGTTTGTCCGTCAGTACTGGTAATGGTTAAGAGAGAGTGGTGGAGTACGGGGCATCGCAGTCAAACCTGAGTAAGTAATTGGGTATTGACTGCTTACATCACTTGGGGAAGGCTTCCTCAAACTCGGCCCTCCAGAGGTTTTGAAACTTCAATTCCCATCATCCCTGACCACTGGTCCTGCTAGCTAGGGATCATGGGAGTTGTAGGCCAAAAACTTCTGGAGGGCTGAGTTTGAGAAAGCCTGACTTGGGGTTTCTAGCCAGTCAGCAACAGTGCTGAATGAGATGGCTCTGTGGCCAACCTCTGTTGTTCTGTGGCAAGGGGGGAGCCTTTGCTCTCCACCCTCAATTGCTCCCCACCCAAAACGGAGGGCATCCTTCCTTCTTGGTTAGGCATTGTTGATGTGGAAAAATGAAAACAATCCGTGTTTGTTATTCATTTCTGGTTTTAATATACTTCACTGTTTCCCCCACCCCCCCAAGCCATCAACCCATGCTCAAAGCAGGTTTGTGATCCTCATGCCGATTGCCTATACCTTGGACCCAATCATCACAAATGTACATGCCAATATGGTTACACGGGAGATGGCGAAGTTTGCATACCAATAGATCCTTGCCAGACAAACTTTGGGGATTGCCCTACCGAGTCTACTGTCTGCAAATATGATGGCCCTGGAAAGGTAAGTGAGGTTCCATTCTACCACCACAGTATTCTACCACCTCATGCCCACATCATTCTGCTTTATGTATTCCATATATTTATATACTGCTTATAAGACAGTCTCCAGGCAGTTTACAGAATAATTCAATGTGTACGTATGTATTGATGAAAATGAAAAACTACAATGAAATATAAAACAATAAGATCCCAGAAAAATGGCAAACATAGCAGCACATTATGAAAAGGCTTTAAGCACCATGAAAGGACTTTAAACATTCCCTTTTCAGCCTTTCTCTTGCAAAGACTTTACATCCACAAAATATTCATAGGGTCAGGTTTTCTGACTGGGCCACAACCTTCACAGTTCATTCCAGCAATGCCATCTAGGTTTTGCACACATGACATTTTATTCTCAAATCAATGGAAACCAAGTACTTGTTTTTCCTACGTAGTCTAAATATATTGTATATATTTTTTGCCCCTGAAAAGCGGATCTTAAGAAACTCGTTTCACCCAAAATCTTTGTGATATTGCCTGAAATTGGAACTGGTGTTCCTCTGAATCTGGTGGTAACAGTAACTTCCATCAGTTCAGGTCAGTGGAGAGGCTGCAGAATCCAGGGCAGGGACCTGTTCTTCAGAAGTACTGAGAAGTGAGAATGAATCCTCCTTGGAATAGTTGCTGCCTGAGAACTTTTCTCCAAAGCCTCGCAGTCCAGACAGTGAGAAGCTTGCTGTTTACATTTCAACACGGGCAGCACAATGGATGTAGGAGAGGAAATACAACAAAGAACAAAAGAGGAGGAATGGGAAAGGCAGTGGTAACAAGAGAGATAATTAAAAAGAAATGCTTTTTAAAAAGAAAAGACTGGTAAAACATTCTTTGTTTCTCCCAATTTAGTCCCACTGCGAATGCAAAGAACATTTCAGAAAGTTCATACCTGGGCTTGGGTGCAGTATAACGGATATCTGTGCAACTCGCAACCCCTGCCATAAATATGCTGAATGCACAATGGCTGCACCAGGACAAACTCAGTAAGTCGTTTATCTTCCGGTGTCTTTCTGAGATACGTCTGCTGTTCTCTCATTGGGCTGTTTATCAAGGTTGAAACTGCAAAAGTGAGGTTTTATGCAAAAATAAATTCCAGGTGGAATGGATGAGAGAGCAAGATGCTTATATGCTTCATGTGGCAAAGCGTTCTGTGTCTGCATTTCCTCTGTATTATTTACATACCAAACAAAATCTAGCCAAAGCTCGGCATTTATTATTATTATTATTATTATTATTATTATTATTATTATTATTATTATTATTATTACATTATGTACTTGGATGTCCTACCTCTTAGCAGGGCTGTCGCCTGCTCAGGGCAAACACTGATCAGATCCTGATATGCTAGCTGGTAAACCACCTTTAAGTTCCTTGTTCATTCCATATACTTTGGTTAACAGAGCTAGATATGTTACATCCAAACTGACTCACTGCTTTTTGTTGTTGATGTGCCCTTTATTTCGAAGACTGTTGAGACCCAGCTGTTGAACCGCATTGTGTGTCTGCTGCTTTGTGTTGCCAGATTCCACTTTGAATGATTTTCTGTGCATTTCTGAAGCAGGTAGATTGCTGGCAAGAGTTTCTCTTCCAATGAAAGCGTGACAACAGACCTTTGAAACCAAAGAGAGGAGAAAAAGCAGTTTGTGATTCCGTACGCACCATACATTTAAAGCACATTACTTCACCCGTAGAATCCTGGGAACTATTGTTTAACTCTCATAGACCTACAGCTTCCAGCATCCATAAGAAACTACAGTTCCCAGAATTATTTGGGGGAAGTCATTTGCTTTCAATATGCTTTACATGTGTGGTGCATAAGCAGCCTGTGGTGTTTTATGGGTCTGTTAGAAAAATCAGCAACCCACCTGTGTTTGCACAAGCTATTACACTGGCCCAAAACAGCTCTTTGCATTTACCTATGTAAATAATAATAATAATAATACCGTAATAATAATAATAATAATAATTAATAATAATTCAGTATGATATTGTTTAGTTAAAAACACTATTACTCAAGTTTCTTTCTTCTTCTGCTAAACGGCAATACCTGTTGCTTTTTTTGCTCAGATGTACATGCAAAAAGGGTTATGAAGGTGATGGATATATTTGCCACGGAAACATCATGGACCAGATTAGAGACATGAACACCAAACCTGGAGGACAGTGGCAAGGAAAACTATTGTCTGCTATAGAACTCTTTGGTATGTAGATACATTCAACCAAGAAGGCTGGATTTCAAAACTTAGCTAGTAGGGGTGTGTTACAACTGTCCGAAGACTCACAGATGAGAAATATTTGAGACCCAGATGGGCTCAAGTGATCTTGAAGAGTTCTCCCTAGCTATTCCCTCCTGGTCTTTTGAAAGAACGCCAGTTCTAAATCAAGATCAGTATTCATGTGATACAAGGATATGCTCTTATCCTTATATTTGTCTCCAGATCCATAAAATTGGGGTGGATCCTTTAACGCCCGTCTACTCTGTGAGCCTATCCATCAGCCCCTCAACCTATGAAATCCAGAGATACAACCACACCATCTATTTAAAGCACACCCAGTGCACATTTGAAACATATTACTTCTCCCAAAGAGTCCTGAGAACTGTGGGTTCCCCCTCCGAACCAGGAAATACCAGGGAATGCAAAACATACATTCTACCACTGAGTTTCAGAACATAAAGTACCTGAATGGGATGCTTAGAGCTTGCATCATGCCACTGCTGGAAAGTACATGCATTATCTTAGCATAAAGGACTGTTAACGACACACACGCGCACACACACACACACACACACACACACACACACACACACACACACACACGGAATGGGAGGAAGAAGATTGTAAACTTGTGGAGGAAACAGGATGGAGAAGGACAGTAGAGGAAACTGCTGATGGGAGATAACAAGAGATCCATCCTCTATAATTAGCTGTTGTGTTTACACAGTTTCCAAAGTTGTAGTATCAACTCTTCCAAAATTCAGATGGTCAAAAATGAACATTTTAGCTGTTTCAGAATAAACACAATTACCCCTTGGAGGCCCATGAGCAAAGTTTGCCTCAGATGGCAAAACAGGATGAGCTGACTCTGGCTATAGGTCTCTATTTTTTTAATGTTAATAATAGGTTGTACTCTTCTGATACATTACTTAAAGTTTTCTCCGTTTATTCTATGCAATTTTAAAAAATCCATAAAAAATACTTATACGGCATTCATTTTACAGTATTCATTCTTTTGTTCCATTTTTCTATTTTCCTCTTAAGAAAATGCCTACGAATGGCCGCTAAATACTTTGGGACCGTTTACAGTTCTTGTTCCAACAAACAAGGGGTTCAAAGGAGTAAACGTAAGTGCCATGCTCAAAAATGGCATATTTTTAAAATGAAAAATATTTGTTGAGTTCTATGGCACCTTTCATCAGCCACTGTTGCCATGTCAGCAAATTGTATTTTATTGTGGATATGCACAGGACTTAAAGTATTATGTCATATCATTTCTTCACCAACCTGGTGCCCTCCAGGCATTTTGGATAACAACTTTCATCGTTATCAAAATTGCCTGGAGGGCACCAGGTTGGTGAAGAAATTATATGACATAATATTTCAAGTTCTGTGCATATCCACAATAAAATACAATTTGTTCTTGGCCCTATTGGGTAGCAATTATATGCAGCCTTCAGTGTGGTACTTAATAGTTGTAGTCAAGCCAAAGGATCGTGCCCAACTAAGTTATATTCGGAATGGGCGTGCTGAAATTAATGTACCTAAATTAGTCATGTCCATTAATTTTCATGGGTCTTCTCCGAGTATGATTAATATTATGGCTGCAATCCAAAATCTGTTGCTCAGCTTGCATATCCTTTTGGGTGAAGCACATTATTTTGTGATCGGGCAGCACAATTTTCTACCTAGCTTGAGCTGTAGCTCTTGTTATTGTGCTCTGTATTATACTCACCTATTGGTTAGTGCCAATGACATCCCCTGCTAACCTGTCAGCTTTGTTCCCACCCTAAACCTCATTTTGAAAACTTTTAGATTATTTTTTTTACTACTGTAGAACAGAATGCTTTTCTGTTTTGTACAAGAACCTAGGAGTAGAAGAATGCTTCCTTGGGCCTCTGTCATTAGAAAAAAAAATGTTACCTTTTTTTAAAAAAATCTGTTTTCACTGCTTTGGGCCCAGACTAAGACTGCAAGCCTAATCATGTGTAGTCACAGAAGTAAATCCCACTGAATTCAATGGGGTTTACTCCCAGGCAAGCTACGGTTGCAGCCTAAATTCGTTACTTTTGGTCCTGTTGAAATCAGTAGGACTTGGAAACCCTGTCACCATGACTAACTTTTCACATTGATTTCAATCAGCCTATGTGTTACTAACCCATAGTTTGGACTCTCCAACACTTGGAAATCACATGTTCTCTAGATGCAGTCTTTTACCTCCCTTTCAATTTTTTAGGGTGCCTTTCCCACATTATTGAGAATTCTTTGTATTAGAAGCCTATACTGTATAATATCATTTCTCTTCATTTTGCTAATCTTCCAGATTAAAGACATTCTTTCTAATAAAGAGAGTGCCCAATATTTTGTGAAGCTCCACATACTTGCTGGTCAGCTGGATCTGAATGGGTTGAATAGTACAAGTACAGTTTATACACTCACTGGCAAACCCGGGGTCATATTAAATGATGAAAAGGTAAGGTATGGTTTTCACTTTATTACCGCTGTTTCACAAGCAAGTGCAAAATTGATATTGGGTTTGTTTGGCAGAGTTTTAACTGGTTTTTTTTTGTGTGTGGCCTACTTTGGCTTATTGCTGTTGTTTTTTAAAGTTGTGCTTTAACCTTTTATTTTAGTTTCGCTGTGCTGTTATTGGAAGGTACTTTGTGGACATTGTAGTGGAAAACAGGATATACAACTGATACATATAAATTTTATGCTCCATTTTTCTGCTACTATGCCCCCCCCCAATGGCTTGCAGCAAGCCTTAATACAGCAACAGCAAAACCAATATCAAATGCAAATAAAAATCCATTTAAAACGGTGAAACAACAGATTTAGAATACAGCAATGTTTTATAAGACAGCTAAAGCTAGTTATTCAGCTCCCAGAGGTGCTAGCTGTTCTGCATCAATACATGGCTTATCAACAAGAGGTTTTATTATTATTATTATTATTATTATTATTACTTCTATACTGCCCCATACTCAAAGGTCTTAAGGTGGTTCTTTTGCTCATTGTGTAAGTTTATTAAATGTTCTCAAAGATCTGGGTGTTGTTGGGGATTTTTTTAAGGATCAAAAAGAGTGGGCATAGAACCATGGCAACAATTCAAAGTCATGGCATGTTGAACTGATGCTATAACACAGTACAGTATGAGGCAAATGCAGAGTAGGTTTCAGGTATAATATAGGAAGTTGCCTTATACCAAGTCAGACCAATGGTCTAGCTAGCTCAGTATTGTCTACCCCAACCGACAGTAGCTCTCCAGTGTTTCAGAAGTTTTACATGCAAAGCAGATGCTCTTCTGCTGAGCCACAGTCCTTGCCATAAAGGGGCCTTGGGCAATGACCGCTCCACACATCAATGGGTCGCGCGCAGCCCCCTGATCCCGGAGGTGACTCCCTGGTAGTTCGGGGCTGGCACCGCCTTCCCAGGTAGGATGCCAGGGGTCTCTGCCTACCCAAGCCTAGCGTCCAATTCTGCCTGGGGAGGTGTTGCCAGGGGATGGCCAGGTAAAGGGAGGGACTGTCCAGCTCACACAATAGAATTTGAATCTTGCCTCCAAGCACCAGTCGGTTCCAGAGCTCCTCCCACCCTCCACACCCTCATTCAAGTTCTTTTGCGGGTTAACCTTTTCTCTACAGGTTCACAGGCACTGCTACGTCAAGGCCGCTGTTGAAGGGTTGGAAAGGAATTTTCCTGCATTGGCAGGTTTTGCCTTTCCCATAGCAATACGTCACAACTTTGGCAGTGTCAGGCCTTGGGCGGAATTCTTTGGCGATTTTCCTAGAGGGAGGGGCGTGAGGCAGAGACCTCACCCCCTTTGCAGCAACAAGATCGGGGTATTGGGGAAGCCTTGACCATGCCAATAAGCGTCATCACTTCCCCCTTCCAGCGGCGGCGAACAGGGGGCGGGCTCTCTCTGCTTGAACATAGGTTCTCCAGAGCCAGACGCAACCCCCATACCTGTGGATAACCCCGCAGCCTCCCAGAACCCCGGTTGGGGACTGGGAAGGATAACGCCCAATGCCTGAGCCAAGGTCTCCCTACATCTGAATCTTAACAAAGTTGTGGCCAATTTGAATCCCATAGCACGTTGTCCTGCGTCTTTATTCCGCCTGGGGGCTTGGGGGACTCCGCCTGTCCATGCAAAGTATCCTCTGGTGGGCTTCCCTGGCTGCAGTGACGGTGACCCATGCAGTGCTGGGGAGCTGCGTCTATCTGCCCTTCTAATTTCTCACAATTTCTAGTCCATTGGCAGCTGCCCATGGATGCCTAGTGCTGACATCAGCCCTGCAGAAATGCAGTACAGTGGAACCTCGGTTTACAACTACCTCTGTTTATGAACGCCTCCGTTTACGAACGCCGCGGACCCGGAAGTGTTTACATCCGGGTTCTGCGGAGTCGGATGCGCCGCAGCAATCTGGCACAGAAGTGCTTCGCGCAAGTGCAAAAGCGTGCCTTCGGGGAGCGAACACCTCCGTTTACGAACCCCTCCGTGGAACGGGTTGCGTTCGTAAACCGAGGTTCCACTGTAGTCGGAGTGGATGTAGCAACCAAGTAATTTCGTTGTTCCCGCAAGGGGACAATGACAATAAAGATATCTTATCTTAGTCCAAAGTCATTTGAAACCCAGTTCCTATGGGTTGTACAACTAGTATATTGACTGTAGCTCTTCTTGAACACTGTGTGCTTGTACCTCTTCTAGAATGCTGGCAAGCCAATGTGGTGCTCTCCAGATGTTGGCAGACTACAGCTTCCATCACTGTTGACCACTGGCCATACTGGTTGGGGCTGATGGGGCTTGCAGTCCACCAGCATCTGGACAGCAGCATATTGGCTACCCTATTCTAGATTTTATTTCAGATGCCTGCCTGATGTCGAATGAGATTTGAGTGCTGAATATCATACAATTTATATAGCAGCTCCTGTTTTTTACTACTACTACTATTATTACATAAACAGTGTGTGCCTTGCTAGATAAAATATCCTATATTTATTTTCTGGGCCTTTCTAGGACAATCTACTTAGAATAAGATTACAGGGAGGGAAGAAGAAAGTGAAAATCTTACAAGCAGATATTTTCGCTTCCAATGGAATTGTGCACATTGTTGATAGAGCCCTGGACAATATGGAACCGAGTTTTGAAAGCGAGAAAGAGGTGAGGTCAAATACAGGCACTATAAGAGTTCTGAACCATGATTTTACATGTGAGTTTAAACATTTCTTGCGACAGATGCCTACTGTGCAATAAAGCTGGAGAATAATAGTAGTATTTATGTTGTTGTTGTTTAGTCGTTTAGTCGTGTCCGACTCTTCGTGACCCCATGGACCATAGCACGCCAGGCACTCCTGTCTTGCACTGCCTCCCGCAGTTTGGTCAAACTCATGTTCGTAGCTTCGAGAACACTGTCCAACCATCTCGTCCTCTGTCGTCCCCTTCTCCTAGTGCCCTCCATCTTTCCCAACATCAGGGTCTTTTCCAAGGATTCTTCTCTTCTCATGAGGTGGCCAAAGTATTGGAGCCTCAGCTTCAGGATCTGTCCTTCCAGTGAGCACTCAGGGCTGATTTCCTTAAGAATGGATAGGTTTGATCTTCTTGCAGTCCATGGGACTCTCAAGAGTCTCCTCCAGCACCATAATTCAAAAGCATCAATTCTTCGACGATCAGCCTTCTTTATGGTCCAGCTCTCACTTCCATACATCACTACTGGGAAAACCATAGCTTTAACTATACGGACCTTTGTCGGCAAGGTGATGTCTCTGCTTTTTAAGATGCTGTCTAGGTTTGTCATTGCTTTTCTCCCAAGAAGCAGGCGTCTTTTAATTTCGTGACTGCTGTTACCATCTGCAGTGATCAAGGAGCCCAAGAAAGTAAAATCTCTCACTGCCTCCATTTCTTCCCCTTCTATTTGCCAGGAGGTGATGGGACCAGTGGCCATGATCTTGGTTTTTTTGATGTTGAGCTTCAGACCATATTTTGCGCTCTCCTCTTTCACCCTCATTAAAAGGTTCTTTAATTCCTCCTCGCTTTCTGCCATCAAGGTTGTGTCATCTGCATATCTGAGGTTGTTGATATTTCTATAGTACTTATATTTATATAGTACTTTAAATGCTCTGAGAGGGTTTTTTCCATGCATAAAACTTTGAAACAACCCTATAAAACTAGGCCTATACCGCCCCATACCCCAAGGTCTCAGGGCGGTTCTTTTGCTAAGCTGTGGTTCAGCATTATGTGGTTCAGCAGCAGCAGTCCTTAGACTTCTGCACTCCCTTCCCCTGTTCTCTGTTGTTGTCATGGCAAAATTGGAAGCTCCTGCTTCTGTTTTGTGGATTAACCACAATTGGGGATTAATTTCGTGCTCCACCCAGGCATGCATCATTTTCATACCTCTCTGGAAAAGCCAGGGATTGAATTGGGAACTTGATGCATGCAGAGTACATCCTCTACCACTCCTTCCAGCTGAGCCCTGTTGTGCAGTGATATAAAGCCATGCCAAAGACAAATCTAGGCGAGCGTTACCAGTGCAGTTGCACCGGGCACTGAGCTGCTGGGGCACAGGAAATATGACATCCAATGGAAAGTGAAAGGCTGTGGGGGGCACTGGGTTTTGGTGTTGCACAGGGCACCACTGGAATTTTTGGTGCCAACATCCACCACTGGCCTTGCAAAGGTCTCTACATTCCTTTTAATACAAATAATAATTTGTATTATATACAACAGGGGTGGCCAACTTCCAAGAGACTGCAATCTACTCACAGAGTTAGAAACTGGCAGTGATCTACCCCCTTTTGGGGGTTCACATAAAAGTTGTTGAGCTTCTTTAGGGAGGAGGAAAGCGACATTGAGCTTTTTTTAAGGAAGGAAAGCCCTGTTTTTGGTGGTTCAGGTCATTTTAGGGGTGCAGGGCAAAGATGTTGAGTTATTTTTAGGGGAGCCAAAGTTTTTAAGCTTTGGGGGGAGCCACTAATCTTCTGGTGATCTACCACAGACGTCCAGTGATCTACTGGTAGATCACGATCTACCTGTTGGACATGCCTGATATACAATAATAATTGATACACTCAATTACCGTTGGTATTCAAAGTAGGATGAATCTTTTTCTGTCTTCTTAGAGATCTATAATGGCATTGCTTCAGGGCAAAGTGAGATACAGCAGATTTAGATCCATACTAGAGGTAAGGCTTAAACAACAACAACAAAAAAACCACAAATTTACAGATTTTCTTTTTGCAAAAAAAAATGCATATAAACTGCTGCTCCCTTCTGCTCATTCTTTCTAAAATAGAACAGTGTTGTGGGACCAATGTTAGATATACATCCAGGACCTAATACAATTTTCGTTCCAACCAACGATGCTTGGAAGAGCTTGGAAGATGGAGAACTGGACTACCTGTTGTCAAGTAAGGTATAAGTCTTTAAATAACACATACGGGCATTCGTTCTTGTGTAGTAACAGTATCCCCTTGGACACAACCAATGGTCAGCTTGAATATAGAAAATGTATACATCCCCCACCCAGAATGACTTTACTGGCTATTTGCATGCCATTGTTCAATCAGCTTCTGGATCTCTCCTTACCACTAGCATAACTTGTCTGCCACAAGTTGATTTAATCAGGAAAAGGATACCCAATGCAGTACTCTTCAGATGTTGTTGGACACCAACTCACAGCAGCTCCGGATTGCATAGTAAGGGATGATGGGAAGTGGTGGGAAGTTCAACAACTTATGGGGGTGCCACAATAGCTGTATAGAACACCTTATATTTAGTTGTAATAGCTACATCTGTAAGGATGTGAATAGGACTCAAGAGGCCATGAAACACCTATTGAATATCATGCTTTGATTAAAAGCATTGTCTTAATAAAAGCAAATTTTCAGAAGAATCTAAGCATATTTACTTAGAGGGAAATTTACTCTCTGGTCAGTTGCTTTGTTTTGCCACAAAATATCAGAAAAAAATGTATATTTTTTTTCCTTTTTTCATAATTACCCTTTTGCTTATGTGAATGGTCTTGGCCTAATATACATACTGGTTTGGATTTCTGTGGTGGATGCCATGCCAGGCTTTGTGGGGTCACCAGACAAGTGTACCTACCCCAGCAACCAAACCAGTGGTGGGCTTTGGGCTCTCAAATTTCAGTGGCACCCTGAAATTTGGCATTAAGATTTGGTGGCCTCCTCTGCCTCTTGGGCTCCGTTTTTGAATATTGTTTCTGCGCTCCCTGCAGCCTTGTGTGACCTCAAGGGTCACACCACACTCTGACAAACTGAGCCAGTGAACAGTGGCTGCTATTTCTCTTCTCTGGAAGCTGCAGCACCTCCACTGGGGTCAGAGGGGGGGGGAGCAAATGAGCAAAGAAGCCCAGTGGCTTGAGAATGCCATTGTGCTTTGCATCTTCTCACAGCTCAAATTAGATTTTGCTTCTTTGGTCGGCATGAAAAAGAAGATCTTGCACAATGACATGGGTGTACCTGGGGGGGTGGGCAGGGGACAGCTGCCCCCTCCCCTTCATCAAGTAAAACAGGCATCCCCAAACTTCGGCCCTCCAGATGTTTTGGACTACAATTCCCATCTTCCCCAACCACTGGTCCTGTTAGCTAGGGATCATGGGAGTTGTAGGCCAAAACATCTGGAGGGCCGCAATTTGGGGATGCCTGAAGTAAAACAATAGAAATACTTAACTGACCAAGCATGTTGGTTATGCCCCCCTCCAACAAAAGTCCTGGCTATGCCCACGCAGGATGCTTATTCAGATAAATGTGGCTCATTCTTTATTTGTACAGGGTTCACGAAAGCTTCGCGAGCTAGTTCAGTATCACATTATTCCTCACACCCAGGTTAGTGCAATTGACGTCTGTGCTAGATTTGATATTACCTTATTATAGTACAGTGGTACTTCTACTTACGAATTTAATGCGTTCTGAATGCACATTTGTAAGTCGAAAAAATTTGTAAGCCGAATCTCATAGGAATGCACTGGGAGAAAAAATTCGTAAGTAGAAGCAACCCTATCTAAAAATTCGTAAGTAGAAAAAATCCTATCTAAACTGCATCCAAGATGGCGGATGGAGCTCCGTTCGTAAGTAGAAACATTCGTAAGTAGAGGTACCACTGTACACTTATTACTTCTCACTACTGAAATCTTCGATGCCTCTCATAACTTAACTGAAATCCTTATGCCGCAGTACCCACAAAAGAAGTGTGTGTGTGTGTGGGGGGGGGGTGTTCTATAATGATTTGGAGCAGGGCCGGCCCACTCATGAGGCAAGGTGAGATGACTGCCTCAGGTGGCAGAATCCACAGGGGTAGCTGATCCCGATGTAGTTCTTTATTTCCCACCTTGTTCCTGATTTAGATCTTCACTCACCCATTCTTCCTCGTTGGGGAGGGCAGGCACCATTTTGTGGTTCACCTCAGGCACCAAAATGTCTCGCACTAGTGAGTGCACCCCTTTAAGTGTCATTATACTTTCATGGACTCCTTTTTGAATACTATTCGCTTATTATTTTCTATTCAGTTTTTAAAAAAAGATTCGTATTGTAATATTTGGCTTTGAAAACAAATTGAATTATTGATTCTTCCCTATAGCTGGAGGTAGCCAGCCTTATCTCAATAGGGCACATCAAGACTATGGCTCAACAGTTCATCTATTTTAACATCACCAATAGTGTAAGTACAAGAAAGACCAGCTCTTATTTATTTATTCATTTTGTTTTCCTGTTTAATCCAGACAAATTTTGTTTTCTGAATTCTGAAAGGTGTGGACTTTTTAACACACAGTTAACAGCAGCTAAGTCCTAAAGCCTTCAACTGTCAAATTTCAGGCCTCCAACTGTCAAATTAAACTGTCCTCTTCACTGACAACTAACTCCCAGCTGACTAAAACCTCAAGCCGTTCAGAGTCTACTGCCACTCAAACCAATAACAGAAGTAACCCCTCAAGTCACTTTCTGAACAAGACCTGTTCTCTGTCCTTTCACATTGCTTCTTCAGCTCATGAGTTGAACCCATTTGCCTGATTCTGTTGAAAATGGTTGTGTTTAAGAGGAGGTGAGGTGATATGAAAGTTCTGTCTGTGATGTTTGATGTCAGATGGTTTATTTACACTTGCAACTCATCACTTGATAACTGCAGCAATCAAGTGATGAGTGTACATGTATGAGCCGAAACAGATTTTGCAGCCATTACATAAAACTGAAACATCAAAGCAAACTTTCCACACACCCTGCTGATATCACCATTGTAATGCTTAATACCTCGTGGATATTAGCCATTGTGTTGTGAGTACAAGCATTAACTGTTGTTAATGTGGAGCAGTGGCAGCAATACTCACAATATTCGAGGTACACACTGCTGCTAAATGTACATTAACGTACATTGTTCTTTGGTGTGGCTTTGGCTAAGGAAACTCACTCTGTCTGCAGTATGTCTCTCTAGGCATACTGCAAGGATAATTAAATATATTTGCAAAAATGTGTTATTGATAATACTCGATATGGAAGATAAATTCACACACACACACACAAAAAGATTCTGAACTGGAGCACTGCTGAGTTGTGGCTCAGATTAAACCTTCACACAGATTTGCAAATTATCATTAATTTTTTCTTATTTTCATTTAAGCAATCAAAACAAATGTGTACAGCAACAATGTTTGATACCTGTAAAGAATAAAGAAAAACATACACATGTATACACATCTGAAATAAAATTAATATGCAAAACGAAACTTGTGTCGTATCCTATTTATCTCTCTGTTCTTTTCTCTAAATTTCTTCTTGTTCACTTGTTCTTTCGAACTAGACTTCCTCCTATTTCTCTCTTGGTTTTGTTTTTCTTGTTACCATTTTTGGTGCCAATACTATTTCTTGCCTGTCATTATCCTACATCAGTTTTCATCTGTTTTTACATTTATTTTTCATATTTTTTACATATAATTTTACATATATTTACAGATTTGCAAATTAAGCCTTTTTATTCTACTTATTCATGTAACTGCTTTGAAACACCAATAAACTGTTTAAAAGTAAAGGTAAAGGTACCCCTGACCGTTAGGTCCAGTCACGGACGATTCTGGGGTTGCGTGCTCATCTCGCTCTATAAGCTGAGGGAGCCGTTGTTTGTCCGCAGACAGCTTCCAGGTCATGTGGCCAGCATGACTAAGCCGCTTCTGGCGAACCAGAGCAGCGCACAGAAACGCCGTTTACCTTCCCTCCAGAGCTGTACCTATTTATCTACTTGAACTTTGATTTGCTTTCGAACTGCTAGGTGGGCAGGAGCTGGGACCGAACAACGGGAGCTCACCCTGTCACGGGTTTTCGAACCGCCAACCTTCTGATCAGCAAGCCCTAGGCTCTGTGGTTTAGACCACAGCACCACCCGCTCCCCTGCTAAGAAACTGTTTAGTTGGATTTTAAAAGGTCCTGATTATGAAGAATGCAAACAAATACAGAAGCAAGGATGCATGATATTGTCAAATAATACAATGAAAACATTTTGAAGTACTGGCATCTAATTTCAAAATAAATAACTCTTATTTATGCAGGGACAAATCCTGGCAAATGGTGAACCTATAGAAGAAGCAGACATTGCTGCAAAAAATGGCCGAATTTACACACTTTCTGGTGTTCTTATACCACCTTCCATAATCCCAATTCTGCCACACAGATGTGATGAAGAGAGAATTGAGATTAAGATGGTAAGGCTCTTCATAACAAAACAGTAAACGGCAGTATCCAATAACTGCTCTAGCAGAGGTAGTCAACAGATGTTGTTCCACTCCATCTCCCATCCGCCCCAGCCAGCGTAGCCAATGGAGAGGGATGATGGGAGTTGTAGTCCAGCAATATATGGAGGGCACCATGTTGGCAACCCCTGATGTTTAGAATTCCTTTGCACCTAATTCCCAGTCCATGCCAGCCCAACCGAGGGAGCTAATTGGCCTACACGTTCCTTTCTGCAAACACAGGAGCCCTTTGTGATCATTAGAACTTACAAGAAACCTAATTCTGCTTGACACTATGTTTGTGAGGCAAAACTGTACCTTCATAAACTATAATTGTTCTGTTTGTTTCAGGGTACCTGTGGAAAATGCCCAGCACTACACAGGAATAGTTGTCCAGAAAATTCAAAACCTGTTGTAAGTAAACTTATTATCTGTCCAATCAACAAATCAATTTATAAACGACAAGAGATTTCCTTCTACATGCATTTCGGTAAAATGTATTAACAGCATTAGTGTTATAATAAAAAGAGTAAAAACAAGCAGCATATTATGAATGCAATCTGCTCTCCAGCAAAATTAACATCATTGTTTGCTTTCCAACAGTGTTGGTTATGGGTGGTTTGTTTTAATGTGTGGATATTTTTTTAATACTCTAGGCTTTCACAAGGAATCGGTGCATTTACCATGAACAGACTTTTCTCAGATATGGGTGTGCTAAATACTGCAATGTAACAAAAAAGGTGAGAGATGCAAATGACATTTCTGTTGTTAGCTTCCTATAAAACTTCTGATAGCACCAGCAATTACTTGCTACTGTCTACAACGGTGGTCTACATGACCTTTTGCTACAGCTAATAGCATAGCTGCCAAGTTTTCCCTTTTCTCGCGAGGAAGCCTATTCAGCATAATGGAATTTCCCTTAAAAAAAGGGAGAACTTGGCAGCTATGGCTAATAGAGCTTCTTCTCCCTCTCTTTCTCTTTTGTATTTACTTCTTGAAGACTTAGGTAATAAAGCACATAAAATAAACCAGACACCATGCATACAAAAACTTTATGAGTATATATGGTATCTATTTTCGCAAATGCATCTAGTGATCACAACAGCAGCCCTGATCCAGGGGCCATTATGGAGCCATTAAGGAGACGCAAGAGCAGTAGCAAAAAGCATTAGGGAGGACCATAGCAAAGACTGTTGCTCAGTTGTAGGACATCTGGCTTGCATGCAGAATGTCCCAGGTTCAATCCCCAGCAGCTCCAGGTAGGGCTGTCCCCATCTTCAACCTTGGAGAGCTGCTGCCAGCCAGTGTAGGCAATGCTGAGGTAGATGGACCATTGGCCTGACACAGCAGCTGGCTGTGTTCCTTTGCAGTAGGCAACAGCAAGAGAAAGCTAACAGAGCACAAGAAAGGTATAGCAGATATTACAAACAGTGCTACAACCTTCTTGTACTCCTAAGGAATGCCCAGGCCTGTGCAAAGCTTGTCTGGAGCCCAGGGTGGCTCGGAGACACAGAACGTTCTTGACATGACAGCATGAATCTGGCTTGCGGAATCTGGTGGTGGCCCCCAACTGGCTGAGCCCTCCAATGCCTGGGGCAAGTGTACCCAGCTCCCCGCCGCCACCCACCCCCAATCTGCATGGGCCTGCTCTTAACAAATTTGCATGCTGCTCCTTTTTTCTTTTGTCATGACGAAAGGTTTGCTTATTTTGCAGGAGCCAAAGTGTTGCAAAGGATTCTTTGGCCCAGATTGCAGTCAGTGCCCTGGTGGCTTTTCCAATCCTTGCTCAGGAAATGGACAGGTAAAAGAAACAAAATATTTTCAGTGTCAACTGAAAAAGTGTCCATTTCCTTTGTTGAAGTTTCTCCTCTGTATGTTTGGTTGACTGTCTCCCTGCTATGTGCAAGGCATGAACTGAGAAATACAAAGCATCTCTGTTCCTTTCTTCTCAAATGATACACTGCTTCGTTTTGTTTTTATCAGTAAAGATTGCTTTTCTCTTTGGACTCCATCTGGGTGTTTAAGGTGGCTCTGGAAATGACAGAGGGAACTGGCGTCTTGTAGGAAGGTGTAAGACGCATTTTCCCAACAGAAATACCATTTACATGTGAATTTCAGTGTATAATTTCAAATATGTTTGTTCCACTTTGCAGTGTATGGATGGCATGAAAGGGAATGGAACTTGTGTTTGTGATAAGAAATTTGAAGGATCACATTGCCAGTTCTGTTCAAACCCAAACAAATATGGACCACACTGTGACAAAAGTAAGCACCGCAGTTTCTCTCTTCCCTGGATATTTTAAGCCTTAGTCAAATTTCCTGGCAAAGAAAGCTTCTGACCTGAAGACGAGCACTTCTCCCGAGTTCCATAAACTCCTGCCTGATGTGCTCCCTGTGCAGCTGAACTGGGAGGTCCTTAGTTCTTTGTGCCCAGGGGAAAGCATCAGTTTCTATGGGCCAGGTGCTGTGGGATCTTGTTCAGTGGGCTCTTGCCTGCCAGCCTCTAGTTCACAGATAGGGATGAATGGATCTGTCATTTTCATTTCTCTCAGTTTCTCATCTCTCCAATCTTAGATTCAGTTGTCCCATTAAAAAAAAGATTCTCATGACATTTCATCAGCATTTTAGCATGATTTTCTGTTAATAAACAAATTTTTAATGCAATTTTGCCTAATGTACACATTTTTGCAAAACAGTTTTCCTTAATATAATATCTGAAGAAGTGTGCATGCACACGAAAGCTCATACCAAAATAAAAACTTAGTTGGTCTTTAAGGTGCTACTGAAGGAATTTTTTTATTTTACTTCGATCCAGACCAACACGGCTACCTACCTGTAACCACATTTTTGTCTGTTATCTTCATTAATATACGCGTTCCATGCACACTTCACTATGTGCATTTTTGTACACATTACTTGGCTGGAAAACTGCATCACGAAGTTCAAAGAAATGTGGATTTTGAAGGGCACCTGAGTTTCAGTTTGCATGTGGTTTCAGAAAGTGTGGATTTGTAGATTCACCTTTAAATGTTAACAATCTAATTTTGGCTCCATCGCTGCCCACGATCACCAGCGTCAGAGCCAGGTCCAGGTACCCAGTCCAGCTTCTTAACTGATAACACAGCAGCCTCTGACTTGGTGTCCTGTTCACTCCTGGATTTTGAGGTCGGGACAATTAGAATATTCTAATTCTAATTCTGGTTGATGGGGTCACGAAGAGTCGGACACGACTAAATGACTAAACAACAACAACAACAACAGTCTCTTCTAATTTGTATTTCATTGTTTATTGCTAAAAAAATTAAAAAATGAAAGACCAGCAGAGATTTTATTTGCAACAAAAACACATATATTACCTTTTGAAAATGTACATGACCTCTCTCTCTATATATATAGATATATATATTCCTCTCATTGACATTTATTTTCCCCCTCCTTCTACAGAATGTATGTGTGTTTATGGTAAGTGTGACAACCAAATTGACAGTGATGGGATCTGCCTTGCTGGTTCATGCAAAAGTGGATACGCTGGAAAACTATGTGACACACAGGTGTTTCCATGCGGGACTTTTCTTCAGTTCTGCCATGCACATGCCGATTGCCAGTTTACCAATGGTGCTATGAGGTAGGCCCATTATACTGATCATTTTTATACCACTTGGGGAACTATAAGGAGTATGTGTCAGCACACATCTCCCCACCTGTCATCCTCTATGTGAGTGAACGTGGTCCATTCTGCATCTTCCTGGCCTCGACCGTCCCAATTGGTTTGCAATGTTCTGAGTAAAATGAACTTGAATACCACCTGCCCCTTCCCAGTTGTGCTACTTAAGATTTTTACCTGGAGAATTGAGCAAGGGCCGTCGTTGGTGACAGAGCATGTGCTTCGCACATACAGACAGGTCAGGATTCAACTGGAACCTGCAGTTAAAGAATCTTAGGCAGCAGTGGCAAAGCATTTGCCTTGTATGCAGAAGGTACCAGGTTCAATCCCTGGTGTATCCAATCTCCAACTTTAGAGATACCTGAAGGAGCGTCTCCACCCCCATCGTTCTGAGGTCCAGCTCCGAGGGCCTTCTGGTGGTTCCCTCCCTGCGAGAAGTGAGGTTACAGGGAGCCAGGCAGAGGGCCTTCTCAGTAGTGGCACCCTCCCTGTGGAACACCCTCCCATCAGGTGTCAAGGAAATAAACAACTATCTGACTTTTAGAAGACATCTGAAGTCAGCCTTGTTTAAGGAAGTTTTTAATGTTTGATGTTTTATCATGTTTTTAATATTTTTTTGGGAGCCGCCCAGAGTGGCTGGGGAAACCCAGTCAGATGGACAGGGTATAAATAAAATTATTATTATTATTATTATTATTATTATTATTATTATGAGAGCCACTGTCTGTCAGTGTAGGCAATACTGAGCTAGATGGGCCACTGCTCTGACTCGATATAAGGCAGCTTCCAATGTTTTTAGGGTTAGGAAAGATCTCTGACTGTGGTCATACAGATCTGCTTTCCGTTGTGATATAAACAGACCATAATTTTGGCTTTGTTTTACAACTGTCATGACTATTAATTTCACATGCTTTGATGCAAATTTTAGCTGCATTTGTAAGCCGGGATACGAAGGAGATGGAATAATTTGCAGCGAAGTCGATCCTTGTGCTAATTTAATTCCACACAGCTGCAATGCTAATGTAAGTACAAAATTCCTTGGCATATCTTGATAGACACATATTTAAATTCTGAGTTTAATTATCCAAATTAAGAACATCTCTCATAACTAAATAACTCTGTAACTCTGGTATGCCCTTTCCATATACCTGCAGGCAGAATGTGTTAAGACTGGGCCTGGGACCCATGAGTGTGTGTGCCAGCCAGGATGGACAGGAAATGGCAAAGACTGTTCAGAAATCAACAACTGCCTGTTGCCAAATTTTGGAGGGTGTCATAGTAATGCTACTTGCCTATATATAGGTCCTGGTCAGGTGAGTTAAAACTGCCTCTTCCTTAACTTCTGCACTATGCGAATCTTCTGTAATCTTTCTCTATGTGGTAGCAGCAGCAGCAGCAGCCAATGATCTCAATAGTTAATAAACTGGTTCTTGAGTTTTGCAGTAATAATGCAATCCATTGACATGCAGTTATTAGCTCATTCCTTAGCGCATATATTCAATGCCGTCCTGCCACTGCTTCCACCACCACCCCACCTGCCACTGCCGTCACCACCACTGCCTCCACTAGTCACTCTGCTGCTGCCGCCATGCCCCCTGCTGCATCTGGTGCTGACGGAGAAGCAGTGACGCTATTGGCACCAGCTTCAGGCAAGATTGCACCAATTTGGAGGGAGATCTTGCACAGATCTTGCCCCAAATCAGGGCCAATGTTGGTGCTACTTCTCCAGCACTAGAGGAAGTGGTGGAGCAGGTGGGGCACCCGCAGGGTGCTGCCTCAGGAGCTTCTGCTACCTAAGGCAGAGGCCTCGCCCTGCCTAATGGCTGGGTTGGCCCTGATATTTTTATTACAGTGGAATCTCGGTTTTCAAACGTAATCCATTCTGGAAGTCCGTTTGACTTCCGAAACGTTCAAAAACCAAGGATCAAAGGGCTGTCAGCAAGTTTGATGGGGAAAATTGAGAAACGCGCCTCTGAAGCCGTTTGACTTCTGAGGCGTATTCAAAAACAGAAACACCTCTGGGTTTTCAGCATTCAGCTTCCAAAATGTTCTGCAGTCGAGACGTTCGAAAACCAAGGTTTGACTGTACAGTGGTGCCTCGCTTAACTAATGCCCTGCTTAACGAAATTTCCGCTTAACGAAAGGATTTTTCTAGTGGAGGTTGCCTCGCTAGACGAATTCATTTTATGAAAAATTCGTCTAGCGAATCGCGGTTTCCCATAGGAATGCATTGAAATTCAATTAATGCGTTCCTATGGGCAAAAAAAAAAAATCAAAAAAAATTCAATGCATTCCTATGGGATTCGCTAGACGAATTTTTCATTATAAGAAAAGACCCGTGGAACGAATTAAATTCGTCTAGCAAGGCACCACTGTATAGGGGACTCCTGGCTATTATTGATTCCCCAAGCTTCCGGTTGTCAAATTGTTTACTGAGCCTGTCCTTAACATCAGATTCGTTGTTAAAAGCAATCTTAAACCATCAAGTGTATTTGAACACACAATCCAGAAATCAACCAAGCCCATAGATTCATTGACAATAAATAATTTGAAAACACCATAATCGAGGGGACCAGGTGGAACTCTTGGGGAAGGGTGTTCCAGAATCGGTGAGTTACTATGCCCTGATTATCACATACTCACCAACCTGGCATCTGACAGTGGCCAAACAGAGACAAGGAGCTGCCCTGATTGCCTGAGTGCACAAAAGGTTCACGGGGGATGTGGTGGTTGTTTAGGTACCCTGGTTCTAAACTGTCTAGGATTTTAAAGGTGATGCCCAGAGTTGACTCCAAGCATCATCCATTGAACAGGCACTATTGCACTTTATGTTAGGTTAGGTTATTTATTAAATTTATATCCCACCCTTCCACCCAAAGGAGCCTAGCATGGCTTCAGTTTAAACTTTTATTGACAGAGGTTGCAACCCATAGGAGCGAACAGTTCAAGGGAATAATTTTATTTCATATTCCCCCTACAATACAGAATGATTGTGAATGTAAGGAAGGATTTCGAGGAAATGGATATGAATGTGAACTGATAAACTCTTGTTCAGAACAAAATGGAAAGTGCCATCCACTGGTGAGTTATTCACTTTACAAAATATTCCAAGCTCTGCAAAGGTTTTTTATAATAAAGATATACTAAAATAAACATCATATTATGTTTCAGAGAATCACTAACATCTAACTCTCAATGGGTCTAACTTTGAGGCTCTCTAGTCCTTACAACTTAATTAAATTTTCTATTTTAGTATCGGTATAGTAGATTTTGGGATGCTAATTATTGCCAAGCAATTCACTCTCAGCTCCAGCCGATTAGTAATATGGTGCTGTATCCTCAAGAACACACTTACTGTGTCCTGTGGGATCACAGTAATGAGGCCCCCATCCTGAAAGGCTGCCAGTGGCTGTCGCTTTACCCCTGGAGAACTTGGGATCAATTTAGGACTAACAAATTCTCCATGGTTTGATATCAAATTGGGCTTGGTCAAAGCAAGCTATATTCTAAACAAAAACATTCAGGAGCCTGATGTGGTCTAGATTGCCTCCCGCCAACTCTGCAAACCACACAAGTCCTTGAACTCAGCCTCACCACCTTCCCTTCTTGTTTATCAAGTGGCAATAGAAAAGTCTCACTTAAAATTTATCTGACAGGTCACCTCCCTCTCTTGCACTTTGTACAGAGGTATTACCAATATATGATGAATGCCACACTTGCAGTAGCCCTAAATTAACCACTGTTATCCAAAGAGCAGGGCAAACGAATAATAATTCACTGAGTACTTCTGTGCAGACTCTGTTGAGACAAAACAGAACAGTGGCTTTCACAACAGAGGCTGATTATTCCTCCCCTCCCAATCTTATAATAGAGCTCTAAGCATTAGCTGAATAATTCTTGCAACTAACACCTTAATTAGTGTATTTGAATTAAAAGGATTTACTTTACAGTGGCTTTGCTTCCCATGTAGATAACTGTACACTAGATGTTAATTAGTTGATTTCACTGGCACGTAAGCCATAGCTGCCAAGTTTTCCCTTTTCTCGCGAGGAAGCCTATTCAGCATAAGGGAATTTCCCTTAAAAAAAGGGAGAACTTGGCAGCTATGACGTAAGCAAAGGTCACCTCTAAATATCTTCTTTTTTTAAAGTATTCATCTTGATTTTCTTCCACAAAGCTTATGCAGAGGTTATAATGTTTACTGAACATTTGTTCCAACTTGTTTGTGGGCAGTTACACAACAATGAACATTAGTTTGCATTTATTCTGATTTGTTTGTTGGGTGTTGGTCTTCCTGGTATTAATTTGTTTACCACACACTTTTCAATGCATTTCCTTGTCACTTTCCAAACTGCAAAATGCCAGGTTCTTCTTTAAAGTGAGCCTGTTGCACTAGGGTGACAGAATCGTTTAGCCCACTGTAACAATGCAAAACTAAAGTTCCAGTATGCACTTGAATCCTTCCTGCAAAACAGTCTGGAAGCACCCAAAAGTGTACTTGAAGTATTTGTTCAGAAGAAATTTGTTCAGAACTACAACTAACCCAGAATGCGGCAGCTAGACTGGTGACTGGGAGCAGCCGCCGAGACCACATAACACCGGTCCTGAAAGACCTACATTGGCTCCCAGTACGTTTCTGAGCACAATTCAAAGTGTTGGTGCTGACCTTTAAAGCCCTAAACGGCCTCGGTCCAGTATACCTGAAGGAGCATCTCCACCCTCATCATTCTGCCCGGACACTGAGGTCCAGTGCCGAGGGTCTTCTGGCGGTTCCCTTGCTACGAGAAGCCAAGTTACAGGGAACCAGGCAGAGGGCCTTCTCGGTAGTGGCACCCACCCTTTGGAATGCCCTCCCACCAGAGGTCAAAGAGAACAACAATTATCAGACCTTTAGAAGGCATCTCAAGGCAGCCCTGTTTAGGGAAGCTTTTAATGTTTGATTTCTGTATTTTAATGTTTTATTGGAAGCCACCCAGAGTGGCTGGGGAAAATAATATATTATTATTATTATTATTATTATTATTATTATTATTATTATTATTATTTTATAGCAATTAGGGCCCCACCTTTAATGCTGCAAAACCATATTGCATTGGAAAGAATACACAGGTGGCTAGGTGTTTGATTATTTATTTTCCTGTTCTAACAGGCTGTTTGTCAGCTCACATCTTCTGGAGTCTGGGAATGTGTGTGTTCGAAGGGCTATGAGGGGGACGGCAGCATATGCTATGGAAATGCTGCAGAGGTGCGTAGGAACCTAACACTTGCCTAAATGATTGTGACCAATATCTCAGCTTCCACATTGCAAATGCCACCATGTAACAGAGGCACCTGGCACAAATACCCCTTCTTAGAGGAAGTTTATACTCACTGTTTTTATGCTTTATTTGCCAGGAAACAGTATCATGTCAATTAAGAGCAAGGTGATAATATTAAATTTAATTGCCTTTATCAGATCTTAAGTACATGCAATACATCCTAAAAATGAATACAACGAGCACCACAACAGGTATAGCTATTTTCAATAACTACCATGTTAACTCACATATACGGTATATAAAATCTGGGAGAAGAACTGCAAAAGCGAATTTACAGTACCAATAGGGTTCCACCTACCATCACAAAATGTTTGTATACATGAAACGAGGGTATGGCTCAGGTTAATTCACAGCAACTATTAACTACAGTGGTACCTCTACTTACGAATTTAATGCATTCCGAACGCACATTCGTAAGTCGAAAAAAATTGTAAGTCGAATCCCATAGGAATGCATTGGGAGGAAAAATTCATAAGTCGAAGCAACCCTATCGAAAAATTCTTAAGTAGAAAAAATCCTATCTAAACCTCATCCAAGATGGCGGACGGAGCTCCATTCGTAAGTAGAGTTATTCGTAAGTAGAGTTATTCGTAAGTAGAGGTACCACTGTATAGAAAAACATATTGCAGATGAAGCATTAGCAATATACCAGCTGCCATCTTACATCTTCATACAAATGAGATGCAATATATTCCATTGTTGCAGAACAGGAGATGCCAGGGACTTGAAAGTAAGACTATGTGCTTGGAAAGCATGGGCTCATCCACTAAACTGTGGGCCATCTGTACATGTCATTTATCTTTCTTTCTCTCTCTGCTCAGGAATTGTCTTCTCTCTCGGAAGCAGCTGGATTTAATGAGTGGGTTGGTGTGAGTACCTCTTCTAAAAATATATCGAAAGACATGACCAGAGCAATTCCTGTGGAGGGTGGGCGGTGAGAGAATCTGTGGCACAGCTGCTGCCACTTCCTATACCCTACTGGCACGAGGTGCAGTCAGGACAGGAGGGGGTCGCTTCACACACACCCCTCCCCAGGCAAACATTAATTTCCCCATTTGGCCCCTATTAACACCAGTGAGGGGGAAATTTACTATGCCAGCTATAGGGCCATGTCAGGGAAACAAGGAGATTTTGCATCTTAGAGATACAAATGTTGTCCTCCCATTACGCGTAGTATATCTGCATCAGTAGAGCTTTCCTCAGTGATGTCCCACCGATGGGACAGCAATTATGCGCATTTCAAAGGCCCCCTCAGCCAGCCTCTGGGTTGCAACTGTTTGTTTGCTCATGAACAATGGAAGAGCCTTATGGATCAGGTCATCTACGTAGTTCAGCATCCTGTTCTCTGAGTGTCCAAGCAGATACGAATGGGAAGCCCGAAATCAGGACCTGAGCACAACAGCCCTCTCCCCACTTGTGGTTCCTAGCAACTGGCATTCAGAGGCCTACTGCCTCAGACAGTGGAGGTAGATCATTGCCACAATGGCTAGCCCAGTAGCGACTGATAGCCTTATTTTCCATGAATCTTGTTTAATCCTCTTTAGAAGCCGTCCAAGTCGGTGGCCATCACTACTTTTTGTGGGTGTGAAGGAGCTCTTCCTTTTGCCTGTCCTCTTGATTCTTCCAACATTCAGCTTAACTGGATGTCCATGAGTCCTAGTATCATAAGAGAGGGAGGAAAATGTATTTCTGCTTTCTCCACACACCATGCATAATTTTATACACCTCAATCATGTCCCTTCTTACCTTTTTCAAAATTAAAACAAAAATCTAACATTCCTCATAGGGAAGTTACTCCATCCCACGGTTGATTTTGCATGCCCTTTTCTGAACCTGATAACTAGACTCCTTTTCAGAAGATGAAGTCCTTCCACTGTTGGCAACAGCCAAAGACTGATGCTGGTCTATAGAAGAGCGTACAGTATTAACAAACTAATGGCAATGTGTTTTGTCTTGTGATTTAGGCAGCTGCAGTGAAGACATTACTGGCAGACACAGCAAATCTAACCCTCCTTGTGCCTTCTCAGCAAGCAATTCGAAACATGGACCAAGAGGAGAGAAATTTCTGGATGTCAAAAAACAACATCCAAACTCTAATAAAGTATGTCAAACATTTTTTTCATCCTTGCCATTCCATTTAAATGCTTTTATAAAGTACTTTATCCTTTACCGGAATTGTCTCCTTAATTATTGTGTGATAGCCTTTTGTACCAAGGGGCATGATCAGAGCTAGTGCTAAAAAAATATTAATTCCCCTAAGAAAACTACCCAAAATACCCACAACCCCTTCTGTACCAGTCTTCCAGCCCCTAATACCTGTCCTGGATCCTGTGATTTTTTTGTGGTTGAGGCAAGGGCCTCCTTCTTCAAATGAGTTTTCACTGGTGTCTTGATTTGAATCCAGGACACAACTCCTTCTACATCCATAATGACAATGCAACCGCCATATATCCACTGGTTATGCAATAGCTGCTCCATCTTCTCCACAATCAGAGAAGTGAGTCTGGTTTCCAATGCTGAAATAAACATAGCAACTATCTTCTACACAACTATGAAAGTTGGAGGAGTATTGTTCAGCTTTCAGCTTTGTTAGCCTCCTGACTGAAAAGCAATCTATATATTAACAGCAATGGCAAGGAAGCCGCTCACCTGCATTGTTTATACCAAAGATGGGGCCCCTCTGATTCAGTTGGACTCCATTTCCCATCAGCCCCAGCCAATGTAGCCAATAGGCAGGTGAGAGTCACTGAACTCCCAACGGCATGTGGAGGACCAGCAGAGTCTCCATCTCTCAGGTGGCATGGAGAAAGATTGGGAACTATGTAATTGGCCCCTCCCAAATAGTTCCAGGAAACAACTTGCCAGCAGCTGTGTAGGAAAGGGAAGCACCTCTGAACCTATTAACATATTAATTGCTCCTGGCTCAAATGGTGTTTGGAAGAGATTCGTGTTTCTGTTGTAAGGAAATCTGAGCAGCCATAACTTTCATGTCTTTTGAACCTATTTTGCGTTTCTGTTAGGCACCACGTATTACAGGGAGCATACACAGTCTCTGACCTCCAAACCTTGTCATCATCCGATGGACTGGCAACATCTCTGCTTGGAAACTTCCTGGCTTTGTCCAAAGAAAGTGGAGTAAGTTCACCGGTACTCTCAACTCACAGGCTGTTCTTGTGTGTGCCAAGAGAAATATGCTAATCAGATATCATCTTGTATTTAAATATACCAGTTATGAGCAAGGGAATAAGAACTCATTAGTATGGGCCTCAAACAGTAGGAGTGTAATTTTTATCTAGTCGTAGGTTTGGAAGGGGCTGTCAGTTCCTGTTCTCTGTTTCTCATTTTTCCAATCTGAATTTCAGTTCTCCACATTTCTGCAGCGATCTGCTTTTTTTAAAAAAATAAAAAATAAAAAAGAATCTTCATTGAAGAATTTCAATGTGAATTTTTCTCAATAAATGCATTTTTGTATGTAATTCTGACTAGTCACACACTTTTGCAGGCAATTTCTCCTAGTAGAATGCATTTCTGCACAGTATTTTCACTACTGTATGTGTATTCATCTGAATACACAATTTCCCCTAATATGTGAATGTTTGTAAACACTGATTGGAGAACTACATCACAAAATATGGAGACGTGAGAATTTCAATTGTGTTTCATGTCTCATATCGTTTTGGAAAATGCTTGGCAAAGGCTCTGTGGGCGGGAGGAGGGGTAAAATCCAGGGAGTTTTCCAAGAGCAATGGGAGCTCACCCCGTTGCGGGGATTCGAACCGCCGACCTTCTGATCGGCAAGCCCTACGCTCTGAAGTTTAACCCACAGCGCTACCCGTGTCCCTTATTCGAAAGCTGGTTGTTTTGTTTAAATGGTTTCCCCTCCCCCCCTTGCTTTCCAGAATTTTTCTGTTGATGGAGCCAACATCGTAGCAGGTGATATTGCAGCAACAAATGGGATTATACATGTAATTGACAAGGTATTTGCTTCCTTATTATTAATAGTTAGAAAACTGAGGTAAAAAAATATTAATTTTTTTAAATATTGAGTTGGTGTTTTTCTCCCTCCCTCCCTCTAGATTTGCCACTTAACATCACGTAAAATGGAAAGAATACAATAATAAAGAAATTCCTTCCAGTAGCACCTTAGAGACCAACTAAGTTTGCCATTGGCATGAGCTTTCATGTGCATGCACACTTCTTCAGATACCTCTGAAGAAAGCTCATACCAATGACAAACTTAGTTGGTCTCTAAGGTGCTACTGGAAGGTATTTTTTTATTTTGTTTCGACTACATCAGACCAACACGGCTACCTACCTGTAACTGGGGGGGAAATACAGTTTCTCTAAATTATTTTGTTTTTATATTGTTGATATTGTTTTAAATGCTTTGCGTTACTGTGCCTGCTGTTTAAAATTGGCCTTGTGTTTTTTGTTTGCAGGTTCTGACACCCCTTCGGGGAGTCAGTGGCACATTGCCCAAACTGCTTGCCCGCTTAGAACAGATGCCAGATTACTCCATTTTCAGGGGTTACGTTATTGTAAGTATTCATGCCTTTTTGAGAAGTGCCATGCATTGCTGTATGTATCCATGCTTTTGTTTGAACTGCCATGCAGATCATAATAGGTAACAACACATTTCTCTCTTTACAACAGCAATATAATCTGGCAAGTGAAATAGAAGCTGCTACCACTTATACCATTTTTGCCCCAAGCAACAGTGCCATTGAAACCTACCTCAAGAATAAACAGTTAACCACCTTGGTATGTATTGGTTTCCAAACTTTTTATTGGGGCGTATCTTCAACAGTTTCTCTTGCTGCGTGGTTGGTGCTTTAAGAAAAAACTGAAAATGCAAAAAGGCTGCTCACTTAAAGGAAGTGCTGTGGTGTAATATACATTCTTCTATGTCAGGCATCCCCAAACTCAGCCCTCCAGATGTTTTGGGACTACAACTCCCATCATCCCTAGCTAACAAGACCAGTCAGGGATGATGGGAATTGTAGTCCCAAACACCTGGAGTTTGGGGGTGCCTATTTTATGTGAACCTTTGCTGATTCTTCTACACTTTTATCTCTGCATAACAGGGGCTGTGAGCAGAGCCTGCCTATGCCATTATTATTATTATTATTATTATTATTATTATTATTATTAATTATCCATTGTGTGCGCACTCATTCCCCTAGTGCAGATAGTCAAATGGGGTTTGCAGGTTTAAGAAGCAGAATTTGTTGTTTTGTTGTTTAGTCATTTAGTCGTGTCCGACTCTTCATGACCCCATGGACCATAGCACGCCAGGCACTCCTGTCTTCCACTGCCTCCCGCAGTTTGGTCAGACTCATGTTGGTGGCTTTGAGAACACTGTCCAACCATCTTGTCCTCTGTCGTCCCCTTCTCCTTGTGCCCTCAGTCTTTCCCAACATCAGGGTCTTTTCCAGGGAGTCTTCTCTTCTCATGAGGTGGCCAAAGTATTGGAGCCTCAGCTTCAGGATCTGTTCTTCCAGTGAGCACTCAGGGCTGATTTCCTTAAGAATGGATAGGTTTGATCTTCTTGCAGTCCATTGGACTCTCAAGAGTCTCCTCCAGCACCATAATTCAAAAGCATCAATTCTTCGGCGATCAGCCTTCTTTATGGTCCAGCGCTCACTTCCATACATCACTACTGTACTGGGAAAACGATAGCTTTAACTATACGGACCTTTGTCGGGAAGGTGATGTCTCTGCTTTTTAAGGTGCTGTCTAGGTTTGTCATTGCTTTTCTCCCAAGAAGCAGGCGTCTTTTAATTCCGTGACTGTTGTCACCATCTGCAGTGATCATGTAACCCAGGAAAGTAAAATCTCTCACTGTCTCCATTTCTTCCCCTTCTATTTGCCAGGAGGCGATGGGACCAGTGGCCATGATCTTAGATTTTTTGATGTTGAGCTTCAGACCATATTTTGCGCTCTCCTCTTTCACCCTTATTAAAAGGTTCTTTAATTCCTCCTCACTTTCTGCCCTACAAATTTACCGTACACTGATGGGATACACGTTCATACCATTCGAAATCATACCTGTTTCATGCCACTGTTAATAATTTTAATAATAATAGTAATTTTTCATATATATATCCTGCCCATCTAGCTGGCTTTCCCCAGACACTCTCGGCAGCTTTCAACATATCTAAAAACATAATAAAAACATCAAGCATTAAAAACCTCCAGATAAAGGGCTGACTTCATATGTCTTCTAAAAGTCAGATAGTTGTTTATTTCCTTGACATCTAAAGGGAGGGCGTTCCACAGGGAGGGCGCCACTACCAAGACAGCTCTCTGCCTGATTCCCTGTAACTTCACTTACCTCAGTGAGGGAACCAGCAGAAGACTCTCAGAGGAGGACCTCAATGCCCGGGCTTGAATGATGGGGGTGGAGATGCTCTTTCAGGTATACGGGACTGGGGCCATTCAGGGCTTTAAAGGTCAGCACCAACACTTTGAATTGTGCTAGGAAACATACTGGGAGCCAGAGAAGACCCTTTAGGACCAGTGTTATATGGTCCCGGCAGCCACTGTCTAAAACATATATCGTCTGGCTCCAACCTACAGCTAATCCTATATAATAATGTCCAAGTTGTCCCTGCGTCCAAGCTGTCCCGTGTGTCCCTGGGTCACTGCGCATGTCCCCCAGAGACACAGGGATTGGACGGAGAGACTGCACCCGCGCGCACACACACACACGCTCCCCCCCCCCGCCAACCGCCGCTTGCCCTCGCCCTCGCCTCTCGCATTGCCGTTAGAGAAGCCGCAGCCCCTTAGCCCACACAGCCAACGAACACGAGGGAGGACATAAGCAGCCACCACGGAGCTCGCTGACGGCACCTTGCCTCCGCTCCCACCTTAGTGAGGGGGAGTGAGGCGCTCAGCACAGCACAGTTTGCAACATAGCAAGATACATTAAAATCAACTGCTGCAGATGTAAGAAATACAGTTGACAGTCAGGGAAAGACTCAATAGTCTCTCTCTTTCTCTCGGCCCTCTCTGCACCCCGCCGGGCAGGTCTACTCGGGAGGAAGCGGGCTTCAGAAGGCTGCCCTCCCCTTCTCCTCCCAGACGCAGCAGCCGAGCGCAGAGAGGGAGGTTAGGAGGAGCAGTGGCGGCAGCAGCAGCAGCCTGGCTGCACCAGGCAGCTCATAGAAAGGCTTTTCCGCTTTCTACCCACCCCTGCCCCTCCCCCAGCCCAGCCTCCCCTGGAGAATGAGAGAGAGAGACCGGGAGAGAGAGAGCTCTAGGCGCTCGCTGCTTTTTGCCTTGCAGCCTCCCATGGAGAGCTTTCCCGCGCGCGCCGGCTTCCCTTCGCAGAAACAAGCTCCTCCAGAAAGCCTGCGTTTCCACAAGCCCCTACCACCTTGCGCAGAAAGGGGTGCTTTCCTCTCCCTCTCTCGCCTTGCCTGCTTTGCCTGAAGGCCCCCCTCCCCACCACACTATAGGTAGGCATTGTTTGAGGCGCAAATACGGTGCCTGAGGTGGCTCTCCCAGCAAGCACCCTCTCCAGCTCTTGCCTGCAGCGCTCTTTGAATCCTGTCTCCATGCTACCCATGGCATTTCCCCTGCGCTAACACCAGCCCTTACCTATAACTCTCTGGGGCATGAACTCGACCCTTCCTGCACTCAGCCCCAAGGGATAAGAATCTACAGCTCTTAAGCACCTCTCTATTCCCCCCATTTCACCCCCAGCATATTCTTGCACTCTAGCTCAGGTTTTAGACTGTGTGAGATTGCTGTGTGTGTGTGTGTGTTTGTGTGTGTGTGTGTAGAGAGAGAGAGAGAGAGAGAGAGAGAGAGAATCAGAATTATAGAGCTGGAAGGGACCTGGAGAGCCCTGTAGTACCCTTCCATGCAGTGCAGGAATCTTTTGTCCAACGTGGGGATCGAACCCAAAACCCTGAGAGGAAGAGTATCATGTTCTACCTATGGAGCTCAGGGCTAAGAGAGAGGTGTGTGTGTGTGTGTGTGTGTGTGTGTGTGTGTGTGTGTGTGTGTAAGAAGGGGGAATGGTTTGGCCCTGCCCACCTTTCCCCCCAGAGAACGTATTTGTCAGGTTCCCCACCCCTACCTTCAAGGGATTGTTGTGGGTCCCTAACCCCAGGCATTCCTGTTTAGGGCCTCCAGCTCAAAGACGGCTAGCTGGCAGGCTGCATCAGCCCCCCCCCCCCATGACTCTCCTCCCTTGCAAAAAAAAGTTGTCATCCTTTCACTGCTCCTGTGCTTCCCTGCTGTGAAGCCATCATGCCAAAAGGGCTTTTTTGTGGTGCCTCAAGGCTACCCACTTCCCCAGTTCAGTCATACCTACCTACATATGTTCCACAACATATGTTTCACCACATATGTTCTAGCACCCGTTATTTTTAACGGGCTTCAAGATACTAGTTGATAATAAAATCCTTTGTCTACTGGTTGCTGCTGGCCTCTGTTTTTGTCACAGAAAGCTTGGAAGTCCATACCTTGCTCAAGTTTGTAACATAAATTATCAATTTAATCTGCAGGATGAAAACCAGATCCGATACCATGTTATTTTAGAGGAGAAGCTGCTGAAGAATGAAATGCATAATGGGATGTTCAAGGAAACCATGCTTGGATTGTCCTTTAGGGTGGGATTCATCATTCATGATGGCCAGGTACTTTGTATAAACCCTGTTGATAATTATTATGGCTTTTGGTACTGCCTGCTTATCTGAATACCTCATCCGGAAAAAGATTTGCATCTGGATAACTGAATGTAGAAGCTCCATTGCTTTCAATGATCTGGATCATAAATTTACATTAGTGAAGCTTACTCATTGGTATAATGGTATTTACATTCCTAGCTAATGAGGCCTTTCACCATATGTAAACATTAATCATATGCATTAAGTGCTGAACTAAGAACTTGAGTTAAAGTTCAGAAATTGGGATTAAGAGCAAATGAATCAACATTAACTTCTGGCGTTGACTAGAGTCAACTGTTTTAAGGTCTCTGTTGTTGCAAGTATGAAGCTGCATTTTTCTTGGGATGCTGACTTTTCTGGATAGTATTCAGGGTTTCCCAAACTTGGGTCTCCAGCTATTTGAGGGCTACAGTTCCCATCATGCCTGACTGCTGATCCTGCTAGTTAGAGGAGACCCAGGTTTGGGAAACTCTGGTAGATAAATGCCTTCTTAAAGTGAAATGAACAGTTTATTCAAGCTACTTACAATTTTCCTTTGCTTTATTCAGTTGTACAAATCAGAATTAGCCACTTAGGCTGCAATTCTGTATAAACTTACTGGGGAACACAATTGGGATTACTTCTGAGTAGGCAGGTATAGGATTGCACTGCTTAGTTTTGAGAAAGAAATAATGGGAAAGGGGCAAAGGTAAGAGTAGAATCAATAGCAGCAGGTGTGTTCAGCTGCTGTCACTCACCTGACCTTTAATCAGTCACATCACTGCCACTTTCCAGGAGGTAAGTGCCCCTTCACTGTATTTCCCAATGAGCAGCAGCAGCAATGTAACCAACTGGAGGTCAGGAGACCAGTAGCACCCCAATCTGCTGCTGAGTAGTATGGACAGTCCGGCAAACAGTTGCACACCCACAGCCAGCCAGTGCAGATTGATGTACAGTGATATGCACGAAACTAGAGTCATATGTTTAAAGATAACAGAGTTGGAAGGTCTTTGGGAAACAAGATGAATTGGGTACATAGGAAGCTGCCTTATACGAGTTAGACAATTGGTCCATCTAGCTCAATATTTTCTACAGTGACTGGCAGTGGCTCTCCAGATTTCAGACAAGGGTCTCTTCCAGCCCTATTTGGAGATGTTGCAGACTGGTCCTGGGGCCCTCTGCATGCTCTCTCTGAGCTACAGCCCTTAATGTGCAACGTGAGACCTTTTTCAACTGCACACTTCAATTCTTTCCTCTGCAGTGCCTTTTATTACAGTTACTGGAATAGCAAGATAATATTTGCTGTGTAAAAGTTAATGCAACAAATTATCCTTTAAGTATGTCCGCCTGGTGTGTACTGAACTGATAACCTATTGTGTGCAGCTCTACATAAATGAGGCGCCCTTAAGTTACCCAAATGTTGCAACTGATAAAGGAATAATTCATGGACTGGAAAGGGTAATGGAAATCCAGAAGAACAGATGTGATACCAACAATACTGTGCTAGTACCTGTAAGTGCCTTTCTGTGTATGGTATATATTATGTGTTTGTGTACATTAGACATTAGATACATTTATATACATTAGATGTGTTTGCACTTTTTTAAAAAAGAAGAATAATTAATATCTAGAACATATCTTTATTCAACGAGTCCTCCAGGAAAATAAGTCTTCACTTGGCAGTTTGTTAGAATGCAATACAGTCCATTAACATACATTGACTAATTTAACCCTACAACCTTTGATCTGGTTTTATACATCTTTAGTGATCTGACAAGTAGAAATATCTATATGGTACTATGTGAAGCTGGCTTTTGCTAAATCAGGCCATTGATCAATCCATCCCAGTGTTGTTCAGGGTCTCGGACAAAGATCTTCCCTAAAAAAAAAGTAAAGGTAAAGCACCCCTGACAGTTAAGTCCAGTCGCAGGCGACTCTGGGGTTGCGGCGGTCATCTCACTTTATTGGCCGAGGGGGCCAGCGTTGGTCCACAGACAGTTTTTCTGTTTACCTTCCTACCGGAGCAGTACCTATTTATCTACTTGCACTTTTTGGTGTGCTTTCGAACTGCTAGGTTGGGACCGAGCAACAGGAGCTCAACCTGTCGCAGAGATTCAAACCGCTGACCTTCTGATCAGCAAGCCCAAGAGGCTCAGTGGTTTAGACCACAGTGCCACCCGAGTCCCTAAGATCTTCCCTACTTTCCCCCTATTTCTACTGGATGTAGGAGATGGTGCCTAGGCATAGATACTTGCTTTTACTAGTAGTTGTGGCTGCTGCAGCAGGGTTTGAACATAGAAGGCTGCTTCCAACATAAACTCAAGATGGCATACAAAAGAAACGTTTGCCCCCTTCAAGTTTGCAAGTTAAAAGTCAAGCTAGTATAGTTACTTGCAAGTAGGGTCTCTAGTTTGCCATTTCAAACTACTTGCAAGTGAATCAACCAATGAGTCAATTTCATTGCAAGTAAACTCCCAAGTTTGCAGCTCTTTGTTTAAATATATTTGCTGTGCCATTTTTATTCCACCTTTTTTGCAAGGTGCTCAGGGCAGCTTATATAACTCCTGCCTCCAAAGTTTATCCTTAGAACAACCCTGTGAGGAATATTAGGTTTATAGGCAGTGCACCAGGTGAGTTTCATGGCCGATCAAGGATTGAAATGGCACATTTGGGCTCTCGATATCCTTCATTTTCCCTCTTCTGGTTTTTACCCAAATGGTCGATGATTAGAGATGAATAAATTAAATGGTGCCAGGCTACCATTGTTATAACATGCAACATGTAACTGTAGGGAACAATTGTGGAAGCACTAATGAAATCGGGGGAAATTGTCAATGTACACCCAAAGGTTCATTTGGATAAAAATAGACGGTGCCAACCCTCTGCACTCTTAAGGCATTTGTGACGTGCCTAGGCCTGCACAAGTATATATCATGGTCTCTTCCTCTGAGAAAAAATGTGTTTGCTTTGTTTTCAAGGGAAAGTGTTTGTCGTGCTTGGCCATACCTAGCTGTCCTATTGGAACTACACCACTGGTAAATATTTTAGAATTAAATTGCTATAAATAAGTAGTAAGGAACTTATGCTCCTCCAGATGTTGGTGGATTGCAATCAGCAGTGGATGACGGCACTTGCCTGACCTCCCATCACTGTTGCCACTACGGCTTCCCGGGAGGGAGAGATGTGTGACGGTGAGGTTAGCACAGCACAAGCGCAGTGGCAAACCCAATCTGGCCCTTGACCTTGCTGCCACCTCACCCCTCTCCCTCACAGTAAGCCACAATCAGTGACAGGACGTCAGCTGAGTGCCCCCACCCCACGGAACTGTTACTGACTACAACACACATGGCCTTGTCGATTTGTTCATGCTAGGACTCACAGGAATCTGGCAGCATATAGAGGGTACAGGTTCTCTACCCCTGCTGTGGGGGGGGGGGTCGGGGTCTACTCCTTAGTATGACTAGCATAGGATATAACCTGTAGAACACAATCCACCCCCTCCTGTGGTTGCAGAATCCATAGGACATAATAAACAAACTTCATTGTGACCTCTGAATTTACAGGAGGAGCTGGATTTTCTCCCAAATTTCTAAACTTTGTATATGTATTCAGTTCAAGAGAAATAATTCCAACATTCATTTGTTAATGCCTTATTGTGAAGTCAGGTTATTTTGCCCGTTTGTGCTAATTGACCATTGGTTTTTAATAGGATTTGGGCATGTTCAATTAGCATTTTTCATTGAAAAATGTTTCAGGGGATATTCACTAGCTGAATTTGATGCAGTGTTTTAAGTGTAAATCTGTCCACTTCTTCTGTACAGAAATACCAGAAAGTGAGCTGCTTGTATCTCCATTCCGCTAGAATGTCCCTCCGCTACGGATGCCAGCCAAAATGCAGTAAAAGCACAATTGTGGGTATTATTTACCATCCAAAGTATATCTGTCATACTATCACGACAGTGATAGAATGTAAGGGGGTTGAGGTGTGGGAGAGAAACAGAACATTGAGAACTGACTATCGTATTTATAGGGAGAAATTGTTTTATTAAAGTGATTTCTTAGGAGCATGGTCCTTTCAAAGAAGCTTGGTATGAAAAAACAAAACAAAAACAAAGTGCCATAGGGTAGCCAATGTGAAACCCTCCAAGGGTTGTTGAAAAAACAATATCCAACAATATCTGCAGGGCATCATATTGGCTGCTTGTGCCATAAAGCAACAACATCACCAATCCAATAATTAAAACCACATACAAATCAGACATTTTCCAAATCTAAAAGCCACCAGAGCTGCAAAAAACAAACAAATATGTATCATAATCAAAACTAGCCTGCGTCATCAGATTAACAATACGAATGCAGGTTGTTTGGCTGCCCTAACCAAAGGGGGGGGCAGTTGTTAGGTCCTGCCTAAAAGAAAATGGACCAAACCTATCTCCTTGGAGAGTTCCATATGTGAGGGGCCACCACTGAAGAAGCCCTGTCTCATATTCCCACCTGTCTCATATTACCGTACTTATCGGTCTGGACGCCCCCATGTATAAGGACACACACACACCATTTTTAGGGACTCGATTTTAAGAAAATGAGGGGAGATGGCCCAAAGTTGTTGAATCTCTCCCCCCATGCAGCTGCAGGCAGGAAACACCGCCCAGATCACTCCCCGTTCACTGTGGCATCGGGGGGAGCTGCGCTCCCACCAAACGGCCAGCTGGCAGTGCCCTGCTTCTCCCCCTGCCCCCATGGCACTATCCGTGTATTGGACAACCCCAGTTTTTTGACGTGATTTTTGAGTCAATAAACCTCGCCCAATACACGGAAAATATGGTACCCACTTGTGGGTCTGTGAGGAGGGCCTCTGTGGCTGATTTTAGACTGTAGCACACTATAAATAAGGCAGCTCAAGAGTTCCAGCCTTAATTCATAGTCCCTTTATGGCACCTCTTCTATTTTATTCTCTTACATGCAATTGCATTTGCCTTGCCTTGTTTGTTTCTTTTTCAGTTCAGGGAGTGTTGTGCGGGCTTCTATGGCCCTCAGTGCGAGCCTTGTCCAGGACTGGCTGGAAACACTTGCTTTGGAAATGGGATTTGCTTAGATGGCCTCAATGGCAATGGTACTTGTGAGTGTGAAGCAGGATTCGAGGGAGTAGCCTGTGAAAAGTGTATCAAGGGCAAATATGGCACCGGCTGTGATCAAGGTATTTCAGGTTTCAGACCACTGAGACAACTAGTTAAGTTGCTTGGCTCTCTTTGACTTGGAATAGACACATTTAGGTCTGTTTTGTTGTTGTTCCAAGAACCATGTCACAAAATTCAAGAGTAGTATAAAATGCGAGTGATCATTACATTCCAACCTGCATGTTAGCCTGGGGACTTCAGATCAGGTCACTTTGCATCAGAGGCCACTGAAATGCAAAAAGTGGCCATAATGCGAACCTCTGTGGTTCTTCAAAGCTTACTGTGGCTTTGAAGAAAAGAGGCAGCCCTTGATCACACAAATCTTAACGTGGTACACTTGAGATGCTATATTGGTACAGTAGTGTTTTCTGCTTTATGGGAAAGATTCTTGCATCTGCAAAATATAATATATGAGCCAAATATGCCTGTTTGAGTATGTTAAGGCAAGAAAGGAAGTCGGAATAATACGTTAAGGCCGACCTCCCTTCATAGTCCAGTTGTTGTTACTGCTGGGGCAGTCCTTACAACATCACCTCTCTGCACTTAGAGTGTCCTTGCATCCATGGGAAATGCAACGATGATATTAAAGGCGATGGCTCTTGCGAATGCGAAGTTGGCTGGAGAGGTGTGAAATGCGACGAAGGTAAGTGTGATTGCTCTCCATCGCTCTGAGCTACCATTTGCGGCTGCAAATTTAAAACTCAAGAACTCAAGGCAGTGAAGGCACCATCACTGAAGCTGCTCAGGTTCACTTTTCTTTCGGTCCAGCTGAATGTGACCCTGAAATTCGGCCTTCACTCTTTCTGGTCCCATTGTCTGCAGTTCATCAAAATTCCTTCCAAGACACTGTCTACAAGTTTAGAGTTTCAGGTCTCTCAGTGCTTTAGTCTTCTGGTTGGGTAGATAATTTTTGTTTTTATTTTTTTAATGAAATATACACTGTCCTTAAGAACTCAGTGCAGTTCTGAGAAAGAGTATGGCATGTGTTCTGAATTGATCTGCGCATCAGGCCATTGCTGCGGTCTGTGCATCAGCCATTCTGCAAGCATAGATCAACCTCTTTGATGAGCAGGGTAAATTGGGATTGTATACTGTTGACTAACAAAGTCACTTTCCTCCTGCAGAAATCAAAGGTGATAAATGCAACAGTACCTGCCACACCAGTGCCAAGTATGTATGACAGCAATTTATCTAATAATATTTAGGCTGCATTCAGACAACACCTTTCTCCAGCAGCTATAGCACAAACATTGAAACAGAGGGTGGGGGCTTGGCAAAAATAGGCACCAACCAGCATAGGAGATTTGCAGTAGTCATTCACAGGAACAGTATCCAAATTTATGCTGTTAATGCATATGGACTACCAACAATTGGCATAGAAATTGTCATAATTCCACTGCAACATATAAGTTTCAGGCACTCTAATTTGACATACCTAACCCTTTTAAAAAAAACTCAACTAGAAATTGATTGTCCTAGTTTAATGTTCTCTAAGAGGTTAGATTACATAAAATTTCAAGCTACTGGCCTGCTTATAATTTAACTTGCCACTTAGAGATTTTTGAAATATTAAGCAGTATATAAATGCTTTTGAACAAAGTAAAAGAAATAAAATGATATGCTTGGTATGCATTGGAGAATATTGTACCAAAAATTGTGTTAAACATTCTACAATGTGTATGAAGTTAGGGTTGGACTTTTGGCCCCACGTGCTACGTTTTTAGAAAATACAGCTTTCTAAAGATTGTTGTAGAGATTTTACATCTGCTTTCATGGGTCTGTCAACCTTTTGGGAAAAAATTATTGTGTGAAATAAGCAGTGGTGATGCTGCAAAATAAGTGGTTCAATGTTTTACTTTCCTTTTTCCATCTTAGCTGCCTTCTCAATTCCTATGGCAGAGCATACTGCAAGTGTGCAGCAGGGTTTAAAGGGAACGGGACATATTGTACAGGCAAGTGGACTTTGTCCTTTTCCATTTGACATACCATATTCACTGTGCCTCCCATTCACAAGAAACTGGTGGGGCAGGAGGCTGGGAAAATACCGGAACCTCTGGATCCCACCACCATTTGTTTCAGTGAATAGGACTGTTCCACTCACAAGTGGTCATGTGTGGTGTCTGCTCCCCTTTCCCTTGAGGGGTGAGGAGTTTCTGAAGCAGAATGGCACTCCTTTCAGAGGGGAGAGCACTGAAGGTTACAATGGTTTTTTTTAAGAAGAAGAAGAAGAAGAAGAAGAAGAAGAAGAAGAAGAAGAAGAAGAAGAAGAAGAAGAAGAAGAAGAAGAAGAAGAAGAAGAGTTTGGATTTGATATCCCGCTTTATCACTACCCGAAGGAGTCTCAAAGCAGCTAACAATCTCCTTTCCCCTCCTCCCCCACAACAGACATCCTGTGAGGTGGGTGGGGCTGAGAGATTTCAAAGAAGTGTGACTAGGGTTGCCAGACTCAATAGAGGACAGGACTTCTGTGCCTTTAATTGCCCTGCTCTCTTTTGAGTCTGGAAACCTTAAAGAGAAACCAGCAGACCCTTTGTTTAACTTCTTTATTTGCAAATATGCAAATAGTGTTGCTATATAAGGGTCTATGCATGCAGAGGGGGGAAAGACAGGAAAGGGTTAAGTTGGGTGTGCTGGCTAATTTGTCTTGCACCTGAAACTAGTTAAGCATGTGAGAGTAACTCAGCACAATCTAAAGTATAAATCCACTTGTGTTGGAAGCAAGTTTGCTCTTGGCCAGCCTAGTCTGTACTACTACAACAGTACGTAACCTAAAAGCTGTGGGAACTGTCAGTAAAGAGACTGGCCCTACCTAAAACTGTCTGGTGCTTTTTGGTTCCATTGGAGCACTCCGCTGCCGTGTTGAATGGGCACTCTGCACATGCCCTGACAAATAGTAGGACGTCAATAGAGGCAAAGAGCAAGGCAGCTAATGTTCTATCCAACATCAGGTTCCCACAGAGGGGGCCTGCACCCAGCGGTGCTGCTCTCTTTCCCAGCATCTTTCCCAAACTGCAAACACAGCATACATCAACCACTGTATGGTTGTATTTTTCTGGCAAACCCGTGTGTGTTACTGCATGCTATTTGAAGTCACCCAAAGTGGCTTGAGGATTGCAGCCAAAGTGGCTTGAGGATTGCATACCTTATAGTCTTTTTTAAAACTTTATTGAAATTACAAATCAAATAGAACTAATCAAACAACTCAGAACCTGAAGGAGCATCTCCACCCCCATCGTTCTGCCTGGACACTGAGGTCCAGTACCGAGGGCCTTCTGGCGGTTCCCTCGTTGCGAGAAGCCAAGTTGCAGGGAACCAGGCAGAGGGCCTTCTCGGTGGTGGCGCCTGCCCTGTGGAAAGCCCTCCCATCAGATGTCAAAGAGAAAAACAGCTACCAGATTTTTAGAAGACATCTGAAGGCAGCCCTGTTTAGGGAGGCTTTTAATGTTTAATTGTTTTATTTCATTTTTCTGTTGTAAGCCGCCCAGAGTGGCTGGGGAAACCCAGCCAGATGGGTGGGGTATAAATAAATTATTATTATTATTATTATTATTATTATTATTATTATTATTATTTAGAACATATTTTCTGACATAAACAAAAGTCAAGCAGAAATCAAAAGCAAAGAAATGGAACAAATAGAATTTCCTCCAAATACAAAATAATCACGTTTGAAAACCAGAAAGCGAACAACAGAAAAAAGGAAACACACATACAAAAATAACACCTCCACCCTACCCCCACCCCCTCCATCTCATGTGACTTCCAGCCCTCCCCTGTATTTCTGTTTATATACCTTTGTTACAATGCATACTCTTTACTAAGTTTTTCTTTCCTTTAGATATTTTTTGGGCCCTTCACACATCTGCTATGAGATTGACTCTACCTGTTTCATTAAATATTGTTTTAACATTTCCCAATCTTTTCCCATTCTCTCCCCATTTAACCCCTTTATTTCTCCGGCTTTTATTGCTAAATTTTGATGTGTTATCCATTTGATTAGCCAATCCTCTTTACTAGGTACTTTGTCGCTCTTCCAATTTTTCGCCATAAGGAGTCTACCAGCTACCATTGCATACTTCACATACATTTCTTAGGAAGAAATTTATAAAGAATTGAAAAAAAAATAGTTAAATATTCTTTCAAGAAAGAACCAGAAATATTTCTATTAGGAATGTTAGGCAAAGAAATTAAGGCTAGAGATAGGTGCATACCTTATATTTTTGTTCTTTTACAGCTATCAATGCATGTGAAACCAGCAATGGAGGTTGTTCTCTCAAAGCAGAATGCAAACGCACCACTCCAGGAAACAGAGTGTGTGTTTGCAATGCAGGTTACACTGGAGATGGGATAGTCTGCTTTGGTAAGTGCTTGTTTTGTGACATATAGATCTTAAGAGACTGATAAATAGGCAGCATGACTACATAATGTAAGTATTGATACATTCTCATGTAAACCATAAATGTTTTTTGTTTTTTAAGACAGTTAGCTGCTTGGAGATTAGGGTGATTGCTGATTTTCTGGACTGGGCCTAGGAGTCACGAGTCACAACCTTACCTCTTGGGAATATTTTTTGTATATTCATGCAGACATGGTTTCACGTGTTCAGAGAGTGAAGGTGTTAACAGGGCAGAACCACTTCATAATTCACATGCAGGGTGGTTTGATTCAAAGTGGCCCCAGGTAAAAATAAAAATAAAATCTCCATGCATAAGAAAATCTTTGCACATTTGACAAAACTTGTAGATTTTTGATTTGGCTACAAGTCCTTTAGCTCCTTCAAGGAAAGGAGTACAGTGGTACCTCGGTTTAAGTACACAATTGGTTTCGGAAGTCTGTACTTAACCTGAAGCATACTTAACCTGAAGTGAACTTTCCCATTGAAAGTAATGGAAAGTGGATTAATCCGTTCCAGACGGTCCGTGGAGTACTCAACCTGAAGCGTACTTAACCCGAGGTATGAGTGTGATTGGTTCTGGAAGTCCGTACTTAACCTGAAGCGAACTTTCCCATTGAAAGTAATGGAAAGTGGATTAATCCGTTCCAGGCGGGTCCGCGGAGTAGTTAAACTGAAAGTACTCAAACCGAAGCGTACTTAAACTGAGGTATGCCTGTATAGCATTGCCATCACAAACTGCTACAAATACCATAATCTTATTTTACACTTGTAGCCAAACCAAGGGGGATCCTAGCGGGCAACAGCAAGCAAAGAATTATTGGAAACTAGTAACTTTCGTTTGGCAGTGCCCCTCAGAATCAGAATAGTACTCACATTTTTTTCCTCTGTTGTGTTTGTCACATAAAGAAATCAATCCCTGTGTGGAGAATAATGGTGGGTGTGATAAAAATGCAGAGTGCACTCACACTGGACCCAATCAGGTAAGCAATGCTCCTATCTCATTTTGATGCATATGGCAGGCATTAATTTGTTGATGCTGCTGCTGTTATACAGATTGATTACTAGCACTTACAATGCACCTAAAATTTCCTGGGCACTTAAGCGCATGTATTAGAAGATAAGCCAATTCCTGCCCACAGGCTCGCAATCTAATACACAAGGTACAAATGAATAGGGAATGATGAAGAAAGAGAAAAGCAAGTACCAGAACAGTTGGCTGAGGGGATGGGGCCAAGCTGATCTCTACCCATGCCAATATGTTCTTCCTGGAAGGCAAAAGGTACTATCTGACTGTGGCCCTCCAGAGTCCCCTGGCCAGTGTTAGAGGCCAGAGAACACTTCCCTTCAGCTCTGCAGTCCAGCTGGCAGCTGGAGATATTTGTGGCGTGGAAGCAAGAAGGAAATTCCCCGCACCGGCTTCTTCTCCTACCTATGGATGGGGTCAGGCTCACCTCCCATGAATCATAGGTTATAGAATGGCAACATATGATCCTATGAAGGTGCCTTAAACTGAGACAGGTCATTGGTCCATTTAGCCATGTACTTTGGCATCTTGGGCAGGGTGAGGAACTTCAGGCCCAGAGGTCAAAAGTGGCCCTCCGGGCCCCTCTGGCCAGCCCTGAGACTTTCCTCAGGCCACACACCCTTCTCCCCAGGTAACACCCCTTACAGGCCTTCCTCGAGTGCTTTTGCCTGACTAGAATATGCCCTTGAAGTGTGTAGAAACTTCAGGTTTTTGGTTGTGACTGTAATGTAGCCTACTGAACAATGGTAAGATTGCTGCTGTCCATCGCCTTTTGGCTCTCTCCCAGCACTACCACTGGCTCGTGGCCCGCAGAATGTGGTCCTCTGGCTGAAAAAGATTCCCACCAGTATTTCCCACCATGTGCTGCCTGAGATCATTTTTAACTAAAAATGCCAGGGATTGAAACTTGAGGTCTCTTTGCACCCAAAGTTCTTGTTCGGTTGCTGACTGTGGTATGGGAATGGGAGGAGAGGGGTGTCCTTTCCCATATCCTGTTTCAACTGCAACATTTTAGTGGAGTAGATGTCAGTTCACACCTTGGCTCTGCAACAAGTTATCTCAGTGCTCTTAAGTAAGTCTGAACCTCACTCCATATCTGTAATATGGGGATGGTAATAATAATAATAATGTGGTCCTCCCTTGCAAGGATTACTGAAATAATGGACTCAGCTACATTAGTAAAGAAAAAGCTTTTTATATGCGTCATAACACTGTGACACCAGGTGGCGCTGTGGAACCCTGTCTTTCACCAATGTGATTTCCCATAATGAAGTTTACAACGCGTTTTCCTGAAATGTATTTTTGATGTGTCTAGATCCAGCCAATGTGTGTGCAGTACTTTGAGCACTTGGCATTTATGTAGTGCTTTCCCCATGCACTGTTTTATTATACTTCAAACACAGTGAGGAAACTTTCTATACACAATGTGATGTCCAAAGACAAAGAAAAGGAACAGACTTATGAAGTCTAAAATATTAGGTTTGGGGTTTTTTTAAAAGAGAGCTCATATTTTGAGGATTCTAGAAAGCAACTTTATGGACTAAATAAAAGTAAGTTGCCTAGATAACAAAGTCTCTGGCTACAGTAATACCTCCATGAATGTCCGCCTTGTCTAGCGTCCATTCCGGAGAACATCCGTGGCAAACCTGGAAGTACCGGAACTGGTTACTTCCGGGTTTGCCGCTTGCGCAGAAGCTCAAACCACTTCGCACGCGCGTGCAGACGCAGCGCTTTGCCCTGTGTCCTTTTCGGCTAGCAGCTGGGGCTCCGGAACGGATCCTGACCACCAAACAAGGTACGACTGTATGTTTATTCCATTGAGCTATGTAAGATAAATTGGAATGACAAAGACCTACCATATTTTTCGCTCCATAGGATGCACCTGACCATAGGACACACCTGGTTTTTAGAGGAGGAAAACAAGAAAAAAATGTTTTGCTTTCTTGAATTGTCCTAGGCGTGGCTCTGGCTCTGGCTTTTACATGGGCTCTGGCTCACACATTCGCTCCATAGGACGCATGGACTTTCCCCCTTCCTTTTTAGGAGGGAAAAAGTGTGTCTTATGGGGCAAAAAATACGGTAACTTGTTATACTGTACTCTAATTGCAACACACACACACACACACCGCTTTTCTTAAAAACAACAACATTAAGCCTCAAATAGCTTATCGTATTGGGCTCTTTCAACTGATGAAATGCGTTGGCAGAAATAATGAGAAAATGTAACTTAGGCTATGTGCTTTGCCTATGAAAAAAGGAATGTTAGAAAAGAGATGTGAGCCCAGAATGGGATACTGTTTATTATTCTGTGCCTTATTTATTTTCCATGCACATAAGCAGAGCTAATTATACTCTCCTTGCAGAACTTGACATGGTTTCTCTCTCTCTCCCCCCCCCACCCCCTTTCTCCTGGCAGGCAGCGTGTAATTGTTTAAAAGGATATTCTGGCAATGGCAGATCATGTACCTACATCAGTCTCTGTTCATTTGTGAGTAGGTTTCATATCAGCCTGGTTTTTCGTTGAGACTGTGCTTTGAGGTGTGTCTCTTACCAAACAAAGGTCCATTCAAGGCGGGAATCCCAAACAAGAACTTTTTAACATCTCCTGCAGATTGATGAAAAACTGGCATCTACTGGCCCTGCACACGGCTGCCATTTGCTCGTATTTCAGCTACACATGAAAGTACAACCAGCCTGCTTTGTTTGCTCTGAACTTAAACCTGAGGCAGGAGTGAACTCACCTGGATCAGCCTGGTGCATTTCTTCCGCCACTGGGTTGCTGCAGCCCATGCAAGATAGGATGAGGGAGAAAAAGTTTCAAGGAAGACTTGAGACTCAGTGCAAAAGTCAGTCCGCAGGATTCACATTCTAGACTTGCTTCACCGTCTCAGGATGCTTAGTTACCACTGCAGCAAAATCTCTGGGTCCATCTCTCCCACAGTGCCTCACTCTGAGAAAGTATCCCTTCCTCAGAGCACAGCATGGATGGCCCTGGGGAGGGACTGAGTGAGTGTCAGTTGATGGAGGAGAGGAGGAAGCAACAGAAAAGGAGAAAGGGCCATGGCAGAAGGTGCGGGCAGACTGCTTTAGGTAGAGAAAGGGAGGTCACCGTCAACAACAGAGAACCTTTGAGCAAAATTCAGGGCATTTCACCATTTTTACGGAGCTCTTACAGAGCAGCTGTGGTGCAGAGCAGACATAATCAAAGACTTATTGACCCATTTTTTGCCTGATCTGAGGATTGAGAGCATTGACATTTGAATCCCGAGTGAAAGACAAATGGGCTTTGTATTCCCAGTTTATTGCTTTCTTCAGTTAACTGTAAAGCTCTTTTAAAAATGGATTTTAACATTTATTTATTTTTTTACAGCTAATCTTGTATTACTGTCATTCAGCATGCAATCTAGCTCTGTAACACAGCTGATCCCTCTGAGGCTTAGTATAGTTTCCAATTTAAAAGTTATGTTTTCCAAATAATGCATATCAATGATCCTAGATAGACAGTTGGGGCACTGCCCCATCTAAAGCAGTGCTCTGCCCCACCTAGGATTTGCAGGGCAAAGGGAAGGAAATGGTCTTTTTAAATTATGGCATGACAACAACAGCCTCCATGTAAAGAATTGTAGTATGTAGACCATGGAAGAGTCACATATAAGAGTGGTCTGTTGGACTCATTTGCTCTGCTTTTCAGTTTCCATTTCGGTTGTGTTCTCAATATGAAATTTGCTGCTTCTTAAATCCTTATGATTATGAATCTCTGCTGACTATGGAAGGGCCACATCCTATTGAAATGAGTGAAGTGTAAAAGTTATTCAATTTATCCATAGATTTATTCTTTTTCTTAAAGTAGAACTGAGATGTATCTTCACAGGAGATTTTGTTTAATATTGGGTTCCCTTCCTAACAGAATAATGGTGGCTGTTCGCTAAATGCCATCTGCAATGATACTGAATACTCAGAAAGGACCTGTACCTGTCGACCCAGTTACGTTGGAGATGGATTTACTTGCAGAAGCAGTATATTTGTGGTAAATCTTCATTTTTTTATTGTAGAATGTTGTGCTACAGCTTTCATTATCCCTGGCCATTGGGCATTCATGCTGGGGCTGATGGGAGTTGTAGCTCATCAACATCTGAAGGGCCAAAGGTTCCCCACACTCGGCCTACATAGTTTCTATTTTGTCATTGCTGCCTCCTGTAATCTATCTATCTATTTATCTATTTATATAGGAACTTGCAGCAGATTACAACACTACTCGGTTTAAGGGATATCTAACGGTAAGATAGACTTGCCCTCCCAAGTCCTGATCTCTTTCAGTGATCACTTTCACTCACACATTTTGAAAGCTTTGCCAAAGTTGTTATTTATAGGCAAAGCACACGTGATAAACATGGTCAGCCATATTTTGGATGAGCCCTCAAGTTACTTGTTTTTTTCCAGACTGAAGTTCAGCTTGCCACATTTCTGCATTGGTTTGTGATTTTCTTTTTTTAAGGTCCTCATGTAAATTCACCAGCACTTTAGCGCACATTTTTCCTGACGAACACCTTTGTATGCACTTTGTATGCAAGCAAATTTTTTAAAATGTTTTTTTAATGTTATTTGCACCTATATATGCGCTTTATAACACTTTACCCCAATATATACATTTTTAGCCTGAAATGTTTAACATTTTGCCTTCCTTTCTTGTAGGACTCTAACATCAATGACATTGCCGGAGTAGGTCCATTCACTGTTTTTGCACCAACCAACCAAGCATATCTAACCACACCAAAAGTAAGCAAATCAAACTTAATAATGCAAATCGGCCTTATACTTAAGCACTATCCTGGTAGACATAGCCAAGAATGAACTATATGCCGGGTAGCATCTGACATTCCTTACAGATGGGTGAGACGGGTGGAGATGGAGGGATAAAGTGTTCCGTTCTTTCTCTGTGCCAAGCATAGAAATGCAGGAAGTCCACCTCTCCCAGCCCCCAGTAAATATTTATTCAGTCTAGTAACTTACATGCATGGTGGCAAGAAGTTCTAGGGACAAGGCTCCTGAGCTTAATTTCAGAGCATCAGTAGAAGCAAACAGACGGTCCTAACAAGGCAGCAGATCCATTACCCTGGAATAGATCCCTACAGTGAGGCGACTCCTCCCTCCCAAGGTAGTGCTGTAGGAAAGCATTGTTACACCAACCCAAACTCAGAACGGTGCCAGATTCCAGCGTTTCCAGGCACTTAAAGAGTAAAGGGACCCCTGGCCACTAGGTCAAGTCGCGGATGACTCTGGGGTTGCGGCGCATACAGCTTCCGGGTCATGTGGCCAGCATGACAAAGCCACTTCTGGCAAACCAGAGCAGCGCACAGAAATGCCGTTTACCTTCCCGCCGGAGCGGTACCTATTTATCTACTTGCACTTTGATGTGCTTTCGAACTGCTAGGTGGGCAGGAGCTGGGGCCGAGCAACAGGAGCTCACCCCGTCGCAGGGATTCAAACCGCCGACCTTCTGATTGGCAAGCCCTAGGCTCTTTTGCCCTTTGGAATGTGGTACAGCATATACACTGCCGTCTTTATCATATATGGGTTACTTACACAAATATACAACCTGAGTTTACAATGGACATGTTCACAGCATCAATGCCCCAAAAGGGTCTTGCTTCTCCAATATCTTTCCGCAGGGCCTGCAAGATGGAGCTGTTCCTCCAGGCCTTTGGTCGGGGTTCAGTCTGATTCTTTTCTTTCTGTATAAGAACAAGCATTAAAGAGGCCTCCTAGCCTGCTCACAGGTCCTTTATAAGACCACTGGTAACAGCTGGCCCTGGAGAATATTAACCACACTCAGTTTTTCCCGTGGACTGCCATCTGTCCAGATTTTAATTTGCTCCGATCTAATTTTAAGATGTATTTTAATTAATTGATTGCCTGTTTTTATATTCTTACGTTCTTTGTATACTGTGTTAGTTTTATGATGTTAGCCACCCTGAGCCCAGCTCTGGCAAGTTGAGGAAGGCAGCTCCCCAGCCATTTTTTCCCTGGCGCAGAACCACTTCCTTTGTTACCTTAACCCATATTTAGGGCCATTACCTCACCGGGAGGGAAACCAGCCTGGCTGTTCCAGGAATTGGATCCATGCTGGATCCATGAATTCAATGGGTATCAGCATGCAGACCTCCCCACCCTCAACTCATAACAGTATATTACTATTTCCAGCCCTTGACACACTGTGGAGTCAACCCCATTGAACACAGTTGACTTGCTTCCAAGTAAACATGTACCAGAGTAGGCTGCACCATTTATATGTGCCTCCGATCCCAGACTCCACCTAGTAATGAGGCATCAAAAACGGCAGCAGTGTTTTGGGTGCATTTGCAGCAGTGCCATTTGCTTCCCCCTCCTTACCTATTATGTTTTCTGACTCTTATCTAAGGTTCAAGACTGGAATCTCAAAGGCTTGATGCCCCAGATGCTTCGCTATCATATAGTAGGCTGCGCAGGGCTGCTCTATAGTGATATGACATCTGATAAAACTGTCACCACTCTCCATGGAGATCAGCTCAAGCTCACATTCTCACAGGTAACTAAGCCTTGGGCAGCATATGTGTAATGTCACCTCCTTAGAAAACAGAGATGCAGTCTTCTTCAGGTGTTGGGATGGATCAGCATCAGCAATGAGACTCAATGCTAATCTAATGGGTCAATGGTTGCAACCCACCAAATGGGCTCTTCTGCAGCATTGCATTAACAACTCGCTGGGTCACCACAGGTGACAGGGAATGCTTTGCAGGTGAGTAGGTGAACTGGTGGGCAGATCCCACTACACTTGGCTTCCATGCTAGCTATGGAGGAAAGAAAGCCCATTCCTCCTCTGCCAACCCACTTGGTGTGGAATAAATAAGCCGCATATAACCAACATGCTTAACTCTAATTCATGCATGAAGGGGTTAAGACCATAGAGTAAGCTGTCCTGCCAGGCTTAGCTAGGTCACACCCCCTCACATTGGGAGCAAGGGATACCAAACTCTGTTCTCTCTCTCTTCCACCCTGTAACCCTACCAGGAAAGACATCTAGTCTGGTTGTTCCCAGCTCAGAACGTGTGGCTTTAGGAAGCCATCTCTGTGTTTCTATACAAATAATTTAGAAACTCTTATCAATTTATAACCCAAGTTTAACTGGCTGTGTTTTGTTGCTGCTATATGGAAAAACACATGAACCTGACCTTTGAAGAGTTTGTAGATAAATGATTTTTAATTTACCAAACATGTGGTCTCTTTCTATGCTACGATGAAACTTTGGAAAGGACTTAGAAGGGAATGTTTTAAAGGTGTAGCAGCCTATATTTCCATGCTTTACTTTACTGCATGTTTTGTAATTTTAATTCTCTATGGCCATGTGGATTCAATGGCCTCTCATAGGAGTTTGCATTATACTGAGTTAGATCATTGGTCCATCTAACTCAGTATTGCCTGTGTTGACAGTTACTCTATAGGGTTTTAAGCAGGGAGTATCTTTCAGATTCCCACCTGGAAATGCCACAGATTGAAGATGGCGCCTTCTGCATGTAATGTAGTTTGCTCTCCCACTGAGCTATGGCCAGTCTGAGTGGGCAGAGTCATTCCAGGTTTGAAGGTACTTCATTAAGAGACTTCCACCTGAGGGTTGATGGCACAACGGAGAGGGAAGCTGCACACAGATCCAGCTACTGCTGAAATGCATTTAAGTCCCTGGAGCTTTATCCCATTGCCTAATTTCCTGGTTCATTTATTCTATTTTAAAAAATAAGTGAGACCACACACTAGTAGAATCCATACCTTGTTTTTTTGTGTTTTCAGAATTCAGTTTTTTTGAATGGAGACGCTAAGATTTTAACCAGTGATTTAATCAGCACAAATGGGGTAATACACCTCATAGACAAGGTATTGTTTCCACAGAGGATTCAAGAGTTCCCTCCTGGACAACCAAAAACTCTAAGGGTGTGTAAAATTTATATTGGTATTTTCAACTAATTAAAAGTTGTTCAGTCACATTTTACTACTTTGCTTCTAGCTGATTAGTTGCTTAACTAGTTGAAATAAAAATTACAGTGTGTCACTTAGGTGATAATTAATTGTCATAGTTGTTTGTTCTTACTAAAACAAAGATAAATCATAATTGATGCCAAAAAAAGACTGCATTGTTTTGTTAAGTAATTCAATTAGATTATTTGCATCAATACTTTCAATAGTAACCACACTTTGCTAACCTGTACTTCTGGCATGATTTTATTGATTTAATTATTTGCTACATTTCTATCCCACCTTTCCTCCAAGGAAAGCACATTTGGTTCTCCTCCCCATTTTTATCCTCAGAACCCTGTGAGGTTGGTCAGGCTGAGAGGCTGTGGCCGGCCTTGGTAGCTGAGTGAGGATTTGAACCTTGGTCTCCCAAGTCCTAGTCCAGCTCTCTAACCACTAGATGTCACTGTCTCTTGCTTTTCTTATGTTTCAAAAACATGTGGAAGAAGACTTTTTAAAGGGCTGAAAAGTAGAAGAGAGAGCCTGTAACTCTTCTAGCTGCTGCCACTATAGAGCAGCCTTGGAAAACCTGGGCCCCTCCCAATGTTTTGCACTAGACCTCCCATCAGCTGACTGGATGTAGTCCATGGTATGTCTCTTCTCCTCCAAGAGAGAACAATAAAAGCAAAAGCTATACAGAGCGGAAACAGTGTATCTCCCTTTCCACTCACAAGACTCCAATAATCAGTGCTGGAATGTAAACAGACATGTGACATGTAACAATCCCACACGCATCTGCAGCACGGGAGGAATGGAATTCTCAACAGTCCAAAACACCTGGAGGGTTCCAGGTTGATGAAGGCTGCCCTACAGAGCAACATGGGGCTTAGCCCAATGCTTCTCTTCTCTTAGGACCAAACTAGATAATGTTGCTAAATGTGCCGCTTGGGTCCTAGGGTTCTATTTTGGATTGTTAATAGCCACCATAGGTGGGGAGGCATGGTTAACCCTTCCTCTCTTACTATTTCCCAGACAAAAATGGGGGCACAGCAGTTTTTAAAAACAACCACAGCACTTGACATGTTTCGTATCATGCCTACTTTGGTTGTAATTTGTGAATTAGACTACAGCTAATTGGAACTAGCAAAGCACTTGTGAAATGGAATGGCTGCAAAGACCATAGGCAGGTATTCAGTGCTAGCCATGCTCAGAGTAAAGCCTCAGAATATATATGAGAGATACAGTTTATCTCTTGTTTTGCTGCCCTGGACTGCTTTGGGAGGAATGGCAGGATGCACATTTAATAAATAAAGGACATTACTAACTTAGGTTCATTTATTTCAATGGGTTTACTCTGAGTAGGACTTAGTTGACTTAAATTCATATTCCCCCCCCCACACACACCAGTGTCACATTGATGCTATGCCGGCACTGAAAATACCTAGTGAGCTGACTATTGCTTCATTAGCAGCAGTAGTTGGGTTTTAGCACCTTCGTGATCACACTTACCATAGTTACAAGGATTTAATAGGCTTCTGTTATGCAGAAACTTCTGTTACGAGATGTTGCAGAAAGCAGCAACCATTTTCATATATTGTATGTAAAAATAACCAACAGTATGTTATTGCTTCTTGAAAACACCCTGCTGTTACATTTACTAAATGAGCAAATAAGATTGGCAAATAATTTATCTTCCTAGGAAAACCTCAAAGTGATTGCAGCAAAAAATGGGTACATCATGTTCTACAATTTGCTAGAGGTAAGAGTACTTGATTTTGTAACCCATTTTGTAAGGCCTTTGGATGCAGGGTTTTGCAGCATGTTTTGTGCACTCCCGTGTGTTGCAGCTATACCACGTTTCATAGAAAATCCCACCTACATGCAGACCTCTTACATCTTACAGGTGAAGGAACAGCTGTACTTACCATGAATGGTATTTCACTATGGATGTAAAGAGTGCTCCAAGACCCACCCTGCTAGCTTCCTATGATGATTAAATTTGCATCAAGGGGCATGGGACAATAATACATGCTCAATTTTTCTTATTCCTTGTGGGTTTTGTTTATTTCCAGGATGTTTTTTCTTCCACTCTTTGTGGTGGTTTTCCTATTTTGTCTATATTTTATCACTTTTTGCCCTGTTGAATTCCATTTTCTCTTAAGCCGTTCCAAGAAATGGGATTGAGACTCAACAGGAAGAGAGCCGAAAAGTCTTCTGTATAAGTTTTGGGCATTTCTTGTCTCCGAGCTGCAGAGTAGGCAACACAACCTGCCTGGAGCTCTCTTTACATGCACAGTGAAATATCATTTATATTTTTTAAAAAACAACAACTGTATTTTCCCTTTTGCTTTATTTCAGAGTTCAGGACTGATGGGTCTCATTAATGATCCTCTTCATCAACCAGTCACCTTGTTTTGGCCCTCTGACAAAGTAATCAGGGCTCTGCCAAAGGACCAGCAGGATTCATTGTTTAAAATGTCAAACAAGGAGAAACTGCTTCAGTATTTGAAATTCCACATTATTGGAAGTGCTAAGGTAGGAGTGCACAACATTTCAGTGCAACATTTTTAGATGATTTATAATTTTTTAAAAACAACAACACCAATGCAGTCTCTTCCTTTTTCTCTTGTTTTTCTTGATCTCTTCCACAGATTTTAGCCTATGCCCTCCCTAGTTCTACTTCACTGAAGACTCTTCAAGGTTCTGATCTCAGTGTGATATGTGGCAATGATGACAGCAATACTGTGAGTGTTTGGCTAATCCATGGTGTTTTGACCACTCCAGCCCTATAACCCCATCATCATACTTTGGGGGAAGGGACATAGCTCTGTGGCAGAACGTATGGCTTCACATACAAGTCCTAGGTTCAATCCCTCCAGGTGGAGCTGGGAAAGACTCCATTCTGAAACTTAGAAGGCGGCTTGCCCAAACAGTGTAGACCGGGGTGGGAGAGAGCCCTGCAGAATACTGTAGGGCAACATCCATAGGGAGGGAACGATAGTCTTCCATCTTCAAACCGTGGAAAAGTGAAGCTTTCCACAGGAACTGAATGGTGAAAGGAATGGAACCACTGTACAGCCCCCAGAAGGCAGTCCAGAAGAATAACCAAGATCAATATCCAGAGAATCAACAGAGCTACATTGCCCCTATCTCTTCATCAGCACAGACTGCCAACTCAGGTGACCAAGAGGGTGACCAAACTCCCATCAGAAATCAGATTGAGATGGATCAGGGGTATCCAATGTGGCGCCTTCCAGATGTTGTTGGATTCCATCCCCCATCAGCCCTGGCCAGCATGATCAGTGTTCCGTGATGAGCTGTAGTCCAGCAACATATGCATTGCCTACCCCAGATCTTCCAATACTTTGGCCACCTCATGAGAAGAGAAGAATCCTTGGAAAAGACCCTGATGTTGGGAAAGATGGAGGGCACAAGGAGAAGGGGACAACAGAGGACAGGAGGACAGTGTTCTCGAAGCTACGAACATGAGTTTGACCAAACTGCAGGAGGCAGTGCAAGACAGGAGTGCCTGGCGTGCTATGGTCCATGGGGTCACGAAGAGTCGGACACGACTAAACGACTAAACAACAACAACAACAACCCCAGATCTAGATCTTAGACTTTCTCCAAAAGCACCCATAGTTGTTTCGCATTAATGAAACAACTAATTGCATAAAAATAGTTACAGGTACGTAGCCGTGTTGGTCTGATGTAGTTGAAACAAAAAATGGAAAAAAAAATTCCTTCCAGTAGCACCTTAGAGACCAACTAAGTTTGTCATTGGTATGAGCTTTCGTGTGCATGCACACTTCTTCAGTTGCACACGAAAGCTCACACCTATGACAAACTTAGTTGGTCTCTAAGGTGCTACTGGAAGGAATTTTTTTATTTTTTTGTTTCGACTGCATAAAAATTGTGCTTTTTAAGGATTCTATGCTGCTCAATATCCGTGTTCTCTGGGCAGCTTAAAGCGACGAAGCATTAAAATACAATATCCATAAAACAATAAAAAAGCAACATTAAAATGTCAGTGGCAGCAAACAAAATGGTATAATAAGATACATAGCATCTCTGAAAGCATTGGTATTGAACCATGTTGTCATATAAATAGATAAGCAGATATTACACAAGAGATGTTGGCTTTAGGATTCTTTGTAAATATGTTCGGTATACTCTTACTTTAAAAAACAAACCGACAATCTGACTCCAAGTAATTATATTTATTCTTCCTGTTTTCACTATCTAACAGACCTCCTGCTAAAGCAGTGATGACTTTATTATAACTTTCTCCTTCAGGGTGAACTGTTCCTCAATGAAAGAAGGTGTAAGATTGTACAAAGGCATATTGAGTTTGACGGTGGCATCGCTTATGGTATTGACTGCATGTTAACAGACCCTGTCCTTGGAGGTCGATGTGACACCTTTATCTCTTCTGAGATTCCGGTCAGTCCTCCTATGGATTTTTGTTGCCTTCTGAATTTCAGACCTAATCCAGTGCCCTTACATCTGTGAGTGCTCCAATATGTATACACAGCTCCTGCGTGTACAAAGGAATCCTACATGTGCAGGACCTTTGGCCGTACACTGGAGCTCTAGATCAGAGCCTAAATAATGCAGCTCGGTATTTGCCTACTCAGAAGTCTTATTCAGTTCAACTGGATTTAGTTCAATTAAACTCAGTGGATTTAATCTACTTCTTATTGCCTGCTTTTGAATGTTGCTTAATTTAGATAGTGAAATGCATTTGCTGTTTTGCCGTTTTAGTTATTGTCCTTGACTAGGAATAATAATAGAGAGATTTTTAAGAATTTTCTCTGCCTACTTCTCCATTTTATTGCACAAATGAAAAAGTTCTACTGGGCTAGATTTCATTTCTCAGTTACTCCCTGTTCTATATTTCCAGGATTTTATAAATGTTTAAGTATTGGGGGGAACCCGATATGATGCATATGGGATTTTTTTCTCTGTTCTGTCATTTAAGGTGTGTTCAAGGAATGTATGTGCCTGGGAGAAAAGTGGCAATACACTGAAACTTATTTATTAAATTTCAATACCACTCCAGCTGAGGATCACAGGGTAGTGTGTGTGTGTGTAATACACAAAAAAGTAACAAATAAAACAAGACTCCCATCCCACAGTTTAAAAGTCCATAGATTGTTTAAGATTGTTTTTGCTTGGCACCCCCATCCCAGTGACCTATACACAGGTCCTACCCTTAGGCAGAATGATACAGCCACCGCAAGCCAGAATGTCTGTGAGTGGACAGCAAAGGGTACTAGTGGGATTCTCTGCCTGTGTTGCCAAAATACCTTGACTGGTATCTGAGTACTATGCACCTTGATTTGGTCCATCTGGTTTATTTGCTGGTCCACCTCAGCCAACAAAATGTCTTGAACCATCTTATTCACTGAGCTGCCTGAAGACAGACACAAACATGCATTCAACTGTACATGCACAAGCTCTGTGCAGTTCAGTGGGAGGATGAATGCCAGGCCGGAAGGAAACATGCAGGACCTTGGACAGTTCCATGGAGTTCTACCAAAGGTGGAGCCCCTGCAGCTTTATGTAGATTGACCAGGCTTAGAATGTAGCATGCTCCTCTAACCTGAAGGAGCTGGTTGGCTGGTTAAAGTGTCTTCACCTTGTTTTGTTGTCTTTGGATTCTGTGAAGCTTAGGAGACAGACGTACCCCTCTGAGTCTTAAGAATGGTGGCAGGATTGTGTCCTTTTGCAGTCTGGCTCTGTATGAGGTACTGGCAGTTCTACCACCAAGGAAGTAGCCTGAACCTCATCCGAGTACTCCATTGCACACTGCAAAGTCCTCAGGTTGTGGGCCACAACAGTGGCATTCAAATTAATGTGTGCAGCTTGTGGGCAAAGTCTTACCACTGCAATGACAATCTTCTCTCCCTCCACCCCCATGCATTCATTAGACACTCTTTGTGCTCCTGAAGAGGACTGTTGTTGAATCAGAAAGGTATTTTCTTTTACCGAAGTGACTGAGAAAATGGGAATTGAGAAGCTGTGTTTTAGGCCTCCGGGGTCCCTTTACCTTTACCTTTACCAACAGATCATAAGTTATGTAAACCAGTTTTCATATTAACACTTGTACAAATAGGGACACGGGTGGCACTGTGGTCTAAACCACTGAGCCTCTTGGGCTTTCTGATCAGGTCAGTGGTTCGAATCCCCACAATGGGGTGAGCTCCTGTTGCTCTGTCCCAGCTCCTGCCAACCTAGCAGTTTGAAAGCACGCCAGTACAAGTAGATAAATAAGTGCTGCTGCGGTGGGAAGGTAAACAGTGTTTCTCTGTGCTCTGGTTTCCATCACGGTGTTCGTTGTGGGCCACAAGCAGTTTAGTCATGCTGGCCACATAACCCAGAAAGCTGTCAGTAGACAAATGTCGGCTCCCTTGGCCTGAAAGCGAGTGCCGCACCCCACAGTCGCCTTTGACTGGACTTAATCATCCAGGGGTCCTTTACCTTTTTTTTAACCTATTCACTAATGTTTGATTTATTGGGCTTGCTTTCTGCTTGGTTCCAATTGTGCACATATAAATTTTGGGCATATAAGCTCTATAAGCATAGGCTCTGCACAGAGGTTCAACTGAATTCATGGGGACCCTTCAGCTGTGGAACTTACCGATTCACTCATTCATTCACTCAGGTATATATTTGTAACCTTTGGTAAGAGACTTGTTAAAAATTGTAGGAAACGGTGTTTACAATGTCAGTTCATAGTGATACACACAAACACACAAACACACACACACTGCATTTGCATAGTTATTTTAATAATTAAGTGTGATTTTTAATGCTAGCAAGATTTGGGGATTTTTAGTCTTCTGATACATTTCTCTTTCTCTTCAGGGAGACTGCACTGCTTGTTACAGAGCTCCTCGGTGCCCTGCTGGAACTAAAGCGACGGTAATTACAGTTCTACCCTTATGAGTCAAAATTAAACTGACAAGTTGCAATAAAATGTTTTGGAAAATAGCTACATTTTAAACAAACAAGCTTACACAGCAAAGGAAGTATCAAAAGGACTTGGAAGCTCTGTAACCTACATATGAATTATAAAATAGTTTGGTGGTTCCTTTCCTCACTCCCTCAATCATAAGATTTCAACATACATTTGAAGCACATTTCCCCACACCACAGAATCCTGGGAACTGTAGTTTGTTATGAGTGCTGGTAACTGTAGTTCTATAAGGGGTAAACTACAGTTCCCAGGATTCCTTTTTCAGGGAGTTGGATTTAGATGACCTTTGAGATTCCTTCCAACACTATGATTCTAAGCCATTCTGAACATGGGGGCTGGGAATACCTTGACCTATGGTGCATTTGTTGAATTTCTTGATTTCTTTGTTTTGTCCATTCCTCTTTTTTTCCCCATTTCTAAATATGAAACCGTAAGGGAGAGGTGAAGAGATGTACTTACACTCTCAACCACAGGATCTTGAACGGCTGTCAGAAGGATTGCTCTATGATGGTCAGGATACCACAGTGTTGCAAGGGCTACTTTGGGAATGAATGCCAAGGTAAGATTTCCTGGGATCAAACACTTAAGAAGCTTCTGGGAAGGGCTGCTGGAGGTGCTTGTACTTATACCTGTATATCTTTCTCAGTGATGCCATTAGCAGCGTGGGAAAGGGAGCAATTTAGGTCTCGATAACAACATGAGGGGGGAAAGGTTAAACATCCCCTTTCCCAGCACAACTTTTACAGTCAACATCTCGATAACAACATGAGGGGGGAAAGGTTAAACATCCCCTTTCCCAGCACAACTTTTACAGTCAACATTGGATCCCTTGATCCCTTTATGGCTGCCTAAAAAGGAAAACTGGGAGACCTGATCACAGGCTTCCTACATATCGTCTGTTCTGACTCTTGAACAGGAGAGTTGGCTTAGCAACCAGCAGGCAGCATGTGGCAAAAACATATGGCAGAGGGGCTGTCCAGAGTGTTTAACGTGATGTGGAAACGTTTTTCACAGAATCATAGAATTACAGAGTTGGAAGGTATCTTGAGGGTCATGTTGTCCAACCCCCTGCAATGCAGAAATCTCACTTAAAGCATCCATGACAGATGGCCATCCAAACCCTGCTTAAACACCTGCAATGAAGGAAAGTCAACCACCTTCTGAGTCTGTTCTACTGTTGAACAGCATTCACTGTCCAAAAGTTTTGCCTGGTGTTTAGTTGCAATGGCCTTTCTTGTACCTGTAACTTGAACCCATTGGTTTGCTCCATCTTCCGTATGAAAGCCCTTAAGATATTTAAAGATGACTGTCATATCTCCATTCAGTCTCCTCTTCTTATTCAAGCTAAGCATACACCAGCTCTCTCAACCACTCCTCATAAGGCTTTGTTTCCAGACCCTTGATCATTTTGGTTGCCCTGCTCTGCACATGTTCCAGCTTGCCCATATTCTTCTTAAACTGTGGTGCCCAGAGCTGGACACAATATTCCGAGTGTGGTCTGACCAAGGCAGACCTTGAGCGAGGCACTAAGCTTCTTCTGATGCAGCCTAGAATACCTGCTGCTGGTATACTTTTCCCATTATTGCCTCTCGTAAATAGATTTTAAAGGGTTTTGTTACCAAAAGCCTTCTGTACAGTTAAATAACAGGTCTATAAAAATCACCACAACCATCAAACAGTACTGATGCAAAGGTGCATAGGAGACAAAACTTCAGACAAAAGCCTGGGTGAAAAATAAGTTTTAAGTTGCTGTCATAAACTATAAAGAGGAACAGGTAGGTAGCCGTGTTGGTCTGACGCAGTCAAAATAAAATAAAAAATCCTTCCAGTAGCACCTTAGTGACCAACTAAGTTTGTCATAGGTATGCACACGAAAGCTCATACCTATGACAAACTTAGTTGGTCTCTAAGGTGCTAATGGAAGGATTTTTTATTTTTATATAAAGAGGAAGGACAATTTCCATAACTTGAGTACCTGCATTGAGAATGCTCTTTCATAGCTTGCCAAAATAAATGCAAGCAGCACTACAAGAGGACGTGTCCATGTATTCTTAACATCCACCCTATTATTTTGAATGTAAATTGTTATAATTTATTTTAATTTTGTATTGTTACATCGCTGCAGCCCACACTGGGACCTTATGATGAAGGGTAGTAAGAAATCAAGTAATAATGATGAATTAATATAAAGGTAAAGGGACCCCTGACCGTTAGGTCCAGTTGCGGACGACTCTAGGGTTGCAGCACTCATCTCGCTTTATTGGCCGAGGGAGCCGGCGTATAGTTTCCAGGTCATGACTAAGCCGCTTCTGGCGAACCAGAGCAGCACACTGAAACCCCGTTTACCTTCCCGCCGGAGTGGTACCTATTTATCTATTTGCACTTTGACGTGCTTTCAAACTGCTAGGTTGGCAGGAGTTGGGACCAAACAACCATCGCAGGGATTCGAACTGCCGACCTTCTGATTGGCAAGCCCTAGGCTCTGTGGTTTAGACCACAGCGCCACCCGCATCCCTTATTAATTAATATATTTGGAACCTAAGCCATAATATTCTTTCAGAGAAGATTATCACCTTAGCTCTGTATGGCTCCCTGTGACCAGTGGGGTCCTAACCCAATAAGTAATAAAATAGCCACCTTGGGGATAGTTCTTACAAGGACTGACTCGTTGCCATTTTCTGCTTCCCAGCTTGCCCTGGAGGGTCAGAAACGCCATGTAATAACCGTGGCTCATGTGATGAAGAATATGCTGGCACGGGAGAATGTACATGCAATGCTGGCTTCAATGGGACTTCTTGTGAGCTCTGTATGCCGGGAAGATACGGCTTGGATTGCAAATGTAGGTTTCACGTGGCTGTTGTTCCATTAAGTCCTTTACTTGTGTAACCTTTTGCCGGACTATAAGGGGTAGTGTGGTTTAGTTTCAGGGGTGGAGAACTTGTACTCCCATCATCCTTCACTGTTGGCCATGCTGCCTGGAGCTGATAGAAGATGGAGTGCAACAACATCTGCAGGGTCAGAGGTTCCCATCCTATGTTAGTGGTTGCAGAGTGTGTCTTAGCTGAACTTGGGAGACCTGACTTCAAACTTTCTAGGCTCAGCCTAACCTAGGCTGCTTATTTGTGGCAGGAGTGAAAAATGTGGTATGGACCCCTTTCACATGCCCCATCTTCAAGGGCTGCAACTTCTCTAATTATAAGGGACAGTGGGAAAATGCTTTTGCTAGGACCAGCTAGTGTTCATAATATAGGTTTTGGGGTTGCATCAAGCTCCTCCTTATAATCAGTCTCCTAATCATCCAACGACTTTCTGTTTACAGCCTGTGAGTGCACTTCACATGGACAGTGCGATGAAGGAATTTATGGATCAGGACAGTGCTTCTGTGAAACTGGATGGACCGGACAGCTCTGTGAAACCAAAATCGGTCTGACTCTTTAACAGTAGGAGAATGTTGTAACCTGCAAAGTAGATTTCATCTTGCCATTACTTTTTAGAGCCGTCAGCTAATTAAAATAGTCTTCACCATATTTTCCATAAGAATAATTCATAAAACTTAAAGAAATCAATATTCTTTGCATACTCTCATTCATGGTGTGGTTCTATAAGAGAGGTAGCCCACTCAGAATTAATTCCCTCATTTTAGTGGCTCTTGGTTTCGGGTAAATGTGCTTGAGATGTTATGACCAACATTTAATGGAGTAAAATAATTACTCCTCATCAACCATTTAGGATGCATCTACCCTTTGAACGGTTATTAGTTGAATGACCTGCCTCATAGGCCTGTTGTGAAGGCAAGGGAAATACAATGAAAGTTATAAAACAAATAGAAAAACTAAAGCTGATATATAAATATAAACAATGTTAGCAACATATTTGCTATCATCACTCCTCTATCATAACCCTCAAAACAATTGTAGATTTGTTTAAGAGGGATAAGGATGTGGGTGGCGCTGTGGGTTAAACTACAGAGCCTAGGGCTTGCCAATCAGAAGGTCAGCGGTTCGAATCCCTGCGACGGGGTGAGCTCCCGTTGCTCGGTCCCTGCTCCTGCCAACCTAGCAATTCGAAAGCACGTCAAAGTGCAAGTAGATAAATTGGTACCGCTACAGCGGGAAGGTAAACGGCATTTCCGTGTGCTGCTCTGGTTCGCCAGAAGCGGCTTTGTCATGCTGGCCAATAACATGAGATGAGCATTGCAACCCCAGAGTCAGTCACAACTGGACCTAATGGTCAGGGGTCCCTTTACCTTTCTTTAAGAGTCTTTTTTGGGAGTCATTTTAGACTCGCAGCTGTCTATGGAGGCGCAGTCAATTCTGTGTCCAGGGCAGCTGTTTACCAGCTCCATCTTGTACGCAGGCTGAGACCCTATCTACCTGTGGGCTATCGCCAGAGTGGTGTATGCTCTGGTTATCTCTCACTTGGACTACTGCAATGCGCTCTATGTGGGACTACCTTTGAAGGTGACCCAGAAACTACAACTAATCCAGAATGCGGCAGCTAGACTGGTGACTGGGAGTGACTGCCAAGACCACATAACACTGGTCTTGGCTCCCAGTACGTTTCCGAGCACAATTCAAAGTGTTGGTGCTGACCTTTAAAGCCCTAAATGGCCTCAGTCCAGTATACCTGAAGGAGCATCTCTACCCCCATCGTTCTGCCCGGACACTGAGGTCCAGCACCGAGGGCCTTCTGGCAGTTCCCTCACTGTGAGAAGCCAGGTTACAGGGAACCAAGCAGAGGGCCTACTTGGTAGTGGCACCCGCCCTGTGGAACGCCCTCTCACCAGATGTCAAAGAGAACAACAACTACCAGACTTTTAGAAGACATCTGAAGGCAGCCCTGTTTAGGGAAGTTTTTAATGTTTGACGGACTACTGTATTTTAATATTTTGTTGGAAGCCGCCCAGAGTGGCTGGGGAAACCCAGCCAGATGGGTGGGGCATAAATAATAAATTACAGTATTACTATTATTATTCTAATTTCCTTCACAGCCTTAGCTCCTGAGTGTTCACCCAACTGTTCCATTAATGCTGTTTGCCAAGAGCAAAACATCTGCCAGTGCAAACCATACTATAATGGAGATGGAATCACCTGTACAGGTAAAATCACATTGAGAGTCAGCTAGAAAGATCAGCCGCTAATAAAATTGAAAGAATGTGTTTTAATTGAAATCTTTCAGCATGTTTAAACCCCACCCCCACCCCTATTTTCCAGCCCTCATGCAGTTCCTATGTGATGTGATAAAATATGAAAGTATCTGTAAACTCCACCAATACGTGCATTTTAGTGTGGCATTAAGGGGGCCTGGATTAACCCTGCACAAAGCAAGCCAATATTTTGTGCTTACAACAAATTATTCATAATGACAGCCTACTTACTTTAGCCTAATTGCCCATGATATTCCAAGGCTGGTCTCCACAGCCAAAAGGTAAGGTTACACTTATAGATCCCGTTCCTGGAATATTAAAGGGGAGGGGGACCCACTTCTGTGCTTCTGGGTGTTCCAGTCAGGTGATTATTAGCTCTGAAGCACTTATCACCTGTTAGGGAAGAGTGTTTAGTCTCCCTCGCACACCTACCTGATGATCATGACTGTCAGATCTGGCAGCCCAGATCATCTGTTTGCAAGTGGAAAGGAAAGGAAAAGGAGAGAATCTTCAAGCACAAGCTCAGACTAGCAGACTTCTCTAGCTTTGTAGCATTTGAAGGGATTTCTCTCTTTTTAAGTTTGTTTCTTTGTTGCAATGGCTGCAAGCGTTGATGTGCTATTTAACTCAACAAATTGAGCCAAGTTCAGCGGTTCGTTTTAGCTCTGACCTTTCCTTCCTAGCCTTTAACTTTTAGAGAGGAACCTGATCACTAAAGTTCTTCCCATTCCAAAGCTGGTCCAATAAGAGCAGGGGAAGAGCACACCAAGGGCATAGATCTATCCCAATGTAGAGGACAGACTGAACACTTGCTTCTCCCTAGGGTAAATTCAGGCATTTGGTGTCACAATGGTAGACACAAGGTAACATAACATTCAGATACTGCCAGAAATATTCTGTATTTTCTCATTCTTTGGGGGGCCAAAAAATCGCACTTCATCAATATAAAGGAATAGAATAATGCCTGGAGGACTGCTCTATCAGTCACTTGCAATAATAGCTAACACATAGAACTTCCATTTTCAAAAGCAATATAAATACACATATGTCTTTTGCTTTGCAGCTGAGGACCTTTGTAAGAAAACCGACGGTGGCTGTCATAAGAATGCAAAATGTGTACAAACTGGTGTGAAAGTCAATTGCACATGTCAGAGAGGATACAAAGGAGACGGCCACACCTGCCTGGCTATCAACCCTTGCACCGATGGGTTTAATGGAGGTTGCCATGAACATGCAACTTGCACCACGACGGGACCTGTAAGTGTTAAGAGTCTTTCACCTTGTCCTAGGCCAGGCATCTCCAAACTTCGGCCCTCCAGATGTTTTGGACTACAATTCCTAACCACTGGTCCTCTTAGCTAGGGATCATGGGAGTTGTAGGCCAAAACATCTGGAGGGCCGCAGTTTGGGGGTGCCTGTCCTAGGCAATGTATGACCTTTGAAACGTTGCTGGACTCCCATCACCATTGACCATGCTGTCTGGGGATGATGGGAGTGAAACAACATCTGGAAGGCTGCAGATTCCAAACCCCTGTCCGAGAGGCTGTTTCTCTCATTGGTATTCAGGGAACTGTTCAGATAGCATCATTTGCCCACATTTGCAATTGTGCACTCTTAGCCCCTAACAAAACTTTGGAAGTGTCCCAGGAAAAGCTAAATGTATCCCCCCACCCTCCTAGCTATTCCGGTCAGTCATACATACTGCAGATTGTAAACCACATTTTAGCCCATTGGGTCTGCAAAGTAGCTTACAGAATGTAATCATAAAATAATCATAACATGTAATAAACCACAGCCAGCATTTCCCTGTGCTCCAGGTTGGGCCAAGGGGAGATGGAAGCAGTGTGTGCATGAAATGAAAACTCTGCGGATGTGTGTGAGCCTGCCCTCCTGTGTTTGAGGGCCCTTCTGCCTATTCTGCGGAGTGGGGCACTAGACCTTCTGCCCCAAAGATCTTCCTTCTGGTGGCAGCACTATAAGTATTTTTACCCTGAAAGAGAACTGCATGGCTGGTCTGAAAATATCATGTTCAGTTCCAGCTGCTGAGAGAACTTAATACAGTCTGCAAAACATTAATCAGTTTCCCTCCTGAACTTCAACGCAATCCATTCCGGAAGACCGTTTGACTTTCGACACATTCGAAAACCGAGGCACAAAGGGTGGTCTGCAAATTTCATTGAGAAAAATTGGGAAATATGCAACGAAATATCTTGAAACGTTCAGCTTCCGAGATGCTCATAAACAGTGGTAGATACAAAGGATCTTACACACACATTTCCCCCTTCTTCTTGAATGAACAGTATGCCATAAGATATGTGCTGAAGTGTTTACCATCTAGGGGGAAAGGCTATAGCTCAGTGGTAGAGCATCTGCCTTGCATGCAGTCCCAAGTTCAGTCTCCAGTGGCATCTCCAAGTAGGGCTGGGTTCCTCTGCCGGAAACCGTGGAGAGCCAGTCAGTGTAGGCAATACTGATTTAGAAGGACCCAGTGGTCTGACTCTTGTAAGGCAGCTTCCAATGTTTATGCAGTTTCATTGCAAATTTCTCTCCCAGGATAAGCGCAAGTGTCAATGCAAAGATAACTACATTGGCGATGGAATTGATTGTGAGGTGAAACAGCTACCGGTAGACAGATGTTTGCAAGATAATGGGCAATGCCATGCTGATGCTGACTGTGCCGATCTCCATTTCCAAGGTCAGTACACCACAAGCAGGCACACAATTATAGTGATTGTGAATATATAAAAAAAGTAAGACTGTTCCATGACTCTCATGGGCCTAGGCTTCTCAGAATTACATAGTCCTAAAATTCTTTTAAATCTTGCCATAGCTACCCAAAGCAACTTAAATGGGGAAATTTGCTACATTATAGATGGTCACTTTCTGTAGTCTTGGTGAACGTGCTTTTCTCTAGACCAAAGGAAGGGAACTATGGTCCTTCATCCAACTGTTAGTCTGCAACTCCCGTCAGGCAGAATTGCCAATAGTGAGCGTTTCAGTCCAATAACAGCTGGAAGGTACCAGCTAAGAGAGAACATCTCTAGACCAGCTTTGGTTCCACAAATGTTATAGGACTAAATCACCCTATTTTAGATATAAACAGCTAGATGTTATGTTTTTGTTTTGCTTATGTATTGACTGATTTATTGCATACAATCAATATTCCTTGCCTAACTAGCAATAGATTGACTTGACAAAAGAGGGGTGTGTCTTTGGAGCACTGAATCTTCTTATTGCTGCTAGAAGTCATTTTTGGTAGGACCATGAGGGGCCAGTTCATGATCCAAGACATAATTATCCACAAGACATCTAGAAAACCAAACCCTATATATTCAGGATACACTGTGAAATGGAAATGTGGGATATAAAACTGTATAATGGAAAGGGTTGATTTTGGGGTTTGCTCCATTCTTCCTTTCAGATACTACTGTTGGAGTTTTTCATGTACGTTCTCCAAAGGGTCAGTATAAAATGACTTACGACACAGCAAATAAGACCTGTGCAAACGAAGGAGCAACAATGGCTACTTACACTCAGCTTGTCTATTCACAACAGGTAACAATGCTTATTTCCACTTGCAGGCAAAGCAGATAACTAACATATGCTTGAACTGAACAGTGAGACTTAGCTGCCAGGAGAATAAGTTGTTAAGGACACGTGCCATCAGGAATACATGTATTTTGTTTTGAAGAAAAAAGAAGTACGTAGGAAAACTTTCAAATAAATACAATATTGACTGTTGCTGCAACCTGCTTTAAAAAAAAAAGCACCAGAGACTGGTTCACACAAAAAACTCCTTTTCGTATTTTTGCTTCTTTGTTCAAATAACAAACACAAGTCCTGTGCATTCCCAAGTCAGTGCTATAATAAACACAGTGCGCTTTTACCAATCCAGATCAGAACTGGGTCAGTACAGTGGTACCTTGTTTCCCAAACGCCTCTGTTGTCGTACATTTCTGTTCTCAAACACCGAAAAACCGAAAGTAAATGCTTCTGTTTTCGAACGTTTTTCGGAACCTGAACATGCGATGCGGCTTCCGCTGAGTACAAGAAGCTCTTGCAACCAATGGGAAGCCAAGCCTCGGTTTTTGAACATTTCGGAAGTCAAACAGGCCTCCAGAACGGATTACGTTCAAGAACCGAGGTACCACTGTAGTATCCTGCGCAAGCGAATGCACGAGCCTGCTTTGATAGAACTTGTAAGTGAATGAGGTCCTTGAGCCTTTCGGGATGTGGCAAGTCTTGGCTGGATGTGTGCAAGCACCTGTACTGATGCACAGAGACTGGTAGCGAGTGTGTGCCATCCTAATTGCCATGGGACCTTTTGCTTGGCAAATGAGGCAACGTATAGCAAGTCCGCCTCTCAGACTGCATGCGAAGCGCTCCGCTTTACCTCTCTCTCCCAACTCAGGCTGAAAGAACGTGCATATGATTCTAGAAAGGCCAGAGATCTCTGTCCCAGATGGCAAGTTTCCTTATGCAGCATCACAGTGCCAAATCTGGAGCATGGGGCATCGACCAATGCCGGCTACTTTGCTAGGGTTTTCCCCGATGCTAACTCAAGGGCACCAGTTGCAGTTCTGTCCCAGCATGGAAATGTTTAAAGCCCACCCAGTCTTAAGCTTCTTGGCAATGGAATGCCCAGTCATGTGACTGGGCCATGAGAGAGAGAGAGAACCGGGAAGAGGCCAGCGCTTAAGTCACAGCCTTCAAAGTAAGGCTTCGTTGGGCTTTGGCAGCCTAAAGCCAGTCGTAGCATTAGGTTAACATCATTTCCCATTTTCCTTTGTTTCATGATTATGTGCTAACGGCAGGCAAAGTATCATCTATGTGCTGCTGGCTGGCTGGCAAATGGAAGAGTAGCCTATCCGACTGCCTTCTCTGCCCCCAAATGCGGTGGAGGAGTTGTCGGGATTATTGACTACGGGTACAGAGTCAACATGAGTGAAACATGGGATGTCTACTGTTACAGAGTCAAAGGTAAGGGGGGGAAAGTGCCTTTGCCTAGTGTCATTTGCCAGAAATATAGTTCATTTCCAGAACTACTACTAAGACCGAATTGTCAATGTATATTAGCTTGGCAGCAGACGCAAAGCCATTTCTGAGGTACTGTGAAGAGTTTTTAGCCAGGGGTAGGCAACCTAATGCCCATGGGCCAATTGCCTTCTCAATCCGGCCCGCAGACGGTCTGGGAATCGGTGTTTTTTTACATGAGTAGAATGTTTAATTATTTAAAATGCATCTCTGGGTTATTTGTGGGGCGTAGGAATTCATTCATATTTTTTTTCCAAAATATACTCCGGCCCCCCACATGGTCTGAGGGATGGTGGACCGGCCCATGGCTGAAAAAGGTTGCTGACCCCTGATAACACTGGAAATAGGGGGGGGGGACCTCGTGGTTTCCTACAGTTTGACACATTCATATTGTCTGCTCTGACATTCAAATTGGGGTCTGAATAATGTCTACAGACAATGAGGCAGTTGCTGAGGGTGGGGCATCATGAAGAAGGGCTCCCTAATTGTCTAGCCACTAGTAGCTTGGGGGGGGGATTCCTTTGGTTTACATTTTAATGCAAATTTACCTAATTGAAGCCATACGGGAACCAAAACACACCTATCCAAATTTTGCGATGCAGCTCTCCAACCATATAACACATACTAAAATGTATATATTAGGGGAACGTGCAAAAAAAGTGCATGTATTAATCCAAATAATGTACAAATATATATACAGTAATTATTTTTACCAACATGAATGTATAAGGCAGAATTGCATGCAAATATTGTATTGTGTAGTGGGATGGATAAGGATATCTCTCTCTCTCTCTCTCTCTCTCACACACACACACATATATATATATCTTTTTGCAATTGTAGATAGTTCTCTAGATATGGAAGCTTCATCTCTGCTTGCTGTCTAAAATTGTGTTGTTTTGTGTTTTATAGATGTCAACTGCACCTGTAAAATTGGTTATGTGGGTGATGGATTTACATGCAGTGGGAATCTGCTTCAAGTCCTCATTTCTTTGTCAAAATTTACAAACTTCGTCTCAGTAAGTACAGACCACTTCGCCCCAAAAAGTGAAATTAAATAAAATATGCCTCAAAATTTCAAAAATGAACCAACATCTTTATTTCTGTGTATCTGAAGAAGTGTGCATGCACACGAAAGCTCATACCAAAATATAAACTTAGTTGGTCTTTAAGGTGCTACTGAAGGAATTTTCTTATTTTGCTTCGACTCAGACCAACACGGCTACCTACCTGTAACTATCTTTATTCCTGTTACACTTCTGTTTTTAGTAAATCATATTAGCTTAAAGTGGAACAATAAATAGGCTATAAGCAGACAATGAATAAATTGTAACATGTTATGGCTATCAGATGTGATCCTTTGGCAATTAAGGTCAAGAAGCAATTGTTTGCAATCCCAGGCTTCTTGTGTTTGTTTTTCTTTGTTCTCATAAGTATGAAAATTGTCTAAGAACAACTATAAGATGTCATCACACCAGAAATAACGCTTTCTCTTGAGAAGGCATAGCAAAGTTGTTTTTGTTGTTTAGTCGTTTAGTCGTGTCCGACTCTTCGTGACCCCATGGACCATAGCACGCCAGGCACTCCTGTCGTCCACTGCCTCCCGCAGTTCACTTTGGTCAACTATTCACTATTGTTCAGCCTAATCTCTTAGACAGTTGTATGTATAAAGGAAATGTTATATTGTAGGATCATTTGCATATGTTTGCCAGACTCATATTACCAAAAAAATGTTCCATTTGCTTTGTGAGTTACGTTACTCAGATTATTACTTTTTCTTTCTTCTTTCATCTCAATAAAATTCTTCATAAAACTATATTCTATTTGAGGATTTCATCTCACCAGAATAAATTCTGTCCATTCACAGAGAATACTGACTTACTCAAACACATCAAAGCAAGGCCAAGAGTTCCTGAAATACATCACAAATTTATCCACTCACGCAACACTGTTTGTACCGGGCAATGACGGGCTGAAGGAAAATGAGGTAAATGACTTAATTCTACTGTTATTATATGCCAGCTCTGGGAGTTAAAATGCCAACATACGCTGATCCAAGAAAGTGCCTCTTTCAACTGACAGCAAGTCCTACAACCTAGAAGTGAATGGCTGCCATTCACTCCTATGGGGAAAACTTGTGCTGCACTTAGGGATGGAGGACACAAAACTATCCATAAGTAGTCAGACCTCTTGCATAGGGGTGCAATACATCTCTCTGTATAAAGACTCTCACCTGGCTAACCCATAAGTCCTTATGTGTGCTCTCTCTTCAAGACCTGACCATTTCTAATGAAAGAACCATTACTTTAGAAGAGGGGGAGCCAACATGATACCCTCCCCATGCTCTTGGGCAGGCTTCCTCAAACCTGGCCCTCCAGGTGTTTTTGGCCTACAACTCCCATGATCCCTAGCTAGCAGGACCTGTGGTCAGGGGTGATGGGAATTGTAGTCTCAAAACATCTGGAGCGCCGAAGTTGAGGAAGCCTGCTCTTGGGCTACAGTTCCCACCATCCCTGATCGTTGGCCATGGTGGCTGGGACTGATGGGAGATGGAGTCCAGCAACCTCTGGCTTACCCCTGCATTAGGTTGTTTTAGAGCTAAAGATTTTTAGATATAGATTGTCTACATACCACGGCCCCCACTAGGAAATGTTGCTCTCCAAACTACAAATGCCATATTCTTCATTTCTCATTCCCAGCACCTTATTTATTAAGCTGCATGGTGGTAAGATTTAGGCAAGCCTTTTCACTTACCAGATTTAATGCCCTTCCACTAGATTAGCCATGTCCAGAGTCCGGCCCCTCTGGCAGTTTATTTCCTGTGGAAAATTCCTTTAGAAAGCTGTACAACTTTGGTGAAAAATCCTTTAAAAAACTCAACAACTAAAAAAAGCTCAGCAACTTTGGTCGGCCCTCATGCATGTTCACTTCATCAAATCTGGCCCTCTTTGAAAAAAGTTTGTGCACCCCTGCACTAGATCTATTGATGGACCATAGGACAGGAATTCCTGCTGCAGAACATAAATATCTGTGTGGGTCTGAGGAAATAGAAAATCTGATCCATTTTTAAAATGCATTTTTTGCATTTTTACCCATGCAAGTCTCTTGGTTTTTATGTTGGCTTTCTATTAGCAGATACCAGGTCTTACATTACAGAAAAAGCAACTACGTTTTTGGCTGCCATTATTAAAACACATAGCAAACTGACAGAGTGATATATCTGTATCTACATATATTATCCTGAGTCAATAGCAAATTATCTAAAGCATGAATGTTGCTCTGGATAACTCTGAAGACTTTGTGTAATTGCTCTGCTATGTACTTATATAAAAATAATGAAGTTGAATTGAAAATGTCTCTGTCAACAAAAACCCATTCCTTGCTGCACACATCACCCATGAGAATGATGGAATGGGCCAGGATTTTCCAGGGTGGCCATTTTCCTAGTTTTAAATAATAGGCATTCCAAGGTAGGCTTTTATTTTCTTTAGCCTAGGCAGGGATGATAAACCTGTGGCCCTCCAGACACAGTTGGACTCCAAACTCCCCTCAGCCCCAGCCAGGATGATGGGAGTCCAACAACATAGAGGATGACAGCTTCTTCATTTGTGGACTAGGCAATGATGGTTCTCGTTTAAGAATAGTAGCATGTGATTTTAATTTTATTTTTCTGCATTTTGACACAATTGTATTCTGTGGAAAGTCCTGCCATCAAACAACGCTTTAAGATTAATGTTTAAAAGCTGGGTCATGGCATGTGAATTGAGGAAGTTCTAGAAAATCCATTGAGTGTTTCTGTTCATTGATATTACTGTATGTTGGGTTGCTGCCTTCAGACACTTTCTGGAAGAGACATTGAATATCATTTATCCAACGCTGGTGCATTCTATTATGAAGATTTGACCAATGGAAGTACCCTTCAAACCAGAATAGGGAAAAAATTGTTAATTACACACACAGGAGGCCAGATTTCTGCAGCTAACAAGGTGGGTGCTTTGTACACAAGTGTGTGTGTGTGTGTGTGTGTGTGTGTGTTTTCATAGGAGCGTGTCTGGTTCATACATTTCCTTTACCGTGTTGTTTTAATAGAATTGTTCTGTGGCATGTTTATATTTTAATGTTTAAACAACTGGTTTTTATACCTTGTAAACCTGCCTAGAAGCCTATTTTGACTGTAAGCAATATATATATAATAATAATAATAATAATAATAATAATAATAATAATAATAATAAATACCCCACCCATCTGGTTGGGTTTCCCTAGCCGCTCTGGGCGGCTTCCAACAGAATATTAAAATACAATTACCTATTCAACATTAAAAGCTTCCCTAAACCGGGCTGCCTTCAGATGTCTTCTAAAATATTAATAAACTGCACTTTGTTAAAAAATACAATGTTCCAGGAAAACATCGAGGGGGGGGGATCCATAAATTCTGCTTGGTTGTGGTTTCAAAACCTTGTCTAAATAACATTGTTTCTAGGCAATGTCTAAAAGAAGGAAGGGGTGATTCCTGCCAAACTTACAATTAATATTATTTTCCCCAGTGAGGTATAGAAGTGCTGCAGTCCTCTTCCTTCCACCCGGAATATAGTGCTTTATTCACATCAACCTCCCCACTCAAATCAAACAGGCTGAGTTTTTCATTCCTACATGAATAACTCAGCCTGTTTCCTGTTTTGATTTGAGTGGGGAGGATATGAATAAAGCAATGTTGATTGTCATAGACAGGGAACTGCAAAGGCCAGGAATGGCTAATGATTCACAAGTAGGTGGGTTGTAGGTCAGGGGTCATTTCCAGACCCTCTTTGTTATGTGTGAACCAGGTTATGGATGCACAACATGTAGGTTGAACAAAAGAATACGTCCTTGGCTACTATGAAATCCATGTCATAGGGTTGAAATGCCTCCAGGCCAGATTTTAGGAGAGCGGTTTTGAAGAGTGGGATGACCCTGCCGTAAGCGTAGAAGCAGATGCGGATTGTGGATGGACAGTACTGGATATCACCCATACTTTTAGCAAGACATTAATTAGAATCAGAATATTATTTCAGAAATATTGTTTTGCCTGGAAATATATATGAAATCAATCCAAAGGTGGTGGCTTCAGTCTTCAGTAGTACAGTGGTACCTCGGTTTAAGTACACAATTGGTTCCGGAAGTCTGTACTTGACCTGAAGCGTACTTAACCTGAAGCGAACTTTCCCATTGAAAGTAATGGAAAGTGGATTAATCCGTTCCAGACGGGTCCGTGGAGTACTTAAACTGAAAGTACTCAAACAGAAGCATACTTAAACCGAGGTATGACTGTATCTAGTATTGGGTAGACATGAAGGGGAGCCAAAGGTTAACACATATTCCTAGGAAACTTGGTAATTACAATCTAGTAATTTGTAAGTACCATAGTTGTCATATTGTAATAACATACCATATCAGGATTGAGCAAGTAAAGTTACCCAGTGAGATGGAAAGAATGTGACATTAGTTCAGCAACAGATTATATCTGCCTAAAACTAAAATGTAGCTGAAGCAAATTCCCTGTTAAGAGAGGCTAGATTCCACCTCCTCCAGCCAGCTGCTTCCAGTAACTCCCGCCAGAGAAGAATTGAAGTTTCCTTGGGCTGATGTCCAATAACATATTAAAATAAGGGGCTGAGTTCTTCAGCCATGAGCGGGATTGTATGAAAAGGCTGTACGCACTAAGAAATAAGCTCCAGCTGTGTTTTGGAGAAACTTAGAAAGGTCAGATAAGTATTTGTCAAGTTGCCGTTTTGTTTGCTTTTTCTTTTTAGGTGGAAAAAAGGTATGTGGCTGGGCAAGCTATCCTCGAATGGGACATTGTTGCTTCCAATGGGGTCATCCATGTCATCACAGCACCTCTGAAGGCTCCTCCTGTGCCCCATGTAAGTCTTGTGCAACTGGTCTCTTTTGTTTCTTCACTTGCTGGTCAACTGGAAAACTGAACAAATAGTCCCACGTCTTCTTTGGAAACAGATATGAGCTTTGAGAAGAGTGCATACAGATGTCCGTAGCCTTAGCAGGGAGCCTGCTGCAGAAGTGCACTCACTTTATTTGGTGCACGTAATGGTTTCTCTCCAAGACGTATCTCAGAGAAAATGGTCCCGCACCCTGCAACTCGCCTGGGTAATTTGCAACAGAATATGGATTTCCACTGCACTTTGGCTGGCAGTCATATCATTCATAGAGCAATTCCTCTCCTTTTTGAAGCAGGACAGCTTACTATGGTCTTGACCCCGTCATGCATTAATTAGACTTAAGCACGTTGACTGTACCCACTGATGATGCAGCCCCCCAAGTACCTGCCCATTGCCTCATGTGGCCTTGGGGGAGTAAGGAAGGTTGCCCACCTCAAAAGGCATAGGCGCACCAATTGAGGATACTAATTGAATCTGACAAAGTGGGCTCTAGTTCATAAAAGCTTATGCCACGATAAATTTGGGAAACTCTGAAGTAATACATGCTGTTGTGTTCTTTACAACTAACAGGATTATCCATATTCCAGTACTTTAGACGTAACAAGATTACTTAAACAACATGTAGCATCCAATAACAGGGAGTTTCACCTTAGTCGCAGCTTCTTATCAGGCTTCCAAGGGGAGGGGAGGTGGAAACTCCCTTCCTAAAGCATTGGTTTTCCTTTGTTGTCTTAACTTAGGCATCTCTACATCCTGGAATTGGAATATTCTTTGCAGTCCTCCTGGTCATAGGAATCATTGCTCTAATCGGATATTCATACTTCAGATTTAAGCAGGGAACCATTCGTTTCCCATATTTCAAGGTAAGAAACCAATGCAAATGTAAGTTGACCTTCATAGCTGCCACCTTTTCCCATTATGAACAGAATTTGAGCATCTTCATTTTGTTACCACCTTGGCCTGGTTCAGACATTATAGGCAAGCCATTGTTATGAACATTATGAACAGCCTTTGGGGTTTGGGAGCTGAAGGCCGCTATTGAAGCATCCTGGTCTTCCAATAATACCTCAGCAGTGCCACAGGCTGATAGCATCCATGCCACACCGCATTGAGGCAGTAATTACTGCAAAAGGGGCCCAAACCATATACTGGGTACATATGCATGCTTCTACTTTTCAGAGGTCCAATATTGTTTTATTTGCAATTCTTGTTTTATTGATTTCATTTAATATTCTAATTTTCGGAGATTGTGAATTTGAGGTTTTCTTCAGCTATATGCCATAATCATCACAATTACAGCAAATAAAGGCTTGACATAGCTCACTTTGCATGCCATGAGTCTATCTCCTATATTGGTTTCACCTTTTAAGTTGCATTACCGAAATAAATGAACTTTTCGATGATATTCTAATTTTTCGAGTTTCACTTGTATTGTCCAAACTGGGGAAACCAGGCTTAATGCCAAAGTGCAATTTGCCTCTAAACCAGAACTGGAAATGGTATCAACTAGGTTTCCAGTTCTAATTTGGAGGAATGCTATGCCTTGTGGTAAGCATGGCTAGCCAAATTTCAGAAGTCATGGCAAAATAGAGGTATCAGGAGAGAGGGAGGCAAGAAAAAAGCAGATGAGCCCAATGTCCATTAACGATGTTAATAACGTCCATTAACGATGTTGCTAGAAGCACTTGTAAAAATATCCTATGACTTCTGAATTGCTCAGTTATGAAACATAAACTTGTTTACTTACTTATTTAAAACAGCAAAAGGATGATATTGATGTAACCACACTGGACAGAGCACCGTCTTCAAACATCTCAAACCCTAACTATGAAAGCTCCACAACTTCAGCACCAGACTCTTCTTATGATCCATTTTCTGTAAGTTTTCATTTTGATTTTGATAAGATATCAGCAGAACTATACGCTTGAGCTTTTTCTGAAAAAGCGAGAGCATGTAATACGTTGCAGCACCAGTTGGTGGGAGCTGTGTCAATTTACCATGATTTATTTTTAATGTCTCTTGCTACATCAGTGTCTCTGTATGCACGCATGCAAGTCTTAGCTGAACGAAGGGAGTATGTGAAGCAGGGATTCCACTTTCTCTCTGGGAACACCAGACACAGACTTCACCATTGTGATACCCTCCAGGAGCAGGGCTTTTTTCCAGCTGGAATTGAATTTTGCATCAATGAGATACTACTACACAGCCAGCTCCCACTCACTGGATAACCAAACACTATCTCTCTGCCTAATCCTACCTCACAAGATTGCTGTGAGCTGGAGAGCAGTGTTTGCCACCACAAGCTCTTTGGAGAAATCACAAAATGAAAATGACATTCATAAACAAATGCTTTGTTGTACTGATTTTACAGGATGTCAGTAGCAAAATTTATGCCAAAAATGAACACTGTATTGTAACCCATTCTTTTTTTGTATTTTATATAGTGAATTACTTTGTATATTAAAATTAAATTCATATAGAACTACAGCATATAAATTGTAGGTTGTTTTTTCAGGTTTCTGATGAACAACAACTGGTGAGCAGTGGTCCCCAGGATGAGATCTGATGCCTGAATGTGGAGATAAAATACGCAACTTTTCAGCTGAATAAATGTGAAGATACAAGGAAATGCCAAGAATTGTCTGGCTTTTAGGGAGGGACGTTTGAAGACTATGGTAAATTCTCAGCAAAGTTGCTGAAAGCAGTTCGGTTTCTTTAAATGGTGTTTTACTATTATATTGTACAGTTCCTCCTTTTCTGACATCCAGTTGTTTTTCGGGGTTTTCTACTGTTCTGCTTTTAACTCATAATTTTCATGGGGAAAGGAGTGCTCCTTATATGCTACAGATATAGTTATACATTTAAAAAACAAAAATAATGCATAATAGTGAACATGGGATTGCTGACTTTGCTTGACTGAAATTTGCTCTTGTAGGGGGGCCCTTCGTAAGAATTTTCTCCTTTTAAAAAAGTTTATTCAGATACATTTCATTGCAAAAAGTGGCTTCTCATTTCAGTACCATTCTGTCCAGGCAAAGAGTTACTGGGAGCTTATGTGCCTTTTATTTAACATAATTGGGGGGGAGGGGCAGGTTCTGGTGATTTTATTACTTCCTGATGGATCAGCATAGCTGCCAAGTACCCCGTTTTCCCCGGGAAACCCCCGTTTTTACTTACCTTTTCCCGGTGGTCCCCCGTATCACTTCGTCTCCCGTTTTTCTCCGTTAATTTCTCCTGCCGATGGCCTTTTTTTTTCTGATTTGCCCTTCTATGGGCACAAAAAATGGCCGCCGGCAGCTTCAAAAGTCGCATCTATGCATGACTGGAAGTGCGTAGACACGACTTCCAGTGTCGGCGGTGGCCATTTTTGGTGCCCATAGATGGGTGGCCTGACACCAGAAGTTGCGTCGACGCACTTCCAGTCATGCGTAGAAGCTACTTTTGAAGCTGGTGGCGGCCATTTTTTGTGCCCATAGAAGGGCAAAGAGACACCGGAAGTTACGTCGACGCAACTCCCGGTGTCACACGGCTGCTGGTCCCGGATTCTGCAGTCCGGGACTTGGAAGGTAGGGATCAGTGAAATTATTAAGTCTTATTGCCCCACTGTCAGTTTTTGTTTCCATGGAAGTGGGCTTTAATTAAGCTTCCTTCTTCTAAGAAGGACTATTTTGTTAAAAAAGTAAATAGAGAATGCAAGAAAATTGGCAATTAAGACCATACATTGGGGTAACAGAGATAGGACAGTGGTGCCTTCTCCCTTTGCAACCCATGCTCAGGAGGCAGCAATACAGGCTAAATCTAGGAGTAAACTTAAGATTGTTGCAAAGGCTTCATGAATGGGTGGCCTATGTACATAAGAGATTTTCCCTATGGTTGAAGCAATTGCTGGATAATGTACAGCAACAGCAAGTGCAGAACCTCTTTAACTGTAGAGAGGCGATACGAGGGTAGAAGTAACCATACTAAGTATCCTAATACATTCAGAAGCGAATGAAAGGATTGAATAAATCCAGCCCTTACCTATGGCTGTTAAGAGAGAGTGGGACATTTATATGAACTGAGAACTGATTCTCTTTTAAAGTCACAAGTGATTGAGGAAGGCTACTGTAAATGTGAACGTTAGCATTCTATTTGCAAGACTGCACACAGTAAATCCAAAGCTTAGCAAGAGCTACTTCCACTTTTGTTCAGATCCCACCCAATTATGTAGCGTACTGAATGGCATTTTGTGACTCTGCTATCTCTTAAGAGCTGTTGGGAAGCTTAAAAAGAGGAACGAAGACCCTTGTACTCATTGAAAGAAGTGTAGGATATATAATTGCAATAAATAAATTGTAAAATAATGTACGTATGCTATTGTGACTGATGCCTCTGATTTCGGAGAATAATTCAGGTGAAACTTTCTGCTAGTGGAAAGCAGTGCTATAAAAAGAATACAGGCGTCTCCCCACTTACATGCATTTGACTCATGTGCGGCACCAGGAAATAATTCAAACTAAACTTCAAAAAAGGGCAAAAACAGCCTGGAAAACAGTGGGTAAATGGCTAGTGGTCCACCTCTGAATTACAGCCACTTGTTTCCACATCGTCCTCCAGTGGTGAAAAAAACAGAGAGCCACCGTTGCCACCATTCATGGCAGTCTGGTAAGTACTGCTGGTGTTTTGAAGGTTTTTTCCAAGGGTTTCGAGAAGGTGTTTAGGTGGTGCTCCTCGCTATATGTGATTTCATGTATACATGTGGTACCTGGGAACAGGACCCCCCACATAAGTGGGCAAACACCTGTACTGAACAGGGTGGATAAGGATCTTAAGCAGGTTCCCTGTGGATGTAATATCACATCTTGTAGACTTCTAGTTTAAAATTCAGAGCGTTGTGTGTAATTGCCACCCTTTCTCTTCAAATACAGTTTCATGCTGCTGGAGGCTTTTCTATTTCAGATAAATTTCTAAAACCAACAATGACAACTTCCAGACTAATTGTAATCTTAATGAATGTGACAAGACATTTATTGCATGGTGTTGTACCAGAGACATTTTGGGATACAAAAAGGAAAAGTTAGCTGGCAGATTCTATTTTTGGGAGGTCAGTTTGTCAAGAAGTAAACTACTGACTTCCTTTTTGGTATTCAGATACTGACAAAATTCCACATGGCTACAATATCAGGAGTTGTGGGTGCTACAATAAGTGATTACAGTGCTTTTAAATAACAGCAGTAACAGAAATGAGCAAATGTTAGTTTGTAGCTGATTAGGCCCCAATCACTTCACATGCAAGAACATTTTACAATATATGACATTATGTAGCAGCAAATAAGCACCAGTTAATATACTTTGTATACAAAGAAATAAAAGTAATCTGCAATAGAAGTACCGGTAGTTTTCTACAAAGCGGTTTTGTACAAAAATTCTGTGTGTTGAAGGAGTGTTCTCATAAACCTGTCAAACACTTTACTTTATGCCATAATTTTCTAGAATACAAACTAATTCTATTCTTTAACATCTTCTCCAAATACAGTCTTTTAAAGGGGCTTTGGAAGCCTAGAATATTAGATGCATTTCAAGTGACACCAAGTCTTGGTTACGCTTTAACAATCAAGTCCAAACCCTTGGATTTTCTGTTTAAAGGGCTTTCCCCTCTTTTTTAAAAAGCAATAAAACAGAGGTAACTTGACCAATGACACAGCAGTGTTTCATCCACTCTAGTACAGAGCATTGGCAGTTATGCATACCAAGTATAGCATTTATAGGCAGAAAAACATCACCAAACCAGCATCACCAAAAGACAAGCTCAAGCCCCCCCTCTGCATAAGATGGCAATTGGGCTACATGGCCAGCACATCATAGGAAACTGCCCAATACCAAGTCTGATCAGTGGTGTTGGCAGTGGCTAGCGGTGGCTCTTCAGTGTCCCAGGTAGGGGCCTTTCTCGAACCCCTAACTGGGATTGGCAGGGCTTGAACCTGGGGGTTGTACACCTGCACACAAAGTAGATGCTCTGCCACTAAGCCACCGCCTCTCCACTCCTCAGAAAACTAAGTACGGTAAGTCTCTCAATGCAAAAGCAATTATAAAAAGTAGGGGAAATACTTAATGCCAGAAAGGGAGCTCCTTGGTGCTTTAGGGGATCACTGCAAAGGGACACCAAAAACAAAGTTTGATATCTGATCGTCCATGTGAACATAGCTCTCAGACAAAATGGGCTTCCAATCTCCCTTCAAGATGCCAGCACATCATCCAAGCCAATTGGTTTAATTCGCATTGCACTGCATTCACGTGATCCAGCCATTCAGGGATCATGTCAGTGCAACTGAAAACAGGGGGAAATGATGCCAAAGCAATAAAGGGAGGAGAAGAGCTCCACACCCCACCCCAAAGCCATAGCTTTCAAGGCAAAGAGGAAAATTAAAAACTTCAGCTTGGCATTGCTTAGAAGTCTATTTCAATGAACTGAAATGCCGGACCATATTGAGTCATGCAAGCAGGCAGTTCTTAAGCAACACAGAGAATTAGAACAATGCAATTAAAAGCCTCTCACGTACGGTACATACAAAATGTATACAAACTAGTAACACACAAACTTTACCTGACCAGCATTGGGGGGACCGAATTATTTCCTAAAAATAAAGAGAACAATTCTTTCTGAATTTTGAAGAACTTCAGCAAACAAAATACATGACTTCTAAAAATTTAAAAAAGGGAATTGTTTCAAGGCACCCTTCCACAACCTGGTGCTCTAGAATCCAGATGGTGATGGACCTCAAACTCCTATCATACTTAACTACCGGCTCTGCTAATGGGAGTTGGGAGTAAAACAATGTCTGGTACCAGGTTGGGAAAGGCTGTTTTAAGCTGCCAGCATGGCCAATGGTCAAGGATGATGGGAGTTGCATTCCAACGATAGCACTTTGGAAGGGAACCTAAGTTGTACATTTGGACTCCAATCTAGCTTGCACACAATTTGTTACATAGCAACTACTGGCTCCAGGTAGAGAGGGTTTGTCCTCCATCTGAATCAGCCCAGCCAAGTCCAGTAGGACTCAGATGAGCATTCAGATGCACATCTGCATACAGAAACCTAATTCTGCATGCAGATGATCTCTGCAAACACATTCTGAAAGTTGTAAATTAAATTTAGGTTTGTAAGTATGGCACACGTTTAAACTTTCCCCCTGCTTGGAAGCAGCTGTGGGGAGAACACAAGATTTATTACCGCCTCATAGCTTCAAAACTTATTGAAATGTTCTATTTCTTTCTCCAACTAGAAGAAAACTAGCTGTAATTTAAGATAAATCCAGATTCAAAACACGTCCAGAATCCAAAGTGATGCTCATCTGGTTAAACCACACCAGAGTGATATATCGGGCTGCATGTCATACAACTAGAAATATCTTAAATTGTTGTTTTATGTGCAAATAATTTTCTTTTCCAGCAAATATTCAGCTGGGGGAAGGGATCTATTTTCTATTAGTGCAACATGACCTATCAGCTCTCACTAAAACCGAGAAAAGAGACCTAAATAGAAATATTTGCACTAATAGTTACTACAGCTATTATAGAAGAGATCATTGCTTTTAAAGATACATTCATGTCACGATAAATATACTTTGCTCTACTGAGTCAGTGGAAGAGGGGAGGAAGGTGGTCAATGTTTGTCATTATAAAAACCAAGGGGGAGAAAAGAAAACTTATTTGATTTGAATCATCTCTTGCAGAAATGGTATTCTGAATGTACCAGTGCACAGTTGGTCTGACCATGTCGGGAGTTCATGCTGCAAAGGAGTCCTCCTTGGATAAAATGTGTAGTCATGGTCATAGTTCAAAAGGCAACTCAATGATGCCATGTAAATATCAGCAAAGCGAGACAAGCGTCTTAAAAAATAGGTTGGGTTCTGGTCAGTCCTGAATAAGCTTCCAAACTGAGAATTGAAGAAGTTCCTCGTTGTTTCTCTGGGAGTGGTAAAAAAAGATACACATTCTTAGAATTGTCAACCACTTAAGGGAAACCAAGCCTTACATTGTGCTTAACAGTTAAACCAAAGATACTTTCTTTCCCCAGTTAAAACCAGTTTATTTATATATTTAAACAAGGTACCACACTATTTTGTTAATTGAAAGTCACCTTCAGAAAGCATCAGTTTCATCTTGCTTCACAGATATCAAAGAATCACAGAGTTGGAAGGGATCCTGGGGGGTCAATCTTGTCCAACCCCCTGCAATGCAGGAGGAATATGCAGCTGTCCCATATGGGGGTCGAACCTGCAACCTTGGCATTATCAACACCATACTCGAACCCAGTGGTCCTCAACCTTGGGCCTCCAGATGTTTTTGGCCTACAACTCCCATGATCTCTAGCTAGCAGGACCAGTGGTCAGGGATGATGGGAATTGTAGTCTCAAAACATCTGGAGGCCCAAGGTTGAGGACCACTGCTCTAACCAACTGAGCTGACTTCTAAGACAGAAAATCCAGAGGTGGAAACTTCGCCAACTCTTTCCCCTCTGCGTTTTGCAATGTCTTTAAAATGTGCTCCTGACAAAGATTGCAGACAGCGTAGATATACGTTGCATTTATTTGATAGTTCAACTTATGTACTGCCCATTCAGTACAGCTCTCAAGATGGTTTGCAAACCCATTTCCAATAATAAAAGAACATTCAAACAATTAAGCCAACTATAAATAATGCAAACAGCTAAAAAAAAACTAAACCAACACAGGCATAGCTAGTAAAACTATCTGAAACCAATAGGGAGATAATTTGGTGCAAGTATCTAAAAGCACCCATCGTAGTGAAAAGGAAAGTAAAATAGGAGGTGGGAAGATCAGGGAAAACTACAAATGGCTCAATGTCATATATAGTTTGGCCCCTGGAATCACAGTCACAGGGGTAAGAAGAAACATCAAAAGCTTAAGTTCATCGATTCACAGCAAGACTTCGAAGACATATGCAGTGTCCTGATATTGTACCTCTGACCCACATACTTCTCTTGTAACCCATATTAATTTGGTCATTCCTTCTGCTTATCCCACTCCTAGTTACACCCCTGCTGACAGTGTCAGTCAATGCTGGGGTTTAAGTTAGTGTCAGTTTTAAGTACTGCCAGTTTTTTTTAAAAAAAGGTATTAAGTTTCAAGGTCTGTGTTCTGAGAAATAATCATTTCCATTATGCTTAAAGTTCTGATGGCCTGGAATGACGAATAATCCTTTCACATATAAAGAACATCCAAGGCAAAAGTTTAGACCAGTTTTTCACCTCAAGTGGTTGGAGGAGAAAAGGGAAGTATTTGGTGGAAATAGTTTGTGAAAAGACAACAAAGAACTCAAAGTGTGCGCTACAATATTGCGTCAGGGCTCCTGTGACTTCCCAGAGCAAGCATGTGATTATTTTGGGGAGGAGAGAAGCAGCAATAGGTGCATTCTCTAGTTTTGTGTTATGTCACACCCCATGGCAGCCATTCTGTGATTGGTACCTATAGCACTCTCTCAAAATTCGGTATGCCCACTGGTTCAAAATGGCTACCAACCACATCCTGGACATATTCAGCTAATTAGAGGAGTCCCATCTCCCCATGTCACCTATTGCTTCATAACCTTGATCACAAAATGATGCTCCTGGTTATACTGTATTTTGCAAGACAGTACAAAAAAGGAAACCTTCAGCCAATTAAATTGTTTCCCCAACAGCCAGATTTGGTATCCAATGGTGTTGAATACTCTACTGTATCTACTACTATTAAGAAAAGTAATGGGAAAACACAGCAAACTGGGCACTGTCGTACATTGCTAAAAGCTCGTATCTGGATTTGCATTTTCAAATCTTGAAACACACTCCCAATGTTAATGCTTACCTCATTTCCTTTCTTTCCTTTTTCCACTCGTGTAAAATCAGCTGAGAGTCTGGATCCTTGTGAACCTGAAATGATAACAGGCAACCTTGTATGTTCTTAACACAGACTCCTTAACAGGAAAAGGACATGAGTATATTGTAGTGTAATCATGTCTGCACACCATTAAGAAATTTGACACGGATAAACGTGAACAAGATAAGAGCTGTGGCTTTTTAACTTGTCAGCACTAAGCTAATGTACTGTGTAGGAGCAGGGGATTGTATCCGCCAGTGGAACAGGGAGGAAAGCTGTTTTCAACCACCACCCCCTAACCTGACAGCACCCCATGCCTCCCCCCTAAACCAGCTCTGCAAGGTCCCCCATCCCTGGGGGTGGGGGGAAGAATTGCCAGAAATTGTTTCCCTTATCCGACTGTTAGAAGCCTTGCTGTCAGCTGTGTGACACCAACTGATAAAACCCATTACTGTGGCTTTTAACAATGCCACAGAATTTTTACATGGGTGTAGGGGAAGAATACAATTGCTTTGGGTGCAAGAATATTTGCATGAAGAGGTCCATGTGTCTACAAGAGACGGCAGGAGAAACAGACTTAAATATAATTCCTGATGAAAAGCTGTTTTCATGCTTAACTTCTGATGGCCCATATTTCTGCCCATTTTTAAATTACATTGGCAATACCGGAAACCCTAGAGGAATTTGTAGAAAGGGCTGAAGGCAGCTAGAATGAGCACAACAAACCTGCATGTGTTCCAGTAATCCAGTGAGAGTCTGAAGCCAGGTCATGGTCTGAATGTATTGCTCTGTGTTCATGATCTTAATCTCTGTCCGTAACTCCGGAATAATTGCACCTGTTCGCCAGCCGTGCTTTAAGGTCAAATCCTATTTTGCCAGCCAGGATTACAAGACACAAAAGTGTTAGTGTTAAAAACAATTCAATGTGTACTTTCTACTCTTTCACCCTAAAGGCCATTTGTAAGATAATTCTTGCTTATACATAAGCAGCAGTTACAAGCTAAGTGGATCAGCTGGGCCACTGTACAAATAATTAAGAGGAACAAACCAAGTGGGAATCCATCTGATACCAGGTAGCCAGGCTGGAGAGCCCAGGGAGTAAACAAGACACAGCTGACCAGGAAGAACATTTCTGTCAGGAGAACAGGGAGGCAAACTAATTGGGGGGAAGTATTGTAACATGTGAAATATTAACCGAACCTGCGTTAAGCTGCTTAAACGGGATAAGAAAATTTATCCTCCTGTTGTAATAAGGAGCCTGGGGCCAAAAGAAGAAAAAAGGCCCACTGCATTCCTCTGCAAACTTGGAAGTAATCCCCAAAGAGCAAGCATGCAAAGGATCTAGCTCAGTATTGCCAAAAATGACTGGAAGTGGTTCTCCAGGGTTATTCTCAGTTCTAATGTTGATGTTTTATCCTATATATTATGCACAACACACCCTGGAATCTGCTAGTGCTGCCTTGCAGGATAAAAGTGAGATGAGCAGCACTCCATCATTGCATTTTTACACACATGATATCCAAGGGACCACACAGACCCTTTCACTGTCACTGCAGGGGGGAAAGCCTGTCTTAAAAAATAAACCCAGCGAAAGACTGGCATTTTTATACTTTGCTATTACAAAACAATCTCTAACAAAAAAAATAGAATAGCTTGCTTTACTTTAAAGTTACTCTGAAATACATTTAATTCTCCTAGCCCTCTGTATACAGAGTCAATTTTGGGCTAGCCCTGATGTGATAAGCATCCTTCCCAGACAGAAAAAAGGAGGCTTCGGAAATTAAAAACTCAGTGCTAAAACAGCACTTGCAACCGCAAGTCCCTTACTAGCTTCTGTGCTGCAGCTTCCATCATTAGAAGGAAGTACTCAGATCACTGGGCTCCACTTCTACTATCAATGGATGTACTATCAATGGATGTAAAAGCTTCTCAATGCGTAGTTTAGCTGTAGCCTGATGAAACACATCGCATGGGCCCTCCAGACAAGTCATTGGTCACATTCCTGGGAACTGCTGGGGCTGGCAGGGAGATTTCCTATGCAATCAGGCCCTTCTGGGCATTAGAGCAGATTTCATATGTTACAACTACCAAGAAAAGTGGTTCTTCTTTCCCCTTCTGCACCTTCCATGTGATTGGCAGGTGGAAGGATAACTTAACTGCTGAATGTCAGCCCAACGACTGTGATGTAGTAGTCACAAGGTGTTTCAATTAATCCCTGTTTTAGCACAAACTATGACAGGTCTCTTTGCAACAGGCACAGCCCTCCATCCATGTGTCAATAACAGGCACACTCAAGGACTTTACCAATTGCAGCTGCAAAGCTACCACTCTGTATATCACCTTGGCTACCTAGTGGATAACTGAGTTAAAATGAGCACCCATAAAAATATCAAACAGTCTGGTGCTGAGGTTCTTATAGAGGCCCACCACACATGGTCAGCTGCTAAAATGTGGAGTTCTCAAAGCTGGGAACATCCCCAAACCTAAATCCAATTTCTATTGCACAAACTGCTTTGTAATTCCTAACCCATCATCTTATTTATTGCTATTTTTGGCCTGAGCATTAGTCTGCAAAGCTGTCCTTATCTCTTCCTCAGCCTCATTATTGAGATACATTAAGTAATATTTTACCCAGCTTACATTTATAGACATGGAAAAGATGTTGTCCTGTTAAGTTTTGAAGTTAGAGTGTGTGTGTGTGTGAGAGAGAGCACATACAAGAGTCCACTGCAAAGTGTAAGAGATCTGAAATACTCAAAAAGGCAAAGTACAATTCTCCACTTAAATATAACAGTAACTCGTTTTGAACTGCAATTATTCCTGTTTTAGGCCACTGTGCAGAGCCAAACGGTATGAATGTCCCAGAAGACCTGTAAATGCCCTCTTAGTAGTCATAATAACCCCAGAACTAATTGGTATGTACTGTGAGAATGAACTCATATGTGCTTATCTGCTTGCACTGAAGCTTGGAAGCCTTAGTTTTTATATTTAGCTAGTTGGGAAAGGAGAGGCTAACCCTAACCCTTATCCAAGCGATGGATGGGAGTCAGGAATGGACTTCTATCCCAGGGGTGGTTATAACTGGGTTATTGCTGCCAGCTTACGTAGCTTGCTTTTTGATGAAGTAACCCATACACTATTAGCCCCTCACAGACAAAGCCATTATGCTTGCCACTTCGGCATGTGTCCCGAGGTGTAGCGGCGAGGAATCCTGCATTGCACTGCTGTATCTAAGTCTCCTGATATATCTCTATGATAAAGCACTAGAACTGATCACTCTGGGGTTTTGTTCATCTTCCTTTGGGATCCCTGCCACTGCGTCTTTCAGAACATCAGTCAATCCTTCGCCCCGGTCTGTATTTGAACCCACAGGAAATGACAGCCATCCATATCTAGCCTTTTCATTTTCATTTTTATTTTAGAAAAACTTTATTGAGAGAAAAGAAAAAAAATAAGAGATACATCCAATTTTCAGAACCAAAAAGAAAGATTATATGTATCTATATAAAGTGTAGAAATTAAAATATAAGTTACATAACACAACAGAAATATCCTGCGATTCACACGCGATTGTACAAATGAATAAACTCAAAATTTCTCTAAAATTTCAATGTACCAAATGTGATCTAAAATAAATTCTTATTTCAACATTTGTCAATGCTTCCAATCCTTTCCATTATACCTAATTTCCAAACTGATCTTTCTCACAGGTTTGATGTTATTTGGTTTTCTTCTTCTATCTTCTCTTTTTTATTTTATACTTTTTATCTCTCTGTTTGTCTCTACATTACAAATACCGTTCTATGTCTGTCAATATTGAGTTGTTATTACTATGTGTTATTAAATATTCTCTGAAACTGGTCCACTCTTTTGATATCTTTTGAATACCTGTTCCTCGCACCCATCCCGTCATTTTCGCTAGCTGTAAGTATTCAATCATTAAAACCTGCCATTCGGTGACTGTTGGGGTTATTTCACCTTTCCACTTCCTAGCTACGAGAACTCTGGCAGCCGTCAGGCAGTACATCAGAAGTGTTCTGGATTCCTTCTTAAATTCAGGTGGTAAGATACTCAGTAGGAATAATTCTGGCTTTTTTTTAATGTTTTCCTAAATAGTTTTTTGATTTCGTTATAGATGTTATTCCAGTATGTCTTTATTGCATCACAAGTCCACCACATGTGGAAATAGGATCCTGACTCTTTTTTACATCTCCAGCATGTTGGATTCCTCCCTTTGTACATTTTAGCTAACTTTTGTGGGGAGAGGTGCCACCTATAAAACATTTTCATGTTATGTTCACTTAGGGTGTAGCACGCCGTAAATTTTATATCCCTCATCCAGAGTTGTTCCCACTGCTCCATGGTGATATTATGCCCACAATCCTGTGCCCACTTAATCATTACAGTTTTGGTTAGCTCTTCTTTGGTTTCCCACTCTAACAAATAGTCATATAATCCTGCTATATATTTTTTCTTCTTTGTTAATAATTCCTTTTCAAACCTTGATGTTTCTGTGGATAACCCATTTTTTATGTCTATATTTAGTTTTTGACGTAGCTGAAAATATTGCAGCCAGTCAGTTAATAATCCTTTTATGTCTTCATATTTCTTTAATTTTATCTCTCCATTTTCGATATCTATGACTGCTCTGTATGTGGGCCAGCTCCCTTCCATATTTCTTCTTTTAACTGCAAAAGCCTCGGTTGGGCAAGTCCAAAGTGGGACTTTGGGCTCCAGTATTCCTTTGTGTTTGTTCCAGATGTTGTACAGTGATCTAACAATGTGGTCTAAGGATCCTCTGTGGGATTTTATTTTACCATATAGCAGATAAGCGTGCCATCCAAATCTTGAATTGTGGCCCTCTAAATCCAACATTTCTTTATCCTGTAGTGTGATCCATTCTCTCATCCATAGTAACCCCGCCACTGTATGATACAGTTCTAAATCAGGGAGGGCGAAACCTCCTCTCTCCTTCCTGTCAATCAGTAGCTGATGTTTGATCCTCGGTTTTTTTCCGTTCCAGACAAATCTAGAAATATCTTTTTTCCAGTCTTTAAAGCAGTTTTTGCCCCCTAATATGGGCATTGTCTGGAACAGGAACATCATCTTTGAAAGGATGTTCATTTTCACAACCGAGATCCGGCCCCACAGGGATAGATGGAGCTTATTCCAGATTTCCATATTTTTTCTAATTTCTTTCCAGACCTTATTGTAGTTGTCCTCGATCAAATTTAGATTATTGTTCAAGATCCAAATTCCTAGATACTTTACCTTCTTTTTTATTTCCAATTTTGTTTCATTCCGAAGTTTATCTTTTTCTTCTTTGGTTAAATTTTTGGTTAACAATTTGGTCTTGGAAAAATTTATTTTAAGCCCCATCGATCCGCCGAATTTTTTGATTATGTCTAAGGCTACTGGTACTCCAATTTCTGGCTCTTGAGTGGTTATAATTAGGTCATCTGCGTAGGCTCTGACCTTATATGTATTTTTCCCCAGTTTGATTCCTTTTACTTTCTCCTCATTTCTAATATGGTGGAGAAGTGGTTCTAACGCCAGAATGAATAATAACGGCGAGAGATGGCATCCTTGCCTTGTTCCTTTATTTATTGTAATTCTGTCTGTTAGGTTACCATTTATTAAGAGCCTAGCTGTCTGTCGTTCATATCTAGCCTTTTCATACAGCCCAAAAACTTAGCCAAGCACCCTGCAGCCTTGCTTCCAACCATTAAATAAAACTCAGAACTACGTAGAAGGTGCAATAAGAAGCTTATGTTTCCCCGAACAGAAACAAGTAATCCCATCAGTGCTTTACTCACTTTTGTGGCAGAAACTTGGCGCTTTGGTCTACTTTTTTCATAAGTCTCCCTGTTTTACAAATTATTTTCACAGTACGCAGGTCATTTCTGTAGACATGACCAGCTTTTATCAAACAAACAGGTAGGGGGGCAAGTTACTTACTGCTAAATCGCTATAAATGTGATCGCCGAAATACAAGACTTTGGAACCTCTCCAGCCAGTCAGCTTTAGAAACTCATATAAGTTGCCCTACGAGAGAAGGAAGGAAAGACAAAGTTATGGGTCATAAACAGAACCTGCCGACTGTCATGCTGGGCAGCTTGCCCTCTCCGAGGAAGAGTAAAATCTTTGCTTTTCACATGAAAAGCAGATGCTAATATTGTCAAGGAGAAACACACAGGTGGCCTGATACTGAGTTAGATAGAGCAATGGTCTGAATCTGTATTATTTAGAATGACTGGCAGCAGTTTTCTGAGCCTTCCTTGGAAGATGCCAGGGATGGAACCTGGAATGCTCTATATGCAAAGCAAGCATCTTCCCACCAGGCTATGGTCCTTTCCCTAGAATAAAATGCATTTTTGCTCTCACATAGCAGCCCCGTGACAAGCTAGGAGGTTTATGCTCTCAACCGTTGCCTATGCTGAATACCGTCTTGCTCACCTCTTTCTAAATAAATTACCAAAATCTACAGGGGAAAAATGGCTGCCCACTAGGGAACTCCCTAGAGGGGTCAGTCCCCACAGGGCTGATGATCAGCTGATACAGACAATGAGCATGCACGCGCGCGCACACACACACACACACACACACACACACTTTTCAATGCTGCTGACTACGGTTGCTCTGGATTTTGTGTATGTTCACCATGATTGTCAGGAAGGTCCAGTTTGAATGGGAAAAGGTGAGGGGTATAAATATTTAAACAAACAAAAACATACCTGTTTGTATATCTGGCCTTTCTGCAGTTGATGGATTTTGTCCCATAGCAAAACACCTCTCTCATTCACCTTACGGAAAGGTCTATTTAAAAAACGAGAGAGGGAGTGCACAAAGATCAATGACCCAATAGTACTACTGCCATCACCACTCAATTGAAACAGATACGACCAGAATATTAGAAGAAGAAATTAGAAGATACTCCTGCAGAGTATCCCTGCCGCCGCCCTGCCCCCCCCCAAAAAAACCAGCTTCAGAAGAGTAGGAATAGTCTTCATTCAGTAAATCCTGTTGAGGCACAACAACTTACATTTGGATGATCCTGGAAGTCCCTTCCAGTTGTAAATATTGATCATCACTGAGGGAACTGGGTGACCAACCCTTTTGGTAAAAACCAGCAGTAGCCCTGGTGAAGGACTTCAGAAAGCCTCTTCACTGAAACCCTGGCTGCTCACCATAGATCTTTAAGTCACACAGTGTGACCATAGTAAATTATAAAGCAGCCTAATTTGCAAAGAGGTCAGCTCTTAATCAGATGCCATCAGCTTTTATTACCTGAGTCTTTAAGATAAACTCTCAACCCTTTTTGGATATTAACCACCCATTACATTTACCTGGCCTCCTGCATCAGCACAGTTCTGTTTGTTTGTTTGTTTGTTTGTTTTTAACTTCTTCTTCAACCAGAAGTCCAAAGCATGAGATTAATGCACATTCTAGTGCAACTTTTCTCAAATGGTGGGACAGTAACCAGCCATGGACCTCCATTCACTTTCAGGTGGGCCTCAGTGCTACAGCCCACCAGGGGCCTTCTCACTTGCTTACCCTGCCCCTTGGCCCTTCCATGGCCTTTTGGTTTGACCAATGTCATCAACCACTGCTCCTTGCCATGCATATTGTGTAGGAACATGCAGGAGATGGTTAGAGGCTCACAAGGTTGGAAGGTGAGGGAGGATAAAGACAGGAAAACATGATGGGTGGACATAGGGACTGGCTGAGTGTGAGAAAGAGAAAGGGGGGAGCGGGGAAGAGGCAAAAGTGGTGGTCTGAGAGGAAAAGGAGAAGAAGTGTCCAAGATCACTTTTGCATCCTCTGTCGCCTTTGCTTCACACATGCATGTACACTCATATCCCCACTCCACCAGAGTTCCTGTCAAGCCAGAAAGGCTCTCTTGGCTAATTCTACAGTGATGCCCACCTGCTCTGCCTCAGAACCACAAATCTGGCCTCAGGCAGCAGGAACTGAAGAGCCAGCTATGTGTCTGCAGGGGTGGAAGGGGAAAGAAAGGGCTCCCTCCACTGAGGGGAAAGAACAAGCAAAGGTATTAGGAAACCGTGAGAAAGAGGTTAAATGGTTAATGGTTTTAATCATCATCATCATCATCATCATAACTGAGGAACACTGGGGTGAGGGATTTGTTAAATAAGTGAATGTAAAAGGAGAGGATGCACTCACCTTCTCTTGTCATTGAAAAAGTTTGGCTTGTCAGCCTGGACAATGACAACATCGAAAAGTTCCCTCCAGTCTTTCCCAACAATGTACTTCATGCCTCTGTCCCTGAAAAGAGCAAACCAACTTTTACTGACACAAATATTACGAGCCTGTTGTTGTTGTTGTTGTTGTTTTTAAGCAACTACCGGCACCCATTGTTTTAGATAAACACTTTTGGTTTTGTACTTATGAAGAAATCCACCTACACGAAACTGCTAGGGCTGTTTGTGACAAGGAACATCTTCTTGCCTTGATCCGCAAGCTTTGCAAGCACTGCACGCGTTTGCTCAGCATAACAAATGTATTTCTCTACAGAGAGAAAGGGGTGGGGAGAGAAGGGGGAGAAAGACACAAGTTACAGAACCCCAGATTATATTATGTATATATCAAAGGAATGCCTTCAAGCTTGTGTAAATTCTAAGCCTACTCATGTTCAAGCCGTCTGAGAAATGCAATGTAAAAAGATTCGCAATGTAAAGAGCAACAAGAATCCACAGGGTAAATTGGGGATGTGGAACCTTTGGCCATACACACATGCCCCATATGAACTCAGACATAAGGATAGAAACCTATCTTTGGAAGGTGCCCCCATTTCACACAGAAGGCAACATGATTTGTGTCTCTACTCCTGTGAATGTCCTGTTCTGTTCTGTTTAAAATAAAATAAAAAGGCAAAGGTTAAAATTCTTAAGAAGAGAAAATGCAGCTTGAGCTAATCATCTGGAATCCATGCCCTGTAATTTGAATGCACTTCCCACAATCCCAGAGTAGTGTATATGCTGTGGCCAACGGTTGCTGGAAAATGTTGTTCACATCAAAGTGTTTCTGGGGACCCGCCGAAAGTTCCAAGGATTTGACCTGGCATAAAAAACTACTTCTAAGAAAAAGCCTTCACTCAAACCCTAAGCTCCTAAATTTGTGAAGAGGTGTTATCCCTGGAAACCAAAGGTTTATAGTTACACCAGACTGTAAATCCAGACTCCCAAACACCCTGGCATTTTGAAGCCTTTAAAAGGCACATAACATTTCTGAATTGTCTAAACATTTTTAGGAACGCCTCGTGCACCAAGACTTTAAAACTCTAAAGCATCTAAAAGAATATTCCTCATTAAATAAATCTAGCTACCGTGCAAGGTTTGCCACATTTGCATCTCGAGAGTTAGCAATTTGTTCCAGTTCCTGCCTACATCATGAGGAAAATACAGAGTCTTGCAGAAATCAAGTGCGACTCACGACTCTGGGTGCAAGAGGTCTTACGGCCAGCATGCTCTGGAGAAACAGCACAATCTAGCTTGCTTAGAACAGCAGTAGGCATAGAATCCCTACAAAATTTTACTGAACCCTATTTCTCTTAGATTTGGAGAAGGAAGAGGCAGAAAATGACAGAAGTAGCAAAAAGCTGGTGCAAGGGCAAGTTGTGTATCCTTATTCTATACTTCCAATTCAAAATCTCAGTGCAATATTCAAAGTGGCAACATCTGTACTTTAACCCCATTTTCTTGTCTCTCAAGAAACCTGTTCTCTGGTGGCTTACAGGATCTGTAAAATAAATAAATAAAAGACAACCGCAGCCAGAGTTTCACATCTCTTGCTGGGGAGCACCTTCGAGGAAAGATGCACGAGTCCTTCAGAAACTTGCACTTTTCCTCGTGAGGCAGGTGTAAATTACTAAAAGGCAAGCTCTGCAGCAAAAGTGTGAAAAGATGTTGTACAAGTGACTGAAATGACTTTTTTGAGGCTTTCTGGAACATCCAGGCAAGCTCTTAGAAGCCACACACCATTACGATGCCCACATCCTTGCACATACAGCCACCTTGCCTCACTGAAGTTATGGTGCCCACAACACCTGTTGCAGTTCATGCCCAGATAAAGGGAGTTGCCATTACCCCTGACTAATACAGGAATGAGCAATGTGTGTTTGGGAGGAGATGTCCTTACGTGATGGATGTGGAACCTGTAGCCCTCCAGATGTTGCTGGACCTCCCTGACATTAAGCCATGTTGGCCAGAGCTGATGGAACTTGCGTCCCAACAACACCTGGAGGGGACCAATGGCTTTGCCACCGCTGCCCTACATTACTTCAACAATTCACACCGCACCATGTGTGTGCAAAAGCACGAAGGACACCATCTGTTAGAACAAAGAACTGTAAAACATTAACAGTAAGAGGAAAACAAGTTGTTCCTTCATAAAAGCTCTCTTAACACTTACCAATATCTGCTTCAATTGCACTGTACATTATTCCTTTGATGTGGACATCTCTGATCGAGTCCTGTCAAGGAAATGTAATGTAAATGCACAGTGAGACCTTTCTCCGAATTTAAATTTATTCAATTGAAAATGGAATATTAGTGAGTGGGACACCTTCCCCCCCCAACTTAGAGCACAGCCTTTAATAAGTATTTTGGCTGGCTGCTAGACTACCAAAAGCAGGTGTCAGGAAGTGCAATATATCCAGACACTAGGAATGGGGGTAGAAGGAAAAACAAGACTAAGGAAATATTTTTTTTATTGAATTTATATACCGCCCTATACCCTATATACTGCCCTATATCTCAGGACAGTTCACAGAATAAAATCAAAATACACAAACTACATAATCAAAATAAAAACAACAATCCAGTAGCGCCCCCCCCAAAAAAACCCACTTGATATAGGATCCCACTCGAACATTTCCTCAAATAGTAAAGCTACACACTTTGACACTGGTGTCATCAGGTAGAACTCCTAATTTTGTCTAAGACAAGCCAAATTTTGCATAAAAGGGAAGCTGGATTATGTAGTATACAGCAAACTGTATAAATTGCGCAATTTATTTAATTCCATTTATGAATCGCTTCTCGTAAAATATCTCAGAGTAATTTCACAACAGCATATAGCTGTATAGCTGGCTCTCTCTCCAGAATCACTCTCCTAATCACATGGAGCAGTCAAGGCATGGAATGTGGGGGTGCTGGGGGGACTCTGGCCATTGATACTTAGAAATCCTACTCGCTACCTTTCCACCACTCCTCAGTTTTTAAGATTTCAGGTGTTTCCAACAGGAAAAAGAAAAGTTGAATTTTGCACTTCAATCCACACTTTTTTAAAAAGTAGCTTCTCATACATATTGGGCAATATCTAAAGTTAGACCCATATAAGCCTGTTTTTTTTTCAATGAGTCTACGCTGAGTATGACCTTATTGTCAATTAGATCCAATAGCCAGAAGAACATTTATAGAAGACTATAAATTGTTCTGTGGACCGTATAGTTTAGCATAGTGTGCAGTCCTTATTATAATGAATTTACTGTTTCGGAACTGAAGGAATGTGGTAGTTGGCAAAGAAGGAAATCGGCATTTGCATCTGGCAGCATGAGGAAATATTCTCAAACAGAAGTGCAAAAGTCACACGGGTGACTGTTAAAAGGGGACAAACTCAATACCTTTACATCTTTGTAGAGATGAACTGGCTCGTAGTCTATATTGTTTTTCAGAAAATACTCATTCACACAACACAGGAGTGTCATTTCAGGCAAGGAGAAGATATCCATGAACTGCTTCATGGCATTACCTTGTGAACTCTGCAAACAAGCAAACATGTCATAAACCAGTTTGGTAAAGCTTTAGTTTATGCTACTTGCATTAAGTCTACAGGAAACAGACATGACAAGCCTGCCTCTTAGCTTGGAATGAGTCACATGAGAACATCAGAGAATGGTTTTGCAACACGCAACATGTGCGTTTTAAGTGTCTTGTGAAAACAGGTTCTGTGCTAGAAAATAAACAATTCTTATACAATTTCAGCTTCATGACAAAACACTGGTGAGGATACAATAACATATCCTTTTTCACATCAGTTTATAGACAGAACACCATCCGGCACTACCGGTACATTAGCAAACAAAATCCTTATACATACATGGAATCTAGATATCCACAAGCATTTAAGTTTAGTACAAAAATAAACTTTGGAAGTCTTGAAATGCATGGCAATTTTTAGAATTTCTAGGCCAGTCAGAATATTATCTCCACTACCATTTAGTTATTGCCCCATTAGCTTGATGATACTCCACTGAACTACCCTCTAAAGATGTAGCCAGAAAAAAATGGAAGGGGGGGGGAAGGTGTCCTAATCACCGGTTACCTACCCACGACATAGTGAGTGGTGAGCCCTAAACAAAAACAAAACAAAACAAGCTATCCTAAATTGGCTACATTTCAAGTAATCTTCTATGTTTCTATTTTACATTGGCATTCCCACGAACCATCTATATGTTAAGGAGGATGTAATAAGATTGTATTTCGAAAGCACCATCCAATTTGATAAGCAACACATTTCAGAATGAGCATTCAACTACATGCACTTCCTTGCGATGCAACGGGTTTTAAAAAATATTGTTTCTCCACTCTCGATTTCTGCGTGAACAATAATAAAAAGCAGCAGCCATCTCTCAATAAAGAAAAATGCTAGTTCGAAAGAGGCAGGCCACTCTTTCCATCGGCTTCCATAACTTCATGACCCAAGTTATGAACTCTTGGCTGACAAGAAACAATCTGTTAGTTATAATAAAGTTACTGAGGCATCATTATATATGCCATGGTAATAAGAACACGTAATTCTATTATGCCATCATATGGAATTTTTAGTTAAGAGATGTAGTGGCTTGTACTTTTACCTTCCCATAGAAGTCGCTCATTTGTTCCAAGGGGACATGGGACCCATCGTACATGGCAATGACTTCCTCATCCGGGACGACACTCAAACCTCTGGAAACAGCAAGAATAGCTTTAGTGCCAAAGCCAACCAGGTTTCATATGGCAGTACAGTGGTACCTTGGTTTATGAACTTAATCTGTTCCGGAAATCCGTTCTTAAACCAAGGTGTGCTTTCCCATAGCAGCAGGGGACTCAATTTACAAATGGAACACACTCAACAGGAAGTGGAACATGTTCTGCTTCCAAGGCAAAGTTCACAAACCAAAACACCTACTTCTGGGTTTGCAGCGTTCTTAATCCAAGTTGTTCATAAACTAAGCTGTTCTTAAACCAAGGTACCACTGTATCGATATTCTAAAACCCACATCTTCTCTAGTCTCACGTAAGCAATGGGTCAGCCTTAACTATTATGAATACTTCTTCCCTTATTTGATGTCACAGATTCTACAAGGAACACCATGCACTGCCAACTGAGACAGACCGACAGTCTTCTTAAGTCAACGAAGGAAGCCAAGTTTTACCACACTGACACATTGTGGATCTTAGGCTCTCATTTCTTTCCTAAAAGTTAATTAGACTCTAATTATTTAAGGCCCTAAGGGTAAAGTTAAAAGAAGGCATAGCCCCCCTCTTTTAAACATTACATGAAGCACAGATTAGAAGATGGTATTTAAAAAAAAGATTATAGCCAATTCATTTCTAATCTTAACGCGGCTCAGCCTCAATGACTTTCAAAGTACAGCAGAAGTGCGTGTTACAATCAAAGGCTGCCATGTTTCAAGCAAAGCAGGTACTATCTGTGCAGCTTTTTCCAGATGAGTTCAGTTAGAAAGGATGGGTTTCAATTAGAATCACAATGGACAAAATGAACTTTCCCAAGAATATTGCAACCTGCAGGATGCAAAGCAAAGGGTGATTACACACACACACTCCTCTGCATTCTGTTTTAATGATTCCTTATATTCAAATCCTTGCTAGAGAAGATGAGTCATTAGCAGAAGCCTAAATACCATGCAATCCTGCAGTCTTCTAGCACCATTTGGCAGCTGAAAGCAAGGACATTAGTCAGCAGCAGGTGGTTGGCCAACCCTCCCCAGACCACACAAGCTAAAGAACAGACTATTTCACTCAACCATTTCTTCAAGCAGAGAACACCACAACACGGGAGCTCATTTCATCCTATATAGTAGGGACGTCCAACCCCACCAAGAGACTGAAATCTACTCAGGGGTTTCAGGTCAAAGTTGCTGAGTTTTTTTAGGGAGGAAAGTCAAAGTTGTTGACCTTTTTGGGGTTCAGGTCTATAAGGGGGAAAGGAAAATGTCACTCGGGAAACAATCAGCCTCACAGCGAAAACTCCGCCTTCCATTCTTGCGATCATGCACGACTGTAGGATGGGGTGAGGGGGCGGGGCTGGATGCTCTTTTTTCTCCCGCAAAGGAAAAAGAGCCCGTGATCAACCACGATCGACTGAAACCTCCTGGGGATTGACCAGTTGATTGCAGTCGACTGGTTGGACATCCCTGCTATACAGTATAGTACAGTGGTACCTAGGTTTATGAACACAATTGGTTCTGGAAGTCTGTTCATGAACTGAAGCGTTCATAAACTGAAGCAAACTTTCCCATTGAAAGTAATGGAAAGTGGATTAATCCATTCCAGACGGGTCCGCGGAGTACTCAACCTGAAGCATACTTAACCCGAAGCATGGGTGTAATTGGTTCCGAAAGTCTGTTCATAAACTGAAGCGTTCATAAACTGAAGCGAACTTTCCCATTGAAAGTAATGGAAAGTGAATTAATCCGTTCCAGATGGGTCCGCGGAGTTCATAAACCGAAAATTCGTAAACCGAGGTGTTCATAAACCGAGGTTCCACTGTAATAGCGAACTCATTCTTCACGAGACAATTCTTAAGTAGCCAAAACAACATTAATGAGGCATATGAGGGAGATCTCAGCCAGATTGTGGGGACCCCAAATATTTGCAGAAATAATCATTTTTAAAAGAATGTGAAGGGAGTTTGGTCCACAAAACAGCGCAATGAGGACTGAGCACAGTATGCTCCCTGGCCATGAATCTCTGAATGGATTGAGGGAAATAGGATGGAGTATCCTGAAAGCTGTCACGATTGGCTGGCTGGCTAAACAGAAGCACCACCTGCTGCAATGTCCCGCTTGCTGTATCGGAATGTTTAGACTTTTGAATGTTTAGAGTCCCCTGGAAAAAACAACAACCTCAAAGCAACATTTTGCTGTGAACTATGCAGGTTAAGACTTACCTGTACACTGTTCCCAACTGAATATAATGAAAAGCATCAATCTTCATCAATAACGCCTTTTAAAAAAAGAGAAAGGTTTTACGTGAAACCTATCAAGTCTTCACAGCAGTATTTTGATGAAGTTACAGGCAAATACAGTTGTCCATGATTACTACAAGATTTAGAGTTATATTAGAACTTAAGAAGAATCCTGCTGGATCTGGCTGAAGGCTCATCAAGTTCAGAACTCTGTTCTAACAATGACTAGCCCACAAGCAGAAACAGAGCACATTTCCCAATGAATGAGCATCTCCAGTTAAATATCCCAAACAAAGGTTTTATTAGGAGAGCAACAAAGTGGGACCTACATAGATGTGCATTGTGCAAGATATAGCCACTGTGGCCAAAACTTCGTTTACTTCCAGCTGAGTCCAAAAGGGGCGTCGCACAAGCTAGAGAGAAGCAGGACTCAAGTTTCCCCAATAATACAATATCTGATAACATTTGATCAAGCGCTAGGGAATACATCTCACAGAACAATGATATCAAAGAATAATGTATACCTACCCGATGTACATCATAATGAAGACCTCTTATTGCAAAATTTGGATCGTAGTCATACTTCCGGATTTCTGCAGGATACTAGCAGGATAAGGGAGGGGGGGAAACTATATTACCACAACCTATTTAAACAATGTGATCTATCATGGCCAATGGAAGGTTCAACACTGATAAGGGCAAACAGTGTGACTATGTGTTCAGAAAACAGCTTCTGTCCTCAGCCTGGCTACCTCTTCAATTTCTAGCTTTGTTTCCCTACAACTGAAAATCGTACATGTTAATTAAAAGCAACACTTCTATATATTCTGCATAATTTAATACAAAAGGTTTTCTCTTTGAGCAGCACATGAACCCCGCAAATATCTTTTCCACACTTTTTTCAAAACACTACAACAGTGACAGAACTCTCAGGGAAATTGATCTGCTTAATATTTTTATTTTGCTAGGGAAGTTTAATTTACAGTATTCAAGCATTTCTCATGTATTTGGAGAGGTGTGTGCGTGTCATTTTACCCGAATGTACTTCTTAGTCAGGATCATCTGTTGCCAAATTATAGTCTCCAACTGAAAGCAACCATGGCATTTTTACAGAAAACTATTGGCTTAAACTAACACCTACCCACAACAGGAGGCAATGATATTGCCCTCAGAAATTTGAAAGCAAGAGATGTAGGAAGTAGCATGTCTAACATGCTTCATTTACATCAAGTAAAACTTTGGCCCTCCAGGTATGCTGAACTGCAACTTCCATCATACCTGGGCACGCTTGCTGAGGCTGACAGGAGCTGTAGTTCAACAACATCTGGAGGACCAAAGTTTCCCCACACTTGATTTAAATAATATTGTAAAACGTTCTTTATTGCAAGAGTGGAAGCTCAGGTTAAGTTCATAGAAAAGTTCATTATGAATTCAGACTTGCCTTCCTCACACCTTTTCACTCAGATCCACTATCACCCACGCTGAAATGTTCTACTTAACTTTCCTCTAGTCATTAAGACTGGGGTGCAAACAGAATGGCATCCAACCCTTTTGCTCAGAGTTCACCCTTCAGAATTTAGGAAATTTGAACTTCCCATTACACTGCAACATAGCAACCTTTATTTCAATCCTTCTCTGCAGCTGAAAAGTCTCCTAGTCCTCAGGTTTATGATCCAAAGGATGCAACACAAAAGGAAAATGGGATGCGATGGGATGGGAAGGGAAGGGAAGAGAAAGGAAAGGAAAGGAAAGGAAAGAGGAAGGAATCATACTCAGGAAACAGTTCAGAGAGAAGAAAAACCAAAAGCAGCTGGTCTCTTAGCAGAGCAAATGGAATGTCCAAGCTTCTTTTCTCTCCCCCTGCCCTGCACCTGATGAAATAGGGGAAACTCTTTGTTCCAGGTGTGAGAAACCATAGGCCTTGGGGGGGTTCTATGTCCTAAAATGGAGTGCACACAGATATTCCAGGTGGTAGTCAACTAGGTTTTACTCAACCTGCTGCAATTAATGGGCCTAACTTTGTCATGTTCATTCATTTCAATTGATCAACTCCACGTAAAACGTAGTTGAATACCACCCTTCATGTTCGAGAATAGGACTAGCTTTGTTCTACACCTGAACGAAACATTGCCACCAATATTTTGCAGAATCGCAACACTGTATACCATAGATATAGATATATAGTGATCAAATTTCTTAGTTACTTCTGCAGGGATATTTATAGATGTATATATTTAGCCAATGACCTTTGGACTGAAATGCAGAATTGGAAGTGTCACTCTAACGTATTCATTTGGGAGCTCAATTCAGACAGTGGAAAGGAATACTCCAGATGCAGCAGCACAGAGAGGGTTAAGCATGGGCATTTCTTCCAGCGCAATAAAGCAACTTTGACTCAGAGGGCGTTATAAACAGCAGGGCTTCTACCTTCAAAGATAATTTTGTGCTTTGTCGCAAAAAGTATGTTAATTGAGATAGTGTTAAAAACCAATTTCCTCGTCTCATCTTCATTCAATAATATCTTCTAGTCAGGCAAAAACCCTCAAGGAGGCATAACCAGCAAGGAGTGCAGTTCAAGAGGGTGTACGGACTGGGGAGAGTCCTGAGGGCCAGATACAATGAGTCATTTGGCCCCGGAGACTTAGGTTCCCCACTCCTGAAGCAGAGGATTACACACATGAACTGATACTGAGAAAGCTAAGTAGAGATCTTATTCCTACCTATGTATACATAATTCAGTAGTGCTGAAATTCAAGGGAGTTGTATTACCAAACATTTCGGACTGAGTTGCGAGGTTTGCATGAAGACTCTATTTTAGCTGTAGATGGATATCGTTTTAATTGCAATAGCAACCAACTAGTATCCAAGCCTGTTCATGAAATATATGCATTTCAGAAATGGGCAACCTGATTTACAACTGGATCTTGTGCCCACGGGCAAACCATTAACAGGCGAGGTTTGGAAGCAAACCACACACGTAACTCACAAAGTGGGGGTTGCCGACAGCAGCTTCAACAACAAGCACCCTTGCCTGCACTCGGGGGTTCCTGATGGGGAGTGCCACCTTGCAGCCAATCACAGCAGGGTTCACTCTCAGCAAGCCCTACTTGCAAAGAAGCAATTACAACCAAGAGTTCACTTTAAACTTCTGGTGATCTTCCTTTGTAGTCATGTTCTTCCCTGGCCCACACCTGGGTGAGGGATAGCTCAGTTGGTAGAGCATGAGACCCTTAATCGCAAGGTGGTGTGTTTGAGCCCCAAAAGATTCTTGTACTGCAGGGGGTTGGACTAGATGACCCTCGTGGTCCCTTCCAACTCTACAATTCTATTATTTTAAGTCAATCCACACTGACAAATAAGCACTAGGAAAGGAAGACAGAAGAAGATCAAGCCCCTGGGGTAACATTCCTGCACACTACTTTTACAGGTATTCATACTGCATGCATTTAAACATGTACTTCCACCCACCCCCGAAATATCTTACCCGGTGTTCATTTATCAAAAGATCCCGAGCAGCATTGAAGATCAAAGTGTGCAAATGCTTGGAATAGAAGACAAGTGTGTAGTCATAATCAAAGCCATAGATTTCTATGTCCGATAGACTCATTTCATTGTTTGAAAAGATAGCATCTGGATTCAGCAAGTTACTCATAATGGAAGGAACCAGGTCTGTGGTAAGAGAGAGACAAACACAGAGAGATTTTCTAGATTTTTCAGAAATAAGACGTCACAGCAAAATGACAACAAAAATGTAATCCGAAAAGGGAGGGATCTTGCAAGATACACACATTACTGCAATAGTCTTCATTAACAATGCACTTAATAAAATAAAATAAAAATTATTATTATTATTATTTATTTATATCCCGCCCATCTGGCTGGTTTCCCCAACCACTCTGGGCATCTCCTATCTGAATATTATAAACATGATACAGCACTAAACATTAAAAAGTCCCTAAATAGGGCTGCCTTCAGATGTCTTATAAAAGTCTGGTAGTTGTTTTTCTATTTGACATCTGGTGGGAGGGCATTCCACAGGCCAGGCACCACTACCAAGAAGGCCCTCTGCCTGGTTCCCTGTAACCTCACTTCTCGCAGTGAGGGAACTGCCAGAACGCCCTCGGCACTGGACCTCAGTGTTTGGGCGGAATGGTGGGGGTGGAGACGCACCTTCAGATATACAGGGCCAACACTTTGAATTGTGCTTGGAAACGCACTGGGAGCCAATGAGACCGGTGTTATATGGTCTCAGCAGCCACTCCCAGTCACCAGTTTAGCTGCTGCATTCTGGATTAATTGCAGTTTCCCAGTCACCTTCAAAGGTAGTCCCACCTAGAGCGCATTGCAGTAGTCCAAGTGGGAGATAACTAGAGCATGTACCACTCTGGTGAGACAGTCCACGGGCAGGTAGGGTCTCAGCCTGCGTACCAGATAGAGCTGGTAGGCAGCTGCCCTGGACAGCTAAGAGTCCAAAATGACTCCCAGGCTGCACACCTGGTCCTTCAGGGGCACAGTTACCCCATTCAGGACCAGGGCGTCCTCCACACCAGCCCACCCCCTGTCCCCCAAGAACAGTACTTCTGTCTTGTCAGGATTCAACCTCAATCTGTTAGTCGCCATCCATCCTCTAATTGCCTCCAGACACTCACACAGGACCTTCACTGCCCTCACTGGTTCTAATTTAAAAGAGAGGTAGAGCTGGGTATCATCTGCATATTGATGAACACCCAGCTCAAAAGGATAAGGCAATGGACTTGCAGTCCATAAACCATGTATTTCAAAAGGGGCATCATCCAGGGACTGCTACAGAACCAGTCATATGTGAATTAGAGGCACACTACACCGCACACAGCCGCGGATCAGGGCTCCCACAGACCCTAAAAGAATGCAGTAAGATGGCAATTCTTACAGATAACCAAAGCTGTCTTAGAGGAACTTCACAAAGTATTCCCTTTATGCTAACCCATTGGATATTTTCACTTACCTGTATGTTTCCTTTCCTACCTCTCATCCTCATTTTTGTTCAATTGCTTTTTAAAAAGAAAAATCCCCTCGTACTAACTCTGAGGATAACAAAGGCAGCACTTCATCACTCACTTACCTGAGAGTAAATCCATTGAACTCATCTATATTTATCTATTTCTTAGCCCTCTGCCCTTCACAAAGAAATCCCAGGATGGGTTTACATCACAATAAAGCTGTAAATACAATACAGATAGTGAACAGAGCAGCAGTTAATGAATTTAGGCTTGCGGTCCATTCTACTTTCAGAATAATGTAAACTGGTATTTATTAGTAAGATACAAAGTTTATATATGCTTGCTTGTTATATAAACACCAAAAATTGTTTAGAAAAGAATCTATGGTAGCTTTGAATCAATTAACGCAACAGAAAATATTCTGATCCAATCTCAGACACAAGCCAGAGAGGTTCAATGAAACTGAATTTCAGTTAAAAGGACCCTCCTACTATCACCTAGAACTGGGATAGGGAACAGTGTCACCCTTAAGATGTTGTTGGAATAAAACTCACATAGCTAATGGACTGACATGATGGGAGTTGATATATTTTTTATTAAAAATAAATGCATCCAGAGGGCTACTCATCCCCCATCCCTGAGTTAGAATCATCGCAATGTGGGACTTTTAAAAAGGAAAGCAAAAAATGTTGCAGTCATTTCCCCTTTGCTCTCTTCCACTGCATTTCCCACTCTGCCCTCCCAGGTTTTCTTCCATTCTCCCTCTAATCACTCAGCATCCTGTGGCTTCTGAGTCCACCAAGTCCTCCCTGATCTGTTTTTGGGGTGCCCGCCTCTCTGAGTCCCCCCCCAAAAAACCCGTATTTTGTACTTCTGCAAACGTTTGCCATTGATCCTCACTCAAGAGGCAGAATTTGCTATTTGTGCATAGGGTAGTTAATATTTGCAGAATGCCTTCCAAATGCTTTGGCATGCAATCCTTACAACAATGCAAAATCAGAATTGTTATCTCCTCCATTGCAAAAAAAAAGGGGGGGGAATGAGGTTGAGAAAGAAAGGCTTGCCTAAGACAACCTTGCATGTCCATGGAAAATGTTGAGTTTTAATAGGATGCTTTCTGGTTTATTGCTCAGTCTTAACCGCTATGTCAGCCCTTAAATCCTTTTCTTCAAACTGTTTGAGAGAGACTAGCAACGATCTAGGTCAAACAAAATAATTGCTTGGAAATCCTTACCTAATTAGGCAGATGGGAGAATATATTTTAAAGTAGCACCCCAAACCTGGAACTGCATGACGCAATCGGCAATAAAAAAAAATGCATACCAGAAAAGCAGCGTTTTGAAACAACCATAACTTCGCCCAGGAACATTATGCATCTACCTCACTTAGACAAAGCAAGAACAATTTGTGTACTTCTGGCTGCAAATAAAGCACAGAGCCACGACAGAAGGCTCCACTAATCTTAAAAGCTGTAACCAAACTGCAGCCAGCCTGAAAATCCTGCTTAGACAATCTGCGTGAAAAAGTTTTCACCCATCCTAATACATATGGGACTGTATGTTGAACAGGCACATTACTGCGTGTATTCACAGCGATTACACACGTTCAGGAAAGTTACGTTTCTTGGTCTTGTGGTGCACTAAGACTCATGGCACAAGAACCTCTGGACCTTTCTAGCATGGGGAGTTACTGAACAGATGGAGAGCCAATACTGGAATAATCAAACAGATGTTTTATTACAGAGACCGAAAGAATAGGTGACAACAAGGCAGCATTCAGACCAGTCCAGCAACTATTTGGTTAAATGTATGGAAGATTAGTTATAAAGTAAATGAATGTATGTATTTCCAAAAGACAGGCATGGGAGAAGCTCAATTGGGTTAGGAGGAGATTCTTGGTGGTAAACAACACTTTGTTAGGGGACAGCATGGGTAACTTGCTTGAAAGTTGAGAGAGAGGGGGGAGAGAGAGAGATCTTTAATGAAAGCAATTGTTAAAAAAAGAATTAGAAAAAGAAGAGAACCCAAAATGCAGAATGATACCTACCCAATGCAGGAAAGAAAAATGGTTTCTTCTTCAGAAAAAAAGAGCCAAGAAATATGTGGGTCAGAAGGCTATTCTCTGGGACCAGTCCATTGGACTTGCTTTTTCAAGTCTGTGGTACAGACGTACCTTGGTTCTCGAACAACCTTTGTACAGTACTTGTATGATTTGGCTCCCAAACGCCACAAACCCTGAAGTAAGTGTTCCAGTTTGCTAACGTTTTTCGGAAGCTGAATGTTCACGCAGCTTCCGCTTGAGTGCAGGAAGCTCCTGCAGCCAATTGGAAGCTATGCCTTAGTTTTCGAACAGTTTTGGGAGTTGAATGGACTGCCGGAATGGATTAAGTTCGAGAACCAAGGTACCACTGTAGTGGGAACTGAGGAGCAAGGGAAGCCCTTTCAGGTCCTTTTAACCTTGTGCTTTGTGTGGATTTCTTGGATAGAGGCTTGGAATGACAACATAAAGCAACACATTCCCCAGAGCCCTGACTCAACTAGAGTACAAAATAAAGTTAGCAGTGGTGAACAAGACAGGAGAAGCATAGAAGGATGTGTGAAGCTAACTGAATCTGGGCCAACTTCAAACAAAATGGGCCAAATTGGAACAGTGATTTGTGGGCGCCTTTAAAAAACAGTAACAGATTAAGGCAGGGGTAGGCAACCTAAGGCCCATGAGCCACAAGCAGCCCACGGGGGTTGTTTAACCGGCCCAGGAGCTGCCCCCGAACAGAGCCGCCCGCTCCGTGAGTCCCCACGTGCTGTGCTAAACCGGCACATGCAGATACCGAAAATTGTGTCTGCACAGACGCAGGTGCCAGAAATCTTGTCTGCGCAGATGCAGATGCTAGAAATTCCAGGTGATGGTCCCCCCCCCCAGGCTTGATTATTGTAACTCGCTCTACGCGGGGCTGCCCCTGAAGCTGCCCCAGAAACTCCAGCGGGTGCAGAATGCCGCAGTGAGGCTCCTCACGGGGTCCTTGCCGTGGGAACACATTCATCCAGCACTTTACCAGCTGCACTGGCTCCCGGTGGAGTACAGGATCAGGTTTAAGGTGGTGGTTTTGACCTTTAAAGCCCTATGCGGCTTAGGACCCTCGTACCATGGGACCGCCTCTCCTGGTATGGCCCACGGAGGACCTTAAGGTCCATAAATAACAACATTCTGGAGATTCCAAGCCATAAGGTGGTTAGATTGGTCTTGACTAGGGCCAGGGCCTTTTCAGTACTGGCCCCGACTTGGTGGAACGCTCTTTCACAGGAGACCAGGGCCCTGCAGGATTTGTCATCTTTCCGCAGGGCCTGCAAGACAGAGCTGTTCCGCCTGGCCTTTGGGTTGGATTCAGTCTGACCCCTGTGTTTTCCTCCCTCGTGGTTTGGATTTATGGACTACTTAAAATGAGGCTACATTTTAAATTTTAATATTGTATTTTAGTCTGCATTTTAATTAATTGTTTTCTTTTCTTTTATGTCTTATTGTAATTTTATTGGTATTAGCCTCCCTGAGCCCGGTTTTGACTGGGGAGGGCGGGGTATAAATAAAAATTTATTATTATTATTAATGCATGTGTGCAATCTGACCCACAAAGGGATCGCAGCTGGAGTGAACTGGCCCAGGCGAGGTAAACCTTGCCCACCCCTGGATTAAGCTATATTGGGGGGGATTCTGCTTCCCATTGTAATTGAGAGACTGGTCCCAAGTTGCAGGAAGTTTTCTTAAAATAAAAAATCTCAGAGCACGATGTTGTTCATTGCATTAAATTGAAAGAGCAGCTGTATTCGTCTTATCACAACTCTGTGCTGATGAATAATTTAACTTGTGGGAGGGGGACCTTTCTCCCTTCGTCATCTGTATAACAAAAATAGGCAAAGAGACATAAGGGGGCTAATACACAACTGTCCTTTCGGGCCAGGCATCTGCAAGTGTTACATGAAATGCCTTGGTGACAGCAGAATAATTTTCCACAAATCATGTCACTGAAAAGATAAAACAGTAGTTGCCAGTCACAAGCTATACAGTACTATAAAATCAATTGCAGTAGAATAACCTTCAGACTCTCGGTTGCTTTAATGTTTCAGTTGTTATGCAATAAAAAAGTTACTGAATGCACCTTTCGTTCTCTTACTCAAGTACCCCAAGGCTATTTTACTAGGAAGAAGGAAAGAAACTCCAGTGACATACGGTATTCTCAAGGTTACAGAGTAGAAATTTGTCAAACTCTTAAGGATGCATTTATAGCTACAGCACACACACAAAGCATTTGGGGGAGGGAATGCAACAGGAGAAAGCAACTGTTTAAATTTTCTGTGAAGGTGATCCACACCCAAAACAATAAAATAATTTTATTTCCTGAGTGAACAGCACTGTTTTAAGATAATATCCTTCAAATGCTGTTTTAATTAAAACTGTGTTCTACTTAAACCAAAGAGTGATTAAATTACCTGAACGCAAATTAAAGGGCTGATGCCTAGGAAATTGGTTTCCAGGAGCCCTGCTCTATTTTAGGAGTTTATTAGGGGGTTTTTTAACATGCAAATGGATAACAGCATCAAAGGAAATGATAATAAAAGCAAAATGCTGATGTTTGTCTGAAGATGAAATAATCCATATCAAAAGTTATTCAAATTAAGAACCACTACTTGAGATAAGCTTGCTTGAAGCTATTGGCCTCATCTGCACTATACAATTAAAGCAGTATTGTACCACTTTAAACATTCCCCCAAAGAATCCTGGGAACTTCAGTTGGTTTAGGGTACTGAAAATTGTTAGAGATGTCTATTCTGCTCCCAGAACTATAATACCCAGAGCACTTTAAGAATCATTCACCCCAGGGTACTCTGGAAAGTATATCTCTGTGAGGGGAGTAAAATTTTCAGACATCTTCAAAATAAGACAATGAAAATGAATGTTGCACTCTGGTTAGAACTCACTGGGAGTGGGAAATCGAAACATTTTGCTGATCACAGCATCTTGTAAAAGTGAATGCCACAGATTTTTTTCCCCTACAGCATCAAATTACAGTGGTACCTCGGGTTATGAACTTAATTCATTACGAAGTTCCTTTCTTAACCCGAAGCGTTCTTAACCCAAGGCACACATTCCCTACATAGGCCTCCCACGACCCCAGAGGCGGTCCCGTAAGTACGAGGGTCCTAGGCTGCATAGAGCTTTAAAAGTCAAAACCAGCACCTTAAACCTGACCCGGTGCAGTACTGTCTACACAGACTAGCAGCAATTCTTCAGGGTTTCTGACTGGGAACATTCCCAGCCCTACGTAGAGGTGCCAGTATTTGAACCTAGGACCTTGTGCGACCAAGCAGCTGCTTCGCCACAGAGCTACCACCCTTTCTGGAGCACATAGTAGACTAGCTGGTTCAGAGCAACCAAGAAGAACGAACAAGAACTACAGGCACATGCTTATTGGTTTCTATTTCATAGAAAATAGTAAACCCTGAAACAGCCAAGATTGCTAGAAACAACATCTTAACAAACATTGCTTAACAAACTAGTTAACAAACTAGGTAAAATTGCAACGAGTAATTCATGGAAGTTCGCTGCCACCACTATATGCACGGCTACATGCAGTATCAGCTTACCATATTTTACTTTCTATAATAAGGGTTGATCTGTCTTGCTGGCATGTTTCAAGCAACCCACACTTCATATGTCTGTGAAAACCAGCTTGATCCAAAACTGAGAAACCACTGCTCCTCCTATAAATTGTTAGCCTTGGTTTTGAGCTCAGAAGCAACGTACAGTATTTGACACATTTCAATTTCGTTATTACTCTGGCCATGGCGCCCCGCTGAAGTGATGCTTTCACTTTTCACCTTGTATATTTGCCACTAGATAAATTCATGCATAACGTTTTCCGAATAGATTTATTACAGATCTGCTGGGAAGTACTATGTGTACCATTGAACAATTTGCAGCATGGAGGAAAACCGATTCAACTGCAGGACTATCCTTTCCATTTCATTAGTTTTAATGACTGGCGCTAAATAAGTTGCAACCAACTCTTCTATTTCACACCTTCAAACCACCAACCGGTTCTGATTACATAAAAAGAAATATTAAGTCAAAATTAGGAAGAACTCTCTGGTGTTAGGAGCTGTTCCAACAGTGAAACAGAGTATCTTGGAAGGTGGTGAATTCTCCCTAGAGGCTTTTAAGCAGAAGCTGGATAACCACCTATCAAGGATGCTGTAGATTAGAAGCAGATTTCCTGTACCAGAAGGCAACTACAACAGAGGACTTTTCAGGTGCCTTCAAATTCTGATGCTATGAAAGCACAAAATTAAGTATCTTTTTGAATAGCTACTAAACTATACTTTAAACATTTTAGGGGTATAAAGATGGGTATTTTAAAAGAAGCCTAAAAGCAGTTTAGGAAAATCAAGGATGCCTGGGGAGGGGAAACAGTGAGAATGGAGACAGAGATTTGGTTCAGACATAAACAATCTCAGTTTACCAGTCTGAGAATAAGCACTATGTGTACATTCCTCCTCCCTTCTCTTATGCACTTTAATGCAATTAAACTGCAGTTTTCCATTACACCCAGGAAGCTGTGACTATAATCCTGGCTTGCCAACTACAAACAAAGTATTGCATTAAGTCCCAAAGGGAAGGGGGAGGAGACAATGTGTATGCACATGACTTATCAGCCAAATAAACCATTGCCCATGGTTTATTGGATTAGGATTTTTATATATGAACCAGCAAGACTGAAAAATAACCAGGGTTGTGTTTTTTTCAGCCAGAACTCACTGGAACTCAGTTCCAGCACCTCTCAGGTGGGTGCCATTGCCAAATGAATAAGATAACAAGGGAGGCATGCATGGTAAGTTCCGGCACCTGTTTCTGGAAAAACAAAAAACTTTCAATCCTCCATGTTCTGCCCCTGGAAATCCATGCATGAAAATCATGTGACTGCTGCATCACTTAGCTTTTTATATAATTTCTACATAACCATAAGCAGAGCCCTGCTGGATCAGACCTAAGGGATATATAGCCCAGTGCCCTGTTTTGCACCGTGGCCAACCAGTTGCACATGGAAAGCCCAGAAGCAGCACATGAGCACAGCAGCACTCTGTCCACAGGGACCAATATAAAGACGTACAGTGCCTCTGATACTGGAGACAGCGTATTGTCATCATGACCAGTAGCAACTGACAATCTTATTTTCCATGCATTTGCTTAGTGACCTTTTAAGTTGGTTGGTGCAACCAACTATTTGCAGCAAATTCCAAAGTTTAACCGGGTATGTGTTGTTGTTCCTTCTGCCTGCCCTGACTCTCCCCTCATTCAATTTCATTGGATGATCCCAGGTTCTTGCATTATAAGGTGGGGCAGAGGCAGCCAGTCTTGTGCCACTTTCTCCACACCATGAATTTTATAAACCTCTCTCATGTCTCCCTTACTCACTACAATGCTTCTCAAAAGGAATCAATTCACACATTCAAAAGAAAAATCAAGTGTCAAGCACAAGTGTTGCACACTGATGTGTGAAATGGTCAATGGGAGACTATATCTACAGTAAACATTTGTTGGTTACTCAACAGGACGGGAATAAGCACAGATGCAAATTATCAAAGAGATGGAAATTCATCATTTCCCAATACAATTTAGACTTATTTACATCTCTCGTAATGAAGTTTTTCAAAGCCTGTTAGTTTCTTAAATTGAGCTTCCCCTCCATATTTCCAAATGAGAGCTCACCGATTACCACACTATTCCATTAATTTCATTTAACATTAAAAAGCCTCCAAGGAATCTGCCATTTGGATCACACGGTTCAGAGGACCAGCCCAAACAGAATAGTCCCCCCCCCCGTTTTATTCAGTGTCTAGGGCCTACGTCATTCAATGCAAGACATCTGGTTGGACACTGTGAGGACAGCATGCTGGCCTAGAATCCTGCAGGCTGTTATGTTCTGATGATGTTGCACAACAACTCCCATTGTATCTAACCACTGCTTATGCTGGCTGGGACTCATCCCTGCTCTAGAAGCATGTATGTAGAGGACTTTTTGTAACATTTGCAACCCACCATTCATTAGAAATTGAAGGGCTGTTTACAAAAGTACAATCAAACCAGAAAATATACAATGTCACAGTAGATAACACAAATACTAAAAGCTAGGTAGCAACAATAGCCAATGTTTGAGTAAATAAATAGGCCTTCACCAAGTGCCTAAAACCAGTCAAGGTCTAGGGCTCTCTCTAACATCCAGAGAAAGCAGATTTAATAGAATGGATGGGCTACCACAGAAGACTTTCCTGCAGTTGATCCAACCACTCAGAGCCCCTTAAGACCATGGTACTTGGCAAATACTGACCTCAACAGTCCACACAGCAGAGGCTGACAATTTGTGCTGTGGGTTAAACCACAGAGCCTAGGGCTTGCTGATCAGAAGGTTGGCTGTTTGAATCCCTGCAACGGGGTGAGCTCCCGTTGCTCGGTCCCAGCTCCTGCCAACCTAGCAGTTCGAAAGCACATCAAAGTGCAAGTAGATAAATGGGTACCGCTCCAAGCGGGAAGGTAAACGGTGTTTCCGTGCACTGCTCTGGTTCGCCAGAAACGGCTTTGTCATGCTGGCCACATGACCTGGAAGCTGTACGCCGGCTCCCTCGGCCAATAATGCGAGATGAGCGCCGCAACCCCAGAGTCGGTCACAACTGGACCTAATGGCCAGGGGTCCCTTTACCTTTACCAAACTAGTTGTGTAGAAATAGTGCCCTACAGATAAGCACACATAACTTGTTATCTGACATTTTGCTAGCACCTCAACTCAGACCTGGAAGGGGAAAATAGTTACTGCATATTCAAAAAGGAAATTGGTTGCCCATTTAATCTAAAGTAATACATTACTCATTACTTCTCACAATTATTTCCCACCTTTTTCCATCATGGAACCCAAGGCAGTATACAGTGTATGTCTAAACCCAGGCCTGCTTAGTTTCAGCAAAGTGGTGGTCTCATGTACCTAGTTTAGATGACACATAAAGGTAAAGGGTAAAGGGACCCCTGACCATTAGGTCCAGTCGTGACCGACTCTGGGGTTGCACGCTCATCTCACATTATTGGCCGAGGGAGCCGGCGTATAGCTTCCAGGTCATGTGGCCAGCATGACAAAGCCGCTTCTGGCAAACCAGAGCAGCACATGGAAACTCCGTTTACCTTCCCGCTGTAGCGGTTCCTATTTATCTACTTGCATAATGAGCACCATTTGACAGATGAAACTGCAACAAACCCAGGTTTGCCCTCAAGTGGACTTTCAACAGAAGTAAAAACAAATCCCACTACCCTGACAAGCTGGTTGATATTATTTGCTTAATTCAGTCCTTGTTTTCTTGAGGTGCTTGGCTGGAAGCCACCCCAATTTCCCAGTCTCGACTGCATTTATTACACTAAAACAAAATAATCTTCATGTCTTGCAACTTTCTCTGAAATAAAAAGAAGAAATAAAAAAGGACACCCCATGTGTCATTTCTTTCCTGTTGATTATATGACTCCAAGCACTACTCACTCATGATCCCTCAAATTTGAGTCTGGAGTGGACCCTTCAACAGAGCCCCTATTTTATTTGGCTGGAAGTGACTGCAGCCATGCCTAATGCTTAACAGAAACCATTATGCTGCCCCCCCCCGCAACAAAACACCTTATGATATCTTCTGACAGGACTGGGGAAGCTTTAATCATCTAGATCAGTGTTCCTCAACCTTGGGCCTCCAGCTGTTTTGGGACTACAACTCCCATCATCCTGAGCTAGCAGGACCAGTGGCTGGGGATGATGGGAGTTGTAGTCCCAAAACAGCTGGAGGCCCAAGGTTGAGGAACACTGATCTAGATGTTGCTGAACTGCTACTTCCATCTGCCGTAGTAACCATGGCCAATAACTGGGGATGAGGGCATAGCTGCCAAGTTATCCCTTTTTTACAGGGATTTTCCCTTATGCTGAATAGGCTTCCTCGCGAGAAAAGGGAAAACTTAGCTATGGATGAGGGAGATGTAGTTCAGCAACATCTGGAGGGCCAAAGCTTCCCCACACCTGTGTTAGGAGTACCAAAACAAGAAACAATTTGCATATACCAATATTATTATTTTTAACGAAACTATAAAGCAGCCACTAGAGCCCTGACTTTTACCAGAACAGCAGCACACCACTCTCATAAACACAGTTTTCATTGTCTATCACACAAAAAGCTATGGTATTAGCTCTACAAACGTCAAGGAGGCGATGTCATCACAGATCTCCCACATCACATCTGTTTTGGCCTTCAATCAGAGAACCTATTCAGACAATCATGCGGTGGTTTGCCAAAATCTAGTTCCTGTACTGAGTGCCAACTAATCTCTCCCTGCTCCCTTGAAAAAACAATATGGAAATTTGTATACACCAATGGTATACAAATTGGTGTATACACCAATGGTGTATACAAATTTCCATATTGTCTTTTCAAGGGAGCAGGGAGAGATTAGTTGACACTCAGTACAGGAACTAGATTTTGGCAAACCACCGCATTCATCAGTGTCCAAGCACACAGAGATAGAGATGCACCACAGACTAGGAGCCAACATATGCCCCACACTGGAAGCCAAAATCTGGGCTGGCAAGCCGAAGCCACCCCTCTTCCACTTCTGCACCCTACTGCCCCACCAGGAAGCTCCCACCTGCCTGGCTACTATCCTATTTAGTTCTCGGAGCGGCCCTCCATGCAGATCCGTTAGGATGAGAAACTGCGTCTCAGCCAAGGTCACCTGGGAGAACTCCGGCGATTCGAACCCAGAGCTTGCCAACCCAAAACGCTTTCCACCCGTCCCCACGCGCTGGCTCTGGGTTCAAACCTCCGCGTGGCTGCGAAGCTCACGTTGGTGACCTTGGCCAAGGAGGGCTCGTACCCCACGCTTAAAGTAGGAGAGTCCCCCTCCCCTCCCCTCTCCACCCACCTCGTGCGCTTTAAAGACACCTGGAGTCCGCTTGAGAAACGGGAGGGGGGGCAAAAAAAACCCAAAATGAGAATGAAAAGGGCGGGAGATGAGAGAGAGAGAGAGGAATGTCAGCAACCGCTTTCTGCAAGCCTAGAGGACCCGCGCGGCGAGGCTGTGGGGCGCCTTCTCCCTCCAGCCCCAAAACTGCTGAGACACACGCACAACCCAACCCCCCTCCCCAATGCACCCCTCATTTAAAAAAAACTCTCACCTTTCGTCACTTTCTTGGCTTCGTTATAGCGCTTCCACAGGTAGTTCTTCATGTCCGGGGACGGGGCGGAGGGCTGCTGCTGCTGCCGAGGGGCCAGCGTGCAATAGGGATTTGCCTTTAAGCCGCCGCCGCCGAAGGAGCAGCAGAGCCCGGCTAAGGAGGCAGGAGAGGCGGCGGCAGCACCAGCAGCACTTGCCCGCTTCGCGCCGCCCTTCCCCACTGACCCCAGCAAGACCCTCGCGGTAGAAGCGGCCGTGGCTGCCATGGCCGGCGCAGAAGCAGAAGCAGAAGTAGCAGCTTCTAGCGGACTCCCCAGAACCCGTTCAGGAAAAGAAACACGCGCCAGCCACAGCCTCGCCTGCCTCCGCTGGCTCTGCGCTCCACTGGCGGCCGCCGACAGCTGAAGTCACTTCCTCAAGCCCCGCCTCAAGCTCCCTCTCCGGGAGGCTCCGGAGGCAGGCGGCGAAGGGGCGGGCAAGGTGCCCGCGGCACGTGGCTTGGCGGGAAGACCCGCCCGCCTCCTTCTCCCTTTGGGGCAGAGTGAGGGTGGGTGGCAGGCAGAGCTCAAGGAAAATGTCAGAGCCGAACCCATTGGCTCCTTTCTCTCTCTCTGCCAAACCCATTGCAGGCCCCTGCTTGCCGGTACCGCCTTCGTGCCACTATTGCGAACTTGCCTTGGTCGGGCTAGGGTGGGGCCAAGGCATTTTGGCAATGGCACCTCCCTCCCCGCCAGGGAAGAAGGGGTGAAGGAAGAGCTGCCTCGGGAACAAGGGAGGGAGGGAGGGTAAATATCTGCACTGGGATCTGTGGATCCCCTGTGGATCTTGCCTCACCTTACCTCATGGTTAAGGCAGGCGACTGAGGAAAGAGGGCACGCTGCAGCAACCCTGCTGCTCCTTTTATTGAGTCAGTTCCATCTGGCCTAGCTCAGCAGCAGCTGGCCGGGGACAAGAGGCTTTTCCCAGAGTCACTGTGCATGTTGGGGATTGGACCCAATACCTTTCTGCATACAAAACATGTGTTCTGCCAATTTGCATGAGGCAAGGTGAGGGTGGCAGGATCCACAGGGGCAGCAGAGCCAGCCTCCAAAGAATGCAGTCGCCCTCTGATGCCACCACTTTGTAGATTCCCCCCCCCCCCCGCCACCGCCTGTTCCTGTTGACGATTTCCACTCCCCACTTCTTCCCTGGTGGTGGTGGGGAGGGAGGGGACACAGTTTTTTTGTTTCAAAATGACTTGCCATTGAGTTGTGGTCCTTTTGCTGTTAGAGACTTCTTTCATTCATTCATTTCTTCTCCAACCCTTGGAGTCTTTTCCATCCTCTTGTGCATGGACTGTTCCCTTTTTTGCAGCGTAGGGAATTCCCATCACTATAGGACAAAACCATCTAGCAATTTTCAAATCAAATCAAACTTTATTTGCACAGCCGACGGGCCATCAAACACCAACAAAAATACATTACAAATTTGGTTACCAATAAAACCTATTAAACCTACTGTATTAAAACCCAAGGTAAAAGCTGGGTTGTCATTCGGTCGATATCTAGCAATTTTGTATAAAGTTTTTTTAGCTTTTTGGTACAGGTGTTGACCATCAACGCGAATGGGCGGCTTGGCAAAGGTCTCGCCCAGAGGGCTGCTCCATATATGGCAAAAGAAAACAGTTCCAGAAACCCTTGTGTTATTTACTTACTTACTTACTTCCATTTAGGAATTGCTTCCTATAAAACATCTCAAAGCAATTTCATAATGTGTGGGACAATCCATGCATGTCATAGAATAGTCCTCACCAGGAAAAAAAAAAGGTTGCCCAACTTTGCTTTACAGTGTGACCCACATAATACTTTAACTCACCTCCTTTTAAGGCTACCGGTAGCTAGTCCTATGGCAGAGATGGGGAACCTCCAGGTGCTATGGAACTCCCACCTCCCATCAGCCCCAGCCAGCATGGCCAAAGGTCAGGGATGGTGGAAGCTGTGGACCAACAATATCTGGTGGACATCAGATATTTATTCCATCCCTGCCTTATGAAATTAGACTGGCAGGGAGAGAGTTATCTGATGCAGGCTCACTAAAAGGTGATGTCCCACTGTGTTCAGGGGGTCTTCCAGGTAAATATGTGCAAGATTTCTGCCTTCAACTGAGCTGTTGGAGTCTTCATTCTTTGCCTAGAATCATTTATAAAAGTTCAGTGGAAAAGAGCGTGGGAAGTAGAGGGCCATAATGTGAGACAATCCCTCACTTTCGTTGCTGAAAGACCTCCTATGGAGCCATGTACTAGCTGAAGTCTATTTTAGTCACAAAAAGTGCCGTGCCAACAAATTTGCAGGTCTCCAAGCTTCTAAGAATACCTTACACACATTAAATGATTAAACTCCACTGCAAGGCAAATAATGTACTTGGATCAATTTTACAAATACTCATTAATTACCCAGTAGGACTTTTATGCTCTATGTGCTTCTGGAAGTACAAAACCATTACCTTGTGTATAATGTGATCATAATATGATAATTTTTTGCTGGGCAACTATGCATTTGTCCTGCTGCTGGCTATTTCTATACTATTATAGTTTTATTGTTCGTTATTATAGAATCAAAACATTGCAGAGTTGGAAGAGACCACAAGGGTCATCTAGTCCAACTTCCTGTCCTGCAATGCAGGAATCCTGCTCATAGCCATCCCTGGCTGGGCTCAAACCACCAACCTTCTGGTTAAAAGCAAGATGCACTGATCTATTGCACTGTGATTCTTTCTGTATTTTAATATAAACTAGACACCCCCAGGGAACTTCACACCCGGAGGCGCACTCAATTATCTCTTAAGACAGACAGATGCCAACAAAAGAACTGTAATCTTTAAGGGTCTGATGCCCAAACTACATATTACATTATAGTTCTGTGCAGTTTTTCTTTAAGGATGCAATCAGGAGTGGGTGAAAGTTTTCAAAACTTCAGAAGAGAAGCAAATTTGTCTCTTTCTCCTTTTTCTTAAAGCTGTCTCAAGTTCTCTTTTAACGTCATTAGCAACAAGCATGTAAATTGTCCATTGTCTTTCCACTGCACAAAGTAAATGGCTCTGGGACATTGCGTGAGCTCTAAATAGATGTACACATTCCGAACAACCTGATCATGGTTATTCAATGTAGCTTCAGACAGCAAAGTGGAAGATACACAAAAGCCTATGTAAACCTACCTGCTCAGATCCGTTCCTCAGAGAAAGGAGGATACAGATTAAGAAAGATAAGGCCTAAGCGCTCCTTCTACCCTCACAGAGTACATTAGTCACCATTTGTGCCAGAGCATCAAAAAATGCAGGAACAGTACAAGTGCTATTTGTACTGTACATTTGTTGTGCTAAAACGACAGAGCAGTTTTACCCTCTTTAACTAAGCAAACCTAAATTCCCAGTATGTTCTTGAATGCCTCCTACAAAATGCTGACTGTCTGGAGGAATCTTGGAGGTACTGTACAGCAGAGTTCTGGATACAATATGTCAAGAGGGGTGCAGTTTCCCACAACAGAAGGACAGAAAGGAGAAGGGATTGCACAGAAGGGATGTGAGAACCCGTGTGGTGCAATACTTAAAGAGTATTGGACTATGACTTGGGAGTAGAGGCATAGCTGGGGTGTGTGTGCGCTGCTGCTTGGGAGACCAGGATCCAAATCTTCACTCGGTCACGGAGTTCATTTGGTAACTTTGTGCCAGTTATTGTCTCTACCTCATCTATCTCACAGGATTGAGCTGCTTGAGAAAAGTTGGGATATAAATTGTAATAAGTAAATAAATGTAAAGTAGAAAGGAAAGGAAGGATAGTGGTCAGCCTAGATACTCCAGAAAGTGTAGGTTGCACAATAGGCTCGTTTTGTGTTCTGTTCCCCAACTCCTGAATTAAATGGGGCAAATACATTTAGCAAGCTCCTGTCTCCCTAGCTCATTACTAGGGTTGCCAGACTCAATAGAGGACAGGACTTCTGTGCCTTTAATTGCCCTGCTCTCTTTTGAGTCTGGAAACCTTAAAGAGAAACCAGCAGACCCTTTGTTTAATTTCCAAGCAAAGGGTCTGCTGGTTTCTCTTTAAGGTTTCCAGACTCAGAAGAGAGCAGGGCAATGAAAGGCACAGAGGTCCTGTCCTCTATTGCGCCTGGCAACCCAATTCATTACTTTGCCTATAGCAGTGGAGTTCTGAAGGGTGAAAACACCTAGGGGTCAAGAGAAACAGTAGAGAGCAGAGAAGGGCTTTATTATTTCCAGCGACCTTCTCACAGTCTACATATTTTGCAAACTCTGAACCCCCTGCTTACACAGGCATAGCAGAGCTAAACAGAATGTATAGTTGCCACCTGCTGGATAAGGAACTAATACAGCAATCAGAATCTTCTATAAATGCTATACACTAGGGGTGTGTGTGTGTTTGTTTGTTTTTCAACATAAATCTGCCTCTATTTCTCCTGCTTTCCTTCAAGGAAAAATATGTGACGTCGGGCTCTTGAAGTTTCAGAATACAGATCTTCCTCTTTACTTTGTACTGAATACAATATCAAAGTACATGATCTTATTGGGGGTGGGGGGTTGGCTCAGGTCCAGGGGCCAAAAGCAACCCTCTAGACTTCTCAATCATACCTGAGAAAGCTACCCAGAAGGTAATGCAGTCCTTAGGCTGCAAAACATTTCTTGCCCTGAAAAGCAATGAACCTTACCACACCCTTTGTGATCAGTGATCCCAAAGGCTAATCCAAGGGTACCGGTATATATATGAGAGTGGTCATGTGGCATGCCAAATGGAACTGTGGTTTGTTTGAAAGTGGAAACCTTCAATCTTTTTGCATGCACAAATGAAAAGCAAAAAGATGTGGGGCGTCTATGAGCCTTGGGCTCATGCAGACTTGCTCCAATAATGCTTTTGTTGTTGTTTAGTCGTTTAGTCGTGTCCGACTCTTCGTGACCCCATGGACCATAGCACGCCAGGCACTCCTGTCTTCCACTGCCTCCCGCAGTTTGGTCAAACTCATGTTCGTAGCTTCGAGAACACTGTCCAACCATCTCGTCCTCTGTCGTCCCCTTCTCCTTGTGCCCTCCATCTTTCCCAACATCAGGGTCTTTTCCAAGGATTATTCTCTTCTCATGAGGTGGCCAAAGTATTGGAGCCTCAGCTTCAGGATCTGTGCTTCCAGTGAGCACTCAGGGCTGATTTCCTTCAGAATGGATAGGTTTGATCTTCTTGCAGTCCATGGGACTCTCAAGAGTCTCCTCCAGCACCATAATTCAAAAGCATCAATTCTTCGGCGATCAGCCTTCTTTATGGTCCAGCTCTCACTTCCATACATCACTACTGGGAAAACCATAGCTTTAACTATACGTACCTTTGTCGGCAAGGTGATGTCTCTGCTTTTTAAGATGCTGTCTAGGTTTGTCATTGCTTTTCTCCCAAGAAGCAGGCGTCTTTTAATTTCCTGACTGCTGTCACCATCTGCAGCCCAAGAAAGTGAAATCTCTCACTAATAATGCTAAGCTATGATTTAGTGTAATATCTGAAGTGTCTGTGATGGCACTTATTAAAATTGGCTCCACTCTGTTAATGGCAGCCAGAGACCCTTCTGTGACATAATGGCGGTTCAGCTACTGGTTACCAAACAGGCAGTGCCATCCTCTGCGCATTTATTAAGTGTTCCTCCCAGCTTAGTGTATTTCTAGATTGCAGTCTTCACCACCGTAACAGCTTCTCATTTTTTCTGATGATTCTGCTGTGGCTACTGTTCCAATCACTCCTCTTAATGCTATGTGCTTTATATTGTTTATTTCATTCTTGTGTTAAACAGCCATCGGTATAGTTTGTGGGGAAAGGTGGGGTAAAAATGGAAATAATAAAATCCAATTGTTTATGTCAAAAATCATGGGTGTGTTCCTAAAGCAAGATTTCTTAACAATTGTGTAAGAGTGTTATGCAGTAAAAGCTACATTAGCAACTATTATTTTGCATATTTTCCAAATGATTTTATAGTCATATAGTAAAGGTAAAGGGACCCCTGACTGTTAAGTCCATTCGCGGACGACTCTGGGGTTGCGGCGCCCATCTCGCTTTACGAGCGAGCCGGCTTCCAGGTGATGTGGCCAGCATGACTAAGCCGCTTCTGGTGAACCAGAGCAGCGCACGGAAACACTGTTTAGTATATGTGCTGCCGAAGCGAGCACACGGAAACACTGTTTACCTTCCTGCCGGAGCGGTACCTATTTATCTACTTTCACTGCGTGCTTTCAAAGAGCTAGGTTGGCAGGAGCAGGGACCAAGCAACGGGAGCTCACCCCGTCATGGGGATTCGAACCACAGAGCTTCTGATCGGCAAGCCCTAGGCTCTGTGGTTTAACTCACAGTGCCATAGGTACTCAAAAATACTTCATTTTCCCCCCAGGGAAAAACAAATGTGTATTCCACTAGGGGGTGCTGTGACCCAGTGAATGTTTTCAAGTTAGTACTGTACTGTATAGTAAACCACCGTAAATATCCTGGTGTTTCTTTGGCAATATCAGCTATTATCTTTCCTAAAACAAACAAGGGTCACTTTAAATCAGCTTCTATATGGGCCCTCAAGTTAAAGAGGAGAAATTGTCAGGGGAATGGCTTTACCATGAATTAGTTATATAGGGACTTTTTTCCTTTTGCATTTACACATAACAATAAATCTCCCTTTGAAACTGCTGTTTGTGGCAGGAGATAGAGAGGGGGAGGGGATAATACCTACAACTACCCTCTCTTTCCTGCTAGCCTGATAAGATAGAAAGATTGAGCTCGGCCATGTCCCTGCAAAGGGAGAGAAGAACAGCAAAGAAAAGCTTGTTCCTGACCTGTGCAAGTCTTATTGGTGCATCTGACAACTTCGCTGCTACAATGGTTTTATATGTTTTTAATCAGCGGGGATTCTTTTGTTGTTTTAATGAGGGAAGGGTGATCTGTCTGGGAGGAAAGGAGATGAGGAGAGCAGGGGTTCCCAGTCGCAGTGGTTCAAATTAACAGGAATGAACTCTGATGGGATAGATGAGAAGGACAACTCTAGGTAATGAGACTGCAACCTTAGCCCAATAATCTGATAATTTCAGGCTGCATACATACTATATCTTCACATTCTTTCCCTCAAAGAATTCTGGGCAGTGTAGTTTGAGGGTTGCTGGGAATTGTAACCCTGTGAGGGGTAAACTGCAGTGATCAGAATTATTTGAGGGAAATAATGTATTTTGAATGTGTTTTAAATGTATAGTGTAAACTGTGGAGAGTATTAGTATTGTAATTGAAATAGCGAACTATTCCCACCTGCACTTAATATTCATTTGCATAAAGCAAATGGCCCAAATACGCATTTGGGAATCCACTTCTTGTTTTTGTTTACTGTTTACTGTACTGTTTCTGAAGAACCCTTAAGTGACTTGATTTTCACTTAAAAGAGTTAGTTTATAAAACATTATGCTATCCAGTGTTTTTTAGCTTCTGCCACTCCAGTAAATAATTAGTAAGAAGAGTAAAAGGGAGAGAACTTCTGTTTACAAATGTTCAATGGAGAAAAACAATAGAGAAGATATATAGCAGATAAGGAAAGCCACCTTGAAAATGAGTGAGACACACAATGCTATGTCAGTTTTTCTGGGTGACAAATTGTGTACCGTAACATTCTGAACTTTCAAGTTACTTCCATGTATATGAAGCTGGAAGCAGGTGTTGTATCATTTATTCTAAGACTATGACATTACTGTAATATTTTGTAATCCATGAGACACTTGCTGGCACAATTTGTGAACTTCCTTTTTTAATAGGACATCAAATGCTTTTAATACGTCATATCAGTACTTGGTATATATATTGTTGTACAGGCACTTCATTAAATGGAACAATACATACTATATATATATATATATATATATATATATATATATATATAACCAGGCCAACACGTTCCATGACAACTAAGGGTTGGTTCACGTGTTGCAGTTCAGGATCCAGTATTTGTATTCTACACACACACAAAATCAATTAATCATTTGCAATGAAACACTTAAGACAATTTCCACTTTTCAGATATCTCTAGTGAAGGCAAATTGTGGGCCTTGAGGTTCAGTAGCCCAGATTTATAAACACGGGAGGCAAATCTGGACAGAAAGGCAGTATATATGGATGGTTTCTAAGTCACACTCAATATATCGCTTCAGTTCATTGATTCAAATGGGCCTATTCTGAGTTTGATTAACATTGCATATCACACTTTTTAAGTGTCTTGTGACAATAGTTATGCCCTATTTTATAGGTTGCTGTAACAACCTTACTCTGGTAGCTAAAACCTCAAGTGTCAGAAAATAGGGCTGTAGCTTTGAGACTGCGGCTTACCAGTTGTGTGAAGAAGCAAGCAGGTGTTTTTGTTGTTCCTCTGGTGGTTAACTGGAACATGTCTAAAGAGTGCTCTACAGTTGATAAAACACACTACATAATTTGGTGGTAGAACACATACTTTGCATGCACAAGGTCCCAGGTTCAGTTCCTGGCATATCTGGGTAAAATAATTTTGAGTAGCAAGACTGAAAACTCCAGAAGGGAAGGGAAGATCCCTCCCAAGGATCCTAGTGACCTGTTGACTGCCTTGAATAGACAACAGTGGCCTAGATAGAACTTTTGACAGCTTCAAATGGCAGGCATGAAATAAGTTTCTCAAACACTGTGTGCTATCAGTGGTGCTAATGAGCTTGGCTGTGGGGTGGGAGGGCAATATGTGCAGGCTGAAGGTGATTCTCCCAGAAACTATGGAATGGAATAAAACTTTGGTCAAGACTGAGACTCTGGCTCTTAATGGAAATAGCCCTGGATGCCTGTCTTAAGCTAGGGGTAGATACGTTTTTTCTGGAGTGTACAAGAAGCAGAAATGCTGACAATGCCCTCGTCACACTAAGACAATGCACTAGTGTGAAAGAGGCAGAATACTTTTTGCTCCATGAGGCACTGGGTGAGACCTTGAGACTCTCTATACCCTGATAAAACTTGGATCACGATAACTCCTAAAACAATGGAAAACTGTTTGTGCAGGTCACCTTCTATTCACCAGTACAGAAACAAATTTTGTTGTGAGCAAGGGTAGAGTGGGGTGGGGTATTAAAATGGAATCAGGAAAGGGTTTCTAGGATGTTGGGGAACAGAGAGAAGTGACTGTTTCTTTTCTGAACTTCACCTTGACTTCATCTCTTTTATACTCAAGCAGCTTTTTCTAATTTCTTTTTGTGCTGTAACTTATCTCTTCTCTGGGACACACAACCAAGAAGGAAAACTTTGCTTTTAGATTTAATTATTGCTACCTGTAATAATTTTACACTGGGCTGGTTTCTTCTCTTCTGAGTGTTCCACATACTTTTTGTATAGCTCTCGTTATCTTAGACATTTTATTTTGAAATGTTTTTATTTCATTTTTACCTAGATTCAGTTTCTGTTTGGATTTTTCCAGGATCCCGAATCCTGGATACCAGATTGATTCAATCAAAACAAGCATTCCTAAAACAAATATATTTATTTCATTATCTTAAGGAGAGCACTTAATAAATACTTTTAATACATACCTGCAAATAGTAAAAACCAGTTTGTAAATTAACAGAGTCAGCAAACCTACCCATGCCGTTCTTGGCCAGATCAGAAGTCAGCCCAACCAGAAATACTACATACTGAGCATGCTCCAACAAGTGGCTCTTGGAATAGAAGCGTAACTGCCAGATCTTCTGTTGTTACAAGCAGATGTGCTTCTGCTCAGTGCTACTAAATTCAGGCAATTGCAACAAAACTTAAATGTTAATAAATAAAACAAATACTACAAAGCCACTGCAAACTCCAGCTCTCTCCTCCCATGGACAAGTCCAACAGTGTAGCCTCTGCAACTTCTCAATGCTTAGAAGTGTGGAGTGCACAACAGTTGTGCACCCTTGTGCACCAAGAAAATACTGATACAGTACAGTCAATCTTTGAATGGGATTGTACTATTTCACAGTGCATGTATGGGCTCACAGGATAGGAATTGTTCTCCCCTCATACCACACACAAATAAAAACAAAATCCCTCCACATGGAAAACTAGATGGTTGGGAGAAAGGTTCTAACCTAGCCTTCTCCTCCTTGTGTAAGTTTTCTATGTGTAGGAATATTTTTACATGGAATACATTAAGTTCAGCATTGTGTACACTGACTAGCAGTGACTTTCTCCAGGGCTTCAGGCAGAAGGCAAATTCCCAGCCCTCCCTGTAGATGCCAGGGAGGGTATCAGAGACCCTCAGTATTCTTCTTTAGGTGAGGTTCCCTCGCAGTACTGGTTTGTCCTAATGTGTGAATCAAATTGAAGCTGTTTCAAATTAAAAGTCAGCGGTCCGCCTACTGAGGTGTCCCATGCCTTTAAGAACCTTGAAAAGTCAAGTCTAGTCAATGTATTTTATTTAAAGGACTACAACTTTCACCAGGCAATGTAAGAGGACAGTCCCAGCACGCAAAGCAGGAATGACGTAAGCAAGAATGACACCAATCGTGGGCCTGCACCTATAGACAGCGACCCTATGGACCATTGCATGATGGGACCATCCTTGAAGACTTTATTTTAGACCTTTTTTTACAACAACTTTTTACTTTTTTACAACTAGCTCTAGAAATGCATTTCTGAGAGGAAAACTGATGCTGAAGAACAGCTGTCTTGTTAATTCATTCCCGATTATCTACTTTAATCACATCTGTTTGATGTGAGGCGTAGGAAAGCGGAAGTGAAAGTTGTCATAGTAACGTGTAATTTGGTCCAACCTGCCCCGGAACTACATGGTCGGGTCCCTAAAACGTGCATCTGTACAATTTTTAAAGAAAAAAAGAATACGTCAAATCTCCTACTTAGTTGTCAGAGATACAGTCAGAGACAGAAAGCCGGCAAATAAACTTTTAAAAAACATAATTTGAAAAACCAGACAGTAACTAAGGCCTGCTGCTCCCGCCTTTGACACCCATTGGCTCACCAGCATAGCAACAGCCAATCGCACCCAGCCACGCTCTGGCGCCGGGAAACCTCACCTGGAAGGCTCCGATTGGCAGGGGGCAAACACCGCCCCTCCCCTCCGACTTTCCCATTGGCTGCATGTTTGGCGTGGTGCGCTGCCATTGGCGAGGGCGAAGGGCCTCTTTCCCCCCCACCCCGCGGCGTTTGCTGGTGATAAGCTTGAGAGGAGGGAGGCGGGTTGACGTTGATTAGTCGCTTTGGCCATCCAAGGGGCACGAGTGGAAGGAAGTCTCTGAGCGAGTGGGGAGGTCTTTTAATTCCTTTCCCTCGACGGTTCCCGGTCCCTTTCCTTGTGGGAGCGCGTGGGAAGCAGGTGTGCCGCCGTAGCCGCTCCAGGGTAGCACCGCTACGATGAAGCCGCTTTGGGGTCTCGGCCTCCTCTGCGTTCTCCTCCTGGCTGGTGAGCGACGGTGGGGGATGGAGGCGTTTCTGGAAGGTTCGGCGGGTGGGCTAGCGGGACCGTTGAGGGAGCGACCTCCCTCCTTCCCCTCAGCCGCCCTGTCCTTGGGCTTAATTACTTCAGGACATAAGTTTCTTTTGTGTGTTTTTTTTGGGGGGCGGACCTCCTCGTTTCATACTCCCCCCCCTCGTGAGGAGGAAGGTACATACTTAAATTGTGGGCGGTGGTTGCGAGACTTGACTTCGTGTGTGGCAACGGTCTTCCCTCAGGGAGGCTTAACTTTCTGAGGATCCCCCGCTGAGTCTAAGGCCTAAGGCCTTCACCACGCAGCCAGTCCCGATGGGCGCTTAACTTCTGAGGAAACGGGGGTACGAAAGTGCGTGGCATGTACTTGGGTGTTGGAAGATCCGTTGTTACCGAGCTTGTTAATTCAGTCTCTGTATATCAAAAAGTGATTATTGGGGCGGGGGGGGAGTGTTGAAAGGATTTTAAATGGCGATTAGGGGAGAGGCAATATTCCCCCCCCCCCGTTGAGTAATCTTTAAGAACACTTCAATATCTGCCCTAGCAGGAGACCTTTGTGGTGGGTTGTCATCATTGTGGGTGAAGATCAAAGTAAAAGTGGTCCGCAGGAGGAGTGTAATGTTAACTTAGTTTCCTAATAGACAGCATTGGACTGGGGCATTGGATGGGAATAGCAGCCATGTTTGGTGCTTCCCAGCACGTTTGTCCTATGGCTCCATCTACTATGCTAACTAAGCAAGGAGGGCTGAGCAGAGAGATGACTTCACTGTTCTCTCTTGGGACCATCATTTGCTGCCTGCTTGTGCAGCAGCTTCTCTTTACCATCCATCTGAAATTTGATAGAACTTTCTAGCTGGTCCACGGTGCTGCCCCTTTCAGTTGGCTGTCTTGGCCAATCGCACTTAATGCTGGTGGGTGGCTTGAAAGATTGCTTCATCAGCTTTGCTTTTTCATTCAAAACGGTTTTCACTTCCCATATACCCTGCTATGCATTTATTTGAGAGAGACTCCACATCGATGGTGCAACAAATATCTGGAGCTGTGCAAACCTGTATCATACAAGGAATTGCGGGCTTGGTGGGCCCCACTTCCTACTTGAACCTAAGATGTTTCCCTGTTACTGGTGTACAGATCAGCAAGTTTCCTTTGAGCGACTGACTTGATACTAATGTGTCCAAATTATTCATTTTCAGGCTCAGTCCAAGCTGATGAGGTAGATGTAGATGGCACAGTGGAAGATGACCTTGGTAAAAGCAGGGAAGGATCTCGAACCGATGATGAAGTTGTTCAGAGGTTTGTTTTTAGAAATTTCTTTTAAAATTCATTCTTTCAACACTTTCCCCTCAAATCGCTTTAAATGAAACAATCCTTCAAATAGAAGTAGTTGGGATTGCGGTGCAAATTTAATACCTTGTTTTAAAATGATTGACTTCATTAGGTTGCACACTGACATACTACTGACATACTTGTGGAATGTTTGCCAGCTTCTTAACTGGCAATTTGGAAAAATGCTACCTTATCAAACACAAAGTAACTTGCACTAAGTGTTCTAGGTCATAATCTAATTGTGAGTACTGGTGCTTTGTTAAATAAACTATTGTTAAAATGAAGTCTTAATCCAATAGGCATATTTACTTTTCCAACAGAGGACTAGCGTACCTAAGACATTGAATGATTATTTAACACTGACTCGCTTGCAGTGAAAACTGCAATTGGGTAAAACAAGAAGCAACGGTTTCTATTGTGTGGGTATTTTGGGACTTTGTAACCTAGTGATGTCATGAAGAAAACTACCTTGGAAAATAGACAGCAACTAAAATAGAAACTGATAATACATGAGGGGCGGGGGGATAAACCTGTCAAGTGCTGTTTCTGTAGCATTTGGCATGTGTGGCCACAGGGAGAGTCATATTTTACAAGCTTCTTGGCTTTATGTTGTGAGACCAATTGATCATGTCAGGAAACTTGGTGACATTTAGTTATGTCCTTCTGCTTGCACAAAAGAAACACTGCTAGTGTAGTGGGCCATCTGGTTTCACCTGTGTATTGGAGGTATTCTAATTGCATCAAGGAACATAATTTATGTTTGCAGAAAAATCAGTTTACTGGTACTTGGAAAAAATAAAGTCTTAATGGATAACCTGGTATTTCTGTCTACAGGGAAGAGGAGTCTATTCAGTTAGATGGTTTAAATGCATCCCAAATAAAGCAAATTAGAGAGAAGTCAGAAAAGTTTGCATTCCAGGCTGAAGTAAACAGAATGATGAAGCTTATTATCAACTCTCTTTACAAAAACAAAGAGGTAAGCCATATATATATAATATGAGACAGAGTTAATATAAGTGTTTGTATGTACCTGACTGTTCTTAAAATTTCACTACAGATCTTCTTGAGGGAATTGATTTCAAATGCATCTGATGCTCTAGACAAAATACGACTGCTTTCACTAACTGATGAAAAAGCTCTTTTTGGTAATGAAGAACTCACAATAAAAATCAAGGTAAGATGCCACTTTGATTCCTTCAGCAGTTTTGGAGGATGTGTGTTACTATTAAAAATAATTGTAAGCTACTTTTTGAGAAGATATTTTAAAAAGAGTGGGAAACCTGTAGTCCTCCAGATACTGTTGGATTCCCATTCCCACCAGCATGACCTGTGGTCCAGGGTGTGGGAGCTGTAGTCCAGCAACACCTGGTTGTGTATGAATCCATAAATTAGGAAGTGACATCATGCTATTTTCTTACTGCATATAAAGGAAAAGACTGACTGTAGGAAATAATTTGTCTTGCAATGTAATCAGTGTACATTGATGACCATTCAAACAGTGATATGTTAAACTGATAAATCACTCAGACTGGGTTTGTTTGTTTGTTTTACAGTGTGATAAAGAGAAGAATATGCTTCATGTTACAGACACTGGCATTGGCATGACTAAAGAAGAACTGATAAAAAACCTGGGTACCATTGCCAAGTCTGGTACAAGTGAATTTCTAAGTAAGATAACTGAGATGCAGGACGAGAACCAGTCAACTTCTGAGTTGATTGGTCAGTTTGGTGTTGGCTTCTACTCAGCTTTCCTTGTGGCAGACAGGGTTATTGTCACATCAAAGCACAACAATGACACTCAACACATCTGGGAATCTGATTCAAATGAATTCTCTGTAATTGATGATCCTCGAGGAAACAGCTTGGGACGAGGCACTACTATAACGTAAGTGTTGCAAGTACTTACACTCATGAGTGGAAGAAAGTATACCGGTAGATGTTTGACTTCTGTTGCACCAGATTCTCAAAAATAAAGGCTGAAGGCACAGTTGTTACCTGTCCAGGCATTCTCTGCTTCAGGCTGCCTAGGATTAGGATTGGCCTCCCTTCACTGGGATGATCTCAGTGGGATTTGCTTCTATAGGTCATTGGCGTCATGGCTGTTCTGTGTTGAGAAAAGCAAGAACTTCAGATGACATCTTTTTGCTAATAAGTTGCAGGACTCTGTACTGTTATTATGTGTGGTGGTTTGTTTTGAAAGTAGTGCATAGTGTTTCCCAAGTATAATATGCTGTAGCATCTGCAGCATAAACTCCTAATTATACTGTGCTGCTGGAGAACAAAAAAGCATTTAGTTATTGGTCTATTGAAATAATGTGCAGTGCTTAAATTTATTTTGTAATGTACATTTATTTAAAGAATAGCTTGGTTAATATTAATTTGATTAATGCAGATAGCCAGCAAGTTGTGTATTCTGTAAAAATCTTATGATCTGTTATTTATTACTTTAGGTATTTCTTTGTACAGTGAAAATAATGCAAACTTTAGTTGTAAAATAATGGTTTAGTTACTGGATTTTCCATCCTTTAGGATATATTTGAAGTTGCAGTGCAAAATTTGATTTTAATCAATTAGGTGTTAATCCTATGTGACAATGGGTAACAATTGGCTTTGGGGCTAGATGCCTAGCATCTGTAATCAATGTTGCATATAAAGCTAAAACTTTTCGGGGTAAGGTACAGAAAGTATACTCTTTTTCTAACTGTCTTTATCATTAAAATAATTAAGATGAAGTCATTAGAATTGCCTAGAAAGTAACTTTGTAGCTGATTGTATTTTATCAGATGCAGAGTCATATTAAAATTGAGTCTGTATAGGAAGCTGCAAGTTTTGCTGCTTAGAATTCTTGTTGGTCTCACGGTACCAAAAATAGGTCCATCTAAAACTTAATTTTAACAGTGTGGCTTCATACTTGCTTCAGCCTTGGTTTGCATCTCTAGTTCAAACTTAATTTAATAATGGCCCGTGTGGATTGGAGAGATTGAGATTAATGAAAAAAACATCTTTTTGCACAAGTTCCTGCAGGGGCTGTGTAAAATCTAATCTGTTCCTTATGCAGCTTGGTGTATTTCTTGAATCTCACAACAAAAAGCCACAGTTGCAACTTGTGATAAGGAAGTGAGGATTCTAAAGAAAAAGGGCCTTATTGTGATGAAAATATTGGTGCCAAAACCTGCTTGGTGATCTAAGGACATTCTATCCTCCCTCATCAAGAGGTGGCCAACTTTTTGCCTCTTTCACAGGGAAGGGAAGAATTTCTAATTTTTTATTGAGAGCAAATATTTGCCATTTATCTTAAAAGTTCACAGCTGTCTCACAACTGTAACATTTAATGTACACGCATATAACTGCCATGTCCTGAAATTTCTTAGAAAATTTTCCCTTCGCTCTCTTTCCTGCCCATGGCAAATGGCTAAAAATCGGATTCTGCCAAATTATCAGAACAGCCTCACGAAAGATAAGCAATCACATTTTAAAGTTGCAGAACTTCTCTAGCAATGGAACTCCTAGAAGCCTATTACTCTAGAATAGGCATCCCCAAACTTCGGCCCTCCAGATGTTTTGGACTACAATTCCCATCTTCCCCAACCACTGGTCCTGTTAGCTAGGGATCATGGGAGTTGTAGGCCAAAACATCTGGAGGGCCACAGTTTGGGGGTGCCTGCTCTAGAACATGCTCATTAGCAAAAGCTAGTGTAATTGTTATATCTAGTGTAAATTAGCATTAAGAGAGGTTGCTAATACTCAAATCAGGCAAAATTGTTTTTGAAAAGAGAAATGCATAGTAATTGAAGTACCGAGTATCCAGACAGAGCTGCCAACGTGCTGGTAGCACGTACCAGTTGTATCGTACATAGTAAAAGAGCTGGTCTGGTAATATTTTTATTGGTGTTCCAGTTCAGATAACTTGGTTTAGAAGCTTGTAGGTAAAATAGTTCAGTTTTTAAATGAGAAGCAAATTGATGTAAAATATGTTGCTTTGAACTACAGTAAATGTAACAATGCATTTTCCCTTCTATTTCTCAGTCTTGTTCTGAAGGAAGAAGCTTCAGACTATCTTGAGCTGGATACAGTTAAAAACTTGGTCAGGAAATATTCACAGTTCATAAACTTCCCTATATATGTGTGGAGTAGCAAGGTAAACTTTTAAAAATATTGCTGACTTGTGTAAAATACTAAGAACATAAGTTATATAAAAGTTTAAAGTTTGTTTGTGGAAACAAAGCTTTAAGTGTTGCTATTATCTATGATAATATCTATGATAATTATCTATGATAGGGACCCAGGTGGCGCTGTGGGTTAAACCACAGAGCCTAGGGCTTGCCGATCAGAAGGTCGGCGGTTCGAATCCCTGCAACGGGGTGAGCTCCTGTTGCTCGGTCCCAGCTCCTGCCAACCTAGCAGTTCGAAAGCACGTCAAAGTGCAAGTAGATAAATAGGTACCGCTACAGCGGGAAGGTAAACGGCGTTTCCATGTGCTGCTCTGGTTTGCCAGAAGCGGCTGTCATGCTGGCCACATGACCTGGAAACTGCATGCCGGCTCCCTCGGCCAATAAACATTGTAATTGATGTGGAAATGTACTCCCAGTAGCCAGAGGGCTTCTTATTGGATCAGTTCATAGAGTAGTATCTCCAAGGCACTTTTTAACCATAAGCTGTTAAGGATGCCTCTGATTTACTGAAGACTCAAAAAGCTGAAGCACCATTAACTTTCAATATTGTGGCTGCTAGACAATTGGAAACTTAAGACTTAGTCCTAATACACTTAAGAATTATATGTAGTAGGGAACAGTATGATTCAGCATGTGGTTCTTCTGCTGGATATCTGTAGAATACTTACAGCCATACTTGCTAAAGTTCAATTCTCACTTTTCAGTGCTCATGATGGACTTTACACCCCTAGCAAATATTCCCCTATTTAATTAAACATTTCTCACCAAATATATGAATGCAACATTAACTTTCTGCAGACTGAAACTGTAGAAGAACCTCTTGAGGAAGAAGAAATGAAGGAGAAAGAGGAGACAGATGAAGAAGCTGCAGTGGAAGAAGAAGAGGAAGACAAAAAGCCCAAAACTAAGATGGTAATATTTCTTCAAGTTATACATGCCTTTAATGTTAAAAGAGCTGCCAACTGGAATTGGCTGAGTTAGTAAGGCTATCCAAACAAGATGTGTGTACATAGGTTTAGGGTTGCATATCTCCAGATGGAAAATCTATTTGCTACAATTCTTTGGAGAGTGGTTTCAGAACATTTGAAATAAAATCAGATACCTATTGGGTTTTAACTCTCAAAGTGCTTCCCCTTTAGCCAAAATGTCACTAGCCTCCCACTAGAGGGAGGTACACAAAGGTTTGAAGAAGTACCTTTTTTTTCTTTTTTGGAAGAACAAGAGTTGCATGGGTGGTGACCCCAAAACTGTCCCATGAAGCCTGGGCATCCTCGGTGGTTAGAGAATGTTGGGGATACGGTAAAATGGAATCAAGTATCTGGAATCCTGAACATTAGCATTCTACTCTGCAGCATTTTGTTTTGGGTCCCACATATTTTTCAAATTATTTGCCCCATTAATACAAATAGCGTGGACAGAGGCAGTACATCTATAGGTAGAGTGATAATTACTAATTGTTGTCAACAGTCTCAACCACTTTATCTTCCTTTTTCCTTTGTCATTTCCAAATTCATAAATTACTGACATGACAGGAAAAGCAATTATTATGTTTGTGTGATGCATATTTAGTTGAGTAGTGTAGACAACTTACATCCCATGTAAAAACTTGAGTTCTGCAAATAATGCTAAAATACTTTACAGGTTGAAAAAACTGTATGGGATTGGGAGCTTATGAATGACATCAAGCCCATTTGGCAGAGACCATATAAAGAAGTTGAAGAAGATGAATACAAGGCTTTCTACAAATCATTTTCTAAGGTGTGCTTGCTTTAGCATATTGGGATTAGAAAATTAAATTGCAGTGTTAAATGTCAAAACTTGCTTTAATGGGGTTGGGGGCATGAGTGTCTAGATTGGCCTCAACTAGGGCCAGGGCCTTTTCAGTATTGGACCCGACTTGGTGGAACGCACTCTCACAGGAGACCAGGGCCCTGCGGGATTTGACATCTTTTCGCAGGGCCTGCAAGACGGAGCTGTTCCGCCTGGCCTTTGGGCTGGACTCGGTCTGCCCACTATGTTTTTCCTCCCCTATGGTTTTGATTTGGGCCATTTTAAAATGAGGCTGCATTTTTTAAAAAAAAAATCTAAATTGTATTTTAATCCGCATTTTAATCAATTGATTTTTTCTTTTACGTTTTATTGTAATTGTACTTTTATTGATGTCAGCTGCCCTGAGCCCGGCTCTCACTGGGGAGGGTGGGTTATAAATAAAATTTTTATTATTGTTAAAAAAAAATAGATCCTGTCTTGAATCAAGAAAGCACCAACTTTATGTAACTTTCCTGCAGGAGACTGATGAACCTATGGCTTACATTCACTTTACTGCTGAGGGAGAGGTGACATTCAAGTCCATCTTGTTTGTTCCGACGACTGCTCCACGTGGCTTATTTGATGAATATGGATCCAAAAAGAGTGATTTTATAAAGGTAAAAACGTTGTAAATTTCTTCCTAGAATCATAGAATTGTAGAGTTGGAATGCAGGAATCTCAACATGCAGCCCCCTATCCAATTTGAAACCACATTGGACCCTGCTTAGCTTTGCAAATGTGCAAGCAGTTTTATTGCTTCCCGAAAAGACAGTTGCAGAAACTGTCGTTAATAATTTTGTTGTCTTACAGCTGTATGTCCGGAGAGTTTTCATCACAGATGACTTCCATGACATGATGCCCAAGTACCTTAACTTCGTCAAGGGTGTTGTAAGTATCTTCAGGAATAATGTGCAGTAACAGCTTTCAACTCCAATTTTACTGCTAAGCCTCTCTATAAAATGTTCTTTTTAACTGCAGGTAGATTCAGATGATCTTCCTCTAAATGTATCTCGTGAGACTCTCCAGCAACACAAACTACTAAAGGTACGTCAGTTACAGCAAGAGCTTTATGGGGATGTCTTAATGTAGCTTAAGAGCCTGAGTTGTAGAACTTAAAAGTATCTAAACAATTGGTTTGACTCTGAAGCATCTTCCTTTTGTCTAGAGGCAAAGCTGGAGTTTTCTCCTTTATTCAAGGGTTAAGCCATAATCAACATGCAGATGGGTCTGTATCAGCAGATAACCGGAGGGTGGTTTTAATAGGAATATTTAATAAGAATGCATCATAATGCATCTTGACCTAACAACTTTTTTAAAAAAAATTTTATTAATGGTTGCAGAGTTTCAAAACTCTTTATGTTCTTGAAAGCTGTCATATGCAAGTCCTTTTTCAATCATTTTTAGGTTATCAGGAAGAAACTTGTCCGCAAAACACTTGATATGATTAAAAAGATTGCTGATGAAAAATACAATGAAACATTCTGGAAAGAATTTGGAACAAACATCAAACTTGGAGTTATTGAGGATCATTCAAATCGCACTCGTCTAGCAAAATTGCTTCGCTTCCAAACTTCTCACCATGAGACCGAATTGACTAGTCTAGACCAATATGTAGAAAGAATGAAGGAGAAACAGGATAAAATCTATTTCATGGCTGGATCAAGCAGAAAGGAGGTCAGTCATTTTTCATCACTGAATCCTACTGTGATTGTAACTTCCATTGCAGAAAGATGTTGCTATATCTCTATAAAAGTAAGACTAATGCCTTATTCAGGCTGGATAAATGTAGGATAGTAATGATAAAATACCTCTTTCTGCATTTTGCATCTTGCAGTACTGTGTGCTTATACTAGTATTTTATACACCTGCTCCGTAGGCCGAATCTTCACCATTTGTAGAACGACTTTTGAAAAAAGGCTATGAAGTAATCTATCTGACTGAGCCTGTAGATGAATATTGCATTCAGGCTCTCCCAGAGTTTGATAACAAAAGGTTCCAGAACGTAGCTAAAGAAGGAGTAAAGTTTGAGGAGAGTGAAAAATCAAAGGAAGCCCGTGAAGCTTTAGAAAAAGAATATGAACCCCTTCTAACTTGGATGAAAGATAAAGCTCTGAAGGATAAGGTATGTACGTACTAAAGAAACTCATATTCTTCTACTGATGCATTTCTGTGCTATGTTTGAACTCACAACAATATTTCTTTTTCAGATTGAAAAAGCTGTGTTGTCACAGCGATTAACTCAATCTCCATGTGCTCTTGTGGCTAGTCAGTATGGATGGTCAGGCAATATGGAAAGAATTATGAAGGCTCAGGCTTACCAGACAGGCAAAGACATTTCTACAAAGTATGTATTTAGAAGTTTTCCTAAGTGCTTTCTAGTTAAAGAATTTATAAGTCAAACATAACATCTGCCAGTAGTCTTCTGGATAAAGGACTCCCATCTAAAAGTTATAGGCTGTATTACCGGGCTGATCATAAAGCTGTCTCGCGGTTATCCCAGCTTCAAGGTATCATAGGCCTTGTAGCATAGAAATCAATTTGCTTACTTGCTAGCTGAGGGAGATTTTAGCATTGCAACTGGTAACTATCCCGTAAGCGGTCTGAATACAGTTCAGAATTCAAATTCAACCACTCGTGGTCTTCAATCTATTCTGTTTAGGCTAGGGCTAACATGTCTTCCAGTACAATGCCATTCATTTCTACTCATAAATGCCTTACTCCTGCCTAAGAGTAAGATTGATCTCTCTTGCACTTTATTGAACCTCTATGCTGGTTGAGAACTTTTATTGAGCCCAGTTTACCCTAGTTATATTGTGTATGATAATATGCGAGAAAATAATAGGCAGGAGCTAGGTCATTCCTGTTTGCCCCCAAGACTGTGGAGGCAAAGGTCAGAATCGGCACCAGTGTATTTGCCCTCCAAAAGGGCTCTAAGACTGATCTGAATGCTGGGTGCTATGGAATTAATCTGTTATGTGTGCTTAGGATGTTATGTTACATTTTTATGTAAACTGCTTTGACCCTGGAAAAGGCTACATACAAAAACAAATACAAAGTACGGTTCTGAGTTATTTGTATGACAAATTTATTCATACTAAGATAAAACGGGGGGGGGGGGGGAATGAACTGATCTTCAGATTTCCAAAGTATATGGGATGGGGGAGATGGAAAGGAAGAGTTGGCCACAAATGTTGACTTGATTGGTTGTAGCTGCAACCAATTCTTTAAATCCTCCTTACTGTTTCAAAGATCTATGGGCTAGTAGTCAATACACATTATTACCGTACATATTAATCTGTGTTGGGTGTAGTAAGAGTAAACTTTTGATTACAAATGTTCATGCCACAGCAAAACCTTTCAAGTCAGATTCTAAAGCATTCTCAAATGTTGCATTGTAGTAGTCTTTTTTAATCTGTTGAGAGCAGCTGAGAGTGGCTGGGAAAACCCAGCCAGATGGGCGGGGTATATAATAATAATAATATAATATTTTATTATTATTACTTATAATCATACATTTCCTCACCTGCCTGAATAGCACCAATTCCTATGTTTGGGGCACTTTTTTTTTTAGTCAAAAGACATAACTAATTTGGGGGTGTAGTTGGTAAATGCAAATCAGCATTTCAAAAATGCCTTTTGGAACATTTCATATTAAACATTTTGCAGTTTGATACAGAGGCTTTGAAGTGAATTTTCTATGCAAGTTTGGTATGCATGCCACAACATTGTGGTATTTTCTTACACTTAGGCTGCAATCCTAGGCACAGTCATGTGTGAGTGAAACCATTGAAGGTGGGACTTACTTCTGAATAAACATAGACAATTCACTGCACAACACTTAGTCTTAACAACTCAAGGTCACCTCTTTTAGTACAGTATCCTTTAAGTATCTTTACTAGTTAGCAAGTTTCTTTTTGAAAGTTTCATACAAATTACTCTATTTAGTTAACCTTAAATATTCTTTCTTTATAGTTACTATGCAAGCCAAAAGAAGACATTTGAAATAAACCCTAGACATCCCCTCATAAAAGACATGCTCAGACGTATTCAGGTAAGAAAGTTCCAGGACACTGGGCATCTGTAGAGTTGGGTCCTGCTGGAGCTACAATTCTACCTTTTGAAGCTATATTAAAGTAACTTGTTACTTCTACCTGTAACAAAATACCAAATGTTGGGTAACTCATGCTGCAGCCTATTTGGCTACATCTATGACAGCCCAGTGACCACAAGCTTATTTTGTCATGCTAATTTTTCGCTTTTTTCTCAGGAAAATGAAGAAGATCAAACAGTTGCTGATCTTGCTGTGGTTTTATTTGAGACTGCTACCCTAAGATCAGGGTATCTGCTACCCGATACAAAGGAATATGGAGAAAGGGTAGAAAGAATGCTTCGTCTGAGCCTGAACATTGACCCAGAAGAAAAGGTTGGTTAAAATGTCGAGGCAATTGGCATAAGCCTTCAATTCAGTTTAATTGGCTCAAGAAGCACAGTGGTATTCAGTATAGAATCGGAACATACTAATCTAGTCAAATGCTAACAGAACTGTAACCAGCTATTACTTAAAAGCAAGGCTGAAAATTTCCTATTAGCTAGCTATTTGGCCACTTACATAATTATAGAAACGTAAGAATTAGGAAAACAGTTGTCTGAGCAGAAAAGGAACATAATTGAAATTAAGACTCAGCTGCTGTACATCACATAATGTGCTTCTGTGGTATGGTTCCTTCATCTTATACCTACTTTGGTGTAAATTTAACTAGAGAGAATACACTTTTTGGGGGGTGGGGATTCAAGGAACCAAATTGGAGCTTGTGCCCATGAGCCAGAGGTTCCCTATGCCAAATATCCAGTTGAACAGACTTAAATTTTATACTACTTCCCCAAAATGAAATCCCATGCTCAATAACGTACCATGACTGCAAATGTTCCAATGGAAGTCTTGGGTGCTAATCATGCATTGTCCACAGTGCCTCAACAACAAAAATTACACTTGGTATTGATTGAAAGTATTTTGGAGGATTTTTGGTTGGTTGGTTGGTTTTTTGTTCACTAAATAAAATGATTTCTGCAAGGTGGAAGAAGAACCAGAAGAACCAGAAGATGCAGCTGAAGAGGTAGAACAGGAAGAGGAAATAGAAGCTGAAGAAGATGCTGAAGACAGTGAATCAAAGGTTAGTGCTATTGTGTGGGATGGTGCAAAACTTTACATAATTGAAATTGGAATTCCAATACTGTATGTGTTTTTCAAAAGGACATCATATTCCCTTTATCCAAATAATACAATCTTGTGTTTCTGGTTGATTAGAGCAGGCCTAATGTAGAGACAAACTGTCTGGACTCATTTAAAGTTGCTAATAATTGGAGTGCTGGTTTTGCTCTGGAACAGTGTAGTGTCCTAGATGTTATTGGATTCTACGTCTTATCAGTCCCAGCCAGTATGGCCAGTGGTCAGGAATGATGGAAGTTGGGAATCAATCGGTATCTGAGTGCACCACATTGGCTATTCCTGCTCTAAAGTTGAGTAATGTAAACCTTGCAAATAGGAATAAAAAATGGCATATTGCCTAATAGCAGGCCTAGAAATAATGTTGAGACGCTTGTCCATCCTTTTATATGCAAGTGTTTGTGCCTTGAAACATTTGACTTAGTCTTTTCTTTGTCTCTCTTCCAGGAGCCCACAGATGTAAAGGATGAATTGTAAAGTGCACTCTCACAAATAGTATCCTGTGTCTGGGATGAAGCAGGAATGTGAACTAAATTTGTTTTGGTTTGTTTTTTTTCACTGTAAAATGTTGGGGGGGGGAGGCTTAGGGTTATGGGCAGGAGAGAATTTTTTAAGTTGCATTTTTTAAACATTCCTCACAATGTAAATTTGTACTATTTAACTGACTACTTGGTGTAAAATCTTGTCATGTGTACAAAATTAAAATGTTCACACCATTTGCTGTATGGGGCAGCGGAGGTGCTTATTTACTTAATTTGAAATTAAGCAAAGTTAGTCTGTTAGTACAACAACCTTGTTGAAAGAGAAACAATGGAAGAAAAGTGGAAAAGGAACACCTGTTAACTATTTTACAGGAGATGCTTAATAATCAGAACTGATAAAAGTATGGAGCACCATCTGTGTTTTAGAAAGTGTACACTATTCAGAAGCCTGAACATAATTACTTAAAAATATAGGGGATTGGAAATAGGAATCCATTCTATTCTGTCAATTCTGCTATTACAACAGTAGTTGTTCACAGCTATAATAGGCAGGTTCTAAATTACTTGTGCTTCCTCAAACAAGTAGAATGCCCAATTTATTTCCAGGTTCTGTATGTTTTTAAAAGAGGTTAAATTAAATTACTTCCCTGATTTTTGTATGAAAATAGTGGACCTCATTTATTAACAATACCTGACTAGTTGCGGTTTCAGAACAAACACATAAAAACCCTGAACACTCATTTATTGCATAATTAAGATGTCTGTGAGTGATATGCAAAAACGGGAAATTCACAGATGGAATATTGTGGTGCTGGAAGATGTAGCAAGGTGGAACTACAGCCTACGTGATGCATTGTATCGAGGAGCTAGGCAGCAAAAAAATGAAAACTATAGCAGAGACATGTGGTCACATGACACGTTGAGCTTTGTATCAGTTGTCAATTCTGAACTCATACACAAGGTCTTCCTAAGTATAGAATGTACATGTCCATCTATAAGGTGGTAAATCCTGAACAGCAGCAGTGATACCTTCCACTGCGGTAAAAAAAAGTATTTAGTACAGCAGATAACTATAGACACCTTATATTAAACTGTCTGCTCTTAACATAGACTTAAAGGACAATCACAACCATTTCTACTCAAGAAATACTAGTGAACTCAATGAGGTAGATACATTAGGATTGTAGCCTACAGAAAGCACACTTCACACAGTTTGTGAAACATGAGTTTATTGCACCACCACTTTTAGGGAGTGAAAACCCAAGGAGGCAACCATCCATCTCCAATCCCTGTTGTTTTCATCAACTGGGTTACCCTCCCACGACTGGAACTAGCTGTTCTTTAGTGGGTGTCATTTTGCTGCCTTTAGTACAGAGGCTGCAGTGCTAGAACAGTCCTCACCCTGCAAATCCACCTCCATTACAGCCACTTTAAGATAAGCTGACACCCTTGCTTTTGGAAGCCCATTATAGAATTGTGAGCAGCCTACAACAATGGATGTATCTGCTCTGGTGAGGGGCTGATGAGATGCTGGCAGAGTTCTTCCTATGCCCCAAATAGGCAGTCTGTAAGGTCCGTTGCAAATGCATTGCAACTCTTTCCGAGGAGGTGTTTTGAGAGCTGCATATTTCTGCATTGCAGGGGGTTGATGATCCTCAGTGTCCCTATTCTATGAGATATCTTGTGTCACATCTTAGTCCCTGCCCTTGGGCTGACAACCTGGCTCATTGATCTTTGGAAGTCACTCTGCAGACCTTTTTCAGCAAAAAGGTAGAAAAGCTTAACACCATCAAAAACCTACAGAAACCATTTTAAGGAAAAGGGGAAATAATCAGTACTGGCATATTGTGCCATGTGTAGAGAGCAATGCTACAGGTACATATTGAGGCAAACCAGACAGCTAAGTAAAAGACTGCCTTGTATTGCATGGGAGGGAGTAAAAATATTTTGACTCCAGAAAATGGGCATACACTAGATTACTTGTATAGCTCATGTTGCCAGAAAACACTGAAATTGTACAGGTTCAATTATAAATACTAAAGAGCAGTTCATGGAGGAACATAATCCTTGCATCACTGTTGTGAAGGCTGAACTTTCTGATTTCTTTCTTTGAGCCCCAATAGTTCTGTTCTGAGTTCTCCAGGCTTGGGAGGAACTTCCGGTATCGTCTAAAAAAAGAAAAAAAGGCAAGTCATACTAATATCAAGCAGGGACCCAGGTGGCGCTGTGGTTAAAACCACTGAGCCAAGGGCTTGCTGATCAGAAGGTCGGCGGTTCGAATCCCTGTGACGGGGTGAGCTCCCGTTGCTTGGTCCCAGCTCCGGCCAACCTAGCAGTTCGAAAGCACGTCAAAATGCAAGTAGATAAATAGGAACCGCTACAGCGGGAAGGTAAACAGCGTTTCCATGTGCTGCTCTGGTTTGCCAGAAGCGGCTTTGTCATGCTGGCCACATGACCTGGAAGCTATACGCCGGCTCCCTCGGCCAATAATGCGAGATGAGCGCGCAACCCCAGAGTCGGTCACGACTGGACCTAATGGTCAGGGGTCCCTTTACCTTTACTAATATCAAGAGCCACAAGTTCAGTTTTTAAATTTAGCTTTGATTATATGTACGGACTTGTTGTTAAAAGCATGTTTATGGAAGACAATCTTACTCGGCTAAGAGTGATCACCAAAAAATAAGACTTAGTGGAAACTTCTAGGTAGATGAACCATGGTAAGGTACCTCTAGCCCAGGTGTGAGCCTCTGGGTATTGCTGAACTACAACTCCCATCAGCCCCAGCAAGCACAACCAATGGGCAGGGATAATGGGTTCCTGACACTCCCATTTTAAAATGCACATTAGGACAAAAGGCGAAAACAAGGAATATTTTGAATTGCCTTTGGACACAGATCTGCAGGCTTGGGGAAAATAGTAAGGTGTTCAAAGCCATCCAGGGAACAGAAGATCCAACTATTATTGCTCAGCAGCTCATCAAAGACCTAGGCTACTGTCTGTCATGGGAAGGACAGTAAAGAAAAAACAACAACCTACAGTCTTGGGAGATATACAGTATTACCTCAGAGCTGTGTTGGGGAATAGGTGTATGCCCAGTGTTATTGTGTTGTTTTATGTAAGCTATCCTGGGGGTCCTTCTGAAGTTGAAAGGTGGAACTATTTCAAACAAACCAATACATAAATGGTGGGGGGAGGGGAGAAGCCACTTACAAGATCAGGCCTGTAATATCGATGGACAACTTCTGCACCAGCAAGCATGGCCAACATGCTTGCACTGAACATTTTCAGGTAGCGAGGCCAAGGTACTCCTGCAGGCATAGCCAAGAGCTACTAGCAGCAACTGGAAGACAAGTAAAAGAGGAAGACAAGGACATTGACTAGTGAAGAAATGGCATGAACTCTGATGACATAAAAGGAAAACGATGAAGTCCAGGATAGAAATACAAGATGCTGGACGTCTTGGCAGTGCCTATTGCTGGCTGTATCCAACTAATAATGCTCAAAATAATCAATTGAAATCCATGGACTTGACTAACTTAAGCTCGTTGATTACAATGGATCTACTACACTAGTATGACTTGCATACAACCCTCATTCCTGAAACAAAGTGACATCTTACGCTTGAAAAGCTTTTTTACTATCATCCTTCCTATGCTTTTTCTTGCTCAAAGCCACACAGAAAATCCCCAACACAGAGATGGAAAAACAGCCGTGCCCATTCCTGGAGATGTCAGATTTGGCTCCGGTGATACATTAAGGTTACCAGATGTCCCCGTTTCCAGGGGACAGTCCCCAGATTTACAAATCAGTCCCCATACAAAATCCATTGAAGTTGAAAAGTGTCCCCGGATTAATTGAAAAAAATCTGTTAACCTTATGATACATACCTTATTAATTAATGAAACACACCCTAGATGGGACTGTCTTTATTGCAGTAATCTAACCTTGAGGTTACCAGCAAAATAAAAAAATTCCTTCAGTAGCACCTTAAAGACCAACTAAGTTTATATTTTGGTATGAGCTTTCGTGTGCATGCACACTTCTTCAGATACACTAGAAACAGAAGTGTCAGACCCTATATATATACAGAGGGTGGTGGGGGTGGGTGGGAATGGGTGGTGGGCTGATGGGAGTGGTAAACCTGGAGATGGCTGTTAATGGCTGCTGATGGCTGCAATTAGTCCTGGGCTGAGGTGCTAAAGAGAGCTTGATCATGCATAATGAGATAAGAATCCGATGTCTCTATAACCTGTAACTTGAGGTTACCATTGCATAGAGAGCTTTCCCTCTCCAGATAAAGGGCCCCCAGCCAAAGCTGATGGAAAGCACTCTGCGAATAATTGTATTGTAAATTGGTAGTGTTATAATGAGCCTATTGGAATCTAATTGAAAACTAATAAAATTATTATCGAAAAGAAAGCACTCTGTGACACAGGCCACCTGCGCCTCAAGTAACAGTTGCAAACAATCCAGCAAAGGCTCATGAACGGCAGTCTCCACGGTGGGAGAAGTGGGTTGCCTGCGGGTCTCTTAAACGGTTCTCCCAGACCTGGGGTCGGCAACCCGCGGCTCCGGAGCCGCATGCAGCTCCTTTACAGCTTTGCCGTGGCTCCGGGGGTGCTGCGCTGGCCAGCTCGCCCGCCCGGTGCGCGCCCGCCGCCCGGTGCTCTGTCCGCCTCGCGCTCCGGCTTTTCTCGAGCGCGAGGCTAACTGGCAGTATGCTAACTGGCTGACAGCATGCGCAAAGGACTCCCGAACGTCGGGAGCGTCAGCGCCTGCCCCCTCCCATACAGCGCGGCTGTGGTGGCGGCACTCCCGACGTTCGGGAGTCCTTTGCGCATGCGCACAGCACGGCTGCTCAAAGGACTCCGGCGGCCGCACAGCGCGGCTGCTCAAAGGTCTCTCCCGAACGTTGGGAGTCGTCTGGTGCCTGCCAGACGGCCGCGAGGCGCCCGCCGGAGCCCGGAGTCCACCACAGTCAGCCGCGCTGTGTGGGAGGAGGCAGGGGCTATGACAGAGCGTGGTGCAATTGTCTGTGCTACATGCAGGTTTTCCCCAATGTAATAATTTGATTCCAGTAAAGCTGTCTCTTCCTGCTTGTGCAGCAATCTACCCTACCGAAGGCCTTATGATTATAGCAATTGCTATATTAGTCCTGCAGCCTATATCATTACAGTATTTGCCTCTTCTGCCCCAACCATGCTGCCTTTGTTTTCTGTTCATTTGTGGTTGCTATTTTTCAGTCCCGGTTGTGGCTCTGCTTTATGCTGAGTAAGTTACTCAATCACTCGGCGTACAGCTGAGAGAGACTAGAAAGCTGAGTGTTAAAATTCACTAATTAGGATACAAATCTCTAATGTAAAGCAAAAATAAAAATAAATCCTGATTAGCATTCTCAGACAACAACTAAAATCTAAACTGCAGCCAATAGGCTCACGGGGGGGGGGGGGGGCGGAGTTAAAAAAATTTTTTAAACGGGCGCTCTTCTTCCCGCCCAGCAGCTGAAATGGCTGGCGGAATCGGAGCGCCTGTTTGCTGCTGCTGCTGCTGCTGCTGCCTGCCTGCGGCCTCTTGCCGGCCTGGTCAGGAGATTGAGGTAGATGTATGGACAGTACAGTGTGGACAGTACTGAGCAAGATGCTGATAGTCTGACTCAGTATAAAGCAGCTTCCTATGTTCCTGTAATTTCTACCTTTTATCCAATGATCTCAAGGTGGCAAAAAATATTGAAAGGACCACTGAAAACAGTTGAGAACAAAAATATTTAAAACAGGTGCTGGAAAGGGTACAGCGAAGGCACTTGCCTGATGTAAATAAGTGGGGAGTGTAGGTGGGGGAAGTGTAGGATCCCCCTTTTTTAAAAAAAGGCCCAATTTCGCCCATGGGGGTGGAGGATCCCCTTTTTTAAAAAAGGAAGAAGCCCAATTTCACTCCTGTGGAGGCCTTCCCACCCTCCAGCAGCAGCGTGGGGGGGGGAAGTGTAGGATCCCTTTTTTAAAAAAAGAGGCCCAATTTCGCCCATGGGGGTGGAGGATCCCCTTTAAAAAAAAGGAAGAAGCCCAATTTCGCCCCTGTGGAGGCCTTCCCACCCTCCACAATGAAGGTGACGTCTTACAGCCCTGATGTGCAGACACTGAGCACTGAGGTTCAGGAGCAAAAGTCCCATTAACCATGTAAATTAAATATTTTAATTAGCTATTAATTTGCAAAAATATATTTTACATTGTTAAGTGAAAGTCCTTTTTTTCTTCAGATTGACAGCTGACTGCACGATCCTGTATATATAGCATTAAGTTAAGAAACAATATATGCAGTGTTATATTTGTTTTAAATGTCGCAATGGTTTTGCGGCTCCCAGTTTTTTTTCTTCCTTCAGAAGTGGGTCCAAGTGGCTCTTTTTGTCTTAAAGGTTGCAGACCCCTGTCCCAGACCCAAGAAACCGAGCAAATTCGCCATGTGACAAACACACATCTTGCCGAACGGACACACTTGTCCTTCCACAACGCCAAAAGGCAAGCCAGGTTCTTCCCCACGGAAAGGGGGAGGTGGGGGAGTTTTCCATGAAGCTCCCTGGTTGCTAGCACCGCCCAGAGGTAGCCACTTACCTGCATCAGCCCTGACCGCTAGCTCGTCGGTGGCGGAGGTTGATCTCACGAAAGACGAGCAAAAAGAAGGTTCTCTTTGGCCGGACCAGGAGCCAATAGAGGACGCGGAAGTCGAGAGCAACGCACAGGTCAAGAAGTCACGTGTACACCAAGCTGTTACGTCCCATCTCTCCTTCCCCCCTCCCCCTCTCCTGGAACTTGAAAGCACCCTAGATATAGAAATGTGGAATAGCGTGTAGCCTTTTCATTCAAGGAAAGATTTGAAAGACGCCCATGGCTGTAGTTGTCGCCCTAGGTGCTCCACGCCTGCTCTAAAGTGTAACGTATATATTGGGGGGAAGCCCTAAATATTCCGCATCGGGAGATAAACGAGGAGAGCCGTTCACTTTTAGACCGGAAGTGCTGTAATAAGGCTAATGAACAAAGTTACTCATTTTTAGCAAAAAATAAAAATAAAAAATGAAGTAATAAAATAAAATATTGCCGTAGCTGAGTGCCTCAGCTCCGCCTGCATAAGGTCCCACGTTTGGCCCCACATCCCTCCGGCGCACCCAGGTAGGGCTGCGAGAGAGAACCCAGCCTGACACCCACGGTCCCGGATCGCTGCTACCGGTACCCTTCAGACCAGGCAACGCCGAGCCACGTCGGCCAACGGTGCAAAGGCAAGCTTCCTATGTCGCTGAAATCGTAGTAGTCCCACGTTTCTCCATCCCGGATTTCTACGGTAGGCCGCGCCGCGTGTCAGTCTATAATTTTCATGCCTCTATCGGCCGGATAGCCCACGCCGGCGTCGCGGAACCAGAGAGAGTCGACGGCAGAAGGTACCTCGCGCGAGCATGGGGAGGGGGAGGCGCGTTGACGGGGGTCGCGGGGTTTTGGAGGTTGGGCTTGGCTGGCGCTGACTAGGCCTCGAGTTCTCACCGGGCCTTCGCTAGCTGGGGAGGTGGGCGTCGGGGAGACGCCAGCGCTCGGAAATGGAAGCCGAGGAGCCCGGTCCCAGGTAGATGGGGCGGAAGGAGGCCGAGGCCGAGCTAGCGGGTGGGCAGGGGGGCTTCCAAGTCCCTCTGGGGCGGAGGGGGCCATGGTCGCCTCCCCTCCTGCCGTGGAGGAGGCTGCGCCGAGTACAAAAGGCTTCCAAGCCAGGGTCTCTTGCCACAGGCAGGACAAGGCCTGAGCCCGTAATGGGAAGGTGGAGAGGGGAGTGAGCGAGGCTCTGGGGCGCCTCTGTTATGTTATTTATAATGCGTGTTTATATTATTGATACATAGGCAGATGCACAAAGGATGGAGGGCTGCATCTCTCTCTCTCTCTCTCACACACACACACACACACACACTACCGTATATACTTAATAGCACATGTGTAATATTGGAGCAAGATCTGTTAGGTCCGCTCACTGCACACATTTTACTGTCATGACTCCCCTGTGTGTGTGTGGTTGTTTTTTTATTGTTGTTGTTTTTACCTGCTGTTGATAGCAATTTTCAAAAATGGTTCTTGTGCACCATGTCCTGAGATCATTATAGGGTGGGTTATAAATATTTACAAACACACATAAATACGTATTGATTGGTGGCCATCTGTCTCTGGAGACAATGGAGGAGTGAAGGCGAATTGTTGGAAGGCATAAACTGATATGGGAGAGGCATATACATACATACAAAGCTGCTACCAGACTGGGTGGGTGGTTGGGTGGGCTTGGAATGATTCAGATTATCAAAAAGTGCCCATACATAGAAAACTGGCATGTCAGAAAGAGGCTTGAAGCCTCTGGTGTCTAAAGTTCCTACAAGTAAGGGGATGGGACTGTGTAATTGAAGAGTGTGTAGTAAAGTGAGCTTCCACCTGCAGTGTCAAATGGTACAATCCAGAAACAGGTTTACCAATTTGCAGCAGTTCATATGGAACTAGGCCTCCATGAAATGTGTATTCAAGAAAAAGAAATGTGTATTCAAAACTGTTCCTGTTACCTTGGAAAGCAATTATCCTTTCTATGGGTGTGTATTCAGGATCAAATAATGTGGATGAGTATCTTTGTTGTTGTTGTTGTTGTTGTTTAGTCGTTTAGTCATGTCCGACTCTTCATGACCCCATGGACCATAGCACGCCAGGCACTCCTGTCTTCCACTGCCTCCTGCAGTTTGCTCAGACTCATGTTGGTAGCTTCGAGAACACTCTCCAACCATCTCGTCCCCTTCTTGTGCCCTCCATCTTTCCCAACATCAGGGTCTTTTCCAGGGAGTCTTCTCTTCTCATGAGGTGGCCAAAGTATTGGAGCCTCAACTTCAGGATCTGTCCTTCCAGTGAACACTCAGGGCTGATTTCCTTCAGAATGGATAGGTTTGGTCTTCTTGCAGTCCATGGGACTCTCGAGAGTCTCTTCCAGCACCATAATTCAAAAGCATCAATCCTTCGGTGATCAGCCTTCTTTATGGTCCAGCTCTCACTTCCATGCATTACTACTGGGAAAACCATAGCTTTAACTATACGGACCTTTGTCGGCAAGGTGATGTCTCTGCTTTTTAAGGTGCTGTCTAGGTTTTTCATTGCTTTTCTCCCAAGAAGCAGGCGTCTTTTAATTTCGTGACTGCTGTCACCATCTGCAGTGATCATGGAACCCAAGAAAGTAAAATGCTTCTTTACGAACTTGTAAAGAGTGGCGAAATGATGGTTTTTCCCTGCCCTCTTTCAGTTACACTTAAGGTGGAAACTAACTTGCCTTAATGAGGGTAGAGCTGAGGATGCTAGTTGTTCCTCCTTTTTTATAGTACAACAGCAATGGTCCAATTCAGATTCTCTTAAAATAAACGGCATATGGGGCATGTCTATGAACTCAACTGCGGATAGGAACTAGTACAGTATCTGACCCATGACAGCAAGTTTTCCCAGCAGCAGTTTGCATGAGCATATTGGTACCTTTTTTATTATTATTCGCAGAATAGGAAGTCTCATGGGAAGCTGTGTTATTCTGAGTCAGACCACTGATCCATCTGATGGTCTGTTTTGGCCTGCAGCAGCTCTCTTTGCTTGGGACTTCCCCAACCAAATCTGGAGGTGCTGGGGACTGAGCCCTGTGGCTTTCAGCATGCAAGGCAAATGCAGTACCTCTGCTCTACAGTCTTTTCTTCATTGAATTGTTGTCAAGAAGTGGTGCCTTTCAGTGTGTGTTGTAACTTCTTTTACTCTGCTTGTAGGGTTTTCCAGTGCTTGAACCAGGTTAGTGTGACCAATCTATGTTGTGTTGGGACTCACTGACCTGATTAGCAATTGACAGTATTTTGTGCTTTCCCAAATCATGCAAACAGGAAACGGAACTCTCCAAATCATTTGTTTGTGTTTAGATGTTGAGAATCAACCCTATTACCACTCTGATCATATATTTAACAAACAAAAAGCAAGCACAACTATTCATGGGTACCTTGGGGTGCTTCCAGAACGGAGGTTAATCTCACAAATTGGCTGTTGGCAACATTTTTTTAATTAATTGGATTTTTTATTGGAAAGGGTAAGTCTGAATTAAATGGGGAAGTATAGAATGGTATTTTTAAACAAACAATGTCCTGTGAAGTGTGAATGCTGCAAAAGATGTGCATGCCTAAGGAGCACCCATTCCACACCAAGCACCTGTCTGGAAGTACCCTTATTGCTGACCTTGGCTGTGATCCTGTGGGAGCAGAAGTATATAATAGATAAGATGAGAATTGTGTGCTCGTGTTGCCAAATATGAAAGAAATCCACCAGACTAGACATGAAATTGCATGTCAAGTACTACTTGAAATTTTGTTCCAGATTTATAATTTGTTCCAGATTTATAATTTGAAACGGTAGTAATTTTAACCTTTTTAATTGTTTTTTTTAAGACATTATACTGCCCTTCAACCAGCATTTTATCCTTTTCCATTCCATCAAATGATGACTGGAGTTCCAAACATGGAGATGATGAATGAAGAGGAAGCTCTTCAGGGGCCTTTGGAATCAGACTTTGTTCCAGAACCTGTTCAAGGTGTCTCAGAGTTTTCCTTGAAATGTTTAAGCAAATATGCAGGAACATATTTCTTTTAGAATATCTGAAAACAGTTGGATACCTTCATTCTTCAGAGTGGTGGTATTGCTGACTGAACCAATGCTTGTTGTGAAAATGTGCCTTTTTCTTTACAGCTTGAGCTTGCACATTTTTTTCTAATAACTGATGAAGCAGCAGTTTACATTAAGATACTTGCATTTCTGTTGTATACAGTAAATGGTAAATGTGGAAGTTATGGGAATAAGTTGCATAACCTGTCCATATCATGGTATTCATACATGCACTACATCAGGGGTCACAAACGTTTTCAGCAGGGGGCCGGTGCATTGTCCCTCAGACCTTGTGAAGGGCCGGACTACATTTTTTGGGGGGAAATGAATGAATTCCTATGCCCCCAAAATAACCCAGAGATGCATTTTAAATAAAAGCACACATTCTACTCATGTAAAAACACCAGGCAGGCCCCACAAATAATCCAAAGATGCATTTTAAATAAAACCACACATTCTACTAATGTAAAAACATGCTGATTCCTGGGACTGTCAGTGGGCCAGATTTAGAAGGTGATTGGGCCGGATCCGGCCCCCTGGCCTTAGTTTGCCTACCCATGCATTACATTGATCTCAAATTGGCAATGTAACCCTTTTTATTCAGTTTTGTTGTTCAGAAAATGATCCCATTTTTTTCTGGTTGGCCAGCATATTGTATTAATGATTACAAATTTAGTCTTACTTGTTTATTCTACATCAATATTTAAAATAGTAGATTACCAGTCCCCTTACAATTCTTGGATATTGTTACATATTTCCAGATAACATTTAATAATGCAACTTCTTAGTTTGCAACATAACTACAGTATATGATTGTTTGCCATGTAGTAAGGCATTTCATAGGCTAATGCACAAAAAGTTTTGATGCAATCAAACTTTCCTTGCAGCCTTGTGATTTATATAGCAAATTTAATTTATTTGTAAAAGCAACCTCTAGAACTAAACTTGGATAACGTTAAGATTCCTCAAGTAATTTTTTATTGTGTACTTTCTCCAGAAATGGGTACTGGGGGTCAGTTTTGATGCTCAGAGCTCATTTGCAAGGCATTTTTTAAAAAATTCTTTCATGTACCAGCAGGTATCTAGTAATATTTATCTATCCAAAGATAAATATTATCAGCAAGCGCAATCTCATGCTCTTTTCATGGCAGTAACAGGATGGATAAGTTAGAAAAATTTGGAGTTCTTCCAACTTTCGCTGAGATTATTTGGTAGATGGCATGTTTAGCTGATAGATATTTTATAAGTTAGAAATAGATTTTTTAATGTAACAGTTCACATAATCTCTGATTATAATATAAATAGATATAAATAGTAGAATTTTGCCATATCCAAAGACATAATAAAAAGTCATTTCCTTTTGTTTTTCAGCAACTGTTAAAGGAAGAAAGAGAAAAAACAAAACTTCTGAACCCAAGAAACCTGCTGCTAAAGTTGCCAAATCAAAAGGCAAACAAGAAAAAATCACAGATACTTTTAAAGTCAAAAGGAAAGTAGATCGTTTTAATGGCGTATCTGAAGCTGAATTGTTAACCAAAACTCTTCCTGATATACTGACCTTCAATTTGGATATTGTAATTGTAAGTCAAATGTAAGAAAGTTATATCTGTGTAGATAACTGTTTTGCAGCCGTTTCAGTTAGCAACTTTGTAGTAAACCCCAAAGGGATTTCTGTGTTAGTCTGTTGCAACAATAGCATTCTGTTCTTCCTTTGTATAGATTTGGGCTCTGTATAGAAATGTTACACACCTCCTCCTCTTCTATGACCTTTTGGCTCTACAGTTTAATGTTTTTTTCCCTGGGAGTTTCTCTATGAGGATAATTTATCACCCCCCTTCCTTTTTAAATGATAAGAAAAGGATCATTTGTTGTTTCAAGTGATCATTTTACTAGATTGGCTGGGAACAAAAAGTGATCACTTTCTGATATTTCCTCATTCCCAATAAATAATTGAGGTCTATTTCCACTTTTGCTTTTTCCTTAGCTGTTTTCAAGTATTTTCCTCTGTTTTAGCACAGTGGTTTCCCATTGTCATAAACATTTCAAGTATATACAACAGATCTGTAAGAGCTGATGAGATAAGTCATTAACTTTATATTTTCTGGAAAGTGAAAGTCGTCTCTGAGATATTTCACATTTTAGTTAAAAATACCCTGCTTTGCTCCAGCAATTTATAGTGATAAACAGGTCTTTATTTATTTAAATCATTTGTATCTTGTCATTCCTCAAAAAAAAGCTCACGGTAGCTAACAGAACAAAATCACAACTTAACCATTTTTAAGTGTCAGTTGCCAAAAATATGAAAACAGCCAAAACAGAAATGGAAAACAGCAACAATCCTCTCTTACTAATAGCATTAAAATATATTCAAAGAAAATAGAGACAGTTAAAACCAATGCATTAAAACCACGTTATAAAACCAAACACATAGGAGCATAATGTTAATAGGCGGGCAGGCTCATACAGCAAAAGGCAGCCTTGTAGACGACCGAGTCCTAAACCATTCAGGGCATATAAAGTATCCAAAGCACTTTGATTTATTCCAAGGAACAGATTAGAATATTTAATTGTTCCTTTGTTTTCTAGATTGGTATAAATCCAGGTTTAATGGCAGCCTACAAAGGCCATCATTACCCGGGACCTGGAAATCACTTCTGTAAGTTCATCCTCCTATGATCTCTTGAAACTTTTGAGAATGCAGTTTTAATTCTGCATTTTCTGATTGTAGAAGGGCTAAAGAAATGAGCTCATGGGCAAGATTTGGCTTTTGCTAGAAGACGTGTAGTGAATGGCTGCATGGGGGAAACGGTGAGCATGTAAAATAGTGGATATGCAGCATTAATGCTAAAAGGGAAATGCCAAGCGGTGACATACTACAGGAGAAGATCTCAGTTATCTCACTTCCTTCCAAGAACATCAGAGGCAAATTGTGTGGGAAGCATACAATACGAGAGCCAAAAACGACATGATGTTCAAGTACTGGTTGTCTGAGCAGTGATAAGAAGTTGACTGCATTGTAACACAAACTATAAGAATCATGTGTTTTCCGCCTCCACAGGGAAGTGTCTCTTTTTGTCTGGGTTAAGTGAAGAACAGTTGAATCATATGGATGACCACACTTTGCCACATAAATATGGTATTGGGTTTACAAACATGGTGGAAAGGACAACACCAGGGAGCAAGGACCTTTCCAGGTAGGGTCAAGTTAGAATTCCATAAATAGATCATTTTTATTTCCAGACCTCTTATATAACTTAATATTTTCCTCCCACTTTTTAGCAAAGAGTTTCGGGAAGGAGGACGGATTCTGGTGCAAAAATTGCAGAAGTATCAACCTAAAATAGCAGTTTTTAATGGAAAATGTGAGCCTTTTATATACAAGATTTCTGCATATTGATTTCACTGGTATTGTATTGTGACTAACAGTCAATTTATATTTAATTTGACTAGGCATTTATGACATTTTCAGCAAAGAGGTTTTTGGAGTAAAGGTTAAAAAGTTGGAATTTGGACTCCAGCCACATAAGGTTCCAGACACAGAAACAGTAAGTTCCTGTCATGGTTATGAAATAAAAACACTGAATCTTACAATTTGTGGAAGAATGAATTGATATAAACTTGCACCGATGGAGAAGAAAAACACTCCTATTCAAAACTATTTTCTTAGAATTTAAGATTTCATTACCTGTGAGTGAGATTATGGAAGTTTTTGAAACAAAGTTGGTGTTTTTAAAAATGCTCTATCAGTTTGGAGGCTTCTGATTTAACATTGCCTTCTGTTTTGATATTGTTTCCTTTTTACAGCTTTGCTATGTTATGCCCTCATCCAGTGCAAGATGTGCTCAGTTTCCTCGTGCACAAGATAAAGTTCATTATTACATCAAGCTGAAAGACCTAAGGGATCAGCTGAAGGGTGTCGCGTCAAATACAGAGGTCCAGGAAGTGCAATACACATTTGACTTGCAGCTAGCACAAGGTATAGCTTACAAAGCCAGAATAACCAGGATTTGCTCAAAAGACCTAATCCACATAAGAAAAATAAAGTGGGCCTGGGCAGCTGCTCAGTGCTGTAACCGGAAAGACTGCAGTTCTGACGTAATTTAAACAAAAGTCATAAACTTATGCATGATTTCTTCTGTGAAACTATTCCTTAAACAGTTTAACGAGAGAGCAAATACAAAGATTTTAATACATTTTGGAAGTCTTGTAACTTGTAATTCCTTAAAATTCTACTTTATACTGGATATTACAGTATATAATATACCAGGCATCCCCAAACTTCGGCCCTCCAGATGTTTTGGACTACAATTCCCATCTTCCCTGACCACTGGTCCTGTTAGCTAGGGATCATGGGAGTTGTAGGCCAAAACATCTGGAGGGCCGCAGTTTGGGGATGCCTGTAATATACAATAAGGGTATAATTAGAATATGCCTTCTGAATAGGATAACAGTGTTATCCTGTTGAAAGACTCCTCATATGCTTAAGTCGAGAGTTTAAATCTGATTTATTTTTCTCAGTAAGGTTTTTATTGAGATTTCCCCATAATACCGTACAATAAGGTTACAGTTACCTAAGATACAAAACAAGAAAAAGAAGAAAAAGAGAAAGAGGCAAGAGAGATAAAGAGAGAGGAGAGAGAGAGAAAACAAAGAAAGCAGAAACAGAGAAACATTAGCAAAAATGACAAAAGAGGGACTTCCGATTTTCCATCTACAGTGCGACCTTGGTTCTCGAACTTAATTTGTTCCGGAAGGCCATTCGACTCCCAAAATGTTTGAAAACCAAGGCACGGCTTCCTATTGGTGCAGGCGCCAGAGAAACAATAACCGACAGCCGCATCGGACGTTCAGCTTCCAAAAAACGTTTGAAAACCGGAATACACACTTCTGGGTTTTCAGCACTTGGGAGCCGATTTGTTCATCGACTAAGCCATTCGAGAACCAAGGTTCCACTGTACTGGTCATGTACAGAAAGAATATAAAATTGTTTAAAACCATCAGTCAATATGAACTATCTACTTCACTGTTAAACAATATTTCCTCCAAGTTACAGTGTCTCATAGTCATCATTTGGTTTATTTCATGGAAAGCCCAAGATAGGTCCTCTAAATACTGTAATTATTTATACGTGTTAGCCATATTTCTTCTTTTTATTGATTCTCACCAACATTACTCCATATTGTATCATACTGTTTCCCATCCATGTCCATATTAAGGTCTCTCCACTATGATCATGTATTATATTCCATTTTTGTTTCTCATATATCCACTTGTTCATGTCTGGTTAGAGATTTGATTTAAGCTTTCAATGTGTGTGTGTGTGTATTTCTTCAGAGGATGCTAAGAAAATGGCTGTCAAAGAAGAAAAATATGATCCGGGTTATGAAGCAGCTTACGGGGGTGCTTGTGGTGAGAAAACAGCCAAGGATGGTGAACCATGTACCTTCCCTTCAAATGGAACAGGTAGAGTATAGGGAATATTTTGTTTTCTCTTCATTTTAATCCATGTTGCAGAAGATAATTAGGATTGGTTCTATTAATTTCTTTTGTTAGACAAGTACAACACTGCATTTGGAACTGAATGCAAAAGTATAAACTATTTAGGTGTTATAAAGTAGAAGTCACATTCTGCATTCACATGTAACTCTTTATATCTACTTGTAAAATCCAGTGTTTAGAAGCATGTATAAATCTGTGTAAGTAAAATTCAGTCTTTTCAGTTGCCATATATTTTATTTGTCTTTCACTCTCTCAATTTATCACTTGTAAGATAATGATAATAATGATAAGCAACAGCAGCCACAGCAGCAGCAGTGCTAATGCCAGAGGGTCTAGGGGTACCGTTGGGGGAAATGGTAAATTAGTGAGAAATAGCAAATCCAAAAAGTTTCTCATGGTTATTTGACTTATTTATCACCTTCAGTGAAATAAAATAACAAAATACAAATTTTAAGTGCCAGTTGTGCTTTTTAATTCCATTTATTTTCTGTCTTGCTCTTCAGCCCCAAGTGATTCTCATAATGGCTCACAAATAAAAATGAAACTACAAATACAATAAACAATCATTTATGAAGCAGCAGAGCACTAAACCAGATAGTAGAACCAGAGCTGCATAAGATCAAAACTCTTTGTTAAAATACCATCTAAAAAACAAATAAAAAGTAATGGCACTAACCCAATAATTAATGTCAGCACAAAGTGAGACTCCTTCCAAAGATGGGACATTTGATAGGGAAGTATTTCTCTTCCAGTGGAAAACAGACCAACAGGAATGCCTTGGAGGAAGGCATAGAATTCTTGAAGCACACTTACTTTCTTATAGGAGAATTGGCTAAAATATGGCCATCTTTAGTTTTTTTTTAATTGTTTTCTTAATGAAATGGATTGAGTAAGTCAGTTGCTTTAAGTTGTGTACATGTTTAACTTCTTTTTAAATGGATAGCAGCTGGCTGGCTTTTGTAGCTGAAAATTTCATGGTGGGGAAATGGGTTGGACTCACAGGGGTGCCCAAACTTTTTTCAAAGAGGGTCAGATGTGATGAAGTGAACAACCAAAATTGTTGAGCTTTTTTTAGGATTTAAGTTTCCCCCAAAGTTGTTGAGCTTTTTTTAGGATTTAAGTTTCCCCCAAAGTTGTTGAGCTTTTCTTAGGATTTAACCCCAAAGTTGTTAAGCTTTTTAAAGGATTTTACCCCAGGACATATATTGCCACGTGGGCTGGATTAAATCAACCGGCCCCCAAAACGGACTTTGGACATGCCTGGGTAGAGTTTCCCTGAGGTGGCTACCCTCAGCCACCCCCCAGCTACAGTCAAACAGACGAATAGATGCCCCCTGGTGGGCAAAATCTGTAAGCAGCACATTTGGGAAAATGCCTTTTATTCCTTCAGCCAGAGCACCAACTAAACGATTAAGTCATTTTGGTTTGTTTTCCTGCAGCAACCAGTGCAGAGTACAGCAGTGGATCTTCCTTTGGAGATGTCCCCAATGGACAGTGGATGACACAATCGTTCACAGATCAGATTCCAGATTTCAGGAATTCTAGACCACAAGAGGAAGAAGGAAGCAATGCTTAAAGGCTGCCTTTTAAGCCAAGCGTAACTTCTGCTGGAGTTTTTTAAAATGCACATGTCAAGAATGGTACCTCAGTTCTCCAACTGAAGCATTTTTAAATAGCATTTTACCTCTTAGTTCTCTCTTATGATAACCATTTGTGTTTGTAGATTTAGAACTATGAATCAGGTCACTTAAAAGAAAATGTTTTTTAAGAGATGAGGCTTCCCTGTTTCTCTCTCTCTTTCTTATTTTGTATGAGACTTTTGTATTTAAATTGTTCCATAGTTGCAGTTTTAGAAAACTGACTTCTCATTGGTGAAAACCTTTTTTCTTTTTTCTATTTTGGTTTTGTTTTAAATCTGTATTTTGTAATGTAGTTTGTGAACGTACATTTTTAACTTTTCCTTTCATGTGTTGGGATATTTCATATGTGTGTTAGTCCATCTAAGGAGACTGCTTGCTGATGTCACTAAGAGCAAGTGGATTCCCCTTAGTGTAAGGGCACTGCTTCAGATTCAGATTTTGAGGGTAATCTTGGCCCATAAGGGATTCTAAAATCCAACATTTTAACAGCCTTTCACAGTGATCTCTGAAAAGCAACTGAAAGTTGTGGCACTTCTTTCAGTTGGGGATTTAGAGCTGGGGAACCAGTGGTCATCCAGATGTTTTTGGAATCCAAATCCCATCAGCCCCAGATTGCATGGCCAATAGCCCAGGATGACTGGAGTTGTAGCCCAACAATATATTGAACGGCACATGATCCCCAACCCTGATTTAGTGTTTCAAGATAACTTTTGGCCAGAATAGAGAACCACCTTAAGAAGGATATATGTATGCTCTGTACAGTGGTACCTTGGTTCTCGGACTTAATCCGTTCCGGGAGTGAGTTCGACTCCCGAAACTATTCAAAAACCAAGGTGCGGCTTCTGATTGGCTGCAGGAGCTTCCTGCACTCAAGCGGAAGCCACGTCAGACATTTGGCTTCCGAAAAATGTTTGCAAACCGGAACACTAACCTCCGGGTTTGCGGCATTCGAGAGCCGATTTGTTCGACAACTAAGCCGTTCGAGAACCAAGGTACCACTATATAGGCTTTTAAAATTCATACATGCCACAGGAGGAGGAAAACATTGGAAAGGAACTGGGGGCAAGAGAGGGTTGATCTGAAGAAGCTTCATCAGAATTCAGCATTTTTTATTTTTAGGATACATCACATTCCACATCTTGCTGGCCAAAACGATGGTGGTAGTGTGACATTCAGGCAGCTACAAGCCTACCCTAGGAAATGGACAATTGCCCACCTACAAAACATTTCCTAATGGTTTGGGGCACAATGACATTGCATTGCAGGCACAGCACCTGCATGTGGAAGATTTCAGTAAGCTTGCCCTGTCCTCCCCTCCTACTCATGGGCACTCATACAGGCAGTGCTATGGCATGTTGGGAGAAATGGAAAGTCTCTGTGCATTTCCACAGACCTATTGAGTCCCTTCTCTCCATGCCTTGCAAAAGTTCGGGAAAAAGTGAAGGAGATGTGCTCCTTTCCCCTCTTAACATTCCTTTGCACTGCCTTGTATGCACAGGTGGAGGAGGGAGAAAACAGCCTCCGTTTTAGCTCTATTGGAATTCTTTGCTTGCAAGTTTTGAGCCCACAATGCAAGTGGATCGTGCTCAATGTCTTTGGATATCCTTAAACTGATGTTGGGAGTGTTTGTTCTGTCTGTGCCTAATAATTTGCTTCCATCTCTCTTCCCCACACCTCCTTTTTGTCACAAGTGGGGAAGTGGCTTAAAAGTAAAAGCAATAAGAGGATCAAACTGAAGTTTTGGTCATCTGCTGATTAGGTGCTTCGGATACTTGAATTATGCGCAAGAACTGTGTCTCCATAATGTGTACATAGTCTAGATCACTATTTAAGTATACCACGAAAAGCTGGATTTATTTAAAAATGTCTTGTGTGTGTTTGGATCAAGAACAATGGGTTGAGTGGATCGATTTAAAGTAGATCCATAGCTTGCTAGCAGCTTTGAACCTTACATAGTGTTTTGACTTGCTGCTCATTGAGAGATAAGCATGTTTGTGATCTCCCTCCAAAATCATGTGCTTTAATCCACAAACACAACATTGTTGTTTAAAAAAAAAAAGATTGAGGTGTATATTCTGGTTCTGATCATGTCGTTTAGTTGCTGTGGGAACTTTTCATTATCTGGTCAACTATCTATAAAATGATTCTCTTGCAGCACAGTCCTATGCATGTTTACTCAGAATTAAGCCCTCCTGTGTTCAGTGGGATTTACTCCCTAGTAAGTGTGTTCAGGATTACAGCCTTAGGTTTTTTAAGGGTTGTTTTTTTTAATGTATCGCTGTTTACATGGACACTTTCTTGCAAGTGCTTGAAGTGCCTTGCATCAGGGATCTGAAACAATTTTTTAGTTTTAACAAAGCTATATTGCCACAGGTGGTGGACAGCTCAGTAGTAACTTTAGTTAAGTGTGAAAGGGGAACATCTTACTTAAAAGAGCATCCATTAGATTACCAACAGGGTAATGAAATGTGAATGCACGTCTATTCTCAAACATGGTGCTTTTAAAAATTGTATTGAACACTTCTGATCTGCCAATTTCTTGCAAAAAAACAAACAAACCAGGAATTGTTGCAGTATCTTCTGGTGCTTAATTGTGGCGTTGTTTAATAAAAGTCTTAATGCTGAATTGTTTGTGCTGTTGAAAAGAAGAAATGGATAAATTATTTGAAATAAATAAAAGAACGGATGTTTAATTTTGGTTTTAGTTTGACTTCATAATGTATACTTCAGGGGAACCTTATTTTTATTCAAAAAGTGTTACAAAAAGTCTGCAAGGAACAGTATTTTGTCTCTCAGCAAGAAACAAACTTTATTTACAGAGTATGACTTAAAATGTAGTCCCTGTTTTAATAAAGTACTTCCCCTAAGCCTTGTAGCCCTTGAAGCTTCCCCAAACTGTGATTGTTTCATTAGGGCCTCAATGAACTCTTCCGTTTTGAGCCATGCTTTTAGTTACAGACTTATGCAGCAGCTTTATATGCAACAAAGGAGGTGAACTCGCATCACAAAGTATTGCATAGAATGAAGTATCTTGTGCAGGCTGCAAATGACTGATCCTGAACCTTTAAAAATGTAAATGGCAGCATCAGCTATTGGGACGAATCAATTTAAAAGTTCCTGAAGGGTCAGGAACAAACCACTTTTCCCACAGGTCAGTGTGAACACTAGGGTGATCCCAAGGCTTGTATCTTCCATTCCAGTGAAGTAACTTGGCTTCATGAAGAAAGTGCTCCGAGTACCTGGCATCTGGACTCCAGCCTATGGGAGGGGGGGGGATTAGATAGATTTTTATAGAGCCCTTACTGGAAAACTCTAAACAAAATAGTGCGGCTTTCCTCCATCATAAACACTTGCTTAACGTTCTGTCATTTGCAGCACCATCCCACCCATGTCTACTCAGAAGTAAGTCCCATTGAGTTCAGCAGGACTTGCTCCCATATAAGTGGGCATAGGATTACAGTAAATACTTAACTATGGCTAGTTCGCACTCCGTAGCTATATTTAAATAATTCCAGAAAGCTTGGCTGGGGAGGCCCGGCCAGATGGGTAGGGTGTAAGAAATAAATTGTTATTATCTTTATGGCATACTGGGGGGGGGGGCAGGGGGATTGGCTTTACAGAACTGCAATTTTGAGACATTTTTAAACAAAATAGATTGAGACGAAGTTGTCCTGTTAGTGTGCACCGGGATTTCATCTCCCTGTGCATGCCCTGCCCCATTTGCACCACAGTCTTGGGAGAACAACAGATCTAATTTGCAAAGAAGAAATCTGATGTATGTGCTATCTCTTGCAGTCTGCCCAGCTCCAAACTATACAGGTGCAGTAGCAAGAAGCAAATACAGTATAATTCTAAGGAACCCTTAAAGACCTTTTGCATTTTTGTTTCAGCTTACACCACAACTCGAGTCTCAAACTTACCTAGATGTCGGATATGCCATAAAGGATTAATATGTGAATATTTCTCATGGAATACAATGAGCATTGGGGAAGTGGCCACACCTCCAGCAAGAGTGCTGCTGTACAGATTTTCTCTGAAAAATATATCGACGGGAATTGAAAGATCTGTTTAGAATCCCTTTTCAATGAATAGCAAGGCACAGCACAATTCATTTAGATGAGAAGAGCTTTTGAAATAGTTGTGCAACTGAAGCTTAGGATTCTTTTTCATTTAAGATTGCAAGTCCAGAATATTACATGATAGTATAAATGCTATCATTGGTAAGCTCTTTGAGCATATTCCTTCCTTCCAAAATAGTGTGCTGAAGTAAAGGAAGCTGATTTAATTTTCTTGCATTTATAACCTCTTCTATCTTGGAACCTGAGGTGTTGCTACAGCCAGCACTGGCCAGACCCAGAGCTGTTTAGCTTCAGGAAGCTGGTGGCCTCATGTACCTTTAGACCAGGCATGGCCAAACTTGGCCCTCCAGCTGTTTTGGGACTACAATTCCCATCTTCCCTGACCACTGGTCCTGTTAGCTAGGGATGATGGGAGTTGTAGTCTCAAAACAGCTGGTGGACCAAGTTTGGCGATGCCTGCTTTAGACAATACTGTGGGGTGGGTTTAGTCTGCTACATCATTGACTTGAAGACTGGGCTTTTTGTGATGATACTGAGATTTTTATTTTATTTTTTAAAAAAAAAACACCATCAGAATCAATCCAGCCCATAACTTGTATGTAGAGTACTATTCTCCTAGGGGGCATATGAGAAAGCTATCACATTGATCACCTTTAATGGTCCATTCAAACGCTGAGTGTATTGCTGGCACAAGCATAACACCCAAGCTAGCGTGCTGTGAACACCAAGCAGAGAATTTGCAGTGTGTATGCTAGTCCACCTCAGATCCAGGGAGGATATGAGAGAGAGAGACAGAGAGAGAGAGAGAACTGTTTATACATACTCTACGTTTTTCTGCATCCATTTTTCTAATTGCTTTGTGATGCGTTGGTGCTTCCATTCCGTCATATTTGCAACAATGACACCAGGATTAAAGGAACACGTGCTGGGACTTATGCCAAGATCTCGAATGGTTTGTTTTCGGTAGTCCAGAAACCCCATATAGGTATTCTAGGGGGAAGAACAAAACGTGATTACTATAAATTAACCTAGATATTCTCAAAAGTTTATATATGTGAGTGGTACTAGCTCATTCCGTGTCCCAGGTTTTCAGTGGAGGAAGAGAACAGAAGACATGTTTGTAGATGGGAAAGGACTTGGGGAGGCAAGTTTATTAGCTTGTATTTATTTTTATTTTACTAGGATTCATATCATGGTGGGTCACAACAGATTGAAAGACAACATTGTGAACATGGAAAATAAAATATAATTGCAGAATCCATTGCTTGATGCAAGTAGTAAAGAGTCACACAGGCTGAAAGTCAATTAAATAGCTCATTCCCATTGTGTTGATAACACCAGTTCCTTGTGACAAGCATCTCTGATTTTCTGCAGGCTTTTTATGGAGCTTTCCCAGAAGGTCTGCAGGTTTCTCAGCCTGCCTTCCTCATACCAGTGCAGCACCAGAAATCCAATTTTTCCAATGCCCCTCCCCCCCCGCTCAGGTCCCAGAGATTAATGTGAAGAAGAATTGGGAAGAAATATGAATTCAGAAGAATGAGTCAGGAAATACATGAGTTTTTTTGTCCTGCATGGACTTCTTACCTGCATTCCAATGCTTCTCACAATTTCATGAGTGGAAGGCAAATCACAGTCATCCGAAAAAGCTGCCGCATGCCCATGGGCTAGTTTGGTGTCATACAAATCTTGGATGTCACCTAAAGAAAAGCCAGGCTTATTCAGAAGCCCCATAAGTCTGTACTCATTACCATGTCAGCTGTCTTTACAGCTTACCCGTTTCTGATGCAAAAACCTGCTACCCTCTAAGGATTTTGGTGCATAGCGTTAAAACCTCTGTTTTCAAAATTTGGGGCACAGGGCGGGGCAAAGGAATCCATTCCAGATCTCATTTTTAGTGACTATAGACCTACAGAATATAGGCTTTGGTTGGGATTTTCAACCTTCAAGGGCTTATTTTTCCGGACAACAACTTACCTTGCACAATCACATCATCGTCGAGATATATCACTTTTTCATGTTCATGGATAAGCAGGGGGAGGTAAAACCGCACAAAGTTTAGCTGTTGAATTTAAAAAGGGAGTCAGCAAAGTAGGAGTCATAAGACATTCAACGTTATATTCCATATGTCCAGTTTAAAATATTCACCATTCAAGCAATATCCTGTTGGGGGTAGAGTGCATTCTAACAACACATAATGCATAGGGGGGTGTCTCTGTGTTTTGCTTGTTTAAGTTATAACAAATAATGGTTATTGGACTCAAACTTGCCTGGAAAACATGAACTCTCCAATCCTCAGTGGTGGAGGGAAAGAAGATCTGGGTAACAACCAGCCTTTGTGTTTTCAGAAAGCAGGAGTACCCATTGTTTCTTTGTCCCAGCATCACTCACAGGTGTGTGATCTGATGAAGGCAGTATGCAGCAGAGATTTAGGTCACTCCCAGACAATCTTTTTGATATTTCAGGCTGATTTGTTTGCAGGGAGATTGGAGGGGCTTTTCTGAGATGCATGTGTGTCTGTGGCTTGTATGTGTCCAGGAAGTGTGCGCGCGCACAAGCGCTGTATGTACAAGAGACCATGAATGTGTCTATTTTCCCTGGTACTCCCTGCTCTTATTAGGCAGCAACAGCATTGTTATCTATGTGCAATCAATACTGCATGTTTCCCACTATCGGGACCAGAAGAACACACCACAAACAATGAGTTTGTTGGGAAGGGAGCAGCAACGACTAAACCCCTCTCCTTTCGTGTTATGCTATGTGCCCCAGGGCAGACACTTTGCGACTGGTGCCCACAGACCTTTATTGAAATTTGAAATGTGCCTGCTGGCCCGAAAAGTTTGGAGGCCCCAATTCTACGGGTGTTTGTATACTCACAGGTTGAAGTAACTCGGGCCTCGCTGCATCTGGCCTCATTTTCCCTTTTAGCACCATGGGGTTGAATTCCACAATTTTAAACCTTATATCTTTCAGCTTGGAATTTTCAATCCACTTTCTAGATGCAAAAGAGAAAAAAGGAATATGTGACAGAACGCCTTAAGCAATGAGGGTCATTGTTGCATCCCTTGCCGCCCATTCTACCCCCTTATCCCTGGTCATATTGTCCACTCCATTTCTCTGCATGGTACTGTTTCTGCAATACAGTGGAATAGTGGGAGAAAATATGATGGGCAATTTCTAAGCCCTCCCAAACTCTGCACTCCAAATGACATTCTTCAGCCACCTGAAGTGTCCAACGTTTCAGCTTACTGGTGTGACCTTCCATATGGAATTCAAACAGGTACTAGGATGAAGATATTTGATCTCCCACCCCTTGCTCAGCTGGCTCACCAGAATACTAAGCTTTAGACATAGTTTTGCCCTGCACTGTCACACACTAGCACAAAGTGAGCTGAGGAAACAGCTCATTGTCTTTTGACTGCTTAGACCAGTCATGGCGAACCTATGAAACGCATGTCAGACATGACACGCGGAGCACTCACTGCTGCCACGCGCCCCATCGGCCCATTAGCACTGTTGTCATTGCCCCCCCCCAATTTGTTCTCCCGCTCCTGCTATAGCTTGTCTCCACTACAGCTTGTCTCCGCTGTTAGAACCCGGATCCTTTTTTGTTGTTGTTGTTGCTGGTAGCCAGAAATTGTTTTTAACCCTTTCTGTGCTGTTTTTTCTGGTGCTTTGGCAGACGATGATTGGGTGTAACAGCGTTCGTTTTTAACCCGATCTGTGCTGGGTTTTTTGGCGCTTTGGCAGACTATGTCAGTGCTGCGTGTTAGTTCCAGTGAAGGTATTATTCGTCATTTATTTCTGTTCTCTTCCCCCCCCCAAAAAAGTGCAGCAGCTTTGGGGTACCCCCCCAAAAAGCAAAGCAACCTTTGCACCCCCCAAAAAACCCTCCAAAACTTTGGTCAGCAGCTCCCCCCAAAAAGTTCAACAACTCTGGGCACTTTGTGATAAATAATGGTTTTTTGGCTTGGTTTGGTTAAATAATTAGTTTTTTGTTTATTAAATACAGTTATATATTACAATTATACATTTTTGTTATTTAAACTATAAATATCACGAAATTATGGTTTTTTTTCTCGAAGTGACACACCACCCGAGTTATGCTCGGTTTTTTGGCGAATTTTGACACACCAAGCTCAAAAGGTTGTCCATCACTGGCTTTGACATCACCCCAGCAGGACTCCTACTGCTCTGCTTCCTCAGCCATTCCCATGTGGGGCATCCATCAGGTTACATGGCTCATCAGCTGCCGGATCCTAAGTATAGAAATGAGCCCTGTATTTCCCCATCACATTATTTTCACCTGATATGTGGAATGCCATTCTTTAGTCCAACTACGTAGAACAAGACATTGGAATCGGTGTTGCTGTAAATGCTGCTGATTGCTGCTATCGCTGCACCCATTCTGCCTGCAGCAGCACATATCACCACAGGGATTTCTTCTTCCATTTCCTCAGGGCTTTCCAAATCATCTGGTAATAATAACAACAAAAAGAGTAACAACCACCACCATATGTGTTGTTACACACAATTTATGTCGTTCTGCTACAACCAGCACTTTATGGAAGTCCCTTAAAGAGTGGGGTAGAGTAGTGTTCACAGAATACCGGTAATAGCATTTTAGGGCTGGGAGGGACCCCAAGAGGCATCTAATCTTCCTGCCTGCAATGCAAGAATCTCAGCTAAGAATCCCTGACAGTGTTGCTGAAAGTCAGTTCTATCTGAGTATCTGTGGAATTCACTGCCCTTGTATATTAGGCAGGCGTCTTCCATGTTTAGTTTTAGGCACCATTTTAAAACATTTTTATTTACACAAGGTTACCTTGCCACATGACCCTGCTTTCTGTTGCTCTGTTCTTTGCCCTTCTTTGTGTTTTTTTTACCTTTAATTTCATATTGATTTTATGTACACCACTTTGAGAATATATTTTTTATTGATTTAGTGGTATAGAATGTATGTGTGCATATGCAGATCAACAAACAAACAAACAAACAATAAGACAGCCTAAATGAAATTGGCATGTTTATCTCCTAATGTGCCACTTAGGTTTGTTACATTTTGCATAACTGATGTTCCTGGCTGCTGTATTTCCTTCTGATATTGTACCTGCGCTCACACCTATGCAGAAGTCACTTTCTTATCCCATGTAAGAACATCAGTATAAGGAAATATGGCAACTAGGCCTGAAATATTGTCAGCCACCAAGAGCTGAAAAAGGTACAGAAACAATATTAACAGAGGGAAAGCGACAGAAGCATGGATTGTATTATCCTGTATTACAAACAGAAATTATTCAGTCTTGGCAATGTATAAAAAGAAACAGATTCTGACTAAGGGGGCCTACCTGGATCATTCCTGAGCATGGTGGATGGCATCTTGTGAACTTTATTATACAGAATGGCACAGAGAGTCAAAACAAGAAGGAACAGTAGGATTTGATTGACTGAAATGGAAAAGAAGCTGGTTAATAATATTATATTCCCAGTAACAATCCTAAGCATGTTTACTCAGAATTTGATGGGGCTTAAGTGTATTTCAGCCTGCAACTTGACAGTGCAATCTTAATTGCTCAGAAGTAGGATCCCGATAGGGTTGCCAGACTCAATAGAGGACAGGACTTCTGTGCCTTTAATTGCCCTGCTCTCTTTTGAGTCTGGAAACCTTAAAGAGAAACCAGCAGACCCTTTGCTTGGAAATTAAACAAAGGGTCTGCTGGTTTCTCTTTAAGGTTTCCAGACTCAAAAGAGAGCAGGGCAATTAAAGGCACAGAAGTCCTGTCCTCTATTGAGTCTGTCAACCCTAGGTCTCGATGAGGTTCACTCCCTCGAGTAATAGATTTCTCACATATAATAAAAACGTAAGAGTATCATCACACTACAGTTTGTTTGTTTGGCTCTGCAAACTACAACATGACAAGAGGCAGTGGATGAGTAGCCCCATAACAGGCTACAGCAGCACCCTAGCAGCCACCTTGCTCTGACTGCTGGCTCCTGGCTCCTCCACCTGCCGGTCTTGGGGCCCCTGCCTCTGAGCATCCCAGACTGGCCAGCGCTGCTACTGGCTACCTCCTTCCTCACCAGCCAGTTTCGACTGCCACCAATTTGGAGCATGGGAAGGCGGCCACAAGTGGCGACTGGCCTGGTAATCTGCTGCTATTGATTAGCGTGAAGAGTCAGCCAGGATGGGGTGGCACCAGCTGATTCCCAGACCAGCAGATGGCCACTTCTGACGTCCTTCCCTTGCTCCTCCTGCTACTAGGCTGACTCATCATCCCAGTTGGAAAAAAAATTCTATCTTTGTTATTCTGACTCTCTTTCTTTCTCTCTCTCTCTCTCTCTCTCTCTCTCTCTCTCTCTCTCTCTCTCTCTCACACACACACACACACACACACACACACAGAGAGAGAGAGAGAGAGAGAGAAAGAGAAAGAGAGATTCCCATGGGGGTTGTCCAAAACGAAAGGATAGAATTTTGGAGGGTTTGCTCACCACCAGAATAAACAATTAAATAAATCCCCGCCCCATGTGGAACAGTGCTCTCAGAACTGCGTATACAACCAGGTTTCAGTAACACACAAAGAACTAACTCATTTTGATCCAAGAAAATATCATATATCTGAGACCTCTTTTTTGGCACACAAGAAACATGCATTTTCCATTTTCAAGCATGGAAACTGCTACTAGGCTGACTCATCATCCCAGTTGGAAGCAGCAGCATGAGGTGGAAAGGGGAAGGTCTTAGCTCCCTCGGTGTGCTGTCCCAGGTCCTGATACTGAACACCGGGTGCTCCTCACTATTGCCTTGCTGCCAACCTCTGCAACCATCTACGGACAACGCTGCAGATATTCAAAAACTTATTACCCCCCCTACCACTAGCAGGGACTCCTCTACAGACTTCAGTTCCAAACCAGGTATCTAATTATTTAAATCAACTCCCCGCCCCCAAAGGTGTCTTACTTTTTCGTAAGAGAGCCATATGGTCCTTTCTTTTGGTCTCAATCTGTGGTCGAAAGAAGAAATAGGAGACAAAGATGAGAAGGCAAAAATAATCCACTGTACTAAACGTTACAGGCTGAAACCCCGATAACGTTAGGTTTTGCCTTTGACTTGAATAGGAAGCATCTTAAACACGCATCCCCAAACTGCGGTCCTCCAGATGTTTTGGCCTACAACTCCCATGATCCCTAGCTAACAGGACCAGGGGTCGGGGAAGATGGGAATTGTAGTCCAAAACATCTGGAGGGCCGAAGTTTGGGGGTTCCTGAATCTACCCAGCAGAGGTAGAGGTGCATTCCAGGAGCAATCTCAATGCATTTAACCCTCTGCCATTAAAGAAAATAAAATAACATAATAACTTGGTCTTATTCTTCAATGCAGAGCCACAAATGTGAAGTAGTCCTTTTTGAGAAGATGTAGGAAAGACATGGACATCTTTCTGAGTCTTCACTGTGGTGCAATACCTACCACATCTGCTTTTCCCCCATTCATGCTAGGCTAGGATATATGGGTTGAATCCATTATCCTCACCTGCACAATCTTCCTGTTCCTCTGTGATATATAAACCACAGGGCAGGATGGTCCAGCTTATGGCCCGACTATATATACCTGAGCTGTGAGAGTGATACATGCATTTGTTTTGATTTGATATATCTACACTTGAACCAATTTCTATATTGCCTCTGTATACAGCAAAACTTGAGCTTATGTTAGTCTCAGCCTGAGCCTGAGAATGGTACCATAAGGGAAGCTACAGCTCTGAGTGGGGATTATGAGAACCAGCCACCTTTCTTTTGATAGTCATGCACAGTCAGGGAACCCCCATATCTGTCATATATCTAGACATGTAGAGGATCTAACTACAGATGCCCTATAGCTTGAGGACAGCAATGGCACACTGGATTAACATATCTGAGGCCCAGGAGGTGGGAGAGAGAAACAGTCGCTCCTATAAGGCCAAAGTTCCCCAGAGAACAACTTGGTGAGCCCTAAGGCTGGACCCCCACATAAAAAGGTAAAGGTAAAGGACTCCTGACGGTTAAGTCCAGTCACAGGTGGGATCCAGGTGCCGCTGTGGGTTAAACCACAGAGTCTAGGGCTTGCTGATCAGAAGGTCAGCGGTTCAAATCCCTGCAACGGGGTGAGCTCCCGTTGCTCGGTCCCAGCTCCTGCCCACCTAGCAGTTCGAAAGCACATCAAAGTGCAAGTAGATAAATAGGGACCGCTCCGGTGGGAAGGTAAACGGTGTTTCCGTGTGCTGCTCTGGATCACCAGAAGCAGCTTTGTCATGCTGGCCACATTACCCAGGAAGCTGTCTACAGACAAATGCCGACTCCCTCGGCCTATAGAGCGAGATGAGCGCCGCAACCCCAGAGTCGGACACGACAGGACCTGATGGTCAGGGGCCCCTTTACCCTTACCTTTAAGGCTGGACCCCCACATAAAAAGGTAAAGGTAAAGGACTCCTGACAGTCACAGATACTCTGGGGTTGCGGCGCTCATCTCGCTTTACAGGTTCCATTTAATTCTTTAAACTCTTTCCTTTTGCCTCTGGCAACAACTCCCCTCGACTAAGTTGTATAAAGGGGGAAAAGGTGGGGGATCATGAAAGGCCTTCACACGATTGAATAATACCATCTATGCTTATAGAGGCCTGTAGTTGTAAATCTCAGCTTTGTGCTCAGAAAGAACTGTGCTTGGAAATAATTGCTTGGGTCTGTGTTTACGTTGATTTCAGCTATTTAACCAGCATCAGATTCAGCCACCATTTAAAGGAAATAAACAAATTACTCAGAGATGGCATTACTTGCCACAGCTCCAGCCGTAAAATTATGAAATTTTTATAATTCTCATTTGAAACTTTTTTATGATCCTATATTTGATTTTCTATAATAAGATGATATCGTCTCTTATAGTGATTCATCAATACTGTAATTACATGTAGATATTTTTGTTCCTGAAATATTGCAGAAGGAAAAAATAAGCTTTCTGCTACAAGGAACTTGTCAGTTCGCAACATAGAAAGTAGCATTTCCTTTTGCAGTGAATGCCTCCAGCTTTACCAAAAAATATCTGAAATTCATTTCAGACAATTGTGGCGATTCTGAGTTTTAAGGGCATAAATTCATTCCGACATGTATCTCCCTACTTTTAATTTAATCTAATCAATAATGCTTACTTTTTTTAGTTGTTTTAGTAAAAACAAAAACAAGATAGTATTATCTGTATAGTTTTAAACATATGTTAGCTTTATCTGGATTTTAAATCTTTTATTTTGTTCTAATTTAGTAAATTCTATCTTTGTTATTCTGACTCTCTTTCTTTCTCTCTCTCTCTCTCTCTCTCTCTCTCTCACACACACACACACACACACAGAGAGAGAGAGAGAGAGAGAGAGAGAGAGAGAGAGAGAGAGAGAGAGAGAAAGAAAGAGAAAGAGAGATTCCCATGGGGGTTGTCCAAAACGAAAGGATAGAATTTTGGAGGGTTTGCTCACCACCAGAATAAACAATTAAATAAATCCCCGCCCCATGTGGAACAGTGCTCTCAGAACTGCGTATACAACCAGGTTTCAGTAACACACAAAGAACTAACTCATTTTGATCCAAGAAAATATCATATATCTGAGACCTCTTTTTTGGCACACAAGAAACATGCATTTTCCATTTTCAAGCATGGAAACTCTACTCAGTAATTACTGTAAGTAAATAAAACATCACTGGTGCCCCAAACCATCTGCAGTCATTGAAGCTACAGTACAAGTGTTTTCGCATGAAACAACCTTAATCTGTGTAACTTGCACCAGATTCTAAAATCTAGGATCTGAACTTTAGGAGACACATAGTAAAAAAAACACAGCACTATTTGTTTAATATGTGTAGGGAGGGGGCAGGAGGTTTCATTTTTGGAAAATGAGATCATGTCAGTTCATTGCTTTTAATACATTTATTGGAACACTTGGGAAATGGTTACTGAATATTGACAATCTCCAGACACGATTGCAAGGTCATATAACAAAACTAGAGAGTGCAGCGGGGGCGGGGGGCAGAAACGGAAACTGTGACTGCCACAATTTCCTGCAGAATTAAATGTTTTACCTTTCAAAGGCAGCTCGGCAATAGGGAATTTTCTCCAGAAAGAAATAACTGCAAGGCAAGTTCCCTAGGTAGCTGGATGGTCCAGTGCCGTCAACATTCACTCCAGAACTTCCCCTTTCGTGGGATCGCCGTTGAAATCCTGCAGCTGAGAGTTTTGAAGGTCCTCTGCGGTTCCTGCAAAAGTACTTTGATGGAGGAGTGTCTTTCAAAATTCTTTTGTGGTTGACTTGGGACTGCTTTTTCTTTTCTTTCTTTGCTGCTACGTAGCTACCCAGAATCTAGACGTTGCCCTGCTGGAGTTTATGTGGAGAGAGACACATAAACTGCTTCCAGATGTGCCGAACGATGCTTGGCTCCAGAAGTGGCGGACTTTTCCTCCTCCCACTCTGGTTGATCCTCATCGGACAGAAAATTCCAGAGAGTGGAAAAGAAGAAACTTCAGCAACAGTCCTGAGCTCAGATTACAGTTGCGTTTAATACTGATCTTTGGTCGTCATGAACAGGGCAGCATCTTACCAGTTGGAAGGAAGCTCAGCTGAAGGACAGGGAACTGTATTTATTGTTTATGAAATAATAATCTATACCTTTAATGCATATCCAAAGCACATCATTTCACTCAAAGAATTCTGGGCACTGTAGTTTACCCACTGTAGCTGCAATTCCCAGCAACCCTTAACAAACTACTGTGTCCAGAATTCTTTGAGGGAAATAATGTGCTTTGAATGTGCACCCAGCCTACATGCATGCTGTTACTGGGGTGGTGGGGAACCACGTATGGGGAGATGGGTATTTCGTTCAATGTACAGCATATATGTTCATAAATAGCTCAGACTAGATCCTTAAATGCAGTGCCGCCCGCCTTGTGGAACACACTCCCCATTGAAGTTAAGTAGACACCAGCACTGTACACAATTTCTCAAAGGCTAACAGCATTATAGGCCCAAGCCTATGGAACTCCTTCCCACCTGAGATAGACAGGCACCTTCCTTGGTGAACTTCAGGTTCATGACAAAGACTTATTCTTATTTTAAGGTAGCGTTTGGGTTTTTGTTTGGTTTTATGATTATTTTTGTTGTTGTTTTATTCTCTGTATGGTTATTTTTATGTTTACTCCTTAGAAATGTTAAAGATTAAGTGGTACACAAATGCCTTAGATAAAAATTAATAAAAATTAATAAACTTTTAAAAAATTGTTTCCCAAGATGAGCTTATACAGATTTTTTTTTGGTTGGGAACTGTTTTATTCATTTATTTTTACTTGCTTTATTTTTTTATTGTTGTCTATCACTTTGTAATGTTTATAAATATTCCAAAATGAACAAACAGCTGTGCATTACAGAATAAAGGAAGCAGGCACAGCATAGTTAATTCTTTGGGCACAGTGAATAGTGCACTGCAGACAAAAGGTAAAACCTGTGAAGATTCAGATAGGATGCACCAGTGGTTAGAGTCAGGGTCAGCTCCAGGCAGTTGCTACCTCAGGCAAAGAACAGGATGGCACACCATCTACAGATAGGGATGGAAATATCTGTCTATTTCAATTCTCACAGCTTCTAATTTTTCCAGTCTTAAACTCTGTTCTCTACATTTTTACAGTGAGTTGCGGATTTCCTTTTTTAAAAAACCTCATGAAAAATCTTCAGCATTTCAGTGTGGATTTCTCCTAATAAACACATTTTTGTATGCAGGTTTGACTAATGTACACATTTTTACAAGCTAGTTTCCCCAATATAATGCATTTTGTGTATTACCAGTAATTTCATTTTTACACACTTTCACATAATACTGTACAGTGGTACCTCGGTTTAAGTACACAATTGGTTCGGAAGTCTGTACTTAACCTGAAGGGTACTTAACCTGAAGTGAACTTTCCCATTGAAAGTAATGGAAAGTGGATTATTCCGTTCCAGACGGTCCGCAGAGAACTCAACCTGAAGCGTACTTAACCCGAAGTATGAGTGTAATTCGTTCTGGAAGTCCGTACTTAACCTGAAACGTGCTTAACCTGAAGCGAACTTTCCCATTGAAAGTAATGGAAAGTGGATTAAACTGTTCCAGACTGGTCCGTGGAGTACTTAAACTGAAAGTACTCAAACCGAGGCATACTTAAAGTGAGGTATGACTGTATATGCATTTTAAAAAACATTGGTTGGTTGGCGAACATGCAACATAAAATTGGGTAAGTGCAAATTTTGAAGGATAGTGATGGTTTGTTTCTCATACTGGTTCGGAAAGTGCAAATTTGATAAATGTGGCTTTAAATGTGAATTGAATAAATCCCCCCTCCATTCCAACTGCTGGTATACAGGCCAGGCCATGGTTAACACAGATAGTGGGAACACAGAGGGGGAAAGCCAGGAAGATGTTGGCACTGTCTCCTTGCAACCAGACTCTGGTTAATGGTAGGGAGCTGGGTGGAAGTCTCTCTTGCTCACTTTGGGTTATTATTCTCCTGGCAGAAAGAGCTCAGCTGAAAGGAAATGGGCATAGGCATGTTTTCCACATCTTCACTGAACCAACATGATCTGTTACCAGGCCACACAAAGCTCTCCTTGCTGCTTGCCAGTGCCAGTGCAGGATCAGTTACAGTAGCTTTAAACATAACAATGTATGCCCTAACCAGCAGCTGTTTATGTCCACCCTTCTGAAAGTGAACAGATAAGACCTGACAGATGCTTCTGGTGGGAAAAAGGATCAGCCCAAAGGATGCATTGACTGAAAGAGGACTGTGGTCAAAGACCAAAAATAAGTCAAGGCTGGCTGCCATCGAAGTCAGAAAGGGAAGGAATTGTGATACTCTCCTTGATAAACCACTCAAATGGCTTCCTAGCTTCCATGATGGGTGTAGGTTTTCCACTTGTGATTCTAACTCATAATATTGCTCTGAATTCCAGGAATAAATTTATGTGCCTTGTTCACATCTAGATTAATTACAATTTTCTCTATACAGGCCTGCCCTTAAAAGTGTTCAGAGTGCATTAGCTAGGGTTTACAGTGACTTCCTGCTTGTTTCCAAGATCAATTCAAGGTACTTTACTATACCTTTAAAGCCCCAGATGGCTTGGATTCGGGATACCAAAGGACCTTCCCAATGTAAAAAACAACAACAGCACACTGAGATCCTTGCAGAAGGTCGGGGTCTTTGTTACCTGTCAGAGGTGCAGTGATGGGAGCACAAGGGAAGGCCTTTTCAGTGATAACACCCAGACTTTGGAACACACTGCCTTAAGTTTAGAATCTCTCCTATCCTGTCCCCCCCACCCCTGTCATTTTCAAAGCTTAAAACTGAGATGCACTTGTTGCAGCATTTTATGCTGAAGGCAGGATTAAAATTTTTTTTTTGAATCAAAATCAGTAAACGGTGGTTAACCCTCCCATGCGGTTTCCTATAGTCACTTTGGTCCCCACAGCAACGGAAAAACTGAATGCAAGACTGTGTTAAATGAAGGTGCTGTCTGAAACGTCATAGCACATGCATGTCCCCTAAATATTCAGCAGTGGCTGCATTATAGCAGTGTGTGTATACACAGGCTGTGAGCAGAGTGTGCTGTGAATGTGTGTTGATATCTGCCCCCTTCATAAAAAGGCATACGGAAGGGATTGGCATAATTTTATATGATGCATTGGGCAAGAGTGCACACATCTGAATCCAGCTGTTATTGTGCAGACAATGCACGCAATCCAGAGCAAAGTCCCAAGTATCTCTCTCTCCATTGTATTACTTCCTGCCAGCTCATCTGACGGATTGCACATGTGAGACAGCTGTTGCCCTAGGCAAGCAGGCACTGAGGACAAGTTATCAGATTCTAGAGAGCACATCTTATCTCCAGACAAACTAGGGCACATTTTCTTCAATCTTCAATTCCTAGGAGAAAAAGGCATACTCTATCTAGAAACACCATTTCCCACAGCTCCTCGTGTGAAAAGGAAAATTGCACTTGCACTTGCTCAGGGGCATTTTCAACAGTTCTCCATGTTATGACCCCTCTTCTGCTCATAAAGCATCCAGGGTGGCCTACTACAACACAGATGAAATAGCAGCAGTTTAAAATAGGATCGCTGTAAAACTATAAAAAAACACCCAGCGACAAATATTCCAGAGTTGGGCGCTGACAGTGGCAGCAGATGCTGAGCACATAAGTTTTGTTGTTGTTTAGTCGTTTAGTCGTGTCCAACTCTTTGTGACCCCATGGACCAGAGCACGCCAGGCACTCCTGTCTTGCACTGCCTCCCGCAGTTTGGTCAAACTCATGTTCGTAGCTTCGAGAACACTGTCCAACTGTGTTTACCTCATTTCAAAAGCAAGGGTTAAGAGCTTTTAGATTTAGAAATCACATTGGTCCCCTTGAGGGGGAAAGGTAATTAAATGAGTAAGGGCCTTGAGGTTTGGGTATCATGCCCCCCAAATAAAGGTGATAACCCTAAAGGGAGAAATGAGAAGTCCTCTTGGTGAGAATTGCATCAGATAAAACTGTGCACAAATAAGTGATTATTATTATTATTATTGACAACAAATTCATAACAGCGATAATAACACAAATGAAAATGAAGCATTATAATTATAAATCGTTTTTCTTCATGCTAACATATCTTTTAAAAAAGTTTTTATTTATACTTATACATTTCATTAGTTTTACAATCAATTTAACATTTCAAAGTTTGACTTCCTTCCCCCTTTCTGCGCTTCCTTAAATTTATTTTTTAATATCGATTGCATATCCAAAATCATTTAATTTGCTCGTTTAACTTAATTAATTTGCTCGTTTGATTTCATTAAGCAATCAAGATAACAAACTTTTTATATAAAAGAACGGAAATGGTTCATTGAATATTTACAGATAAATCGCAAACAGGTAAAAAAAACATTAGCAGGATTATCGTAATAACCTGCAGTCCCGTAAGAGTTTTTATTTAAAGCAGATATAAAGCAGATATAACTCTTTAATGCGATATATTAGTATTAATTAAATGCGGTTCTAATCAAAAGTGACCAAAAAACACCCGTGTTAAGAAAACCGATGTTGTACTGTATATAGTACTATTGCTGCTGTTGCACTATTATATCAGTCATAAAAATCACTCTCTCTGTATTAACACTGAATCCTCATCCTCAATCATGGGTTCTGTACGGTATTTATTTCCTCGAGCGGGCCTCTCACCCCCCCCCGACTCCCGCCTTTTTTCCTCCGCTAACTCCTCGTCCCCAGCGGCCGCTTCGGACCCCGCCGCGGCGCATTGTGGGTAGCGGGGGGACAAGATGGCGGCGGGCGCCGCTGCCCTCAACTGGAGGCGGGTTTCTTCCTTCACGGGGCCGGTGCCCCGGTCCCGGCACGGGCACCGCGCCGTGGCCATCCGAGAGCTAGTCATCATCTTCGGCGGAGGCAACGAAGGCATCGCCGACGAGCTGCACGTGTACAACACCGGTACGGGGTGTGCGGGGAGCGAGATAGAGAGAGACTGAGGGAAAAGCAGGCAGGCGGGCGAGTGGTTGTTTCAGGTATCCGGACTCGCGAGGCACCTGGCGCCGCTTTCGCCTCGGCGTCGTGAAGGCGGCCGTGTGGGGTGTGTCTTGTAGGAGAGGATTTTCCCCAGAGGTGAGCGCGGCCGCATCTTAGCGGCGGGGCAGAGAGAGCCTCTCGCCCAAACAAGCCTTTCCTGCCGCCCCTAAAGCTTAAGCCGCCACGACGACGACGGCAAGGACGACATTTTCCTGGCCCAGGTGCTGCCGGTTCCTGCCGTGTGCCCCCCCCCCCGTTTTGCATTTGCTCAAGAGCATCCCCGTGGAGAGTGTCTAGAAGAAACAAAAAAAAAATTCCTTCCAGTGGCACCTTAGAGACCAACTAAGTTTGTCATTGGTATGAGCTTTCGTGTGCATCTGAAGAAGTGTGCATGCACACGAAAGCTCATACCAATGACAAACTTAGTTGGTCTCTAAGGTGCCACTGGAAGGATTTTTTTTTAATTTTTAATTTTGTTTCGACTACGGCAGACCAACACGGCTACCTGTAACCAGTCTCTAGAAGGAAAAGGAGCTTGCTCCGGGGCGACCCTGGCTGTTCTCCTGTTTTGTTTCGTCTCTTGCATGTTCATTTTGAGAGGCCTTTGGGGGAGCGCTGGTCGGCCGTTGGGAGGGCGGGGTAGAAATCAAAATAAATGTGAGGCATCCTTTGTTCGCCCGCTTGGATGCAGCAGGAGCTGAGCTTTTCGGCTTTGGGAAAGTGTCCCCGGGGCTGGATGAAGAGAGAGGAAGATGGATGAAGAGAGTGGCTGGGTGTATGTTTCTATGACTTTACCTGTGTTGTGTTGGGTGGAAGGACATTTGTTAATAAGGGAGTTGCTGACAAAGGGAAGCAAGGGCGTTCTTCTTAACTTTTCCTTCTGTGCCAGCTTTGCCCTTTTAATATACTACCACCAGGGATGGAGTTATTTATGTCCTATAGCTTAGTGTGCTGTCGGGGCAGTGCTGATCAGATGTCGGATCATCATAGTGGGAAGGTTTACGGTGGTTGAAGGTTTACCTACCTACATGCATAATAGTACTGTATTGAAAATAGCAACAATGACCTGTGTTTGGGTCTACCAAAGGTGTGTGAGAGAAAGGGTTTTTGTATGGCTGCAGATGAGAAAGGATTGTGTGAGGTAGGTGCAAAGAGAATAATATATGGCTGAATACAGTGTTGAGAAGTGGAATAATATAAAAAAGCATGATGGAGCCCTGCCAAATGTTTCCTAATCAGTTAGCATTCATTGCTAAGCTTGCTTTCAAAAGTGTGGGAGTTCTGCAAAACACTCCACTTTCATCGCCAAAGGGCTGTGTAGTATTTCTGTAGGGCAGGCAAGCTGCCTTTTTAGCAAAAACTGATCAGGTTTGTGGGGGAGGGGGCAAATAAAAATGTTATGTACAGCAAGTTACAGGTAGGTAGCCGTGTTGGTCTGAGTCGAAGCAAAATAAAAAAATTCCTTCAGTAGCACCTTAAAGACCAACTAAGTTTTTATTTTGGTATGAGCTTTCGTGTGCATGCACACTTCTTCAGATACATACTTCTTCAGTGTATCTGAAGAAGTGTGCATGCACACGAAAGCTCATACCAAAATAAAAACTTAGTTGGTCTTTAAGGTGCTACTGAAGGAATTTTTTTATGTACAGCAATGTTATGTACAGCAATGTTATGTACAGCAAAACAATATGGATGTGGCAAAGTGTGACAGTAGAAGGTTGAATGATGTACTGTATCTGAAAGGGGTATGTGCGTGTATTTGAGGCTGCGTTAGGGACTTATGTGGAGTCTGATGTGAAGATGAAGTTTGTGCACCCTGTGGAGAGGGTGAGCATATATAGTGAGGTGTGTGGAAAGTTATGCTGTGGTGGTGTTTTTCAAACTGAGGAATGGGGTACCAAGCTTTTTGGATGTCTCCTTAGGTCAGTGTTTCTCAACCTTTTTTGGGCCACGGCACACTTGTTCTATGAAAAAAAAATCCCGCGGCACACCAACTCTGTGCCGCCCTATATTTAGTTTAGTTTGGAGGGGAGACGCGTAAAGCATGCCACTGAAGAACTGCTGCGCGGTAGCCAGGCGAACCCACCAGGCGCAGAGCCTGCAGAGCGAGTGGGGACACGTCATAAGCAGCCTGGGGGTGGCTCGCCTCAGGCCGCCCGGCCCAAAACCAGGCCTACAAGCCTGGTCCGCCGCCCGCCTGCCTACCCGCCCTCGCTCGCTCGCTACTCCCGCCTAGCCACCCGCCGGCCTCCTTCTTCGCAAGCGGTACCTGCTGCTCAGGCGGGTGTCGCCGCCTCCGCCGCCATGCCGCTCGGCCTCCCGTCAGAAAGGCGACATCTCTCTCCCTCTGTCGCACCCGCCGCAGCGGTTGGGGAAGGCCGGCAAACGTGCGCACCCCCTCGGGCGGGCTCTCTGCGCCGGGCTTGCTCAGTCGGCGACCTCGCTCGGTGTCTGTCTGCGCAGCAGCAGCAGCCTCTCCGTCGTCGTCCTCTTCCTCCCCCCCACCTGCAATCACTCACCGGCAGGCTGGATGCGAGCGGGGGGGGGGTTGTGGGAGGAGGGAGGGGGAAGGCTGACCTCTCGCGAGAACAAATTACAGCCGTCGTGGGAATTTTCTAATTCTTGAGCTCTTGCTGTTGTTTCTTTTAAATTACGGCACGCACAGACCCCAGGCGGGCAGACGAGAAGGGCGATTTGCATTGTCCTTTCCGGCGGGTCAGCGACGTGACAATGCAAATCGCCCTTCTCGTCGCGGCACAGCAGCCAGTGTCTCGCGGCACAGTAGTGTGCCGCGGAACACCGGTTGAGAAATGCTGCCTTAGGTCTAGGCCAGTGAACAGGTGGAGGATAAAGCTACACAAAGTGTGGGTTGTGATGGTCCAGCTGTTTGGTTGGGGTATGTATTGGCCGGATATGAAATGGATGCTTGTGCTGAGAGAGCAGAAAGGGAATTTTGCTAGAGTTGAGTATATTAGAAGGTGAAAGGTTTGGAGTTATCTGTCTATGAAAAAAGTGTGTGCTTAGACACAAGTGAGGATACAGAACTTGAGTTAAGTTTGTTTTGTTTGTATCCATATTTGGCACGAGATAATGTGATGTTTAAAATCTGCTTTGAGCTAACATCTGCAAATGAGCAGTGGCATCTTTTTTCCCTTATGGTGAAGATAATTGGCCTGTATATGAAAAGTAGGAATATTTAGGAAAAGGAAAGTGGAATCAGATGAGGCAGGAATAGGATGTTTTTTTCAGTTTATTTATTTAATGTGACTGTTTCTCCCTTCTCCTGATACTCAAAATAGTGTTCAAAGCAGAAATACCTTACAAGGAGGAGATAACATGAGGATAATGAGGTGCTGTTAAGATTTATTCTAAGCCTCTTTATCTGACTACAAATCTTTCTGTGATTTGTTTATCAGCCTGTATGTGTTTGGCCCAAGATAGCTGACTTAGGTGAGAAAATACACCTTACTGATTGGTATTCTTTAAGTCTTTCACTTTCTGAATTATATTTTTCCTCTTAGGGGGAAAGTAAGGAATATTCAGTTATGCTATCATTTAGACTTTCTAGGCAAGGAAGAGTTAAACTTTTATTTGAAAATACAGAATCTAAAACACCCAGTTAAAAGTGTTAAGTAACCCTTTGTTAAACAGTGAAGTATCTTCATTGTGATATTTAATATTTAAATCTACCTTTTGGTTTCTTGTTTAGAATAAAAATGCCAAGCTTCAGACCTCAAGCTATCTACTCTGTTTACAAAAATGTTATTTTCTGTGTGTTTTGATCTAGCTACCAACCAATGGTTTCTTCCTGCTGTTAGAGGAGATATCCCACCAGGCTGTGCAGCCCATGGTTTTGTCTGTGATGGTACCAGAATACTAGTATTTGGAGGAATGGTTGAATATGGAAGATATAGTAATGACCTATATGAATTGCAGGTATGGTGTTGTGTAAGATCACTTCCCTAGTTGAGAAGAAACAAATGCAACCTGTTACATTTAACTAATACCAAGGTGGAATCTACACACATATAAAACCGTTCTGAAAATCTCATTGAATTTTCTGTAAGGCTCACCATCGCCATCTAGAGTCACTTTGTATATTGCACTTAAAACACACTTAAAACGTTTTATTTGCAGCTGTATAGCTGAGTCCCAAGAGAATCATAGGGTAATTTATAGCGTAATCCTATAAATCTTTGCTCAGCTCCATTGAGCTTAATGAGACTTACTGTACTTCCAGTGAAGTATAGGATTGCACTGCACATATATTATGCTTTTAGCAGGTACCTGTTTTGCCTATGTTAAAAATGGACACATAGTGCTTAAAAGCATGTTGTTGACAACTGGCACACTACATGGTGCTCCTAATAGCAAGTCTTGATCTGGCACTTCATGTGAAACAGCCATTGCCAAGTGTTTATCCTGCACCCATTTACCTTGGAGTAGGTCTCATTCAACTCAATGGGACTTACCTCTAAGTAGAAATGTAAAGGTTTGCTCTATTAATTATTTAAAACATTTTTAATAGCACCCTTTATCTTTTGGATTTCAGGAACGTGTGCAATAAGTAATCATAGCAAAAATAAAACCATGAAACAATAAGTGATTTTGAATCACCTATGTCTGGTAAACAAAAAATAGGTTTGTCTTGTCCTGAAGACATTGTAAAGTTGCTGTTAAGCAAGCACCTCTAGGGAAGAGCCATAAGCTGGACACAACCACTGAAAAAGCCCCCATTCACAATTCTACTGACGATAAAATAAGCAAAATCTTAGATCACTGGAAAAGGGAGCAGGCCTCTCCATTTGCTTATATAGATCAGGAGAAATCAAAAAAATGCATTAACTGGAGGTTATTCTGTCATGAATTTGTATACATATTTTGCTTTGTTATTGTGTGAACTAGAATATCAAAATATGATGATTCCTCTGTTAAAGATAAGATAACTGGGTAATAAAGTTTTAAGTTGGAAAGGATTTTTGTCTCCATGTCTCTTTAACTGAAGAATTCTGCACACCTGATCCACTTGAGAGCCTTTTCAGAAGGCACCAGGTGGAGGGGGATTGAGACAGTCCCTTTCCGCCAGCATTTTTTTGACCTCTAAGGCACTAAGTGTGACTTGTGAACAGATGTAGGTTAACATGCTCCTGTTCTGTTTTCAAGGCAAGTCGATGGCTATGGAAAAAAATGAGACCTCAGCACCCATCAGCAGGCTTGCCACCTTGCCCTCGCCTTGGCCACAGCTTTTCTCTGTACGGCAACAAGTGTTACTTATTTGGTGGGTTGGCAAATGAAAGTGAAGACACGAACAATAACATTCCCAGGTACACTGATGAAACTGGAACAGAATGTTTGGAATTCTTTGTTTGGGACTTTTAATATTTGAACAGTTTAAAAGGAGGGAAACAGTTCTGTGGCAATAGTGATTAGAATATAGCATACCTGAAGGATGTTAAAAGGGGAAATTTGATCACCCTAACTTCTAGGACTTTGGATTATTAATGTACGTTTGCCATTCAAAAACAAAACAAAGAATGCTAATTTGTCAGTTAGTATTCAGAAACTTTGTTACTGAAAAGTTTTATTAAAAAGAATGGTGTGATAGTGACTTTGGAAGGTTGCATTAATCAAATAAAAGCTTTGATGCTACAGAAACTCTCCAAACTAATCAGTAAAATCTCAAGAAGTATTAGTTTCTCTTTAGTAGTTCTAAATTGTAGCATCTTTGTATGTACTTCAGTTTGGAAGTTAGTTGGTTGGTGGATAAAAATCAATGATTTTTTTAAAAAAATACATAAATAAAATAAAATCGGGTTTTTTTATATAAATCAGATTTTTTTATTTAAATTGGATCTTTTAAATAAAATGCTTTTGGAGGAAAAAATCTTTCTAAATATAGTCTTCTATTTAAGTTACATTATAGTCCAAAGGCTATTCACCAGGAAATAAGGATTTGTTTAGTTTTTCATGCGTGATGAAACTCAGTCTAAGTTTTTTTTAAAAAAATGTTTAACCACGTCAGTTGTCAAACATGGATACATATGCTATAATGTTATTGTTTTAGTTAAATAAATTGTTTAAATGATTATTACAGAAATGATTATTTTTCTCCTTACAATAAAGTACAGCAGAAAAGTTGTCCAAATATAAATAGTTAACTTATTAAACCTCACCATAATTTGATTATTATCTGTCTATGTTTTTATAATAGTATAACCAAATCAGTAATTTTTGATATAACTTTAAAAAATACTCTGAAATTTTATTATTCCAAAATGAAACCTTCATATGGTTGTAAATATTAAGATTATACCAGCAAGAATGAGTCTTTCTATAAAAAAATGATTGAAATCAAGTCTTACTGACTAGTGATTGAAATCAAGCCTTACTAGTGATTTAAATTGATTTGATTTAAATCAAATCCACCCTGATTGGTTAGACTTATTTAAGGCAACTTAAATAAGAATAATACTTCAGGAAGGTAGATAGCGTTGTATCACATTCTGTGTCGGCCCACTGAAATCAGTGGTCTTACATTAGTGGTGACTAGCAATGCCATTGCTTTTAATGAATCTATACAGAGTTGGATGCAACCCACAGACTAGCTTTGGCAAGTCTACAGGAAAAGAGAATTCCAAAGTAATGTGATACCTCTTTTGTTCTTTCTCAACTTTAGCCAGCTCTGCAAAAACACATGCAGTTTTGTTAGTGGGCAATGTTGTAAAACTGTATTGATAGGCTACAGTTTCCTTGCAGTAGTTCCATAAAGAGGTCAGTGACCCTTTTGTTTGTTTCTTTTTAATGTATCTAGATATTTAAATGATTTCTATGAACTGGAGCTACAGCATGGTTCAGGCGTCATGGGCTGGAGTATTCCAGTGACTAAAGGAGTGCTGCCTTCACCCCGAGAATCACACACAGCTGTTATATACTGTAGAAAAGACTCTGGAAACCCAAAGATGTTTATTTTTGGAGGGATGTCTGGCTGTCGACTTAATGACCTTTGGGAGCTTGACATAGGTGAGTACAGTGAAGTTACAAGTGTGAAGTTTTGTTGTATTTTTACATGCTGAAAACTGATTTGTTGCTAAGGGTTTGCAACTTTAATTGCAGTGTTGGGAGGCAGCTGTGGAACTGTGACTGCCTTGACTTTGCCTTAGGGCTGTTTCACACAGTACACAGCAACAAATCCAAGTTTGCCATAGTGTATATTCTGAACAAGAAGTTGCAGCTAGTCCTGGGCCTTTGTCGGGTGCATATGTGTGATACCATTCCCCCCCCCCAAAAAAACAGCAACTGACTGCATTGAAACTGAATATTTTAGGCAAGAACTTATAAAAGGTGTGAAAAAAGCCCTTTTTAGCTCAATTTGTAGTATGTTCTGACATACTGCAGCAACGGAAGCTGCATTTGTTTGTCAAGAATGTGATAAAATATTCAGTGCTTATCTGGCAATGGAGAGCCCATGCAGTGCATTTTAAAATCCTTGTTCACGAGCCTGTATAATTAAAAACAAAATTGTTTTAATTGATGTTTTTATGGAGGTTGTAAATCTTTGTCCTAAAACTATTGCTATCCTTGCAAAACGGTGCTTGGAACAAGGTTCATTACTCCAGAATTGTAGGCAGAATCTGGATGGCACAGACATATCATCCCAAGTGTGGTCCTCATATTTTATTGTCTTATTCTCTTTGTAAAGTGTTTTGAGGTGTATACATTTTATGAAATAAATAAACAAAAAATTCTTTTTCTCTGCACCCCTCTGTTTTTCTTAATAGAAACAATGACTTGGTCGAAACCAGAAATTAAAGGGACAGTGCCACTTCCCCGTAGTCTCCATACAGCCAATGTAATAGGAAACAAGTATGTCTGTTGTTAAAAGCTCACCTATAGAAAGGTACACTTAGTAGGAGACTGTTACTGTAGTATTTGTATTTAGGGATCCTGCCTGTGTCCATCTCTGTGAAGTGCAAACAGTGTTAGCCTTTTGAAAAGCTCTGCTACAGGCTGAAAGACTATGGAAATTGAAACATATTGCTTGCATTTTGGTGAATGCCTGGAAACTTTTCACTGTTTTATTTGGGATCATTTAAGTCTCTGCATTAAATTATCTGAAGTTAACAAGAGAACCTGTGACATCTTTTTGGGGGTGGGGTGGGGAAATGCAACCCCTTCTATTAATAGTGAGAGCTGCAGTATTGTAGCTTAACAGAGAAGAGTTGCCTTGAATTGAGCATAGTATAAGTGACTGCATTAGAAAATAATTCTATGATGCATCACAATGTCACTAGAAAAAAAATCTTAAAACAATGCTAATAAATGACATTTCTGGAAGTTGCTATTTGTTAGCTGAAATAAAAGTTTGAGGTATGTAGAAATTAAGGCCTGTTGTAGATAAGAACTTGATATGTTTGGTTGTTTCAGGGGCTATTAATGCAATTTTAACACAGTCAGCCACAGCCATATTTAGATATTTGATCCAATGTACCATGGGAGATTGGGGTTGTGCCAGCTGATCCACCTTCCTTCACTGTACCCATGTGACTCCATCCCCCAAATATTCACATATTGGATGTCCCATTTTTATAGCTTCTTAGGAATGTAGGCCCATCCTATCATGTGTAGGCCTCGAACCGCTTGAGCCATATGATCTGAATGCCACTTATGTATGGATGACATTCAAAATGTAAACATCAGAGCAGTCCAATAACAGAAAGGGCAGGATTCTGACTTTTCTACCACCATCACTTACAATATGTTGGATTTTATATTTTCCTAGGGCTTCTGTTTAGAGCAAGACAGGGGCATATGTCTCTAAACCAAAGTTCGAAAACCTGGTCTCCCAGATGTTAGACAGGACTCCAACTCCTATGATCCCTCCTATGATTAACCATGCTGGCTGAGGTTGATGGGAGTTGGAACTTAGCAACATCTGGACGGCCATAGGTTTTCTACTACTGCGAATAAATCTTACTAGCTTAATTAAAATCTAGCATAAGTAAACTGTGAGATGCTTATGCTTATATGTCTCCTTTGATGACCAGAATTGAGCATCTTCGTATAACACACACACACATACACACACTCATTTGTATGTTTCTATGCAAGGGATTGATTAGTTCTACATCCCCTTCATTTCAGTATTGCTACAGTTGCTCTGATGCCATTCACAGAATCCCTGCATTTTCTCTGTCCTAGCTTCTGTTTCTCTGTCCCAGCTTCTGCCAACCTAGCAGTTCAAAAGCACACCAGTGCAAGTAGATAACACTGTGGCAGGAAGGTAAAAGGTGTTTCCATGCTCTCTGGCACTCACTGTGGTGCTCTGTTGCGCCAGAAGCGGTTTAATCATGCTGGCCACATGACCTGGAAAGCTGTCTGTGGACAAATGCCAGCTCCCTCAGCCTGAAAAGCGAGATGAGTGCTGCACCCCATAGTCACCTTTGACTGGATTTAATAGTCCAGGGGTCCTTTTAGAGTACTTACTAATCCTATACCCCCACTCTATTTTGCAACACCAACAGATTGGTTAAAGGTACTTAATGGTTTTGTTATGCGGGACTGTATTTGGTGAAACATTCCAGTGCTTGATAATAGATAGCTACAAACAGCTCTTTACTTGTGGTTGCTTCTTGCGATATAAGCATGTGGGAAGGCAGTGTATGTAACTTCCAGCTATCTGTTGAGAGAAATTTTACCATACCGTTTCATTGCAGTACATTATTTCCATTCATTAAACAGGATTGGCTTTCCATGTGGTTGCCACCTATAAATTTTCAGTTTCCAAAACCCATTAAATGCACCCCGAAATGGTCAACCATGTGATAAATGATTGTCTGTAGCTGCATGCTGTTCCTGAGACAGTTTTCAGATTGCATTTTGTAAGAACACAGATCATTTTGATAGTTGACAACTGCTATTTTAATTTTGAAAACTAATTATAGGGATCCTATGTTATCTATAGCTTTTTAATTATATGTGGCATGGGGGAAGGTGGTGGAAGGGGAGTCAAGTTCTAATTAGTAAATGCAAAGGAAACATAGCTTTTTATTTAAAAATTGTCTGAGAAATTAATACAGTGGTTGGAGGGATTGTGCTTCTGAATACTGGTTATTGGAAACTGCAAGAGGGCAGAATGCTCTTGTTTTTGGGTTCTGCCTGAGGGCTTCCCATAGCCACCTGGTTGGCCACTGTGAGAACAGGATGCTGGCATAGGTGGACCACTTTTCTCATCAAGCAGGCTCTTCTTATGTTCTTAATATAGGGAAAAAAGCTTTAGAAAATAAATTAGCTTGTCTTTTCCCACAACACTCTTATATTCGCAGAATGTACATTTTTGGTGGATGGATTCCACAGAGCACAGATGATAATGTGTCTTCTCAAGATGGAGAATGGAAATGTACTGGCTCATTTTCTTACCTAAACTTAGGTTAGTATACCTTTGTACTTGTTGTTAATTTACAGAGCAGTCCTCTATACCAAGGGACGTGGGTGGTGCTGTGGGTTAAACCACAGAGCTTGGGCTTGCTGATCAGAAGGTCGGCGGTTCGAATCCCTGAGATAGGATGAGCTCCCGTTGCTCAGTCCCAGCTCCTGCCAACCTAGCAGTTTGAAAGCATGTCAAAGTGCAAGTAGATAAATGGGTACCGCTCCGGTGGGTAGGCAAATGGCGTTTATGTGTGCTGCTTTGGTTCGCCAGAAGTGGCTTAGTCACGCTGGCCACATGACCTGGAAGCTGTACGCCGGCTCCCTCGGCCAATAAAGCGAGATGGGCGCCACAACCCTAGAGTCGGTCACGACTGGACCTAATGGTCAGGGGTCCCTTTACCTTTACCCTCTATACCAAATATTCCGGGGGTGGGATACACTGCTGCTACATGGGCAGAGGGAGAGAGGAAAAGTGGTGGTCCTGGCCAGTTGAGTGCTGGCTGCTTATATGGTGCTTGAGGAAATTTTTTTTCCTAGCCTTCAATAGTCCTTGAAGAAATGTTGCCCTTGACTTCAAAAAAGATTTCCCTCTGCTACACATGCTGAGCCAAAATGGGAAGGGGGGAAATGCACAACCAAAACATACAAGTGTGAAGTAAAAATGGCAAGCCATTCCAGCATCCTTGTAAGTTTCACCAGTGCTCTTCAATTGGGGTGTTACAACAACAAGGGAACATATTAGGAACACACTCAACATCAACAGCAGTGGAGTTCCTTGTGCCATGGTTGGTGTTTGTACCATTGCCAGGAATGTGGCTGTTTATTGATGGATATAGGTGCATGTGCTCCTTCTCCACAACACCACCGTGTTTCAGCAGTTTCACGGATGTAGCTTTGCTAGTAGAACTGTTAGTTCCATTTGCCAGTGTATCTTGTGGCACCTTGCATAGTGGGGCTTCTCCCATATCCTCTGTCTCCTCTGGCAATCAAGTAAATGTTCAGGTTTCAACTGGGAGAAGCAAAATATTTGAAGTTGGAATCAGTTTTAGAACAATGATTGCACTTCAGTCTATTTCTTTATAATAAATGATAGCCTCCTTGGTTTTGTTATACACAACCAGCCAGGAGCACATTTCTTCAACATTCCAGTCTCTATCCAATGAATGATACATTTGATACAAACAAAAATCAGCCAAATGGAATCCTTGATCTAAGGCTGAGAAGCTAAGATTCAGAATTTACAGAAAAGAAATTGACTAATTTTCATATTCTAAAAAAACGTGTTATGTGCAGAGATTTGTCTTTGAATTTTTATATCTGCTCATATCCGTTTTATAGATTGCTAATTTTAGGTGATGTTGTGCATCAGCAAAATAATGTAAGATTTTTAAAAATCCTATCTTTGGACACTGATTTTGATTGTCTGTTTTATTTACTAGATACCACAGAATGGATAGGTCTGATAGGAGATTGCCAGGAAGACAAAAATAACCTGTTGCCAGGCCCAAGGGCTGGCCACTGTGCTGTCATAGTTGGCACTCGCCTGTATATATGGAGTGGCAGAGATGGATACAGAAAAGCTTGGAACAATCAGGTTTGCTGCAAGGATCTTTGGTATCTAGATATTGGTGAGTACCCTCTTAATGCTTTTCAGTAACATTACAGATAGTTGTTATAGCTTGTTTGAGCGTTACATGCATTTGGTTTTTCAAAACTTTGAAAAACACTGTTATTGTGCAATTGAAATTTGTAAGGATCATCCTTATTCTCAACATCCACATTTAGGGTTGATTTAAACATAACATTATCAATTCTCCAACCCAGATTCTGTAAGGCTGGCTGTGACCAAAGGTTTCTTTTCTCACACAAGTAAGTTGTAGGCAACCTGGTGGCTGTCTGTGGACTGGAGTGCTTGATAGGTGGTTAATTGCTTATTCCTTGGGTAAGGAACCGGTGCCATATTTGTCCTGCAAATTTCATTTGTGCATATACTTCCCAAAGGGAGGACCCAGCCCTAAGAAAGAAATGTCTGTAGCCTGATAGACAAAGCCATGATGTGGCTAAAATCCTAATATCCCTGGATTTTTTCAGCTTTTTCAGTCCTCCCAGTTTTAATGAGACACATGCAATCTTAACTGTGTTTTATTGACAAAAAGACTGTTATGGTTGGGGTTACAGATAGAAACAGTTCATTCTTGGCTTTGCTTAACAACCTGTTGGAACATAGGCTTTTTTGGTATCATAGATAAATATTTTGTTGAGAAATCATAGCCCATCCTAAAACACTGCATCCTAATGGTAACTGGAGCTCACTATTCTCCTTTAAGAGAAACCACCAGCACCATCACAAGTACAGCTGATCAGAGCTACTACTAATTCATTCCAAGTTAAATGGGATGAAGTTCCTACTGTTGAAGGTTACCTTCTTCAATTAAATTTGGAGATGCCAACACCTGTTACAGCTGAAATACCTATTAACATGGCACCCGAAGCATCATCACCAAGCGTGCAAGGTAAGATAGTCCATCTTTTTGAAGCAATGTGAAAGTAAAGTCAATTTTCCCCTGCTATAGCCCCAAATGCACTTTGTGGAGAGGATGGGGTAACTGATCACCATGTCACCCTTGCCTTGTGTCATTTCATGTCAGTAGAGCAGGAATCTGACTAATCCTGTTACTTCCATAGTTTCAGTCAGGTATGGGAGCAAGTAGAGAATGCTGATTCTTATTTTTCCTTATACCTTATTGTCACAGTGGCCGGAGTGGACTACTTCAGAGTAACGACGCTACGCAGCTCTGCATTTTATTCTTTTATTGGTGCTGCGTATTTACAGTGCTCAAGTCATTGCTATTTACACGGAGCGATGTTGTCAGTCGGTTTCAGAACCTCCTAATGGCTTTTGGCGCGTCTTTCTCCAACACAAAAGCTTTGGCAGACCCATCCTCTTGCCCCTCCTCTTCCTGCGTAATTCTGGAGTTGGAGGGATGGGTCTTCCCCCCTTGCTTGCCCCTTCCTGTCCCACCTGGGACCCTGGCTCCTCTACCTTGCCTGAGCCTCGGACACGACTTCCTGCTTCCCCACTGGAATCGGAACTCTCCCTGCTTTCCCCTTTGCTCGGGGACGGGCTTGAACTCAGGAGGGGAGGGACTTCGCGATATCCCCTGTCCCTCACATCCACCCCCCTCCCAAGCTCTCCTTCACCCCTCCCCAGGCCCCCCCCATGTGTCGGTGACGACTGGAAGCCTAAGAACTCAGTGCTCTCCGAGCCCGTTGGTGTGAATACCTCCCCCCAGTCCTGCGAGCCCCCCCCTTCCGCCTGGGCGGACGGGAATCCCAAAAAGTCCGTGGCGTCAGAGCTGGTGGGGGTAAAAACGTTCTGCCAATCTGCTCCTTCCTCTGACTGGGTGGATCTCGGTGACACCCATACCTCATCCTCTGGTTCCTCAAACTCCGCTTCCCAGCGCCATGGTGAGCTGCTCTCCCGTGCCTCCTCCTCCTCCCCCTCCCTTTCCATGTGCCAGGGCTTGGGTCTGTGGGGAAAGAGGGCGTGAAATTCTTCCACCAAGAATTCCTCCTGTATCTGAGTGGCTGGGACCCATTCATTCTGGGACGGTGGAGCATCCTCCCATGCCATGAGGTACTCCAGTCCCCCCACCCCCCACCTTGAATCCAGGATGGCCGTGGCCTCATTGAGTTGCTCCCTGCCTTCCCTCTCCCCCCCTCCCTCGGGGGTTTGTTCGCTGTCTCGGAGCCTGCTGCTTTCCCTGTACGGCGACAGCAGCGATCTATGAAACACTGGATGCACCCTCATGTCCTCTGGCAGTGCCAGCCTGTATGCCACCGGGTTTACCTGTTGCGTGACCGTGAAGGGGCCCAGCCTTTTGGGTGCCAGCTTTTTGCACCTCCCTCTGGTGGGAAGGCCCTCCGAGGACAACCACACCTTGTCCCCCACCCTGATGACCTCCCCTTGTCGCCTGTGGCGATCTGCCCCCTTTTTGTACGCTTCCTTGGCCCTCTCCAAGTGTTCTCTGAGCTGCTGGTGCACCGTCTCCAGTTCCTCTGCCCAATCCTCAGCCTGTGGGCCCTCCTCCTCCTCCTCCTCCCTCTCCCTCTCTGGGAAAGATCTGAGGTCGCGCCCGTAATTGGCCTTAAAGGGCGACACCCCTGTGGAGACGTGCACTGCATTGTTGTAGGCAAATTCTGCTAGTGGCAAGCGATCCACCCAGTCCGTTTGCCGCTGGCTGACGTAGCATCTCAGGTACTGCTGCAGAATGGCGTTGACCCTCTCCGCTTGTCCGTTGGTCTGCGGGTGTCTAGCCGTCGACAAGCTGACCTCCACCTGCAGGAGGTTCATGAGCCGCCGCCAGAACCTGGAAACAAATTGGCGGCCACGATCCGAAATAACCCTTAAAGGTAATCCATGCAGTCTGAAAATGTGATCAACAAACAGTTTGGCTGTCTCTTCTGCCGAGACTGCCCTGGCACACGGTATAAAGTGACACATTTTGGACATAAGGTCCACCACCACCAACACTGCAGTCTTACCCCTGGACGAAGGCAGATCTGTGATGAAGTCCATGGACACCACTTCCCACGGCCTGTGTGGTGTGGCTAAGGGCTCCAGCAACCCTGGTGGCGCTGCTCTGACCACCTTCGCCCGCTGGCAGGTGGTACAGCCCCTTACATAGTCTCGAACATCTTCCCGCACCCCTGGCCACCAGAAGTGTCTCATGACTAGGTGAGCGGTTTTGTCCCTTCCAAAATGCCCCGCTGTAGGGTTGTCGTGCATCTGCTTGAGGACCGTACGTCGAAGCTGGGTGGTGGGTAGGTACAGCGCACCCTTGTAGAAAAGCAGCCCTCTGCGTTCTGCAAAGTCTTTTGCCTGCTCCCTCCCCCCTCTCAGTTCTCTGAAGATGCGGTTGGCAAATTCATCCGCTGCCGTCAGTGCTGTGAGTTCTGCCTCGCTCACCACAGCTGCTCCGCAGGACCATGCCGACGGGGGGAAAATGTGCCTTGGGGCTGGTGGCGCCTCCTCCTCCATGTACTCTGGCTTGCGGGAGAGGGCATCCGCCCTGACATTCTGCTCCCCCGGGATGTAGTGGATGGAGAAGTTGAAGTTCGAGAAGAACTCTGCCCACCGTATCTGCCGCTGGTTGAGCACCCTGGCAGTTCTCCAGAACTCCAGGTTCTTGTGGTCTGTGCACACCTGGATGGGGTGCTTCGCGCCCACCAGGAAGTGTCGCCAGTGCTGGAACGCAGCGTAGATCGCAAGAAGTTCCCTATCAAACACTGTGTAGTTGCGTTCAGGCTGTGTCAGCTTCCTGGAGAAGAAGGCACAGGGTCTCCACTCCCTGTTGGCGTCCAGTTGCAACAAAATTGCGCCCACAGCTTTTTCAGAAGCATCTGTCTCAATGCGTAGGGGCGCGTCCTGCACCACATGGAACAGGTTTTGGTCTGAGGCGAACACTCTCTTGAGGCTTTCGAACGCTGCTTGCGCCTCTGGTGTCCACTTGAACTTCTGCTTGCCTCTCAGGCAGTCCGTGATGGGAGCCGTAACGCGAGAGAAGTTCTTGATGAACTTCCTGTAGAAGTTAGCGAAGCCTAGTAGGCGTTGGGCATCTTTGCGCGTCCTGGGGCTGTGCCAGTCCAGGATGGCCTGCACCTTGTCCTTGTCCATCGCCAGCCCCTTGTCTGACAGCTTGTAGCCCAGGAAGTCCACCTCTTTGGTGTGAAACTTGCACTTCTCCAGCTTCACATACAGGTGGTTCTCCTTCAGGCGTTGCAACACCTCTCTGACATCTTTCACATGCTGCACTGGGTCATTCGAGTAGATAAGGATGTCATCTAGGAAGACCAAGCATTTCCTGAAGAGGAGGGACCCCAGGACGTGGTGCATGAAGGCCTGGAAGCATGCTGAGCCCCCTTGCAAACCGAAGGGCATCACCAGATATTCAAAAGAGCCCAGAGGCGTGAACATCGTGGTTTTCCATTCATCTCCTTCCCGGATCCTGATCAAGTTGTACGCCCCCCTTAGGTCCAGCTTGGTGAAAATCTTGCCCCTGCGTGCCGCTGTCAGGAGATCATCCACTCTGGGCATGGGGAAAGCCACGGGCTCTGTCACCGAATTCAGCCGTCTAAAGTCCACCACAAGACGGCGCTGTTGCGTGTCTTTCTTGTCCACCCAGAAGACCGGGCTGCCCCCTGCTGCCTTGCTTTCCCTTATGAACCCCCGCTTGAGGTTCTTGTCGATGAAAGCGCGCAGATCCTCCAGCTCCTGGTCTGACATGGCGTACAGCTTGGCTGGGGGTATCGTCGCCCCTGGCACCAGGTTGATCTGGCAGTCAAAAGGCCTGTGCGGGGGTAGGTGGTCGGACTCCGCTTCGCTGAAGACCTCCTGCAGGTCCCAGTACTGCTTGGGTATTGCCTCACCCCCTTTGATATGCATGGTGGCCACCGTGGCTATCGGAGGCCCCTCCCCTGGTTGGTGCTGCATGCAATGTTCCAGACAAAAGTCTGACCCAAACGTGATGCACCTCTGGTGCCAACTGATGGAGGGGTCGTGGCGCGCCAGCCAGCTCATGCCCAAGACGATGGGGGGGTCTGAGATGGTGGTGACGTTGAACGCCAGTGTCTCTGAGTGCCTTCCCACCGTCATTCTCATGGGGGGGGTTTGATGTGTGATGGCCCCTCCCAGCAGCTCCCTGCCGTCAATGGTTGCTACGTGCAGAGGAAAATCCAACTGCAAAAGCTGGATTTGGTGCTCTTCTGCAAAGCTTCTCGAGAAGAAGTTGGCGGACGCCCCACTGTCAATTAAGGCGAGGACCGTCAGGGGATAGCCATTTGGGAGCGTTAGCGTCACTTCTAGAACCACTCCTGCTCTGGGAGGGGTGGGCTGGCTCTGCACCTCTCTGTGCGGGTGGGCGGGCTGGGGCTGTTGTCTGCTGACTGTGCCTGGCTGCTGCCCCTTGTCTCCTGCAGCCAGGCTTTCCCGTTTCCCTGCTGTGGTGCTGCGTCAGTGGGGGAGGGCACCACCGTTCCCGCCTTTCCTTGCCACTCCCTGCGATGTGGGCAGTCTCTGACGAGATGCTGGGGTGAGTTGCAGAGAAAGCAATTCCCGCCCCTTCCCTCCTTGCGTCTTGGCGCCGCTGGGGTTTGAAAAGCCCGCGCGCGCGCGCTATCAATCTGCATGGGCTCCTGGTCCTGGCTGGCTCCAGGCGTGGCCTGAAAGGGTTGTTGAGGGAGTGGCTTCTCCTGCGACCGTGGGAACCAAGCCCGCTTTGCGCGCGTCGCTTGCTTGTCGTTCCACCGGGATTCCTGCCTCACCCCCACCGCCAGAGCTGCTTTGCTCAGCTGATCCATAGTACTGGGCTTTGGACCTCTCGAGAGTTCATCCTTCACCTCCTCGCTCAAACCCAAGTAAAACGCAGCTTGCATGGGAGGCGAATCCAAAACCCACCCCAGTCTGTGCACCAGCATGGTGAATTTCGCCCAATATGCGCGAACTGTCATATTTCCTTGGCGTAAATTATGCAGTTCCTCCTTAGTCTGGTCCAAATGACTATCGGACGAATACATCGTCCTCAAACCTTCTAGAAATTGTTGGACATTTTTCATGCAAGGATTCTTGGTTGCGATTAATGGTCTTAGCCACTCCCTGGCTGCTCCGGTGAGATGTTCCACAATAAACGCTACTCTGTGCTCATCATCGGGGAACTCATTCTGGTGCAGCTCAAGAGCATACACGATCTCAGTCTCAAAGCCCTGAAACTCCTTCGGGTCTCCATTGAACTTGCTTACAAGGGTCCCTGCTCTCCTTCCTGGCAGCACTTGGACTTGGGGAGCCCCTCCCGCCTTGTTTTTCTCTGCATCCAGCTTGTTTTGGAGGTCTACCGCCACCGCCCTTAAATGCTGCTCTTTTTCCTGGAGCTCTCTCACCTGTTCCGCAAGTTGTAGCCGGTCGTCCTGGACCTTCTTAGTCTCCTCTTTAGCTGCCTTCAATTCTCCCTGCGCCTGCAGCGACAGCTGTTGCAGTTCTAGCTGGGCTTGCTCAGCGATCTGCCGCCACTTCTCCGCCTCGGACACGCTCATCCCGGCAACTCCGAAGTAGCCCAAAAATGATTAGGAGGTTGCTGTCACAGTGGCCGGAGTGGACTACTTCAGAGTAACGACGCTACGCAGCTCTGCATTTTATTCTTTTATTGGTGCTGCGTATTTACAGTGCTCAAGTCATTGCTATTTACACGGAGCGATGTTGTCAGTCGGTTTCAGAACCTCCTAATGGCTTTTGGCGCGTCTTTCTCCAACACAAAAGCTTTGGCAGACCCATCCTCTTGCCCCTCCTCTTCCTGCGTAATTCTGGAGTTGGAGGGATGGGTCTTCCCCCCTTGCTTGCCCCTTCCTGTCCCACCTGGGACCCTGGCTCCTCTACCTTGCCTGAGCCTCGGACACGACTTCCTGCTTCCCCACTGGAATCGGAACTCTCCCTGCTTTCCCCTTTGCTCGGGGACGGGCTTGAACTCAGGAGGGGAGGGACTTCGCGATATCCCCTGTCCCTCACACTTATAAATGTGAAGGAAGAGTGCACTGTGCAGCAATCCCTCCAAAGGAAAAAAATAAGGGTGGGGAAAAATAATACAATATCCTTTAGGCACTGAGCTGACGACTCCTGACTTACATTATATGTTTCACTTTTGAATATGTTGTTATGAGAAATGGAGGTTTTGATTGTAGAGAAAATTCTTGTCTTTCTGACATTGATGAGGAGTGAAACTGCATTTCTGTGATAACTGAAATGGAATAACAGCCCTCAGAGCAGCTAAAAGCTTTATGTAAGATTCTGCTGTTGATCATGTTTACATTTACACAAAAGATGGTTCTTCTCTCCAGCAAAGCCTAAAATTAATGAATATCATCCTTTCTTCAGGAATCAAGCTGGATCTTCACAGCCAAACGCTCAATAAAGTCCCAAACAACGTAAGTATTTACTTTTGAAGGCTATAAATAAGAATAATTACTCTTGCTTGCCTGGATGGACAATGGATGTGTGTGTGTGTGTGTATAGAAGCTAGCCTACTGTTTGCCACTGGCATGTGGAACCCCCAAAGGTTACCCAGAAGGGAATGTGCCGCTTGAGCTGGAAAAGGTTCCCTGTCCCTTCTTGGGAGCCTGCTAGGCTGCATCATTTAACTTGTGCAGGGGCTGAAATGGAAGCAACATTGACTCAATGCACTGATTCATTACTACACAAATCAAAGAGCTGTCCTTCTAGTGTGGGGAGCAACAGAATCTTAGGTAGAGCTCTCCCCGCACACTGCTGCTTCCAGCGTGTGAGACACAGACTAATTGAAGTGTGCAGCAGAGATGCATAAATTGAGAATTCTGCCAAAGTTGCTCTTTCTGTCCAAGGAAGACTTTTGATTGTGTCTTAGATTCAATGGGTGAGATACATAGTATTGAAGAGCTCCCTCAGAATTGAGGGCTATGCTGTGACAGCCTGGTGAAATATAATTATTATCAAATAATTGCTGTTACTGTTCTTCCATGTGTAGGTGCAAATTTCAATTTCAGAAACTAAAGTAAAGGTCCCAGAACCTGAAAATGCAGAGAAAGACCATTCCGCTTCCAAAGAGTCCAGCACCTCTTTATGTTTGCCTGCTAGCACTTTAGGTAAGAAGAACCTATGGGGGCAGCTTATATTTTTTAATTTTTTATTTCATTTATATGCCACCCAGTGATGAACCTTGGTGTCTCAAATTTCAGTGGCACCCTGTGTGACGCCAAAATCCGCCTTCCCGCCTCTTGCCTTCCATTGGGTGTAATAGTGGTGGTACCTGCTGTGAAGTCCCAGAAGCTCCATGCCTTAGAGCTGCTTCTGTACCACCTTTCAATATACATGGAAACACACTGTATTGGCCCAAATATAAGCTGCACTGGAATATAACCTGCAGCCTTTCCCCTTCCCTGCTCTCTTCCTTCCCGGTCTTGGGGGAGAGGATGTGGGACTACACACAGGGCAGGTGCCACTTCACTGTGCTCCTGGCGCTGTTTGCCCCGTGCTCCTGGCTGCATACTTTAAGGTTGTGAATATAAGCTGCACTTTAACTTTTCAAGGTCAAAATTTGGGGGGAAAGTGCAGCTTATATTCAGGCCAATACTGTGAGATGCACTTGATGATATAAGCAGGACAAGAACACATGCTCAGTTTAATAAATGAAGGTCAACTAAAGTTGAGTTGAGTGAAAATAGTCCTTATACAATGGCAAATGCTCTTTTGGAGGATGCAGTTGGGTTTTCCATAGCTGTGAGTAGTAAAAAAGCCTGTCAGTTGAGGCAATAAGAGACATTTCCACACACAGGAAGCAGGTTCAAAAACAAGAGTTTCTGTTTATCGCTCTATACTTTTGCTCGATAATATGAGAAAATGTCAGTGATCATGATAGGAACTGAGTTATTAAAATCTGGCTGGAATAAATGGCTTTGACATGGTATGCAGTAGAGCTTATCTTGTCTGTTCCTGAACAGCATCTTTTCTCCTGCCAGAGCTGTACTGCAAGTTCTTCTTGGTGTACTTTAAAAAAACAGCATTTTTTAAAAGGTGATAAACTGTGATGTGTATCATTGGGCCCATGTGCAAGACCTGCCAGGGATGGTCTTACTGTTAGACAGAGTGAGGCAGCCATGCACTCAGTAATATATATTAATTCCAAACCATCATACCTGTTCCTTCCACTCTGCATAGTTATATACTCTCTGTATACTGTAATTATATATACAGTAGTACCTCAGTTGAAGAACAGTCCTGTTTACGAACGAACTCCGCAAAACTGGAAGTAGTGTCCCGGTTTTAGAACTTTACTTCGGTCTAAGAACAGAATCCAGACAGTGGAAGGGCACCGGCAGTGGGAGGCCTCATTAGGGAAAGCGCGCCTCGGTTTAAGAACGGTCTCTGTTTAAGAACAGACTTCTGGAACAGATTAAGTTCGTAAACCAAGATACCACTGTAGTTGCTATTGATACCGGGTAGTTTTACGGCTTCCTAAATTGAAAGTCAGCATTAAGCTATGAGTGCATCGCACAAAATAGGATTGAACCTTTCTTTTTGAAATACATTTGAACAATAGCTGCTGAATGCTTTATTTGCTGAAGTGTTTTTCCCTGAATTAATAATAGTTCTTAATATCATTTTTTTCTAGTTAAAGAGATTGCTGTTACCCCAACAAGAGTTGCTTCTGTTAGTCCAAATGATTCAGCTATACAATTGCCTGTAAGTACATGACATTTTAAAGTAAAGGATATTGCCAGTATTACACTGGTGTATTGCATTTGTTCACATAAGTTTTGTTACACCTGGACATCATGATTTTAAATATACAGCCCAACAGGATGCACATCGCCATCCTTCCATGCCTGATTCAGCCCTCTGGAAGTGTCTTCTGCATAAACCCTACTGAAAAGAAAAAGAGTGAAGCAACAGCAACAATTTTATTATTTATAAGGCAATTAAAACATAACATAAACAATAAAACCATATGAAAATCATTTTACAACCAATTCCAGCAATTACTGTAAGATATACAGTAGTCTTCAATAGGTGGTAGCATGTGCAGTCAAAAATAACAGCCAATATTGCAATCGGGGGGGGGGGAGCACCTGAGTAAATGAGGAAGTTTTTCACCTGTGTTGCAAACATAGAAGGTACATGCTGTACGAAGGCTGTTTCGTATGGTAGGTGCTACCACTGTAAAGTCCCTCTTTTAAAAGATTGTGGTACCAGCAAGTAGGCCTCAGTCTGCTGATCTCAGTGTGCAAGTAGCTCTCCAAGGGAGATGGCGTTCCCTCAGGTAGCTTGGTCCCAAGTTGTTTAGGACTTACTAACAGTAGAACCTTAAACTTGGCTTGATAGCAAATGGGTAGTCAATGCAGTTTGTTCAAGACAGATGTTACATACACAATGAATGGTGCTCCCTGGAACTGCAGTTTCTGAACCAGTCTTAAAGGGCAACCCCAATTATAGTGTATTGCAGTAATCCATTTTTAAGGTTACCAATACATGGAATTGGCAAACTAGCTGAAGTTGGTAACAAGTGGTAAATATCAGCAAGGACATTCTCTTGTTTGTGAAATAGCTTAACAAATGATGGCCTCCAATTTTGAAAAATATATGCAAGGAAATAGGATTTAAAAAAAATGTTTATAGTAGTCCAGCCAGCAGAATCCATGGAAGAGAGCAAATGAGTAATTTTTTCTAGCCATCAAAATTGAAAGTCAGGCGTGTTTTTAACTTTATTCTAAAATCTCAAAAATTTATTTTGCATAACTCTTGGTCATTTCAGTGTCTTTCTAGAAACACTGCCCTCTGCAGATGATAGTGCAGGAATGCTGTCAGTAAAGCTATAGCTCAGGGGTCAGCAACCTTTTTCAACCATGGGCCGGTCCACTGTCCCTCAGACCATGTGGTGGGCCGGACTATATATATATTTTTTTTATTAATTTTTTATTGACTTTACATAAGATTTTACATAATAACAAAGACCATACACATACATAACATATTTTTCACATTCTCCTACCCCCCTCCCAGAGCTCTCTCCTCCCACAAGAGAACCCCCCGAGAGGAAGGCAATCAAATGTGGTTCATTTTATAGTTGGGTCTCTATCCACCTCCCCCCTTCCCCCCTGAACCTCCCTCTGCCACCAAGAGGTCCTAGGATGGCAAGGATAGGAACAGGCGAATATCCACCCAGCTGTTGTCTAACTTTAACATTCAAAAACGATAAGAAAAAAGAAAAGATAAAATAAAAATAATAACAAACAAAAAAAAAAGAAGAAGAAAAAACAGAAGAAAAAAACCCACAGCGTATGATAAAAATAAAAACAAAACACATAACATCAAAAATTCAAATCTTATCTAATTTCCTAAACATTGTCTATTAGGCTTCCCCAGACCCCCCCCCCCTTTGTTGATTTTCATTTGCCAACTCCATCTTTACAGTTTTCACTATTTACCAACCATTCTAATCTCATTTAATTTAAAATTGTCCATTTAGCCAATTAATCAAATTATCAATAATTTTTTTTTATTTGTTTACTTATATATCTCCTTCCATTCCCCTCCTTCTCCCCACACCCCAGAACTCTCCCTGCCACTGAGAGCCTCCAGGGTACGGAAGATAGGAAGGGATGGCTCTTTTTCCAGCTGGTTCTCCCCCTCCCCCCCTCCCCCCCACTCCGGGAGTCCCCCTCTGCCACCAGGGAACCCCAGAACGGAGACTATATTTTTTTTGGTGGGGGGGGGGGGAATGAACAAATTCCTATTCCCCACAAATAACCCAGAGGTGCCTTTTAAATAAAAGCACTACTCATATAAAAACGCCAGGCAGGCCCCACAAATAACCCAGAGATGCATTTTAAATAAAAGGACACATTCTACTCATATAAAAACATGCTGATTCCTGGACCGGATTGAGAAGGCAATTGGGCCGCATCCGGCCCACAGGCCTGAGGTTGCCTACCCCTGCTGTAGCTGAACAAGGCAATTATGGAGTCAAGTCTTGCCCTGTAGGTCTGGAGAATCTTGCTTTAGGCAACCTCATGCAGCAGAAGGGCAACTTCTAGAGAGAAGGGGGGTAGATGCAATTTCTTGTTGTGCAGACCATCCATACTCTAATGAAACTTGTTCTCCAAACCACAGAAAACTTCACCACCAAAGCAGAAGGCAAGAAAACAAGAACGAAGGTGGTATGATGTTGGCATTTTTCAAAGCAACAGTGCTCTAGTGAACCAGTTCTATTTGTTGCAGGAAGAAAAGGCCATAATTTCCAGCAAGGTAACTGTTAATTTCTTTACCTATGTATTCTAACATATTCTAACATGACTTTCCTCCCTGTTTGAACATTTTTATTATTTTTCTTAGTATCTAGTATTCGTTCATTTATGTCTTTGTTTAATCTGCTTTTTGAGAACTATGCTCTACAAAGCAGCATGTAACATATGTAAAATAAAAACACAAACCTCATCATAATATATAGTAAAATGTTGATTTCATAGGAATTTCAATATCCATTTCAATAGGCAGACTGAATATCCATTGGGTATCTAGTTGGATCACTTTAGAGTCCCACACTCAATAAACTATCAGCCTAGATTTTGTACAGTTCAGTGTTTTTAATTTCATATCTATTGCCCTTTGGCTTTTGCATTATTGCTGTTTTATTCTTGCAATTGTTATCTGTTTTCAGTGGCGGAGCTTCATGCTCTGGCACCGGGGGGCAGAGAGCAGGCGGGGTGGGGCTGCGCGCGTCCTGGGGTGTGTGCCGCCTGCAGGGATGTGGTGCGCGTCCTGGGGGGGGGAGCCGCGATGGCACTCTGCCGGGATCATGCTGCTGGGGGCGGTGCAGTCCCCCCTCACTCCTCTCCCTCCGCCAGTGCCTGTTTTCATGTTCCAACCTGCTGCCCCAACTTCTAGGATCTCCTAGAAAGATTTGTCTGCAAGCACAGCCACAGTTAAACACATTAGAATCCCACTTATCACAATGGGAAAGGTTTAAGTATATGGTCGGTTGCTTCTTTATTATTATTATTTATTATTGAGAAGAAAAGTGGGAAAGAGGTGGAGGAGGCCATGGTGGGTGGGGGTGGGGTCAGTTGCTTCATTGACATCAATGGGCTTTGAAAGCATTCAGGTTTGCCTGAACAGTGCTCCTTACGTCTTTAATATTGCTAATGACTTCTTGTACAAGGAAGCTGAACCTAGCAGGCATTCAGGATTCACCATCTGCAAAGGAATAGCATGCTAGTTTGTTTAGATTATTTTAAGAAATATGGATCAAATTAATGTTTAATTTCTATGTCTTTGTATGCTTTTTTAAAAAAAATGTAGGTAGATAATGCAGAAATTCCAAACAACAGTTTACTTAAGAAACAGGATCTTGCTCCTGGCACTTTATACAGGTTCAGGGTTGCGGCAATTAATGGCTGTGGCGTTGGGCCATTCAGTAAAGTCAGCGAATTTAAGACCTGTATCCCAGGATTTCCTGGAGCACCTTCCATTGTCAAAATTAGCAAGGTAAGAAATGATAGTCATGCGGATTTGTGTTCCATGCAAAGCTAAAGAGGCCACTCTTAGACCTCACAATTCTTGGTAAACGTCAGTGATGGCAATATAAGGTACACTGAGCAAAGTAAGCAGACTTGGAATTGAAATAAGCAAAAGTCAGGGGAGGAAATCTGGCTCACAGAACTATACCTCAGAATGCATAAACTCTTAACCCATTTTACCATTGTGGCTGACAGCATGAGCTGTCAGCAAGGAGTCTTCATTTAAATTTCAGGTCAGGCATATTAACTCGTTGGTTGGCCTTAGGCAAGATGCTGCGTCTCTGCCTCGGCCCCATATCTGTATTGTGTAATATTCTTTCTAAACTTAATGCCCTTCAAATCTTTTGGACTACTGTTCCCTATCAGCCCCAGCCAGCTTAGCCATACTGGCTAGTGCTGATGGGAGTTGTAGTATAAAGCATCTGGAGAGCACCAGGTTAAAGAAAAGAAGCTTGTTTTATAATATAGGTCTACCACTGAGGAGTGCTAGAGAATTACAGTAGTCAGGAAAATATATATGGAGCAGTTTGTGCATTACAAACAGTAATTGCCCATTCTCCTAGGTTGGGACAGTGGTAATTGCCTATCCAGGGTCTGAATGCAGAATCGAAGCATGTGCTCTGTGCTTCCCCCTCACTACTGAGGAACCTTAACCTGATTTCACATACCTGAAATTAAATTTCACATACCTGAAATTAAACAGCCCTGTGCACAAATGGCTGGGTACCCTAAAAATTCTTTTCTCCCAAATTAAACCTGAAATATAAATCTTATTCTGTATTGATTAACTAATGAAACTTTATATGCTAGTACCTACCCAATGTGAGATTAATTTCCCGTTTCCCCTCAGAGTGCAGATTGTATTCACCTTTCATGGGAACCTCCAGTTTCGCCTTCAGGAAATATCTTGGAATATTCTGCTTACTTGGCTATAAGAACCACCCAGCTGAATGAAAATCCTCATCAGCTTATGTTCATGAAAATATATTGTGGCCTTAAGACCTCATGTACAGTGACTGCTGCCCAACTTGCAAATGCCCACGTTGATCACACATCCAAACCTGCCATAGTTTTTAGGATTTCAGCCAAGAATGAAAGGGGATATGGACCGGCCACGCAAGTTCGATGGCTGCAAGGTAAAGGGGGTGATTTATTCAGACACCCTGACTTTTCTCTATAAATGTGTACAGGTTGTTTGTGGGAACTTGTTCTTTAGTAATACATTTGTATAATTTTCAAGTCAAAATTAGCTACTGGCATATATTTTATGTTTGGAAATCGTGAGACAATAGCTCAACATAGTCAGGGTTGTGCAATGTGGGTTGCATCAGCATTTCATTGGGCAGATGTGCAAAACAGAAGGGCCAAAGGCCACTTCTCTGACTTTATGCAGTCAACTCCCATCTCTTTGTAGGAACATCTGTTTATCAACAGTTCTGGTCGCCTTCTTTAAATTGGGTGTCTTGGCACTGGAAGAGATGCAGCCAATAGCTGCCAAAAGGATCAGAGTGTTGGAACACCACCTCTATGAGGAAGGACTAAAGAGTTGGAAGCTTTTTAGTTGAGAAGAAAGATCTCTGTGGGGGGACTTGATAAGAGATACATACAATCATGCATGGTGTGTGTGTGTGTGTGTGTGTGTGTGTGTGTGTGTGTGTGTCACCCTCTTCCTGGGGAGAGCATTCCACAACAGGGGAGCCACTACAGAAGAAACTTAGAGATTGCTTTGAGATGAGTATCTGGGGTTGTGGGAGAAAAGGAGGAAGCGGGTAACAATGTATTCGAAAGAAAGCACTGGGCTACATCTGTATAAAAATGTTTACCCCAGTTAACATAGCAGTGTCCCACGGAGTGATTTGAGGTGTGTACCCCTGACAGAGAGAAATGAAAGGTGGGGTGTCACTATACCATTGCACGTAAAGCTTTGGCCCCTAGAAGACTTTCAGAGCTAGGAAATGGAAAATGAATCTCCTTTTCATGGGCCTTCACTGTTTGTTATGTTTGCAAGCTGGCATTTACAAGGTAGTAAATCCAGACTTTTAAGTTCAAGTACTCTTGATATTAAGTGGTTTATCTGTATCGGATTGAACATGGCTGTTCTGGGTGCTGGAAATCTAAAGCAACTTTTTCCTCTTCCTTTGCAGAAATGAAAACATCAAGTTCAAAGTAGAAATGGCACATTGTGCTGCAAGTTGTGAAATAGCTGTTAGCTCTCATGGCATTTTGTAACTCTGTCAGATATTTCATTTGATATTGTCTTAACTTCACAGCATCAGCGTTGTACAGTCTTGCAGAACTGCACCTGTAGTGGCTGCATTTTTCATACCACTTTATCTAGTAAGGTCACTTTAGAGTCCCATGCTGATAACTCAGAGGATTACATATGCATCTAGATTTTTGGAGTCTTCCTTCCAATAGCTCCCAACACATACATCCCCAGTTGCATTAGCTTCCAATGGATATAGAAGGGCTGTAGCACAGTGGCAGAGGATTTGCTTGCATAAAAAAGGACTCAAGTGCAGTTTGGCATCTCTAGAGAGAATTGGGAAAGACTCCTCTCTGGAGAGTCAGTGTAGACATTATTGAGCTAGATAGAGTAATGGTCAGACTCAGTATAAAGCAGCTTCCTGTGTTCCTAGACAGAGATGCTCAGTTTTATTTTAAAATTTGCAGAATTTAAAAAGCTAGTTTGTGATTTGGCACGAGAATGAGTGGAGTGAGTTTGTCAGTTTGAAAATCAAACGTGTTTCCTTCTTCCCATGTATTCAGATTTACTGGTGGGAATGACAACCAGTGCTATTTTTCTAGAAAAAGAGGTGCCAGAACTCGCCATGAACACCTCCCTTGTTCTCTTATAATGGCAGTGACACCCACTGGAGAGGTGCCGGAACTGAGTTCTGGTGAGTTCCAGCTGAAAAAAAGCCCTCGTATGGGAGAAGTCTCTGAAGAGCTCAGCATTGGTCTCTGTGCTGAGGCAGCAGATCTTGTGCTCTGTTCCCCTGGCATTCTTCTGTCCAAACAAGAATTAAAAGAAGATCTTCACCTAAGCTGATGGCTAGCTGAGGGATGAGTGGACATCTTTCTCAAGGACAGGCTGATTTCAGCTGCCACTTCAGGCTCGACCTGTTATGCCCACTTCAATGCCTTTTAAGACTCTGTGTGTATTACATGGCTTGTACTTTACAACAGAGATGGTGAAAAGATGCCAGAGGGCAAAGGCAAGTCTTCCAAAAAACTGACCAATTGGTTAGACAAAGCGACATCACATAATCAAGTCAGCCCTGAAGACTCGCAAGCGAATGCAAAAGATATAGGTGATCATAAATGAGCAGGAGTTGCTCACTCCCCATCTTGATCTTCATGCAGATCTGTTCTCCTTTGGCTTATATTCCATATTCATCATGTTATCTTAGTGCTGGGCGAGTTATTTCAGTTTACAGTAACTTAAAATGTATAGAATATTTTAATATATTCATTTTTGTAAAGATTTTTCTAGTGTTTGGAAACACATTCTAATCTTGGAAACTATCCCCTGATGATATGCAAATTGCTCAACTGGTCAAATCTGTTATGAAAAACAAACTTAGTGTAAATGCACTACTCTTAGTTTCTCGTGGGCATGGGAACGTTAAATATGTACATATTTTGAATGTTTACAAGAGTCTTTACATGTTAAAGTCCTCCATGATGTATGCTTCATTTTTTAAAAAAAAGAAAAGAAAACTGTATGCTTTGTTTTGGCATATTCATGCTATTTTGCACTAATAAGAATTTAATTTCGTAACATTTTTGTGTTGTTTCCGGAAAATTTCTGTAGTGGTCTAAAGTTAAAGCAAATTTGCACATATTTGCATGCTTCTGTGGCGTACATTTTTCTTTTCCCATTAATTTTCTCCATGGCTTGTTTTTGCCTTAGTTTTTATATCCTAATGGTGTTGTTTCATATACTTTTTACCTTGATCATCTTATCACTAATGTGCCAGCCGCTTCAGGCTCCTTCACTTTTTTCCTACAAGGGAGTAGAGAAAAACAGCATGTGCACTGCAAAAAAAGACACCAGGACAATGTTCATCTATGGCAGAGTACATGGCTATGCATATTCACCCTACACCTTTGTAGCAAAAATGTTGTGCGTGAAGCGATCCTTAATAGGAATGTTAATCTGTTCCTAAACACACAAGTGTACTAAATAGAGGCAGTTGGATGCCGTTTTATAAATAAATAGTTATTTACCAAATTATAGAGTAAAATAGCTGAAATATGCCAGTATGCTTGGTCAGCCTTCTCCAGCCTGGTGCCTCCACAGCTGTGTGGAATCTGATGTGAGTTGTAGTCCAAAACATCTGGAAGTCGCCAAGTTCGTGAATATAGCATAAAGGCACAATCCAACAGGGACATGGCTTTGTGAACAGCTGTGCTATTTACATTCATTTGGATGGGCCCTGTGCAGGTTCCTATGGATTGCATCCTTTGGCATTTAAATAAGATTATTTTGTTTAGAAACTTGGCTAAATGCAAATGTGCAATAAAGTGAAAATTTTGCACTTATTTTTTTTCTATCAATGCCTAATAAATTAAAGATGGGAAGTACTCTATCTACAAGATCATTTTTAAAGTGGATAGGGTAATGCTAGTGGTTTGCAATCATTCCTTGTTCACTCTAACAGGACTTCTTTGAGGAAGGCTGCTAGTAGTCCATTTTGAAATGGGGGAACTGAAGGTGAGAGAATGTGACTTGTCCAAAGTCTGTGCAAAACCCAACTCATGTAGCTTCATCCCCAGTAGCGACTAACATGGTAAGGAAAAGAGACTTGGTCAAATAACCACCAAGAGATTCAGTACATCAGAACTTGTGGCCTTTCCTTTAACAGTAGAATATTATCTTCACAGTAGATATGTTGGCACAGTGTAAATACTGCAGCACAATTGATAATCCCATGAAAGACCAATGGCAAACATTTCTTAAGCATTCTTGAATCGATAAAAAATTAAGTAGCACTTTCTGTTGGCTACTCCCTAAAGAAGGGGGCGGGGTTTACATCAATTAAGTTGTGTCTATGATAATGAGAGATGTCAATTGATTAATATGAGGCTTGGTGTATTTTATATATCAAGATAAACATGCCAGGCCACTTTTATAACTGCACACCCAGTTAAATGGGTTATACATTGAGTTCATCAATAGAACTTACATGTTCAATTTTTATGTTGGAAAGGTATCAGTCATGGAACTTTATAATACTGTGTCAGTTTTGGTTTCCTAAGGTGTGCAGGGTGAAATTAATGAACGTTTCATTCAAGTTACACACACTTTCTAAAATTATACCCAATTCAGAAAAAGTATGTGAAGCTGTCGTCAAGAGTCTGAATATCCTTGGTAATTAAAATTATACAAGCTACACAATGAGTACAGAATATCTTGGGACCTCAGATAAGACTTAGGTTGTTCTTAACTAGTGCTGTGAAATCTAAACTTCAGGAAACGTTTATGGTCAGAGGGTTATATCCAACAGAGTCGTTGCGCTTTTGGAGCAAATTCCACTGGTGCAGCGGAACATTTCCTCCCCTCTCCCTGTGTACCCCTGAATCTGCTCTTGGGTTTCCTTCAGGGCCCCAGAACAGATTTGAGAGGTGCAGGGTCACAGGGATGGGAGAAGTTCCATTGTGTGAGTGGATGTCCTTCCACAGCTGGAGTGACTTCATTGAATTCAACCTACAGTCTTCAAAGCTAAAGTAAGGCCTCTGTAGTGAGATAAATGCTATTGCCAGAACCTTAGTTCTTCCCTGAATTGTCATAGACAAGCAATGTGCTTCCCTTCCCTTTGGTCACCACACACTACTTCCAACTCTGGATTGGATCTAGAGCTGCCATAGAATTGTAAAGAAACTTTTCATATTAAGGGGGGGGCAATCTAAACAATTGTGTATTTTTTTATGAAAAAGAACTGTTTTAAGGGAGGCAAGCTGTGACAGAATGTGAGAAATCTTGTGTGGCTACTTAGCTACGAAACTTTTGATTGTAGATACATTACTTAACAATATGATCTGTTGAGTATATCTGTGAGTATTTTTGCACTTTGAGTTCATGTTTCTGCACTTGTTTTTAAGGGTATGTCATGACTACCAAAGGTAAATTTGTGGCAGTGTTAATCCAGACATGAGTTTCAGTGTAAGTGTGCTTATGCCAATAGGCTCTTACATAATTTGTCATATGTCTACAGTCTTCCCCTATATACATGAGATTAGTAACATGCTTATCAATTTTCTATAGTTACCCCCCACCCCAATTGTATAACTATTTTTGTGGCCTGTTTCTGTCAATAACACTTAAAATATATAAATCCCACTTTAAATTTTATATTTGAGGCCTATTCTATGTAGTGTAAATATCTAATCAATATATTTGGATATCTGACCCATTAGAACAAGCATCCCCAAACTTTGGCCCTCCAGATGTTTTGGACTACAATTCCCATCATCCCTGACCACTGCTCCTCTTAGCTAGGGATCATGGGAGTTGTAGGCCAAAACATCTGGAGGGCCACAGTTTGGGGATGCCTGCATTAGAATTTCACTGAAAATATAAATTAAATCAGGCTGTTTGAGAAACTGGTGAATGCTCCTTTTGTTTGCATTTGTTAAAATGTATGTGCAACATCTTGTCTAAATCTGAATCCATCTTATAGCAACTTCAAGGAATAATGTATGAAAATTATAAGTAGAAACATCCATGCTATTTATGACATACTACATCCATTTAACTTAAGATGTTTTGTGACAATGAATATATAGCTATGTGAACAAGTAACTGGCCAGATTTGCATGATTATATCTTGACTTAATAAGCCACAATATGAAAAAGACATTTGGTTGCACATGTAAGCCCTTGGGATTTTAGGTAGTCAGAATCAGAAGCCTCTTATTAACCATAGTTCCCTATTTTGTCTGAACTAGGAAACTATGGTAACCAACTTCAGGAGAAGTCAGAATATTAAACCACTACTTGAAGTTGGTTGTTTATTCTCACTTGTTCCAAAAGAAGCAACAGTCATTTCCCAGTGTGGAAACAACGGGAAACTGTGGTTCAATAGAGGCTTCCTGGTTGGAAAGTGCTGTCAAAAGGCTATCTTTGTTTCTTGAGGCAAGATACATTTACATGAATGCGGCCATTATTATGTATGATTTATAGCAATATTTGACCATAGTTTTGAAGTAGAGCACATCAGCAAGCCATAAACTTTAACAAAAATGGTATCAGTTAACTGGAATGTTGAGGATATGGTTAAAGCCAGCTACCGGAAGTTACTGTCTTATGGCTGAAATAGTCTCTACAAGGAAATCCAGTATTTTGTACAACAAAAGTAGCATTGTTCTTTGTAATAATAAAGTGATTTGTCCTAATAATCATGTTTACTGGTACACTTTTTAAAAAGATGTTTTAAGAACCAAAAGCTCAGGGGACTACTACTGAAAAGGCTGCCTCTTGAGTTTATGCCCTCCAAACATGTGAAGGGGGTACACAAAGATGCTCATGACTGCAGGGTCTGAGTTGGTTCATAACGTGATTAGGTGGCGCCTTAATATATTTCTTATCTTCCATATTAGAACTCAGTGTAGCATATTGGGGCTGCCAGACCAATTTAGTGTTACTGTGATTGGCGTAGCGTGTGCCTTCTGGACTCAAAAACAGTGAAATTCTACTGAATGGTCACTGTGCAAGTATTTCATAGGTGGGGATAGAAATTACTATACTACATCACTTTTACATGTCCCTTCAGTATAGTATTACCCCTCCAGTATCCTGCTACAAATAAGCACTAACAAAACAGCAACACTGATAGTAATGGTGTGTAACGTAAACTGTTTTGAGGTTTTTTACAATCAAGTGGTGTATAAATTTTATGAAATAAGTAATACTCAACTGCACAATTAATAAGTCAGTTGGAATCCATTGATAATGAGATTGGGGAAATGTTTTATAAACATTTAGTTAATTTGTTTCCTTGCTGCATTATTCTCTTTTCAACTAACTTGAATTTCATCTAGTTGGTCAGGATTGAGTCACTTACGAAGATACAATAGCAGTGGCTCAATATGAGTCTCCCATTGTTTGTGAGAATATCCGATGCACAAGATAAAATTACCAAGCTGAAATGCCATTTCCAGGAGAACTCAAGATAGTTTTACACAGTAGCTCAGGAGTCATCTGATAAAAACAGCAAGAGGGCCAGTATATAATGACATATTCCAGGAAAATAAGATGGCAGTTTGCACATCAGGGTTCTAGACATAACAGTTCTTCAGACTGCCATACCTATTTGTTTTAAAGGTGGCGCTGTGGGTTAAACCACAGAGCCTAGGGCTTGCCGATCAGAAGGTCAGTGGTTCGAATCCCTGTGATGGGGTGAGCTCCCATTGCTCGGTCCCTGTTCCTGCCAACCTAGCAGTTCAAAAGCACGTCAAAGTGCAAGTAGATAAATAGGTACTGCTCCGGCGGGAAGGTAAACAGCATTTTCGTGCACTGCTCTGGTTCGCCAGAAGCAGCTAAGTTATGCTGGCCACATGATCCGGAAGCTGTATGCCGGCTCCCTTGGCCAGTAAAGTGAGATGAGCGTCGCAACCCCAGAGTTGTCCGTGACAGGACCTAACGGTCAGGGGTCCCTTTACCTTTACCTTATACTCTATCCACAGGTTCCCGAAAGCAAGTGGTGAATAAAAACAAACACTCGACTTAACTTCCTATTTCCTTTTACTTCCTATTACACAAAGTAGTGTTTTAATAACATTAACTACTACACTGGAATTCTAGACTCACGTTTTGCATATAAAATATCAGACAAGAATTCTAGTTGGATGAAAATTCTGTCCTCCTACAGAAGTCTCCCTATACTTACTATGGGGAGCATTGCAGCATATAGGTATATAATTATCACCATCCCTCATCATACACATAACCTAATTGCTTTGTCCTAGCTTCCATTATGAAAAGGACCATACTGGCTATGGATAGGTCCTACTGAGGCCAACTTCACTTTTTGTTAAGTTCCCATGCCTTGTCAAGTGCACCACCTGCATCCTTGGGCTATGTGAGACCTGAGGCAGCATTTGAGCTTTAAGCTCCAATAAATAATTCATAAAATATGTAATTTTTCCTTACATAAAATATGTAATTAATCCTAGTACAAGGCCTCTGAACAGCAGGACTATAGCTCAAAGCTTCCAGAAAGCCGGGTAAGAGAATGAAGGTTCCCCACCCCTATGCCTTGCAATTGCTTTGAGCTATAGGGTGGCTAACACTAGCAGCTTTTGTCCTAATAGCAACAGTATAATGTTGCATAAGCAAAATATTCACACACCCCCATCTAGACACTAAATGTACCAGAACAGGTGGTCTTCGGCACAATCTGTTCATATACAAAATTAAGTAATATTATTTAGGTATATGGGAGTTTATTGCAAAGACAGGAAACCACCAACCAAGTGGAAGCCTTGCATTTCAGATCCATTCAGACACAAGCATACACCCACACACTCCACAGATGTTATAAACAGTTCAGAATTCCCATCAAGCATGGAAATGGAGAAGTTTAGAGAATAATAATGAATTACCAAAGACTATCAAACTGTTGCAACTGAGTAAAGAGAATTTGGCTTTTATGAAGAGAGATCATAACTTAAAAAGGGTTTATTTCAAAAGCAGTGAGACGAATGCCCCTGTCAATGGAATCAACAAAAGAAACTACTACATACTTCTAGTTGTTGCAAAATAGGGACTGCACTACAATGTACAGTTAACACTGTTATGGGGCACCAGGCAATCCACAGAACTAGCCCTGCAGAAGACAGTTATTGTCTTATGAAAACTTGTGCAAAGCAGTTCTTGGTAGATTATGTCCCAAGCTTCTAATGCTAAGATCTAGAGACTGGATACTTGCGGATTCACATTAATTCAATCATTACATTAAAACACTGGGAGCACTTCTTTTGAACTGCTGGCGCTTGAGGAATTCCCTTTCAAAGTCGAAATATTAATAAATATGTTAACGCAACTTTAGTCATGCAAGACAGTTACAAAACAAAATCTTATTTTTTATAATAAAGGCAACTTGCATTCAAAATGAACTGTACCCTTATGTTTTATTCAAAGGGTAAACTTGAATTAAACCCAGCTGTTTACTTGAATTACAAAAGTAACATGATTCAATATGAAAATAAGAAACTGTCTACAAATCTCTGACAGTAGTAAATTGCAATATACAATGCATACAGGAGTTATACAGAGCAACAAACTCTTGTACAAAACAAAAATACTTTAATACCTTTAAAATCCAATTTCTTTTAAAATCATTTATGAAAAAAGGTTTGAGTCAGAGTTCACACCTCAATTAGTCAAGCCTCAGTCAGCTACATTACAGCTATTATATATACAAAGTGACATTTTTCTTTTCACCAGCCATTTTAAACCAAAGTTTCCCTCTCTTTCAGCATTCCCATTTCCTTGCCCATCTCTTTCAAGTTTCCATATCCAAAGCCATCTTCAAATCATGAGAACTGAATTTGCTGAACACCAGAGATCTAGGGAGTGCAGAACAAAGTAAGATTAATTTCAACAATTTACAATAGCAGCACATGCATTTATCTGGAAGGTCCAACTGTTAAACAAGTGCTGATTTAGAACCATTGGACTTGTTTTTTACCTGTCTGGTTGCTATCAGCTGCAGCTGCAGAAACTGGAAATATTTAAATATAAGTCAAGAGAAAAAGAACCGGAAGCACTGTACCTGTTGATAAGATGTTGTATAAACCATAACATTTTGTTGTTGGCCATCTGCAGTTATTAAGCCTGCTGGCAACTGGTTAGCTAAAAGAAAGAAAGCAGTTTAGTTAATGGACTGAATCCAGAGAGAATGATACGCCAAACCAAATTCAATGCGTTCACCATTAAACAAAAAACGTATTATGGCCAGTATACAGTACTGTATATCAGGACCACCACCTGATATTGCAAATGAAATCTAATCTCTTTCATTGGTGCATATTAAAAACAGAGAAACAAAGGTACCAGATATGATTGAGAAACTCAGGTGAAGACAAGAAATTTAGACTGAAGACAATGAAATGGCAGCAGCAGCATGAAGTTTGGGAGTACACTTAGATCTAGAATGGTCACTGAAGATACAAATAGCATCTTAGGGAAGCCGGAGGAACTTAAGTCTTCCTACAGTTATCCACGGGCTCAGCCTGGTAACCTCCCAGCTGGGTTACTGCAGTGAATACCTTTGAAAAAGGTCCATTTGGTCCCCAAGCTAAATTATTCAATAAGATTGGCTGTTAAGAACAGATTACTTCAGTGTTGTGCCATCTGAACTGGCATCTAGACTATTTCTAGGCCCAATTTAAACAGTTAACTTTACATCCATTAATGTCTTGAAGTCAGATTATCTGAAGAACTGCCTTCTCTCACATATGCCCACCTGAACCTTAAGATTATCTTCTGAAGCTTATTCAGGTGCCCTCATCAAATGAGGCATATAGAGAGAGGGAGAGGGCCTTTTTAGAGGTGGCACCCCAGTTGTGAAACATCCTCCCAGAGACACCTGCTTGGCATGTACTTTGATTTCTTTGGCACCAGGTGAAGACTTCTCTATTTTGTTGTTGTTAGAATGCTGGACTAGGATTTGGAGCCTAGAATTCAGATCCCCAGTCATGAAGCTCACCGAGTGATCTGAGACCAGTAATTCTTTCTCATCTTCATCCACCTTACAGGGTTTTAATGGGAAAATGCTGGAAGTGCTGGTGGGAGGGGCCAGCGTCAGGACAGAGATTAAGAGCCATAGGTTGCACCTTGAGCTCCTTGGGAGGAAAGGTTGTATATAAATGTAGTATTAATAAAATACACAATTTTTTCATGCTTTTATGTTACTCTTTCTAGCTTTACCTCATTTCTGATTTCATGTTACATAACCCACCCAAAGAACCTTTGCTGTTAATATAAATAAATAGAACTCAGGAGATGTATACATGTGCATGAACCAGCCACAAGGTACCAGCCACAAGGTGCCAACCACAAAGCACAGCCTCCAGTGCATTTCAGTGCACCCTTCATGGACTTCTACATAAACCACATGGTAGCAGTACTTGGTAGGTTGCACCCCCTTGGTCCTACTTGACAAGCTTCTTCCAATCTCAAGTGTCAAGTATCAAAAGCAAAATGTGTCCCAGCAACTTCAAGTGTTACTTACTAAATGCTTCCTCTGTGAGCTCCTCACTAAGGCCATCTGCTGTGGTAACTGCTCCAATACCCTTTTCTCCTTTCATGGCCTTGAAAAAGAATAAATAATGTTTTGTATGAGGATACAAGCACTTTCAACCACTTAAATCATTGCACACTTTTTGAAATAGCAGTGTAGTGTATATGCAATAGGTTTTTCAAGCCCTGGATCTCCATTACAGAATTCTATAATTCTACATATTTTGTACAGCAATAATTGTATCTGTATTCTTGGTGTGGATGTTGATAACATTTTAAGATCACACCTAAAGCAGTGTAACCAGCAGAGTAGTGCAGCAGAGCTTCAGGATCTTTCACCTTTATTATTGCTAGCCATTTCAGAGAAAACTCCTTGCTCATTCGGTTAAGTGTTTATATTGCCTCAAACAACAAGACAACTATTTACAATAGTTGAGATGCTGTGCATCAGAAGCTATAAACTATAAACTAAGCAAAGTAAACATGGGTTCAGTCTGTGTCACAGTCTGCATTCAGCCAGGAGGTTTGTAGTCAAAACTGGAAGCTTGGCTCAGTCTGGAGCAAGCATCCCCAAACTGCGGCCCTCCAGATGTTTTGGCCTACAACTCCCATGATCCCTAGCCAACAGGACCAGTGGTTGGGGAAGATGGGAATTGTAGTCCAAAACATCTGGAGGGCCAAAGTTTGGGGATGCCTGGTCTGGAGGCTCGAAGGCTGAATGCAGCAGGCTCTAAATTAGCCAACCCAGAGACTCGCACAGAATTCTTCCCTTGGGTGAGAAGCAAGTGGGAAGAACCCTCCTTAGTCGTGCCAGAAGCCTATGGCCTTGAGCTATTTCCAGGAGGCCCACTACAGCTGGAGTTCTAACCCTGAACAGAAATGAGGCAAGGTGGAAAGGGAGCTCGAAGCACAGTTAATGCAATTAACAGCAATATTTACATTACAGGTGTGTGATATTTCCTTCAGCTTTTATTGCAAGAGGTCTATGGTTATTCAGTAAACACAACCTCTCATTTACCTCTTCCAGTGAGTGGTTGCCAAAAAGAGGAGGGTGAAAGGGTTGTGGGAGCTAGACCTTGTGTCACAAGAAACAACTAGGAAGATTCAAGAGGTTGCATGTCTGTAGCAGCCCAAGTTGCCATTTGTGCATTTGAAACTGCAGCAGCTTCTCCAATTTAACCTGTGCATCGTAGACCGTTATTATAAGAAGGAATTATTGCTGGCACAAATTGCACACACACAGCATTCAATGTGAAAAGGAGTAAAGGGCAGGGATGAGCAATGCTGAGCTACTGCCACAGAAAGCAACTGCAGATTTATTTACACATTAAGTGCTCATTTCAAATGTTTTGCAGTGTAGCTTCTTAACAAAATAAATAGGTAAAATTAAAAATCAGCAACCAGAGCTGCATTAAGCTGCTCAGGAGAAAGAGCAAGTGTGTGGGTAATAGCTGCTGTTCCTCTTGGCCAGAATAAGCACAATAATGTTAAACAGATGCATGGTAAAGAGGACCCAGGTGGCGCTGTGGGTTAAACCACTGAGCCTAGGGCTTGCTGATCAGAAGGTCAGTGGTTCAAATCCCTGTGACGGGGTGAGCTCCCGTTGCTCGGTCCCAGCTCCTGCCAACCTAGCAGTTCAAAAGCACATCAAAAATGCAAGTAGATAAATAGGAACCGCTACAGCGGGAAGGTAAACGGCATTTCCATGTGCTGCTCTGGTTCGCCAGAAGTGGCTTTGTCATGCTGGCCACATGACCTGGAAGCTATACACCGGCTCCCTCGGCCAATAATGCGAGATGAGCGCGCAACCCCAGAGTCGGTCACGACTGGACCTAATGGTCAGGGGTCCCTTTACCTTTACCTAAAGAGGATAGAAAGTCTACCTGTGACATGACAGATCCAGATAGGAAGTAAAACATTGCATAACATATGGGAAGAGGAGAAGACTCAAAGAGGAATGCAAATGCTAGATTATTCAAGCTTCGCATTGAATTTGTGGAGATGCTTGACCATGTACTCTCCTGGACTTTACACATTAAAATAAAGCAATTCTAAATAGTGCACCATGTGATAATAAAAACATGAAGTAAAAGCAGCAAGCTAGTAAACACAAACTTCTTTTTCAGACCAGTGCATGCTTTCTAAGTTGCAACACTAATCTAGCATGGACAGAAAAAGGCCAAATCCTGAAAAGCATATAAACTAGCTGGTTCATAAACAAAAATTACATATATATATATATTTTTTAAAAAGAAACTGACATTCTGAAAATAGGCTTCCTATAAATAAAAATTTCAGTCAACTTCCCTGGTTTATATAAAATATAAAAACAGTAATTAGTCATAATAGACAAAATTCCAAACTGTTGCAAAGTAAAACCACAGAAAGATTACAAACCTCTCTGAACTTCTGAAGGTACAACTTCAAAGGTTCCACGTAGCTGTCAAATCCCAGAGTGGACATGGCAAAGAGAATATCCTCTCCATTTATAGTCTTCCGTTTTTCTTGATGACACCTCTCACTTGCTTCTGATGTTATAAAGCTTATGAATTCACTTACGCACTCCTGAACACATTCCTTTGCATCTTTAGCAATCTAGGATAATCAGCATCAGCATCATCTAGTAATCAAACTATTTCTTGTTTCAATCTGAATTAACCCTAATATATACACCAGTAAAACTGCCAATAGAATAAAATGTTTTGGGCCAGTTAAGCTACCCCAAACAGAATGGTTTAATTGTACACATTACCTCAATTTTGTAATGTTTGACAATTTTGAATTGAGTAGTAGTTTTTTTAAATAATTGACAAACCAAAACTGCCAGTCATTTAGAGTAGCCTTCCCCAACTCTGCGTCCACGGATGTTGCTGAAGTGCAACCACCAGCCAGCAGGCAGAATGGTCAGGGATGATAGATAGGATGTAGCCCAGCAAAAATTGGGGACCTAGGACTGGAATCCCTCCATGAGAGGCAGATGCAAAAGTTGTTTTGGGCAGCTGGAGATGTGGAAGACTAGAAAGCATGATGCACTTGTACTTCCTGCTCTCATTGTTACATCACATCTGAAGGAGCTCTCAATATTTGGTCTTAAACCCCCACTGAATGCAACCCAACTGTATTTTTAAAAAAAATCTATGATGAATTTAAGATTCTTATAGTACACATGGAATGCGAGCAAATCTCTCTGAGTTATTACCTTTCCGGTCTGAGGTATAGCATTCTTCATTATCCTTGCCACATTTGCAATTGGAAGATATATATCTTGTTCTCTAAAACTCTCTTTGGAGCCATTTGTGTCTTCATGATCATTCATGCTATCCTCCGTATCTAAAAAAAGAGCACAATGCACAAATATTAGCTTCATATGTTATACCCCTTTGAAAACCTCACTTACACCTTGTTTTAGGGTTGCCATATTTTGAAGAGCAAAAAAGAACTTTGCCAACTTTGCTATGATAACTCTCATTTAAAATACTCATCATATATGTAGGCTATAGAAGTTCACATTCCCACCTTAAAAATGTACACAAAAAGTAAACATATACACTTCCTTGTTCTTCGGCCTTCCTGGATGATCCCAGCATGTCAAAATAATCTAGGCTGAAAATTGACATTTTAGGAGCACAAAGGGGGAAAAGGGTTACATAGCTTATCACTGTATGACACACACATACACATCTAGTTCAGCATTGTCTCTACTGACCATCAGTGATTCTTCCAGGTTTCAGAGAGGGTTTGCCCCTACCAGGAGATGCCAGAAATTGAACCTGAGGCTTTCTGCATGCAAAGCATGTACTTTACCACAAAGCTGTGGGTCATCCCCAAAAGAGCAGGTAGATAGGACATGTCCTGCAGAAACCGGGCGTATGACAACCCTACCTTATTTGGAAAACCACCTCCCATTACAACACCTTTGACCATCATCAAAACTGCTGTACAGTAACTGTTAGTAAAGTTTCTCTTGCATCTCCCCCCCCCCCAAATGAACTAAATGAAGAGATCATTCTACTGTACTGGTTTGACAGAGCTTATTCTCCGTCTCCCTCACCAAACCCTTCCTCCTTTTAGTTTAGTTCTAATTTTATTTTAATTTTTTTAAAAAAAATTAAACACCCTTTAAGAAAATATCAAATTTGCTATCACAATATGTAATCTTGTCCACTGACTTATGCTGCTTTAAAAGCAAATTAAATAAATTCATGAAGGAAAAGACTACCAACAGAAATTATTCATCATTGCTGTATGCTACCTTCAAGATCAGAGGCATGATGCCTCTGAATCTCAGTTGTTGGGAAACACTTGCTGGAGTGCGACTGTAGTCATCTTCTGCCGTTGGGCTTCCCATAGACGTGGATGACAAGTGTGGGAAACATGATGCTAGACTAGATAGGCTTGTAGTTGAAACCAGCAAGGCTCTTTTTATACTCTTACCAGTATGTGTTTACAAATATTACATTACAAGATCCCAGGAAACTAGATTTTTAGGACATATTGTAGATCCACAAGAGACAGAACTGGTAATCTTAAGGATTGCCACAAAATTTATTTGAAAAACTGTTTAAAACAAAACAAAGGGCAGACAATTAGATTTGTATATGTGTGCATGCCTGCACAAGCAAGCATGGGATGGTGAATGAATGAATGAATGAATGAATGAACAAAGAAACAAATGGCTGTAATATTGAGGTCACAATAAAATAGACAAAAGCTGCTCCCACATCCACTAAAAAATAAAAAGATTGGTTCAGTACCTATATGAGCTTTCCCCCACATTACTTGCAACACAATGCTACTCATTAAATATGTCCCACTGGGTGATACCCAACTACCAGTAAGTCATACTAAAAGCAGAGCCACTGAAATCAATGGACTTAAGTATGACCAACAACTGATATCACCCATTAGGTTCCATGCGGCTTAAGCCCAAGGAAATGTGCACAGGATTGAAGCATATGGCACACTAGTACTACATGGTATATATTAATTTAATCATTGCTGAGCAATGGGCTCACATAAGAGCTATTAATTTAATACAGAACTGTGAATGAGTCTTATGATATAGTCTTCTTTTATAGACTATGATATATTTTCACAGGGCTGCAGTCACATCTCTTCTACACGTCTGCAAGCTGCAATGTGAAAAATGACAGTAAGAATGGACACTGTCTTTGACCAACACAATACTTACCCTCATGAGGCTGTATCACATAGTGACTACCTCCAATATAGTCTCCAGCAATTCCTAACTGAGAAGCATCTGTTGTAGAATTATCACCATCCATCTGGAATAAAAAGATCCGAGTTTAGAACAGTCCACTCCACTTGACCAAGCATATCGTTCTTAAAAATCTGAGTACATATTTCTGATCCAAATACTTGAGATTTGAAAATATAAATAGTATTACATGCCCACTACACATGATCTTTGCTGCCTAACATGCAATAGATCATTATTCAAACTAAGCCTTCTACTGAAGACTTTTAGTATATAGCAGTACTTCTATTATTTAAGAATATTATGAAACTTTTATTGTCCAAAACCACTTTATATCTGTGAAGAAGGCAACTACCCACAGAGAACCAGGGGTTGAGGGAGGCAGATCATATACAAGGGCTGCAAAATACACACTGCTGAAGATTAATCTAAATTACACTTGAACATGTTTTAATTATCTAAATCAGTGTTTCTCAACCTTTTTTGGGCCAAGGCACACTTGTTCCATGAAAAAATCACGAGGCACACCACCATTAAAAAAGTTTAAAAAATTAACTCTGTGCCGCCCTATATTGACTATATAATTATGACTGTAAGAAACACTTGCCAATTGCTGTGTTGGTTGCAATCTCCTGTAATAAGGCTTCACAAGCCGCTGATTTCTCTGCCAGCACAATCCTTTGCTCAGCAAGTTTCAGGTTGAGCTCATCCAGCCAGCTTCTTTAAGTTTGTCTAAAACCACCCTCCCGTGGTGGTGGCTGTTGAGAGCTGCGCTCGCCCCGCGTCGTGACCCGGCCGGCTTCCTTTCCGGCGGGTCAGTGGTGTGTATTGGCGGCCACCAGGCACGTGACAATGCAAATCGCCCTTCTCGTCGCCTAGTGTGCCGCGGAACAGCGGTTGAGAAACGCTGATCTAAATACCGTAATTGAGTACTTCTGAGAGATGTTACCAGTTTTATATTATGTATAATAGGGGACAATGTTTATGAAGACAATGTTTATGAAGTTATCAACAATTTTTCATTAAACAATGCTGAGTTTATTTCTAGTTACAGGTAGGTAGCCGTGTTGGTCTGACGTAGTCGAAACAAAAAATAAATAAAAATCCTTCCAGTAGCATCTTAGAGACCAACTAAGTTTGTCATAGGTATGAGCTTTCGTGTGCATGCACACTTCTTCAGATACACTGAAACAGAAGTCACCAGACTCAGAGGGTGGGGAGGGGTATTACTCAGAAGGGTGGTGGGAATGGGTGATTGGCTGATAGGAATGGTAAACCTGTTGACGACTGTTAACGACTGCAATTGGTCTGCTATTTCTGTTAAATATTAATAAAGATGACCTCTTTAATGCTTTGGCTTTGCTTCAGCATAACCATCAAGTTTAAATAAAAACTCTACAGCTAGTGCTTTCTCTTAAGGATTTACTTATTATAACAGAATGCAACTACAGCATCTATGTTCTCCTCCTGTCTAACATGCCATTATTTTAATTTGATCCAATGTACCACCGTTGGCAAGATGACAACCACTATCCTAGAATCCTTGCTTTAAAACAAGTTTCATTCACCCAACTTTTTCTAACGTAAGAAAGTTAACAGCTGAGGCAAAAGCTGAAGAAAACACCTGAAATAATTTACTTTAAGATTTTGTACAGAACCCAAATTTGATAGGATTTGTCATTTAGCCAAGACTGTTCTTTGGAAGAGGTAACTTAGGACTCCAAATAAGAAGATATTTCATGAGTTTAAAGTGACCCTTCTTAAGTTACATGAAATAGCCCTACTGATGGAAACTGTACAGAGGCCTATAAAAAGGCCACTGCCAGCATGTCTTGTTTATAACAGAATATTAGTTAGTTGTCTACAGGTACAGTATCTTATATCACAATGGTCACTTGGGATGAGAACTTTCAGTATATAATTTTCAAGCATTTGTCACTTTCAAATTATGCAATAAAACACTATGTTGTATTAGTCAGGTAAAATAAAGCAAAATGTTCCTGGTTTTATGGAAATCATTTAGCACAAGAGCAATATGAAAACATCACACTACGAAAATGCAACAATTTCTCTAGAAAAACTCAACAGTCTGAAGATCTGCACTTTAGGGGGTTAATACTGATGGAAGTCACTGATTCAGCTTCTTTCTGAAAAACTACTACCGGTAGTTTTAACCCAGACAAGACAGAGATGCTGTTAAGGGACAATTCTTCTGACCAGATGAGTTGTGTTCAACTGATTCCAAACAGAGTACCACTTCTCCTGAAGAAACAGGTTTGTAGCTTGGGAATTCTATTACTGCCACTTGCTGCATCAGTGATCTCTGTTTAATAAAGTGTCCTTCGCTTCCCAGCTTCAGCTGGTACCCCATCTATATCCTTATCTGGACAAGGATAACCTGACCAGTTCTGGTATCCTCCAGATTAAAATAAGGCAATATGCTATGCATGGGACTGCCTCTGAATACAGTTCAGAAACTGCAGGTAATGAAGAATGCAGTGGCCTGACGGCTGTGGAGAGTAGACTGTCTAATCATATATTAATTCTGGCTAGCTTCACTGGCAGCCAATACATTTCTGAGTTTAGTTCAAAGCATTGGCTTTAACCTATAAAGATTTACATGGCATAGGACCCCAACACCTGATGGAAAATCTCCTCAGACAGCAGCCTACATGGACCCTGCAGTCGTCATCTGAGCCCAGGTGCCCCATCAAAGAGAGGTGAAGAGAGTGGGAACAAGGTTGTACCTCTCCTATTCATGGGACTCTCCCAGTGAGGTGCCCTGGTGCAGATGTTAATATATTTATGGCACCAGGGCAATACCTTCCTCTCCTCTGAGACATTTGATGAGTTGATTATATAATTAATTTTCTACTGATAACTGGCTATTGTACCAGTTATGCTATAGATATTTTGGTGTGGTTTTTTTTAGCATTGTTTTCTTAAATCGTGTTCTATGATTTTGTTTCATTTGTATGTTTTATGGCATGTGTTATACTGTTTATAAGTCACCCTGAGACTATTTCAGTAGGTGTCCAACAAACAGACAAACAGACAAACAAACAAACAAACAAACAGTACTTAAGCCTACTTCAACATTTTCCTGTTTTGGAATTTCCAACCATCAGTTCAATAACCAATCTAACTACAGGACAATTTCATACTAAATATACACAAGGCCATCAGACCAAATTTTCAAGTGAATGTTGCTCTTAAGAAAATTAGACCCAAGTTGGGCACAGTTGCAGCAGGATTTTAATGAGCAAGGTTAATTCTAGTATAGCTACTCAGCATATAGTACTAGAACATATCAGATTGCCTTCAGGCTAGTTAAGGCCATGCTGAAATCAAGAAGACTGCTGCAAGAAGAGGCCTTTAACCTTACACAATAATACTTTTTGATTCAGAAAAGTTTTTGCATTCATTCTATACTATCAACATCTTTCTCTAAGTGGTAATCTTTATGTAGCCAAAAATGGCACCATCCACAAGAGGGACGTGCCAGCAGGCATGGCGGGACAAAAACTGCACTTACGAAAAATCTTTAGGGGGTGGGAAATCCTAACAGGATTTAAAAACAACAACATGATGAGTGTCTGCTGGGGAGAGAAGATGGAAAATGGGGGGGGGGAGAGGGAGAAGCTTGAATAGGTGGTAGAGCGCATGGCTGGCTAGCACCATGACACTATAAACTGTTTGATGTTAGGCATTCCATAAATGAAAAAAAAATTCAATGTACTCTCTTCTATGTATTTTACTGTTTGCTGTATCTGTCATTCTGCTGGTAGAGTTGTGCATACAAGTTCGTACAAGCAGACAAAGGCAACCAATACAAGATCTGTCAACCTGTCTTGTTCCTGCATGAGAATTCCATGTCAGCATGGAATTGTCATACAGCATCTTGTGAGTTACCTAGAGTTTGTTTACAGCAGGCCTAAGCTAATGCTATTCAGTGTTGGTAGGCAACCCCAGGAAAAGCCTTTATATAAAGGAGAAACATAAACTGCCCTAACAAAAGAGGAAGTCTTCAAAATGGGTTAGTTCACATAACTGCAACTTGGGCTTGTTTTTCCACCTTCACAGACTTTTTGACTAGACAAATAAATAGAGATCAGTTATGGTATGCAAAACGGAACAGAGTTCTATGACTGAGTTATGTTTTGAAAAAAAATCACAGAACTCATGCCAACCAGCTAGTTTGTACTCTTAGGATTCACATAAACAATTCAAATCTGATGGGCACATTCACACTAGGCAGGTGGGGCCAGGAACAAGTCTGAGGATTGAACAATTCCAGTAGCTGTGTAAATGAACTCTATAAAACAGTGTTCTCCGATTTCCACAAACACATTCCTAACATGTGTGGTGGCTTGAAGGTAGCTATGATCCAGTGCAGGCATCCCCAGACTTCGGCCCTCCAGATGTTTTGGCCTACAACTCCCATGATTCTTAGCTAAGAGGACCAGTGGTCAGGAATGGTGGGCACTGTAGTCCAAAACATCTGGAGGGCCGAAGTCTGGGGATGCCTGATCCAGTGACAAGGAGACTTCTCAATTAATGGGACTGGGGAGGATGGAAAAAGAAGCTCAAGTGTGTGAGACAAAGGACAAACCTCCCGTAACAAGACAGAAGTACTGTAACTGGTAACGTTTGAACATTTGGAAGCTAGGAAAATAACACCCCCACCCCACCTAAATGGCACCCCAGAGCCAGCATCCCAGAGCCACAAACCCACCCACCTTTGGGGTTCACGCGCGTTGCGACCAGGACTTAGCGAGACAAAAACAGCAGCTTCTCTAGCGTGCAGGGCGCTTTTTGACAGCTTCGTCTCTCCGCCTCCCCAACCAAAGCCACTCTGGAGACCTCGAAAGGCGGCCATGTGCAAGGGCTAGATCGGGGGGGGGGGGAGATAACCACGGGGGTTATGTGTGTGTAAATAGACTTCCAGACCATCGCCAACGTGGTGGCGAGGGGAGCCATCGCCCCCTTCGCCGCCCCATTCCCCCTTCAGTGAACCTCCAAAAAAATAAATATATAATGGTGAGAGACGGGTGGTGGTGGGGAGTAACAGAAGAGCGAGCAGCAGACAAAAGCCCTTGTGCACCAATAGACCCAACTCCACCCCAGGAGGAGAAAACGAGCAGGGAGAGCGGCGAAAGGGAGGGAGGCGGGAGGGAGAGAAAAGAAGGGCGGCCTCCACGAGGGAACAGTAGAAGAGGCTCTCATTAAAAATAAAACAGGCTCGGCCGCGCGCTTGGCCGAGAGGGGGGTGGTTGGTCCTCATCCTTGGGGGTCCCCTCCGACCCCCAGGTTGGGAAAGCGGGAGAGGAGAGGGAAGGCGCCTCGGAAGGGCTATTCACTCAGGCGGCAAACGCGCTCCTTTCGACACACACACACACACACACACACACACACACACACACACCCCCACCCCGCGAGTGGGACACGCTCCTCCCGCCACCACCGCCGCTCCTCTTCCAGGGGTCAACTCCTGTCACAACAGCCCATCTTCCTTCAGGGGCCTCGGCCAACGGCTCCCTCTCGCTTCCCCCTCTCCAGGCCCCGAGCAACGGCCGCCAGAGCCTGCGCTCCGTGGCGGCGGCGGCAGTACAAAGACGCAGGCGGGCCCGGGCCGCGGTCTTTCTTTCTTCCTCCCCCCCCCCGGTTCCTCCTCCTCCTCCTCTCTGCCTCTCTCTCTCTCTCTCTCGCTTTCTCCTTCTCCCCGCACTTCCTGGTCCCCTCAGCGACGGCGCGGCGGCAACGCCGGAGCCCGGGGAGGGAGACGGACATTTCATTCGAGCCTGCAGTGAAACCGGTTACCAATCATTGGCCGGAGCCAGGCACAAACCTCCAGTGCGGCCCTGGTTGGCTCCCTCCGCAAATCGGCTGTTTGGTTGGACAGAAAATGGCTGCGAAGGAACCAGTCCCAGCGCGGAGCACCGCTTCCCGGAGCCGGCCTGCCCTCCCTCCGCGCCGCCTCCTCCTCGACAGCCGCCGCCCCCTCCCTTCGCGGGAGGGCTCTTCCCGTGATGGGGCAGCCCTCCCGCCGCTGTCCGGATCCTTCTCTCCCCCCTCCCTCCCTCCTCCTCCTGCTGCTGCTTTCAAACAGCTGCGCGCCTCGAAATAAATAAATTATCAAACAAACAACCTGACGGTCACAAGCGGCGGCGGCGCGCTCTCTCTCACACGGGGGCGCGCGCGGGCTCTTCTGAAGAGTCCCGTTTTCCTGTCAGCCCTCAAGGCCGGCTCAAGATACTGTACTGTATTTGTTACAGGTAGGTAGCCGTGTTGGTCTGACGTAGTCGAAACAAAAAATAATTCCCCCCCCCCTTCCAGTAGCACCTTAGAGGCCAACTAAGTTTGTCATAGGTATGAGCTTTCGTGTGCATGCACACTTCTTCAGATACCATTGACAAACTTAGTTGGTCTCTAAGGTGCTACTGGAAGGATTTTTTTTTTGTTTCAAGATATTTGGGCACCTGAGGCGAACACCCCCCCCCGAAATGGCGTCTCCCCCCTCCCCGTCAGGGCCAAAGAATTGCCATTGTCCTTTTTTTAAAAACCAGGGCACGCCCTCTTTTTTTAGTGCCGGATTATGTATAAACTAAACAAGCTACTGTATAGTTTAGGGCCCCACTCTCTTGCCCCCCCCCCAATTAAAGAAAAACAACAACTGGGTGTACATTTCCAAAATATAAGATAAAAAACAAAACCTACATACAACAACTGTGTTTGATGTTGTGTAGGTGTTATAAGAATTTTAAGGTCTTAGATATGTAATAAATGTTCATAAATGAAACAAACGCGTACATCCTATATAATAAAGTCCCTGTGTCTCTGCGTCTAGATTCCCTGTGTCCCTTTGTCCACGCTAATGCGCATGTGCCCCACGGACACAGGGACTGGACGAAGAGGCTACACACACACACGCGTTCTCTCCACCCCTCAACCCTCTGCCTCCCGTCCCCCTGCAGCGGCGGACCAAGATGGTGGCATCGGGCTCCGGGGCCGGGGCCCTGGAACCCGATGCCGCCATCTTGGTCCGCCTCCTCCGCCTCCTGACAACCCTACCTGGCCCGTGGGAGGAGCGGCGGGGCCGCGGCCTTCCCTCCCTCTCTGTGCTCGGCCGCGGGACACGACAGGAGAGCGCTTTGTTTAATTGCGTTCCCAGCGCGCCCCGCGGCTGAGCACAGAAAGGGAGGGAAGGCCGCGGCCCCGTCGCACTTCTAGCGCCCGTTTTCTTAACGGGCTGAATGAGACTACTAAATATATATATACCACATGTCTGAAACCCCGCAGAAGTCCTGAAACAATTTTGTCCCAAATTGACCTCAAATATTTCTGCAAAGTTGAAGGAAAATGGAAAAGCCTCCCCATTGTCTTTTCGTTCACAAATCCTGTCTTAAGGATGTCTGTGTATGAATAGGGTGAGCCTGTGACCTAGCTCAGGAACTAAGTATTTATCATTACAAAAAGACTGGCCAGGCTCCCTAGGTAATCCAATCAAGTGACCATTAACAGGTAACCTGCCAGACGAACCTGCCAGATGAACAACACACTCAGATTTCTGTTGTAGGCCGCCCCTTCTGTGATGTATGTATGGTGTATGGAGGGGTGGTCTTGAGCTCCAGGGCAGGGAATTTCAAAATGTCTATATAAGGGCGGGCACACCTTTGTTCTGGGTCCTCCTCCTTTCTCCTGCGTGTGAAGGGAGCACCCTGTTGCAACAGTTCAATAAAGATCAGGCTTACTAGCTGCTTTGCTTCTCAATATTCTCTGGTTGGCCTCTGCTATTTTCTCCTACCGAAGGAGAACCTACAAAGGACTCTGTAAGGGCTCTTGTGTACCCCATAAGGGGATAAGGACAGATTTTGTTTACAACATAGGCTCCTATGATGTAAGTAATGGGCCCCACCTGCTACCCTGCTCCCTAAAATATCACTGGTTTGCTCATTTCTATATATAGGGTGCCTACATTCTGCATGGACTGGTGGCATGGCAACATGTGCAAATGGCTTCAACAAACCTAAATCTGGCCCTGTGTCCACATATAGAAGCCAACATAAAGTAGGAGTATTTAAAAGGAGAGTCTTCATGTGGCAACCTTAAGGTTGAGGAAATGGAGCGGGGAAAGAAGATACAATGTGGGGGGATCTGTTGCCTTGCGGTGGCACCTCGAAAGTCTTACCGGCGTTGGAGTGCTTTGGGCAAATTCATTGATAACACTATCAATGGCTACTAGCACAGGGGTGTCAACTTGAATGAAATATCGGGCAGGGGCTCCGCAGTGCATAATCAATCACATGACATGGTGCACACACACTTCTTAAATGCAATGCCCATCAATTGGGGGGGGCAGTCCCCTCAAATATTTAATGTTGTGGGGCCAAAGGGACTTCGGGCCCTGGGAGTTGGCTCCTATGCTCGCAGAGGTGTATCGCTGCCACCCCACTTGTGCCCTTAGCAAGGAGATGGATTGACGTGGAGAGGCACAGTTTTTGTACCCACACACCCCAGGCCTCTGCTTCCTTGGCAAGGACCAACCTTGCCTTGTCAACCCCTAGGTATGCTACTGGCCGCAATGGCTATATGCTGCATCCACAGTCCATGTCCATAATGCTTCTGAATAACAGCTGCTGGAAACTGCAGGAGGGGAGGGTGCTTATTGGTGGTCGGGTCCTATTTGTTGGTCTCCCACACACAGGAATCCAGTTGGCCACCGTGAGAACAGGGGGCTGGATTAGATGGGTCATTGGCCCAATCCGGCAAGCTTTTCTTATGTTCTTGTCCGAAAATGTGCTTGGGAGGGCTTATGAGCCATCGGGCAGGGAGGGAAAATCATCAAAATAATTATCTCCCTTCAGCATTTGATTTGATTGGGGGGGGGCTTAGATGGAGACGATGGATTCAGTTGATTGTGTTATCACTTATTATTAGTGCTCTTGTGAAGTTACTGTGCTTATTTTGCATATGTTTAAGCTTTAATTGAATTGCTGCAGACTGTACTTTTCGCAGTCACTTGCCACTTCAATCCCATTGTTTAGAAATTTAAAAAATCTTCTATACCAGGGCGGGACAGCCTGTGGCCTGAGGCCCACAGGCAGCCCGCAGGAGGCCTTTTTGGGTGACCCTCGGCAACATTCCAGAAAGAAGATCTTAAAACCTTAATAAATAAATAAATCTGTCATGCATTGTAAATTTATTTGTTTAATAAATAAATATCCTAACTGTGTATTTAACTATATTTATTGAACTAAACATTGTGTATTTTAAATAATATTAAATAGATTGTTGTTGTTGTTGTTGTTTAGTCGTTTAGTCGTGTCCGACTCTTCGTGACCCCATGGACCATAGCACGCCAGGCACTCCTGTCTTGCACTGCCTCCCGCAGTTTGGTCAAACTCATGTTCGTAGCTTCGAGAACACTGTCCAACCATCTTGTCCTCTGTCGTCCCCTTCTCCTAGTGCCCTCAATCTTTCCCAACATCAGGGTCTTTTCCAAGGATTCTTCTCTTCTCATGAGGTGGCCAAAGTATTGGAGCCTCAGCTTCACGATCTGTCCTTCCAGGGAGCACTCAGGGCTGATTTCCTTAAGAATGGATAGGTTTGATCTTCTTGCAGTCCATGGGACACTCAAGAGTCTCCTCCAGCACCATAATTCAAAAGCATCAATTCTTCGGCGATCAGCCTTCTTTATGGTCCAGCTCTCACTTCCATACATCACTACTGGGAAAACCATAGCTTTAACTATACGGACCTTTGTCGGCAAGGTGATGTCTCTGCTTTTTAAGATGCTGTCTAGGTTTGTCATTGCTTTTCTCCCAAGAAGCAGGCGTCTTAATTTCGTGACTGCTGTCACCATCTGCAGTGATCAAGGAGCCCAAGAAAGTAAAATCTCTCACTGCCTCCATTTCTTCCTCTTCTATTTGCCAGGAGGTGATGGGACCAGTGGCCATGATCTTGGTTTTTTTGATGTTGAGCTTCAGACCATATTTTGCGCTCTCCTCTTTCACCCTCATTAAAAGGTTCTTTAATTCCTCCTCGCTTTCTTCCATCAAGGTTGTGTCATCTGCATATTAAATAGATTATGAATACTTATTTTACGCTATGGAAATCTAATTCAGTGTGGCCTGTGGGTTCTGTGTTGAAGTACCGGTACTCTGGCGGCCCACTTGCTATTAAAGGTTGGATTGCCCTCTTCTATCCCCATTTGTTTCATTGAAAGCAATTCATAAATGAAGTAAATACAAACATACCAGCCAACACTTTATGCATCTGATGAAAAGGATTCAGTACCTGTAAGAGAGAGGGCTTGCAGAGAGCAGCCCACTCTGCTTACTTCCACCAGATGGGAGAGCAGCAGCAAGTCTGGGAGTTCAAATCAGGAACAGGAAGGGTTAAGACGGGTCCAGGGCTCTGCAGAGTCCTGGTGGCTCAGCTCCAGGTTGGTAGCAGGGAAGCAGGGGAGGAGCTAGCTTCAGCAGGGGCTGGAAAGGAGGGAGGAGAGAGAACGGCACCTCAGGAGCCTGGTTTGGGACCACGGAGGACCCATAGAGCAAGGAGGAGGGGCGTTTGGAGTCTTAAAAGGGGGGTCAGAGCCCACGAGAGGCCATTGTGGGCTTCTGCCCCATGCAGAGCAGACATGATTTGAGACATCTCACCACTGTATATAGCATGCACAATAAAACTATGAAAATCCAGAGGATGTGTGGAGTGCTTACTCGGGAGTAGCCAACACCCCATCTGTGACAGCAAGCCCACAATCTTTTGATGGCTACCCCGAGGGAAGAGGGCTGCAAATGGAGCAGCCGGCATGAAGTTGGCAGCATCTAAAGCAGAAGAGAGAGATGCCGAGGGAGGATTGGCATGAGTTGCCAGCACCCTGCAACTATGGAACGGCTCAAGCACCAGGTAGGCACCCGGGCACAGGGGAAGCCAAGCTTAGTGAACCGAGCAGCTCTGAACACAGCCAAGCCGGGGGAGCGGAGGCTGGACAAGCAGAGAGGACACTCGGGACGGGCCAGCACTTCGTAGGGCGACCCTCAGCACAAGCTGGCTCTAAGACTGAGAGGCATGGTGGCGTGGAAGTGCAGGAGGCTGAGAGGCGAGTCCGGGCAGAGGGGACAGACGGAGGGGAAAGGCAGCGGCCACAAGTTCCCATACAGTCCCGGGGAGGCAGCTGCAGCACAGCACAGCCCCCTCCAGCCAGAGGTGATGCAGAGGGACAAAGCCCGCGCGCGGGTACTTTCAAACGCTGACGCGGGAAAACAGAGGGAAGAGAAAGGCGGGAGATGCCTTTACAATGCACCCAGCCACTGGGTGGAACACTGCCCCCAGAGGAAGGAATGGCGAGAGCAGGCAGGCACAGACACAAGCCTGGATGCCAGATCAGGAGGGGAGGGGCCAGGCAGAGCACCAACAACTGAGCCCTCCTGTAACACCCCACAGCACGACAAAGAGATGGAAGTGAGTCTGCAGCTGCCAAGAGGCCAGACCCAGGAGACAGTCGGGCTTCTCCGCAGGGGCAGCAGCAACGATTTCCTATCGGTGCACTTGGCTAAGCAGGATCAGATTCCCATTTTCCCAAGGGAGCTGCCCATGAGCGTCTTGACCGTAGGCGGCCGGGAATTGCAGGAGGGTGAGGTCACGCAACAGACCCCCTCTCGGAAGATGACAGTGAACAAGCACGCAGAAGTGCTAGCTTTGGACTTAATGGACAATGACCCTGTGGGCAGCCAGCGCCGGGGAGATCTCACCTTTGGAGATGCAGACGGCAAGGAGCACTGCAGGAAAGAAGGAGAATCCTCAGGATCGCACCACATCAGCTCCCCAGGCGGATGGAACGACGCAGAGGCGGGGATGCAGGAAGAGAAACTGAGCCAACTCACCAAAGAGGACACTTTTACCCAGAACATACGGAGGGACTTGAGGGAGAAAAAGGGGGCAGGGGAAGGGCTTGCCGAGAAAGAGGGGTTACTCTTTAGCAATGATGCCCGGTATATGCCCCAGGACTCCCTCAGAGGGAAGATTCTCAGGCAATATCATGACAACCCCACGGAGGGGCATGCAGTACATGTCTTCACGAGGCTCACACCCAGTAAGGCCAGTCTTGGGCGAAACCCCAGAGCCTTCCCAGAGCAGGGGGAGGGGGAGAATGGGGGACCACCTATTGAGGCATGGGGTGAGAGGAGGGAGACAGTACACCAACAACTGGATGGAGACGTGGCAAGGGGCAATGAGGCTTACAAGGAGGGGGCAGACCATCACAGGGGACTGGAGAAGGTCTTCCACGGAGGGGACAGGGTCTGGCTGTGGTCAGAAGGCCTTCCCATGGGGGGAAGGGGGAAGAAGCTGGCACCCAGAAGGCTGGGGCCCTTCAAGGTTCTGACACAGATCAACCCTGTCACCTTCAGGGGGGAAGCACCTACAGCGAGAAAGGTCCATCCCGTGGGTCACAGGTCTTTGCTCTCACACTTTAGGGAAAGCCCAAGGTTCAGAGGACGTGACACACATCCAACACAAGACGCTGACAGGAGGGAGGGGGAAGAAATCACACAAAAGACACTAGACAGAAGGGTGGAGGGAGAAGGCAGCCAAGAGGTTCCAGAAAGAAAGGAAGAGGAGGAGGTCTACAGTGCCACAGCGAGCCCGGGCTCCCGGTGGGGGGAGGGGGGGTTAAAATGTCTGATGGCCAGGCAGGGCACTCCTGCTTCCCAAAACGCGGAGGCAACCACGCACACCATGCAAGGGGAGGACCGCACACTGGAACTGCACGCTCCTTTCTCCCACAGACCCAAACCACCACACGTCAGTAGCACAGGGAACACAGAGGGGGAGGGCGATCCCAGGTGGGGAGCAGGGGAGACGCAGACCCAAGGAGCCCTCCGGGAATCGGAAGCAATTTTCCAGAGGGAGGAGGAGGATGACAACGGAAGGAACTACACGGACCAGCCACCCAGCACCGACGGGGAACAGGATTTTACACACACTACAGAGGAGGAAGACCTGTCAGGCTTCCAGCCCTCTTTACAGACATCAGACCAGGCAAACCAGGCCTCAGAAAGGGGGGGGGAGCCTGGAGGGGGGGTGGATGTAAGAGAGAGGGCTTGCAGAGAGCAGCCCACTCTGCTTACTTCCACCAGATGGGAGAGCAGCAGCAAGTCTGGGAGTTCAAATCAGGAACAGGAAGGGTTAAGACGGGTCCAGGGCTCTGCAGAGTCCTGGTGGCTCAGCTCCAGGTTGGTAGCAGGGAAGCAGGGGAGGAGCTAGCTTCAGCAGGGGCTGGAAAGGAGGGAGGAGAGAGAACGGCACCTCAGGAGCCTGGTTTGGGACCACGGAGGACCCATAGAGCAAGGAGGAGGGGCGTTTGGAGTCTTAAAAGGGGGGTCAGAGCCCACGAGAGGCCATTGTGGGCTTCTGCCCCATGCAGAGCAGACATGATTTGAGACATCTCACCACTGTATATAGCATGCACAATAAAACTATGAAAATCCAGAGGATGTGTGGAGTGCTTACTCGGGAGTAGCCAACACCCCATCTGTGACAGTACCTAAAAGATTTTTCTCATATACTGTTGTAAGCAAAAATCAGAGAGATTCCATTCTGAGGCGATCATGCAGAGAATGCCTGCTTAAGACATAAACAAAGATTAATTAGCTGCTGACCAGACCAACAGGAAATAATTAAGCTCAAAAATACATTGAAAAGGGGAAAGAATCAAACAATTGTTGGAAGGGACCCTGAGGGTCATCTATCCCAACCCCTTGCAATGCAGGAATCCTGCCCACAGCAGTTCGTGGAACAAAGAAGAGTGATTTGCCTCTGCCTGGCTTTGAGAAAGGGCCTAAGGCAGTTGGTGGACTGGTGATATTTTTTTTTTTATCTGCCTGCCTGCAGTTTTACTCATTTGTAAAGGTGTTCTTTAATTGGCCATGAGAGTCTAGCATTTTAGGTAGCTTTCCTGATTCCTAGCTCTGTACCTTTCATACTTGAGTAAGAAATAAAATTCTGTTTTAGTTGATCAATCAAGTCATGGTGGCAGATTAGATGGACTCAGCCAGCAACAAACCCTTGGTGGGTACTGTATTTCTCCCACAACAATATGCAACCGATCATTATGCTCTGCAGGACAGAGATGTACAAGATAGATGTTTAATGTGCCTAAAATGCTGTTTGCATGCATTGTGTATGAAACTTATTGGATGTTTGCATTTTCAGAATGGCTGTTTTGCAGAGAACTACAACAAGTGCAAAAAAGTGCTTTTGCAGTTAAAACTGTAACAAGGGGTTGGGACCTTTGTTTCACTGTTTTTGTTCATTGATGATTCATCCCCAGAAGTAGTGGGTGAGTCTCTCTCAGAAGCTGCCAGCATATTGAAGGAACAACTAGCTTATCTGATTCTCTCTCTGGACCAGAGAGAGAATAGTTATTGGCCTATACAGTATTGGCAAATACTGTAAGAACTTTAAGAAAACTGAACTGCATTGCTGGTTGATTAAGGACAATGTGTCAATTTGTATTTACAACATTTTGTAACAAGTTTAAAGACAGTTTGCAGTGAAATTTTGGAACTCTTTCTTGGTATGGAGACCCAACGGTTTCTGTTCACAGCACCAATAATGAGTGACGACCCTCTTTTCCTTTGCTGCAAAGAAGGGCAGTGCCAAAGAATGCTCCAACTACCGCACAATTGTGCTCATTTCACACGCTAGCAAGGTTATGCTTAAAATTCTACAAGGCAGGCTTAGACAGTATGTGGACCGAGAACTCCCAGAAGTGCAAGCTGGATTTCGAAGGGGCAGAGGAACCAGAGACCAAATAGCAAACATGTGCTGGATTATGGAGAAAGCTAGAGAGTTCCAGAAAAACGTCTACTTCTGCTTCATTGACTATGCAAAAGCCTTTGACTGTGTCGACCACAGCAAACTATGGCAAGTTCTTAAAGAAATGGGAGTGCCTGATCACCTCATCTGTCTCCTGAGAAATCTCTATGTGGGACAAGAAGCTACAGTTAGAACTGGATATGGAACAACTGATTGGTTCAAAATTGGGAAAGGAGTACAACAAGGTTGTATATTGTCTCCCTGCTTATTTAACTTATATGCAGAATTCATCATGCGAAAGGCTGGACCAGATGAATCCCAAACCGGAATTAAGATTGCCGGAAGAAATATCAACAACCTCAGATATGCAGATGACACAACCTTGATGGCAGAAAGTGAGGAGGAATTAAAGAACCTTTTAATGAGGGTGAAAGAGGAGAGCGCAAAATATGGTCTGAAGCTCAACATCAAAAAAACCAAGATCATGGCCACTGGTCCCATCACCTCCTGGCAAATAGAAGGGGAAGAAATGGAGGCAGTGAGAGATTTTACTTTCTTGGGCTCCTTGCTCACTGCAGATGGTGACAGCAGTCACAAAATTAAAATACGCCTGCTTCTTGGGAGAAAAGCAATGACAAACCTAGACAGCATCTTAAAAAGCAGAGACATCACCTTGCCTACAAAGGTCCGTATAGTTAAAGCTATGGTTTTCCCAGTAGTGATGTATGGAAGTGAGAGCTGGACCATAAAGAAGGCTGATCGCCGAAGAATTGATGCTTTTGAATTATGGTGCTGGAGGAGACTCTTGAGAGTCCCATGGACTGCAAGAAGATCAAACCTATCCATTCTTAAGGAAATCAGCCCTGAGTGCTCACTGGAAGGACAGATCATGAAGCTGAGGCTCCAATACTTTGGCCACCTCATGAGAAGAGAAGACTCCCTGGAAAAGACCCTGATGTTGGGAAAGATGGAGGGCACTAGGAGAAGGGGACGACAGAGGACGAGATGGTTGGACAGTGTTCTCGAAGCTACGAACATGAGTTTGACCAAACTGCGGGAGGCAGTGGAAGACAGGAGTGCCTGGTGTGCTATGGTCCATGGGGTCACGAAGAGTCGGACACGACTAAACGACTAAACAACAACAAATTCCCCATGATAAAATAGTAGCATGAGCCGCTTAGGCCAGCAGGGGTCGCGCCTTCCCTTCCCTAGTCCGGGATTTCATTCATTTGTTTGACATCCGATTGCCATCGCAACCGGCACGATGGCAGAGAAGGCGAGGTAGCTCCTTCTTGGCAGCGCGAAACTCCCGAAAGGCTGCAAGGCTGCCGCGGCCTCGCTTCCCTCGGAAGCTCCGTTCCTGCTCGCGCGAAGGGAGAGACGAGAGAGAGACCTCAATACCCGCCCCGCCAGCTGCGCCCGCTGGGTTCCCGGCGGCGTTTGTGCCGAGCGGCCAGCAGGGGGCGCTGCGAGTGCTGGGGCGGCAGAGCATCTCCATGGGCAGCTCAGTGAGGAAGGGCAAAGTAGTTGGGCAGGCGCCCGCGGGCACGGCCAGTCGCGACCCCAGGGCAAAAGCCCCGCCCGCCCCAGGTGGGTAAAGCCTAGACGTCTTCTTGCTCTTAGTCGGAGTGACGGAAGGGATATTCCGGGTTCACTTAGCATCCTTTTCCATTTAGATTTTGTATTGGTTATTATTTTACTAATATTTTATTGATTAGTGTGGGTGTGTTTTGTTGGCATTCAACTTCATTCTTTTTTTTAACTTGACCTCTTTATTTCTGTTTCAGTAATATTGTTTATTTTTTGTACATCGTCCACCACTTAAGATTTTTTTTATTAAAAAAACTGCCTGTCAGCTTATTAATTATTATTTTTTTTAAAAAAAATATTGTCCTAAAGGACTGGGTGCAACATAAATAGGCATTTTCCTCCCTCCCCTACCCCCCTTTTACCTTCTGCAACAACCCCTTGAGGCAAAGTTAGGGAGAGGAAGAGTGAGCCCAAAGAAGTCGCCCATTGAAAGTCTTGGGGCTGATCAATCAAAGCAGTGCTTCATTTAGGTTTGTGGCTTGTTTTGCAGACCACAGAAATTTGCCAACCTGGTGCCTTCCACATGTTTTGGGGGACAAACCCCACCAGCCCCCTGTAACTGGAACTGAGGGGTGTTGTGAGCCTGGATATGAGCCAGTTGGTTAGAGCAGGGTGCTGATAAGTCTAAGGTTGCAAGTTTGATCCCTGTAGGGGACAGCTGCATATTCCTGCATTGCAGGGGGTTGGACTAGATGAGCCTCAGGGTTCTTTCCAACTCTATGATTCTAGGATTTGGAGTGCATGAAGTTGGTATAGTGCATTTGTAGTGCAATCCTACATAAGTTTACTTAGGAATAAGACCCACTTTCTCCAATGACGGCTGCCTGCCTGCTTGTTTGTTTGTTTTGGAAAGCACTTTTAATACTGCTGTGGATTAAACTTTGCAAAGTTTGTGGAACTCAAGGAAATAGGTGCTATGGGTCTTTTGAGTCCTGTTCTTTATGGAGAATTAAATTCTGCAAAGCAAGAACAGTCCACAGACCAAAGCAGAGTGGCTTCGGGATTGCAGCTATAGCCTTCAAAGTGCCTTGCAAGTGCTAATTAACCCATCCCTCCATTCTATAAATAGGTAGGGTAGCACAAGAATCCAGAATCCAGAAGTCTGCGAAAGTAAATGTGGAAATATTAAGAGCAGCAATGTACATCAAAAGGACCTCTTCTCTATCTTTTGACTTTTTTTTCCTCCCTCTCTCCCTCTCTCGTGCTTTCTGTTATAAGCTTTTTTGGGACCAGGATATATATTATTTATTCATGCATAATATTTATATACTCTGTTTAGTATACAAATTCCCTAGGTGGGTTACATAAAACATACTTTAGATCATTAACAGGAAAAAAAGAAAAATCTATATCACATTACAAACAAGAATATGAAGAAATCCATCAATTAAAAACAGGGAATCTGTCAATACAACATTCCGTAAAAACTCAACGAAAGAACAAAACACAGAAATGAGATGAAGGTTACAAACCACTTGAAGACTGGCCAAATAGATGGATCTTCAGGAGGCTTTTACAATTTGCCACCGCTTCCGCCTCACAAACAGCACATGGGAGGGGGTTCCAGATGTCGGTGCCACAACCAAGAAGGCCATGTTGGCTGGGGCTGATGGGAATTGGAGTTCAACACACCTGGATAACACCATGGTGGTGGAAACTGCTTAAAGCAGGCAACCCCAAACTTCGGCACCTCCAGATATTTTGGACTACATTTCCCATCATCTCTGACCACTGGTTCTGTTAACTAGGGATCATGGGAGTTGTAGGCCAAAACATCCGGAGGGCCGCAGTTTGGGGATGCCTGGCTTAAAGCATTATGCTGTATTATTACAAACCCAATCTTCTGGTTTGGGGTTAAAAGCCTGTGGGGGGGGAAATTCATCTGTAAATATATGTTTAAGAGCTTTAGTTCGATTTGCATCAGGAATATTTACAATAAATCAACAGGATTGCCACATAGCATTACAACAGAACAGGAACTGAGAACCTCTGACCCTGTGGATACTATTGGACTACAATTCCTATCATCCCCAGCCAGCATAGCCAATGGTCAAGCATGATGGGAGTTCTAGTCCAAAACTACCTGGACAGCCGCAGGTTCACCAGCCCTGCAATAGAGGCAACTCTGCAATTAGTGGTTTGTGGGGTGTGAGGCTTCATGAGACATGACATGAACGTTTAATGAACAAATGAGCAGGGATGTGGGGAGGAAATTTCCCAGGTTGTTAATTTTTTTGGGGGGGTGCGTGTGAATCTGTTTCATAAGTTCATTAGTAACAATGAGAGGGTGCCAGTTGCAAACAGGATTAGGCAAGCTTGACAGTTTCAAACCACATAGCTTTGTTTACCAAACATGAGTAAAGCAAGACATGCAGAATTAGATCACTCTCCAAGGCATCAGTCAATTTTCTAATGCAAGCCGAAAAAGTTGCTATGCAAATTATGCTAATCTGCATAGGATCCCCTCCCCCCAGAAAATTGTCCAAAAACCCCACATCACTGCAGATGGGGAAAGGATAAACAGTATATAAAATACTGAGGATGGAAGGAACCTGCACATGGTCTAAGAAGACCAGTTGTTTTAGTGGGGTTTTACAGGGGCATCCATTGTACAAAGGACCGTGTCACCTCTGACTTTGCGTCTCTTCTACCTACCTACTGTGTGTGTGTGTGTGTGGGGACAATAACTGGATAAATACCTATCCATTCAGTCACAACAGGAAAGTTGGTGTTGGCTTCTTCTGCTCCTAGAGAGTCTGTTGTTGTTAAAACACTGGCAGAAGCTGAACTGAATGCTCAATCCCTGCTGGGGGAGCACATTATATTACCCTGAATATAATCACACTGAGACTCCTTTGAGTATAGCTACGTACAGTACATTTATTGCAGGAAATCTGCACTTGATAGAAGACCAAAGTTTTGTCCAGCTATGCGGACAGATCCACACAATGCACAAGAACCTCCAACACACATTTAAAGCACATGACCACCTGCTCAAAAAGAGTGCTGGGAATTATAGCTCTTTAAGGGGGAAACTACAGTTCCCCGATTCTTTGGGGGAAGTTGCCCTGAAAGATGGAGATGCTAAACACCAGCAGTCAGCCCCTGAATTTCCCTTTTAGTGCTAGAGCAGGACTGTAGATTTAGTACTAAAAATCACCTAGATCTGGCATAGATGTGCAAGAGGCTATCTACCCACACATTCCTAACATCTTAGCCTCCCTAAGGGAGGAGTGCGACCTGTGATGCTCATCTAGATTACAGGGTATGGCAAGCAGAAAGCAGGAAAGGCTAGGGGGCACCCCACCAAAGCTCCCTAGAGGAAAACAAGAGAGCTGACTCAAAACAGGCAGGCTATCATGCTGTTCACATACAAATGTGGAGCCGGTGGAAAAATCTGGCTGCAGATCTGGCCCGGCGGAGGATAATAGGCATGCGGTTGTCGCATGGAAGACCTGTCAGTCAAATAGGTTGTTCTGTGCCTTAGACGAGGGATTCCCTCCAGCCTTTCAGAAGGTGCTGGATTCCAACTCCCAGCAAGCATGGCCAGTTTATTTACATGACTTTTCCTCCAAAAAGTTGAAGATGGCATACATGGCCCTCCCTCACCCCATTTCATCCTCACAGCAACCCTGTGAGGTAGGCTAGTCTGAGAGACAGTGACTGGCCCAAGGTCACTGGGTGAGCTTACTGGCTGGGCAGGGATTTGAACCCTGTCTTCTCACCACTGTGCCATATTAGCATTGACCATGGGTAGGCAAACTAAGGCCCGGGGGCCGGATCCGGCCCAATTGCCTTCTAAATCTGGCCTGAGGACGGTCCGGGAATCAGCGTGTTTTTACATGAGTAGAATGTTTCCTTTTATTTAAAATGCATCTCTGGGTTATTTGTGGGGCATAGGAATTCGTTCATCCCCCCAAAAATATAGTCCGGCCCCCCACAAGGTCTGAGGGACAGCGGACTGGCCTCCTGCTGAAAAAGTCTGCTGACCCCTAGAATTGACCATGGTCAGTAGTCAGGGGGGTGAGCAACATCCAGTAACATTTGGAGGGCTTCAGGTTCCCCAGTCCCTGCCCTAGAACTTTGCCACTGGTCCTTTCCACCTGACGTCCAGTTTATGCTCATATTAGCTGGAAGCTGCTCTTTATAAGTGATAAATAAGAGCTGGTGCATTAAGAGAAGGCAGCTGGAAAGGTTGCATTAAATATTCTTTTGTTCTAATTCAAAACAGTGCAATATGGATGCTGTCAATAAACCTGTTGCACTGAGAACATTCAGCCTTCCCAAGAGCAGAGAATACCCAAAATCACCAAAGAATCAAGTGAGTGCAGGTTTTTATTTGTGTGTGTGTGTGAGAGAGAGAGAGAGAGAGAGAGAAGGGGGGGGGATGGAGCAGGTCTTAAGACAGTAGCAGGGTCTCTGTGTTGGTTCAGTTAAGAGCACAGCAAAGTTGCAATTAACGTTAAACGAAAGTGATCTCTCGGACATGCCTCTACAACTCATATTGAACACTGACGTCAGCCACAGGCTGCTTGAAATCTAGGTGCTGCCTTGCATGTTATGCTTGGGGTGATTGCGATGAAGGCCAGCCAGACCCATAGGTTAAGGGGGAAATCCATGTTCAGAACCCTTGGGGCATTAAAAATATGTCAAGCAGCTGTAGGAGACCATGAAATTGATCAGAGCCGCAATGCTGGGAAAGGGAAGAGAGGTCAATCTCTTACTCTGACAACCTTGTGCCCTCCAGATGTTTTAGACCACAACTCCCACGGGTTTCCTGTGTAGCGTGTAGCTAAGCTAGAAGAACCATCTAATCCGGTTTGCAAGTGTAGAGCTCAGATCTCTTACTTATATCCACACTCATAATCAGAAATGTACATTTTGCTGCTTTGAACGCCTTGCAATTTCCCTGTGGGTGCGATGGCCGAAATCAATAGGAACATACGGTAGGAAGCTGCCTTATCCTGGTCTTACCTAGCTCAGTATTGCCTCTGCACTGACTCTTCAGCATTTCAGGCAGGGTTTTCTCCTAGCCCTACCTGAGGAGACTGAGGATTGAACCTGAGACCTTCTAGATGCAAAGCATCTGGCACCATTAAGCATCTAGCACCCTTTCCGCCAGCTTGAGCGGCCCCTGTGAGTAGCCCAGTTCTGTAAGCTACAAGGCAAGGTTAATGTGCGAAAGAGAATTAAACTGGATCTCATCCATGCAACTGTTGGGCAGCTATTCTTTTTAACTGCTCTTGGCCACAGGTAGGAAAACAGATTATGTGAAAACTGGCCGCTTCTTCCATTATGTTGGCAGTAGTCTTGCACTCATTGCACAGAGTGAAGCTGAAAGAGTCAAGTAGTTCTGGGGTATGTGCAGAATGCCGGCTGAACTACGATTCTTAGCAACAATAATGAAAAGTGGCAATATGTGTATACGCCGCCATGCTCTATAATTTGCAAACCACTTTTGGAACTTAATTTATCCTGAAAGGCAATTAAAAAACCCATTAAGTAAATAAATGTGATATGTTCACTACTGAACAAAATCTGGTTGTAATTTGTCAGAGCTGACAGTGAGGAAGAAGAGGTCTCCTTTATGTTACTGAGTGTTAGACCAACATACCTCCTATGAAAACATGTGCTGCGCGTGTTCAAAAGCCTACTTTAATTTTATTATTTTTAATGGTGCAGCCCTGTTTGATGGCAAAGTAACTCTTAAACTTTGACCTCCTTTTATATAGCAGAGGGCAGCCAAACGCTTTTGAAGGCTTGTGACTTATTGCTGTGTACACCTGAAGGGCAGGAATGGAAAATGTCGGCTAAGCAGCTGGTTGCGCTTGAAAATAACTTTTGGGTCATTATTTTAATGGCGACTGCAACATGACAAATTTGGACTGATGACACTGAATGGCATAAAAAAATGTGTACAACTATGAAGGAAATGGAAGTGATGACTGACCCAGCATGACTTGCCCCAATGCCCCATCCACTAGGTGTTGGGGAAGAAGGTCAAATGTATATAGATGCTCTCTTATGATGATAAAATACAAGGAAATGAGAATATTGAAAAGAAGGGGGCAGAATGCGCCTGAAGAGGTTGTCTTAAACAAGTGTCGGCATAAACTTCAGAAGGTGTTGAAATTCTAGACAGATTCTCATGATGAAACTGATATATGATACTCATTGCACCTGGTGAAACAGCCCTCTGATTGGCCGGCTGTTGTCCCCAACTGCCATTGACCATATCTTGGAATGTCACTTTGGGCTGTGTACACGTTGCCCACTTCCTCTGGCTCCAGCATACTTCTGCCGCTGGTGCCTGAAGCCAAGTACACATGACGTCAGCCACAACCCATATGTAGTAGCCTGTAGTTTCTTGAGAAACACTGCCATTTCCTCAAACCAGTTTATAAGCTGTGGTTGAGCTGTGGTGTGTGTGCATTTGAGACATCTATTGTGCATGCGCAGATGACAGCGCATGTGTGGACGACAGCTGCAGTGACTTGGAGTTTCGGGAAGCAGGGGGAGAGTTACTAACACGGGGAAATGAATCCAGTAACACATTGGGCAAAGACATCCCTGCACCCTCTCTAGAGTGTAAAGCAGCAGGCAAATGTGGCTTTTAAACACAGCAGGGAAACCACTTTGCTGTGTTTTAAAGCACTAATCTGTACATAGCCTGAGTCACAGGAACTGGTTGTAGGGACAGGTTCAAATGCAATTCAACAATTCTATTATTCCAGAAAGTTATGGTTCTCTGTAGTGGATTTTCTGCATCAGCGGGGTGTTGGACCAGACGGCTTTTGAGGTCCCTGCCAATGCTTTGATTCTGTTCTCAGCTAATGAATATGAGTGGAGCTTACAAGCTTTGAGTTTTGTTCCGTTCCCATGGCACAAAAATGATGCCTTTTTTTAAAGAACAGATCAAAGTCCACTGAGTTCAACATTCTGTGAAAGAAACTCCAATAAGCAGTGGAGTATTTGAAGAAACGTAACAACAGTCCGGTTAATGCACAAGTAGGATTTGAACTGCAACCAGCAGTAAAACAATTTAGATACTAAGTTAGGATGAAGAGGGAAGTTAGGTATAATATGCAGCAGGATAACGGGAAACAAGGAAACCACGGAGGGGTGGAGAGGAAGTTCACATTTCTTAAAAATATTGGGGGAAACCAAATATGTAATTAACTTTTGAAAATCAAAATAAAATTGTAAAAAAAAAGGGAGAGCACAAGTTCAGGCAGCAGATACTAGGAAAGGCTCCTCCCTCCTGATGTTTCAGACTGCAACTCCTATCAAACATGCTGGCTGGGGCTGATGGGAGTTGTAGCCCAAAACATCTGGAGGGCACCAGGTTGGCGAAGACTGGGGTAGATAATACTGTGCTAGATGGACACAGGAGACAGGAAGCTGCCTTATACAGAACCAAAACATTGGTCCATCCAGCTCAGTACTGTCTACACTCTACACTGACTGTCAGCAGTTCTCCAGGGTTTCAGGCAGGGGACATTCCCAGCCTTACTTGGAAATACCACGGATTGAACCTGGGGCCTTTTGCATACAGAGCAGAAGCTCTACCACTGAGCTGTGGCCCTTCCCCAAATAGCCTGGCCTGCTAGGAGGCGGCTGTTCTGCTGCTAGGCTTGGGTAATTTGCAAGTGTCTTGTGGTTAAAACCTAATTTATTTGGTTGGACAAAAACATCTCTATTAACTTTAATTGAAGCTGAGCAACTGCGTCCCTGGACACATGATGGAAACTAGACTGTAATCATGGACGAGGCAAAAGAAGCAGAGATGAGTGAGGTTGTACAAAAGAGCTCACCTGACTATGATTAATGGCGCTTTCGGACATACAAGTCATATGGTGGTGTTTGTGGCCACCCTAAGGGAAACATGACACCTTCTTAAACCTGCCTTCGTTTTGTCGCCAACACACACTACAATCTCCGTCCTTGTCCTTCTCTGGCAGGCATAGTCTGCGAGGAAGCCCCCATGCCTATGGAATGCAAGACGGTGTAAAGTCTCACACACAAAACAATGGCAGGAGAAGTCAAGTCATACAAACCGGGATTAGGCACAAATAATCATTCTATGTCCAAAAAGTGTCCAGGGGTCAGCAACAGAGGAGAGCCAGTCCAGGCAAGGTAGATCGCAGTGTCCCATTTTCGGTCAGGAGGCTACAGGCTTTATTGCTACAGTATTTATTTATTTTCAACCGTTTATATACCATTTAATTATAATACCCTCTGAGTAGTGTACAGGAGGAACTGAATGCGATGAAACTGAAAGTGAGTTAAAACGATAAAAACAGAATTCAGTTAAGACGCCTGCTGGTGTAAGAAAAGGTCTTCTGCAGATGTTGGATGTTCCATATGGAGGGGGCCTGGAAGGGTTTTTTATAAGGTTACCAGATTTTTTTCAGTGAATCCGGGGACAATCAATCAATCAATCAATACTACACGTTCGGGACTTTGATGCTGCAGCGATGGCGGTGGCAGAGGGGTGTCCACCGCCTTGACCTCAACCACCATGTTTCCCCTTCCTCCGAGGCGTCTATCTCCTTTCTCCATGAGCCTGGGCAGCCCCTGAGTTGTTGGTTCTTTGATGGTGGTGGTAGGGAAGTGGTGCGCGGTGGGTCAGGCATGGAAGGCAGAGAAGGAGGGACAAGAGCAGCGGCTTGAGCAGCGCAATGCCTCTCTTCCCATCGGAGCAGCCCCAATCCCATTCCTACTTGCATGCAAGCAGGATGGGGCGGGAATGGATCCCTCAGCTGGGACGGGAGGCTTCCCATTGCCTAACCGAGAGATCCCTGCCCCCTCCAGCTTGCGCACAAGATTTGATAGGCAGTGTGAAGCCTCCCTTCACAGCTGAGAGATCCCCGCCCCACTCCTGCATGCAGGCAAGTAGGAGTTGGGAGGCTGCTCCGACAGGCAGCATTAAGCCTCCCTTCACAGCTTAGTTGCTGGGGTCAGGGAAGGTGGAGGCAGCCCAGAAGCTGCATCTTAGAGCTCTTGCACCACCATCCTATGGGGACTTTTGAGCAGCTCCTGAAGACAGCCAGAGCCAACTGCTCCAGGTTGCTGAGACTGCTGCTGCTGCATTTCCTGGGGACATTAGATGAAACCCGGGGACATTCCAGGGATGGAATTTCTCCGGGGACTTATTCGCAAATCCGGGGACTGTTCCCAAGAAACGGGGATGTCTGGTAACCCTAGTTTTGTATAAAATGGGGCCCACAAAACTAGGCTTGGCACCCAGTGTGGCAGAACCCGTCGCACTGCCCTAAATCTGCCTCTGGTGAAGTTAGCTATCATAGCTAGTAGCCACTGATGGAATTCTTCTCCATGAATTTGTCTAATCTTCTTTTAAAGCCATCCAAGCTGGTGGCCTTCATTGCCACCTGTGGAAGGGAGTTCCATAGTGTAACTATGTTTTTCTGTCCTGAGAATATGCTTATATCCATATTATTGAAATAGATACTATTTTTAAACAATTGCAACTCCAATTCATTTCGTTTTTTAAGTACAGTAATTGATTTTCATCCCTCCAGTTTGAGCATAAATAATGTTCATGCTCGCCCTTATCTAATCTTATTGTAATATTTCTATATGAAGACTGGAAGTTAATCACCCACCCACACTCAGAGATGAAAACGATGTTATGATCTTCAGCAGTGAAACTTGCAGCATCTGCAAGAAGGCAATGCGTTTGCTTTCATGCAAAGTAATGAATAATTTGGTAGGTGAAGAGTATGGATGCTAAATTAAAGTTATTGAAGAATTACAGAAGCTGATCCTACTGCCTACAAAAATTTTAACACAAAACTGAAGATACAAAATCTGTATCTCATTTATCTTACATAGTGTTCCAGTTCTCATCATATGCACCTATTATTTTTAAATCAAGGGGAAATTAGGCTAATCACAAATAAATTATGTCTAAATTGTGCTGTTTGTCAATTAATCAACATATAATTAGCATATAATTAACAATAACATTGTTCAGGGAAGCGGTCCGTGATAAGCCAGGAAATCAGGAGCCAGGATTTGCGCTAGGGGACCGGAGTAGAGGAACAAAGCCAGGAGTCAAAACCAAAGAGGAAAGTCAGAGCTAAAGGATGAATTTGAAGACGGAAACAAGGAGAAAATAAAAGTTCAGGCCTCAGGACAGATGAAGAGGCAGGAGCAACATAGCTGCCAAGTTATCCCTTTTTTTAAGGGATTTTCCCTTATGCTGAATAGGCTTCCTCGCGAGAAAAGGGACAACTTGTCAGCTATGAGGAGCAAGCAGCAAGACAAAACACAGGACTGGAGAACAATCAAGGCTGCAGGAGCGCCTCAAGCTCATATACTCCCTCCTTCCTTTGGAACTCCCAGTGTTCATTTAACTGCAAACCTTGGTTTCCTTCCTATCTTGTCTAAGTGGCCAAACTATGGTTTGCACTTGCCTGCAAACTGTAATTCAGGAAAGGGGTGTGTGCACACCCAAGATTACAATAAACAGCTTTACAGTACAAGAGCTGTGTATAGTCAGCTTCCGCATTATATGAAGAGAACTGACCATGAAGAGGAAAGGTAATTTTGGACTGAATATAATGAGGGCACTTCCAGGCTGGTCTTTCTGCTCTAGAAATATGATGTGTGTCTTCTCCTGAAGGTACACTCAAGCACACTACCTCTGCTCTTCATTATAGCTGCTATTGACATTGCCACTGACACCACCATATGTCCTCTCTCTCTCCCTCCCTCCTGTGAGGAGGAAGAGCTTTCACTTTTAAGCTAACTAGAGTGCCATGTGATGGCCGAACTTGGGGAACTGTGATTGTTGAGAACAAGCCAGGATCTCAAACCAAGGTTTGATTATGTATACTTTTGTTCCCATTAACCATGGTGTATGCAAACCACAGTTCCCTGAGTTCTGTTGTCAATGGGGAACTGTGTTTAGATGAAAAGTGAAAACAGATGCTTTTGATCTCCCCATGAGTAGAAAATATGAGGAGTGTGCAAGGCAGGAAGTTGAGGCTTTTTGTGGCAACTTTCTCAAAGTGGGAAAGTGTGATTTCCCAATTATTATGAACTGAACCTATTTATGCACCTCTTCTGCATCTCACTATCTTCAAATACTAACCATTCTCTGCCTGTCCTGAATGTCTAGATCAAATAGCTGATCTTTTCACTTCCCTAACTTCTAATGATTCTTTAAGTCAAAAGACAAACTTCTGTGAGCTGTTCAGCACTTCAATCTTGTATGAGAAAGGTGTAACAATTCACTGGGGCACAGAGCATAAAAGGGAGGTAGAGTCCACAAAAAGACAGCAAGAACAGGAATTTATCAGCATAATTAAAACAGCTACAGTGAAATCAGGAAGGTTTGGTCATGTACTGTAGAGGGAACGAATGTAGATGCATACATATAACATTATTAGAGACTAGCTATGATAATGATAGGGCACTTTCTTTTTGCTTTGTCATGCTGTAGCTGAGACTTTGGACAGTGCAAAAGGTGTGGCAGCTTAAAAGCTCCATGCAAAACTCTTGAATTCTCCTATCTACATCGGGTTCAAGGTTCAGGACAGACATGGAACTTTCAAAAATATTTTACTATTAATGTAAAATCAAATAGGGAAGTATTTAATAGTAAAATATTAAAGAGACATAGGAAAACCCTTTAGGGTGGTTCTAAAATCACTTTTCTTAAAGCACCCCTTCCACTGTAAAATATCTGAACATGCTCCCATGTTAGAAACTGATGAGAATCAGATTTTCCTTCCTCAGCTTGCTATATTGTGAAGGGGTGAAAACGCGATTGAATTGCAACCAACCTGCACATTTTGTTGTCTTTCCACCTTGTCTAGTACTTCCTGGCTCCTGTGTGTTTTAATTCCACTCCCCGCCCAACCTAATAATTAATTTAATATTTAAAAATGGATAACTGCAGCTTAATTTTTGCATTTCCTGGTTTATCTAATGCACACATTGGCACTGGTGAAAACAAGCACTATTTGGCTTAATACAGTGGTACCTCTACTTACGAATTTAATGTGTTCCGAACACACATTTGTAAGTTGAAAAAATTTGTAAGTCGAATCCCATAGGAATGCATTGGGAGAAAAAATTTGTAAGTCGAAGCAACCCTATCTAAAAATTCGTAAGTAGAAAAAATCCTATCTAAACCGCATCCAAGATGGCAGACGGAGCTCCATTTGTAAGTAGAAACATTCGTAAGTAGAGTTATTTGTAAGTAGAGGTACCACTGTGTATACCCTCCACCTTAGCTAGAAGCCAGACTGGCAGCAGCTTTTCCATTTATGGAATGAGCAACCAAGGAGGCATCTTAGAGCAGAGTAAGGCTGGGGAACCTGTGACCCTCCTGATGTTGCTAGACAACCACTCGCAGCATTCTTGGACTGTTGGCCATGCTGTCGGAGTCTGGAGGACTGCAGGTTCACCCACCCCGGGTTTAGGGCTTTGCCTGTTCAGGAAATAATAGTCACACCTGTGTTGCAATAATTATTGTCCTGGATTCTGAGCCCTAGGCTGTCTCCAGGGAGACAGGGCAGAAGCTTCTCTCTAGCCCATCCACTCTCTCAGGAGAGAAGCAGGTGAGGAAGTGGGCAAGTTTTCTCATGCAAAGAATATCTGGAGTTTCTCGGGGCTAAGGCAGACAGCCTGTTCTCAAATCTTAATCTCCAGAGTTCCAGGATAAGGGTGGGAACATAAGCATGAATGAAATACCTAGACAATTACTGGGTGATTTGTAGTATTACTGTATTATTCAGTACAGCATCCTGTCCTTGCCCAGAGGCAATTTTTTACTTGCCGTTGGCAAGAAGGCAAGGAATAATTTGTAGGACTGCAAAGTTTAATAATTTGATTCATCAGTCCACTGAACAGACATCCCAGATTAATCTGGCAACAGGGTGGCTGCTGTGTTGTATGGTTCTTTTAAACGTTACATTATTTTCCAATATGTGCACATAAAAACTGCAGTTGGCAGGCACATTGCAGAAGTGCAAGACAGAATGCCCTTTCCAAGATAGTTTCTCCTGATGTAGCAATACACCTAAGGACAAAGTGTGCTTTTCCTTCAAGGCTGTTGTAGTAGTCATATGCAAACTGCAGCTAACCAGTTCATCAATTAAAACTCATGGGACTAATCAATTTAAGGTTAATCAACTTTAACTGCCCTAGTTGATTAATCACAACAACTGTGATGTTCTGTGAAACAGCCCAAAGCTCTGGTAAAACCCACTGCAAAGCTTCACAGGGAAATCGGAGATGAAAAGTCTGCCTTGGAGAATTGGCACAGTTCCAATGTGTTTGGCCCATGCACTCACTGCCAGGCACCTAATGCAGCCCCCCCCCAAATGGAAGTACCCTGTCTCCATCAACAGTGAATGTATTCCATTTAAGAGACTTGAATGTATAACTATTGCAAAAAATCAGTTTGTAGAACAATCATACCAATACAAAGGTAAAGGGACCCCTGACCATTAGATCCAGTTGTGACCAACTCTGGGGTTGCGGCGCTCATCTCACGTTATTGGCCGAAACGCCGTTTACCTTCCCGCTGTAGCGGTACCTATTTATCTGCTTGCACTTTGACGTGCTTTCAAACTGCTAGGTTGGCAGGAGCAGGGACTGAGCAACGGGAGCTCACCCCGTCATGGGGATTCAAACCACCGACATTCTGATCGGCAAGCCCTAGGCTCTGTGGTTTAACCCACAGCACCACCTGCGTCCCAGTATCAATACCGATAGATCAGTTTAAAACACCAAACCATAATTATTTTCTAAGCTAACCCCCTACGGAGCAATTTTACTAATTGTCAGCCAAGTTATGCCTCCCCTAACATTCACCTGGTACCTTAATTTTCATTTACAAGTCTGGTTACTCTTATTTATTTATTTTGATATCCAGAGAATCCAGGTCTTCATCTTATACCAGCATATTTAGGGGTGCAGGGTAGATTACGAAAGACTGCATTTTCATACTTAAGTAGTAGCTGCTTTTCTCTCACGGCATTTTAACAGGTTACACAACCAGTCGTCCGAAGCTCACAAGATACTTGTTTCCCTCCCTCTTTGTCTGTCTTTTCTTCCTGTCTTATGTCAATCAGCCAGGGAGCCTAACTGCTCATTCCTAGGCATGTCTACAAGAAGTAATTCCCACAGTGACTTTTAGGCTGTACATGCACTGTACCTTTAAAGCACATTCAAAGCACATACTTTCCCTCAAGTAATTCTGAGCACTGTAGTTTACCCACTGACACTGCCCCGTCCTCATTTGGGATATCATCTGAAGGCACATACAAAGAGCTATGTTTATTCAAGGGTTGCTAGCTTCAGTTGTAGACAGGATGGCTCTTTCAGACATGCTGAATGCACCCGGGGATGCAGTGAGTGGCGAGGCGGGCAGAACAGACGACGACAGGATTAGCAAGTGCAAGTGGGCACGATTCAATCCCACTCTCTGTACAAATTCAGAGCCATTGTTGGCATCTGTCTGTCTTGAGAGACAATGGAGTGTGCCTCCGGGGGCGAAGTCAAACCGCCATGTTAGCGGTTTGAGTGACCATCTAGAGGTGCAAGCCTGGGCAGTGTGTCTGGAGATCCTGGGCTGCCCAGATGACAAGACCATCCCCTTGACCTCGTTGGTGTGGTACAAAGGAAAGCAGAGCAATACATTTGGCATCTTGGCTGCAGGAGTTGCCAGGAGGAGGCATACAAGGTGCTGCTATCCAATGGTCTTAGGGACCCCACTCCAGATTTGTGTAGCGTTAGCCTTTTCTTCTCCCAAACCTTAGCCTTTTCTTCTCCCAAAGATGTCCCGCAAGGCAGCGGAGGTTTAGGATTAGAGTTTTTCTTCTCCCAGGTGGATTCCCTATTCCATGTTGGCAAACCCCACATGCCCCTTACTTCTCTATACAGCACGTGCAGAAACCACCGTCTTGACCGTTGGACCCACTATTGGTCTTGTCCACTCAATCTGCCAGTGCCTGTCTTTGCATGCAGGGGAAGCCCCTAACTCACCAAGGGTTTGAGACCCATTGGCTACTCTTACCTGGCTTGTTGTTGTTGTTTAGTCGTTTAGTCGTGTCTGACTCTTCGTGACCCCATGGACCATAGCACGCCAGGCACTCCTGTCTTGCACTGCCTCCCGCAGTTTGGTCAAACTCATGTTCGTAGCTTCGAGAACACTGTCCAACCATCTCGTCCTCTGTTGTCCCCTTCTCCTAGTGCCCTCCATCTTTCCCAACATCAGGGTCTTTTCCAGGGAGTCTTCTCTTCTCATGAGGTGGCCAAAGTATTGGAGCCTCAGCTTCATGATCTGTCCTTCCAGTGAGCACTCAGGGCTGATTTCCTTAAGAATGGATAGGTTTGATCTTCTTGCAGTCCATGGGCTTAGCCAGCTAGTAAAAGCTGTTCCTGGGGTGTGGCTGCTGTTATATGCTGACAACTTATGAGAGTCACAGGTGAGAGCTGAGTATGGGGTGGGGACCAAAGGTGGACAAACTACCCCAGAAGGAGCACAATGTGTCTTCCACCAAAGGTACCCCACACCCCTCCCCTAACACCCCATACACCTCGTTCAGAGTTGTCATACTATGTTTCAGTTGCAGGTAAAAGGTAAGGTAAAGGACCCCTGGATGGTTAAGTCCAGTCAAAGGCAGCTGTGGGGTGTGGCACTCATCTATCTTTTCAGAGAGCTTCCCAGAAGTGGAAAAGAGATGAAAAAGATTCTCCACCCCAACTGTTGATCTCTGCCATGATATTGAACAAGTGTGTTTTTGCTTTGTCATGCTGCCGCTGGCTGCTAGCCCAGAACAAAAAGGGAGTGGCCCGTTAAAAATCTCCACACAAGGTCTTTGGTCTTGCCTGTGTCTATGTGTGTCCTATGATTTCTGGGAGGTAGCAGAAAATGAAGTGTTCCTTTAAAAGCTGCTTTAAGACAATGTTATTGAAGGCATTAAACTTGTTTATATAAGGCCTTAACTGGTTGAGCTGCCTGAAGTGTGGCACCCTTGTTCTGATCACAGTTACTTGAAAACAAGTTCCTTTCATCTCTGTGAAATGTGATCCAAAGTATACGTAACTTGGATTTATATGATGCCTGAGGCCTCATATAAGTGATCCAATAATAGGCGTGGGAAGGGAAAAACAGCAGTGTTATTTACCCCTTGTTTTTATGGGAATTATTCACCAGGGACCAGAGGAGATACAGTACAGTACATACAATAGTATCTGAATTCTAGCACAAGTACTAATCAAAAAGGTGCTGGTATGTGGGGTTCATGATGGATCCATTCCACGGTCCTAGCTAGTATTCTGAAATAACCCCAAGTACAGCTTTCATACTTGTCCTTTAAAGACAGAAGAGACTCTGGAGAAATAAAAAATACACATTTGCTTTCGCTTGTATATCAGTTTGTGTCCTTAGATGTAAATGAGCACAAATCTGATTCGAAAAATGGCAGCATTCAGGGAGAATATTTCAGTTTTCCAGGACACTGGCCTCCTGACCGAAGGGAGTTTTTAACAAAATACTCCAGTGTGAAATTGCGGAACTACATTTTATGAGAATGTTTTTTTCTATTTGCTTAGGATGCGGACCAAGACCGAGGTCCCCAAAGGTGCTAAATTAGTAATAATTGCTAATTACTCTTGCTGTGATTAGCCGCTGTTCTTATCTTGGATATATTTGAGCTTTGCACACACAATGTCACAGACTGCACATTTCAGGTTCAATCTTTCCCTCTAAACTCAGGCATGCATATGATAATGTCACTCTGTCTGATTGCCTGCTGAAGCTCACATATTTGATGAAGTGGGCTTTTAGTCAATGAAAATGCATACTACAATAAATCTGTTAAAGGTTCCAGCGGACTCTTTTTATGTAAACTGTTGGGTAACTTTTAGCCTTTTTAAACACCATCCCCCATGCTAATGCCTGTCGAAGCACTTAAATCAGCAGATGCCATCCTTTTGGGGCCAGTGGGCACATATGGAATTTTGAAAATCATATAATGGTAGAGTTGGAAGGGATCTTGAGAATCATCTAGTCCAACCCCCTGAAATGCAGGAATATGCAGCTGTCCCACACTGGGTTCGAACCTGCAATCTTGGTGTTATCAGCACCACGCTGGAATCAATTGAGCTGTCCAGGCAGGATAACATGGGCACTAGTCACATCTAAAGGCAGAAAAAGAAACAGGACCGCAACATGCTACAGGCACCCTCTCCCATCAATGGAGGGAAAGGCACCTATATCAGGCACTGTTTTATTTGCTGGCAGAGATAAGTCCTTTGCATCTGCCTCTTGCTCAGAATGGAAGGGAAAGTGGATGTCCGATCCTTGCATTCAGTGAAATGTGAGCAGTGTAGGGGAGTTTAAACCAGGGCAAACAGGAACTGAGCAGAAAGAGCAAGCAGTCTCGCTGAACTCACTAGAATAATAGAATATAGTTGGAAGGGACCTCCCAAGGGTCATCTAGTCCAACCCCCCCGCAACGCAGGAATCTCAGTTAAAGCATCCAAGACAGATGGCCATCCAACCTCTGTTTAAAAACCCCCAAGGAAGGAGAATCCACCACCTCTCTCGCGGAAGTCTGTTCAACTGCGGAACAGCTGTCAGAAAGCCCCCCCCCCCGCCGCGCCCCGCCCCGAATGTTTAGTCGGAATCTCCATTCTTGCAACTTGAAGCCATTGAGTCTTGCTGCCCAGGAGCCACGTGTTGCTGCTACCCCCCCCCCCCGGCCCCAAAACCCACCGTTGCTAATTCGGCCCGGTTCGATTCCTGGCACGTAAGTGACGTAATGAGGAGGAAGGAGGAAGGGGGGCGGAGTCACAGAAACAGCAAGTCATGCTTACTTTGCCTTTGACTCAGCGCAGAGCTTCAAGGAACTTGGCGAGACTGGAGAGGCGGGAGGCCACGCCTCCAAGCCCCCCCCGGGGCTCGAAGCGTCATAAAAGGCGTTCCTCGCGCACGCGACGTGCTTCCCCTTTCTTCTCCTTTGCAGAGGATGCGCCGCTGCTGAGAGTCGCGGTCCTGGAACTCGCCATGGAGCCGTCGGTGCCGGTCGTCTTCGTCCGACAGAACCAGATCGGAGACCAAGAAAAGACTGGGAAGGTAGGAAACGGAACGGTTGGAAACAAAACAAAGCTCTCACCAGCGTCCTTAAAGGAGTGTTCTAACCCTCACCTACCCAGGAGTTAAAGGCCCATCGAAATCAGTGGGGCTTGTTTGTGAGTAAGCTTGCATGGGATCGTGCACTGAACTTGGCGGGCGGGAAGCTTGCTTCTGAGTAAACGTGCATGGGGTTGCGCTGTAAGTCTTGGCGCTTCCCTCCCCCACAAAGAAGACAAAGCCTCAAGCACCGTTTGCTTCGTTCAATGAATGCGTGTCGCCTTCCTGTGTTTTGGTCTTAGGTTTTCTCGCGGGCACTTCGAAGCATATGGGGCGGGAAAGGGGGAAGAGTTAAATCTACCGGTAACACTTATTTTTTTTAAAAAAGCAGCGTGGCTTTGAAAGGGAGGCGTAACGATAGAATAGTGCCTTGGAACGCCCCCCCCCCGTGCTTTAGTTTAAATTTAATATCCCTCTAGTCCAGGCATAGGCAAACTCGGCCCTCCAGATGTTTTGGGACTACAACTCCCATCATCCCTTAACCACTAGTCTTGTTAGCTAGGGAAGATGGGATTTGTAGTTCCCAAAACATCCGGAGGGCCGAGTTTGCCTATGCCTGCTCTAGTCTGTGTGGTGTAGCAGTTAGAGTAGGGATTGGATGAAGGACCTGAGCATCCATGAAGCTCATTGGGTGACCTGCTGGGGCTAGGCATTGCCTAACCTATTTTCCAGGGTTGTTTTGAGGATAAAACGGGGAGGGAGGAACCATGCATACCACTTTAAACTCCTTGGAGGAAAGGTGGGATATAAATTGCAGAAAATGGCCGAACTACAGAGATCTGGCCAGGGCGTGGATAGATCTGTGCAGTAGTGAGCACAGTTGGCAGTAAGTGATTTGCGCACTGTTGCCTTGAGGTCAAGGGTAGGAACATTTTCATCCAGGTCTTTAGGCCTTACTTGTGCAGGTAAGCCGGGCCCTCTGAGTTCCTGTTAACAAGAGACAATTTCTAGAAAATAATGGTTTGACTTTATTGCATATGTGTACACAAAGGAACATGGCTATCTGCCACCAGCAACACATTGCAGACTGTGGACAAACATTTTTGTGCGATTGGAAGCATTTGCATTCCATGAGATTACAGATCGCTGAATAATTACCATACTTCCTACGCTTTGAACCCACGCTTTCCCCAAAGAAATTGAAGCACCATTTTAGTTTCACAATAATCTTGTGGGGTGCATCAAGCTGAGAGATGGCGATGCTCATTGAGCTGCATAGCTGAACAGTAATCTGAACCTAGATTTCTACATATGTTGCCGGCCTGTAACTGATGAGAATTTGAGTCCTAAATTACATTGGGGGCCTTAGGCTGCTCACCCCTGTGACTTGCTTCTGTGCTGAAAGCTGTGTTGTGTTTCTGTGAATTACTCTTAATTTATCTTGATTTGAGTTCAAAAATCGTAGGTTAAAAGCATTCAGAAAGAAGCGTCGCATTCCATTTGTGCCCACCATTCACCCCAAGAGTCAGTAATGTCAGTTTATTAATGGTATCAGTGTTAAGAATTCCCAAGCAACAAGTGCTTCATGTGCCTTACAAGTAATAGGAGAGCACACAAAATTTATATTTTGCAAAAAACATGCTTTAAAATACAGTCACTTGAAAATTATGCAAGGCAGCCTGTATAAAAAGCAGCCCTTTTTGCAGCAGTTTTCCAATAGGTGTTTTGAAAATAGAGGATTTGTGTTGTCTCCTGAAACAAACAAAAACACAAACAAGTTTAGTCTGGGGCAAATGTGTACCTCAAAGTAAGAGCTTCAACAGAAAAGGCCCTGCCATATCCTCCCACATACTTCCCTTCTGACTTGAAAAGTATGATGATCAAAGCACGAGGGCTTACATTGTGACCTTGTCCCATTTCCTGTTCCTGGTGTTTGCAGTGCTGTAGTGTAGTGTTCACTTAAGAGTACAGGAAGTAATCTGGGGGAAGGCTTTTCTTTGGGACCTTCCCTCATGCTTCACTGGAAATCATAGAATCATAGTTGGAAGAGACCACAAGGGCCATCCAGTCCAACCCCCTGCCAAGCAGGAAACACCATCAAAGCATTCCTGACAGATGGCTGTCAAGCCTCTGCTTAAAAACCTCCAAAGAAGGAGACTCCACCACACTCCTTGGCAGCAAATTCCACTGCCGAACAGCTCTTACTGTCTGGAAGTTCTTCCTAATGTTTAGGTGGAATCTTCTTTCTTGTAGTTTGAATCCATTGCTCCATGTCCGCTTCTCTGGAGCAGCAGAAAACAATGTTTCTCCCTCCTCTATATGGCATCCTTTAATATATTTGAACATGGCTATCATATCACCCCTTAACTTTCTCTTCTCCAGGCTAAACATACCCAGCTCCCTAAGCCGTTCCTCGTAAGGGAAAGTATAAATCATATATGAGGACTTTCCAGTCCATGCTGGTCCTGTGATAAGATAGGAGGTGATCAGAAACAGGACTTGTTTAATCTGTGGTGTCCTAGTTATTGGGATTCCTTCCCCAAAAGAAGCAGGCTTGTGGCTTAATCTGTTGACTTTTAGATGCCAGTGCCAGGCAAACTCTTAGTCTCCCTGTCTTTTTAACTATTCAAACCCTTCTTTTATTTTGTGTAGCTCACTCTGCTGTTTCCTTTCAGTGCTTCTCATATTTCCATTTCTCTTACTATATTTGTATTGTTGCTTCTTTCTAAGTATATGAAGAACCCTTCTGTTTCCGTGGTGTTTTCTGACGGTTAATATCAACAGCCAGAAAATACCAAGGGAACACAAAGGTCCTTTATATGGAATTGTGGAGGGTTTTCTTCCCATTCTAGTTTCTGACGTGATGTGTGCTACTCCAGACTGGTGTTTTGTTTTTGCAGGTATAATCTGTGACATGTCACGGACACAATAATACCATAGTGCATTAGTGGTGGACTTACACTGGGCTGTCTGTACACCATTTTGTTGTTGTTTTTTAAAAAATGCTTTTCCAGTGCATTGGGGAAGCACACAGTTAAACTATGGAATTCATTCCCACCAGAAACAGTGATAGCCACCAACTTGGATGGCTTCCGAAGAGGATCAGACAAATTCATGGAGCATAAGGCTATCAGTGACTGCAGTCCACAAGGGATATAACTTTGCCTTCATGGTCTAAGGCAGTATGTTTCTGAATACCAGGTGCTGGGCATCGCAGGTGGGCAGAGTGCTCTTGTGCTCGGGTCCTGCTTCCTGGCTTCCCACAAGCATCTGGTTGGCCACAGTGAGAACAGGACGCTGGACTAAGATGGGCCACTGGCCTGATCCTGCTGGCTCTTCTCATGTTCTTATGCATTGCCATCTGGAAGGGCGAAAGTAGGACAAAAGATAAACTGGGACATTTGTGGCACAAAAAGCTGCAGTGTTTCAGTAGGAGGTTTCAGGAAATGAAGTATTGTATCAGGGACTGGTTGGATGCAGAGGAATGATGGGAGGAACCAGCTGGGGAATCACCAAGGGAAGAAGGCTTGGAGCCCAGGGACTGGTGGTGGGACCATAATTGAGTGGTCAGAGGGAGAAGACTGGGAAGAGGTGGTGTTGGAAGCTGAAGAGGTCACAGGGCTTAGTGAGCTGGGAGAGTCTGTGGCAGAGAGAAGTTCAGAATCAGAGGCAGAAGCTGAAGCAGGAGAGTGGGATTTTCATGGAGGAAGAACACTGGGAATGAGCTGCTCTGCTGATTAGGCCTGTGGAAATTGTCTTCTTGCTAACGAAGAGTTAACTCCATCTTTGAGCTGTGCGATTACTGACCAGTAGGCCCATTAAGAAGCCCAAGTTAATCATGTCTAATTACTTCAAAGGGTCTACTCTTTCAAAGGTTGTACTGGCATTGGATACAACCCTATCTCCCCCCCCCCCCCCCGTCCCCCAAAATAAAACCTTTTGCAGGTGCGAACAGTATTGAAAGCACAAATCTCATGGCCGCCCAATTTAAAGGACATCTGGAGGGGATATCTCTGGACATTTTAAACAGCTGCTAATTTCATGCTTTTATGCATTTTATGAAGTGCTTTGAGATGCATACATAATAAATGGAAAACAGTACAGTATATATATGTATATTTCTAATTAATAAATAAATAACTTGTTAAGAAGAGTGGAATAAATAAATAAATCTGAATGCTTTCGTTTCCAAAAATCTAGGTCCTCTGGAACTGCTCTAATTTGACTTATTTCTGCTCTTGAGATCCTCTTGTACCACCAAGGTCAACAGTAGCGGAAACGTTTTATCCAGAGGCGGGATAGTGCTGCCCCAGTTTTTTTCTCCTGGCGAAGTTTAGGCCTTGTGAATTTTTGATTTACAACACTGGAGGGATATGGAATGTGTTTTGCCAACCCCAGCTGTCAAAATGCATTTGTGAAATTTAGATATAGTTTACCAGTCCAGTTCTTCTGGGTTGTGGCATGGTATGATTTGATTTTTATCTGTATTTCTGGAGCATACACCGAAACTGGTGTAGAGGAAATGCATGCATACAAAAGGCTAGGCTTTTGATAAGTTCTTCTAGGGTATATTTATGCAAATCATTATTTGCAGCTGAACAGAGCTGTGCCTTTTCAGTTGACCAGTGGGGCTGCATATCACACAATGATGGCTGCTTCTGCAACAAGCAGCTTGGCGCCTTGCCAAACCCTGCCCATCCTTTCCAGGAAAGCTGACCGGGCTTTTTTTATGTGCATGCCAAAGAGATGGGTTCAGGGTTTGTAGGTACACTTGTCTCTGTGCCTTGTGTCTACAGCTATCAACCTGTGAGTGGAGGAGAGTTTCATGCAAATAGGATCCCCATGCCAGTGAACAGGCAATTCAGGTTTGTTAATTATTTGGCAGCATGGCTATTTACGAGAAGCATAGCATTGGCCATGGAGACAGTGGGGCAGCAAAACTGCTATTTAAACAGGATGATTTTAACATTTATAGTTCTCTTTATAGTTTTGCAGGGAGTTCTAAAATGAAATTAAGGCCCTAACTAGATGTGAGTTGCAGTCTTTCCCTGTGACTTTATTTATTTACTTAAGCAAAAGTAGTCTAGGGAGGTTGTACAAGGGGGGTGGGGAGATGGGGCAGATTCAGCCCTTTCCTCCACTTCTGCCCCACCATGGGGGAAAGGGGGGGGGAGATTGATGTAAAGTTGTTATTGCAATTCTCATCACAACTGTGGGTGCTCCTAACTTTAGTAAAGCAAAGATTCTGATCAAATCTGAATATTTAAATTCCTTTACCTTGTAGTAAAAGCGATTTCCCCTCGAGATATTATCAGTTTCTAGCAGGATTCCAGGCAAAAAGGTGGGCATCCAGGATGTTTCCATTCATTTGACTGTGGACTCTCACTATTCATTTCATAGATTTCTAGGATTAGAGCAGGTTAGGGGATAATCAAACCAGCCTGCTGCCCTACGGCCAAATCATCCATTGCTCAGCAGCCCCAGCCCCAAATAACACACATAGCAAACTGCGGAAAGCAGAGAGTAGGAACAAGCTATTAAATTTTACAAAAGGGGATGGCAGGTGCACCCGGTCATCCACAATACAGGCAACAAATTTCCTGCAGGAAAATTTTGATTCCAAATTTGAAAATTCAGACAGAGTGCCTCTTTACTTACAATCTCTGCAATTGCTAGTACATGATGGGGGAGGCGTTGGGGGCAAGGTAGCCAGGGCTGGCTCTAGGGGTAGGCTGGGTGGCGCGGGGCGGCAGGGGGGCGCTGCATGGCGAAGCCGCATGGAAACCATGCTGCGCCCGCCCACCAGCCGCGGGAAGAAACGGGGCAGGGCGGGGGCGCGGAGCGATCAGCGCGCCAGGGCGCCCGACCCGCTTAAGACGGCCCTGAAGGTAGCCAGTGATGTTTAAAGTGCCACTCCTGGATATAGTCATGGTTTTAACATTCGTAGCTTGGGCGATTTGTTGTGGTTACTTTTTTGGGCCTCGTAATCACCACAGCAGTGTTATCGGCAAGGACAAACAGCCGCAGTGGCTTAAGGAAAGAGATTGGGTTTATATAACTAACAATCACTACTGAGGTTTTTTCTCTTTCCATATTAGCATCCCAGGTCTGTGATAACGCAGATTCTGGTCATCCCCTGTGAATGGTTCAGTGCAGTGCAATAGGCTCTTACCTGTGCCTCCATTTGGCCCCACCTGGCACTGCTCGGTGGACCTCGAGATGCTAGTAAAAAACAGTGGTCCACACCTGGTGTAGATAACACTGATGGTTCAATGGTCTGTTTTGGTATAAGGTAGCTTGCATTGTGTTGCTAAACACTCCTGGTGCACCTTATTCTCCCCATATGATTCCCCCCCCCGCCATAATCGTTTTTTCCTATCACTTGATTCATAGTACCAAGCTATTCTGGACACATTTTAATGTACACATTTATTTTTCTCTTGTTTAGGCACACCATGAAAGAACGCTGAAAAAGCTTCTGGATGTGAATGGACAAGCACTGGGACCTTCTTATGACTATGATCTGATAGTTATTGGAGGGGGCTCAGGGGGACTTGCAGCTTCCAAGGTATGATAAGTAGAAGTGTGGTCTTGAAAGCAATCTAGCCAACCAGAGCTCTAGGAATGGATCCACTCTGTCTAAACTGTAGGAGTGAGATTCCGGTGTCTGAAAAAGATTTTGCAATCTGTTCTGTCCATATGCAAAACGGCCTTGTGCAGATACAGTCATACCTCATGTTACGTCCGCTGCGGGTTACGTCTTTTCAGGTTACGGACGTGCCGAAGCGCTGAATTGCGTCACACGCGTGCACAGACGCGGCACTTCAGGATGTGGCCTTTTCATGTTGCGAACGGGCCTCTGGAACGGATCCTGTTCGCAACCAGAGGTACCACTGTACGCTTCTTTCTGCAGACTTGTAACTTCAGTGTTGCAAAAGGATGGATGACAAATTCAGCTCCTTCCTCCTCTAGAGGCTTCTTGGATTTGCAAGGCAAGTTCTAGTCTGGGAACGTCACTGATCTGTTTTAGATCCACCTTCTGGAATGGACCTGGAACCCCTTTTTTCTGGAAACATTTCTACTCTGACTAAAGACCAGGTTTTCCATCTGGAGTCCTATCCCGTTGCTCTTGATAATTGGGCAGAGACTGTATCCCAGAATGGTGTATCAGTCAGTCCCTCTTCCCAGGGAATTCTGGGAATTGTACCTCTGTGAGGGGAATAAGGCTCTCCTAACACCTCTTGGCACCCATAACAAACTACAATTTCCAGTAGTCTTTGGAGGAAGCCATGACTGTTTAAAGTGGTAGGTAAAGGTAAAGGGACCCCTGACCATTAGGTCCAGTCGTGATCGACTCTGGGGTTGCGGCGCTCATCTTGTGTTATTGGCTGAGGGAGCTGGCATACAGCTTCCAGGTCATGTGGCCAGCATGACAAAGCCACTTCTGGCGAACCAGAACAGTGCACGGAAACGCGTTTACCTTCCCTCTTGGAGCGGTACCTGTTTATCAACTTGCACTTTGACGTGCTTTCAAACTGCTAGGTGGGCAGGAGCTGAGACCGAGCAACGGGAGCTTACCCCATAGCAGGGATTCAAACCGCCGACCTTCTGATCAGCATGCCTTAGGCTCTGTGGTTTAACCCACAGCGCCACCTGCGATCCTGTTTTAAATGTATAGTGCAGGGGGGGTCTCTATCTCCTTCCTCTTTTCTCTTTTCTCTTCCCTGCTTCCTTTGATCATCATCTCCAGGAATAATTAGACGGTGTTTATGCATCTTGGTGCTCCAAGAAGATGCTGCTGCCATTCTAGAGCTCTGATATACCTGGTGTGGTCAATGGCTTAAAAAACAGGCTAGTGATTAATTACACTTAAGTGTGAGTGCCTTATTTAAACTGTTGGGCTTTGCTCCTTTTGCAGACAAATGATGGTTCTGCAGTTGGGAGCACGAGTATGTAATGTACTGATGAGTAGTGTCTGCCATCTAAAATAGGCCATGCTTAATCACCAGCTTGAGCACTAGAGTTCTCGATGCAAGCCTAATGAATTTGGGAAAAGGAGAAGAGAACAGCGGAGAAGAGAACAGCGGACAAGAAAAGGAGAAAGCAAGCAAATGTTTCATACCCATGTCAGCAAAGTAGTTAGTATGCTTTTTCTAGTTCCTACTGTGAGTTGAATGATAAAGCTGTAGCACTAGAGAGAGAATTATAGGAATGTGAGAATCTGCCTGATAATGACCAACTAGCTTTACATTTTCTACTCCTGGCAGTGACTCTCCAGGATTTCAGACAGTCTTTTCCCAGGAACGCAGATGATGGATTAAAACGGGTAACACTCAAGGAGGACAGAAATGGGAGAGCATTTCAGTCTCCCTGAATGCTCTGTACCACATTTGAAGGCTTCCAAACTTGGAAAAATGTTTCCAAGGAAGCTTCCTAATGAAGTTGTTGAGTTAGAATTCATTTGCAGCTTTGACAGTATCAGTCAGAGTTGGTTGGGGTCAGTTTGGCTTGTGGGCCAGCTCACTTGCAGATAGCAATTGTCTCCCTTTTGGTTTTTATGTAGACTCCGCATCTTATTTTGTTGATTCGTTACCAGCTGGGAGTGGGTGTCACACACCCTTTCTGATCGGATCTTCTATTCTTTGGATCTTTCATTCGCGTTCTGTACAGTGAAGTGGCAACACCCTTCTGTTGCAGTAGGGAGCCTCCTGACTTCACTTTGTAGTAGCATTCCTCCGTCCTTGCCTCCGTGTCCTGCTGACTGTGCGCAACTGAGCATAACCATGCATCTGAGAAAGCAGTGCTCTGTCTTGGAAGAGTTTATGCTACAGTAAATTCATTAGTGCTGCGGTGACTCAAATGGCCACCTTTTGGGCATTTGGAACCCCTGACACACACCAGCCTCTTTTCAGCAGGGGTTCCCACCCCCCTCTGGCGCTTAGCTGCAGCAGCCATGACTGGGAGATGAGCTGTGCTGGCTCTAGATGCAAAGGCCCATCTGGTGGGTCTGATCCTGCATCCGGGTGCCTCCTGCTGGGCTTATCTGGTGGTGGTGACAGTGGTGGTGTCTGTACTGACTTGATGAGAGCCACCTGCCATCTTAGTTTCCCACAATTCCTCTGAGCAGGGCTATGTTGGGGCCAAAGTAGAATAATAAAATGGCCGCCAGTTGACATCCCCTGTGGTAGGTGACCTGGCTGCCCAGGGGGAGACCGTGGTAGTGGATCCTGCCAAGGAGCTGGTGTCCTGGTAGCTGCCCATGAATGCTGATAGATTTGCCACGTCAATACACCCAGCCAAGATTGGAAGTTCAAAGCCAAACTACACATTGCACTGTTGAAACTTTTTTTAAAAAGCATGTTTAACCTAGCCACTTTGCTTTTTCTTCAAACTAAAGCTGTGGGAACCTGGCAATGAAGGTTCCTGCAGCCAGTGTGGTGTAGTGGTTAAGAGCGGTAGACTCTTAATCTGGGGAACTGGGTTCGCGTCTCTGCTCCTCCACATGCAGCTGCTGGCTGACCTTGGGCTAGTCACACTTCTCTGAAGTCTCTCAGCCCCACCCACCTCACAGGGTGTCTGTTGTGGGGGAGGAAGGGAAAGGAGAATGTTAGCTGCTTTGAGACTCCTTCGGGTAGTGATAAAGCGGGATATCAAATCCAAACTCTTCTTCTTCATCATCTTCAGTCTGCATTGGTGCCTAGTGCCAGTTTTCTGTCCCAGAATCCTGCCCCGCACAACTATTTTCCCTTTTAGGCACAAATTGTAGTCTGGGGAGGGGTGGTGTTGAGGGTTCATCGAGCAACTGTTTCCCGATCCAGGAACACATTCTAGATCAGAGCCCAGGGGCTGCCTTTCCTTCAAAATAAAAGAAGTGGCCAGCTAAAGCATGCTCTAAGAAAAGTGTGAATAATATAACATGTGATTTGGCCCATACTCAGTTGTGCGGCGCAGCCAGGGTCTGGAGACTCATCCTTGCGTTTAGTGTATTCACCCATAATGATCTGCTTTGGAATGCTAAAGATGCAGGCCATGGCTGGGGGCGAAGGCTGATTTCACATGCCAGCAACACTTGACAAACACATCACTTGTTGCATGGGAATAAAGCTAATTTTAAGAAGTGTCATCATTTAAAATGCCCTGTGATCCAGAAGTCTTGAGGGCCATCCGCGTAAATGGGATTCAACCCATCATTTGACCGAGTTGTGGGAATTCGAGCAGCCAAATTATCTTTCAGCATTTAATTAAAGTTTGTGTTGTTACATTCACCCTTCCCTTCCTCCTTTTGCGCCTGTGGCTTTCAGCTAAGTGGTGTTTTTCTCGTGACTAGTAATTGTCGTGAAAAATCCAACCTTGCCTTTTCATCATGAAAGATGGCAGGATTGAAAGAAGTTGTCCTGGAAAGCCCCTCCCAAGAACGTGCTAAAAGACTTCAGGCAAATTCAAAATGTGTTGGACCATTTGTTTTTTCCGGTTATAACAGGACGTTTGACCGCCCCATCAATTTGTAACCCACTTGGGGAGAAAGGTTGGTCCTTGTGAACACTAGATATTGATCTCCCAAATTCATAATAAAGCAGTTGTTTTTTTACAACTTGGCCCACTATTACTTACAGTGCAGATTTTCAGCTGTGGTTGTTTTTTTTTGTTTGATTTCCAGGAAGCTGCCAAACTTGGCAAGAAGGTCCTAGTTCTGGATTTTGTTGTCCCTACTCCTTTGGGAACAAGATGGGGTAAGTAAATGGTTCTCAGCCTTTGCTTCTTTAGGGAAACTAGTGTGGCATAGTTTGTAGAGTGTTTGACTAGGACCTGGGAGACCAGGGTTCAAATCCCCACTCAGCCATGAAGCTCACTGTGTGACCTTGAGCAAGTCACCTACCTCACAGGGTTGTTGTGAGCATAAAATAAGGGAAGGGGATAAGTGTGTACGCCACCCTGGAGGAAAGATGGTATAGGAATCTAATAACAGTGATGATTATTATTGTATTATCAAGACATCCATTCAAATCTGGCATTTTCTTCCAATCTTGGACACCATAAGGTAGTACATGTTGCATTGTTTCCTCCCTGTCCTAACCCTTGAACATGATTGCCTATAGAACCAGGGCACAAAGAGCATATAAAGTACTACTTCAAACAGTGCACAAGCCAGCTTTTCGCCCTTCAATATATATTAAGAATAACTGTTGCCCTTTGTAGCTGTTTGTTGATTTGGTATTTTGATGGGTAAAGACTGAAATAGAAATGTTTAATTTTGGCAGCAGTACCATTTTTAGTGCTGAGATTCTGCCCAGGGAAGACAAATGCCTTGCAGGACCCATCTTACTAAAATAAAATAAAAAATCAGCGCATAGGATCACAGTTTCCCTACTGCCAGCATGCTCACTTGGGGAAGTGACATTTGGATCTTGTGCGGCAGCTACAGAGTCCTTTGCCTTCCATTTTCTTCATCTGAAAATGATGAGGACGCTTCACCCACTGCCTAGTGCAGTCCTGCCTTTTGGGTGGAATGAATGTAGGAAGTTGTCTGAGTTAGACCATTGGTCCAGTTAGGTCAGCCTTGTCTACACTGACAGTCAGTGGCTCTCCAGGGTTTCACGATTGAACCTGGCACCTTCTCCATGCAAAGCAGATGATCTCCTCATGAGACATGGCTCTTTCCTATCTTGCTGGAGTTTGGGGGGCAACAGGGATCGTCCATTTATTTCCCTTCAGCCACAGTGCCCCTGGCTGCTGCTTCTGAAGGGTGAGGGAAGACAAAATTTGGCCCAGTTTCCCCCTGAAAAATCGGGTGGCCTTGTTGCACCAGTCACATAGGCTTCAAACCACCTTGCTTGTCCCTGGCTTCCATATCTGCCTCCCACTGAAGAAATAAAAGTCCAGATCAATAACGTTTTTTCCAGTTGCCCTGGGGAAGGCAGGACTCTGGTTGCTGTTACAGAGGAAGGATTGGGTGCTCTGACAGAATGGGGCTACAGCCAATGACCTACGGACCAATAGTTGTACAGCTGGTCAATTTGAATGCCGTACTGAATGACTGGGTGGTCCTGTCATAATGAGTTGCCGTATGAAACTCATTAGGTTGCCTTTCTTTTGCAGGTCTCGGAGGAACCTGCGTCAATGTAGGATGCATTCCAAAGAAGCTGATGCACCAGACGGCTTTGCTTGGGCAAGCCATAAAGGATGCGCCCAAGTTTGGCTGGCAGCTGGATGACAAAGGTAGAGGCAGAGAATCCCATGTTGGCTGTTGGCTGTGTAATCTGTGCTGCTCTTAGGAAGTTTAACCTGAGTGGAGGGTGTAGAGCAGGCATCCCCCAACATCCTCCAGTTGTTTTGACCTACAACTCCCATGATCCCTAGCTAACAGGACCAGTGGTCAGGGATGATGGGAATTGTAGTCCAAAACATCTGGAGGGCCGAAGTTTGGGGATGCCTAGTGTAGAGAGACCATTGGTGGGATTCAAAGGGATGGAGGTATGCTTTACACACACACACACACACACACACACACCCCGGAATTCATTCATGGTTTTGGCATTCCCAGATAGCCTGGTGCCTTACAGATTATTATTATTTTTTAAAATACTGTACAATTCCCTCAATCCCTGGCCATAAGCCACATTTGCTGGGGCTGAAAGTTGCTGTAGTTAAAACTAGGTTCAGGAAGGCTGTTCTAGGAGTGCCGTATTTATTGTGATCACATATTTTATCTGCCTAAAAGCTGGAGACACAAAGCGGAGTGTCTGAAGGCTGATCAGATGTTTGTTCATAGTAGTGGTGATAATAGTAAAGCAAATGTGAGTTCTGCGTGTATAAGACCTTCCTTTCTAAAGGATGATTTCAGAGGATTATGCAGCAGCACTTGCAAAATACACTGGACCACACTCACCCACATTGTTAATCCATGGAGTGTCGGCAAAACTCCACAAACCTTGGGGAATTAAATTATCTATAAATAGGAGAGACACAGCTGTGCATCAGGTGTTTGTTATTGCATAGCATGCTAATGGAAAACGAAGGCCTTGGGAAGCTGAGGACTGAACTTTCATCTAACTTTTTTTTGTTTTGTTTTTAAATCCTCAGCCATAAATCACAGCTGGGATACTATGACCGAAGCGGTTCAGAATTATATTGGCTCTCTGAACTGGGGCTACCGGGTGTCTCTCCGAGAGAATAAAGTTACATATGAAAACGCTTATGGAGAGTTTGTTGGGCCGCACAGAATTAAGGTAATGGAAATTGCCCCCTTTATGGCTTCTTGTACCTTTTGGTCTGCGCTGCAGCTTTTTTACCCTACTTTTCCTGGAGAAGGCTGGCTGGTCTTCAAATGAAGAGATCTCACTAGATCAGACTGCTAGCATTTGGCGTCCAACAACATCTCCCATCCTCCTCTGGCTTAATGGAATGAGAGCTCACAGTCACAGGCTTTTACAGTTAAAAATAGCTGGCATTTTTATTTACAGGCAACAAATAACAAAGGAGTACAGAAGTTATACACAGCAGAAAGATTTCTGATTGCCACTGGAGAGAGACCCCGTTATCTGGGCATCCCTGGAGACAAAGAATATTGCATCACCAGGTGAGATAACCCATTAAAATGTGTCTTATGTCCTGGGGGAAGTGCCTGCTGTCACTCAAAGCAAGCGTTATGAGTGAAGTGACTCTGGGCTGGTTCAAACATACAGAGTTTTGAAGTGGCATAGTATTAAAAGCACTTATGTGTCAGAACAGCTTGCCACTTAAAACTCGTATCTCCTTTCCTCCTTGGGCAAAATATCAATTTTCAAGTGACGAGCCATTCTTGCTTTGGTTTCGATTTCTCGTCATGTGTAAGATCTACAGTGACAGGAAGGTTTGTTTGCATAGCAGATGCCTCTTCTCCACTTCCTTCTCTGTGGAAAATATACAGCCAGTCATAAGATATTTCAGTTTCTTCATATGTAACTCTTAAGACTGGAGGCAGAAAAGGCTTGGAGTGAGACATAGCCCTGGACTTTCTGGTTTCTTGATGTGAAATCTTCCATTTGCAGAGCAGAATGTGCAGAAAGGAAGTCAGTCTGTACCACTTTTGTGGTCTTCCTTGTTTACTATGTAAATAGCATTAATTTCATCACCAGCTCATAAACAGGTTTATTTGTGACCACTTTCTCTCTGAGATTCTTTACATTCTCCTTGAAAATTACATTATTATTATTTTTCCTTCTGTGCTCTGACTTCATCTTCCAGTTAGTTTGCTGCCTGATATATCTCCTGCCTTCTGGGGTGCAAGACGGTGTGTAAAATTCCATGAACCACAAAAGATAAAACATAATGGAATGAGCCATTGCCCCTTCTTTTATTGGAACAGTGTCAGTGGTGTACATCTCAGCTGTATGGATTTACCTTGTATTTTTGACTCGGCTATTCATTCGTATTATTATTATTATTTTCCCAGTGATGACCTCTTCTCCCTGCATTACTGCCCAGGGAAAACATTGGTGGTCGGAGCTTCCTATGTCGCCCTTGAGTGTGCAGGATTCCTTGCAGGCCTTGGCTTAGATGTGACTGTCATGGTGCGGTCCATTCTCCTGCGGGGGTTTGATCAGGAGATGGCAAACAAAATAGGGGAGCACATGGAAGAACATGGTGTCAAGTTCATTCGGAAGCATGTGCCTAGCCAGGTAAGAGGGGTGGAGGGATAGCACTTGTCCTTGTTATTACATTATTGGATGCGCATTTTAGGTATTTTGCATTATACATTGCTTTAAATATTCTGGCATTATAGTTATTGTCCGTTGCATTTTGCCATGTAAGTTGCTTTGAGACTTTTTTTGAGGGTAAAAAGCAATTATAACAAATGTTAATCATAAATGCTGCCCCCACCCATTCAGTAAACACGTAATTTTAAAATGTGCTTTAATACAAACACCGTCAAAGAAATCCAGGTTCTGTTTTATGACTTCAGAAGCTCATGTTTCACCATTTCCTTGCAAAGCCTATATATCGTGGCACACAGGGTGCTTTAGCCCAGTATTTTCTGCCTTTATGTGGCAGTTCTTCAGAGTCTCGGGCTTCTGCATCACCTGCTATCTGATCCTTTGAACTAGAGAGTAAGCTTGGGGTCTTCTGCTGGCAAAAATGCTCTTCCACTGAGCTATGGTCCTTCCTGTGTGTGATTCATTGCTGTGATGTTCTGTTTTGACTCCCGAACGCTGCAAACCTGGAAGTGAGTGTTCCAGTTTGTGAACGTTCTTCGGAACCCGAACGTCGAACAGGGCTTCCGATTGGCTGCCAGAGCTTCCTGCAGCCAATCAGAAGCTGTGCCTTGGTTTCCAAATGTTTGGGAAGTTGAACGGACTTCCGGAACGGATTCCGTTCGACTTCCGAGGTATGACTGCATTAGGTTGCTATCTCACAGACGTTTGTGAGGGCCTTCCACATTTATAGTGGAATAGTTGTTGGTTTTTTTGGGGTTTTTGGCTTTGTGCGCAGGATGCTGTCATGCTTGGAGGTATACTTAGAAGTTGGCTTCTGGTCCTCCTGTTTTGACCCCTTCCCCATCAAAATTCTGTTCGGTGCAGAATTTTGTCTGGGGGGCCTAAAACATCTACTTCACGGTGAGTTTTCCCCTTGAACCTATCTGGAGTTTGACACTTCCATTTAAAATTATCATCATTATTATTTATTTGTTATCACTACAATTACATTTACGCCCCACATTTCCTTCAAGGGGGACATGCATGCTTCTTCCCACTTCCTATTTTGCCTTCACAACAACCCTGTGAGGTAGGCTGAGCTGAGTGACTGGTGCAAGGTCACCTACTGAGTATCATAGGTGAGTGGGGATTTGAATCCCGGTCTCCCCGTTCTATACTCTAACCACTCCAACACATTTTTTTTCATGTGTTTTAAATTCATTTTTCTTTCTTCAGTACAAACATCAAAAGATGTACACACAAACATGCCCCCCTTGCAACAGCACAAAAAGCATGAATTACATTTTCCCCCATGCTAATAATAGCGCCGGCAGTTAGTTGTCTCTCTCTGTCTCCCTCTAAAATGTGTGCAATTTGTGCATTATCAATATTTTCATGCCGCTCAATAGCAAAACTCTCTGAGCTGCTTACTGTAATTTAGCCATACAAGATGGAAACAAAAAAAAAATATAAATAATGCAGCATAAAAGCTCCAGCAGCCAAGAAATAAGATCAGCACAACAAAATTCTCAAGCAGCACCAGAAAATATTTTAAAGATGTTTAAATCATTTGGAAAAAGCCATTCCGTTCTGCCCAAGGTGCAGCAAAAGAACGTTTTTTTAAAAAAAAAGTTAATTTTTTTTGCTTCAGTCAGATACACTTACCTAGGAAATAGCCCCATTGAACTCAGTGTGGTTACTTGTGAGTAGCCATGCATGAGATTCCATTGCTAAAAGATGACTTGTGTTCTTGCAGTTGTGAGGGAGCTCTCACAGAGGATGTATATGTGAGAGAGGAAAAGATATTGTTAGCATGCATTTCCTGTAATGATTAATCAGTAATTATTTTCCTATAATTACTGTGCACACGAAAGTGTGCATGCACACGAAAGCTCATACCAAAATAAAAACTTAGTTGGTCTTTAAGGTGCTACTGAAGGAATTTTTTTATTTTACTTCGATCCAGACCAACACGGCTACCTACCTGTAACCAGATAGATAATTGTTTTCCATTCTGTGGGGCATTAGGATAGGCTTTCAGCTTTTCAAAGACAAGAACATTAAATGCAACAAATTTCCTCTGTGCTTCCTCTTAAACACACCAGATAGTAAAACTTAACAACAACAACAACAACTTAAAAACACTACCTGGTCAGCTTTTGCTGAGCAAACATACCCTCCCTTATTGAAAGAGAGCAAGCTGAAAACCAAAGAGAGCGTGAATGCTTCTTTTTTGTGTGCATAAATTATATCCATTGCTTGGGTTGAGAAAGTAGAAGTTTGGCTACATTTAAGCAGCATATAAAGGTACAGTAAAGGGACCCCTGGCTGTTAAGTCCAGTCGCAGACGACTCTGGGGTTGTGGCACTCATCTCGCATTATTGGCTGAGGGAGCCGGCGTACAGCTTCCGGGTCATGTGGCCAGCATGACAAAGCCGCTTCTGGCGAACCAGAGCAGCACACAGAAATGCCGTTTACCTTCCTGCTGGAGTGGTACCTATTTATCTACTTGCACTTTGAGGTGCTTTCGAACTGCTACGTGGGCAGGAGCAGGGACCGAGCAACAGGAGCTCACCCCATTGCGGGGATTTGAACCGCCGACCTTCTGATCGGCAAGCCCTAGTCTCTGTGGTTTAGACCACAGTGCCGCCACTCGTGTATAGCCGTACCCTTTTATTGTCCTTTCTGCAGTAAGGTGCGGTGTGTTTCTGGAATGGGATAGATGTGCTCAGATCCCAAAAGAAATGAAAGAATAGCCAGTTTGCATGTCTGGGTGTGGTTTACAGAGCAGGTTGAGTTCTGAAATAGGGAGGAAGCTTTTCTGAAAATGGCAGGGCACTTATGTGCTATATTCAATGTTATCTGGATCACAGCATATGGGGAAGGGAGGTTAATCCTCTCCCTCTATCTGCACCCCTCAGGAAAAAAACAAACACCCAGTCTTCCTCTGTGCTACAAAGATGTCCAGATATGCACTTGAAGGTAGCAGGCTAGCTTAGGGAGGACATAGGGACCAGCCTAGAGGCACACACAACTCTTGGAGTGCCACTGCTCCCCACCAGCCAATCCAATTAAACTTTTATTGCAGTAGCCATAGGCCATGACATCATTCAGGAGAACAAACAAAACAAAAAAACCCAAACAACAACAATAACCATAAAAATCATCGGGCACAGACATACAATAAAACCACGGTCACAGCTACTAAAATTATTTGTTGCATTAAATAGAATAGAATAGCAGAAGATTCTCAGGTAAGATGTGCCAAATCAAATACGAATCGCCTTTGCAGTTGACTGCTATTTTGTCTAGTACCCCACCAGCCAGAATCTGTTACCTGAGGAGGTTGCTTCACTCTGCCTCATGGTAGGGCTGGCCCTGTAGTGTGAGCATAATTCTAGTCCTGTGTAGACTGTAGGAGTCTGAACTACTTCAGAATTTCTGCAGAAGTAATCATGTGAGTTTACTGCATTTCCTGGATTTGGCAGTGGTTTACCTTTTGTGGGGTTTTTTCTTCTTTTCAACATAGATGATTTTGTGTTTGATGCAGGAAACAAGATACCTCAGTAAGTGAACCTATGGCAGACAAAATGTTCTGTGAAATGGGCTCAATAGTAGGAAGGGCTGCTCCACCTACCAGCCAAGGAGGACACTTGTCCTGAATAGCGTGACAGGAGAAAGGGCATTTGCTTCTTGGCACAAAGCTATTAAAAGTGCAGGAACTCCTTTAGCCTAGCTTGGCACTTGGAGGAAGTTAACTCTCCCCTTGACTGGAGGAAGTAAGCTACCTTGTTTACATAAGGTGATGCTTCCATTTATTAATACCTTTTTAAATTTCCGCATTGTTCTGAGAACTCTCCCCCCGTGGTCCTTTATTGCCTTTGAATGCTATGGTATGAATCAGTGATATAAGTGGCAGCAGCACTTTTCATTATTTTCACTTCCTGTGTTATAAAAGAACTGCCATAGAGCTGTCATAAAAATGACTTTATAAAGAGAAAGAGGTTGCGTGTCACTTAGAAGCCAGTTTTGAGGACCTTTAGCTGCTGCAGCAAAGAGGTTTATATTTTTCATAAGCCATAGGTTTAACCATTTCTTTTCCTTGAATGGTTTTTTGCAGATTGCATTGGAGATTGTGGTGTAAATGTAGGGCTAATTTTCCAAATCCCCTTGAGCCTTGACTTCAAAGCTGCAACATCTTTCTTTAGTTGATTCATGATCACATTTAAGGTCACATGAGATATGATGGGAGCAGCCATGTTTGTTAAATCATGGATCTTTCCCATTCACATATTAAATGCAGGTAGTGTGATTTTTAACACCGAAAGGGGGGAGGTCTAATTTTAACATCGCTGCTGTTGGTTATCCCAGGTGTTTTTCTATGAGCCCGGATCTGTAAGGTAAAGGTAAAGGGACCCCTGATCATTAGGTCCAGTCGTGACAGACTCTGGGGTTACGGCGCTCATCTCGCTTTACTGGCCAAGGGAGCCGGTGTACAACTTCCAGGTCATGTGGCCAGCATGGCAAAGCTGCTTCTGGCGAACCAGAGCGCATAGAAATGTTGTTTACCTTCCCACTGTAGCGGTACCTATTTATCTACTTGCACTTTGACGTGCTTTTGAACTGCTAGGTTGGCAGGAGCTGGGACCGAGCAACGGGAGCGCACCCCGTTGTGGGGATTCGAACCGCCGACCTTCTGATCGGCAAGCCCTAGGCTCTGTGGTTTAACCCACAGCGCCACCCGCGTCCCATGCCCAGACCTGTATGGGGAGGTAAAATGGAGAATGGTCTTGGCACCTTTCAACCCACATGTCCTTTTGCTATTAACATATCCACTTTCTACTTGACTGGGGCAGGCACATAAAGAACAAAAATGGCTGTCACCATGTTGATCAGATATAGATAAAGATATTTAGCATTCATAACATTCTCAACTGCATAAATGGTTCTTTAGCATGCGTGTCTACTTGTTAGGGTTTAAATCTTGTGTTAAATGTATGTATTGTTTCTGTGTGTGTTCTAGTTTTGTATAAATCACCTTGAGGTGGCCGTTTAGAAGGCAATTAATAAATCACTGACTAGAATAATATATGCACTTGGCCTTTAGGTTAAATGTGAGTAGCTTAAAAGTCTGTTTCCTTCTCGTTAAATCTCTGGTTTTTGTTCAGGGAAAACGGCTCTAGTAAATAGGTAGGATCCATTCCAGAAATCTAGTGGACCTCCTTCCAAAACTCCCTCTTATTTCAACAACATCCTGAGTTAAAAATACACTTGTATTGGATGCATTCATGGTTTGAACCAGTGCATCTACTTCTTGACACACCGAGGTAATATTTTAATGCTCAAAATTCTGCAGATTGAACAGATCCAGGAAGGAACTCCCGGAATACTCAGAGTCACATCTTGCTCCACAGAAAACTCTTCTGAAATACTTCAAGGGGAATACAATACAGTAAGTAATTTGTGCTGGTCTTCTCTGTTGCAAATTTGGCCGTACGTTGAATGGCTTTGAGAGATTGTTTACATGCTGAGTCAGATGCTCAGCTTTTCTCTAGCTTTTCTCTAGCTGTGAACTGGGCTGTACCTGGAGGAGTGTTTAGCTATTCACATGATTGCAGCTGCTGCAGAAGATGTTGGTACAGCTGTGGAATTAGCTGCTGGTTGCCTCCAGGTACAACTGGGTCCACACAGCCATTTCCCTATGGCAGGCATAGGCAGCCTTGGCTCTCCAGATGTTTTGGAACTACAACTCCCATGATCCTTGACCACTGGGCCTGTTAGCTAGGGATCATGGGAGTTGTAGTTCCAAAACATCTGGAAAGCCAAGGTTGCCTATGCCTGCCCTATGGGATTGCAGCGCCGCAGCTTCTCAGTTGCTGATGTTTTTCAAACCAGCCCTCCATGAACAATTTTCACAATGAAATTTGTAGCATGGGGTCCAGGATTCTGATTGATCTTCTGGTTGTTCTAATGCAGTAATTAATATACTTTGTTCCCCCCCCAAACACCTAAGCTTCCAGGAGCAGTGGAGGCTGGGTTCATAAGTGGGAATGAAGCACTGCCCCAGTAGCCTCAGTCTGTCCTCACTTGACCCTCCCCTTCCTATTTACTAGCCCAGAGACTGACACTGGCTATTGGCGGCCTCTTCTTCTTCTTTAGGCCCTATAGAACTCAGCAGGGAGGAGGTTGAGGGCAAAAGTATTAGTTACCACCACCTGTCCTTGCCTCTGGTGCCACCTATTGTTGACCTCCCTTCTACTCAACCAGCCCCAACGGGCACCTGCTATCACTGCCTGGGAGTTGTATGACTAACACAAACACTGACGTTCTGCAGGTGTTGCTGGCCATAGGGAGGGATGCTTGCACAAGAAAAATCGGCTTGGAGAAAGTTGGAGTGAAAATCAATGAAAAGTAAGGCTAAATCTCTTTGACTGTCTTAAGTACCGTTGCACTGTGGTTTTGATTTTGTTTCCCCCCCCCCCAACATCAATTGCATTGATTTAAAGCATTTAATTTGGGGGGGGGGGAAGAGAGAGATAAATTTCCTTTCCAATGCAGTTCTGTTGCAATAAGGAGAGAGCCAGTGTGGCCTAATGGTTAGAGTGTTGGATTATAACCTGGGGGAGCAGGGTTCGAATCCCCTCTCAGCCATGAAGCTCATTGGGTGACCTTGGGCCAGTCACCATCTCTTAGCCTAGCCTACCTCATAGGGTTGTTGTGAGGGTGAAATGGAGAGGAGAACCATGTATACCACCTTGAGCTCCTTGGAGAGAAAAAAATGGGTATATAAATGTAATAAATTAAATAAGGAGGAACTCTACCCTCTATGTCTGATATATATCTATATCTCATTACCGAACATGCAATGAGGGTGGACTTTTGCAGTAACTGGAATGTTAATGATTAACAGCTTTGCAATCTAGGTTTCTGCATTATTTCACTATTGCTGGTTTCGCGGTCCAGATTTTTAATTTTTTTTTAATGTTCGTGCCAGTTAGCACTGTGAACTCTACCCTTTTGTACTGTGTATACTCTTTCCAGTTTTGATGCATGATGGGGCTCCTTTTTGGGGGTGGGGGGGGGAGGGCGATAACTCAGGAAATCTGCTTTGAATGCAGAAGGTCCCAGGTTCAATCCCTGTCGTCTCCCAGGTAGGGCTGGGAGAGACTCTTGTCTGAAACCCTGGAGTTGCTGCCACTGCCAGTCGCTGCAGACAATACTGAGCTAGAGAGACCATTAGCCTGGCTTCAGTATATGTTCGCTTCCTGTGCTCCTATGTTTTTAGCAGTTACGCAAAGGGGAGACGGTGAAAGGTGACGCTTCTCCTATCATAGCACTGCGATAAAAGGAAACGGGGGCTTTGCAAACTTCTCATTTCCATGCTGCTGTTAAAAGGCACAGAGGTCCTGGAACTCTGGGGAATCTCTTCCTTTCCTACCTACTTTGACAGTAATCTGTGGATTTAGTGGTCTGGCAGCCCACATTCTGCCTGAATTCATGTGCAAATGGCTATGTAATCTGAATCCGTTCCTGTTTGGGTCCATGCCTGTTCTCTGTGGACATGAAACATTGTTCTGAGGACACTGGGGATAAGTCTGCGAAATGCAGCAGGTTTTGCTATCTGAATCACAAATCCTTTCACGGCCAAGATGAACACAGCATGGACTCTTGCCCTGGCATTGGAACAGTCTGAATTGTACGAAGTTTGATTTTAAAGAAGAGATCCGCAACCTACAGGCCACCGAACCTCTCCTCTTTTCTCCCTCTCGTAGAACAGGAAAAATCCCTGTCAATGATGAGGAGCAAACTAATGTGCCTTATATCTATGCCATTGGAGATGTGTTGGAAGGCAAGCTGGAACTGACGCCAGTGGCGATTCATGCAGGGAGGCTGTTGGTACGGAGGCTTTACGGTGGCGCAAACACAAAGGTGAGCGAGAGGTTTATCGTCGTGCATTTTAAAGAAACCTAACCTGTCCCCACCCCACAGTCAGAATAATAATGCAATCTGCCACTCAGCCTCCCCCCCCATGCACTCTTGTTTACATGATTGACAGTGCATTGGCCCAATGAGAGTCCGCATTGTGCTTTTTGTATGGGTTTTCTTAGTCTTATGGAATTTTAAAAAACCTGTTGCAGACAAATGTGTTTTCCTCGCTTCCAGGGCACGTTCACCCACCATTAGCGGGGGCAGCAAAGGGGGAGGGGTGTTGTGCATCTGGTTTCCTGGCAGTAAGTGTTGCTGCTGCTTACAGGGGGGGGGGGAGGTGTGGGGAGCTCAGCCGATTGGCACCACTGCACTTGGACCATGTGCTACCTTCCCCTCACGCCCCCCCCATCTCAGTAAAGCGGCAGCCCAGGTGAACAGCACAGCACCTTTGAAGCTCCACCAGCCTTTGCAGAAGCTACCCCAGTGTTTTGTTCCTGATGCCGTGTGACACTCATCCAAAAGCATCTTTTCCTTGGCAGTGTGACTACGTGAATGTTCCCACCACGGTATTCACTCCTCTGGAATACGGCGCCTGTGGTTACTCGGAAGAAAAAGCCATAGAGGCATTTGGGGTGGACAACATTGAGGTGAGCCTAACAATCCTTCATAAAATATAGTATCAATATATTGTGTAACACAAGGCCGATCTTGTGCACCTTTCTACTTCTTGATTGGTTGTGTGTGTGTGTGTAGGACCATCATCTTGGATTGCAGGTGGTGCTGAGGTCTAACCACTGAGCCTTGGGCTTGCCAATCAGAAAGTCAGTGGTTCGAATCCCCGTGATGGGGTGAGCTCCTGTTGCTCTGTCCCAGCTCCTGCCAACCTAGCAGTTCAAAAGCATGTCAAAGTGAAGTAGATAAATAGGTACTGCTGTGGCGGGAAGGTAAATGACATTTCCGTGTGCTCTGGTTTCCATCACAGTCTCCCTTTGCGCCAGAAGCAGTTTAGTCCTGCTGGCCACATTACCCAAAAAGCTGTCTGTGGACAAACACTGGCTCCCTTGGCATGAAAAGCAAGATTAGTGCTGCAACAGCATAGTCACCTTTGACTGGACTTAACCGTCCAGGGGTCCTTTACCTTTACCATCATCTAGTCCAGGCATCCCCAAACTGCGGCCCTCCAGATGTTTTGGCCTACAACTCCCATGATCCCTAGCTAACAGGACCAGTGGTTGGGGAAGATGGGAATTGTAGTCCAAAACATCTGGAGGGCCGAAGATTGGGGATGCCTGATCTAGTCCTTCTCAAGGTTGGCTACACAATCACATCATTCAGTTGTGTCACTTAGCTTGGTGTCAATAGCCATGAGCCTGTGTGGATGACAGGCCTGCATCTTTATAAGCATCTGTGTGCCAGTGTCCCGGAATGCATCAGAGTAACATCTGTAGCTGAGTGAACATCTGCCTTGCCTGCAGAAGAGCCCAGGTTCAATTCCCCACATCTCTAGGTAAGGCTGGGAAAGGCCCTTGCCTGACATTCCACCCCCCATTGTTCTACCTGGACACTGAGGTCCAGCGCCGAGGGCCTTCTGGCGGTTCCCTCACTGCGAGAAGCCAAGTTACAGGGAACCTGGCAGAGGGCCTTCTCGGTAGTGGCACCCGCCCTGTGGAACGCCCTCCCACCAGATGTCAAAGAGAACAACAACTACAGTACCAGACTTTTAGAAGACATCTGAAGGCAGCCCTGTTTAGGGAAGCTTTTAATGTTTAACAGACCATTGTATTTTAATATTTTGTTGGAAGCCGCCCAGAGTGGCTGGGGCAACCCAACCGGATGGGCGGGGTATAAATAATTTATTATTATTATTATTATTATTATTATTATTATTATTATTATTATTATTATTTATTACTCTGAAGAACTGCTGCCACTCCTAAGCAGGTAGTGCTGCTCCCATTGCACACAGTGGTCTGACGTGATAAAAGGCCTCAACACTTATGTTCAGTAAACATGTGGGAAAACGTTGATGCAAGTTATTCAAACTTAAATCTATTCGTTGAGGGAAATACCTGCAAAACACAGGTGTATGTATCAAAAGTTATATTGTGCTGTTGACAATGTGGAGCTGCCCTAACAAAGCTTGCCTATTTGGTCAGGTGCTTATTTTAGAAGCATCCCTGCCATGCTTCTTTAGACTCCGTTGCCTTTTGTGACACTGTAGCAGTCCCATCCCTCTTCTCACACCTGTTGGTATTTCTGCACCCAACACTATCCGATAAGTAGCTGATGCCCAGGCTATTGTGTAAATTCAAAAGTGCCTAAGAGCTGGCTGGAGGGAGCCATGTTTGAGCCTTGCACCCCCATGTTTCATATGCCTGGGAAGCAAATGGACATACAGAAACAAACTATCAGTGCACCTATTATTAAAATTTCTATACCACCCTTCTTCAGAGGATCACAGGGCAGTTTACAATATAAAAACACAAAAATGCATGGATGTAAGGGGGAGGGATTATAGAGAACCCTCCCCCCTCATCAGAAGCAGCCCGTCTCCCAGCAGTCATGAGAGCGAGGGGTCTGAAGGGGGGAGTCAGGAAACGGAGAGGGAGTGCCAGGGCTCTGGCAACATCAAAGAGCCCCTGCTCCATAGGCAGGAAGAGAGGGAGGCGGAAAAAGTGGACAGGAATAGGTCAGACAGAAGACCCATCCCCCCGACGCCGGAATTGAGGAGGAGGAGGAGGAGGAAAGGGAGGCGCTTCTCAGTTCCGAGGCTTTTATGCTGGTCACAAACGCGGAGGGGGGTAGTGCAGGAATCTGACTTGAGTGGGTAGACATGAAATGAGCAATCCGTTACACTGTAAATAATGTGCACCAATAAAAACATCTGAAAGACAAGCATGTGGAAGGTCGTTACTCAAGAGTAGTCACAACACACCCTGACAATAACAAAGTAACAAACAAAACAATGCCCCAGGAGCAATTTGCCGCCCCGGGTGACGCAGCGGCTTCCTCCGCCCCTGCAATGCCCCTCTCACTTTAAAAGGCCATAGATTGTTTAATTAGTCAGAGGCCTGGGAGAAGAAGAATAAAAATTATTATTGACATGACACAGAATCAAGCTGCAGTTCAGTGAACAGGAATGAGATACATTTTGCTTATAATGTGCCCCGAACGCTCCTGACATGAGACCCTGCTTTTATGTGCATCCTCACCATTTGACAAGCATCTTGCTAGTCCAGGGGTTGTGAGAGGTGCCATTCTGTTACTGTTGACATTCATCACCTGCCTTCTCAGTGCCTAGTCACCCTAGTGTCTCTGGCCAGTACCTGAGAGGGGCAAAGTGCCACACCTGCACCAAACTGAGCTCCTCATGCTTCACTCCCCTCCCCCAACTCTGGAAGTAGCAATGATGCTTAACATTGGGAAGGTAGGTGAGCTTCATTGCCCTGCCTGCTCTTCCCATTCCCCTTGGACTGCTGTTGCATAATAGCCTTTCAGAAACTAAAAAAAATCTCCACAAACACTTAAATGTCTCCATTGCTTTCCCAGGTTTACCACAGTTACTTCTGGCCACTTGAATGGACGGTCCCATCCCGGGACAACAACAGATGCTATGCAAAGGTCATCTGCAATATTCCTGATCAGGTAACCATAGCATGCCACTATTTTTTTCCAGAATTATCAGCATTTTAGAGGAGCAAGGAGGTTTGTTTGTTTGTTTTTAAAGTGTTGATTTTGTATGCATCGTAATATATTACAATATAATTTCCCGACAAAACAGTACTGGGAATGCTGACAGAATTTTTTTTTTTTAAAAAAAATATTTTTATTAATTTTCCAATTAAAACCAATTATATCACATTCAATATTTCAAATTATACACATATATATATCAATCAAACCAAATGTTATGCCAAATCATCTAAAGAGTTTTTTATTTGGGTTCCCATGCTTCAAGAAATTGGGAATTCCTCGCAACTGTCCACTGCCGTCTTTTTTCTAAAGTTCAAATCGTCCTCCAAGTTCATAATAATCCAGATCTTCCCCTTACAGTCACATAGATGTTTTCCACTTTCATCCGATTGTTTCCCAGCTGCTGAGATAAATATCAAACAAAGTTTCACAGATGTTCTTTCTCCTGTGTGAGTTAATCAGTCCAGCCTCCCCATAAATCTTCTTAATGGAGCTCCCTGTTGCGTCGAAGCAGCTCGAAGTAGCGCCATCTTAAAAAGCTCAAATCACTTTCGTTTTCTCTCATAGCCATGAAGATTTACGATCATTATAGAATTTACAGCTTTTCCAGGCAGGAGACCCAAACATCAAACCATAAACTCTTGGTAAATTAATGGATCTCCTTGCCCTATAGCTGAACTTAGCTTCAGGTCGCTGCTCCAATTTAAAGTGCGTCACAGCTCATAAATCCTCCGAACGCGTCCAGAACTCCTTCCGTCCGACTAGGGGGGGGCTTTTCTCATCGGCAACTCCACATCTTTAAAAAATATGCTCAGTAACAACAGTTATAAAGTTCAACTCACACAGTCTTTTGCTTCTCTTTCACTCCAAACAAGCCAGGACATCGCGTCCGGGAAGGTACGAGGCAACAATATGAAAAAAATAAAATAAAAACTCACTTCCCTTATCGCTCCGTCCCCATCAATCCTTCTTCCAGATGCGGTACAGTCTTTGACTCCTCTCCCTCAGCAGCATAAATTTCTCAGCAGTAAACAGCGCTTCTTCCCCTCCTTCTGAAGTATGTCCATAGATTTAAGCCTAATTATCTTCTTTAACCATGGAAATCCCCGCCATGCAGATTAGCGTCCGGGAGTCCTGGCCCTCGTGAGTGCTCAGCCCAAGCTCCCCCCACTCCAAAAACAGTCGGAGTGGGTCCGGGGGCATCGCGGGCCAGCGGCCCCTCTCCGTAACCCCCGGAGAGGGTAGGGGGTTGCCATTTACTCCCCTAGCAACCGCCAAATTCCTCACGAAGGTCAGAGAGATGGAAAACAGGTCCCGGAACCCCGGGAATGCTGACAGAATTTGTATGAACTCCATGCATCTTAATTTGTAATGACACTTGGACTTGGGGGATAAAGCGCTTCCCTTTCATTGCGGCAAACACGGATGTTATCTTGAAAGCACTGGTTGGTTTTAAAAACACCCACAAATCCAACTCTTAAATTATAGTGCCTCTGGAACTGAATTAATAATACCTTGGCTAGATGTTACACTCATTAAGTGGCAGTCCTCTTTTATCTTTGCTCAAGATAATATCTGGTTGACGCCTTAGTTTTCGTGTTGTAATAATGGCTGGAGTCCAAAGGATTGTGGGAAAAGCAGGTGCTTGTGTTCTTATCTCAAGCTGCTTTTGAAACTGAGGGATGCCTCAGAAGCAATTTCTGACAGGCCAGAGGAGCATATTGGTTAAAGGGGGGGAGGGGAGTTCTTTTTCTTTTTTAAAACCTTTTTAGGCTCTGGATCCTCGTTTTAAACATGGGCTACAGTGAAAAACATAAATGTTACGTTTAGGCTTAGGGGGTGAGGAACCTGTGGCTCTTAAGGTGTAGCTGGACTACAACTCCCATCATCCCTAGCCATGCTTTCAGGGCCTGCTGTGGCTTGGGAGTCCAGCAACAACTGGAGGGCTACTGGTCCATTATTTTGTTCACGCTCAGTGTCCATATCTAGTGCTGCTTTCAGAATGCAATGCCAAATACTCAGGGCTGGATTCAGTTAATGAGGCCTGTGCAACGACTTTCACTAGCACAGTCAGTGGGACTCCCTTCCCCCCCCCCAATTGGAGATACCCCTCCCCCCGAGCAGCGTGTAGGGAAGGGAGAGGGATCATTCCATCTGGCAAGCTGATGGAATAGTGCTATGTTGAATCCCTTCCTCAGGCCAAACTGCTTGGGTGAAAACTAGACAATAGATGCAGGCAGTACTAGAATTTCCCCTCCACACATTGCCACAAGCCCTATCTAAGCATTCAATAAGATCACATGAGGGTTTAAGCTGGGAAAGGAGAACTCATGCTGGGCGTTTTCCCTTCACCTTTGGCCCTTCCTGTGCATAGCAGGAAGTTCTGAAGGGAGCTTGTAAAGGCGAGGTTCCTATTCACGAGGAGGCTCTTCCTTCTGGGAGATTCAGGGGTGAAGCAGGGATGTGCGGGGGCACAGAAAAGAGGGTTGTTGCCATGAGTGCACCCCACTCCCTAGTTTAAGCTTAGTGTTTCAGATCTGAGCCTGAGGCTCTCAGGTGCCCTTTTCCCACTCCTTTCTTGATTAGGCAGAATGGGTTGCGTACAAATTGGCAAAGTGTGGCTTGCCTCAACCCCCAAGGAAGTCAGGCAGGGAGGACTGCTAGTCTGTCTTGATCACATAACACCAAACCATAGGTCCAAACCAGTGGTGTGCAGATTTCAGGCTGGTCAGATCTCGTTTATCCTTCACAGGAACCAAAGAGCCAAGTGGGAAAAACCAAAATGGTAGGATTAAAGAACAGGATGTCTCTGAGCAGATGCTTAGCCTAAGGATTTTTCAGTAGCGGAACTGAACAGAACTCTGTTCTTTCACAAAAATCCATTCCTTGGTTAAGCCAACTAATGCACATAGATCAGGCACCCCCAAACTTAGGCCCTCCAGATGTTTTGGACTACAACTCCCATCTTCCCCGACCACTGGTCCTGTTAGCTAGGGATCATGGGAGTTGTAGGCCAAAACATCTGGAGGGCCGCAGTTTGGGGATGCCTGACAGAGATCATGATCTAAGTCACCACATTGTAGCTTTGGCAGTCAAATGGCTTTTGATGTGGAATATTTTAAAGGCGGTGAAAAAATAGCTGAAACCCCTGCTATTCATGGGTCGTCGTCCTCCTCCCCCAAATAAATTTATTTTCCAACAGAAGTGGAAAGTTAAAACAGAGTAAACTACAAACATACACACAAACTTATTGTTGACATTTTTTGTATACTCGAGCCTCTGGATTTATCACAGTTGGATTATAATGTGTCACTTAAGACAGGTATGAAAATACGAAAAAAGGGGTTGAAATATATTTAATGCCAATTCTCTTAGGTATTGGACAGTCTGAAGAAAGTAATTGTTTCAGGCCACAGCGAGTCAAGCCTTTGTTGTTCCTTTCTTCTGGGCATTCTTACAATTGATATCTCAAATGATAAAAGGAGGGTGTTCCTATATGCTACAACTTCAGCAGGAATGTTGGTTGCTAAAAACTGGAAAGGGTGTTAGGACACCAACGAAGGAAGAATGGCAAATCAAATTGTGTGAATATTTGGAATTAGCAAAAACGACAGAAGTAATTAGAAATCAACCAAACCCAAAGGTTTAAAAAGGAGTGGGACTGTTTTATTTTTATTTTTTTCACAGATCATATTTATTTATTTTCCTTTCATCAAAATACAGACATTTACAACTATACATTTTTACATTTTCCACGTCACATCTTCAACCCTCCTTTCTCAACAAAAGGGAGAAAGGTAGGGGAGGAATAAAAAAAAAACAAGAAAAAAAAACCACACACACACAAAAAATAAAATAAAAAATAAAATAAAATAAAATAAATAAATAAAAAGGAATAACGAATTATAATGATACAAATTAAAATGATACAAATTAAAAGGACTTCCTGTCAACTCCGTCAGCATACTTTTTTCCTTTGTCGAATGTATATACAATCAATACTATTTCTTTTAACCCATGGTTTCACATTCCTATTGCTTTAATCCTCGTTTTTTTCCTACAAGTGACCTTTTTTTTTATTGTTGTTGTTATTATTTTGTTTCTATTCAAACGCTATCATTGGTATTTGGTTTTTACTATATTTCATAACATATTTTTTATACCTATCCCATTTTTTCACGAATTCTTCTTTAACCTTTCCTCTCAGGCTATTCGTTAATTGTGCCATTTCGGCAAATTCCTGGAGTTTATTTTGCCATTCTATAATTTTTGGGGCTTCTTTTTCTTTCCATTTTTTGGCAATAACAATCCGTGCTGCTGCTAACGAGTATAGAAGGATTTCTCTTAACTGTGGTGGAATATCTTTCTGAAATGTAACACTCAGTAAAAAGATCTCTGGTCTTTTTTGAATATTCTTTCCCAATATTTTTTGAATCTCATCATGGATTTTGTCCCAAAATTTCTTAATGATATCACATGTCCACCACATATGAAATAGGTTTCCATCATTCCCTCCACACCTCCAACAAACATTTGCAATATTTTTATACATTTTAGATAATCTAGAGGGTGTGAGGTGCCACCTGTGATTCATCTTAAGCATATTTTCTCTTATATTATAGTTCGATGTAAACTTCATATTAAATTTCCACAGGTTTTCCCATTCCGCACTCGTAATCGGGTAACCACAGTCTTGTGCCCATTTCGTCATAGATACTGTAACCGTTTCATCCATCACTTCGTACTCTAGCAACAGCCTATACATTTTAGCTATAAGTTTTGTTTTGCCAATTAATATTTCTTTTTCAAATCTTGAGCCCTCTCTTTGAAACCCTATTTGTTTGTCTTTTTTAAATAACTCAGTTAATTGATGGTAATCCAGCCATGTATTTAAATGTTCTCTTATTTCTTCGTACTTTTTAATTTTCCACTGTCCTCCTTCTATTATCATCATATTGTAAGTTATCCATTTATCCTCCATGTTTGATCTTTTTGGTGTTATAGCCTCCATTGGAGATAACCATCTGGGAATTTTTGGTTCAAGATATTTACAATATTTATCCCATGTTTTTAACAGTGCATTTCTAATTATGTGGTTTGTAAATTTCCTATGTACCTTCCCTTTGTCGTAGTAAAGGTAAGCGTGCCATCCAAACCTCGCTTCATGTCCCTCTAGATCTAATATGTCAACATTCTTTAGCAGGCACCAATCCTTTAGCCACGTTAAACAGGAGGCTTCATAATAAAGCCTGAGGTCTGGGAGGCCGAAGCCTCCTCTTTCCGGGAGGTCAATAAGTAGTTTATGTTTGACCCTCGGCCTTTTGCCTTGCCAGAGAAATTTCGACAACTCTTTCTGCCACTTATCAAACACAGTTCTCCTTCCTATAATTGGTATAGTTTGAAATAAATATAACAATTTAGGAAGGACTTTCATCTTTATGACCGCGATCCTGCCACAGAAAGATAGTTTGAGCCTACTCCAAATTTCAAGGTTTTTTTTTATTTCTTCCCACTTCTTTGTATAATTGTCTTCAAACAGATTGATATTTTTGGGGGTCAGCGTTATCCCCAAATATTCTAATTTTGAATAGATTTTTAGCTGGGTAACCTTTTGTATTTCTTCTTTCTCCAATTGTGACATGTTTTTTGCCAAAAGTTTAGTCTTATTATAATTTAATTTAAATCCCGAAACTGTACCGTATTCTTGTATTATATCCAGAACTTTTATTAGACTTTGCTTGGGGTTTTCCACCGTAACAATGAGATCGTCCGCAAACGCTCTGAGTTTGTAGTTTCTGGTCCCTAGCGTTATGCCTTTGATTTCCTTCTCCTCCCTTATTTGTTTACATAAGACCTCTAATGTTAAGATAAATATTAAGGGGGACAGGGGACACCCCTGTCTTACCCCTTTATTTATCTCACATTCTTGAGTTGCGTTTCCATTTATTATGAGTTTGGCTTTTTGTTTTGTATAAATAGCGTTAATTCCATTTATAAATTTCTTCCCAAAGTCCATTTGGTGGAGTAGGCCTTTCATAAAGGCCCACGAAACACGGTCAAAAGCTTTTTCAGCGTCAACCGCCATGAATATGGCAGATTTATTTATTTTTATATCCAAATACTCTAGCAAGTTTACAATATTTCTGGTGTTATTTGAAATACGCCTACCTGGAAGGAACCCTGCCTGGTTTTCGTGGATGACATCACAGAGAACTTTTTTTGCTCTTTGTGCCAAAATATATGCATATAACTTATAATCATTGTTAAGGAGCGCAATCGGTCTATAATTTGTAACCTCTTGTTGATCCGTTCCCTGCTTGGGTATTAGAGTTATGAAACTCTCCTTCCACGAATTTGGCATCGAGGAGTGGGACTGTTTTAAAGAGTACCTGGAAAAACCTGGTTTACATTTCCGCATAAGATAGCATATTTTGAAGAATGAATGGAAAATGTATTCAATTAATCAATGTAAAAACTCAATAAAGAATATATTTTTTTTAAAAAAGCTTTTGTTGTTCCCCTTGTTCCTTAGGAGCGTGTGATTGGCTTCCATGTGCTCGGTCCAAATGCTGGAGAAATTACCCAGGGATTTGCAGCGGCCATAAAATGTGGAATAACAAAAGAACAGTTGGACAGCACAATAGGAATCCACCCAGTCTGCGCAGAGGTGAGCATGTGGCATTGGTTTACAAAAAGCTCTCTCCTTTCCTAGGATTGCTGGAGCAATTTTGTTTTCCAGGCAACAGTCTTGTGTACTCTTTCTATATGTGCAACTGCATTGAGATAGGAAGTACCCTAGCTTTGTGGCAGGGCACAAGCAAAAAAGGTCCCATGTTCAATCCCCGGCATCTTCAGGTAGGACTGGGAAAGATTCCATTTCTAAAACCCCGGAGAGCTGCAACACTGAGCCAGAATCTACCGTATGTTTTAGAAAGTTGATTGTCCCTTAGTTATCTATTTTTAGGTACAGTTGGATGCCATTTTGGATCAAGCTGGTGGACTGGACCTTTCAAAAATGTACTGATTTTTGGCGGGTGGTTCTTAGAGTTCCCAAGCAATGCCAGGCACTCATAATCTGAATGGGTTGGGTTGGATTGGAAGGGCCACAAAATCAGGCGAAAAAGCACAATTGAGCCTCTTATGCCAGGGCAAGAACCCTTCAGCAGTGATGCAAGGACGTTCCTTCAGAGCTCCAGCTTTAGAAATAACCAACCTAGCAGTTCAAAAGCACGTCAAAATGCAAGTAGATAAATAGGAACCGCTTCAGCGGGAAGGTAAACGGCGTTTCCATGTGCTGCTCTGGTTCGCCAGAAGCGGCTTTGTCATGCTGGCCACATGACCCGGAAGCTGCATGCCGGCTCCCTTGGCCAATAACGCGAGATGCGCAACCCCAGAGTCGGTCACGACTGGACCTAATGGTCAGGGGTCCCTTTACCTTTACGTTCGTTGAACAAGCCACAAAAATTAAAGGACAAAAGTTTTCACAAAAATGATTGCAGTTTCTATTACAATAATAGGAGCATAGGAAGCGGCTTTATGCAGTCAAGACTGCTGGCCTATCTAGTTCATGTTTGCGCTGGCCAGGGGCAGAATTTCTGGCAGGCTTCTCTCCCAGGCCTGCCTGGAGATGCGGGGGATGGAGACTGGAGACTTATGCAAGCAAAGCACATAGCCTACCACTAAGCTACGGCCCATTCAACAACAACAATATAAATAATAATATAAATAACGGATTTTTTAAAACTTGGTTGAGTTTGAATTCTTTTCTGTTTTAAAGGCTGGGTGCATCCATGATTCTCCTTGCATACAGAGCATTTTCAGCCGGCTGAACATTGAGATCCTTGCTTTTTTCTGCAGGAGCTTCAGGCTTATTTGCATGGCTAACATGTACAGGCGCTCTGTTCTGCTCTCAATTTATTCCCCCTTGGAGATGACTTTGATGCTGGCTAATTACTGTTGCTTTGAACCATTTAGACTGAAGTGGATTTGATTTCCTGTAATCCTCCTACCTAGACTTATATGTCTGCAAAACAAAGCTGGATGCTTGCAAAACAACTAAAGGCAGCTTACCACATTTCCTGTAATTTGCTTTTCAATTTGCTCTCTAGACTAGGAGCTAAAACTCATCTGAAGGGCAAAAGTCTTAAGATGGCACCCGTGAAGGCCGTTAGTAGCCGTGGCTCAGACCATGGAGGAAGTTTGGGCCTCCAGATGTTGCTGGACTATAACTTCCATCATCCCTGGTTTTGCCAGAGCTGATGGAAGCTGTAGTTCAGCAACATCTGGAGAACCAAAGGCTCCCTACACCTGCTTTAACAAGAAATATATACCGTATGTTTCGCTCCATAAGACCCACCTAGTTTTTAGAGCAGGAAAACAAAAATTGTTTTATGGCTCGCTGTAAAACAAGTGGAGCGAGGCGGAGGAAGGAGCAGCCCGCTTTCAGGCTGCTCGTTCCTCCCCCGCCCCTCTGCCACTATTGGTGGCTGCGGCGGAGGGAGAAGTAACCCGAAAGGGCTGCTTTCGGGTTGCTTGTTCCTCGGCTGCCGCTGGGAGCCATGGCTCCGGCGGCAGAGGCATCCCTCCACTTCCGACTGCAGTGGCAGCTGAGGGATCCCTCTGCCGCCCAGCACCTTTGCTCCATAAGACGCACAGACATTTCCCCCCCGTCTTATGGAGCGAAAAATACGGTAGTTATTCTCAGGCACAGTTCCCATTAATTTCAGTTGAGCCTGTTCAGGAGTCTTCCTTTTCTGTCTCTGGTAGATCTTCCTCCTCCCAGAGGGCAAATAATCTCTGAGCCGCAGACTCATATCTGCTCATTAATTATCTGCAGGCAGTGCAATAAAACGTCCGCCTCCCCCCTTCATTTCCTGCATAACGCTGAGAGGCACTTGTGGTGGGAAGCCACGTGACTTCCCCTTCATTTCTTTCAAATTGCTGGGTCCGAAGCCTTGAAAGAGGGCTAGAAAGCAGGGCTGCTGTGGTGCAAGAGCATCCAGTGTAATTTAATGGCTCTTCCCATAATGGAGGGTGGAAAAAGTGCTGCATGGTGGAATGTCATTCTCCCTCCCTCCCCAAGCACCTGATTCAGCTTTATAATGCACACTAATAAAGAAGTCTAGAAGTGAGAAGAGCCCAGCTTGGATCAGCTCAAAGGGCCATCTAATCCGGCATGCTGTCTTTACAGTGGCCAGCTAGGTGCCTAATGGAGGCCTGCCGGCAGGATCTCAATGCAGCTGTCCCCTTCCCTCTTGTGATTCACATCCACTGAGTTGTTAGCAGTGGTTCTCCAAGGCCACACACCCCGGGGTCAGCCAATGCAGCGTTAATGGCAGAAGGTAGCCCTGAGTTTTGACGTGAACATTAAAGTCCTCTCCAACATGATCCAATTGTCTTATCCCCCCCCGTCCTTCTTTCTTTAATAGATATTCACCACGTTATCCGTGACGAAGCGGTCAGGTGGAGATATCACCCAATCCGGATGCTGAGGTTAAGCCCCCCCACTGTTTGCTCGTTGCCAGAGACTGGCGTTCGTCACCGTCGCTAACTCCCAAAGGGCGAAGCAAAGCAGCCTAGGAAGCAAGAACCAGCCAACGCGTCCATTACCTCTCCACCCCTGTCGACGGGGCGAGTGAAGAACTGCTTAGTTCCTGGCGGTGACTGAATGTTACGGCAACGGATCCAACAGTGGGGTGGGCTCCCCTATCAAGCTGCTGCTTGGCAAGGCATTGCACAAGATGCTTCCATGAAGTCGCAGCCTAAAACCAGCCTTTTCTGGTAGGCAGTGACGGAAAGTTTGCTGGCACAGCTTGAGACTTTTCCTCTCCTGGAATGAAGGCGTTCCTCCCATATGTTTCCCCACTTCCTCAGATCGTTGCTATGAAATAGCCCAAGAGTTGCAGCATGTAGCAGCCTCATTGCAAGCCCTCTTCTGTAGGGGGTGAACGCAATGCACCATCTCTCTAGAATTGTACAGAAATGAGCAACCAAGCCTGTGAAGGATTGATTGTGGGGTGTGTGTGTGTGTTTTTAAATGCACAGTCCTAAGAAGCATCTTATTTTCCCTTATCTTCCTTTATTCTTTTTACCCAGAGCTGCAGATTGGTGTGGCTCCCCTAAGGCAATAAATCAAAGATTAAATACTCCCATCACTGATAGGTTAGATTACTGCAATGAATTCTATGTAGGGCTGCCTCTGATGACAGTTCAGAAACTTCAGCTGGTGCAGAATTCAGTGGCCAGGTTACTCACCGGGGCAAGACTGTTTGAGCATATTACACCGATCCTGACCCAACTGCACTGGCTGCCAATTAGTTTCCAGGCTCAATTCTAAGTGCTGGTTTTAACCCAATATGGTTAAATGGGTTCAAGGACAGCATCTCCCCATATGAACTGACCCGGACCCTGCAATCCTCCTTCAAGTGTCTCCTCCATGAGAGGTCTGGAGGGTGGCAACATGAGAGGCCTTTTCTGGGGTGGCTCCCCACTTGTGGACTCTCTCTCTCCCCAGGGAGGCTCACCTGGCGCCTTTGTTACTTCAGGTGCCTGGCAAAAATGTTCATAACTAAGCCTTTCGCCGATAACATTCTATGGCCATTTAAAGTTTGTGAGAAAGGGGTGTTAACTGGTTTGTTTTGGTTTTATGATGTCGGTTACATTGTTGAATTCCTTCTCGAGTGAAACCCCTCCTTTTCATACAGCTAACTTTCTGTTTGTTTGTTTGTTTGTTTGTTTGTATATAATGGATCATAAACAAAATCTATTTGGATCATAAATTCTATTTTGAGATACCCTGTAACTGTTTTCTTCAATACTGCCACTGTTGTTGATAAAACTTAGTGTACTTTATGTGTACTTAGTGAAAGCAAGAAGTAAAACTGTCTTTTAGAAATGGGCACGGTCTTTTAAAATCTACTTCATTGCACCAGCTTGTTCAGATAGTGACTCTCCTGTACCTGTGATTTGGAGAAGTTGTGGGATTTGTGTTGCAGGAGCACACTGGATACAGCTGCGCAAAATGCACAACCGACCGGTATTCGAGTTCTATGTTTGCGCCTGTTTTTCTCAACTAAAGGACCCAGTTATTTATTCATGTTACCCTCCGAATGAGAAGGAAGCATGCATTTGTGTGCATTTGCAGTCTCTAGTAGGTAGAGGGCACACTCCTATAAGGACAAAAGCAGAGCTCTCCTGCATCAGCCCAGATGCCTGTGGGAAGCCCTGCCAACAGAACCTGAGGGCAACAACTCTCTCCCTACATGAGATTTCCAGCAATGGGGATTCAGAGGCATGCTGCTTCTGACAGTGGAGCTAGAACGTAGCCATCATGACACGTAGCCACTGATCCCCTTATCCTCCAGACAGGTTGGGCAGCAAGAGACGTTTATAAGGCTATAGGTCCTGCCTTAATGCTATGCTCCTGGAGAGAAGAGTGGAGCAAAACCTATTACAATCTCCCGTGGGCAGCTGTTGTTTACTGATGTTAAATGAAAGGGGTTGGGAACTGTCCTGTATTTGCGGGCTATGGCTATTAGCTATGTACCCTAATCCATCTGCGGGCCAATTTCTTAGCTGGGTGAAGGACCGTGCATGTAAAAGCTTGTTCGCTGGACCTGTCCAGTCCCACTGTCAGACCTGCACTCAAAAAGACCTAGTCAGAAAACTAGGCAATAACACAAATTAGTGTCGTCAACAGGTTTACCACTCCTATCAGCCAATCACCCATTCCCACCACCCTTCTGAGTAATACGCCTCCCCACCCTCTGACTATACATAAGGGTCTGGTGACTTCTGTTTCAGTGTATCTGAAGAAGTGTGCATGCACACGGAAGCTCATACCTATGACAAACTCAGTTGGTCTCTAAGGTCCCATCACCTCCTGGCAAATAGAAAGGGAAGAAATGGAGGCAGTGAGAGATTTTACTTTCTTGGGCTCCTTGATCACTGCAGATGGTAACAGCAGTCACGAAATTAAAAGACGCCTGCTTCTTGGGAGAAAAGCAATGACAAACCTAGACAGCATCTTAAAAAGCAGAGACATCACCTTGCCGACAAAGGTCCGTATAGTTAAAGCTATGGTTTTCCCAGTAGTGATGTATAGAAGTGAGAGCTGGACCATAAAGAAGGCTGATCACCGAAGGATTGATGCTTTTGAATTATGGTGCTGGAGGAGACTCTTGAGAGTCCCATGGACTGCAAGAAGATCAAACCTATCCATTCTTATGGAAATCAGCCCTGAGTGCTCCCTGGAAGGACAGATCCTGAAGCTGAGGCTCCAATACTTTGGCCACCTCATGAGAAGAGAAGAATCCTTGGAAAAGACCCTGATGTTGGGAAAGATTGAGGGCACTAGGAGAAGGGGACGACAAAGGACAAGATGGTTGGACAGTGTTCTCGAAGCTACGAACATGAGTTTGACCAAACTGCGGGAGGCAGTGCAAGACAGGAGTGCCTGGCGTGCTATGGTCCATGGGGTCACGAAGAGTCGGACACGACTAAACGACTAAACAACAACAAAAGGTGCTACTGGAAGGAATTTTTATTTTATTTTTTTGTTTCGACAAATTGGTGTTGTCAGTGATTATTTGACCAGGGATGGATGCTCGCTCGCTCACTCACTGACTGCTGTATCCAAAAGCAGCACACTAATGCAAAAAGCACATTATCAGGCTAGGTATTGATCTAGCAAGGTACAGCTTGCCTGCTCAGTGATCTGCAGTCTGGATTCCCCCCCCCCCTCTAAGCAAGCCAGACCTTGCTTCCTCTTGCAAGAGGAGTGGTTTAGCACCAGCCTCTGCCACAAAGGCAGGACATGTAAATCATGGATTAGCTACAGATCCTAACCCATTTGGCAGCTGCAGCTTACAAGCAGTTCCATTCTGAGACTATCTCTTTAACGGCTTTTGCAGTAATCAATCGATTTGGCTGAGCTGCAGATTTTGTAGGCCTAGTAATAAATATGGAATACAGCAAATACCTTATAGATTGACTGACGTAGCTCTTAACACAAACAAACAAACTTTTAAGCCTTCATTGTGCTGCTGGAGCTCAGGGATAATGCATTTGTTCGCAATCCTAAGTATAATTAAGCTGGGTGTGAGTCCATTGAGTTCCATTGGACTCAGATTGTGTATGCACAGGGCTGAGCTCAAAATGGGAGCTTTGTAGATGAGCCCTTAGATTCAAGTTTCAGGAAATCTACAAGTATTTTTGTAAGCTGTTTAGACTTTTTTTTAAAAAAAAGAATTAAGTGGCATATAAATGTTGTTAAACGAAATAATAAAAGAGCCTTAACTGACCAAACACTGCTTGCCCACACACTCTCTGTAATGAGGATTGTGTAATTATATGACCTAATAGGCTCAGGATGTGGGTAAGTTTAGTTATCCACAAACACTTGCTATTTACTGCATTAAATCCCACCTTTTTCTCCCAAGTTGCTCAAGGTGGCATATGGTTAATCCTCACAACAAACCTGTGAGGTAGGTTAGGGTGAGAGGCACAGAGAAAGCCATGGAGGGGAAATCAGATCACCGGTAGCTCCATGATGTCTATATTCTCCTCCTGGGATTTGAAGACTAGTTGTTGGGGAGCAGCCATGGGGAAACACTTTTACTCTCAGCCTGCTTTTGAAAAAGATGGTGTTCTAGACAGGCCTTTGGCTTGATCCAGAAACTCTGCTCTTAGGTCTGCAGGTGTACAAGAGGGCATTTCAGGAATTACAAGTAAAGGAGGTTCTGGCTAAACATCAGAAGAACTTTGACGGCAAGAGCTGTTTGACAGTGGAATGGACTCCCTCAGGAAGTGTTGAACTCTCGTTCCTTGGATGTTTTTAAGCAGAGGTTGGATGGCCATCTGTCATGGATGCTTTAGTTGAGATTCCTCCATTGCAGGGGGTTGGACTTAGATGACCCTCGGGGTCCCTTTTGACTCTACGATTCTGTGATTCTCTTGACACTACATGCAAGGCTGCCCCAGCTGAACTCTCTCCTCTCCCCCACTTATTTAGCGTACATGAGCTGTTCTCTCCTTTACCTCTCTTTTCCATATGGTAGAGACAAGTGCTTGGGGATTATGATGGTGCATATTCAACATACCTTTATAAGTGTTAAATCAGGCATCCCCAAACTTCGGCCCTCCAGATGTTTTGGACTACAGTCCCCATTATCCCTGACCACTGGTCCTGTTAGCTAGGGATCATGGGAGTTGTAGGCCAAAACATCTGGAGGGCCGCAGTTTGGGGATGCCTGTTAAATACATAGATGCCTCTCTGATTCACTGGAAAATTTAAACCACTTGCACTTTCAGACTGAATTAACTGAATTAAAATATAAAAGAAGAAGCATATTTGGAGCATTCCAAATATTACTATTTCTAAAAGGGATTTAAAAATGTGCTGTGCGTTTTGTGAGTGAAGGCACAGCACTACCCTTCACTTTGAACAATTTTCTTGCCTTCCAAAAGAGAGACTTGATGGCAAATCAAATGTGAGGCGCCAGATGTAATAAATTAAATGGCATTTGTATTCTGCCCCTGCCCTGCTCTTTGATTTTATTAGATATTAACATGTTTAAACAATTTCCCCAATGAATGCAAGCCAGATTTCTCCAAAGATATTTCATGTCACATTTATGGCAATTCAGCAATTTTAGCAAGCTCCGCAAGTCAATTAGGAGTCTTTGTTGTTATCTGGCCAGATTCACGTTTTGCAAGATTAATTCTAAGCAGTTGTGAGCATGACCTCTTTGGTCAGTCTGCCGCCTGTATGTGAGATGTGATCTACTAGTAGCTATTATGAATACATGTCTTTCCCGTTCTTCTGTCTGATTGAAATACTCAGCGGCTTTCCACTGTCCAGTCTAAAACTTGCCATGGGAACTAGCTGTGACCATACAAGCAAAATGTGATGCAGTGCCATATTTTGAAGAGCAGGAGCTCCTCATGGCAGCCCCATAGCTGTGCCCCAAAGATAATAAAAACTGCAGGCACCTGTGCTGACACAAATCTACCAATGAATAAAATAAAATCAGGTTTAAAGGGTTTTCTCAGGATGGTGAAAGGCATGTGTGCTGTGTCCTGTTGGTTTGGTGGTGGTGGGACTTGCCCTTCTTCTGACAGGAAATGCTCTGTGAGTGAGGGTACTAAAATGGGGAGCCAAGGAGGGTTAGTTTTGGGGAAAATGTCCCCATTTGCATCTTGAGGAGTGCTGGAGGGTATGTGCCCATCCATTTTCCTATTCTGCCTTTTACAGTAGAGCAGATGTTCCCATGCAGAAATCATAGAGTTGGAAGAGACCACAAGGGCCATCCAGTCCATCCCTCTGCCAAGCAGGAAACACCATCAAAGCATTCCTGACAGATGGCTGTCAAGCCTCTGCTTAAAGACCTCCAAAGAAGGAGACTCCACCACACTCCTTGGCAGCAAATTCCACTGTCGAACAGCTCCTACTGTCAAGAAGTTCTTCCTAATGTTTAGGTGGAATCTTCTTTCTTGTAGCTTGAATCCATTGCTCCGTGTCTGCTTCTCTGGAGCAGCAGAAAACAACCTTTCACCCTCTTCTATATGACATCCTTTTATATATTTCAACATGGCTATCATATCACCCCTTAACCTCTTCTCCAGGCTAAACATACCCAGCTCCCTAAGCCGTTCCTCATAAGGCATTGTTTCCAGGCCTTTGACCATTTTGGTTGCCCTCCTCTGGACACGTTCCAGCTTGTCAGTATCCTTCTTGAACTGTGGTGCCCAGAACTGGACACAGTATTCCAGGTGAGGTCTGACCAGAGCGGAATACAGAGCGGAATATCCCCTGGTTCAATCCCTAGCATTTATAGTTAGGAGAATCTCAGGCAATTCTTCTCTATCTGAGACCTGGGGAAGTTTCCGCCACTCAGTATGCACCATTCTGGGCTAGATAGTGCAGTGGCTTGACTCTGTATGCCACAGCCTCATAAGTGTAATTTTGGGAGGGGGATAGTACAAGGTGCAACTCAAGAAACCAGATTTGGCCCTTGAGTGATCAGTGGTTTTCCTTGTATAGTATGATCAAGAGAGGAAGACTGGATGGCCTCAGCTCTGCACTGAGGATTAGATGTCTCTTGGTTCCTTCTGCCTCTATAATTATTGGGTGGATCTGCTGGGTCAGCACAGAACGGAACTTCTGCATTTAAGACACCAGCTACTTCCTCCAAAACAATCCCACCTGGAATGCAGAGTCTTGCAAACTGAGCAAAGGAACAGCATGTAGCCTTGGAAAGCTGCTCGAAAAGAAGGTTAATTACACCCGTGCAAAGGAAGGCCAGGGCAGGCCGTCATTTGCTTTAAATGTTTCCTGCCCTCCCCCCCTTTTTTTAAAATGGAAACTTGTCAGGTCTCAGAAATCAGAAGTTACCT